>NC_072376.2:50045000-51295000 GCF_028885625.2 Pongo pygmaeus | reverse complement strand
ACAATACAGGGATGCCCTCTCTCACCACTCCTATTCAATACAGTGATGAAAGTTCTGGCCAGGGCAATCAGGCAGGAGAAAGAAATAAAGGGTATTCACTTAGGAAAAAAGGAATTCAAATTGTCCCTGTTTGCAGATGACATGATTGTATATTTAGAAAACCCCATCATCTCAGCCCCAAATCTCCTTAAGCTGATAAGCAACTTCAGCAAAGTCTCAGGATACAAAATCAATGTGCAAAAATCACAAGCATTCTTATACACCAATAACAGACAAACAGAGAGCCAAATCATGAGTGAACTCCCATTCATAATTGCTTCAAAGAGAATAAAATATCTAGGAATTTACAAGGGATGTGAAGGACCTCTTCAAGGAGAACAACAAACCACTGCTCAAAAAAATAAAAGAGGACACAAACAAATGGAAGAACATTCCGTGCTCATGGATAGGAAGAATCAATATCATGAAAATGGCCATAATACCCAAGGTAATTTATAGATTCAATGCCATCCCCATCAAGCTACCAATGACTTTCTTCACAGAATTGGAAAAAAACTGCTTTAGAGTTCATATGGAACCAAAAAACAGCCCGCATTGCCAAATCAATCCTAAGCCAAAAGGACAAAGCTGGAGGCATCCCGCTACCTGGCTTCAAACTATACTACAAGATTATTTCTATATTGTATTACTTGGCACCTTTAATTAAAAGGACCACAGCTCTGAATTGGCACATTTGCCATAAACCACATATTCATAAATGGTCAGACCTGCTTCTGCGCATTCTATTATATTCTACTCATTCATTTGTTTGTCTCTCAAAATAGTGAAGGTTTATTCCCGTATCTTGATAACTGATAATATAACACTTCTCATCTTTGTCTTTTATTCAACATTATCTGAAAGACTCTGTCTTTCTATATATAGTTTTTAAATTAATTTTTAATTATATAAACTATTGTTAATGTATTTATATTAAATTTAGGAGAACTTTAAAACTTACTGAATTTTCCAATTCATGCATAAATTTTATTCCTCTGATTATTTGGGTACAATTTAAGTTCTCCCAATATTTATTTCATAGACACATTTCCAAGTACTTTGCTACTTTGCATTTCTGGGCTTTTCTTAGCAGAACATGAAATGGGCTCTATAAAGCCTACAGGAAAGAGTTTACACCAATATTTCCTAGTTAGAGTATGAGAGGTAGTGCTAAACAGTGCATTGATCTTCAGATTGTTCCCCTAGTGCTTCCTCTGAAAGGGGAGGGAATAACTTGTGGAGATCTTATTACTAGTGTCCCTTCCTGCTGCAATTATAGCCATCCTGATTTTATTAGAGCAGCCTTTTACACATCAGCTTCCACATACAAATCTTTCAAAACAAGACTATTTTAAAATTCCTCAGTAATATATGGTTTTTTAGTTTTGCAGTTCAGTTAACCTGAATTTGAATTCTAGTTGTTTTATTTACTATTATTGTGATGCAGAGCCATGCACTTTGCCCTTTCAAACTTTCGTTTGTTCGTATATCAAATGGATACAATATAAAGTACTGGCAAATTTGATGTATTAAAAATATGAAAGTATATGACGTGACAGATATTCAGTGAATGGTAGCTGCTATATTTTTATAATGTTATATGTAGCAGGTACACTAGAAATCACCAATAGTAATATATTCACTATATAGCTGAAAAACTGAAGCTCATTCATAAACTCATTCAAGTATTTATGAGTTACTGGTGCTAATGGAGATAAAAAAGTGACAGGGATTGAAGGTGCTATTATGAAAATAAAACTCAGAGAAGAAATTTAGAAACAGTAAATATATATTTTAGCTGTGACTTCAATGAAGTGCTACAGAGGCAAGTAGCTGAAGAAAAGTTGGAAACAGAAGCCTTTGTGAAAATTATCTGGGTTAAAAAATGAGCTTGATAGATTCAAAAATCAACAAGAAAGCCAGTGGACCAAGAGTGGAGTAAGCTATGCTTTTGGAGAGTGGTATGAAATTAGTTTAGAAACATAAACTGATGGATATAATGACCATAGTCTCAGTTATGTAGGGGGAAGTCACTGGAAAGTTTTCAGCAGGGAAGTGAAAAGATTTGATTTAGAATTTGTGTTTAGCCAAAGACCATTATAAGTTTCTAGATCACCTTTTAAATGTAATGTATAAAATATATCAAGCCTAATTTTTTATTGAACAATGTTATTTTTTTGGAAACAGACTGAAATACAATGATATTCAGTGCAATGGAATGATGCTAAACACTTCCTGAAATCAACATTGTTATCGAAGTCCAAAAATCCCATCCTGTTTGTAAAATTAGTATATTCTCCTTTGCTAGTGTCATACTGAAATTTCTCTAATTTTTAATAATTTGTCTGAAAATATAAGGTTAAAATAATTTTAAATTATGTCTTATTTACTCAATAATTTGTGATGTTGATATATATAGGTCTTCCTGTACATATGTACTCCTATTTTCTTACTGTGATATCTGTACACTCCATTTATCAATTTTAATTATTTTTGTAACCTCAAACATATTATTACTATTATTATTATTATTATATTTCTTTTGAGACAGGACCTCGCTCTTTCTCCCAGGCTGGAATGCAGTGGTGAAACCTCAGCTCACCGCACTTGATCTCCTAGGCTCAAGCAATCCTCCTACGTCAGCCTCCGGAATAGCTGGGATTAGAGGTGCATGTCACCATGCCTGGGTAATTTTTGTATTTTTTGTAGAGATGGAGTTTGGCCATGTTTCCCACACTTGTCTTGAGCTCGTAGACAAGCTCAAAAAGTGGTCTCAAAAAGTGCTAGAATTACAGGCATGAGCCACTGTGACCAGCTTAAACGTATTATTTTAATTGAAATAAAATTATTTGGATGAATCTATACTGATAATATATAGTAATCTAATTGGTAAAAATCCCATAATGGACATTATATGGACATCCTATAACTAACATTGTTTATTGGTTTCTGTGCTAACTAAATTGCTGCCCAGTTTCACACAGTTACATAACCTTCATCTCAGTCTCTTTTCAATAGAATAGGTTAATGACAATATCTAGCTTCAAACATGCATCTTACCAATAACGTATTAGAAGTTACAATGGTAGGCCGGGCGCGGTGACTCATGTCTGTAATCCCAGCACTTTGGGAGGCCGAGGCCGGTGGATCGCGAGGTCAGTAGTTAGTGCAAGACCAGCCTGGCCAATATGGTGAGACCCTGTCTCCACTAAAAATATAAAAATTAGCCGGGCGTAGTGGCGCACGCTTGCCGTTCCAGCTACTCTAGAGACTGAGGCAAAAGAATCGCTTTGACCTGGGACGCGGAGGTTGCAGTGAGCCGAGATCGTGGCACTACTCTCCAGCGTGGGTGACAGAGCGAGACTCCGTCTCAAATAAACAAACAAGCAAAAAGTTACAATGGCAAAATGTGCTTTAAAAACAGTATCCAAAATGCTTATTGGAGTACAAATATTGACGATAGAGCCGATTCACAGCATGCCCTAATTTTGTAATTAACAATGAATCAAAAGAAGCTATTAAGCTTCTGTGGCATGTCTATTCTTAATAAACTTCATGCTGCTTAATGCTCAAAATTCTATTGTCCTCTTAATATGTTTATAGATTTTTATAGAATCAAATATAATAGTATGTTTGAGGGATAATTATTTTCATAAGCATTTATAAAGAATTATTTCAACATTTACCTCTCCTTCTTGCCCATTATAACTGTTTAACTTTCTGAGTTTCTTGCATTTTTTATAGAACAAAAATATTATACAGTAATCATGGAACAATTTCAATGTGTATCTTCCTTCTCAATATGCTGATCTATTCGATATATGTTCAAATTATCTAGGTTTTTGTTCACAGACATATCTGATCAATGTTTAATTTTGGCAAACTTCATTAGTTTTTCATTGTACTGACATTTTTGTTAGAAACTATACATTTCCAAGGTAAGCATTTTCAATCTTGTAATAAAAATACTGCTTTGTTAAATTCATTCTATCATTTATTGAAATACAAATGCTGACACCTCATAATGCAGTAACATTTTCTTGCTAAGAAAATGGTAGATATTTTGTTTAAAACGTATTTTGTTAAAGTGGCATACTTTAAAAGAAGAAAAAAAAGATTATGCCCATTTCATTGTCCACTAAATTAGGGAAAAGAACTCCAGATATATGCCATGTTATCTTTAAACTGGTACATTCTTACACTGTTGGTGGCTTTCACAAACATTACAAGAACAGAAAGCAATGTGAAATGCACAGAAATAGACATATATGTCACCTTATTTTTTAACAGGGGAGTTCTACTCTCAGAAATATACGTTAAAAGAATAACTTCTCCAAAACCAAAACAAAAAGAAAAAGAAAGACAGAAACAAGATCTTTCACTTGTAAAAATACACGTGGCATTTTTTTTTTTTCCATTAATTTAAAAACCTGAAAAGGAATACTGTGGTACAGTTTAGATGTCACTAGTCAGCCATTATACTTTGTGATTATTTAGATTATTTAGTAACTGATTTTTAAATAATATAGTACTAAAGGAAAAGTAATTAAAACAAAAAAGACATGTGCAAATGAGCTCAAATGCCTTCAGCAGAGCAGTTACATAGATTAAGATTGGATAGCAATATACAGAGCTAGAAATAGATGTATTAAACTGAAAACATTATGGTTGCTTTAAGTTATATGTTTAAAATTCTTATTAATATTTTGATACAGTATTATTTTTCAGTGGTTAAATAGGGTTTTTATGGAAATGCTGTGAACATACTTATTCATGGGAGTAATTTCTATGCTGTATACTTTATTTTATTTATTTATTTTTTTAAGATAGAGTCTCTGTCTGTTGCCCAGGCTGGAGTGCAGTGGCATGATCTCCGCTTACTGCAATCTCGGCCTCCAGAGGTCAAGCGATTCTCTTGCCTCAGCCTCCTGAGTAGCTAAGATTACAGGCATGTGCCACTGTGCCTGGCCACTTTTTGTATTTTTAATAGAGACAGGGTTTCGCCATGTTGGCCAGGATATTCTAACAAGAGAGTGACATAACTACATATTATAAAAAAAAATTATTGCTATAGTCACAGTACAAAAATTACAAATTATTCAAATCAAATTAATATAAAATATATTTCATGTTATAGTTTTCACATTTCAGAAAATATTTTAAGTAAAATTATACAATTTAAGGTATAAACTCCATGTAAACAATATTTTTTATAAATAACAATAAAACATTACAGTTTTTAATGCACATATTTTCATGTTTTTTTTCCATTTTGTTGTGTTTGAAGTTGTTCTAAGTTAAACATTCTTTTTTCTAATACCTTTCTATCAAAAAATGATTATAATTTTTATACTATTTTTCACAATAGCCAAAATGTGAAATCAAATGTAATGTCTATCTTTGAATTAGTGGATTAAAAAATATGGTATATTCTCTAAAGATAATTTTAATCAGCTACAAAAATGAGGAAATCCTGCCATATGCAACACTATAGATAAACTTTGAAAATGTTAAGTGAAATAAGCCAGTCATAGAGGCCAAATATTGTATGATACCACTTATAAAAGGTACCTAAAATCATCAAATTTATAGGAGCCTCTAGACAGTAGAATGTTGGTTGCCTGGGCCTGGGAGTTAGTGGGAAATAGGGAGTCACTGTTCAATAGTTAGGCAAGATGAATACATTCTAGAGAGTTGCTGTACTACCTTGTGTCTATAGATACTATACAGCATTGTACACCTGAAAATTGGTAAGAGGGTAGATCTACACACCCACACACAGATATGCATATATGCAGAGGATTGGTTATTGGTTGGGTGTTCCATATTGCAGTTGTATGGTTCAGGTGTTTGATTTTTGTACAATATTAAATCTTGCTTGAAATATTTCACATTATAATGAACTAATAATGATTTCATTAATTTTCCTCTCCACAATACACTTCATATTTTTGATGATTAATATTAGTGCCTTTTTGAATATATAAATATATTTATCATGCTGTGGATATTATTGATGGAAATTTGTAATAAAAGGCTATTTTTAATAATCCTTGTCTTACTTGGAGTCTCCTGCTCTAATTAATATTTGAATATTCCCAACACAAAGCGATAATCAATGTTTGAGGTGATGGATATGCTAATTGCTCTGATTTGATCATTATACATGTACACATGTATCCAAAATTCACACTGTACCTTAAAAATATGTTATAATTATTGTATGTCCATTCAAAACAATAACACTAAAAGCAGAAAAAAAATCAACAGCAACAACTCCAAGATTCACTACCATGACCATTACCATGAACATAACCAATGCCACATCTTTCGTGCGGCAGATATTATAGCAAGTCAGTATGTGTACATGTTTCTTAAAACCCTTCCAATAACCATGTATTCAATAATATTATATCTATGCTCAAAGAAATGCTACCCCAAAATGAACACCGAAAAACATGGCAGTGTACACCATGAATATTTTCAGACTGCCCTGCAGAATGGGGCAAAGACTAAAGCACTAATTCAAATATTCTACTCTGGCTAGGCTGTTTGTTATAGATTTATTTGTATCTAAAAATTATTCACATTGAAATTAGATGATAAACATCCTAAACTACAAAGATTTTCCTGTTGTTCTTTGTGACCCCATGAATTTCATAAAGTGTGATTAAGGGATAAGAAATTTCCAAATTGCTGATCAATGTGGTGCATACCTGTAGTCCCAGATATTCACAAAGATGAGGCAGGAGGGTTGCTTGATCTCAGAATTCAAGACCAGCCTGTGCTGCTCTAGCACAATCCCATCTCTTAAAAAAAAAAAAAAAAAGAAAGAAAAAGAAAAATAATGATATATCTGAATATATGACATATTTATTGTATGACATATGCAAGAATAACATATTAGGTACGTTTATAGAGAAGCCACTCTTATTGTTGTAAGAAAAATGTGACTTATTGTAAGAGTATTACATAGTTTGTAAAATATGGTTGGATGTTAGACCTTTGTCAGATGGATAGATTGCAAAAATTTTCTCCCTTTCTGTTGGTTGCCTGCTCACACTGATGACAGTTTCGTTTACTGAGCAGAAGCTCTTTAGTTGAATTAGATCTCACTTGTCAATTTTGACTTCTGTTGCAACTGCTTTTGGTGTTTTAGTCATGAAGTCTTTGCCCATACCTATGTCCTGAATGGTATTGTGTAGGTTTTCTTCTAGGTTTCTTTTTTTTTCTTTTTTGAGACGGTGTCTTGCTCTGTCGCCCAGGCTGAAATGCAGTGGTGTGATCTCTGCTCACTGCAAGCTCTGCCTCCCGGGTTCATGCCGTTCTCCTGCCTCAGCCTCCCAAGTAGCTGGGACTAAAGGCGCCCGCCACCACGCCCGGCTAATTTTTTGTATTTTTAGTAGAGACGGGGTTTCTCCGTGTTAGCAGAGGATGATCTCGATCTCCTGACCTCGTGATCCGCCCGACTTGGCCTCCCAAAATGCTGGGATTACAGGCATGAGCCACCACACCCAGCTTCTTCTACGGTTTTTATGCTTTAGGTTTTATGTGTTAGTCTTTAATCCATCTTGAGTTAATTTTTGTATAAAATGTAAGGAAGGGGGCCAGTTTCTGTTTTCTGCATGGGCTAGCCACTTTTCTCAGCACCATTTATTAAATAGGGAATCCTTTCTTCGTTGCTTATTGTTGTCACGTTTGTAGAAGATCAGATGGTTTTAGATGTGTGGTGTTATTTCTGAGGCCCCTGTTCCGTTCCTTTCCCTATGTCCATATGACCATCTCAGCAAACTATGATTAATGGTTGTTATTTTCCTCAAGATAAGACAAAATACTAGTATTTTTTTTTTGCAAGAATCACTTTACTAGACTATACTAAATGGATGTCAAGTATTGGAAGTTAAGCTATTTAAAAAATAATAACCCAATGTATGGATCTTTTAAGGGTCCATAGTTTATTCATTCATTACACAAATATTATTATAGTGTTTTATATATTCTATAAATAATACATAATCTCAGAATTTAATAAATTACAAGGGAAAGAGAGGAGGATTATAGTACTGTACCTAAATCGTATTTTTCATTTTATGCTACACATTAACTTACTTCAGTATCTCTGGAACTGGTATGCAACTTAAATACATTTCATGAAAGCAGCATTTATGATATAGATGCCTTTGTCTCCACGTGCATAAAGACAGTTATTTTAACAATTATTTTCACCTCATTTGAGTTGTATGCAATACTATTATCTGAATTTTTAAATTTAATTGCCACTCAAAATATCTTTTCACATCATCTAGAAATTTGACACATATTCATAATTTAAATGTGATAATGGTTTTATGATTAGATATTAAATATCTTAAAGATATACTTGAGAGATATACATTAAACCTTACATGCATAATGAACTATAAATAAATTACATTATATCATGGCTTAGATTTGTTTTAAGTAATTCAATGGAAGAGGAGAGAAATTAATGAGGATAAAATAATTAATAATTATGGAAGTTGAGTGTAAAACCAAAACCCAAAATATAGGGCTTTTCTCCCCAAGACAATTTCCTTTGTGTTATGTATACTTTGATTATATATTCCTTTGTATATATGTGTATTTAAATTTTTCCATAATAAAAATGTCTTTACAAATTAAAAGTATGATTTGACATTGAAAAACATTTATTGCGTTTGCAGAATGAAACCAAATTAAAATAATGATAACCAAAAGGTAAAGCATATGATACAATTGATGTCTATTTAATTATAAAAGTTATCTGAATAAATAAAAAATAGAAACAAATTAATTAAAACAACAAATAAATTTAAAGGATAGAAGATAATTGTGCCATAGTTTAGCTGGTGGCACTTTATTCTTTCCTAGTTTTACCTAAAATAATGGTGTCTTACAGTACATAAAATAAGTATATGGACATCATTTCATTTTGTAATATAGCTTTACAACCTAGTACAATATTAGCTCTTTAGACTAAATTTACCATAATGGGCTATTATAATAAAAATGTAGTGCTAATACTATGTTATAGTTTTATATTTTTAGGCAAACTTATTTTACAGAATCTTTCAACCTAAAAATATATATAGTCTGGAACTCTTATCCTCCTTTTACATATAATTTTGGGCTGAATTAGAAGCCCACTGACCTGCTAGAGGTTACACAATAAATCTGAATTTGAACTGGGATTGAAACATTTGAACTCAGACTCTTTTGAAGACATTGAAGGATTTTACTTAACTATGTATAACAGGGTTACTCTAGATTTATATTTTCTGCATTTTCTAATAGCTTAGTCTATTTTACATTTTTTAACTTCTTACTACCCCATGCAGAATTGGAATTTCAATTGCTTTGGAGAAAGAAACATTTGCCTTGTTTGGTTGTTATAAATTTATTTACATTATTAACATCAGATGTTACCTTAATATGGTTATAAGTTGAATATACATATTCACTACTAATTTTATTGCTTTAAAAATCTTATTATAGAGTCTTACTATTTATATGAGAAGCAGAAATGCATGCACCCACTTTATAGATGATACAATTTAAAAGGAACTATTAAAACAGAAAAATGTGGGACAAAGTTAATAAAAAGGATACATAAAAGAAAACCATGTTTTTAACTATACATATGTTATATTTAGTCTATGCTAATATCCCCATAGGAAAACAGATCAATGTCCCATTTTCATTTACAAAGAACTAGCCTTTGGGTTTTAAATAAAGTATTTTGAGTTACATCTTCATTCTCCTTTATTAACATTTGCTACTAAATTATTGGTGGTTTTATATATATTGTTTATATTATTTGTGTAGCTTTGTGTGCTTTGCTTAATTTAAGGTTATTAACTGACTTCGGGAATGGATATTTAGTTATGCTTTTATATTGTTTGCATATTCTTTAGAAAACTAATTCTATTACTAATTATATCACTTTCTAAAATATTACAAAAGTTACATATCAGGAAAACTGGGTGGGTATGTGCACAAAATATTCTTTGCTTTGTCACTAGACTAGAACAGGTGCTGTACAGATATGAGAACACATAGGACTGAGAGGGATTCAGGAGATCATATATTATCCTTATTGTCCTCAAATAAAGCCACATAACCATTTAAAGTAAATGAATTGAACATGAAATTGTGACCAAGACTTGCAGAGAATGGAATACATCTCCTGAGTAAAGAAGTTACACTTTTGTGACCCTTACTTTTAACTCATGGAAACTTCCTTTTCTCCTAACCAAATCTTCTTCTACAACATCTCAATTGTATTAATTCTTTCATGGAATTCAAAAATCATTTCTCATTATCTGTTGCAAAATGATCCTTCTTTAAAGATGACAATAATTTCTAATCCATTTCTTATTCTCTTCAGCCTAAAGTGATGTTATTTACATTCTTTCGAATCTGTATTTTCTGAAGTTTTAATTTGACTCTTATCTTTTCACTTTTCTTAGATCTTTATGGAATATAACACAAAGATGAGAAAATTTTATTCTATAACAGTAATGAAATAGTTGCCTTCAATAGACTTTCTAGCCAGATTTTCAGGAGAGGCCATTCAGATTAGGTGAGTGTTGAATATTATTATTATTATTAGATGTTTAGATGATTCCTTTCAAAGTGAATACTGAATGCTAAAATTACATAAAGGCTAAAGTTAAAGACCGCTAAATAATATAATATTATGCCCTTTCAATTCCCCACATCCCCTATATTCTTCACAGCCTCTGGCAACGATTATTCTGTTCTCGATGTGTGTAACTTTTTTGTGCTCCCACGTATAAGTGAGAACATGCAGTATCTGTCTTTCTGTGCCTGGCTTATGTAACTTAATAAAATGTCCTCCAGTTCCATCCCTGTTATTGCAAATGACAAGATTTCATTAATTTTTAAAGGCTGGATAATATTCAGTTATGTATATGTACCACATATTCTTTATCGATTAATCCCATGTTGGACAATTGGTTCAATCCACAGCTTGGCTATTGTGATTAGTGCTGCTAAGAGCATGAAAGTTAGATAGAATGGGTAAGATTTAGTATCTGTTAGCACACTAGGGAAACTATCATTAATTTATCATACATTTTAAAGTAAATAAAAGAGAGGAAGTGGATTCTTTCTAACACAAGGATACCCAAATTACCCTGGTTGATCATTACACATTATATGCTTGTACCAAAACATTGCATGTACCCCATAAATATGTGCCATATATGTAATGGCTATAAGTACCCACAATAATGAAAAATAAACAATTAAACACAAATAATAATATACTTTACAAAATAAGATTTCACTTTAAGTCTTAAATTGGAAGTTTATGATACAAAGAATCAGATTTTATCTTTTCTTAAATTGCCTTTCACCAAAAAAGGATATTTGGATTCCAGACCACTAAGACTCAACTATAATCTCATTTAATGCATTAATATGTCTAGAAGTTTGTTGAAATTAAAAATTTAAAAGAAAGAACAGTTACCCAGAAAGGTACTAATAATTCACATTGAGGCATTGTTCAGTAGAGCAATGGTTCTTTTGCAGAGTGAATTTTTATTCTTTTACCCCATCAGCAAGGCGATGACCATTGAGAAGCATTATGTGCCTTTAAACCTATAGATTTTTACATAACGTTATGTTCTGTTTGGAAAACAATGCTTTCTTCTCTCTTCCAGTAGCTTTTCCTTACTCAGATTCATTTCTTTCAAGAATATAATACATTGTTATTAACTATAATCCCTATGATGTATGTAGATCTCTTGAAATTTTTCCTTCTATCTAACTGAAATTTTTTATCCTTTGACCAATATCCCTACCCACAACTTCAGCCCCAGGTAATCATCATTTTACTCTCTGTTTTCATGAGTTTAACTTTTAAGATTTCACATAGAAGAGTGATATCACGCAGTATTTGTCTTCTGTGCCAGGCTTGTTTCACTTCACATAATATTCTTCAGGTTTATTCATGTCATCACAATTAATTGGCTGCTTTTTTAATGGCCGAATAGTATTCCATTGTGTATATATAACACATTATTTTACATCCTTTTTCAGATCTATCTTTGAAGACACATATCTAAAACATTTCTAGATATCCTTTTTGTGGGTTCTGTTTCCCTTATGTTGTTATAATACCTCCCTCTACCTCTCCAATCAACACATTAATACTTATTAGTGTGGCCTTTATATTTGTCTTTCTTTCCCTATAATATACAGTTTATGAAGACAATAATCTAGTGTAGCTTGATCATTAATTTTTTCTCTAGTATGCCAAATGCAGTTTTGACATATATGTAATATACACAGTGCTGGCCAAATGGCCAAATATTTGCTGAAAGAGAGGGGCACATATATATATATTAACTTACAAATGAATATTGTATGGTTGGCTCCTGAGAAATGGTGACACACATGAAAGAAACAGTAAAAAGAGACAGGGTTTGGCAACAGTGTTGGACTAAATGTTTTGTGCCCCCAAAATTACACACTGATACTATAATCCCCAATGTGGTGATATTGGGGAGTGGAATCTTTGGGAAGTAATTAGGTCATAAAGGTGGGGCCCTCATAAATGGTTTTTGTGACATTATAAAAAGGCACAAGGAAGCTTTTATTTTCTCTCTCTCTGATCTCTACCATGTGACAACATACTGAGAAGACAGTCATTTGAAAATCAGGAAGTAGGCCCTCCCCAGACGACTGATCTGCCTGGGCCTTGATCTTGGACTTCGTAGCCTCCAGAATTGGAAGAAATAAACTTATGTTGTTTCAGTCAACCCAGTCTATGGTTTTCTGTTTTATCATCCTAAATTGACTAAGACACCAATCAATGAGGCAGATATCAAGACTACAAAGCATGGTACATGCAACAACGGAATGAGGTCGTCTTGAGTTAATACATAGCCATTTACCTTATTCAATGCCCTAGCATAACTATGAGCCACAGGCACAAACATTTTTAGATTTCTATACAGTACAGTTAAATTCTGTGCTAATATTTTTAAATAGTCGGGTTTTGAAACCAATATTATACACTTTTGTAAGTTTAGAAATAGTTTGGAAAGTTATGGCAAAGTTTTAGGCATTGTTTAATACCTGGATACACAGAACAACAAAAAGGGCAAAAATGATAATGATCTTTGCATAGACACATAACATTTTTTAATTCTAAGTCAAAGAGTTTCTTAATGGTATATAGATATCTTGTTTACTGCTTCATCCAAGATAATAACCTAAGTTGCTAGCATTTTAGAGGAGAAATGTGTGGACAAACAAGTCAGAAGCTAAAAACAATAAGAAAGTTTAAATTACTTATGGATGCTAACTGAAATGAATATGGTCTTGAGGCAAATTACATTCTTAAAAATTTAAAGTATCATGCCTAGTCTTTTTTTAATGCTTACTTTAAGATTTGAGGTTTTTGGATGACCATACCTTTTATTACCCTATTACTTTCAATAAAACCATATATTATGTTAGGCATTACATGTTTCACTATCATAAAAGAGATAATAATAATATATGACTAAAACATTCAAATTCAGAAAGAATACATCTGTACTAAATTATATAATGAGTTTTCCAAGATGCTTCTATTAAAATTTTTTTTTATTATTCAGTTAGCACTTGAGTTAGAATATTTGAAAAGAATATGAAATACATTTGACCTTAGTAAGGGGTATGGTGAACTATAATTTTGTTTAAAAATTCAAATTAGTTTCACAGAATGTTTAAGTTTATAATGAGTAAAAATGAGCTAGTAGTTTGGGGAAAATACAGAAGTGAGACATAAATGTAAGGGTTGAATATTGGAAAAAAATTTAAAATATTTTCTGAAGAATATATATATACACACATAATATTTATGCCTTTTTTATATATGGCATAAAATATATCAGTAAATTTGCTTTTCTTGTTAAAAGTGAGAGAGCTTTATAGTTTAGTGTTACTTGTTATATAGTCCAAAGATGTTTTGAAGAAAAATAAGATACAAGATTTTTATCACTAAATTAAAAAAATATTTTTTGGTAATGAATGTTAAACAAGAAAAGATTCTTAAAAACTGGCTTTTATGGATTCTAAAGGTCATGCAATATTGTAGGTGCTAGTAAGAATATGATTGATCTAAGTTGTATTTTTCACTTGTTTATATTTCCCGCCAAGTTTCATTTTTTCTGGCTTAAAGCCATATTTATTTTTTATCCTCCTTGCTATCTTTATTCTACCAATAATTCAAGACCAAAACCCAATATTTCTTCTCACCTATGAAATGTTTCTGAGTGTATATACATACATATGTGTGTGTACGCATGTGAAACTCATTATGTGTATGTATGTATATTCCAAATTAATATTCCAAAAATATTCCAAATTAATAGAAATAATAACTTGCATATCCAAGGATCTCAGAAAATCTTAAAACTGATTTTCATATATATGTATATTATATATATATACATATATATATATGTGTTTATATATATATATATACACATATATATATATCACTCCATATCCTTGACCTTCCAAGAATGGGAGGACCTTCCAAGAATGGGAGGACCTTCCAAGAATGACATAATTCACAGATGCTCAAATCCCTTAAATAAAATGGCATAGTATCTGCATGTAATCTATGCACATTCTCCGGTATACTTCAAATTATCTTTAGATTATTTATGATCCCTAATAATGCAAATTCTATGTAAATAATTGTTATATTGTATTTAGAGAATAATGAGAGGAAAAAAAGTGGGAATATGTTCAGTAAAGATGCAATTTTTAAAATATTTTTTGTTCGTAGTTGGTTGAACTCACAGATGTGAAACTTATGGTTACCGGCTGGGCATGGTGGCTCATGCCTGTACTCCCAGTCCTTTGGGAGGCCAAGGCAGGCCGATCACTTGAGGTGTGCAGTTCGAGACCAGCCTGGCCAACATGGTGAAACCCGTCTCTACTAAAAATACAAAAATTATTAGAGAATGGTGGTGGGCACCTGTAATCCCAGCTACTCACGGGGCTGAGACAGGAGAATTGCTTGAACCTGCGAGGGGGAGGTTGCAGTGAGCGCCACTGCACTCCAGCCTGTGCAACAGAGTAAGACTCCATCCCACAAAAAAAAAAAAGAGAGAGAGAGAGAGATTTACAGTTAGATAGGAGAGAGATTTACAGTTAGAAAACCCAGATCTACTAACCTGGGTTTTCTTATCACAGAGCTACCATTTTAATGGGAAATAAAAGACTAAGACTTGAAAATAGGTTAACAATGTAACTTCAGATAGTGATTAAAATATACAAAAATTAAGCAATGTATTAGAAAAGAAGAGAAGAATTGGTTGAGGTAGGAGTGGTCCTGCTTTAGAATCTACAAAACATCATTTGCTAGGTAAATATTTGAGATGATGACTGAAAAATGAATATGAAATAAGCATTGGAAAAATCAAAGAAATGTAAAGTGCATTATATTTCTGCCTTGTGAAAGGCAGAGAAAAATAATAATCGGATAAACAAAAAAGACATAAAGTTAGACGTCTCCCTAGGGTCAAAGAAAACTATATGAATGAAATTATTGTAAAATGTTCCAAATATATAACTAATATAATAATTGTTATTACTTATTTTACAGATTTATTTCCACATAATTAATGAAACACTACTGATTTCAACTTCAAGACTATAAGGTTTTTGTAGTTTAATCATATATGATAAATATTCATAGTTTAAGTTGTTAACATCCTTAAATCTCTCTAGCAATTTCTCTGATATACACACAAAAAAAGAGAACATTCCATCTCTGACTTCAAGTGCCTTAAAATGTATTAGAGGAAAAAGATACTTCTATAAATGTATTATCAGTAAAATATTAGATATTATGATATGAATGAGGTCACATTACCATATACTACTAGCAACTCAGTTATAAAGACTGAAAATGCTGTAGTAGTTCTGAGAAGAATTTTTAATTTTGAAATTTTGAATATTTTGAATATTGAAGACATTCTGGTTCAATCATATACTGACTTAAAAATTAAGAAACTAAGTTATAGACAGATATTAATAATGTTCCAAGGTTATAGAGTTTTAGTTAAGAGTTAGAACTGGCTTTAGAACCTTCTTTCTTTCTCTCTCTCTCTCTCTCTCTGTCTCTCTTTACAAACACACACACACTAATTTTTTACCTCTCATTCTTGTGATTTCTCTCTCTTCATATACATATATGTAATATTATATATAAAAGATACATTATCTATTAAACAGGAAATATTTGATTGAAATGTAGACAAAAATATTCCAAATTAATAGAAATAATAACTTGCATATCCAAGGATCTCAGAAAATCTTAAACTGGTTAAGTAAAAAGCCAGTCATACCTATGTACGTCATAGACAAGTTGCTTAAGGTAAAAGATAAATAGAAATTCTTAAAAATTTCCAAGAAATAAGATTGAGTGCACGCAATGAAACAGCAATATGAATATGACTATAAAAAACTAAAACCAATTGAGAAGAGGATAACTTTTTTAAAGTATTAAAAGAGAAAAAGTTTGTCCATCTAAATTTCACATTCTACAAAAATATCCTCCACAAATTAGATAAAATATAGACAAATTAAACTAAGTAAAAATTGGAATAATTTGTTTCCAGCAGACTCTAGTACATTAAATGCTAAAGGAAGATCTTAACCCAGAGAAAAAATATACTATGTGGAAAGTTACATAATTTTTCAAGGTTTTAAAGCACCAGACATGATAAATTTGTGAGAAAATATGGGAAAACCCACCTAAATTTTATAATCATGTATTTTCTTTAAATGATTACTATGTAAGACAGAAACATGTTAAAGTTTAGCTTTTGTAATGTATGTAGAATTAAAATTACAAAATTAGGTTTTATAATGTATGTAGAAGTAAAATTTCTGACTTCAAGAGTACAAAGTTTTGGAGCATAAATGAAATTATAATACAGTATTATAATTTACATGAATATTTACACAGTATTACATCTAATTAGACTATGAAAAAATAATATTGCAGTTAATGCATTCACTAAACAAATAGAAAACAATAAAACAGCCAAAATGAATTGCCCAACTATACTTTATTAATACAGAAAAGGCAGAAAATGAAAGATAGCAGAAAAAACACCATAAAGCAAAACAAAACAAGAGAGTAGTCTTCATCGCAAGTGCATTAGTTTTCTTGAATGGCTGGGTGGCTTAAAACAACAGAAATTTATTTTCTCACAGTTCTGGATGCTAGAAGTCTGAAATCAAGGTTGTGGTTAAGTTGGAACATTCTGGAGACTGATGGAGAATCTCATCCATGCCTTTCCCCTAGTGTCTGGTATTTGCTGGGAATACTTGGCATTCCTTGGCTTCTCTCCAAAATCTGCCTCCATTGTCATGTGGCATTCTCCTGGTTTTTTTTTTCTGTGTCCCTGTGACTATAATTGACTTTCTTATAAGGACAACAGACATTGGAATTAGGGCCTATCCTAATCCAGTAGAACTTCATCTTAACTAACTTACACTTGTAAAGGCCTTGTTTCTAATTAAGGTGAAATTTACAAGTAAGGACTGCAGCATATCTTTTAATGTACAGAATGCAACTAATAACTCTATATTAGTAATTACATTAATTATTAACAAACATACAAATTAAAAGGCAGAGATTTTAATATTGGACAAAAACAACAAGAATCAAGTGTATCCCATCTATAATAGTTGTACACTAAATATTAAAGATGCAAGATGAGAATCAAAGCATGAAGTATCATAATTATAAAATATAGTCATATGAAAAATAAAATTTCTATAAGAATATCAAAAGCAGTAGAGTTCATAACAATCATTATTGTTGGTAAGAAAAACGAATATTTTGTAAAATGACCAAATCTTAAGACACTGTTAAAAAATACATTTGCACATAATAATATATCTTAAAAACGTAGAACTGAAAAACTAATCGAATTAAAGGAAGAATAAACAATTCCACAGTCAAGGTTAAAATACATGTAATTGAAATAAAAAATACAAAATAAATCAGCAAGACTATAAACTATTTGAACAGCGTTTTATTCATACTTACCTAATTGATATTTATAGAAGATTAAACCAAACATATTTAGAGCACATGTTGTCTCAAATGTGCAAAGAATTTTTACCAGGATATACTATATGCTTGACAATAAAAATAACTCTCAATGATTTAAAAAATTGATATTTCATGTAGTCCAAAATAAAATTTAATTAGAAAGCAATAGTGGTAAGATATTCAAAAATTTCACAAATATTTTAAATTATGCCACAAGTTTCTAAAGAAGAAATACATTTAAAATAATAAAAATTAAATAAAATAAAAATAAAAAATGAAATGTTGAAATTTATGGGTTGCATCAAAAATTATGGGTTCAAGAATATGTATTGCAACCTGATCTCATAGCAAGAAATATATCTTTAACTGAAAGATACAGCATTTCCACGTGGTTATGATATTGTGAAAAAGTGATGGCCATGAGAATTTCATTCTAGTGAAGAATTAAGTAACCTATTTTCTGTGATCCACCAGGAACACTGATCACATGTACAAAAGATGAGAATATCTGGGTTCATGGTTATTATAAGTGAGATAAGAAAAATGGGCTGGATGATTCCTTACCCAGCTTTAAATATAATGGAAAGACAAATTCTGATACTATATTTTCTAGTTCACACAGCACAAGGGTATTCTGTGAGGCTGTAACAACCGTACTGAAGGATGGCATTTCAGTGACCTTAGACTGATGGAAACAAGATTGTGAAACACGTTTTCCATGATACTGCAATTCAATACCATCTAAATTTTCAACTGACTTTATTTTCATGGTTATAATTGGAGTGGTTATCACAAAAATTGGAGCTATAGCATTGGAAAGGATGTATATGGGAAGTCTAAGTGGCTAACCATCACTATCACTATCTTATACTGTTTATTGCATTCACTGTGCTTATTTTCTGAAATTATCAAAGCCTAAGAAGATGGATATTTGGTTTCTTCTTACTGCTTATTTTCGCTATATGCACAGCAGTGCTCTATCTACAGCAGTAGGAGCCATGCCAATCAATACCTGGTAAGACCTGAATAACAATTGAATAGATAAACATATGAAAGACTAGAAACAAACCAAGTTCTTGCTGCAAAAAGTACAAAACATGTCCCATTGGATTACGTATCATTGGAAACACTTCTCACTGCTTTTATTTCTTTTCATCAACTTCTTTTTTATTATTTTAACACACTGAATCTTTAAAAAGCTTGTTCATGACTAGGGTCCAAATATTCCATGACCCATGACTGGAGTCTAAGTATTCCATGTCCCTGATGGAGCTAAGCTTAATCAATTCACATTAAAACATCCAAGAATTGCATAGGTAATATTGACAAATGTCAGGAGATATTATATCAATATGTATTTATAGATGATTATCCAGAGGGCACAAAGTGTAATTGTAATTCTTGCTGAATTGGTTGCTTAGGGAACACCTCATAATATGTCGATATAATAATATGTTTAAAAATATCTGGGTAGCCGACTTTTGCTCCAGTAGTAGGCTGAGGCAAACTTAGACACAGAATTTACCCATTCAAGCTGATATTTAAAATGTATAGGAAGACATTCAAAGATTGTAGAATGAAGAATTAGGCAAGGTATGTATTTCATGTCCAAATTTTGTCTCTGATATTCCTGTCAGTACTTGAAAGCCTATTCCTTTGTCCAGTGACATTTGATAAAGAAGGCCCCTTATTGGTTAAAATGGGCAGTACCACACTTTCCCAAAAGAGATAAGGACCTCAAGAATGGAGGATAAATCAAGGGTGGCCTAGCCCAACTGGCAGCTACTGAAGGATTCAGAATTCCTGACAAATAACATTCTATACAATTTATATTCATTGGCTTTACACTTTTTATCATCTATTTAGATTAATAACAAAAATATCTTTGTTTTGTAGTTTATGACCAAAATTTAAATGCTAAAATCAGTTAACTTCTTCCACAGATTAAAATATCCTTGTGTCTTAGAGCCACTATTTCTTCAAAATACTACAATTGATAAGGACATGTTAATGTTTACATCATTTTAAAATAGATAATCAAAAGCTTATCAGAAAACTATATTGGTCATTGTTCAACCAATACTTAATAAAAGGGGAAAATTTCATGTTTATGGTGAAAAGATGTTTGTAGTGTAACTTGGGCTCTGAGACAGATCTTTCTCAAATAAATCTCTTTAATGTCTAAAATTCGATAAGCAAAAATTTATCTCTGAACCTTAAAAATTGTTTTTTTTTCTTATGATCCTTTATTGCAATGCAAATACCTCTAAAATGGTAAAGGCACTACATTTATTACACTTTGTTATACAATGATTTTTAAGAAAAGTGAAGCAAATTAAACTGGGTAGAAATCGACTTAGCAAAAAAAATTACAGGGCTCTCCATCCAAACCTATGTGTTTTATACTTATTGTATTAATTTAATCTTGGATGAAAGGTCTAGAACAACATGAGAAGCCTTAGACACATGAGGAGGGTGTGTCCTGATGAGAACGGAGAGAGAAAGACACATGGGATGATGTTACAGAAAATTTACTCCATTTGTTCTCTATTGTCCCACATTACAGTTTTGCCTGAATTGAAATCTGTCGTTAGACACAATTGAAATCTACGGATATCTTTTTTTTATTTATTTTTATTTTTTTATTTTTGAGACAGAATCTCGCTCTGTCTGTCGCCCAGGCTGGAGTGCAGTGGCGCCATCTCGGCTCACTGCAAGCTCCACCTCCCGGGTTCACGCCATTCTCCTGCCTCAGCCTCCCAAGTAGCTAAGACTACAGGCGCCCGCCACCACGCCTGGCTAATGTTTTGTATTTTTTTAGTAGAGACGGGGTTTCACCATGTTAGCCAGGATGGTCTCGATCGATCTCCTGACCTCGTGATCCGCCCGCGTCGGCCTCCCAAAGTGCTGGGATTACAGGCGTGAGCCACTGCGCCTGGCCATATCTTTTTACTTTTAAAAGTTGAGTGGGTAGGAGAGAAGTGAAAGGAGAAATGGCAGTATTAAAGATACAATATGCGTTTACAAGGATGTTGTAAAATTACTTTTTACTGAAAAAATGGCAAGGTTTTTAATTACCAAAAGGACATTCAAAAATCCTCAATTATTGGAGAAATTTCCACTTGGTGACAGTTCAGCGGGAAAAAGAAATGCCTCAAATATCACATTATTTCATAAGGACCAAATGACTTGAAATAAATTTTTCTTCCAAACGTAGCATTTTTAATTATTTGCATGATCGTCTATTCTTAATGTCAATTAAGAGTCACAATACATATTCATATCTGATTTAGAGATCAGACTAAATGTTGTTACTTGCTAATAGTAGGCACACAATTGAGATATTAAGTTTTGACACTTAACATGTATTTGATGTGCTATTACAACTCAAAATGAGCCAGTGTTTTACTCTATGCAACTGAGAGGCAATTCTAAATGATCAATTTTATAAATAAAATTTTATTTGAAAATTTTAGAGGAGTTCATAGTCCCATTTAAAATTTAAAAGGCTGTCATTACTATAGCTTTTCTGTGACTTGCTAATAAAACAAACAATAATTAAATGTGTAGAAATTATATAATTGCAATGGCTTTTTGCTCTGTTTAATATTTTGATATGATTTTATTTTATGCTGTGTTCCCTGGAAACAGACTGAAAGGTCAAATTTTGTATGGGTTTATTAGAGACTTTTCTCTGGAGACACACTTGTGAAGAAATGGAATCAATATTTGGAAAAGGGAGAAGCTGACCTGAATGTAGCAGGAACTGAGGCTTCAACTAATCCTCAGCCTGGGGATCTTTTTGCCAGCAGTTGATACCATTCTGAAGAGTTACCAAGAGGAATATGACCAGTGGTAAGGAAAATTGCCAGGGTGTCTCTTGAGGCTCCTAGTTTAAACAGTAAATAGGCATGAAAGCTTGTGGTTTGAAAAAGACTTAGTACCCAGTCGCTCATTAGTCTTGGTCATCCTATCAGTTCCTTGTTGAGTATCAGTAGAATATGAATGGATGGTGAACAATGGGGAAGAAATATTATTTGTTTCAGCTTTCAGGCCAACTGCAGCAGAGAAGGCTTTAATTCATTCCAGTAACCTTTTACTTTTAAGTTTCCCCAGGAAGCATGAACAAACAAGATCCTGAGAGAAGCTACAGTTCTGCTATAAGAAGCAAGTCAATCGTGGCAAATCAAATAGGAGACCAGAAGACTTCGGTGGGTTATCTTGTGTTCCACCAAAACCTGAAATGCATACACCTCTCTCCAGGTCAGAATCACTTATGAGCTCCTCTTCTAGCATATACTCCTTTGGTTGGAGACTGTAACAAAGAAGAGTTTGCTGCAGTAATAGAAAAATAATGCTAGTCTATTGACAACATAGGAGAATCTTGTTATTTCTTGGTTTAGCTTGTAAATTTGTAGTTCTCCTTTTTTTTTTTTTTTTTTTTTTTTTTAGACGTAGTTCTTGCTCTGTCACCCAGCCTGGAGTGCAGTAGCATGATCTTGGCTCACTGCAACCTTCACCTCCTGGGTTCAAGCAGTTCTCTGTCTCAGCCTCCTGAGTAGCTGGGATTACAGGCACAGTGCCACTACACCCGGCTAATTTATTTTTATTTTTTTTTATTTTTAGGAGAGACAGGGTTTCACCATTTTTGCGAGGCTGGTCTTGAACTCCTGACCTCGTGATCCACTTGCCTCAGCCTCCCAAAGTGCTGGGACTACAGGCATGAGCCACCGTGCCCGACCTCTCCTTTTTATTTTATAAATATCAAACTCCTTTTTATTGATGTGATAGAAGTTGAGATGTTTTATTTTTGTTTCACACCTGGTAAAAATGAAAAGTTGCCATGCATGTTTTGCAAAGAAGTACATATACCAAATACTGAACCAGTAACCAAATTCCCTAGGTATACAGGAATTATCAGAAGAAACAGTAAGTTTTTGAATTTCATCCCTCCAGGTATTTTGAGTAGATACAAGCTCTCATTCACTGCTTGTTATATGGCAATTTCTATACTGGCACTTTAAGTGTGTTACTCTGAAATAGTCTCGTAACAAACTGATGAAAGAGGTACTGAAAATTTGTGCCCTCTGAAATTTTAATAGGTAAGGAGTGTTAGATGTCATTCAGATAATTGTTACAGAGACAGTCTCTGTACCAATCTCCTTTGCATCCAGTTGTACTTCCTGGCATCGCTGTTTATCGATCATTGCATTGAAAGTTTTGGTATGTTCTCTATTATAATAATTCCACCTATTAATACGTTATTTCATGGGAAAATAAAAATGAATACTTTCAATTAAGGAAATGAAACAATTTAAGTATAAAATCATTATATAAAATTCTGGTACATAGAAAATTAAAAAGCTAGTAGAGATCTGTGTGTTTATTTGAGTCAACCCTCTTTTATAAGAAGTGAGGACACTGGATGTAGGAAAATGAAATGACAAGAGCATACTAAAATTTGCAGAACTTAGGCAAGAATCTAGATTTTTGCTTTGTAACCCAGTGTCCCTGCCTCCAAATATTCCCAAGAAAGAGATTCTATTCAAAATAATGGAAAACTACTATAATAGTAAAATGTTAAAAGAGAAAAAAATCAAGTTAAAATTCAGTAAAATTGTATTATTTTCCTATCTACACATTTCTTATAACTTCAATGAATGTATTTTTATTGGCTTTCTTATTTCTTTTTCTGTATATTTATAATATCAATTGACACATTCTCATAATAGAAAGATTACATGTAGAACTCATTCCTTATATATTACATTTGACTGCTTTATATTGGACAATATTAGAAATAACAATAATTTTAATCTCTTAGAAATTATCAGCCTTTATAGTTACAGTGATAACATAGCTATTGCCTTTCTCATAATTTAACATTTAATGACTATTCTCATAGAAACCTAAACAAGTGAAATCAAAATACAAAGAAAGGTATTAGTTTTTTAATGTCATGCATAGTGTAGTGATGTTTTGTTCAACCAAGCGTATACAAAGGCAGTCTCATAAGCTTACAATGAAGCTAAAAAATTCCTATCACTTAGTAATGCCTTGATGAGACTAACCCCGTATAGATAGGCCTAGGTGAATGTGTATGCACAAATATATGTGTCTTAGTTTTTAACAAAAAAAAATCTTAAAAATGAACATCATAAAATAAGAAAAAGCTTATAAAATAAGAACATAAAGAAAAAATATTTTGTACACCTCTGCAATGTGTGTTTTAAGCTGTGTTATTACAAAATAGTAAATAAGTTAAAAAGTTAAAAGTTTTTAAAAGGAAACAAATTATATAAGCTAAGGTTGAGGAAAGAAATAATTTTTATAAATTTAATATAGCCTGTTTACTGTGTTTATAAAGTTTACAGCAGTGTGCAGTAATGTCTTAGGCCTTCATATTCACTCAGTACTACTCACTGACTCACCCAGAGCAACTTCCGATCTTGCAAGATATACTCATGAGAAGTGCCCTATATAGATACACCATTTTTAATCTTTTATACCATATTTTTACTCTACCTTTTCTATGTTTAGATACACAAATATCATCATGTTACAATTGCCAACAATATTTGTGCTATATAGGTTTGTAATCTAGGAGCAATAGGCTATGTCATATAGCCTAGGTATATTAGGCTATACTCTCTGTGTAAGTATAGTCTATGAGGTTCACACAATAAACATATTTCTCAGAACCTAACCCCATTGTTAAGTGATATATAACTGTATGTAAAATTGTAAAACACACATAAGATAACAAACACTTCAAATTTCTTCTCAACCTCCATTTTCAGTCCCCAATATCAAGTGAAACTTGCATTGCCGTATTTTTCTTTTATTGTCTTAAGGATGACTCTTCCCCCACTAAATCCTTTGTCTTAGAAACATATTTTGTGATTTCTGAAAATTTGCATTGGTTCCTGAAAGGTGAGTTGCTGTAAGCAGCAATTGTTACATTCATCCCTTTTTTCTCTGTGCATCCAAATCTTTCTGTAGAGCAGACTGCCTTGCAATGTACAAGGTTTACTAAGTTGCCCACTTTGGTACTGCATTATTCCAGTGCTATGATTTTCTTTTTGGGTTTTAATAATAGGCAGCTGGCTAATAATTTGTCAAGATATGGATCAATAACCTAATTTTGAATTCAAGGCTAAAATACAGTTTGTTTTTACTTATTAAAAAATACTCTCATTAAATTAAATTAAATATGGCCTAAAGATGTCTCCATACCTTGAATTTATCCATAGCAAACTGTAGCCAACTTAAGAGTACATTCTCCTAACAAGTAGCTGAGTCTCAGACATACACAGCAGCCAAGCTTTAGCCAATCACAGAGTGCCAACTGTGCCCAAAGTGCCAACTGTGCCAGACCATGCCCAAAGAAGGCAAATGCTGACCTGTCAATCAAGCTGTTTCTGTATGTCATTTCATTTTTCTGTCTGTAAATACCATGTGCTCACTTTGCTGCACTGAGCTCTCAGAACCTCTCTGGGTTCTGAGTGATGCTTAATTCATGAATCATTCTTTGCTCAGGTAAACTCTATTAAATTTAATTTATCAGAAGCTTTTCTTTTAATATACTCATTACAAAAGTGTTGCTTGGCTGAATCTTTGCTCAGCTAGCTAAGAAATTCCTAGCTAGTTGTATTGTCAAAGAACAATGTTCACCTTACTCAGGATTCCAGAATCCTAAATCATTAAGGCATTTGTTACTAAAAAGACTAAACTGGTAAAAATAGCAATTCAGTACTTTATTGTTTATCAGTTAGCAAAGGTGTAATATGTCAGTCACACACACACAAAGAGAGAGAAAGAGGGAGATAAATTGAGAAAAATATTTGTGCCACTGTACAATAAAAGTGAAGAAATTTCAAATTTCCCCAACTAACATTTGAATTGTATTATCATTGTTCAACATTCTACAGAGAGAGAGAACTGACAGAATAGATAAGATATATGACAAGGAATTTATTAGGGGAATTAGCTCATGCAATTATGGAGGCTGAGAAGTCCCACAATAGACCATATACAAGCTTCAGACCCTGGGATGCCAGTAGCATGGCTCTGTCCAAGTCCAAAAGCCTCAGAACCAGGGAAGTCAATGGTATAATTCTCAGTCCAAGGCCAAAGGCCTGAAAAACCTGGGGACCACTGGTGTAAGTCCTGGAGTCTAAAGGCTGGAAAGCTTGGATTTCTGATGTCCAAGGGAAGGAAAAGAACAGTGTCCCAACCCCAAGAGAAAGAAAATCACCTTTCTCTGCCTTTTTCTATTCAGGCCCCTGGCTAATTGGAAGGGATCTTTCCACACTGAAGGTGAATCTTCCCCACTAAGTCCCCTGACTCCCATGCCAATCTCCTTTGGAAACACCCTCACAGACACACCCAGAAGTCATGCTGCTTTACCTGTTCCCTGGGTATTCTTTCAGCCAGTCAAGTTGACACCTAAAATTAACCATCGCGATCACTTTGTGAGATATGCTGTTGAAAGCAATAATAAAATATGTAGATACTATAAAGATAACTGTTCTGCGTCCGTCTTTGCAGAAAGCATATTTTTCTCCAGAGGTTTCTGCAAATAAAAAATTTCACTTTGCCAGCAAAGTAACAGCTTCAATCAATTTCTCTTTTAGCGTATGTAAGAGATACTGATTAAAATAAAGATGATTCACAGATGGAACATGAAGCATGCTGCTCCCTTGGATATTAAAGGACAAACAAACAAGGTCTCTTCAGACTTCAATTTTCTGTCAGAATGATCAGAGAACAGTAACTGAATGGCATCCATTAGGGAGAATTCAAGGCCAATACGGCAATAGGTTTTGGTAACTGCCTGAAAGTATCTCATGGGAACTATAAGACTCTGACAAAACAAGGCTCTCTTCCTGTCATGTCAGGCGTCTAAATGATGCCCTTTATTTAGGACTGACATTTGGGTGATTAACTGTATTTTGCACTTTTGTACTTGTTCTTTCGTCATATTCTCATTCTTAGTCAAAGAGTGGTACTACCTTGCCTCTTTGATGTGATGTGCAGCAATTTGAACATCTGTTCCAGACTTTCTTGACTACACCTGATTCGGGTTGATCCAACATTCTAGAAATTTTATCCAATTTCTGACTTTCAGTGTTGATCAATTGCCAAGTCTTATTGCCACTACATTCTAAAACTTTTCAAATCCGTCTCTCTGTCTTTCTACCTCTCATTCCCATGGAATGGTTTTAGTCAATTATCACATGTGACCTGAATTGCCTCAGGGTGCTTCCCCTGTACAATATTTCCACATTACAGAGAGTTGTCACTCAGAATTTCCACTTTGGTTGCGTGACCCCAATACTTGAAAAGCTTTGATGACTTTGCATTATTTTTAACTCATAGACTTAATTCATACAAATAATGTAAAAGTTGTCCATTTATTGGCTCATGCTTGCATCTCCAATTTTACGATTTATTAATCTCCCTGCTTTACCTGTTGCCCTATTTACTGATGTGCAATTCCTCAAACACAACACAACTTCTGTCATCATCCCTCATTTACCTATGGCAGTACCTCTAATTTCAATTTCTTTCTGCTGGGATAACTCTCTTCCACTTCAGTTTTATTTTTATTTTTATATATTATTTTCTTAGGGATGTTGTTGCTTATTTCCCTAAGACTAGATGGGGTGGCTCTGATCTGGCTACCCAAGCCTGTGTTTACCCCTATAGTGGCACTTATCAAATTGTGTTGTAATTACTTGCTTTCTTGCCTCATCTTCTATACAACAAATGTCACAACAGGAACCTACTATTGTTACCTGTTGCTTGCTAAATCCTTGAATAGTTAGTGGATACATAATATTTATTGAATAAGTAAGTGAATAAAGTTAATATGCTATCACATACATCTGCATTGAGATGATGTTTTCCAATAAGTGATTTTTTTTCTATTATTTGACATTTTTAAGTATGCAAGAGTTTAGATACAATCTTGAGAAGATTGGGGAATAAGGGACCTCTCATTAACTAGAATAGTCAGAAAAAGAGCTTTTGCAATCCTAAAATAAGCTGCAATCTTGAAAATGTACTAAACTGTAGAGAAAATTTAAGTTTCTGGCACACACAAATAGGGAGTATGACTGAAAATGGGGTTGGATTTGTAGCAGGTGGACATTCATAAGGGGTATTGTAGGCTGTGGAGATTATTTCAGGTGTTACAGAAGCCATTACACGGTTTCAAGTAGGAGAGAACATTTTGTGTGTTCTCTGGCACACATTTACTGTACACAGTAAATGTACAACCTGATCTATTTGGTTCATTTCTGACAGAATTCAGAAATGAGTACTGATGAGACCTCAGATTATTTCATAAGGCAACTCTGCAAATATATGAAATCAATTCATATATGATGTGTGTGAGACATGTTAATTGTCAAGTGCTTGAATAATGTAAAAATTCTTTTTTTTTTAACCACCATCCCTAGATACTGAGAATATCCTTATACTAAGAAGTTGCGAGAGAATGAGAAACTGGTCAGATATGTTTTTAGGGCCTCTCCAGGAAGGCAGTTATGGAATCCTTTTGTAAACCATATACCTGGAATCAACTATTTAACTATTTCAGGTGAAATTATAGCAGTCACTCCTGAAATCTATTCCTATACATTTAGATCAATCTGTCTAGGGATTACCAGGTTTTCACTGAAGGAAAAGGAAATGTGATAAGAGAAAGATGAATCATTCCTATGACTGAAGTATTTGTGTAAATATTACAAACTTGTGACACAGTGGAAATAAAGCTGAGCTTGAATATGGGAGACTTATATTGGAAAGGCACAATTTCTTCTACAGGATTTGCTATTTAGCTATTGTTCTTTAAAGTTACAAAAACATAAATAAACTGGTGAATATGAACATTTTGATCACTAAATTAAAAAAAAAAAAGCAAATTAGCAGAATGGGCAGCAGGATAGAAAATGCTTAAGGGCAACTTAGTAGTGAGCCAATGAGGTCCAAAAAGCCAGTTTTCTGTTTGAAATTCCAGCAGATAACAGAAAGCATGTGGGGTGGGAAATTACCCCCAAAATAATGAAGAAAACTTTCTCCAATAGCAATTAGACATGATTGTTCAGAACTGAACCACGTGACCTATATTAAGCCTCTACCCATCATCAGGTACCAAGGTTTGTTCTAGATCACAGATTTAAAACAAAACAAAACAAAAAGCAATGTCCCTGTCATTTTGGCATTTAAATCATAGTGGAAAAGGATTCTAAAATATTCATAAGCATGTAATAAATTAGGTAATAATAACTATGAAGAAAACATGGTACAGTAAGATTAATAATGAAAATGGGAACTGCGAACGCGATAGTCCAAGAGGAAAGGTTTCAGGTAAACATGTGCAAAGCCCTAAAAGGAGGTTACTAGCAATGAGGTTGCACCAACTGTGTTGGAGCTGAGTGATAGGGAGTATGACTGAAAATGGGGTTGGATTTGTAGCAGGTGGACATTCATAAGGGGTATTGTAGGCTGTGGAGATTATTTCAGGTATTACGAAAGCCATTACACGGTTTCAAGTAGGAGAGAACATTGAAACAACAGATGTGCATCTGGGAGTCAGCAATGTAGAAAACAATAACATTAATAAATTAACTAATTAAAATATTTTATTACCACTAAGTTTTTCTTTTTCTTTGGATCCATGTAACTTATATTATTTTGAAATATTTTTCCTAATATCCAAAAATACTTTATCATAGAACATGTTCTATGTAAGGTAATTTTCTTTTATTTTAAAATATGGTATCTATGCTTGAAAATGTAAATTTTATGGTTATTGAGTATAGGGTTCTATATATGGGAATTATGTCCTGTCAATTATTTATTGGAACTCTAATAAAAATGACATTTTTTCTGTTTCTTCTAGTAATTCCTGAAAAAAGTTAACTTTTGCCATGAGTGTACAAAATTTGTCAGTATTTATTTTTGGGAGTGATATTGTTAGAGTTATTGAAAGATTTATTTTTTGAAATGACACTTTTAAGCTTTTTACGATCTGTGTTTTTAAATGTACATAAGTAATTGTATTTATACTACCTTTCATTACTTTTAATTTTCTAAATTCTCATGATGTATGTAAGATTTTTGTATACATATGTAGTATGAATATTTTTAATACAATATGACAATTTTTATTCTATGACTAGAACATTTAGACCATTCATATTTAGGAAAATAACACATTCCTTTTTAAATCTATAAATTTAATTTGTGATGTTTTGTGTGTTATTTGTAATTTTAATATTGGTTATCATTGCCTTGTTTTATAATTACAGAATTTTTGAACTATTCTCTTCATGACCTTTATATTCTTCAGAAGCTATGCACATCCTTTCAGTTTCTTTTTCTTATATTGATTTCCTTTTAACTTTCAAAATGCATCTTTGAATTCCTAAGTCTAATGCTACTTGCCTCTTTTACTTTTCTCATGGGTGGTGATATAAAGTTAGAAAAGTTTATTACCCTTTATGTCCTTTTGATTTATGCATCGTTTTTACAGGCTGGATATTAATTATAAAATTATAGATTTTAATTACTACTGATTAAAATGAATTCATATTATAACTTATTTAGAATATTGTTACATCTAAATGTTATATAGATATTATGTAAAATAATAAATAAATGAATATAAAAAATAAACATTATGCCCAATATTATTGTTTTATACAATCAATTAGTGGAATCACCCACATATTTAATATGTGCTCTTAATCCTCTTAATCCTTACTGCATATGTAAAGATCATTTTGTTTCCCCTATTTCCTTGAAAAATATTTTTGCTAGTTAGAAACTTCTAGGTTGGCAGTTATATTATTTTGACACATTGGCTATGTCATTTCACCATTATCTTTCTTCTTATATTTGTGTTGAAAACCTAGCTGTACATGTAACAGAGAATCTTTATAATTATTTACTTTTTAAGATTTTTCTCTTGCCTGTCCAATTCTGAAGTTTCACGTTAACATGTCAGCTTTTGATATTTTTAACAAATTTTAGATTAGTATTTGCTGCAATCCATGAATTTTTCCTAATGTATTTCAAAAATGTGTAAAATGTTCAGCTATTATTTTTATTAACATTGCTTCATTACATTCTCTTTGGTGTCCCCTGGGACTCCAGTGACATGTATGATAAGCTTTCTCACTCTGTCCTCAATATCTCTGACTCTACCATCTTTCTAGTCTCCAGAATTTGTTCTCTCTGCTGAATTCTGGGCAGTAGCTTCCGGCATAACTTCTAGTTTACTAGTCCACTTTTCATCTTCTTATAAAACCATCCACTGAGAAAATGTAACATTCTGGTTTTTAGCTTAAGAATTTCAATGTTTAAAATTTTACTTATTATTTTTTAATTTTACTTATTATTATTTAATTGGCATATAATAATTGTACATATATATGAAGTACACTGTGAAGTTTTGATACATACAACATTATAGTGATCAGATCAGGGATTTCTTTGTGTTTGGAACATTCAACATCCTGTCTTCTAGCTTTTTGAAAATATGTAACATATTATTTTTGACTATATTCATCCTACACTGCTATAGAACACTAGAATTTATTTTACCTTCCTAGCTTCCATGTTTTATTCCTTAATAAATCTCTCCCTATGCTGCCTTCCCCTGACCCTTCCCAACCTCTGGTAACCTCTGTCTACTATAATTCTATGATATCAGATTTTTTAGCTTCCACATATGAATGAGAATATGTTGTGTATGCTGTGTTTAACTGTCTGTTCGTGGTTTATTTCACTTAACATAAATTCCTCCAGCGTTATCCATGTTGCTGAAAATGACAAGATTTCATTCTTTTTATGGCTAAATAGTACTCCATTGTGTATATGTACCTTATTTTCTTTATTATTTTATTTGTTGTTGGACACTTGGGTTAACTTAATATTGAAGCAATTGTGCATAGTGCTGACAGATACCAAAACCAGACAAGGACACAACGACCATAAATAGAGCTGCAGAATAATATCCCTGATGAACATAGATTCTAACATTCTTAATAAAATACTAGCTAACAAAATCCAACAGAACATCAAAAAGACCATACACCATGATCAAGTGGAATTTCTCTCAAGTATGCAAGACGTTTCAACATATTCAAATCAAAACATGATACATCACATCAACAGAATAAAGAACAAAAAACATGATAATCTCAAAAGATACAGAAATGGTATTTGATAATATTCAACATTTCTTCATGATAAAGACTCTCAATAAATTAGGTATAAAAGGAAAGTACCTCAACACAATAAAGGTTATATATGATAAATCCACAGATAACATCATATTACATAGGGAAAAGCTTTGGTTTTCCTCTGGGAACTGGAACATAAGGAAGGCCACTCTTACCACTTCTGTTCAACATAGCATTGAAGTTCTGGTCAGAGTATTTAGGCAAGAAAAAGAAATAAGGGCATCCGAATTGAATAGGAGACAAATCGTCCTTGTTTTCAGATGATGTTGCCTTATATATAGAAAAATCTAAAGACACTACTAAGAAATCTCTTTAGAACTGATAAACGAATTCACTAAAGTTGCTGGATAGAAAATCAACATAAAACATTCAGTAGCATTTCTATACAAGAACAATGAACTAGCTGAAAAAGAACTCAAGAAAGGAATCCCATTTACAATTGCTGCGAAAAATAAAAATACCTAGGAATAAATTTAACCAATGGGGTAACAGTGTGTTCTACAAGGAAAACTATAAAACACTGATGAAAGAAATTGAATAAGACACATAGAAAATGTAACAAAATCCCAAGTTTATGGACTGGAAATATTAATATTGTTAAAATGATCATACTACCCAAAACGATCTACAGACTCAACACAATCCCTATTAAAATACAAATACTTTTTTTCACATAAATAGAACAATTCTAAAATTCATATGGAACCACAAAAGATGCTGAATAGCCAAAGCTATCCTGAGCAAAAAGAACAAAACTAGAAGCATTATATTACCTGACTTCTAATTATACTACAGAGCTATAGTAGCCAAAACAGACTGGCCTAAAAACAGACCCATAGACCAATGGAACAGAATAGATAACCCATAAATTATTTTATGCATCTACAGCCAACTGATTTTTAACAAAGGCATCAAGAACATCTATTGGGGGAAAGAACAGTCTCTTCAATAAATGGTGCCGAGAAAACTGGATATCCGTATGAAGAACAACAAAACTAGGCTCCCATCTCTCACTCTATACAAAACCCAAAGTTAAGAGTTAAATCCAGAAACAATTTATTTAAATATCTGTAATCCTAACATAAGGTTTTATTTAAATATTTGATTCTTTTTTCTGCTAGTTCTGCTCATACCATATTTTTGCCTATGTTTTTATTATGTGTACATTCTTCTAGAAGTTGTACTTGAAATAATATTTATAGGAATAATTGGACAACCAATATGTTATCTTCCTCCAAAGAATCTTTCTGTGTGTGTTTTTATTCTTGAGCAAGACAGTTCAGGTATAGGAGACAGGATCCAAAATCTACCCTGGCTTAAAACTCCCATGATACTCAGGAACAGATATGAATAATAACGTCATATACATATGCAGGACACCTGTAACAGTCATGTCAGTTTCAAGAGTCACTGGACTTAGGGAAACCCAAGGTTCAGAGTTCCTCTTACAATCCAGAAACAATTTATAAATAATGGACCATTTTTTATGTAAATAATCTTGCTTGGTAATATAATTGACATTTTGTTTTGGGGAACAATGCAAGAAAGTTGACCAAATGTTGAATACTCTCATCAGAGGCAAAATTGTATTACTTCCTCCAGGGCTACTAGTTCACATTGTTTAGATCTTAAAAGCCCATAAGCAGTAGAAGTGTATCTTATCCAGAGCTTTCAGAATTCCATTTGCTCATTTTATTCAAGCATATTTTTGAGCACCTGCTATTTGCCAGGACTTATTCTAGGTTAGAGGAATAGTCAAGGATTAAAATGTCACATTCTTTAGGAACAAAAAAATAGAAGAATGTTGAGAGATATGTAAGGTGAGATGTCTAGAATAGATAATTTGTACTTGCTAATTAAACACAAAGGTCTAATGTCGATTTTCAGCAGAAAGATGTAAAACTGGAGTCTATGGAAATTAATAAAAGAAGGAAATAGTATGTCCTATGAGCAGAAAAGAGAATGATTTGGCTGATTACTAGGTGCTAATGGGGGATTTCTTATATTTTGGTCCCTAGTGTAAGAAATAGGGCAGGTCAATCCTGACTGAAGAGCTGCAAACCGGATGACAGACACACAAGCACCATTCATACAAGGCTAGATGTAAGCAATCTTCCTCAGCTAACCACTTATACATAAATGGACTTGAATAGTAAATTCATTACACTCCAGGCAAAAAATACGATTTCTCCCTTAAAGAAGTACAATTCAAGATTCTAAAGATCCAAATTGTTTGATTAAGGAAAATAATAAATATATATATATATGAAAAATTGCTTCTAAGTAATGGACTCTCACAGAAAATTAAAGTAAAACATGATTTTCATTTTCTGCAAAATCCACTGTCATTAAATATATAGAAAGAATCTATAAGCATGTGATTTCTTTCTAAGGAAGTCAATGGAATTCTGCAAAGGAAATGCTTACATATCAATAAGACTACATATTATATATTTTTGCAGTTTTCACAGATTTCTATAAAAGGAACAAGCACTGCTGAACTATTAGAAAACTAAGAAAGTTGGTATAATTGAGACAGGAGGTCTTTATATTCTAAAGATACAGAGCAAATCAATGTTATACGCAGAGACTAACTTCTGTTGTAGTTACAACTTGAATGACAGTTCAGAACATGAAATGGGTGTTAAAAGATTTGACCTTCATTCTATAGGCCACGGACAGCCACAAGATGTTTCAAGCTATTGAACAAACAAATGCATTTTTGAAAGATCACTCTGTCAGCAATGTGAAAGAAGAGGAGGGGACAAGACTACAGAATAGGACACCAATTCTGTTTATTTAGCAATCCATTGGGAGATGTGGAGTGAGGTTTTGAGCTAAGATGCAAACTATCTAGACAAAATTGCTTGTGAGGTAATAAGATGGTTTTTTATAAAGGAAAATCAATTAGAGTTTCATGCAGGACTCAGTCATCCATTGGATCTGGCAAGGGAGTAAGTTTGGCATCCAAAAGTAGAAAAAAAAAAGATGATTTTTGGATTGCTTCAATAGTGAGATGTGGCAGTGTAGGTGCAGAATAAATGGGACTAGAATTATGTGACTGAAATGAAATAGCTGAAGAACAGTACCATTAGGGATTTAACAAAATTGTTAAAAATGAAAATAAAACCCAAGAGTGGTAGATTTGGGCTCAAGGAAAGGTCATATAACTGAATGTCTCCAAGATGTTGGGGAAAAAAAGATGTTCACTCAAAAAGAGAATGAAATATTTAGAAAGATGGAAAAAAGATGACAAACTCAAGTGTTAACAGTGGCCTCCTAATAATATAAAACAAGTATTTACTTATATTGTTAGTAATAATGTTCTTTACATCCACAAAGAACAATGTAGGCTCACTACCATTCTTTAAAAATGCACTCAATATTTTGATTTATATTTCAGCAAGCTGTTATTTGAAAAACTATGTATATATACACACACATATATATGTATATATGTCACATATATGTTGCACTATATGTATGATATATAGTGTGAATACACACATGTGCGCACACACACACTATAGGAAAAGTAGAAATGCAAGTATACTGATGGACACTTTATTCTGACCCCTGTGAGGAAACGACAAGTAGAAGTGGAAGGATGATGGTGGGCTGCACAGGGGTTGCCGTATCTAAAGGATGCAACATGTACTTAGATTCAGTCCATTGCTGCCATGGAAACATCATATAGTGCAGAGACTTAGAGTATGGACTTTGCATCTAGCAACTTAGCTCTGTCACTTATCAGGACCATAACCTCTGGCAAATCACTGAACTCCTCTGTCTCGGTTTCTTTGTCTTTAAAAAGAAAATTACAATAATATTTCTTCCCTCACAGTGTATGACTACTAAACTTCTTAATTCATTGCAAGCTCTTTGAAATGAACCTGGTACATAGTGGGTACTTATTAAAGGCTAGCCATCATTACTGGCAAATACAGTGTTTCTGTTGTGATTTTCCATTGAAATCCAATAAAATATCCATTTTTATTAGTGTTTATTCTTTTTTTATTCTTATATATCAGATTCCCCCTTTAGCTGTCTTCTGGCCATCAGTTTGAGACTCTGAGGCAGAGACTGTTATATTAAGATAAATAGCTTTGTTGGTAAATGGTACCTTCTTGTGAGCCAACTCTGAAATGCTTGTAGGGGTTGCTTGAATTACTGTAGTGGGAAAGATAGCATACTAACTCAGAAGATGCAAAAAAGTGTTTGAAAACTATCATACAAAATTTTAAGTTATTGAAGATCAGTTAACGGTAGGTATGTCTGGATTTATTTCTGGGTTCTCTATTATGTTCCATTGATCTTTAGGTCTACTCTTATAACACTACTATGCTGTTTTGGTTACTATAGACTTGTGGTATAATATACACTGGGGAAATCACACCCTATTCAATAAATGGTGCTGGAAACATTGGATAGTCATATGCAGAAGAATGAAACTGGATGCATATCTCTCACTATATAAAAAATTAACTCAATATCAATGAAAGACTTAAATATAAGAGCCAGAAGTATAAAACTCTAGAATAAAACCTATGAAAAACTCTTCCAGACATTGGCCTCAGCAAATAATTTATGAGAAAGTTCTCAAAAGCAAATGCAACAAAAGCAAATATAAACAAATGGAACTTAAACTGAAAAGCTTTCACAGAGTAAAATAAACAATCAACAAAATAAACAGATAACCTACAAAATTGGAGAAAATATTTGCAAATTATGCATCTGATAAATGGCCAATGTATACAATCTATAAGAAACTGAAACAACTCAACAAAGAAATAAAAACAAATAATCCCATTAAAAAGTGGGCAAAGAACATAAAAAGATATTACACGAAAGAAGACATGCAATCAGCCAACAAAAATGGAAATATGCTTAAATCACTAATCATCAGAAAAATTAAAAATTAAAACCACAAGATACTATCTTACACAAGAAGGAATTGCTATTACTAAAAAGTCAAAAATCAACAGATGTTGGTGAAGATGTGGAGAAAAGGGAATTCTTATATACTGTTGGTGGTAATGTGAATTAGTGCAATCTTTATAAGAAACAGTATGGAGATTTCTCAAAAAACTAATAATAGAAGTACTGTTCAATCTAGCAATCCCACTACTGAGTACCTACCCAATTGAAAATAAATCATTATATCAAAATGACATCTACATCTGTATGCTTATCACAGCACTATTCAAAATAGGTAAGACATGAAATCCCCTGTTTATCAACAGAAACAGAGGGTTGGATAAATAAAATGTGACATATATATGTGTTGTATCTATATATAAAGTATATATACACACACACACATATGTGTGTATATATACATATCACATTGTATTATATATGTATATGTATATATGATATATATACATATATATCACATTTTATTTATCCAATCATCTGTTGATGATTGGATAAATAAAAAGTATCCCAGGTGTGTGTATGTGTGTGTGTGTGTGTGTGTATATGCATGTGCATATATGTGTGTGTATATGCATGTGCATATATGTGTGTGTATATGCATGTGCATATATGTGTGTGTATGCTACTCTACCATAAAAAAGAACAAAATTATGTATTTTGCAGCAACATGGATGGAACTGGAGGCCATTATCCTCATTGAATAACTCTGAAACAGAAGTTGAATACTACATGTTCTCACTTATAAGTTGGACTTAATCAATGGATACACATGGACATAAGTAAAATAATAGATACTGGAGGCTGGAAAAGGGTGGGGGAGGTGAGTAGGATGAGGGAAGAAAATTGATCTATTGGGTACATTGTAAACTATTTGGGTAATAGGTACACTAAAAGTGCAGACTTCACCACTATGCAATATATGCTTGTGCACTCATATTTACTAAATCTATGAAATTAAAAATAAATAAATGTTAGAATTTGAAGTTTTGTAGTTACAATAAAGTTCAGATTTTAGCAATTGGATTCATCTGATGAAGTTACCTATGAGTAATATTTCAATGAATTTTGGGACCAAATTTTATTCATCTTCTATCTGGAAGTAGAAGTTACACATCATACTGAGTTATCTTTTATTATCAGCATTTTTGCCTGTATATGCATGTATGAGTCCATATGTGTGGGGGGATGATGTTTGTGTTATAGGATAAATTGTAAAAGACTGTTAAAAAGTAAATAAATTTGACTTCCGGAATGATGCATATTTAATAGCAATATTACAATATAACATAGAAACACATGTACCGTAAAAACAATAATTTCTGGTTAGCAAACTGATTGGCGAATGTGGTGGAATTGGGGAGGAAGGAAAGTCTTCAGTTTGTTTTTCCCTTACTGCTGTACGCACCGGTCAACTACGATGACCAACAATGATCATGTTTCCAATGATCTTCAGAAAGGTTTCTCCCATCCAGGCTGTAAATTATTTGAAAAACATATTACAAATATACTGGAACATGTAATCAGGAGGAAATTACTTAAGATTTACAGTCATTTGATACATAAGTTGAGTTTAAAGAGATTAATGATTATCTTTATTTGAGATAGTTTATATTTTCTCTGGATATTTGTCCTGTTTTTTAATGAATTCAAGTCACTACCAATATGGTACTCTAATATTGCAATTACAACTCTCCAGAATCTAAAATAATGTACAAAATTATTTTAATCCACTCAAATCAATATGATTTCTTCATTAAATATTTAAGTGTGTTAAGCTAATACGTCTTTAAAAGTATACATTTTTGTAACACATTTTTCAACAATTGTTAAAGCATTATAGGGATTTTGAAGTTTAATGTGCTGTATACCACTAACTGGCCATATTTATTGAAGTGCCAAGTAATATAATACCTTTTCTTTAACTTAAATATCGAATTACTACTGGAGACCCGCTATGTCAAAGCAATAATATAAGCATTGCTATTTTAATTTGATTTTCTTTTACTTTAAACTTTAATGCAGAAAATAGTAATTTGTTAACTTACATTGGAAAAAATATTTTGTCATATTCATTTTTTTCTAAACTAAATGCAAATTAAATTTTCCAAAATTCTTTCTATTTTTTCTTCTGTAGATTAAATTCATTCTCTTAACCATGTTTTGCAACAAAACTTGTCTTTTTAGAAATTGTGATTGCTTATTAAGTTTAAGTCACCTATCTGTAAAATAGCAACACAAATATAGCACAAATATTCAAACCTAAAAATAATATTTCTATTATAAGAACATCTGATAATACTGAATTTTTTTAATGATTTGAATAGTGTGTAGATTTCTATTGTACCCTTTTTCTGTATGTTTCAAAATGTTAGAATGAAAATTTATTTCTATTTTGAGGGAACTTAGCCTTACATGAGGAAGCAAGAAAGTACATATTTACAGCGAAGGTGAAGTTTTCCACAAAACAAATGTTTTCCATGCAGCTAGGAATCAAGTGGGAACTGCGTTACCAAGCATGAATTACGTAGTTGCTAGGTGATGATTAATGGACAGTAGTGGTGCCAGACTCTAACTGCTACATCTTGAAGACCAGCTATGGTAAAAAGATGGAATGGGTTTTACCTGAAGGAAGTATGGCAAAATAGACATAGTTTTTATTTAAAACAAACTCATTCATGAGAACCAATGAGACACTTTCATGGACCAACAGAAATGCTGAAAAGTATTTCATTAAGAAGGGAGGATGCAGTATGAAATATTAAGTATATTTTAATATTAGGTTAATATGGCCTCATTTGAGCCTGGAGAATATCAGTTATGAATGGCATAATCTTTTTTTTCTTTAAATTTGTCATCGTACTTCAAGTAATGCTATCAATGTTTCCTCCTAAATTCAGAATGCACTTTGGGCATTTTTTCCCATTTAATTAAGTGTTCTTCTGAAACATTATGTAAGGATTGTATTATGTTCCATTGAATACTCAAAACGAGCTTCAAGTATTCTTTTACTGTCAGAAATTAGATTGTTCTGCTTCTTTATATACCATAAGCCAACATCATGAAAAAATTCTTCAGAATGTATTTGTAGAAGTGTAATTACTGTTCCGAATGTTAGTATGTATCTAATGCCTTTTGATTCATGTTAATTTGTTTCTTTCTATGTATATATTGGACAATTTATACTCCCACACATAGTAAATCAAAATGACTTTGCTACCATTCTACCACTGATAATGGAGTATTTTGTTTGTATGTGTGTGAGTGTGGGTGTGTGTGTATTGTCAATTTATTAAATTTGAAAAATTATCTCATTTGGTTTGTTTTTATTTATTTATTTATTTATTCATATTATTTTTTCTTTTCTTCTTTTTATTATTTATTATTATTAGACTTTAGGTATATCTCCAATGCTATCCCTCCCCCCACCCTCCACCCCACAACTGTCCCCAGAGTGTGATGTTCCCCTTCCTGTGTCCATCTGTTCTCATTGTTCAATTCCCACCTATGAGTGAGAATATGCAGTGTTTGGTTTTTTGTTCTTGGTGATAGTTTACTGAGAATGATGATTTCCAGTTTCATCCATGTCCCTACAAAGGACATGAACTCATCATTTTTTAAGGCTGCATAGTATTCCATGGTGTATATGTGCCACATTTTCTTAATCCAGTCTATCATTGTCGGACATTTGGGTTGGTTCCAAGTCTTTGCTATTGTGAATAGTGCCACAATAAACATACATGTGCGTGTGTCTTTATAGCAGCATGATTTACAATCCTTTGGGTATATACCCAGTAATGGGATGGCTGGGTCAAATGGTATTTCTAGTTCTAGATCCCTGAGGAATTGCCACACTGACTTCCACAATGGTTGAACTAGTTTACAGTCCCACCAACAGTGTCAAAGTGTTCCTATTTCTCCACATCCTCTCCAGCACCTGTTGTTTCCTGACTTTTTAATGATTGCCATTCTAACTGGTGTGAGATGGTATCTCATTGTGGTTTTGATTTGCATTTCTCTGATGGCCAATGATGGTGAGCATTTTTTCATGTGTTTTTTCGCTGCATAAATGTCTTCTTTTGAGAAGTGTCTGTTCATGTCCTTCGCCCACTTTTTGATGGGGTTGTTTTATTCTTGTAAATTTGTTTGAGTTCATTGTAGATTCTGGATATTAGCCCTTTGTCAGATGAGTAGGTTGCAAAAATTTTCTCCCATTTTGTAGGTTGCCTGTTCACTTTGATGGTAGTTTCTTTTGCTGTGCAGAAGCCCTTTAGTTTAATTAGATCCCATTTGTCAATTTTGGCTTTTGTTGCCATTGCTTTTGGTGTTTTAGACATGAAGTCCTTGCCCATGCCTATGTCCTGAATGGTAATGCCTAGGTTTTCTTCTAGGGTTTTTATGGTTTTAGGTCTAACATTTAAGTCTTTAATCCATCTTGAATTGATTTTTGTATAAGGTGTAAGGAAGGGATCCAGTTTCAGCTTTCTCCATATGGCTAGCCAGTTTTCCCAGCACCATTTATTAAATAGGGAATCCTTTCCCCATTGCTTGTTTTTCCCAGGTTTGTCAAAGATCAGATAGTTGTAGATATGCGGCATTATTTCGGAGGGCTCTGTTCTGTTCCATTGATCTATATCTCTGTTTTGGTAACAGTACCATGCTGTTTTGGTTACTGTAGCCTTGTAGTATAGTTTGAAGTCAGGTAGTGTGATGCCTCCAGCTTTGTTCTTTTGGCTTAAGATTGACTTGGCAATGCGGGCTCCTTTTTGGTTCCATATGAACTTTAAAGTAGTTTTTTGCAATTCTGTGAAGAAAGTCATTGGTAGCTTGATGGGGATGGCATTGAATCTGTAAATTACCTTGGGCATATGGCCATTTTCACGATATTGATTCTTCCTACCCATGAGCATGGAATGTTCTTCCATTTGTTTGTATCCTCTTTTATTTCCTTGAGCAGTGGTTTGTAGTTCTCCTTGAAGAGGTCCTTCATGTCCCTTGTAAGATGGATTCCTAGGTATTTTATTCTCTTTGAAGCAATTGTGAATGGGAGTTCACTCATGATTTGGCTCTCTGTTCGTCTGTTGTTGGTGTATAAGAATGCTTGTGATTTTTGTACATTGATTTTGTATCCTGAGACTTTGCTGAAGTTGCTTATCAGCTTAAGGAGATTTTGGGCTGAGACAATGGGGTTTTCTAGATATACCATCATGTCGTCTGCAAACAGGGACAATTTGACTTCCTCTTTTCCTAATTGAATACCCATTATTTCCTTCTCCTTCCTAATTGCCCTGGCCAGAACTTCCAACACTATGTTGAATAGGAGTGGTGAGAGAGAGCATCCCTGTCTTGTGCCAGTTTTCAAAGGGAATGCTTCCAGTTTTTATCTATGACAAACCCACAGCCAATATCATACTGAATCTCATTTGTTTTCACTTCTGAATAAAATTGATGTGAATTTTTTATATCGCTGGTCTTTTGTATTTTCTTTTGCGCACTTGTAGATATGCCTTTTGTTCATTTTGATTGGGTTGTTGAAAATGTATTTATTAAAACTATTAATTGTTTGCATGACATGTGTTTGGTATCTTTTCTTCCTCTTTGCCCTTTAATTTTAAATCTATATAGAAACTTGCTACTTTATTTAATTAAACATACATTTTATTCTTTTATACTTTATGTTTTAAAAAGTAGTTACCTAAGTTACATTGTAAAACACTTTGTACTTCATTTTAATCTATAATACATTCGAAATTTAATTTTGTGTGTGGTTTAAAATAGGCATTTATTTTATTTATAATTTTTCAGAGTTAACCACTTTCTTAGAGCTACAAGGTGTCTGTAAGTCTGCCTTTCCTATATACCTGGAAAATGGAGAACAGGATAAGGATGAATGGTATTAGTTTCCCAAACATTCATTCATTCATTAAAACATCTTTTTACCTGTTCTTGGAGAGCAGAGAATAATTCCAAAGTTTGGTTTATGTGAAAATCAATACAGCTCTCTTGTTATTCTGACACAGCCACGATTGAGGTCAAGGCCAAAATCTTGTGACTATATAGTAAACACACTCACATAAAAAAGACAAAATGTGATGAAATAAGAGAGACATACATGATTTGCATATATATGTGCATTATATATTTCATATATATATATATATAAAAAACTACATTTCACATCAATGAGGAAAAGGCCCATTTAGCATTTCTGACATGCCTTTAGCATAGCTGAAATGTATGAATTTTATATTAATATTATTATTTTTATTCAAGGTAATCGTAAAAGTTATTTTAAAATAATAATTTACATGCAGACTGAAATATTATCACTTTAGAAGAATCTTGAATCTAAAGTTATGCATCTGATTTCTCTAATTTTTACTGCTACGTTGATAACAGCTTATTTATAAGAAAAAGCATCATTTTTCAAAACTAACAGTTGTGTCCTTTGATAAAGAATATCACATTAATATTTGGACATGCTGTGTATTGCATGTAATCTTCAGTTGCCTGATGATTTCCTGGAGGGAGCTGGGCCACTAAAACATTTGTTTTAAAATGCATGTACAAGGGATTGCAAAACGAATATATATGCATACATATATAAGCAAATACATGTTCTTGTATGCACACACACACACAAACACAAATATTTCAATAATGTTAATCTGGGCAACATTTCTCTGTCTGAGTAATGTATTGTGACTACGAATCTAATATGTGCACAAAGACATATATACATTTATATTATTTTTATATTGCATATATATGTTAATTACAGACTTTAGAAAAAATTTGCAATTTTTGACCATTAATCATTAACTGGTTATTTTGAAGACCATGAAGTGAGGTAAAAGTTTAGCTAATTTTTCCATTACCAAATATTTATAATATTGAAACATTTAAATATGTTTAAAATGGTGTTAGAAAGGAGAGAGATGGGGATAGGCAAATACACAAAAACAGATTGCACAAAATAAATAAGGACAATACAGGAATTTTCATAGAACACTAAGAAGATGTGACACTAATCCATACATTTATATAAGGTAGATTTAAATATTATCTTAGTTTTTGTAACTTCTTAATAATTCACACTTTTTAACTTTTGTGTACATTAAAAAAGTTTTTTAGTATAAAGACAAGAAGCAGGAGGCCCGAATATGGGCTGCCCAGCTATCTGATTTTAGAAATTAATTTCAGAAAGCTAACACCTTGTATTTTTCAATAAGCCCAGATGTAAATGAACTACAACAAAAGTAGTAGCTTATTACAGAATGCATATGACGAGACTAAATACTAAGTGAAAATATATTCAAAATATTATGGACTATAGAAAAATGTTGAAATTATGATGATAAAGGAAGGCCTTCTTAGAATACTTAAGCCAATAATTGGTATAGGAAGAACACATAATTTCTGGCCAGATATTTCTAAAAACTAAAGTAATGCAAATAAATGAATATCAATAATATCATTTCATATTTTAACTAAACTTATTTAAAGAAAAATCTTAGCACAATGCTATGCTTTATTACTAATAACAGAATATATAAATATGAAATTAAAATAATTTCAAACTTATGTCTTGTGGCATGCTCCCATACTTAGCATTACATGATTTTAAAAAGGCCTCTCTACATCATTTGCCCATTGCTAAATTATTCTCTGGTATTTTACTTAAATTACTTTAATAAAATGTATTCATGATGTATTGTAATAGTACTGTAGATGCAGGAAACTGCATGAATTAGCATTATGGTTTTGTCGCTATTCATCACCAATTTTGTCTTTTATAAACTAAAGAAAAATAGGAAAATGAGAGAGAAAGCTCTCAGGCCTGTCAAGATTAATTGCACTGCCAGTGTTGTTAATCTTTCTATATTCAAAAGAGTACAAAAAGAAAGCTCCTAAAACAAAATGCAGATGAAAATGTCATCAAGAATCCCAAAAGTACTCATAGAATTATTGATGAAGCCCTAATACCCACTCTTCAGGGACAGTTTTTTAACATTTAAACTTCAGAGTTCTCCGAGAGGAGGCTTTTTTGGAAGTAAGCTGTGGACATCTGGAGTCAGTGTTTTGCATTAACAGTGTTTGGTGAAGTGTGGGTGGATGTTAGCATCTCTTTTCTTTAGAAACATTTTGGAACGCTACTGTACAATACTCTACAGAACAGGCGGATTCCTGTAATTATATCTCATAAGCCCTCCCATTGCAGGCAGCAGAGATTTTACACACAGAGCAAGTGCAAGGCTCTATTTTGAGGGACTATTTCTTTAATGAGTAAGAAGAATGGTGAAATAATAGCATCTTTTATTTATAGAGTGCCTTAGTTCAAAGAACTCAAAGGAAGCGGTAGTCATGATCTCATTAACATGCAAAGCAGCTCTGTGAGAAAACATAGAACCAGTAACCACATTCTGCATATAGAGGAACTTGGGCCTAGAAAGTTGTGTGTAAGACCCAATTATCTTTATGGTCTTATGTGATGGGAATACTGCTGGGAATACAGCACTGTGAGACCACCACTGCACAAAGCAATAATGCTCAACTGCCTCCCAGGCAGCCCTCTGGAGGTTGCTGATTACACAGGGTGGCTGAAGTTGGCTTTTGATTCCATAGCCAATTTCCCAACCCCTACAAACCCATAGAGGTTTTCTTACATAAGACAAAAGTCATAATCATGATAAATTTTCTAAACGTGATTTCCAGAAAGGCTTAAATATCATCTTTCCATTAAGGTGATGTTTCATTTGTTTTATGTATTGCCTAAGATAAGGTAATGTCATGATTTGATTGGGCCAAAAAGAGTGGCAGTATTTTGCTATAGTTATAATAAATTTTAGGTTAATATAAAATCAATGTGCTGGGGAAAAGATTTAGAGAGGTATTTAGTAAAGGTTGTAGGATGCACCTAATTGCAAATGCCAAGTTCATTCATTTTCTGTGTATTTGACAAAAAAAAAAAAAAAGTGAAATCCTAAGTTAGTGGTACCCATGAAGTCCTAGAGAAAAGAATCAAAGATGAAGAGTATGGATAGGCAATTACATTTTATTCGCCTTAGAAAGGAATTAGATAATGCCTCCAGAATAGATTACCCCAGGTCAGATTTTCCTGTCTTTTCATATACATTATCCTGAATTGATTTTCACAAAGTACTAATGATTGGGTCCTGCTCCTTCAATGTCCATGGACGTGCTTCTGGAGAATCCTGAAGCCCATAACTGTTTAAGCATTCTAAATGCCTGATTCTCACACCTAAGAGATATGTTCACTGACTTGAAGATCTCTATTTAAATTATGTTTAGTTAGAAGATACGAATGGAGGTATAACCTAGGTTGTTTCATATAAAGTAAAACCTAATATTTATACCCTATGATTGTAAGTGAAGTACACAGTGAAAGTTATGCTACCCAAAGTGATGACGTTTTGGACTGAATTAAATTGAAAAGGCTTAAATATACACACGTCCTTAATATAAAATATTTCTAGGGGCTATTGGTCTTAGCATTGAACAACCACACCAGATCCCTGCGGGAAACAATTTCATGTCTGTGTCCACAAATTTGAGTGAATGCCCTCTTACATTTGTTATCTATTGCTGTATAACAAACTGCCACATGATCACTTAAGCCAACGCACATGCACACATTTATTATCCCATAACTTCTTTCTGTGGATCAGGAATCTGCAACAGTGGATCAGGAATCTGTTAAGCTGGGCCCTCTACTTTACAATCACTCACAAGGCTGCAATAAAGGTATTGGCCTACGGTCTGTACTTTCATCTGAAGCCTCAAGTGTTGAAGGCTGTACTTTTTAAGCTCACTCAATAGTGGTTGGCAGCATTCACTTCCTCACAGTTCTTTATCATGTGGACCTCTGCAAACTGGCAGAGGGCTTTATCAAAGTCAGCAAGAAAGAGTCTTCTAAAGAGAGGAAGTCAAAATGTTTTGTGATCTTATCAGAGAAGAGGCATTCAATCACCTTTGTTGTATTCTATTGGTTAGAAGTAACTAGATCTAGCCCCACACAAGGGCATGAAAACCAGGTCGTAGGGATCATGGAGAGGCAACTTTGAAACCTACTTACCAGCCTTCTTTAATGTGATACTTTAAACATTGACTTTATATCCAGAAAATTAGGTGAGACTTAAGAATTTGTGTTAGGTTTAAGAGATAATGTAGAAAACTGAGGAGTAAATTATTCCACTGTGTTAAGTAAGTAGCTAAGGCATTTGTGACTTTATTCAGATTCGTATGAATTAAAAACTAGCTAAATCAGATAAAGAGTGTAAGATAATTGGGATGCTTTAGTGCCTGTTGAAATTTACACATTGAGGATGTTTTTTGAAAAAGGGGAAAATATATGATTAAAATTTATTTCAGTTCTTTTTTTTCTAATTTCTGTAGAGAAATCCATATATTTAACCATATCTGTCTCTGCATGCTTTGCTATCTTCTCATATTTATATTCCAGCTTACTTTTCTACCTTTTATAAGCCTTAACAAGAGTTTAATATCACTTTGCCTCAGTTTCCTCATCTTTCGAATTAGATTATAAGGATGTTTAAAACCAGATAATACACAAAATCCATATTTTGTAAATAACAGCTTTTATATTTTTCATATCTCAGATAATTCTTATGTTGGTGAACTAATTTGTTCATGTATATCCAGTCAACAGCAAAGATTTATTAACTACTGACATGATGCACAGTTGTTTAAATGCTTGTATGTACTGTGGATATTAGAGACAACAACGTTAAGATTTTTAGCATCATTGTGTTTGCTATTCTAGAGGTAGAAACGGGATGCTGTGGGAGCATAGAAAAGGGCATCTAATAGGCTAGGGTGTTAGTGAAGGTAACTTATCTAAAATGATGAGGAATCCAGTGAATTAAAAAAAAAAATGGTATTTCCAAAAGAGAAAATTGCACATGAAATGGTTTCAAGGTATGTGAAGTATAGTGAATGCTTCCAATTTCATGTTGCCTTGGCATTCATTTTAACTGTTGGTTTAGCTTTCTCCTGCCAGAGGCAGGACTCAGTCACCCTTGACACAGTTTGCAGTTCTGCATCACATCCAAATGGCATTAGCTGGTGGCCAGAGATAAGAACTTGGAGACATCTCTCTTGCCTAGCAGACTGGGCTCCTCTCTTACCTGATGTTTCCTTTAAACGGACGATTCCAGCATCTAACTGTGAACTTAAAGTAACCCACACCCTATTCTGCAGTATATGCTGAGAATTGCCACGCTCTCCTCTTTTTTTCTCTGCCTGTGCTCCCTGACCTTTCTGTGGCCTCCAGGAATGCCTTGTACCTCTCAGGGTCTGCAAGTACTAAAGCTCTTAATCATTCACATTGTGGTGGTGTCGTGGAAGTCCTGCCACAATCTGATCCCTGATGGGGAGGCTGCTTGATGGGATCTATGGAAGGGGATTCCTTGCTGGTATGTTTTGTCTGGGCCTCGAGTGGCTGCTGTTAACAATAACTACCAGCTAAGTTGACAGAGAAGCTGAAAAGTTTTATTCAATACAAGAGCTATAATTCATTCAGTAAAAGTAAATTGCTTCTTAAAACTCATAAAGGAGTATATGTGGAGAGCTCATAGCAGGTGCATCCAGAAGGGTAGGAGGAATGAAACTCATGAAGGGCTTTGTGTGCTTATCAAGGAATTACAGATTTCATCCAAAGAAAAGATAGTAAAAATTGATGTTTTCTTTAAGAATCAAAAAAAACACATTATTATATTTGATTAATTTAAAGTAAAACCTTGAATATTATAGTATGTGTGTTTAAGAATTTTTTAACGATTCTGAATTGAGACTGGCTCTAGTCAGACTGAGGTTTGTATATTTCAAATAGAAGTTTTAGATACATAAGAGGTAGTTATATAGGATGGATAGAGGAAATGAGAAATGCTGGGTATTCCTAAACTTTTGCAATTTTTTGGAATGTATGTTGAACTAGTTTTTGATCTATAAAAAGTGATGCATTGAAAGAATATAATTGTAAATATTTTCAATTATTTTTAAATAATCCAAAGCATAACAAAAAAATAATTGAGAGGAAAATATGAACTCTAGTCTTAGCAATGAATGATAAACTAATATGAATCAGAAGAGATTCTAATTTACAGAGAAGCAAGAAATAAGTAAATACAAAAAACAATTTTACTTTTGTAATAAAAGTGGTATAAAAACTCTATAATAAGTATAATGTCTACACACAATCTATAGGGTACTCAGAAGTATCTAGGAGTTCTGGGAATTAACATTTCAAAGGAGTATATTTTATAATATGTAAATTAGATTTTAATAAATTTTTTCAAAAATATGTTTAAAAATGAATAAAATTAATACACATTATTCCTCTTTCCCTCCATGTTCAAAAGGGGACAAGGATATACTTTCATAAAATGACTAGAAATTAAAAATAAGAGTGGGGAAACTGTCACCTTACCAATCAATATGGGATCTATAGATCTTGGAAAATCAGAGAGATAGCAAGAGAGTAAGAGGGAGATAGAGAACCAAAATATGTAAAATATGGCAACAATTTCTATGTGAATACATTCTGATGCCATCAGTTTAATTTTTTCCATCCCTACAACTGATGGCATGAATGTTATCATTTAGTTGGATATATTTTTTCCTTTATACTTAACTAATATGTTTTCAATTCTCTTCTATATTCCAGAGATACTCATTCACAACACCAGAAACTTCTGTAATGACTTACAGACCTTATGATTGCTACTAATGTATATTATATAATTTATATTTAATAATTTAAGAACTTTGTGACAATATAGATAACTCAACTGTTTTGAGAAAAAAATAATTCCAAGACATAATATAAATAGATATATTCTGTAATTAATACTATTCCTGTTTTACTTCATCACTAATCAAATAAAGAGCATACGAATTCTAGAATTATCCACTCTTCCTTACTTTTTAGCATCAGCCTTCCAGAGCCCAAAGAATGGTTAAAATTTTGAAGAAAAGAGATACTAGGTACTAATGTCAGAGAACTGTGATTTTGCCTTAGGCAACATTCCCTCTTAGGTAAAAACATGAAACATCATAGACATTGGCTTCCCAGACACTTCCATGAGTGTGTCACTAATGGTAATGTAGATAAATCCATATTTTTAGGATTCTGAAGAAATAAATTAAAGGGGCTTTTTTAAAATTAATAATAATGCAAACTTTTTATTCTATTAACTCTGTTACTGTAACATAACATACTCAAATGTGAAAACATAACACGACATAGCAAAACCTAACCTAATATATTTTAAATTACTCAATCTTAGACATGAGTAATCTTCTTGCTGTTTATTAGACTAATATTGAATTCTATTATATTATGTTTCTAGATTTTAGACTGTTTGGTTCAATTAAAAAGAACTGATACTCTATCAAGTCCAACAATTGGGAAATTTCTCAGTCTTGCTATCATATTTCAGAGATACAAACTCACCAAATAAGTAGACACAAATGACAAGTATTTCTTCCACTACTTTTTGATCTATATCAAGAGAATTTCTAAGAAGAGATGCACAGAGTGATGCCGAAGAGTTGGCATTTGGGCATACTTTCATATTACTTTTGATAGAAATCTCAAAAAGTATATTGTCTTGCTGTGAGGCAAAAAACCTCTCAGTCACAGCTTGGTCTCTCAAGGAAATAGTTCCTAAATTTTTTTTCGAAGAAGAAAATTAACTACTGATAGGATGTATTTAACTACAGATTAAAAAATTTTCCAGCTCAAAAAATGAACAAATTTCTTTCTGTTTTTATAATGTGGTTATATGAAGATGCATTACCCAGAAAATATCTTGCATTCTATTGACAGACAAACCTGCCTAACCTGGATTAAGGTATTCTTATTTGTTATCTTCATGTTCAATATTGTGAGGTTTACTTGTATTCAGAGATACCATTATCCTAAATACATGCAAGACCAATAAAATGGCTATGTTACTTGATCTCATTAAACTCAAAGGAACAGGTTGAATATAGTCTACTCAGTCAATTGGTTAAGCCTACTATTGGCCATACTAAAGTGCAGATTTTTTCAACATAGCCAAAATATCTTTTTAATTTGAAATAGATTTTTTTAACTATTAAGTTGTGGAGTACATGCATAGGATATGCAGTTTTGTTACATAGGTAAACATGTGTCATGGGAGTTGGTTGTATTAATTATTTCCTCACCCAGGTATTTAGCCTAGTATCCACTAGTTTTTTCCTGACCCTCCTAAATTGAGAAATACTATTCAATCCAGCAATCCCTTTACTGGGTATATACCTAAAGGAATCAAAGGAATATATATCATTCTATTCTAAAGACACATGCACATGAATGTTCATTGCAGCACTATTCGCAATAGCAAAGACATAGACTCAACCTAAATGCACATCAATGATACACTGGACAAAGAAAATGTGGTATATCTACAAAATGGAATACGATGCAACCATAAGAAGGAATGAGATCATGTCTTTTTCAGGAACACGGATGGAGCTAGAGGCCATTACCCTTAGCAAACTAACTCAGGAACATAACACCAAATACGGCATGCTCTCACTCATAAATGGTGAGAACACATTTATGAGCTAAATGATGAGAACACATGAACACATACAGGGGAACAATACACAGGGGCCTATCAGAGGGTGGAGAGTGGGATGAGGGAGAGGATCAGGAAAAATAACTGATGGATAAAGTGTATATTTTAATGCTGTGATTGTCTTGATAGAGGATGTGCAGTTAAGGACACTGGTGAAATTAGGATAAACTTACTGTGTGACTTGTCATTTTACTCCTCACTTCTAATATTTTTCAATGGTAATTTTATCAGATTTTGTGTTGCTTAATATTGAGTGTCAATTTGATTGTGTCGAAGGATGCAAAGTATTGTTCTTGGGTGTGTCTGTGAGGGTGTTGCAAACAGAGATTAACATTTGAGTCAGTGGACTTGGAAAGGCAGACCCACCCTTAATCTGGATGGGCACAATCTAATCAGCTGCTAGCCTGGCTAGAATGAAAGCAGGCAGAAAAGCATGGAAAGACTAGACCAGTTTAGTCTTCTAGCCTATGTCTTTCCCCTGTGCTGGATGTTTCCTGCCCTCAAACATCAGACTCCAAGTTATTCAGCTTTGGCACTCAGACTGGCTTCCTTTCTCCTCTACTTGCAGATGGCCCATTGTGGGACCTCACCTTGTGATTGTGTGAGTCAGTACTCCTTTATAAACTCCCCTTTAGGCTGAGTGCGGTGGCTGGTGCTTGTAATCCCAGCACTTTGGGAGGCCAATGCAAATGGATCACCTGAGGTCAGGAGTTTGAGACCAGCCTTACCAGTATGGTGCAATCCTATCTCAACTAAAAATATAAAAATTAGCTGGCATGGTGGCACACGCCTGTAGTCCCAGCTACTCAGGATGCTCAGGCAAGAGAATTGCTCGAACATGGGGGGCAGAGGTTGCAGTGAGCCAAGATTATGCCACTGCACTCCAGCTTGGGCTACAGAGCGAAACTCCATCTCAAAAAATAAAAAATAAATAATAAATAAACTCCCCTTTATATATACATCTATCCTATTTAGTTCTATCCCTTTAGAGAACTCTGCCTAACACAGATTTCCAAATAGAAAAAGAAAAGTATTGAAATGTTCCATCACTTCAGTTGTGTAAATTTTTAAAAAATTATTTTATATCCACATAAAACATAATATTATCTGACGTAGTATGTGGTTTTCACCTGCCCATTCTTGTGATATATATATGCAATATATATGTGTGATATATATGTGATATATATATATGCGAGATATATGTATGCAATATATATATATGCGAGAGATATATATGTGTGTGTGTGTGTTTGACGGAGTTTTGCTCTTGTTGCCTAGGCTGGAGTGCAATGGCGTAATCGTGGCTCACTGCAACCTCTGACTCCCAGGTTCAAGCAATTCTGCTGCCTCAGCCTCCCGAGTAGCTGGGATTACAGGCATGTGCCACCACACACGGCTATTTTTGTGTGTTTAGTAGAGACAGGGTTTGACCATTTTGGTCAGGCTTGTCTTGAACTCCTGACCTCAGGTGATCCACCTGCCTCAGCCTCCCAAGGTGCTGGGACTACAGGTGTGAGACATCGCACCCGGCGGGGATGTTTTTTAAGAGGATAAAAGTTCAGATATTTTAACTGAGTTTCAGGGTACAATCAGTGTTCCAAGAAGACACATCATTTTTATTCTTTGGCTTTGGACACTCACTGGCAAATCATTGTCTTCCTCCAGTTAAGATGCACAGCCTGAGGTTATGTTGAACTTTTTATTTTTGGAAAAGCATATATTAACAGAGTTCCCATGACAAAGGGATTTATTTTAGTTATACATTAGCAAATATTTAGGGACTAGAAACAACTTAGCAATTATGAATGATATTAATGCAAGTTTTGAAGTGGAAAATACACAGTTATAAAATAGAATTGCTAATTCCAGAATTATTTGTTGGTCAATAATTGCAATAAAAACAGAAGTTTGTTTTAGTGTCTGTAGTTATTGAGCTATATTAGGAAGAGTGCCAACAGTGTCATAACTTGCTCTAAACATAACTCTAGAATTGCTGTTAAGTCATTGAGCCGATTGACCTGCCTCTTAATCAGTGAGTGAATTATCTTGTGGGTTTGGAATATCTATCATTACATACATAGGGAGGTTTCAGTAGAGAAGAAATATTGTATCATAAAATTTAGTACAAAATATCAGTCAGCTAAAGGTTACAAAGCCACATTCCTTAAAATATCATAACCCATGACCTTGTTGGTTGTTAGTCTACTGAGTTTTTTTTTTCTTTTTAATTTCAGCTTTTATTTTAGATACAGGTGGTATATGTGTAGAGTCACTACATAAGTACATTGGACCCAGGTAGTGAGCATAGTACCCAACAGGTAGTTTTTCAACACATGATCCCCTTCCTCCTTCCCCCATGTAGTAAGTCCACAGTGTCTATTGTTTCTATGTCCATGTCCATGTGTGCTCAATGTTTAGGTCGCACTTATAAGTGAGGACATGTAGTATTTGGTTTTCTGTTCTTGAGTTAATTCACTTAGCCTAATGTCCTGCAGTTCCATCTCAGTTGCTGCAAAGGACGTGATTTCATATCTTATGGCTGCATAATATTCCATGGTATATATGCATCACATATGCCACATTTTCTCTATCAAGTCTACCATTGATGGGCAACTAGGTTGATTCTCTGTCTTTCATATTATGAATAGCATGGCAGCGAACATTCAAGCAAGTGTTCTTTTGATATAATGATCTGTATTTCTTAGAGTATATAACCAGTAATGAGATTGCTGGGTAGAATGGTAGCTGTGTTTCAAGGTCTTTGAGAAATCTCCAAACTGCTTTCCATAATGGCTGAACTAATTTATTAAAACATTCCTACCAGCATTGTGTAAGTGGTCCCTTTTCTCTGCAGCCTCAGCAGCTGTTTTTTATCTTTTTAATAATAGCCATCCTACTGGTGTGAGATGATGTATCGTTGTAGTTTTTATATGCATTTATCTGATGATTAGCATGACAAGCAATTTTTCATATGTTTGATGGCCACAAGTACACCTGTTTTTGAGAAGTGTCTGTTCATGTATTTTGCCCACTTTTTAATGGGGTTGTTTTTTGCTTGTTGATTTGTTTAAGTTCCTTGTAGATTCTGGATATGAGATCTTTGTCAGATGCATAGTTTGTAAATACATTTTCCCATTCCATAGGCAGTTTACTCTTTTGCTGGTTTCTTTTGCTTTTGTTTAGTTTAATTAGGTTATATTTTTTAATTTTTGTTTTTGTTGAAATTGCTTTTTGTAACTTGGCCATAAATTATTTGCCAAGGTTGATGTTGAGAATGGTATTTCCTAGGTTTTCTTGTAGAACTTTTATAGTTTGAGGTCTTACATTTAAATTCTTAACCTATCTTGATTTAGTTTTTGTATATGGTGAAAGGTAGGGATCTAGTTTCATTTTTCTGCATATGGCTAACCAGTTATTCCAACACCATTTACTGTTTTTTCCCCTTGCTTGTTTTTGCTGGCCTTGTGGAAAATCAGATGGTTATAGGTGTGCAGTTGTATTTCTGCGTTTTCTATTCTGTTCCATTGATCTATGTGTCTGTGTTTGTACCAGTACCATGGTACTATACCCTTATAATACAGTTTTGAATTTGGGTAGTGTGATGCCTCCAGCTTTGTTCTTTTTGCTTAAGATTGCTTTGGCTATTCAAGCTCTTTTTCAGTTCCATATGAATTTTAGAATAGTTTTTTTCTAAGTGTCTGAAGAATGATATTGGTAGTTTGATAGGAATAGTGTTGAATCTGTAAATTGCATTGGGTAGTATGGCCATTTTAGTGATATTAATAATTTCAATACATGAACATGGATTTTTTTTTTGCTTATTTGTGCCATCTCTAATTTCTTTCAGCAGGGTTTTGTAGTTTTTCTTATAGAGATCTTTCACCTCTTTGGTTAGCTGTATTGCTAGATATTTCCTTTTTGTGTGTGTTTCTATTGTAAATGGAATTGTGTTCTTGATTTTACTCTCAGCTTTGACGTTATTGGTGTATAGAAATGCTACGGATTTTTATGCATTGATTTTGTATTTTTAAACCTTGCTAAAGTTGTTTGTCAGTTCTAGTAGCCTTTTGTCAAAGTCTTTAGGGTTTTCTAAGTATAGAATCATATCGTCAGTGAAGAGAGATAGTTTGACTTCTTCTTTTCCTATTTGGATGTCTTTTGTTTCTTTCCCTTGCCTGATTGCTCGGGCTGGGATTTATGGTATTGCATTGAACAGGAGTGGTGAGAGTGGGCATTCTTGCCTTGTTCCAGTTCTCAAGCCTAACCCATTACTTTGCATACTTTCACGTGATTCTGATTTCCTTCAACAGCTATTAGACTTACAACTTTCAGGTTTTTAGAAGTGACTGCCAGATAGAAAGAGGAAAAATGAAAAGCAGTTGAAAACAATTCCTGGATGAAAGCTGGGTTGATATTTTTTCCATACATTTGGAAATTAGTTTTTTTTTTTTCTTGGAAATTACAGGCAAAAACACGGGCAAATTTATGGACAAAATCATTTGAAAGCTAATGTTACATATTTTTCCTCTCTAGTGGAAAAACTCTTGTTTTAAATTAATCTCATACCTAACTAGATGAATGCATGTTCAAATAAAGTAAAACTACACTTAATGCACATATTGAAAATATCCAATAACTCTTATCGTACCTTCTTCCCATTAATTGACCTCTTATCAGATTGAATTTCTAGATTTAACTACCAACTTAGAGAAATTGAGAAGACTAAAGAAAATGTAAATAAAAAAGTCAGTGAGTAAAATTTGTAAAATCTGGACTATAGAAAATCCTACAGGGAAATCAAATAAAGGAAAATAACTGTAAGAAGAAAAAAAGAGATGGAAATAAAAACTATAGGTTAAAAAAACCTAGTAAATGGAAAAAAAATTGTAATGAATGGGTCTTTGTTTCTGATTTGTACAAACAAATGCTTAAAGAAAAAACACTGTCAAAGTCCCATGAAAACCAACTAGGCATTTTTAAATTTTATTTATTTATTTATTTTTATTTTTCTCCAGTATCAGAAACTTTATTATTATTATTATTATACTTTAAGTTTTAGGGTACACATATACACCATGGAATACTATGCAGCCATAAAAAATGATGAGTTCATGTCCTTTGTAGGGACATGGATGAAACTGGAAACCATCATTCTCAGCAAACTATCACAAGGACAAAAAACCAAACACTGCATGTTCTCTCATAGGTGGGAATTGAACAATGAGAACACATGGACACAGGAAGGGGCATTTTTAAATTTTAAAATGCTGTTTTTAATGTTGTGTTTATGCTTTTAAGTAGTTATTATGTAGAGGTATATATATAAATATTTATGGATGCAGTAATGTGCTGTCTGAAACTTAGGCAAAAATCCAAGTATTTGGGGGGTACACTTAACAGACCATACAAAAGTGAAACTGATACAACAGAGTTCACTATACTAGTTTCTCTACTTTGTTATGTCTGCAACATTTTCCATAACAAAAATTAGAAAAAAATGGAAAAAAAACTGAGTTTTGGGGGTAGACACTGAATTCAGCCAATTTTCCAGGAATCACAGGTAATTTATTTTTGATAAAAATATAGTGAATGGAGAAATGACTAATTTTTGAGGCATACTGTAAAAAATTCAGGTAAAGTAACTTTTTCAGTATATATATATGACACAATATTATAATAAAAATATTTGTAGGGCCAGGCGCGGTGGCTCATGCATGTAATCCAAGCACTTTGGGAGGCCGAGGCAGGCGGATCACAAGGTCAGAAGTTTGAGATCAGCCTGGCCAACATGGTGAAACCTCGTCTCTACTAAAAATACAAAAATTAGACGGGCGTAGTGCTGGATGCCTGGAATCCCAGCTACTCAGGAGGCTGAGGCAGGAGAATTGCTTGACACCGAAAGGCAGAGGTTGCAGTAAGGGGAGATCGCGCCACTGCACTCCAGCCGGACTGTGCGAAAGAGCGAGACTCCGTCTCAAAAAAAAAAATTATATATTCTATAACAAAAATATATGAAAATCTTTTGGTAGAAGTGGTAGTTAAGGGTTGTGGGAAACTTCTGAAAGGTTCTGTAGAACATAATCTAGCATTTCTGCTTGTTTCTTTCTCAGTAGGCGTGTTGCTCCCCAACGGGTTAGAAGATTGCTCTCTGTCTGACCCCAAACATACTTTCCTCAGTGAACAAACCAACACTTGGCCAATCTTTTACTTTCCAAAAGAAGCTGGCTGTCTTATTGTTTCCAGACATGTGTCTTGTGGGCAGTTTTTATTTACATAAGTCCCTTATGTTCAGTATTGAAAAAGCAATAGTTACAGAACTTTACCATAAAGAGTCTATTTTAAATACAGTGTGGGCCAGCAAAAATTGCTATAATCATTGCTGTGATGTCTTAGTTTTATAACTAAATTATAAAATCCCTTCTGACTCTAGCTGTAATATCTGCAGCATCAGAATCACAGGAATATTGTCTTTTTAAATTTAGTCTCAAGCCTTTGGTGATGCCAGATTTCACTCTCTAAGAAGTGATCAAAGTCCCAGGATCTGACTTATTCGGTGAATAAATCACCGAAGATGAGGCTAATTATGAAAGAGATTGCTACTATTTATGGCCAAATATATTTGTGATCTCAGCAGACTGTATATAAAGAAGTTTTAATCAGGGAATACTAAAAATATGTGACAAATAAATAGACATTTTCTTAATGCATTTTCTCCTGGGGTTTCCTCTGAATGTTATTAAAGTTGTGTAAGGGAAAACTCATATATTTCCTAAGGGATACAATTCCAAAATTTAGGACTAATCTTATTATTAGTAATGTGATCATTGCATTTCATATTAAGATAGGTTTAAGTCATTTTGCTTTAATGTCAGCCCATCTATTTCTTTAGCACCATATAAGCATTATGTAATTACAGTGAATTATACAATTATATGATATGAGATGGCTTGGTGGGTTTTACATCTAAAAATGGAATGATTTAATTTGAACTGATTGTTGTTTATGTACCATTTAACTACATGCATGAGCTGTTCACATCATAAAGAAGTGCTTGTCACAGTGGCAATAAACGAAGAACATTCAGTTTGATATCCAAGGAATAGTATGCCAAATTTTAAATTCTGTCCTTCAATCTAATATCTGTAAACTGTATCTTGACTCCATGCCTCAGTTTCTCTATTTAAATGAGGACAAAAAGTTAATGATACTGATATGCCATATAAAACATGAATGAACATATACAGAAGAGATAAATTTTGCTGGTACAGATTAAATTCTAGAAATACTATTTTCCTGCTACTTTGCTGCATTTGAATATACTCACACTGTTGTCTCAAAGGTCACTAATCACATTCTCATCACCAAATTCAATGATATTTTCATGTTGATTTTCTTAGCATCCTCTCTGCCAGAATTTGCAATGTAGGGTTTCAGTCTTGGAATTATTTTTCCTGCGGATCTACATTTATTTCTATTTTTAACTCTCTGTTTACCTCTTCATTTTATTTCAACTGAAGTGTCTTAAACACGTATGACAAAGCTCCACAGATTCACACATTCAGTGTATTGTATGAAATTCGAAATAATGTTCCTTAAGTCTCTACACAGAGTAAGAGACAGAGTCAAGAACAGATCTTTGTGGAAAATATTGCCTTCACTCTTTCCTTTCTTGCTTTCACTCTTTCCTTTCTTGCTTTCACTCTTTGAATGTGTGCCTTCCCGAGGTTTATGTTTTTGACTTCACTCTTTGCTTTCTAGGACTTCCATATAATCTTACAATATTGACTATTACATCCACAAAAATGAGTCCCTAAAGTTCTATCTTTAAACTTGACTTTTCATCAAATTTTACTTCATTTTCAATCATGTATAAGACATTTCCAGCTGAACATTTTTCTAGTACCCTCAAGTACAGCACATCCACAATAAAATTCATCATGTACTTCCAAACTCATATCTATTCTGATATTTCAAATGTACTACATATGAGTCAGTCATTCAGACTTGAAAACTTTAAATACTCCAAATCATTACCTTTTATTCATCTTCCATAGCAAATAAAATATAATAAACTTGAGTATTCTCTTTTTTGTCATTCATAATTATTTCTGGCTTTCAATTCTTGGTGCTACAAATTTGGCTCAGGACTCTCACACTTTATGCATTCAGCTTACTGCAGTAGCTCTCAAGGTTATCTCCTTGTTCTGATACTACTTTTTGATCAACCCATTGTGAAGATAGTTTTCAGAAAATGACTTTGGGAGATGGGCAGATTGCAAAACTTTTCTTGGATTATGTAGGTTGCCTGTTCATTCTGATGATAGTTTCTTTTGCTGTGCAAAATTCTTTAGTTTAATTAGATCCCATTTGTCAATTTTGGCTTTTGTTGAAATTGCTTTTAATGTTTCTGTCATAAAGTCTCTGCCTATGCCTATGTCCTGAATGGTATTGCCTAAGTTTTCTTACAGATTTTTTATGGTTTTGGGTTTTACATATAAGTCTTTAATCTATTTTGAGATAGTTTTTTGTATAAGGTGTAAGCAAGGGGTCCAGTTTCAGTTTTCCGCCTAAGGCTAGCCAGTTTTCCCAGCACCATTTACCGAATAGGAGATATTCTCCCCATTGCTCATTTTTGTCAGGCTTGTCGAAGATCAGATGGTTATAGATGTGTGGTGTTATTTCTGAGGTCTCCATTCTGCTCCTTTGGTCTATATGTCTGTTTTAGTACCAGTACCATGCTGTTTAGGTTACTACAGCCTTGTAGTATAGTTTGAAGTCAGTTAGTGTGATGCCTCCAGCTTTGTTCTTTTTGCTTATGATTGTCTTGGCTATACGGGGTCTTCTTTGATCCCATATGAAATTAAAAATAGTTTTTTCTGATTTTGTGGAGAACGTCAATGGTAGTTTGATGGAAGTAGCACTGAATCTATAAATTACTTTGGGCAGTATGGCCATTTTCATGATATTGATTCTCCCTATCCATGAGGATAGAATATGTTTCCATATGCTTGTGTCCTCTCTTATTTCCTTGAGCAGTGATTTGTAGCTCTCCTTGAAAAGTTCTTTCACATCCCTTTTAGCTGTATTCTTAGGTATTTTATTCTCTTTGTAGCAATTGTGAATGGGAGTTCATTCATGATTTGGCTCTCTACTTGTCTATTGTTAGCATAAGGAATGCTTGTGATTTTTGCACATTGATTTTGTATCCTGAGACTCTGCTGAAGTTGCTTATCAGTTCAAGAAGTTTTGGGGCTGATATCATGGGGTTTTCTAAATATAAAATCATGTCATCTGCAGAGACACCTTGACTTCCTCTCTTCTTATTTGAATACGCTTTATTTCGTTCTCTTCCCTGACTGCCCTCACCAGAACTTTCATTATTATGTTGAATACAAGTGGTGAGAGAGGGCATCGTTTCCTTGTACCAGTTTTCAAAGGGAATGCTTCCAGCTCTTGCCCATTCAATATGATATTGGCTTTGTGTTTGTCTTACATAGCTCTTATTATTTTGAGATATGTTCCATCAATACCTAGTATATCGAGAGTTTTTAACATGAAGATATGTTGAATTTTATATCAAAGGCTTTTTCTGAATCTATTGAGATAATTGCGTGGTTTTTGTCTTTGGTTTGTTTATGTGATGGATTACATTTATTGATTTGCGTATGTTGAACATGGTGTAATATCCAGAATTTACAGTTAACTTATTCATATTACAAGAAAAAAAAACACCAAAAAGCGGGCAAAGGATATGAACAGATACTTCCCAAAAGAAGACATTTACGTGGCTAAGAAGCATGAAAAAAAGATCGACATCACTGATCATCAGAGAAATGCAAATCAAAACCACAATGAGATACCATCTCATGCCAGTCAAAATGGCGATTATTAAAAAGTCAGGAAACAATAGATGCTGGCGAGGCTGTGGAGAAATAGGAATGCTTTTACACTGTTGGTGGGAGTGTAAATTAGTTCAACCATTGTGGAAGACAGTGTGGTGATTCCTCAAGGACCTAGAACCAGAAATACCATATAACCCAGCAATCCCATTATTGAGTATATACCCAAAGGAATATAAATTTTTCTGCTATAAAGACACATGCACGCATATGTTTATTGCAGAACTATTTACAACAGCAAAGACATGGAACAAACCCAAATGCCCATCAATGATAGACTGCATAAAGAAAATGTGGTACATATACACCAGGGGATATAATGCAGCCATAAAAAGAATGAGATCATGTCCTTTGCAGGGACGTGGATGAACCTGGAAACCATCATCCTCAGCAAACTAGCACAGGAACAGAAAACCAAACACCACGTTTTCTTACTTATAAATGGGAGTTGAACATTGAGAACACATGGACACAGACATGGACACAACACACACCAGGGAATGTTGCGAGGTGGGTGGGGGGAGGAGAGGGAACTTAGAGGACAGGTCAATAGGTGCAGGAAACCACCATGGAACACATATACCTATGTAACAAACCTGCACATTCTGCACATGTATCCCATTTTTTTTTGAAGAAATCAAAAATAAAAGGAAAATGACTTTGTATTGCTTTCATATGTTTAAAAGCTTCAGTAGACATTCCATTGCTTTAGTAATAAACTTTGTCTCCTACACTGTTAAAATTCTACCCTTGCTTATAGAAAAACACTCCCTTTAAAATATCATAACCACTCCCAACATAAATCCATTAATCCCAACTAGATAAAAGAAAATGTTTAAGCAAAAAGAGCAAAGGTCTAGATATTGTATAAACCATGGATCAAAGTGGTCATATGGTAACTAAGGGATAAATATGAAAATGTATATGAGAAATAATCTATACAAGGCTTTGAATGCAAGTACACATTTCATTAATAATATTTACAGACCGAGAATTTGGACCTGGAACATACTCAGAGCAAGAGAAACCCAACCTCTAAAGGTAATGACCTTAAACAATAGCTAGAAATTCTAGTTGTGGTAGACACAGCTCGATTGAACAACACTTGTCCAAAATAAATCTAAAATTTTAGTCAAGTAGTTACAGAGAAGTGAGGATATCATGAAACAAGAACATGACCAGGGTAGATTAAAGAAAAAGAAAGCACGAGTGAGTCAGGTTGATATGGCTGAACATAGACATGGAAGTGTGCCTGAAAATTAGGACCAGCTAGTCAATGAACTAGACAAAATGAGATGAATAGAAACAATAATGTAAACTTACGTAAGTTAAACAATATAATATTTAGGCAGGTGTGCGGTGGCTCACGCCTGTAATCCAAGCACTTTGGAAGACCTAGGTGGATGGATCATGAGGTCAGGAGGTCAAGACCATCCTGGCTAACACGGTGAAACCCCATCTCTACTAAAAATACAAAAATTAGCCAGGCGTGGTGGCGGGCGTCTGTAGTCCCAGCTACTCTGGAGGCTGAGGCAGGAGAATGGCATGAACCCGGGAGGTGGAGCTTGCAGTGAGCTGAGATCGTGCCACTGCCCTCCAGCCTGGGTGACAGAGCAAGACTCCATCTCAAAAAAATAAAATAAAATAAAATAAAACAATAATAATAATATTTAAATGAGAGAGAACATATTTAAGTGTGTTTATACTACTGTTATTGTGTCATACATTGCTTTTAGCATCAATAAAACTTTGGTTTTAAATTCAATTTATCCTATTTACTATTCATAGAAGCTTTGTGCCCTGCATGTAAAGTGGTTGTCAGAGTACTTGGCACGTGCTAAGCAGTCAGTAAGTTGGAGTTATAAACATTATTTTTTCCTATATTTCCTCATAGGAAAATTTTAATTTTAATGTACAATTTTATCTTCCAGCTGTATCATTTTGCCCCACAGAAACAGTCATAAAACTATGGGTCAAACATTTTAAATTAAAATTAAGTGAAAGTAATGTTATCTATAATTTTGTTTCTATTTTAAATAAATGATGATATAATATGATTGTCCTTCAACTATAAAAACTTGTTGCATTATGAAAGGTAAGTTCCTTCTTTCTACGTTACCTGAAATGATAAATTCTTCAATGTCTGTAAGCGTGTGTGAACTGATTGATTGTGTGAAAAAAGTCATAGGACTTGTCTCTTGGACCTTATCAAATTCAGCTGTGGTGACTGCCAGTTAGAAGACCATGGATGTGGTCAACTCAGTTTAATTAGAAATTACTTTATTCTTAACAAAGTTTTTAAATAAATAAAGTATTTTTTCTTTTAAGCTTTATAATGTATTACAAATAGAACATAGGCAAGCAAAGTATAAATGGAAATGAGCCCAGTGTTTAAAGATGTATACTTAAAATAGCTTGATGCTATGTTCTAAAATTTAAAACTGAGCCCTAACTTAAGTTTATGCAGAATCTTCCCTTATTTTCCTTTTTACATAATCACCTATTTTTATCTGATAAGAGAAGATCTGATTTGGCAACAGTATATTAAAAATATATACTTTTTTATTTTTTTCATATGTTGTAGGTCAATTAAATGACACGCTTACTAATGAAGCTATTACAAGTCTTCTTTCTTGTTTTTCAATATTCCTGAATAAATGAATATCCAAGATATGAAAGAAAAAATATTTCAATTGTCACAAAGAGTAAAATAACACAAGACTCATTGCCCTTCTTTCCCAATAAAAAGGATTTCCAAAATGACCACCCATAAGCTGATTCTGTTTCACATCCATTATTTTTCATTCATTTCTTCGGTGATTGATTCATTCTTTTATTCATTTAATTTCATCTAAATGTTTTAAACTTATCATTACAATGTTTGGTTATTTCTGGCTTATCTTGAGATTTTGTTCAATATGCACATAATTTAAAAATAGCAATGAAATATGTAACTATCAGACAAATAGATACAAAAGAATAAAAATTGAAACCTCTAATTACTCCAACCTCACAAAAAATTTAAGGAGAAAAGAAAATATAATTGAAGAACACAAATTAAATAGAAAAAGAGAAAGTATAATATGTATTAAAATATTCACTGTGAAACTGTAGAGTTAGTAATTCTGCCAAATTTTACTTTACATACTTCATATAATTTTATTTTATATACTTACATAATACAAATATGGAGAGATAGGTAAATAGATGACAAATATAATCCAGATAGATATAAATATAATTTATATCATAACAGTAAATATATTTTATACTGGCAAACGTAATTAAAATAAAAGTGAACTAACATTACTAATTTAAATATCTAGATTTGCAGATGAGATAAATTAAAAATAATGAATATAAGCTCTTTACAACACAACTAAAATATAAGTTATAAGAAACAAATATAAGAAACTTTGAAGATAAAAGATGGGCAAAATTAATCCAGTAAAATAGAAAAACTCTACCCAAAGAATGCTTGTTTATATGGATTTATACCATAACATTCTATCTATCTAGAGTATATTTATCATCTACTTACCATTCTATCGACATTTGTATTATTTGTAATTTTATAAAAATATCCTCTGTATAATAACAAGAAAGAATACAAGAAGAAGATTAAGAATTCTAAACTTGTCTGCTATTTACAAAGTGGCCCCAAAGTATATAAAGTCAAATTTGGCAGAATCACTACTCTACAGTTTCATGGGGATATTTTAATACACATCTCTTAGTAACTGGTAACATCATGAAATGATTATGTAATGATTTAAACACCATAATAAATTAGCTTTGTTAAAAATCATACAGTGAATTCTATATCTTACAATTAAAAAATTCATTTTCACACATGGACTTGAAAAATCTAAAAAGTTGACATTTGCCAAGCCAAACTGAGCAAGTTTGAACAAACTTGATACAACCAGTATTACGTAGAATATTTTCTTTAAGAAGTTGGGAATAAATAAGCATAAAAACTGAAACACTAGAACATTTAAGAACACCCTTATCAATAACATACCTATTATAAAGAAAATTCTCCACCTGGAACATGCGATTTATAAAGATAGGACTAAGATATTCTGTTTAACCAGAAGGTAAGTTACGATAAACTACTGGAATTTTTTTAAAAGCCACAGGATAAAAATTATTACTGGCTAAAGATGAGGGAAATTAAACATAAAGGTAATAACTAAAATGTATTGAAATACATTAGCAACACTAAAATCATGTGTTTTTGATGATACTAAAACTCCATTTGGTGACTTTTAGAGGGCACTAACAACAAACTGATACAAAGACTATATCAAGCATATTTACTGTAAGCTTATGATGAAATTTATTTTTTAAATAAATAGCTGAAGAAGAATACTTTGTAAAACAATTTCAAGTAACAAATATGGAGGAAATAACATAATTAACAAATTAATCTTTATGCAGTGTATCATTAAAAATGGATTCAACTACAAAATTTTCTGTTGATTCAAAACCAATAGGAAACAGCTTCAGGGAGAACTTCATAACTAATGGGTCAGGCAGATAAAACCTAAACTTTCTAATAGAAGTTAGTATCTCTGTATTTGGAACACATAAACATTATTGCCTTCTGTTGAAGCTACTAACACGTATACAGAATTGCCTATGGAGCATTTTTTGCCTAAAATATAAACTTGTCTAAAAGTTAATCCAGTCTCTAGATGTAACAAATAGCTTAGAAAAAAACATGAGCAAAGAATAAGTTGCCTGATAACATGAGGAAGCAGTCAAATATGGAACAGAAATTTTAGAGGTAAAGACGCTGTTTTCCTCCATAAATAAATAGTGTAAAACTGTGAGGGGACAGTATAGATTGCATAAGCCTTGATTATATCAACCAAATGAAATATGTGAACCATACTGAGATTCTACTTTGGACAAATTAAAAACTTTTGAAAGAATTCAGAAAATTTATACCTGGATTCAGTATTAGACACTAATAAATGACTATTATTTCATTAGATATGAATATAACATCACATGTTTATAAAAACATAACCCATATATTATATAATTATTTACTGAAAAAATAATATATATAGAATTTTTTAATCAACAAACAGAAGAAAAGAAAAAAATGGAGAGAAGATAAAGTAGACCACATTATTTTCAAAGCTAGAGATAGCTACCTGAGAGGGTTCTTGATGTTATACTTTAGTATGTAAATAATCTTTTGAAAGAGAGATCAACAATATGTAAAAAAAAAGATTCAATTTTACTTATAGCATTTACCATTTGAATAATCAACAATATAATCCTAATCAGTTGAGCTGTTGGCTTGAAATTAGGAGTAATATTCATTTTCAAATTTTCTATTTCTTGCCTTTTGGCATATGACTTGGTTTTAAACTAACATGGTAATTATTTTTAGAGATTTGTAAAAGTCTATGTCGTGGATTCCAAGGAGATATGGAAATATGCCTAATAAAGACAATTAACCCTAAAATGTTTCAGGAGGCAATCAAAGCATATCAAGGGAGTATGAAATACACCCATGACGTCCTGGTGATAAAACTTCTGTTAAATTGTTATTGAGCACTGTGATAATGAAAGCAGCAGAAATGTTTTTATAAGGTTGGACAGAAATACAGATGGCATCTCACCAGGTCATTTTGTACTTCTCACTAGTCTATCTAGTCAACCAGTATTTCATGTAGAGCTAACACAAGTAATTAATCATTTTTTATATTTGAATTTATTACCACTTGGAGATAGTGGAGCTAATGATGCAATAATAACAGAACTAATTGCTTTTACTTATAAAATTTTTCAAAACATAAATTTAAAGTCACTTAATACCATTTTTGCTACAAAAATATTTCATGAAGTTGTAACAGCCTGGTAACATGACCAGCCTAGAAGATACTGTAGGTTACCTGAAAGCCTAAAATCTTTTTATCTGAATTTGAATCATGCAGATTAGCCTTTTCCCACCAAAATGATTGGCTTCATGCCTATAAACTTATAGAATATATGACAGTGAAATATTTTAGGACAAATTATCAAACTTCTCCAAGTAAACAATGATGACTCTTGATATCTTTCCTTTTAAAAGTCTTATAACAATTTCATTTACTTATATGGATGCAAACATACATAGTACTTTAAAAATAATAATGCTATACTGATCATTTTATTTTTAATACCATTTTATTCTACTAATCAATATATTATCAATATTGTTCTATATTACTATGTAGCCTATTCTACATAATTTTGATGGCTATTGCATATTTTCATAGTAAATAGCATTTTCTATATTTGCAATTAAAAATAAATACTGCTATGTCCAACCCATACTTTGTGTAACTCAGCGGTAATTTTAACTCTTTCTCCATAATGTTATTTTAGTGACTGGTGGAGACTGCTTGCTGCTTACCCCAATATGTGTTCTCACCATCTTGTGGCTTACCCTTAGTTAGGTCTACTGTCAAAAGAACAAAAAACAATACTTTGTAACCTACCTTGCCTAGAAGACATAATTTAGCTACAATTTGGTTTATGAGACATAAATAGAAATGTATGTTCTAATTTAGAAAGAAGTTTTTAATAAGAAAAGAGACACCTATCTTCTGCATGTTTAATTTTCTTGTAGTTAGCTCTTGAATATTAGAAGTTATCTTAGATCCTAATTTGAAAGTGTCGTGATGCCTCCAGCTTTGTTCTTTTGGCTTAGGATTGACTTGGCAATGCGGGCTTTTTTTTGGTTCCATATGAACTTTAAAGTAGTTTTTTCCAGTTCTGTGAAGAAAGTCATTGGTAGCTTGATGGAGATGGCATTGAATCTATAAATGACCTTGGGCAGTATGGCCATTTTCATGATATTGATTCTTCCTACCCATGAGCATGGAATGTTCTTCCATTTGTTTCTATCCTCTTTTATTTCATTGAGCAGTGGTTTGTAGTTCTCCTTGAAGAGGTCCTTCACATCCCTTGTAAGTTGGATTCCTAGGTATTTTATTCTCTTTGAAGCAATTGTGAATGGGAGTTCACTCATGATTTGGCTCTCTGTTTGTCTGTTATTGGTGTATAAGAATGCTTGTGATTTTTGTACATTGATTTTGTATCCTGAGACTTTGCTGAAGTTGCTTATCAGCTTAAGGAGGTTTTGGGCTGAGACAATGGGGTTTTCTAGATATACAATCATGTCATCTGCAAACAGGGACAATTTGACTTCCTCTTTTCCTAATTGAATACCCTTTATTTCCTTCTGTCTAATTGCCCTGGCCAGAACTTCCAACACTATGTTGAATAGGAGTGGTGAGAGAGGGCATCCCTGTCTTGTGCCAGTTTTCAAAGGGAATGCTTCCAGTTTTTGCCCATTCAGTATGATATTGGCTGTGGGTTTGTCATAGATAGTTCTTATTATTTTGAGATACATCCCATCAATACCTAATTTATTGAGAGTTTTTAGCATGAAGGTTGTTGAATTTTGTCAAAGGCCTTTTCTGCATCTATTGAGATAATCATGTGGTTTTTGTCTTTGGTTCTGTTTATATGCTGGATTACATTTATTGATTTGCGTATATTGAACCAGTCTTGCATCCCAGGGATGAAGCCCACTTGATCATGGTGGATAAACTTTTTGATGTGCTGCTGGATTCAGTTTGCCAGTATTTTATTGAGGATTTTTCGCTACCTGACTTCAAACTATACTACAAAGCTACAGTAACCAAAAGAGCATGGTACTGGTACCAAAACAGAGATATAGATCAATGGAACAGAACAGAGCCCTCAGAAATAACACCACATATCCACAACTATCTGATTTTTGACAAACCTGAGAAAAATAAGCAATGGGGAAAGGATTCCCTATTTAATAAATGGTGCTGGGAAAACTGGCTAGCCATATGTAGAAAGCTGAAACTGGATCCCTTCCATACACCTTATACAAAAATTAATTCAAGATGGATTAAAGACTTAAACGTTAGACCTAAAACCATAAAAACCCTAGAAGAAAACCTAGGCACTACCATTCAGGACATAGGCATGGGCAAGGACTTCATGTCTAAAACACCAAAAGCAATGGCAACAAAAGCAAAAATTGACAAATGGGATCTAATTAAACTAAAGAGCTTCTGCACAGCAAAAGAAACTACCATCAAACTGAACAAGCAACCTACAGAATGGCGGAAAATTTTTTCAATCTACTCATCTGACAAAGGGCTAATATCCAGAATCTACAATGAACTCAAACAAATTTATAAGAAAAAAACAAACAACCCCATCAACAAGCAGGCAAAGGATATGAACAGACACTTCTCAAAAGAAGACATTTATGCAGGCAACAGACACGTGAAAAAATGCTCATCATCACTGGCCATCAGAGAAACGCACATCAAAACCACAATGAGATGCCATCTCACACCAGTTAGAATGGCAATCATTAAAAAGTCAGGAAACAACAGATGCTGGAGAGGATGTGGAGAAATAGGAGCACTTTGACACTGTTGGTGGGACTGTAAACTAGTTCAACCCTTGTGGAAGTCAGTGTGGCAATTCCTCAGGGATCTAGAACTAGAAATACCATTTGACCCAGCCATCCCATTACTGGGTATATACCCAAAGGACTATAAATCATGCTGCTATAAAGACACATGCACACGTATGTTTACTGAGGCACTATTTACAATAGCAAAGACTTGGAACCAACCCAAATGTCCAACAATGATAGACTGGATTAAGAAAATGTGGCACATAGACACCATGGAATACTATGCAGCCATAAAAAATGATGAGTTCACGTCCTTTGTAGGGACATGGATGGAATTGGAAATCATCATTCTCAGTAAATTATTGCAAGGACAAAAAACCAAACACCGCATATTCCCACTCATAGGTGGGAATTGAACAATGAGAACACATGGACACAGGAAGGGGAACATCACACTCTGGGGACTGTTGTAGGGTGGGGGGAGTGGGGAGGGATAGCATTAGGAGATATATCTAATGCTAAATGACAAGTTAATGGGTGCAGCACACCAGCATGGCACATGTATACATATGTAACTAACCTGCACATTGTGCACATGTACCCCAAAACTTAAAGTATAATAATAATAATAAAATAAATCAATCAATAAATAATAATTCAAAAAAAAAGAAAGTGTCAGACCTAGGCTAACAGAACAGCATAGAGCAGGGGCCTGCAGAAGCAGAAAATAAAAGGAGCCGTGTTGTAACACGAAAAGATGTCTGTCCATAAACATTATCATGTGAGAGGGAAAAAAGCCCCTCTTCCCACTGTCACCATAACTTCCCCTCATTCTTCAAAGTTGACTCAAATGTTAACTGATACATTATGGTTACCAAAAGAACTAGAAATAATATATTAATACTACTCTTTCTGGATTATCAAATTTGGCACTCCCATATGAGAAATTTAGCTGATACATTTAAATAATAAAAATACCATTTCCACTTTTCAACTCTTCAGATTTTGTCAGAAATTTCTGAAATCTTAGTTTTTTCAGTAATTATATTTATGACTTTTAATAATATACTTAATCTTCTTTGGAATAATTTAGCAACTGAAAATGTATCTAGATAATCTCACATAAAATGGTAAAGCAATGAGTACTTCCATTTCTATTTTACTCCTCATCACATAGTTCTTTTATTTGCAGCTAAATAACATTTTTATTCTTGCATTTTACTTTGTAACTATATGAAATTTTGTATTATTTGTATTTAATTTGTATAAAGATGAAAAACCTAAATGAATAATAAATATAAATGCAGATATTAATAAAATAAATATAAATCATAAGACAAGAGCCAAAATTTGACTCTTTAATAACATTAACACAATTGATAAACACTAAAAACACTGATTGATACAATAAGAGAACAAAGAAAATTAATATTATGGGTGCTATTAATATAATATCACTACAAATCTTCACAGATCAAAAGATATTTAGAGATGACATTCCGAAAAACTGTATGACAAAAATTTGACAATGTGAATAAAATAGACAAATTCCTGGGAAAATATAACTTAGTAAAGATGACAAAAGAAGAAATTAAATATTAGAATTGTCTGATATCTATTAAGGAATCAAATTTGTCACTTAAAACCCTTCACTGAAAGAAAAGAGGGAAAAGAAACTGAAACCCACAAGCACAGATGGATTCAATTATAGATTTTTCCAGACAAATGAACAGTTCACATTTTCTTGGAGTGATAGGAGAAGAGTTTAAGTTGCTTACTTTATGAGTTGGAAAACAGTTATATGAGTAATCACCAAGGGAGGAAGTATTCTGTAGTCTTTCTATATTCAATTTTGTTTGTGAGAATTTTCCATAAATTCTTACTACATTGCAATATATCCTCTAAAAAATAGAGGAAGCTAGTCTTTCCATGTTCAAAATGAGAAAGTAAAATTGTAATATATCTCTGTTGAGCATTCAGTTGAAGCAGGCTGGTCACCTCAAGGGAGAAAAGGGGGTAACCAGACTCTTTCCAGAAAATGTGACAATAGATGAATTTATTTCTCTCTGCTTTCTATATATAGAAGAGAGTGGGAGATGAAGAGCCTTTTACAATTCTACTACAACTTCAAGGCCTGAAAAAAAAAAAAAAAAACAGAGGTCTGAAAGTCCATTGCAGTGAATATCTGGTTAAAATCCAGTGCTATCTTAAGTAGAAAATAGTTTTTGCAAAAGCTTTCTAATTGATAACTCTCCTTTGGTTTTCTAAACCTTTTAGCCACTGGCTTATGAGAAGCTTTAAGTTAATTTGGGACCTAGAGAGGATATTTACATAAAATTTTGCTTAAAATAGGAAAGAGATGTGGCTTGAACAGGGTCATAGTAATGGAGATGGACAATAAATACAGGAAGATATGTTTTGGAGAATAAAACAGTAGATTTAGCTAGAAGTTTCGATGTGGTGGTTGCAGGCAACAGAAAAATCGAGAATTCTAAGTTTTTGACTTTTCTATTCTGTTTTACCTCATCCGTGTGTGTTCATGCATCATCTCTCTGTATCAGTTGGTGTTTTTTGAAGCAAGCAACAGAAAACAACAGTGTCTCATTTACACAGAATACAAATGTATTGAATAAGTATTTAGTGGCTAGTGGTGTGAAAGGAAAAATTGTGAACCAAGTTCGAGAATGGTTAGACACAAGGGGGCCAGGCAGCAGCCAACTGGTAAATACCAAGTTCCAGAGCCAGGCCCATGAGGACAGAGATGCCCTGCTAAGCTGGCGCTGTTTTAGTTGCTGCTGCAGGACAATTGATGCTTCTACTGCTGAGCCTGGAACCTGGATGCTACACTATCACTTCACCATCAACACTGAGATGTTTTCTCTACTGTCCCTTTTCTTTTGAAATGAACTGATTCAAAGTTCATAAGTAGGATGGGTGGAATCTGACCAGTAAATCTAGACCATGTAGTAGTACCCTTGCTCTAAGGAAGGCTGCAGAAATCCATATCTGTATCTTTGATGTCTACCATGGTAGATGGGCTCTGCCTCCTTTTAAGACTCATACGATGAAAATTTTCACAGTAATAGATACTACATCCTCTATGATGCCTGCATTCCTCAAAGAAAACAATGGCTTGCTTATCTAAATGCTCACTAGAACTAGAAATACCATTTGACCCAGCCATCCCATTACTGGGTATATACCCAAAGGATTATAAATCATGCTGCTTATAAAGACACATGCACACGTATGTTTATTGTGGCACTATTCACAATAGCAAAGACTTGGAACCAATCCAAATGTCCAACAATGATAGACTGGATTAAGAAAATGTGGCACATATACACCATGGAATACTATGCAGCCATATAAATGATGAGTTCATGTCCTTTGTAGGGACATGGTTGAAGCTAGAAACCATCATTCTCAGCAAACTATCGCAAGGACAAAAAAACCAAACACTGCATGTTCTCACTCATAGATGGGAATTAAACAATGAGAACACATGGACACAGGAAGGGGAACATCACACACAGGGGCCTGTTGTGGGGTGGGGGGAGGGGAGAGGGATAGCATTGGGAGATATACCTAATGTAAATGACGAGTTAATGGGTGTAGCACACCAACATGGCACATGAATACATATGTAACAAACCTGCAAGTTGTGCACATGTACCCTAAAACTTAAAGTATTAAAAAAAAAATAAATGCTCACAGTGCTTATTTCTTGAATGTTTGTTTAATAGCAATAAATACCATATTTTTATCTACGAATGTATCTCATCATTTGTATTATTCTGTGAATTCCTTTTTGTTGACAAATTATATGTATGGTGATGTATGTATGTTTTGTGTACAGGGTGATATTATAATTTCTGAAAACAATGTGTAATGGTTAAATAAAGCTTAACATATTCGTTATCCCAAATATTTAATAATTTTTTGATAAGGGCATTTGAAATTTACTTTCTTAATAAAATTTAATTGTACAATATTCAGTTATAGCTATATTCACCATGCTGTGTAATTGTTCTAAAAAAAGTGCATATTTCTACTGTCTGAGGCTTTGTACCTTTATGCCCTTTGACTATCCCTGTTTCCCTCACACCCCAGTCTCTGAATACCACCCTTCTACTCTCTGCTTCCATTAATTCAATTGGTTTTGATTCTACATACAAGTGAGAACATTTTGTATTTGTCTGTGTTTGACATGTTTCATTTCATGAATGGAATTGGAGAACATTTTGCTAATGTTCTATGACGTCACAAATGACAGAATTTTTTTATCATCCATCCCTTGAAGAAAACTTAGGTTGAATTCATAGGTTAGCCATTATACATAGTACTGCAATGAACATGGGAGTGTAAACATCTCTTTGACACACTGATTTCAAATCTTTCAGGTAAATGCCCAGAAGTAGGATTGCTGGATCATAGAGTAATTCTATTTTTTATTTTTTTTGAGGAAACTTTAGAGACTATTTTCCATATGGTTATACTAATTTATATTCCTACAAGCAATGTACAAGAAATCTGTTTTCTTCATATCCTTACCAGAATTGGTTATCTTTTGCCTTTTAAATAATAGCCATTCTACTTGGTGTAAGGTAATATCTCATGTGGTTTTAATTTGCATCTCCTTAATGATTAGTGGTGTTGAGCATTTTTCATATATCTGTTAGCCATATGGATGTCTTAAGTGTCATTCATTAATTTTTCATAATTTTTAGTGTAAAACTCATTTTAATTTTTTTGTAGCTATTGTAAATGTGATTATTCCCTTGGTTTTATTTTTCAGAAATTTTGTTGTTGGGGTAGAGAAACACTGCTGATTTTTACATGTTGATTTAGTGTCCTGCAACTTTGCTGAAATCATTTACCAGTTCTATTATTTTTGTTGAAATCTTTAGTGTTTTCTATACATAAAATTACATAGTCTGGAAACAGACAACTTAACTTGTCTCTTTCCAAGTTGAATGTCTTTCCTGTCACTCTCCTGCCTAATTGTTCTGTCTAGGACCTCCTGTACTACATTGAACAGGAGTGTTGAGAGTGGGCACCCTTGTCCTGTTCCTGATCTTAGAAGAAAAGCTTTCAACTTTTCTCCTTTGTGTGTTATCTGTGTGTTTGTAATATATATTTTTTATTGTGTTGATGTACACTTCTTGTATATCTAATTTGTTGAGAGAGTTTTTATAAGAAAGGATATTGAACTTTGTCAAATGTTTTATAAGCATCTTGTGAGATGGTCATATGATTTTTGTCCTTCATTTTGTTTATGCTGTGAATCACATTTATTGATTTGCAAATGTTGAACCATCCTTGAATCCCAGAAATAAATCTCACTTCATCATAATAAATGATCCTTTTAATATGTTATTGCATTTAGTTTGCCTGTGTTTTGTTGATGATTTTTGTATCTCTGTTTCCCAAAAATATTGGCTTGTAGTTTTCTTTTCTAGTGATGTCCTTGTCTGGCTTTGGTATCAGGTTAATGCTAGCCTAGTGAAAAGGATTTGACTGTTCCCACCCCTTCAATTCTTTGAAGTCATTTTTGAGAAATGGGTATTAGTTTTTAAAATGTTTGGTAGAATTCAGCAGTGAAGTCATCAGGTCCTGGGCCTTTTATGATGGAATACATTTTATTACTGATTCAATCTTTTCACTCAGTATTGGTCTGTCTAGATTTTCTATTTCTTCGTAATTCAGGCTTGGTAGGTTATGTCTAATAATTTATCAATTTCTTTTAGGTTATCCACACTTTGGCATATAATTATTCATAATAGTCTCTTATGACTGTATTTCTGAGGTGTCAGTTCCAATGTTCCTTCTTTCATTTCTGATTTTATTCCTTTCAGTCTTTTCTCTTTTACTCTTGGTTAATCTTGCTAAACTTTTGTCAATTTTGTTAATCTTTTCAGAAAACCAACTCTTAGTTTTGTTGCTCTTTGGCATTATTTATCTAGTTGCTGTTTTATTCTTTTATGTTTTGATCTCTTTTTCCCCCTTTTGCTAACATTGATTGTAGTTTTTTCCTTTTCTATTATCTTGGGTTGTAACATCAAGTTGTTTGCAATCTTTCTTCTTTTCAGATGTAGGCATTTCTTGCTCTAAAGTTTCCTCGGAAAACTTCTTTGCTTCTTTCCATACATTTTAGTATATTTTGTTTCCATTTTATTTGTCTCAAGCTATTTGTACATTTTCTTTTAATTTATTCATTGATTTATTGATTGTGGGTATGTTGATTCATTTTCATATATTTGTCAATTTTCTGAAATTCTTGTAGTTATTGATTTCTGATTTTATACCTTTAGGGTTGAAAAAGGTACTTGATATAATTTCAACATTTTTCAATTTGCTAATACTTGTTTTGTGGCCAAAATATGATCTATCTTGAAAATTATACCATGTATGTTTGAGAAGAATATGCGTTCTTCTGTAAAGCATTGTTCAAGTTCAATATTTTCTTATTAATTTTTGGTCTCAATTAACTGTCCAATATTAAAAGTGGTGTATTGAAGTCTCCTACTATTGTTGTATTACAACTTATCTCTCTTTTCATATCCTTTAATATGCCTTATATATTTAGATGCTCCACTGTTGAGTTCATAGAAATTTATAATTATTATATTATCTTGATGAATTAACTCTTCTATCAATTTTTAAATGTCCTTCTCTTTTTCCTTTATTCTTCTCTATTTAAAATCTATTTTATCTAAATTTTTGCATCTGCTTCTTTATGATTTCCATTTGTGTGAAATATCTTTTTTCCATCCTTCAATTTCAGACTATGTGTGCCCATAAAAGTAAACTTAATCTCTTGTAAGAAGCATATAGTTGGGTCTTATTTTTCTTAATTCGTTTACTCATTATATATATTTTTATTTTATAATATAATCCATTTACATCTAAGGTAATTATTGATAGGTAAGTACTTAATTCTGCCATTTTGTTGTTTTCTGGAATTTTTGTAAATAACCTTTTTGTTCTTTCTTCCTCTCTTACTGTCTTCCTTTGTGGCTTGATGGTTTTCCGTAGCGATATGTTTTGAATGTTTTTATTTTTGTTTTGTGCATATCATGTAGATTTTTGCTTTCTGGTTACCATGAGGCTTACAAAGAACATCTTGCATTTAGAATAGTCTATTTGAAGCTGATAATGTTGATTTGAAGCTGATAATGTTGATTTAAAGCTGATAATCTTGATTGCATACAATAACTATACACTTCTTTCTCCTCTTTCCATTTATGTTTTAGCTGTTCAAATTTGCCTGAGACCTTCTATTGTGCTATCTTGTTGATGTTAATTTCTATAAGGCCAGATTTTTGTGGGAATAACCAAGGTATCCAACATACAGCTTTGGACAGAATCCAGATCCTTAGATTCTGAAAAAAATTTGTTTAGATATTTATAGAACAAAAGGAACAAATTAATCAATGATAACACCTTGACAACCCTATAAAAATAATGAAAACATACCAATTGATTATAGTAGACCATTGAAATTAGGTTTTATTGAGAAGCTGATGGTAAGATAAAATTAATAGGGCAAAAGGATTATTAAGGCTAAAGCTTGTAAAAGAAGAAAGGGATGCAGTATGATCAGAGGGTATTGTCAGACTGAGATATAGACCTAACAGAGTAGCAACTCAATCATGAACTCTAAAGAAATATCCTGTTAAAAGGGTTATATGTTGGATAGAATGGCTATGTCACTACCACCTACTTGCTCAGCTACTATATGGGCGCCTACTTAAGAAGAGCTTGACTTTACCTACCACTGACTTGCATTGTCATTGGCTAGAAGCTACTCCTGAAGAAGCTTAGTCTCATCTTGAGTACTGAAGCAGATCCTGAAAAGGAACTAAAACCTAGTGTCTGTTAGCTAAGCACATTCATTGTAGCTGAGCAGCAAGCTCTTAGTTATACAACATAGATCCAATTTTTAAGAAGCCCCTTCAGAATGGGTTATTTTCCCTGAAGGAAGAATTAGAAGGGGGTATTATTAGTGCGGTAAGCTTCAGTACTCATCACTGAAGTTGATTTTAGGGTCTCAAATGCTATTCATCATCTGTCTATTATTTATTTTAAATTTTGTTTACCCTCAGATACCATCTTTGGTTTACTTGGTGGTATGAAATAAATCTTTATTCCTGAGGGTTTTAAACTACTGACTACTGCCAATGTGTCCATATATATTCTATTCTCAAAGTACTTTGCCTACTACACAAAGTAGAAGAACAGATGCACTTTCTAAAGCATCACCTATTGGTAAAAACTTTGTCCTTCAAGGCCATTTATGTGCAAAGCTATAATACAGTCATTCTGCATTTTTAGCTTACATTTACTTCCTGAGAAACTCACCCATAAACCAAACTCAGGATTTTTTTATCCTATGCATGTGATCATTTGGAAAAATATCCTTCTTGTGAGCTGAAGAAGGAAAACAAGTAAAACTCCATTGAACAAGGAGGGATCAGACGGAGTACATGGAGCATGGGGCAATACCTACTCATGTGTCTTATTTATAACCCCTCTTTCTGCTTATACTTAGTCTTAAACATGCAATTTGCATCTTACAAAGGATTATTGCAGGATAACCCAGATTTGTTTATGACTTCATGGGTGTCAAAAATCTGAGCTCATGTTAGGCAGTTCCACATCCATGCTCGCATGGTGTCCAAAGGTTAAGAATTCCATCTCTACCAGGGTTTGGTCACATGTGAGTGATTTTTTTTAATAAATACATAATTATTTGCTACAGATAGCATAGTCTTTTTCTAGGACTGAGTGGGTTATGTTTTGAGTTTTCCTCTAGGACTCACCACAAACACCTTGCAGCATGTTTTTTTCTACTAATAACCCTTTCAGCATAATACTATGTTCTGCTGGAGCATATGGCCCGTAGGGGAATAATGCTTACCTCACAACATGTACACCCCACAAAGCCTCTCAGGTTACCTTTTTATGGGTCACAGAAGCATCCTATGTGAGAAATTGTACTTTAGTAGTGAGCATAGGTCTATTAGGCATTGTACCTATTTTGTAGTAGAACATATAAGATACTTAAATTTATTTGTTAATTTAGAAACAATATCTAATATGCTTCTAATAGGTCTGTAAATATTTTTACTGAAGTGGTCTCTGAATCTTCATAGGGCTTAGTCTTTACCCTCTGAATTGAATGTCTCACAAGTTTTCCAATACTGTAGCTACTTCTTGAGCTTTCAATAAAATGAGTAGAGGACATTCATACAGTGGAGCGATGTGATGTTTTATGCAATGTCCACATGATCCAGATTTTTTTAATGCTAAAGTAATTTCTTCTTATTTGATCATCAAATTACTAATGACTGTGTGACTTTGTAAACAACAGAAATTAATTTTCTCACAGTGCTGAAGACTGCAGGTTCAAGTTCAAAATGGTTTCTTCTGAGGTCTATTTCTTTGACTGCCTTCATACTCACATGGTCACTCCCTATGGGTGTCTGTGTCTTAATCTCCTCTTCTTATGTGGGCAACAGCCATATTAGATTAGGGTTCATCTGAATAACTAATTTTAACTTCATTGTCTTTTTTGAAGGGGGATATCATGGGATGCTTGAATTTTTGTGTGTGTGTTTTTTTTTTTTTATTTCTCCTAAAAAAACAAAACAAAACGGGATACATGTGCTGAACGTGCAGGTTTGTTACATAGGTATAAATGTGCTATGGTGGTTTGCTGCACCTATTGACCTGACTTCTAAGTTCCCTCCCCTCACCCCCAACCCCACAACAAGCCCTGGTGTGTGTTGTTCCCCTCTCTGTGTCCATGTATTCTCAATGTTCAACTCCCATTTATAAGTGAGAACATGTGGTGTTTGGTTTTCTGTCCCTATGTTAGTTTGCTGAGGATGGTGGCTTCCAGCTTCATTCATGTCCCTACAAAGGACATGATCTCATTCCTTTTTAAGGCTGCATAGTATTCCATGGGGGTATACGTACCACATTTTCTTTATCTAGTCTATCATTGATGGGCATTTGGGTTGGTTCCATGTCTTTGCTATTATAAATAGTTCTGCAATAAACATACGAGTGCATGTGTCCTTACAGTATAACAATTTATTATTTTCCTTTGGGTATATACTAGTAATGGGATTGCTGGGTCAAATGGTATTTCTGGTTCTAGATCCTTGAGGAATCGCCATGATGTCTTTCTTCCACAATGGTTGAACTAATTTACATTCCCACCAACAGTGTAAAAGTGTTCCTATTTCTCCACACCCTCACCAGCATCTGTTGTTTCCTGACTTTTTAATAATCGCCATTTTGACCGGCATGAGATGATATCTCATTGTGTTTTTGATTTGCATTTCTCAGATCATCACTGATGTTGAGCTTTTTTTTTTTTGTCATATGTTTGTTGGCTGTGTAAATGTCTTCCTTTGAGAAGTGTTGGTTCATATCCTTTGTCCGCTTTCTGATGTGCTTGTTTGTTTTATTCTTGCAAATATGTTTAAGTTCCTTGTAAATTCTGGATAATAGACTTTTGTCAGTTGGGTAGATTGCAAAAATTTTCTCCCAGTCTGTAGATTGCCTGTTCATTCTTATGATAGTTTATTTTGCTCTGCAGATGTTCCTTAGTTTAATTAGATCCCATCTGTCAATTTTGGCTTTTGTTGCAATTGCTTTTGGAATTTTTGTCATGGAGTCTTTGCCCAAGCTTTGTTCTTCTTGCTTAGGATTGTCTTGGCTATACGGGCTCCTTTTTGGTTCCATATGAAATTTAAAGTAGCTTTTTTCCAATTCTGTGAAGAATGTCAATGGTAGTTTGATGGGAATAACATTGAATCTGTAAATTGCTTTGGCCAGTATGGCCATTTTCACGAAATTGATTCTTCCTATTCTTCCTATCCATGAGGATGGAATGTTTTTTCCATTTGTTTGTGTCCTCTCTTATTTCCTTGAGCAGTGGTTTCTAGTTCTATTTGAAGAGGCTCTTCACATGCCTTGTTGGCTGTATTCCTAGGTAGTTTATTCTCTTTGTAGCAATTGTAAATGGGAGTTCATTCATGATATGGCTTTCTGCTTGCCTATTGTTGGCATAAAGGAATGCTTGTGATTTTTGCACATTGATTTTGTATCCTGAGACTTTGCTGAAGTTGCTTATCAGTTCAAGAAATTTAAGGGCTGATATGATAGGGTTTTTTAAATATAAAATATGTCATCTGCAAAGACAGACAACTTGACTTCCTCTCTTCCCACTTTAATATCCCTTTTTTCTTTCTCTTGCCTGATTGTCCTGGCCAGAACTTCCAATACTATGTTGAATAGGAGTGATGAGAGAGGGTATCCTTGCCTTGCACAGGTTTTCAAAGGGAATGCTTCCAGCTTTTGCCAATTCAATATGATATGGGCTATGAGTTTATCATAAATAGCTCTTATTATTTTGAGATATATTCCATCAATACTAGTACATTGAGAGTTTTTAACATGAAGGAATATTGAATTTTAAAAAAGGTCTTTTCTGCATCTATTCAGATAATCATGTGGCTGTTGTCTTTGGTTCTGTTTATGTAATAGATTATGTTTATTGATTTGTGCATGTTGAACCAGCCTTGCATCTGAGTGATGAAGCCGACGTGATCATGGTCGATAAGTTTTTTGATGTACTGCTGGATTCAGTTTGCCAGTATTTTATTGAGGATTTTTGCATCCATGTTAATCAGGAATAGTGGACTGATTTTTTTCTTTTTTGTTGTGTCTCTTCTCAGTTTTGCTATCAGTATGATGCTGGCTTCATAAATTGAGTTAGGGAGGAATCCCTCCTTTTCACTTATTTGAAATAGTTTCAGAAGGAATGGTACCAGCTCTTCTTTGTATTTCTGGTAGAATTTAGCTATGAATCAGGTAGGTCCTGGGCTTTTTTTGGTTGCTAGGCTATTAATTCTGCCTCAATTTCAGCACTTGTTATTGGTCTATTCAGGGATTCAACTTCTTCCTGGTTTAGTCTTGGTATGGTGTATGCGTCCAGGAATTTATCCATTTCTTCTAGATTTTCTAGTTTATTTGCGTACAGATATTTATAGTATTCTCTGATGATAGTTTGTATTTCTGTGAGGTCAGTGGTGACATCCCCTTTAACATTTTTTATTTTGTTTATTTGATTCTTCTCTCTCTTCTTCGTTATTAGTCTAGCAAGCAGTCTATCTATTTTGTTAATTTTTTCAAAAAACCACCTCCTGGATTTGTTGATTTTTTGTGTCCCTATCTCTTTCAATTATTCTCTGATCTTAGCTATTTCTTGTCTTCTGCTAGCTTTTGGATTTGTTTGCTCTTGCTTCTCTAGTTCTTTTAATTATTATATTAGGGTGTTGATTTGAGATTTTTCTAGCTTTCTGATTTGGGCATCTAGTGCTATAAATTTTCCTCTTAAAACTGCTTTAGCTGTGTCCCAGAGATGCTGGTACATTGTCTTTTTGTTCTCGTTGATTTCAAAGAACTTCTTGATTTCTGCCTTTATTTCGTTATTTACCCAGGAGTCATCCAGCAGCAGGTTTTTCAATTTTCATAAAATTGTGTGGTTTTCAGTGAGTTTCTTAATCCTGAGTTCTAATTTGATTGCACTGTTGTCTGAGAGACTGTTATGGTTTCAGTTTTTTTGCATTTGCTGAACATTTTTTTACTTCCGATTTTGTGGTTGATTTTAGAATAAGTGTCATGTGGCACTGAGAAGAATGTATATTCTGTTGATTTGGGGTACAGAGTTCTGCAGAAGTCTGCTAGGTCCACTTGATCCAGAGCTGAGTTCAAGTCCTAAATATCCTTGTTAATTTTCTATCTCGTTGATCTGTCTAATACTGACAGTGGGGTGTTAACGTCTCCCACTATTATTGGGTGGGAGTCTAAGTCTCTTTGTAGGTCTCTAAGAACTTGTTTTATGAATCTGGGTGCTCCTGTATTGGGTGCATATACATGTAGAATAGTTAGCTCTTCTTGTTCAATTGTCCCCTTTACCACTATGTAATGCCCTACTTTGTCTGTTTGATCTTTGTTGGTTTAAGGTCTGTTTTGTCAGAGACTAGGATTGCAACCCCTGCTTTTTTTTTTTCTTTCCATTTGCTTCGTAAATTTTCCTCAATCCTTTTATTTTGAGCCTGTGTGTGTCTTTGCACCTAAGATGTGTCTCCTGAATGCAGTACACCAATGGGACTTGACTCCTTATCCAATTTGCCAGTCTATGTCTTTTAATTGGGGCATTTAGCCCATTTACATTTGATGTTAGTATTGTTATGTGTGAATTTGATCCTGTCATCATGATGCTATTTTGTTATTTTGCACACTAGTCAAGGCAGTTTCTACATAATGTCATTGGTCTTTATATTTTGGTGTGTTTTTGCAGTGGCTGGTGCTGGTTTTTCCTTTCCATATTTAGTGATTCTTTCAGGAGCTCTTGTAGGGCAGGCTTGGTGGTAACAAAATCCCTCATCATTTGCTTGTCTGGAAAAAAATTTACTTCTTTTTCACTTATGAAGCTTAATTTGGCTGGATATGAAATTCTGAGTTGAAAATTCTATTATTTAAGAATTTTGAATATTGGCCACCAATCTCTTCTGGCTTTTAGAGTTTCTGCTGAGAGGTCCACTGTTAGTCTGATGGGCTTCCTTTTGTAGGTGACCTTGCCTTTCTTTCTGGCTGACCTTAATAGTTTTTCCTTTATTTTAACCTTAGAGAATCTGATGATTATGTGTCTTGGGATTGATCTTCTTGTGGAGGATCTTAATGGTGTTCCCTATATTTGCTGAATTTGCATGTTGGCCTGTCTTGCTAGGTTGGGGAAGTTCATCTGGGGGTTATCCTGTAGTGTGTTTTTCAGCTTGTTTCCATTCTCCCCATTTCCTTGTGTTACTTCAATCAATTGTAGGTTCAGTCTTTTTATGAAGTCCCATATTTCTTGGAGGCTTTGTTCTTTCCTTTTCCTTCTTTTTTCTCTATTCTTGTCTGCATGTCTATTTCAGTAAGGTGGTCTTCAAATTCCAATATACTTTCTTCTGCTTGGTCAACTCAGCTGTTGTTACTTTTCTGTGCTTCACAAAGTTCTCGTCTGTGTTTTTCAGCTTCATCAGATTGTTTATGTTCCCCTCTAAACTGGTTATTCTAGTTAGCAATTCCTCTAACGTTTTATCAAGGTTCTTAGCTTCTTTGCATTGGGTTAGAACATGCTCCTTTAGCTTAACATATTTTTTTAACCCATCTTCTGTTGCAGGAAGTCAGGGACCCCGAATGGAGGGACCGGCTAGAGCCATGGCAGAGGCACATAAATTGTGAAGATTTCAAGGACATTTATCAGTTCCCAAATAATACTTTTATAATTTCTTATGCCTGTCTTTACTTTAATCTCTTAATCTTGTTATCTTCGTAAGCAGAAGATGTATGTCGCCTCAGGACCACAGTGGTATTTGTGTTAACTGTACAGATTGATTGCAAAACATGTGTGTTTGAACAATATGAAATCAGTGCACCTTGAAAAAGAACAGAATAACAGCGATTTTTAGGGAACAAGGGAAGACAACCATAAGGTCTGACTGCCTGTGGGGTTGAGCAAAAAAAGCCATATTTTTCTTCTTGCAGAGAGCCTATAAACAGACATGCAAGTAGGGAAGATATCGCTAAATTCTTTTCCTAGCAAGGAATATTAATATTAATACCCTGGGGAAAGAATGCGTTCCCTGGGGGGGGTCTATAAATGGCCGCTCTGGGAATGTCAGTCTTATGCAGTTGAGATAAGGACTGAGATACACCCTGGTCTCCTGCAGTATCCTCAGGCTTACTAGGGTGGGGAAAAACTCTGCCCTGGTAAATTTGTGGTCAGACCGGTTCTCCACTCTTGAACCCTGTTTTCTGTTGTTTAAGATGTTTATCAAGACAATACGTGCACTGCTGAACACAGACCCTTTTCAGTAGTTCTGCTTTTGCCCTTTGCCTTGTGATCTTTTCTGGACCCATATCAGTAGTTCTGCTTTTATCCTTTGTCCTGTTCCCTCAGAAACATGTGATCTTTCTGAGACCTTTATTAGTAGTTCTGCTTTTTGCCCTTTGAAGTATGTGATCTTTGTACCTACTCCCTGTTCTTACATCCCCTCCCCTTTTGAAACCCTTAATAAAAACTTGCTGGTCTGAGACTCTGGCAGGCATCACGGTCCTACTGATATGTGATGTCACCCCTGGTGGCCCAGCTGTAAAATTCCTCTCTTTGTACTGTCTCTTTATTTCTCAGCCAGACAACACTTATGGAAAATTGAAAGAACCTACATTGAAATACTGGGGGCAGGTTCCCCCAATAATCTTCTGAACCCTACTTCTGTCAGGTAGTTCATCTTATCCTCTGTCCAGTTCTGGGCCCCTGATGGGGAGACTTTATGATCATTTGGTGGAGAAGAGGCACTCTGGCCTTTTGGGTTTTCAGCATTTTTTTGTCATTGATTCTTTCTCATCTTTGTGAGTTTGTCTAGTTTCAGTCTTTGAGACTTCTGACCCTTGGCTGGGGTTTTAGTGGGCGTCTTTTTGTTGTTGATGCCATTGTTTTTGCTTTTTGCTTGTTTGTTTCTCTTTCAATAATCTGGTCCCCCTTCTGTAGGGTGGTGCCAGTTTGCTGAGGGTTCACTTCAGGCCCTATTCATTTAATTCACTCCCATGCCTGGAGATGTAATTCAAGGAGGTTGGAGAGCCGCAAAGATGGGTCCCTGCTTCTTCTTCTAGGACCTCTGACCTCAAAGGGCACCAAACTGATGTCAGTAGGATCATTCCTTTATAGGATATTTGACAACCCCTGTTGGATTGTCTCACCCAGTTGGATGGCATGGTGAACAGGACCTGTTTACCAAAGCACTTTGTCCCTTAGTGGAGAGGGTGTGTTTCACTGGGGACCTATCTGGGCTGCCTGGATTCCTCAGAACTACCAGAAGGAGAGGCAAAGTCAGCTGGTCTGCAGAGACTGCCACCACGACTCTCCCCAGGGGTTCAGGCCCAGGGATATCCAAATTCTGTTCCTCAGCCTCTGGTTGGAGTTACTGGAGATCCTGCAGGGAAGCCCCACCCATTGAGGAAGGATGGGTTAGGGTTAGACCTGAAGAGGCACTCTGGTCCCAGACTGCCACAGCCTGTGTGTTGGGCTGTTGGGACAAGTCTTGGGACCAAGCCATCCAGTCTCCCTGGCTCCAGCAGGGGAGAAGCACAGCCTGGAGCTATAGAAATGGTTGCTGCCTTTCCCCAGCCCAGGGAGTTTAGTGTATTAGGCAGTTGTGAGTCCCAGTGCTGGCTGCTGCCCTTCCTCCAAGGAGTTCAAATGGCTTAGACTGCAGGCAGCATCAGCAGGTGCTGGTCAGCCCTCCCCCTAGGAATTCAGTAGGCTTAAGCAGATTCCAGCTGAAAGGCTGTAAGAACCTGTGTGTTCAGGGGTTGGGACACAAGCCCCAGTGGCATAGGTTCACGAGTGAGATCTGATCCATGAGTTGCACAGTTCCATGGAAAAAGCACAGTTTCCCTGGCTGGGTAGTGCTCTCACTCACTGCCTCCCTTGGCCCAGGGAGGGAGTTTCCCTTCCCTGCATGGCTCTCAGGTGGGCCATTGTACCACACTGCTGTTCCTTCTCTCCATGGGTCAAGCCAGACTTCTAGTAAATTTTGATGAGAGAACCTGGATACCTTGGCTGCTGGTGAAGGATTCACACTCTTATTATGTATTTTTTCGATGAGAGCCTTTGAACACCAAGGCTTCTAGTCAGGCATCTTGCCCTGCCCCCATCCCAATTTTTTCAAATGAGAATTGACTTATCAGCTTGCTGTTTAGAAGAGGTGGTGGGATTTGCTCATGAGAGGGGAACCTTGTGGCCTCACTGTGAAAGAATATCTGTATTATTTTCCACAGAGAAGGGTACTAGCTTTTATGGGGTAGAGTGAAAGTTCATGAAATCAAAATCTTTGGGTCCATTCAGAAAGTAATTCCTATTCAAGGAGCTCAGGTTTTCCAAGTTAGAGACCTGACCTTGGCATAAGAGTTGCTTAGGTTCACCATTTAATCATCTTCTACGTTCAGCACTCTAAATATTAAATCCTGGAGTTGATGTTCAATTTTTTCTTCTGATCCACTTCATGAAATGTGGGTTTCTCTGTAGATTATTAAACAGACTCTCTGACTCTGACATTTTGTTTCCATTACTTGTTAATTACCTTGAGATTTTTTATCCACTTGAGGGAAATAAATGTCTTTTTCTCTAAAGCTAAACTTGAATTAAAGGTAAGAACATAGTATCTATATCAACATAGTGTGAGTTTAGGGGAAATTGAAAAGATTGTGCAACAACAAAAAAGGCTTTAAAAAAATTTTTTTTTAAACTGTTAATTTTTCTTTTGGTCAAAATTATTATCAGTCAAAGAATGCTGCATTTATTTTACAAAATGTTTTTACTGAGCACAAATCTTTTACTAAGCACATCATAAAATAAATTATTTTTATCAGATGGTAGTATGTGAATATATTAAAAGAGTCACATTCTAAATGTGCGAATTGAAGGATTCAACATTAACAGAAAAATATACCCTGGTGAAAATTAATTTTCTTTTTTTTTACAAAACATTGGTTAAAATTCCAGACAATTTCACAAGCACTTCCTGCCTCTGCCTCTCTTACTGCCCAATTAAATGTTTTTTTTTTTTTATCATGGGTACCTAATTAGTGCAAGGTTTATTTAGGAAGTGGTTATATCTGAGAATACTTAACTTCTACTCTTCTGTCTTTGATGAAGAGGCTCTAAGTGGATTTTAAAACTCCTGGTGGGCACTTATTATTCTTAGTGCATTCAGTAAAATATATCAGCACATTAGCCCCTGTCTCCTGGTTGGCCTAGGACTACATAATAAAAGCATTTTATTATAAAGCCAAAATTGTCTTTATATAGAACTTTTTCTACTTAAGAAAATTAGAACCTAACATTAAATTTAAAGTTCACTATAGCTTCAGATAGGTTAAGTATAAGCTACCTTTACTTTTGAAATGGATTTTCTTATGACCAAAAATTTAGGTTAATATGTTACATAAATATTTGCACGTGTAACCATTTTAATTCTGTGTTTCTTCTATTAACCTGCTGAATTGAGAAGTAATAGCATTGTCTTGATTTTTCCAGTTCAAAAATTCATGTTGCACTGAAGCTCATTGTTTGCAAACTCATTCAGCACATTGGCATTAGATCTAAAAAGAGGATGTACAACATGAAAACAAACATCTTTCTTAGTTGGCTCTTTTATCTTTTCTATAACTATGCAACACAGTAACCATTAGGACTACTTTCAATTACATTTGGATTTCATCACTTTTTTTACTCCGGAAACTATTTGAAATCATCTCAATAGTTACAGAGCTTGTGATGCCAACAGACTTTTTTCAGTAGTGACTATAGTACTACTGCCCATAGTTAGTTATCACTGCAGTTTTGCTGGCAGCCTGAGATCTACAAACCCTTGAAATGATGGAGCACTAATTTGTTTAAATAGTAGTTTTCTTAAATTGGCCTAAGACCATGAATAACAATGAATTCTCTAAGTTTATTGGATATTTTATTTATTTTTGAACTTTATTTTGTGATCATATAGCTTCTAATAATACAAACCTACTCATTTTAGTTTTATTTTTGTTTAAACATAGATTTATCCTATATAAAATGCCATCATTTTTTCTTAAGCCACCTTTGTTTCCATTGTCCTTGAAGACATCAATTGCCCGGGGAGAACAGAGTCAATTTACAGATAACTTCATTGCTTTAGTGGAATCGAATATCAGGACATGATATAAAGCCAATTTCCCCATGAGTTTAACTTAAATGATTTGCAACCATAGTGCATCCTTTAGGTTCCATGTTACACCAGATACCTTACGTATACATATTCTGTGTTTATTATAGGAAGATTTACTATGAAAAACAGTATGAAGGTTTCTCAAAAAATCAAAGGTAGAACTACCATATGATCCAGCAATTGCACTCCTCAATATATATCCAAAACAAATGAAATCAGTATGTGAAGAAATAGCCACACTCTCATGTTCATTGTAGCATTATTCACCATAGCCAAAATATGGAAGCAAATAAAATGTCAATCAACAGACTATTTAATAAAGACAATGTGGTTGATACATACAAGGGAATATATTTCATCTTTAAAAAGAACAAACATGATTGCCATCATGGAGAGTCTGGGAAGATGTTATGTTAAGTGAAATAATTCTGTCACAGAGTGACAAATACTGCAAGATTCCACTTTTATGAGGTATCTAACGTAGTCAAACTAATATAAGAAGTAGAATGGTGGTTGTCAGAAATTTAGGGAAGGTGAATGGAAAGTTATTTAATGATTTTACAGTTATACAGAATAAATACATTTTAGTTATCTGTTGTAAAATGTAGTGCCTATATTTGACAATACAGTGTTGAGAACTGAAAAATTTACTGAAAGGGAATGCTTCCAGGTTTGCTCATTGAGTATGATGATGGCTGTGGGTTTTTAGTAGATGACTTTTATTATTTTGAAGTATGCTCCTTCAGTGTTTTGTTTTTGGAGGGGTTTTAACATGAAGAGATGTTGAATTTTATCGAAAGCCCTTTTTGCATCTATTGAGATAGTCATGTGGTTTTTGTTTTCAGTTCTGTTTATGTGGTGAATAACATTAATTGATTCGCACATGTTGAATCATCCTTGCATTCCATGAATGACGCCCACATGATTGTGGTGGATAAGCTTTTTGATGTGCTGCTGGATTTAGTTTGTTAGTGTTTTGTTGAGGATTTTTGCATCAATATTCATGAAGGATATTGTCCTGAAGTTTTTTTCTTTTTTTTCTTCTTTTTGTTATGTCTCTGCCAGGTTTCATACCACAATGACACTGGCCTCATAGAATGAGTTAGGAAAGACTTCCTCCTCCTCAATTTTTTGCAATAGTTTCCATAGAAATGGTACCAGCTCTCCCTTACACATCTGGTAGAATTTTGTTGTGAATCCATCTGATCCTGGGCTTTTTCTGATCGGCAGTCATTTTATTACTGGTTCAATTTCAGAAATCCTTATTGATCTGTTCAGGGATTCAATCTCTTCCTGGTTCAATCCTGGGAGGACTTAGTTTTCCAGGAATTAATCTGTTTTTTTTTTTTATAGCTCTTATATCTTTTATGTAAAGAGCTGTTCATAATAGTCTCTGGGTTTTTCTTTTTGTATTACTGTGGGGTCAGTGGGGACAAATGTCCCCTTTGTCATATCTGAATGTGTTTATTTGGATTTTCTCAAACTTTTTCTTTATGCATCTAGCTGGTAGTATATCTATCATATTAACTCTTTCAAAGGACTATCTACTAAGCTCAATGATCTTTTGTATAATTTTTTGTGTCTCAATTTCTTTCAGTTCACCTAGGATTTGGATTATTTCTTGTATTCTGTTAGCTTTGGGATTAATTTGCTCTTGTTCATCTAGTTCCTTTAGTTGTAAAGTTAGGTTGTTAATTTGAGATCTTTCTAACTTTTTGATTTGAGCATGCTATGCTCTAAATTTTTCTCGTAATAATAATTTGGCTGTGTCCCAGAGATTCTGGTATGTTGTATCTTTTTTCACAATCATTTCAAAGAATTTATTAATTTCTGCCTTAATTTCATTATTTTATCTGGAAATCATTAAGAAGCAGGTTGCTCTTTTCTATTTCATGGTTTTTTTTTTCTTAATTTTGATTTCTGTTTTTATTGCATTGTGGTCTGAGACTGTGGTTGGTATGATTTCAGTTTTTCTTGAATTTGCTAAAGATTATTTTATGTCCAATTGCATGATTGATTGTAGAGTATGTGTCATATGCAGCTGAGAAGGGTATATATTCTGTTGTTTTGGGGTGGAGAATTATGTAAGTGTTTATTAGGTCCATTTCCCCAATTGTTAAGGTTTTGAATATCTTTGTTAGTTTTCTGCCTTGATGATCTGTCTACTATTGCCAATAGGTTGTTAAAATCTCCCACTATTATTGTGTGGTTATCTAAATCTCTTCATAGGGCTCTAAGAACTTGCTTTATTAATCCAGGTGCTCCTGTGTTGGGTGCATATGTATATTCAGGACAGTTAGATCTTCTTGTTGAATTGAACTCTTTACCATAACGTAATGCCCTTCTTTGTCTTTTTTGATCTTTGTTGTTTTAAAGTCTGTTTTGTCTGAAATTAGAATAGCAACCCCTGCTTTTTATGTTTTATATTGTTTGGTAGATTTTTCTCTGTTCCTTTACTTTGAGCATATGGGTGCCAATGCATGGCAGATGGGTCTCTTGAAGACAATATACCGTTGAGTTTTGCTTCTTTATTCAACTTTACACTCTTTGTCTTTTGATTGGGGCATTTAGCCCATTTACATTCAATGTTCATATGAATATGTATGCATATGATCTTGTCATCAAGTTGTTAGCTGGTTATTATACAGATTTGTTTGTGTGGTTGCTTTATAATGCCACTGGTCTACCTACTTAAGTGTGCCAATCAGGCAAGAAAAAGAAATAAAAGGCATCCAAATAGCAAAAGAAAAGGTCAAACTGTTGTTATTTGCAGACAATATGATTATACGTAGAAAACTCCATAGTCCCTGCTCAAAAGCTCCTTGATGTATCACAACTCCAACAAACCTTCAGGATGCAAAATCAATGTATTGAAGTCAGTAGCATTCCTACACATCAACAAAATCCAAGCTGAGAGCAAATAAGAAACACAATCTCATTTACAATAGCCACAAAAAGAACAAAATATGTAGGAATAGAGCTAACCAAGTGGGTGAAAGACACCTGTAAAGAGAATTATGAAACACTGCTTAAAGAAATCAGAGACAATAAAAACAAATTGAAAAACTTTTTATGTTTATGGATAGTAAAAATTAATATTATTGAAAGTGGCCACAAGGCCTAAGCAATTTACATATTCAGTGCTAATCTCATCATACTACCAGTGGCATTTTTCATAGATTTAGAAAATCTATGTTAAAATTCATATGGAATCAAAAACAATCTGAATACCCAAAACAATTCTAAGCAAAAAGAACAATGCTGAAGTCATCACATCACCCAGCCTCAAACTATAGTACATGGCTACAGTAACCAAAACATCATGGTACTGATATGAAAACAGACACATAGACCAATGGAACAGAATAAAGAGGCCAGAAACAATGCCATACTCCTACAGCCATCTGATCTTCAAGAAAATTAACTAAAACAAGCAATGAGGAAAGGAATCCCAATTCAATAAATAATGTTGGCATAACTGACTAGTCATATGTGGAAGATAAAAACTGGACTGTTTCCTTATACCATATACAAAAATTAACTCAATATTGATTAAAAACTTAAGTCTAAACCCAAAACTATAAAAACCTTGGAAGATAACCTAGAAAATACCATTCTGGTCATAGGACCTGGCAAAGACTTCATGACAAATAAGCCAAAAGCAATTGAAACAAAAACAAAAATTGACCTATGAGACCTAATTAAACTAAAGAACCTCTCCACAGCAAGTGAAACTATCAACTGAGTACACAACAACCTACAGAATGGGAGAATATATTTGCAAACTATGCATCAGACAAAGGTGTATGTACTAATCCATCCTAATGCTGCTAATAAAGATATACCCAAGACTGGATAATTTATAAAGAAAAGAGGTTTAATTGACTCATGGTTCCACCTTGCTGGGGAAGCCTCAGGAACTTACAATCTTTGGGGAAGGTACCTCCTCACAGGATGGTGGAAGAGAGAATGAGTGCCAAGCAAAGGGAGAAGCCCCTTATAAAGCCATCAGATCTTGTGAGAACTCACTCACTATCATGAGAACAGCATGAGGGAAATGGCCCCCATTATTTAATTATCTCCACTGGTCCTGCCCTTGGCATGTGGGGATTATTACAATTGAAGGTAAGATTTGGGTGGGGACACAAAGCAATACCATATTATTCTGCCCCTGCCACCTCCCAAATCTCATGTCCTCACATTTCAAAACACAATCTTGCCCATCCAATAATCCCCCAAAGTCTTAACTCATTAACCCAAAAGTTCAAGTCCAGAGTCTCATCTGAGACTAGGCAAGTCCCTTCCACCTCTGAGCCTGTGAAATCAAAAGCCAGTTACTTCCTAGATACAATGAGGGTGGAGGCATTGGGTAAATACATCTATTCCAAATAGGAGAAATTAGCCAAAACAAAGGGGCCACAGGCCCCACGCAAGTCCAAAGTCCAGTAAAGCAGTCATTAAAACTTAAAGTACCAAAATGATCTCCTTTGACTCCATGTCTCACATGTAGATAATCTTGATGCAAGGGGTAGGCTCCCATGGCCTTGGGCTGCTCCACCCCTGCAGCTTTGCAGTCTACAGCCCCTCTCCTGACTGCTTTCATGGCTGGCATTGAGTGTCTGTGGCTTTTTCAGGCTCTGTGCTGCAAGCTGTCATATCTACCATCTGGGGTCCGGAGGACAGTGGCCTTCTTTTCACAGTTCCACTAGGCAGTGCCCCAGCAGGAACTCAGTGTGGGGCCTTTGACCCCACAATTCCCTTCCTCACTGGCATAGCATAGGTTCCCCATGAGGGCTTCATCACTGCAGCAAACTTCTGCCTGTACAACCAGGGATTTCCATACATCCTCAGGAACCTAGGTGGAGGTTCCTCAACCTCATTCTTGACTATTGTGCACCTGCAGGCCTAACACCACATGTAAGCCACCAAGGCTTGGGACTTGCAATCTCTGAAGCAACAGCCAGAGATGTACATTGGCCCCATTTAGCCACAGCTAGAGCTGAAGTATCTGGGATGCATGGCACTATGTTCCAAGGCTGCACAGAGCAGGTGGAGCCCAGCCCACAAAACCACTTTTCCATCCTAAGACTCCAGGCCTGTGATGGGAGGGGCTGCCATGAAGGTCTCTGACATGCCCTGGAGACATTTTTCTTATCATCTTGGTGATTAACATTTGGCTTCTCATTACTTATGCAAATTTGTTCAGCAGCTAGAATTTCTCCCAGAAAATGGGTTTTTCTTTTGTATCATATTGTCAGGCACAAATTTTCCAAACTTTTACACTGTGCTTTCTCTAGAATGCTTTGGCACTTAGAAATTTCTTCTGCCAGAAAACCTAAATCATCTCTCTCAAGTTCACTGTTTCACAGATCTCTAGGGCTGGGGCAAAATGCCAGCAGTCTCTTTGTTTAAAGCATAGGAAGAGTCACCTTTGCTCCAGTTTCCAAGTTCCTCATCTCCATCTGAGACCACCTCAGCCTGGACATCATTGTCCACATTGTTATCAGCATTTTGGTCAAAGCCGCTTAACAAGTATCTAGGAAGTTCCAAACTCTCCCACATTTTCCTGTCTTCTTCTGAGCCCTCTAAATTGTTCCAAACTCTGTCTGTTACTCAGTTCCAAAGTTGCTTCCACATTTTTGGGTTTCCTTGTAGCAGTGCTCCACTCTCCTAGCACCAATTTATTGTATTAGTCTGTTCTCACACTACTAATAAGACATATCTGAGACTGGGTAATTTATAAAAAGGTTTAATTGACTCACTGTTTCGCATTGCGGGGAGGCCTTAGGAAACTTACAATAATGGTGGAAGGCACCTCTTTGCAGGGTGGTAGGAAGGAGAATGTGTGCCAAGTGTAAAAAGAAGCCCCTCATAAAACCATCTGATCTTGTGAGATCTCACTATCATGAGAATGGCATGGGGGACATCGCCCCTACAATTCAATTATCTCCACAAGGTTCTGACCTTGACAAGTGGGGACTCTTACAATTCCAGGAGAGATTTGGGTGGGGGGACAGAGCCAAAGCATATCAGTTTAATATCCAGCATCTACGAAAAACAAACACATCCCTTAAAAAATGGGCAAAGGACATGAACAGACACTTTAAAAAAAAAAAAAAAAAGATGTGGACAAGAAGCATAGGAAAAAATAGTCAACATCACTAGTCATTAGAAACATGCAAATCAAAACCACAATGAGATACTGTCTCACACCATTCAGAATTGCTATTAAAAAAAAACAAAACAGATACTGGAGAGGTTGTAGAAGGTCTACTTATGCATTGCTGGTGGGAATGTAAATTAGTTCACCCCTTGTGGAAAGTAGTTTGGCATTTTCTCAAAGAACTTAAAACAGAATTGCCATTTGACTCAGCAATCCATTGTCAGATATATAACCAAAGGAAAATAAGCTTTCCTGTACATGAACAATAGACAAGCAATGATCCAAATCATGAATGAACTCCCATTCACAATTGCTACAAATAATAAAATACCTAGAAATACAGCTAACAAGGGATGCAAAGGATCTCTTCAAGGAGAACTACAAACCACTGCTCAAGGAAATAAGAGAGGACATAAACAAATGAAAAAAAATTCCATCCTCATGGATAGGAAGATTGAATATTGTGAAAATGGCCGTACTGCCCAAAGTAATTTTTAGATTCAATGCTATTCCCATCAAACATTATTGACATTATTCACAGAATTAGAAAGAACTACTTTCAATTTCATATAGAACCAAAAAAGAGCTCACATAACCAAGACAATCCTAAGCAAGAAAAACACAGCTGAAGGCATCATGCTACCTGACTTCAAATTATACTACAAGGCTACAGTAACCAAAACAGCATGGTATTGGCACCAAAACAGACATATAGACCAATGGAAAAGAATAGAAACCTCAGAAGTAACACCACATATCTACAAGCATCTGATCTTAAACAAACTGGACAAAAACAAGCAATGGGGAAACAATTACCTACTTAATAAATGGTACTGGGAAAACTGGCTAGCAATATGCTAAAAACTGACACTGAACTCTTTCCTTACACCTTATGCAAAAGTTAACTCAAGATGGAGTAAAGACTTAAGTGTAAAACCCAAAACCATAAAAATTCTAGAAGAAAACCCAGGAAATACCATTCAGGACGTATGCATGCGCAAATACCTCATGATGAAAACGTCAAAAGCAATTGCAACAAAAACCAAAACTGACAAATGGGATCTAATTAAAGAGCTTCTGCACAGCAAAAGAAACTGTCAGCAGAATGAACAGGCGACCCACAAAATGGGAGAAAAATTTTGCAATCTACCCATCTGACAAAGGTCTAATATCCAGAATCTACAAGGAACTTAAACAAACTTACAAGAAACAAACAAACAATTAAAAGGTGGGCAAAGGATATGAACAGACACTTCTAAAAAGTAGACATTTATGCCACGAACAACAAACATATGAAAAAAGGCTCAACATATCACTGATCATGAGAAAAATGCAAATCAAAACCACAGTGAGATACCATCTCATGCCAGTCAGAATGGCGACTATTAAGAAGTTAAGAAACACTAGATGCTTGCGAGGCTGTGGAGAAATAGGAAAGCTTTTACCCTGTTGGTGGGAATGTAAATTAGTTCAATCATTGTGGAAGGCAGTGTGGCGATTCCTCAAGGATCTAGAACCAGAAATACTATTTGACCCAGAAATCCCATCACTGGGTATATACCCAAGGGAATATAAATCATTCTATTCTAGAGACACATACATATGTATGTTTATTGCAGCACTATTTACAATAGCAAAGACATGGAACCAATCCAAATGCCCATCTATGATAGACTGGGTAAAGAAAATGTGGTACATATACACCATGAAATACTATGCAGCCATAAAGAGGATGAGATCATTTCCTTTTCAGGGACATGGATGAAGTTGGAAGTCATCATCCTCAGCAAACTACCACAGGAACAGAAAAACAAATACTGTGTGTTCTTACTCATAACTGAGAGTTAAACAATGAGAACACCTGAACACAGGGAGGGGAAAAACACACACACTGGGGCCAGTTCTGGGGTGCGGGTCGAGAAGAGGGAGAGCATTAGGACAAACAGCTAATTGATGTGGGGCTTAAAACCTAGATGACAGGTTGATAGGTGCAGCAAACCACCATGGCACACATATATCTTTGTAACAAACCTACACGTTCTGCACTTGTATCCTGGAACTTAAAGTTAAAAAAAAAATTGTGCCTTAAAGACATAGGCATGCATGTGTTCATTGTGGCAGTATTCACAATGGGAATTACATAGAATCAGCATAAATGCCCTTCAATGGTAGACTGGATAAAGAAAATGTGGTACATATACACCATGGAATGCTCTGCAGCCATAAATAAGAATGACATTATGTCTTTTGCAACAACATGGAAGGAACTGGAGGCCATTATCTTAAGCAAAATAAAACAGAAACAGAAAAAATAATACCACATGTTCTCAGTTTTAAGTAGGAGCTGAATGTTGAGTACATATGGACACAGAGAAGGGAATCATAGCCACTAGGTCTTATTTGATGGTGGAAGATGAGAGGAGTGTGAGGATTGAAAAGCTACCTTTCAGGTACTATGCATATTACCTGGCTAATGAATTAATCTGCACACCAAATTCCTGAGACATGCAATTTACCTGTATAACAAATCTGCAAATGTACCCCTGAATCTAAAATAAAAGTTAAAAAAATACTGAAGGGTAAACTTTTTATTACCAGTTCAATTTTGTTACTTGTTATTGTTTTTTTCAACTTTTCTGTTTCTTCCTGATTCAATCTTGGTAGGTTGTATGTGTCCAGGCATGTATCCATTTTCTCTAGTTTTCCTATTTGTTGGCCTATAGTCATTCATATTAGTTTTTAATGATCTGTTGTATCTTTGTGGTTTCACTTGTAAAGTCTCTTTTTTTGTTTCAGTTTTAGTTATTTGAGTCCTTTCTTTATTTCTTAGTCTAGCTAATCATTTGTTGATTTACTCATTTTAAATCACCAACTTTTTAATTTTTTTGATCTTTTGTATTTTTAAGTCTCGTTTTCAATTATTTCTGCTCTGGTTTTTGTTATTTGTTTTCTTCTGCTAATTTTGGGTTTGGTTCATTCTAGCTTTTCTTGTTCCTTAAGAATTGTTAGGTTCTTTATTTGAAATCTTTCTGCTTTTTGATGTAGGCACTTATTGGTACATTATTGCTATACTATTTATTACATGGAGTAATGTTAGAGTAAAATTTCCTCAGTGCTGATTTTGCTGTATCCCATAGGTTTTGATAGGTTAAATTTCTATTTTTATTTGTCTTAAGAAATTTTTAAATTTCTTTCTTAATTTCTCCATTGACCCATTGGTCATCTTGGAGCATGTTTAATTTCCATGTGTTTTGTATTTATACAGTTTCCAAAATTCTTGTTATTAATTTATAGTTTTATTTCTTCATAGTCTGAAAAGACACTTGATACAATTTTGATTTTTAAAAATTTGTAAAGACATGTTTTGTTGTCTAACATATAGTCTAGTCTGGAGATGATTTCATGTGGTGATGAAAAGAATGTGTATTCTCTTGCTGCTGGATGAAATGTCTTGTAAATGTCTGTTAATTTCATCTGGTCTATAGTGCAGTTTACAATAGTCATTTGTTGATTTTTTTATCTAGATCTGTCCAATGTTGAGAATGGAGTGTTGGTGTAAGAATTTGATAAATAAGGTGGTAAAATTATTACGCTTTACTCTGTGTTTAGATAGAGTTTAGACTTTATATGTTATCTGTTTTTGCCATTGATTTCAAATTTCTCATAAACCTAACCATTTAATATTACTACTGAAAAGCTATTTGCAAGTTTCTGTTTCTTGCTTCTTTTAAACTTTACCTTTTGAAAAAGCTATAATTATTGTTTAAAAGACTGACAGTAGGATGGAAAATAAGAGGAACTTGTTGATAAAGCTTGTAATTAATTTTAAATATTTAAAAGTTGGTTTAGTAGTCAATCATAGAGTAATAATGAAGAAAATGAAATAAAGCTTTTCTTTTATTATTTGTTTAAATAATTTACAGTTAGAATAATTTATAGCTGGCATAGTTCTTTAATATCCAATTACTTTGAGTTAAATAAATATCAAAATTAAAATTTAAATATATGAATACAAGAGAAAACTGCAGACATAAAATACTTTACTTTTTTTTCTAGATCCATTGTTGATGAAAATATAATTGACTTTTGGTCTGAGATGTAGGCAAAGTAGAATTATAAGAAAAATTAAAGAAAATTAACTCACCCTCCAAATAGTGCCACTGGCCAAGAAATAAAGGTAGCTTCTCTTATTGCTTTAAGAGGTGCCAGAATGTTGCAGAAAGGCCCCTTCTCAGAAATAGCCCTTAGTCAAATTCATTTTGGTATAAATGGCATTTTAGATAAATGATTTTCTCATTCTTATTCTGAAATTTGAAAGATCATAATAAGAATAATCACCTTTGAAAAAAGGTGTTTTTATTTTGCTTACTAGGCTTTTTCTGACTTTTTTTTTCAGTTAATGGAGCTCTGTGCATAGGAAGATAAAAGATACTGGGTGTTGTGTCAAATTAATCTATATGATTTATTACAAATGTGAGAATGACCCCTAATCATGTAGGGTCAGAAAGCATGGCCATAATGGTTTGTGTGGCACTACCTGACTCACCAACCTTTCGTTCTTAGGATTTTAAAATCATTTTCTGGAACTCTTGAGGACACCATTAACCCAAAATCAGCACTACATTCCTTGCCTCTGGCTTTTATCTTCAGCTGCCTTATTTTCTTTCAAAATATTTATAAAAGTGATGATGAAAACAGTTGATCAAAGAATAGCTTAGATGGGCTTTGGCTAATAAAATGTTTTGTTAAATGATATTGGATTGGATTTTATTACTAAAACACATATTTTATGAAATAATCACTGTAGTTAACACACAAACCTTATTGCCATTTCTGAAAAGAAAATTTCAAAGAAGAGAAGAAGGAGGAAGAAAAATAGTTACTAACTAGGGTTATTGTAACAAAAAAGTGAATATTCACATGGCTAAACAAATTATGACAGGAGTCAAAAACCAACAAAATAGAACTATCAAGCTAGTTATTTAGTATCAAGTTGAAAGCAATCATATTTGATTGACTTTTTACATAAATCAATGGCCAAAGACAACTGGGGTATATCTGTAGTTGAAAAGCCTGGATTTACACTAATTGCAGTGAGGAATAATGCACATCATGGTGAACTCAGGTGAATGCCAGTAAGAGGGTATAGGATTTGGCTTATGTTAAGGGATTTGGGGAAGATTTAAGAAAACAGGGCTACGCTTAGAATTGAATGTTGTCGGGAAGTAAGGCAATTTTGATTTGATACATGAATAAAGATTATCTAGAAAGAGAGAAAATCAAGCTCAGACTAAAATATTTGAGAATTAATTGAAACAATAGATTCAAAGGGATTAATGAAAATTTTGCACAATATAATTTGCTTATTTGCTTACTTCATTAGTCACAAAATTTTGGAAAAATACTTGAGATGTGCCTGTTTCTATAACCTGTATTTGTAAAAGTTCTTACCATCTGTAAAAAATAAAATTTACTAATTTTTAATGATATTATGTCAAATCAAAATTAATCCTTCCTTTCACAGAACTTGTTTCATTCTTTATAAGAATGGCAGTATGTGAACTGACAAAAATGATTTAAATTGTTACTGTATGCTTTCCATACAATACTTTATATGATGTGTAATATATCAAAAACATATTTGGCATTCTAGAGATATGAAAGACATGTAGCACTTAAAGTATATCTCAGGGGATGTTTCTGGAAATAGTATATATTGTTCTTCAGTGGTGAAAGGATGACGTTAAAGTCAGACAATCCTGGAATTTTATCTCTGCCATTTACTGAGGTTGAGATCTAAAATGAATTATCTCATTCACTAAGCTTCATCTCCTGGTCTATAAAATGACATCTGTAACATTTACAGACAATTTTTGAGGAACTTGTGAAATAATGTATGTACCATACCTAACACACAGCACTCATTTCATGGTAACTATTATTTTATTAGTAAGTACTTTATCATAAAGGCAGAATGGTGTAGAAAAAGGATGGTGGATATGTTTTTGATTTTCTGTTTCTTGGTGTACAGAGATTACTATTTTGCATGCACAGGTCATTACCCTGTCCTGAATAAAATGAAGAATGTGTTCTTAGGGTTTCATTCAATGCCACACTAAATAAATGATGGCCTGTCATTCTAGATTTAATTTTTTTTCATGTTTCACAACATCTGAAACCAGAAATAGAGTATTAGAAAGAACAATAACTTGGTCAGGTGCAGTGGCTCACGCCTGTAATCCGAGCACTTTTGGAGGCTGAGGCAGGTGGATCACCTGAGGTTAGGAGTTCAAGACCAGCCTGGCCAACATGATGAGACCCCATCTCTACTAAAAATACAAAAATTAGCGGGACATGGTGCTAGGTGCCAGCAATCCCAGCTACTTGAGAGGTTGTGGCAGGAGAATCACTTGAACCCGTGAGGTGGAGGTTGCAGTGAACTGAGATTATGTGCCACTGCACTCCAGCCTGGTCGACAGAGGGAAACTCCATCTTAAAAAAAAAAAAGGAAAAAAAAAAAGAAAAAACCAGTAACTTGATAGATTCATCCTGTTGATTTTCAACCTAAGCAAATCACATACATATGACAGGCTGGGAGGGGTAATTCATACATATGATTAAGTGTAATATTGATGACTGAGTTTTCCACTCCAATAACAGAGTGGAGGAAGAAGAAAAAATAACTGATTAATTCATAAAATTATTTATCATTTGGATTTGGATTACAATCTGGATACACAACAATAGGAAACACAGTCCTATAAAAAAAAGCAGTTCTTCCTGTCTAGGTTCTTTACTTCTAGTATTCATGTATGCATTCAACAGTATATTTTAACATGTATTGTGTAATAGGAAATAATATGAGAAGTTTTACTTGAACAAAACAGATGAAACTCTTATGGAGCTTACACGGTGTAGCCTCAAACCACATATAGCAACACTGAAGGAAACCATGTTATGGCATGGTGGCTGACCTACTCATAAAGGGAAAAACAATTGCATATAGAGTAAAAATGTAAAGATTTGATACCTTACTATTATTCTCCTTTTTAGCTAAAATAATTTAAAAGGCAATAAATTACCAGCCTGTGATGACTTTGGGCCCATTCTTTGTTGTCCTAGAAGTATATTATATACAGATGTAGATATAGACCAGCAACAGCTGCTGCACAGATTTAAACTTATAATCAAAAGTTAACATCATCTTAAACAATTGTAAAAAATACAGGTATTTGAAAAGTTCATAACGAAGTACAATTTCAAAATCCAGTATCTTAGATAAGGCTTCATCTTTTTTATCTTAATTATTACAATAATCTACTAACCAGTCTCCTGTCACCTATTGGGATTATCTCCTTTTAATAAATTATTTAATGAAAAAATTCCAATATCACTGAAACAATCAACATTATGTCAGCTTTTACATAAAATCCTATATTAGCTTCCTTGAGTCACATTAATAAATCAAACATTCCTACCTTTGGCTTACACCTTGCCATTTTCCAATCAGATTCATGTCTTGCTAGAAATCTTAGATCAAGCCTTGCTGGTGGACTCTCCACACTCTATATTTTCTCTCACCAAATCTAATCTGTGCATTAGACTCAGTTTGGATTTCAATTCTTCTATGCAGTTTTTCCTGCTTGCATAGTACCTCCTCATTATCCCTTGTCCCACAGGCTAGATTAAAGACTTTCTAACCCTTACATTGTTTTCCTCTATCTAGTACTTGCCATAGTTAAATGCATTTCTGTAAATTCAGTAAAGTTACAGGACATAAAATCAACATAAAACTCAGTAACATTTCTATATACCAACAGTGAACAATTTGAAAAAGAAACTTAAAAGTTATCCCATTGACAAGAGACACAGATAAAATACCTAGGAATTAGCTTAACCAAAGGTGTGAAAAATTTCTATAATGAAAACTGAATAACACTGAAAGAAATTGAAGAAGACACAAAAAGTCAAAAGGCTTTCCATGTTCATGAATTGGCAGAATCAATAGTGTTAAAATATCCATAAGTACCCAAAGTAATCTATAGATTCAATGTAATCCCTACAAAAATGCCAAAGATATTCTTCAGAGAAATAAAAAAAAAATCTAAAATTTATATAGGACTACGAAAGACTCAGAATAGCCAAAGTCTTCCTGAGCAAAAACGACGAAACTGGAGGAATCACATTATCTGACTTCCAATTGTACGACAGAGTTATGATAAACAAAACAGCATGGTACTGGCATAAAAACAGACATATAGACCAATGGAACAGAAAATAGAAGCCAGAAATAAGTCCATACATCTATGGGGAACTCATTTTGACAACAGTGCCAAGAACATAAATGGGAGAAAGGATAGTCTCTTCAATAATTAGTGCTGGGAAAATTGGATATCCATATGCAGAAGAATTAAACTAGACGTTTGTCTACTGTCATATTACAAAAAGTCAAATCAAAATGGATTACAGACTTATACCTAAAGCCTGAAACTATGAAATTACTAAAAGAATATACTGGGGAAACTCTTCATGTCATGGGTCCAAGAAAAGATTAATTTTACTTATTTATTTCTTCATTTAAATTATTATTGTTATTTCAAATAGAGACAGAGTGTCTCTCTGTTGCCCAGGCTGGATTGCAGCAGTGCCAGCATAGCTCATTGCATCCTCAAACTCCTGGACACAAGTGATTCTCCTGCCTCAGCTTCCCAAGTATCTAGGACTGTAGAAGCATGCCACCACACCTAGCTAATTAAAAAAAAGAATTGTATAGATGAGGTCTCACTGTGTTGCCCAGGATGGTCTCAAACTCCTTGCCTCAAACAATTCTCCTGTCTTGGGCTCACTAAGTGCTGGGATGACTGGTGTGAGACACTGCACCAGGCCTGGGCAAATGTTTCTTGAGTAATACCCCAAGGACACAAGCAACCAAAGCAAAAATGGACAAATGAGATCACATCAAGTTAAAAAGCTTCTGCTCAGCAAAGGAAATAATCAAGTTAAGAAACAACCCACAGAATTGGAGAAAATCATTGCAAACCCTCTATGTGACAAGAGATTAATAACCATAATATATTAAAATATTTTTAAAATCAACAGGAAAAAATCTAATAATGCATTTTTTAAATAGGCAAATAATATGAAAGGACATTTTTAAAAACAAGACATGCAAGTGGCCAACAGGTATTTGGGAAAGTGCTTACTATCATTAATCATCAGATAAATGCCAATCAAAACTACAATGAGACATCATCTCACCCAAGTTAAAAGGGCTTGCATCCAAAAGACCAGCAGTAATGAATGCTGGTGAGGATGTAGAGAAAGGGGAACCCTTATACACTGTTGGTGGAAATGTAAATTAGTACAACCACTATGCAGAAGAGTATGGAGGTTTCTCAAAAAATTAAAAATGGAACTACCATATGATCCAGTAATTCCACTGCTAGATATACCCCAAAGAAAGGAAATCAGTATATCAAAGAGATATTTGCACTCCTGTTATTTTTGCAGCATGATTCACACTAGACAAGATTTGGCATCAACCTAGGTGTTTCTCAACCAAGAATAGATAAAGAAATGTGGTACATAAACACAATAGAATATTATTCAGCAATAGAAAAGAAGGAAACCTTGTCATCTGCAGCAACATGGCTATAACTGTTAAGTGAAATAAGCCAGGCACAGAAAGACAAATTTTCCATGTTCTGATTCATACGTGGGTACTTAAAAAATAAAACAATTGAAGTCATAGAGATAGAGTGTAATGATGATTACCAGAAGTGGAGAGGGGTAGTTAGGGGGCACGGAGAGTGAGGATGGTTTATGGTTACAAAAATATGTTTAGACAGAATGAGTAAGATCTAGTATTTGATAGAACAATAGGGTTACTATAGTCAACAGTACTTTATTGTGTATTTTAAAATAACAAAAAGAGTGGAGTTGGAATGATTCTATTATAACACAAAGAAATGATAAATGCTTAAGGTAATGCTTGGTGTAATCATTACACATTGTATACCTGTAACAAAACATCACGTGTACCCCTCAAACATATACACCCACTACATACCCACTAAAATTAAAAATTAAAAATATTTGGTATAAAATACACATTTTTTGAATAAGTGAATTAATGTATGAAAAAACAAACAAATATCAATGTATAATTTCACTAGCAACACTCAATTCTGTATTCAAAACCTTTAGCCTCATGATTGTTTCAGAATTCAGAACTGTTTAGACAGATACTATGTTCAGAAAAGTAAATGGTACAAATGCTACAGGTTATATAAACATTAAGTGCATGCTGGGATAAAAGTAATAAAATAGGTTAATATTCTAATACTAACCTAGTAATTACCATGTTTCACAGGTTTTAAGTATGTTCATTTCCTAGGTGAAAGATATATCTCAAAGTTTCCAACCTTGTGTATTTTTCTAAGAAAGAGATACATTTTTCTTTAGGAATGACAAGACCTCTTGAATGTTTTCTTTAATAAGTTATCCAATAGTAAATTTATGTTCTCCTCCAAATTTTTAATGATACTTCTGTATGTGGTAATGATATTAATCACCTTGCTTATTAAACAGAAGTAATTTAAAATATGTTTCTTTTTTGTTATTTTAATATTTAACACAATTTATATTTAAAAATGATCTTTTAAAGTTATATGTATACATGTAATAAATGTATACAAGTAGACTTTTTCTATTATTCTGAGACCAATATTTCAAAACCAGATTCTGGAATTTCTTTTGGAATAGATCTCAATTTTCTCCCATACGTGTTACTCTTTCAATTTATTCCTTTCATTCATTTATTCATTGATTGCATTAAATGGAAGGTGATTTGTTGGACACACCAATGCTCCTGACACATGCTACTCACTTGGAGCAGCTCCTCTTATGTGGCACATTCACAGTGCCACATTTTACCATCTTTAGGCTTATTAAAATTAAATCTAATCACTAGAACCCTCATAGCCAACTTACAGAAAGGATAGATTTTGTGTGTTTGTGAGTGTTGCAAGTTACATCAATGCTACTATGATATGGTCTTTAAAACTTTTTACCATAAAGACATTCTGTTAGTCCATTTGCATTGTTCTAGATGAATACCTGAGGCTGAGTAATATATAAAGAAAAAAAGGTGGCTTTTTTTTTCTTTTTTTCTTTTTTGGCTCACAGTTCCGCAGGCTGTGAGAGAAACATGGCCTCTGCTCCTTTTGAGGGCTCAGGAAGTTTACAATCATGGCAGAAGGCAAAGGGGAGCCAGCACATCACATGGCGAGAGGAGAAAGAGAGAGAGAAGGGGGAGGTCCCAGCCTCTTTTAAACAACCAGATCTCATGTGAACTAATTGAGGGAGAACTCACTCATCACCAAGAGGATGATGCTAAACCATTCATGAGGGATCCACCCGCATAATCTAATACCTCTCACCAAGTCCCGACTCCAACATTGAGAATCACATTGCAACTTGAGATTTGGAGGGAGCAAACATCCAAACTACATTAGACATGAAAATTGTTCTTAAATTCAAAGAGATTACAGCCTGTGTTAAAGCCCTGCTACAAGGGACTAGAGGAAAGGAATTAAACTGATTCTGCTTTCTCTATCTGGTTGCAGAACAGCAACCTTATAGCCTGGCTTTGTACATATTGCAATTTGATATAGTAGTTGAAAAGTGGCCAGCTAACAGGGAATTGCAGTAATCAAGTTGTTGGGGAAAAAAAATCGATGTACTGAACAGACTTGCAATCTTATTATAAGAGCAACACAAGTAAAGACAAGCAATGGTCCTCTTCTGCCAGCATCAATGTGGAGAGAGAGGAGGGCAAAAAATGACTTCAAACTGCCAAAGGAAAAGATATCATTCAAAAGGCCACTAAGAATCTGAATTCTAAAGCCATAAAAATGTAATTTAATCAAATGCCATTTTTGTCAAAATTAAATAAAATGACTTAATTAGGAAGTCACTTATATGAGTTAATAGAACATTTTTATTGTTTGTGTGAGCTAAATTACAAGAAATTTTATCATAACCAGTGTTACAAATTTATGTATAATGCAGGAAAAGTAGCATGTTGTGCTAATGTTTAAATATAGGCAAATGCTAATGAGTTACCATAAATGGTTCTGTTATACAAACTTTCTCAGATATGAGTATCCAGATTAGTATGGATATTAAAAATTAAACCAAATCATATTTGGAGTCTTTCTTTTGTTCACAAACATACTTTGTTTCTAGGAGAATAGAGGAAGGAAGAATTAGGTGAGGAGGATAAGAAGAGGTAGAAAAATGAATGAAGAAATGAAAAGAATTACACACAAACCAGTGTGGACTACTTTCTTGGGGGCAGCTGAGTCCTAAATCAATCTGAGGCTGCTCTTGAAATGCAGGCATACATTTCCAAGCATTATATTAAAATTTAATGATCAATAACGCTGAAAGCAGCAGAACATACAAGCAAAATAAGTGCTGACAATTCACTAGCATACGAATTTAATAAAATGTCATCCTCCAGCCTCAGCAGTAGTGCCAGGAGGAGATGACCATCTTGATTAGAATCTGTCAAATGAATCTCTGTTTGTCAGGTAATAATAAACTCAGGATAGTACCTTTTGTTCCAGGTTTTGTTTACTCTTCAAAATACAGCAGTCTATTCATATTCTTACATAATTGTACTATTTTTACACTGAATAAACAAATCAAACATAGACCTTTTTATAATAGAGGAAAATCCAATATTGTTTACCTACTTTTGTTCTGTGTATAGATAACATCAAGATACGAGAGTTAGTCTTCTCTGTATATGTACTCACATAAGAATCTGTACATGTACTCACACAACACTCATATATTTTTCAATGCAGTTTCATCATCTTTGGAGTCTTACCTGTTATTTGTTAAGGACATTGAGAATGTTGCCTTTCATTCTTACTGAAAAATTCAATACAACATTACCTAAGATATTCTGCATGGAACCAGGCACTAAATGGTAAATATTTACAAAAATAATCAGTTTTGGCTTAAAGGAAACTCCAGTCTATTTGAAGGTCATTGATAATGCCAGGTAAAAGCTGTGAAAAGCATGGTGATCAGGGATATATCATATCTGAGTGATTGGCCAAAAATATGATTTCTTCTGTTCTTTCTGTTATTAAATTAATGGTTTGAGAGAGAGAAAAAAAATACTTGGAGAGTTTAAAAAATCTATTCTTCACAGAAATGATATATTACTATGCTTTTATCTATTACCAAATGTTGATATAACTTTACAATTACTCTTAAAACAGCATATGGAAACAGTCTGAGAGTTATTGTTAAATGCTAAAAGTTACTCTTAAGTAAATCTACTTACCAATTCCCCATCTTGTTCCTAATTATCATTCTATTAAAGCATCTATTCAGGGACTGATTCAGTTATTTATTCATTTGTTTCATTCATTTAATCAATATTCATTTTAACAACCTACTATGTATCAGTCTTTAAACTCAACAACTGAAGGGTCTCTTGCATAGACAACTACTGAAAATTATCTGAAATTTGCTCCATTCCTATGAGTTTGGGTGGCACTATGAACCTACCCACTTTTGATGTCTTGTCTGTCTACTATTCTGTCCACTATTGGGGCTTGTCTAGAAAATCAGTTTCTTTGAAGCGATTGTGAATGGGAGTTCACTTATGATTTGGCTCTCTGTTTGTCTGTTATTGGTGTATAAGAATGCTTGTGATTTTTGTACATTGATTTTTTATCCTGAGACTTTGCTGAAGTTGCTTATCGCATTAAGGGGATTTTGGGCTGAGACAATGGGGTTTTCTAGATATACAATCATGTCATCTGCAAACAGGGACAATTTGACTTCCTCTTTTCCTAATTGAATACTCTTTATTTCCTTCTCCTGCCTAGTTGCCCTGGCCAGAACTTCCAATACTATGTTGAATAGGAGTGGTGAGAGAGGGCATCCCTGTCTTGTGCCAGTTTTCAAAGGGAATGCTTCCAGTTTTTGCCCATTCAGTATGACATTCACAATCGCTTCAAAGAGAATAAAATACTTAGGAATCCAACTTACAAGGGACGTGAAGGACCTCTTCAAGGAGAACTACAAACCACTGCTCAACGAAATAAAAGAGGATACAAACAAATGGAAGAACATTCCATGCTCATGGGTAGGAAGAATCAATATCGTGAAAATGGCCATACTGCCCAAGGTCATTTATAGATTCAATGCCATCCCCATCAAGCTACCAATGACTTTCTTCACAGAATTGGAAAAAACTACTTTAAAGTTCATATGGAACCAAAAAAGAGCCCACATCGCCAAGTCAATCCTAAGCCAAAAGAACAAAGCTGGAAGCATCACGCTACCTGACTTCAAACTATACTACAAGGCTACAGTAACCAAAACAGCATGGTACTGGTACCAAAACAGAGACATAGATCAATGGAACAGAACAGAGCCCTCAGAAATAATGCCACATATCTACAACTATCTGATCTTTGACAAACCTGACAAAAACAAGAAATGGGGAAAGGATTCCCTATTTAATAAGTGGTGCTGGGAAAACTGGCTAGCCATATGTAGAAAGCTGAAACTGGATCCCTTCCTTACACCTTATACAAAAATCAATTCAAGATGGATTAAAGACTTAAACTTTAGACCTAAAACCGTAAAACCCCTAGAAGAAAACCTAGGCATTACCATTCAGGACACAGGCATGGGCAAGGACTTCATGTCTAAAACACCAAAAGCAATGGCAACAAAAGCCAAAATTGACAAATGGGATCTAATTAAACTAAAGAGCTTCTGCACAGCAAAAGAAACTACTATCAGAGTGAACAGGCAACCTACAAAATGGGAGAAAGTTTCCGCTACCTAGTCATCTGACAAAGGGCTAATATCCAGAATCTACAATGAACTCAAACAAATTTACAAGAAAAAAACAAACAACCCCATCAAAAAGTGGGCAAAGGATATGAACAGACACTTCTCAAAAGAAGACACTTATGCAGCCAAAAAACACATGAAAAAATGCTCATCATCACTGGCCATCAGACAAAGGCAAATCAAAACCACAATGAGATACCATCTCACACCAGTTAGAATGGCAATCATTAAAAAGTCAGGAAACAACAGGTGCTGGAGAGGATGTGGAGAAATAGGAACACTTTTACACTGTTGGTGGGACTGTAAACTAGTTCTACCATTGTGGAAGTCAGTGTGGCAATTCCTCAGGGATCTAGAACTAGAAATACCATTTGACCCAGCCACCCCATTACTGGGTATATACCCAAAGGACTATAAATCATGCTGCTATAAAGACACATGCACATGTATGTTTATTGCGGCATTATTCACAATAGCAAAGACTTGGAACCAACCCAAATGTCCAACAATGATAGACTGGATTAAGAAAATGTGGCACATATACACCATGGAATACTATGCAGCCATAAAAAATGATGAGTTCATGTCCTTTGTAGAGACATAGATGGAATTGGAAATCGTCACTCTCAGTAAACTATCGCAAGGACAAAAAACCAAACACCGCATGTTCTCACTCATAGATGGAAATTGAACAATGAGAGCACATGGACAAAGGAAGGGGAACATCACACTCTGGGGGCAGTTGTGGGGTGGGGGGGAGTGGGGAGGGATAGCATTAGGAGATATACCTAATGCTAAATGACGAGTTAATGGGTGCAGCGCACCAGCATGGCACATGTATACATATGTAACTAACCTGAACATTGTGCACATGTACCCTAAAACTTAAAGTATAATAAAAAAAAAAAAAGAAAATCAGTTTCTGAATTTGTAAGGGTGTTCAACTGCTTGAGATAGTGTAAAACAGATTCAAGCACGTGGTTGAAGATTACTGAGAAAAGTTTCAACTTTGAAAGCTGTGGTTTTATGAAAAGAGTTTTATGTAATAATGTGATGTATTTTTTCTTGATTATAGAGTTGGCTTAATATTATTTATTCTCTGTTAATAATATATATATTTTAAATGTTTGAATCTATCTGCAGAATGAAAAGTGGTTTTATAATTTCTAAAAAACAGTTATGTACAAGGAACACTGAATGAGCTCTAGGCAGGTGAAGTAGTAGAATGTGTTGCATGGAAAATTTACTAAGAATACCTGGTTATAATGGTCTATAGTTTCAGGGTGCTTTGGAGGATATCACAGGATAATTGTTTGAGCCAGGGCATATGAGGCCAGACTGGACAACATAGTGAGTCCCCATCTCTTAAAAAAATTAAAAACGAAAAAATATTTACTAAGTAAATTGAAAGGAAATGAAAGTATGAAAGCAAGTCCATAACTGTAAATGTGTCATTTGTCATCCCCCAGTCTTCACAAAACCTCATATTTACTTCCTTTTTCAGCAGAGTGGCTGTCATTAGTGACTAACAGAATAGAATAATAATAATTTTTTTTCACCAACTCTACAGATGACCCTCTGAAAGTTTGTTGGTCACAAATTTAAAGACTTGTTCCTTGAATGTAAATGTCCTGATTTCAAAAAATATATCAGGACTTTGAGTATTACACTAGAAAGAGTGGTTTAAAACCCTGCAATTTATGAACATTATAATTTGGGAAACTTGGTTTATTTAGGTAAAATAAAGTTTACTTACATTTAAATATGGAACTTAATTTTCATGGTTAGACAATGGAAAAACAAAACACAACAAGGACAGGTCACTTTTGTTCCTTAAACATTTCTTGCTCTGTTTCTCTTTTTCTTTTTCTAATCATTATATCTTGTGAATAAGGAGTTATACCACGTATTTCTCTTCTTTTTCTATCTGTAGCAATGTTTATACATTTCCTAGCTTTTATACTGAGAAAAGCAAAGTTATATTAATAGCGGAATCTGTAAATACAGGTCATGAAATTCATACAGTTTTGTTGAAATCAGTAGCTTTTTAGCTATGATGACTATATACATGGCATACACTTCTGGATTTATATAAAAGTATACTTAATTGATTGCCACATGTAATTTAATAACCTTGCCACATCATATGTATTAATCTGTATGAAAATATGGTACTTGTAATCCAAAAGCCTATTTTTTAAAGTTAATTTTTAAGCTTACTGACTATTAATAACAAAAGTTAAGTTTAGGCCGAAGTTTGGACTACCTTTATAAAACATATGAGCATATATTTATGTTGCCAAGTCAAATTAGCAGGTCCCAAGAGAGATATAGATTACTCTGCCAAAAACGAAGCAAATTTTTGATTTCTTGACAAAACTAGGCAAATTCCGTGTATTAAATCCATGTGTGTATGTGTGCATGTGTGTTATCGCCTCAAAACCTCTAAAGCCAAAGCCTGTTTATTGAGAGAAATGCCAGAAATAGTGAAAAGTGGATGGTAAGACAATCAATCTTGAGAAGGTATATATTTTCTTGAAAAGAATTTTCAAAAGGAATCACAGAATATTTAAGATTCAATAAAAATACAGAATAATTAGAAGTAGAAATAGATTCATATCTTAAGATAAAAAATCCTTAAACTCAAAAATGAAATGAGGAGTTATGATTTTAATTACATTTATGGTTTCCACCTGTGTATATTGTTCCTCATAGCCCTAATTCATTTGCTAATTGTGTGATGGGATGGTTTTGCTCTTCTTTTCATTTTCCCTTTTATTCAAAAATGTTTCTGTCTTCATTCTAAACTCTCAGTTCACAAAGCTATTTTTCTATTTGTTATATTTGTGAGGAGAAACATTCATTTAGAGAAATCTTCCATTTTCTGAAGCGTGATTTTTCTATCAGAGAGGTTTCTTTGGTTATTTCTGTGATTTTCTTCAGGATTTCTAATTTTATTTTCATTTGCTGTAGTATCTTTGAAATCATTGCCACACCATTTCACTTGACATATCTCTGACATAGGTAGCCCTATCTAGCCATCATTTCTAGCTAGACACGTGAGTGTGTCTGTTCTTTGATATCCTTTCCTCTTCATGTTAGCCTTACCTATATCTTACCTTTAGAACTTCTGTTTAAATACTGGTCATGGGTAGCCTCGGTCATTGGAAGTTAGCCTTGTTTTCTATCTGCTTTACTACTGCTGGGTGATATTGGAATATGGAAAGTCATAAATTGGTGGGGTTTATTGTTCTCTCTAATATTTTTAGAATAATTCTGGAGTTTATTATTCACAGTTCACAGTATGTGCTATTTGCATAGGAATCGCCTCTCAATTTTGAGTAAATTTTTACCCAAAATCCATTATGAATCATCAGGCTCCAGTTACTGACAAGGTGTAGGCAGAGTAATGACACTGATGGGGTATAATCACTTATAGTAAAATTTATTTTCCATAAATGATGAAAACTTCACATGGGACTTCTGTTCCTCTCCTGCTTCCTTAATTATCACCTTGAAGATACTTGTTTTATTTTTTTATTATTTTTTATTATTTTCTCCTCTGTATATGTATTTCTGAAATACATGTAAATGATATTGATGTATTCAACCCATGTGCCATTCCTTTACTTTTTTTCAGTCAGAGACAATTTATAGTATAGGCTCTTTATTTAGTTTGAATTTTGCTAGTACATTTTCCTATATATATATATATATATATATATTTTTCAGTTTTAATAGAAGGAGGCTTTGTGCTCTTGTTTCTAATCTTCCCTCTTTTGTCTATAGAGACAATTCAATGCACATGGCCAATCACTCCCTTACCCGGAAGTCTGAAATAACTGATGACCATAGGTAGTGTATTAGACAAGAATCAGTTATTATGAAAGGATGCTTAGAGTCATATGATAAATAGTCAGCATCTTAATTCCAACTGTGACATATTTACTGCCAGCGTCATAATAGCTATAAATAAATGTTTCTGTTCCGTCACCATTTTACATGACTGAATTCTAAGCACTGTGTCAAGAAAGATAAATATATTGTCATGTTTCTAACTGACCATCACCTGCTAAAAGTATGAAATAGTATTTCTAGTTTCCACTGTGACAGATAAGGAGCTCATCACTCCATCCTAAGAATAAGTAAAAAGTTGAACAAACTCAAAACCGACAATTCTTTCAGTATCTGTTTGAAAAATGAGGTCACAAACTGCTTGCCCCCAAAATTCAAGAGACAAACATAAAAATAGGAAAAATCACAACTTAATGGAAAAGGGACCCATAAGTAGAAACCGCCACAGAAAAACCAGTGCTAGGGTAGAAAAACCGCAACTGTAACTGACAAATTGCTGGAAGCTCAGTGTAGACAAGTCTAAGATTTAAAAACTCCAGAGAAAGCCAGTCTTATGAAAGACCCGACACTTCTGGGAGTTTTAACTCCAAGAGTCTTAGTAGGTTCCTCTCAATGAGAAAGCCATTTGAAATATGCCCAGAGAAGAATTCTCAGAACATTGTTGTCTTCTTAATAAGGTCTACCCTTAAGAGAAATGATTTTACCAAAACCCAACTGACCTAGGGAAAGAGACATACTAAATTCCGGGCCCATCTAGCCTTCCTGTATCACCTAAGGAGGGGGAGGAACTGAGAAGCATTTGTGAGTTCACAGTCCAGGGACACAGACTTCCTAAGAGACTGAGACCTAATTATAGGTCTACAAATACTTTTCCCTTTCCCACATCTTAGCACAACATCACTAAAGATCTACCTGTCACTGTTCCTTTGATTTCATACATCATTGCACAGCTTTTCACAATATTGCAAAGGGTACTAAAAGACATAAAGTGTAATTTGAAGACACAGAACAAACATCAGAACCAGATACAAATATAGCAGGAATACTAGAATTATCAGACCAGGAAAATAAATAACTATGATTAATATGCTAAGGGGTGTAGTCTAAAGCACACAACACTCAAGAACAGATAGATCATGTAAGTAGAGAAATCAAAGTTCTAAAAATTAAAAGAGATGCTAGAATTTTAAAACACTGTAATAACAATGAAGAATGCCTTTGATGAGCACATTAATAGACTGGACCTGGCTGAAGCAAGATTTAGTCACCTTGAGGTTATGTCAGTAGAAACTTCCAAAAGTAAAAAGCAAAGAGAAAAGGGACTGGGATAAAAAATGAAGCGGAATATCCAAAAACTTTGGGACAACTACAAGACGTATAACATACATTAAATGGTGATACCGGAAGTAGACGAGAAAAAGGAACAAAAGATAATGTTGAAGCAATGACAGCTTGAATTTCTTCAAATAAATGTCAGGCACCAAATCAAAGATCCAGAAAGCTCAGAAAATACTAAGTAGAACAAATGTTTAAAAAAAAATAAATAAAAACAAAACCCTACACCTAATTATACTAAATGCCTAGAATTACATTGGACTTCTCAGAAACAACGCAAGCAAGTAAAGAATGGAGAAAGAGTGGAATAAAATACTTAAATATTGAGATGGTGGTGGGGGGAGGGAGGAAATACCAACCTTGAATTCTGTATACAGTAAAATTATTCTTCAAATGTGAAAGAAAACTTTTCTCAAACAAAAAATGGGCCATGGCCCGGCACAGCGGCTCACACCTCTAATCCCAGTTCTTTGGGAGGCCAAGATGGGCAGATCACTTGAGGCCAGGAGTTCAAGACCAGCCTGGCCAAAGTGGTGAAACCCCATCTCCACTAAATATACAAAATTGGCTGGCTGCTGGGGTACGTGCCTGTGGTCCCAGCTACTCAGGAAGCTGAGGCACGAGAATCACTTGAACCTGGAAGGTAGAGGTTGTGTTACAGTGATCTAATACCACACTACTGCATTCCAGCCTGGGCAACAGAGCAAGAAGCTGTCTAAAAAAAAAAAAAAGAAAAAGAAAGAAAAAAAGGGCCAGGTGTGGTGGCTCACATCTACAATCCCAGAACATTAGGAGGCCAAGACGGGCAGATCACTTGAGACCAGGAGTTCAAAACCAGCCCGGGCAACAGGGAGAAATGCCATCTGTACAAAAAATATAAATTAGCTGGGCAGGATAACACACACCTATGGTCCCGGCTACTTGGGAGGCTGAGGTGGGACAATTGCTTGAGCCCTGGAGACAAAGGTTTCAGTGAGCTGAGATGGTGCCACTGCACTCCAGCCTGGGCTACAGAAATTAAATACTCCATCTCAAGAAAAGCAGGGAATGAATTTTTTGCCCACAGACTTACCGTTCAAGAAATGTTAAAAGATGTTCTTCAGAAATAGAGAAAATGACATAGATTAGAAACTTGTATCTAAATAAAGGAAGAATATTAAAGAAGGAATAAGTGAAAGTAAAATAAAAGGATGAGCTATGCAGCTGTCAGTTTTATTTTATAAATCACCTAAATTCATAGAAATTCTGAGGGTAGAAGGAGATTTGCAGTATGAAGGAAGATCTTGACATGATTTGTAAAAAGCAAAATCATAGATGAGGACATAAGAAAATAATATATTTAATTTTATGTGTCAATGTGACTAGGCTATGGTGACTAATATTTGATCAGTTGTTATTCTAGATGTTTCTGTAAGAGTGCTTTTTAGCTAAGATTAACATTTAATTCTGTAGATTCTGAGCAAAGGAAATGACCCTCCATCATGTGAATGGGCCTTATCAAATCAGTTGAAGGCCTTAATAGAATAAGACTGACCACTCTGGAAGAAGAAAGAATTCTGCTGGGAGACCACTCTTGGACTGACTCTGTAACACTTTCTTTGGTCTCTAGTCAGCTGGCCTACCCTGCAGATTTTAACCTTGACTCTGTGTGTGTGTGTGTGTACACATATATATACACACACACACAAAGCTGGCCTATCCTGCAGATTTTAACCTTGACTCTGTGTGTGTGTGTGTGTGTGTGTGTGTGTGTGTGTGTGTATAAAAATAAATATATATAGTGAAAGAGAAGGATCTATATATATACACACATAAATATCTGTGTGTGTGTATGGATGGATGGATATATATATATATATATCTCGATATATCCTGTTCATTTTTTTCTCAGGTGAATCTTAACTAATACACCAGGAAAACACTTTTTGGCTCCATTTGCTGTTATCTCTGTCTATGCTCCTCTAGTGCGCACATCATTAGGTTAAGAAAATCAATTAGTAGAAAAATTCCATAATTTGCCTATAAATACAAAAAGTAAAGAGTGTATGGATATCAACTTTTAGCATCTCTGAATATTTTCTTTTAGACATACTTTTTTCCTCGTATTTAAAAAATGTTTTGTAGGTCCTTTTCCTATTTGGTCTCTAAATGCACACATTTTTAATTTCTCAGTTTCTTGTGTGTAATAAAGATTGGCTAAAATTTTTTCAGAGACAAAAACAAGTGCTCAAATTTTAATTAAACTTAAAGTTTCTTCAACATAACTATCAGCATTTCCAGAAATACTGGTAATACAATTCTTTAGATATACTAACATGTATTAAAGATTTATTCAGTTAACATGAGTAATTACTTAATTTTTATAGCTGAGTTTAAATTCCAACATCGGCAATCTTAAGTAAATTTATGGCAATTTCAAAAATTTCCATTAGTTGTTTAACATATACTTCCACCTAGGTCTAGTAAGATAATCTTGGATTTTATGAGACAACATGAGCTAGAATACATTAATTTAATGCCTCATTATTTATTTATTTATTTGTTTATCCATTTATTTAACAAATATTTATTTAGCTAGCCAAACACAAGAAATCCAGTGGAAACTAAGAAAGCAAGATTGCTGTCTTCAATTAGTTTATAGTGTAATAGGAAACACAGCCAAAAAGAATTGTTGAATAGGTGGTAACACATATGACAGGTAAATCCAGAGTACTGTAGGAGCAAATGAGAGTAGACTTTCAAAGTTTTGGACAGGAGTCAATGACAATCTACATGTCAAAATATAATTCTTATAGATAAGAAATAGGCATAGAAGAAAAAGGTGGAACAGAAGCACTGCCTTAAGAAAGTAGAATATGTATGCAGAGATTCAAAGATAATAAAAATCTTAAGTTCAGGTTTCTAAATAGTTCATTAAAAGTGAATAATATATAGAAGAGAATTGTGGGTTGTCTCAGTCTGTTTTGTATTGCATGAAGGAATACCTGAAACTGGATAACTTATCAAGAAGATGTCTAAATTTGGCCCATGGTTCTCCAGGCTCTACAAGAAGCATGGCCCCAGCATCTGCTTCTGGTGAGGCCTCAGGAAGCATTCAGTTGTGGAGGAAGGCAAAGGAGGAGCAGTTGCGCTATATAGCAAAAGAGGAGGAGGCAGGAAAACGAGGAGGAGGTAGCCGGCTCTTTGTAACCAGCAGACCTCCCATAACTAATGGAGTGATAACTCACTCATTACTGCCAGAAAGGCAAGAAGGCATTCATGAGGGATCTGTCCCTATGACGCAAAGTCTTCCCACTCTTCCTATTGTGGGCTACCTAAAAATGGAACATATTAACTTCCAAGTTATTTGGGTGCACAGATATTAAAAATAAAATAAGTTGCCACACACTATTCCATAAATGTCTTCCATTAATATCTTAGGTTACAATATTCTTTATCTGTGGTTAAGGTTAAATATTCTCAGTCTTCTTGTTAAGAGGATAGAAGTTTAGCATAATAATTAGCACACAGACTCTAAGACCAGATTGGGTTGTTACTTGCCAGCTTTGGACAATTTGCATAAATGTTCTTAGCTTCAGTATCCTTTCAGTAAACAATAATGTTAATAATAGCTCCTATTTCATAAGTTTGTTGTGAGGATAAAAGTGTTATTAAGACATGACATCAATTTCCGATATATGCTAAGCACATTAAGGCCTTAATAAGTATAAATTATTTTTTATCTGTGCAAGAATATATGATTAGAGACCTATGATCTTTTATTTTTTCACCGAGTTCTCAAATTTGTGTTTCCATTTTTCTTGGATAATAAAGGATTTATTTTACATGTATGCATACTAACCTGCTAGAATACAGCAAGAATCTTTTTCACAATATAAGTATGAGTAGTGAAAAAAAACCACATAGATACATATAATTGACCCCTCCTGTGATACTTCCATCCTAAACTAGAGCTTGTGACTATGTAACCTTAGATGGCAAAATAGACTTTGCAGATGTAATTAAATTAATTATCTTGAGGTGGAGAGATAATACTGGATTAACTTAGTGAACTCAATGTAATCACTAATTTCCATGAAAGTAATGAGGGAGGAAGAAGAGAATAGTGAGGCGATGTAAGAACGCATATCACCATTGCTGACTGAAGGTGGAGCAAGGGGGTCACAAGCCGAAGAATACAGGCACCCTCTAGAAGTGGGAAAAAGAGAGAAAATTGATTTTTCCCTAAAAAACACTGAGAAACAAATTTTCATTGGTGAATGATGCTCTAGCCAAAATGAGGGCCTATAAAGTCATCGGTTAGGGCAAAATATGAAAAGACCATCAATCTGGAACATATTCAATACCAAATAATACAATCCATTCATTCTTTCCTCTTTTTTTCTTGTTTACAGAAAACTAAAAGGATATCAAATTTAGTGAGTTGAAGAACTATGCTCACACATTTCTTTTTCATTGCATAGTCTATATCAGAAAAGAGATTGAGGCAAAAACCAATTTGAGAGGGTGGAAATGTTCATACAGAGCATGCATGTATGAAAATATTGGAACGTAAAGCTTGATTTTTATTTTTACTTATGCCTGTTTTGTTTTTACAGATCATTACTGGGATAAGAAAAATCAACTCAGTATAACTGTCAAAACAAAAGCGATTGTGTTGGAACAACTATTTGAAACTTTAAAAAGTTACCATTTTGTAGTAAAAGAAAAAGCAACATATATTGTAGATCAATCTTGTTTTATAAATCAGGGGTCTAATATACCAAAATTAAATAACCAGAGAATAAATGTCTGGTGCTTTAAAAATTATATTCTCTTTTATATTTAAGAAACTAATGTTCAGCAAGCAAATAATTCAGGAGATATTTATAAAAACAACTCGGTGTAAGGTCTGGAGAAAGTGGTAGGAGTGATATTTAAGAAAGGAGTGTAAACACAAAACTAGCAGAACAGATGGCACTATCTAAATATCTGTCCCCCCAGATACATTTCTGAGGATTATACTGAATCAGGGAGCACATCCAGTAGTTAAATTTATTTGAAATAGAACATTGAGCTAAATGAGCGTGGAGTTGCCACTTCTTGAGTGTGCTATGAAAAAAAAGTATAATTTGCCAACACAAATGATAAAAATGATCTATATCTATTTAACAGTTAATATCTTAATATAGTACAGAGTTAATTTAATTAAAATCTACTAATATTCAGGAAAATGAAAATTAAAACCACAATGAGGTACCTACCACCTTATCCCAGCCAGAATGGCTCTTATTAAAAAGTAAAAAAAAGATAGATGTTGGTGTGGATGTGGTGAAAAGATATTGCTTATACATGCTGGTGAGAATGTAAATTAGTATGACCTCTATGGAAAGCAGTATGGAGATTTTTTAAAGAACTAAAAGTAGATCTACCATTTGATCCAGCAATCCTACTACTGGGTATCTACACAAAAGAAAATAGGTCATTATATCAAAAAGACACCTGTATGCATATGTTACTGCAGCACAATTCACAGAACAATTCACAGCTGTAAAAATATGGAACCAACCTAAGTGCCCATCAACCAATCAGTGGATAAAGAAAATGTGGTATATATACACCAGAGAATACTACTTAGACATAAAAATGAACAAAATAATGTCTTTCGCAGCAACTTGGATGGAACTGAAGACCATCATTCTAAATGAAGTGACTCAGGAATGGAAAAACCAAATACCGTGTTCTCTCTTATAAATGGGAGTTGAACTATGGGTACACAAAGGCTTACAGAATGGTATAATGGACATTAGAGACTCAGAAGGTGGGATGGTGGAAATGGACTGAGGGATGAAAAACTACATATTGGGTACAATGTACACTACTTGAGTGACAGATACACTAAAATGTCTGACTTCACCATTACACAATTCATTTATATACCCAAAAACCACAGGCAACCTTAAAGCTATTGAAATAAAAATAAATAAACAAATAAAAATGAATGAACACACAAAAGATATGGAAACAATCTAAATGTCCATTGATAGATGAATGGATAAAGAAAATGTGTTATAAACATACAACCTAGTATTATTCAGACAGAAAAGGAAATTCTGCAATATGCGACAATGTGGATGAACCTGTAGGATATTAGGGTAAGTGAAATAAGGCAATCATGAACAAATACTATATAATTCTATGTATAGGAGTTATCTTAAATAGTCAAAATTATAGATGCGGAGAGTAGAATGGTGGTTTCCAGAGACTGGTGAAGAGGGAAAGATGAAGTTGTTGTTCAACAGTATAATGTTTGTTATGCAAGATGAATAAATTCTAGAAACCTGCTGTATAGCATAGTGGCTATAGTTAACAATTCTGTATTGTTCAGCCTACCTGGAAATGATTCTAACTAGCAACTCCCTAAATCTGACTTTTTGCCTTTGTAACGTGATAATGAGAAAACTAACAAAAAAAAAAAAAAAAGAAAAGGAAGAAAGAACCCCAAACACAGTAATTTGTATACACGGTATTTTATTCATATCAAACTAAATATGATCATACCATTTGTTCAACCACTAACAGTGTACTAGAAAAAAAGATAGAATTATTGAAGGAAAATTTTATAGGAATGACATTTTCAGAATTTGAGAAGAAAGTAACATGACTAAGTCAAATAACACTGAGTTTTAAAAGTATCAACAGTGTGGGAATTAAGCAGAAGGTAAATTGTTTTTTACAGAGGAGTAGCTTGACATATATATGACTGAAGAAAAATAAATTTTATAACTATGTCATAATGGACTGCTATGGGACATTCAAGACCATTCAATATGGATGACAACTTTACAATATAGGTTAGCAGATTGTAATGAGTTCTAGGATGTTTCTTTACTTTCAAGTTGTCTAAGACATTTCAAATAATTGACTAGAAAATGAGTTAGCAAAGCCTCTCATGTCTTCTGAGTACTGGAAATATTTATCTGGGACTCTTGGTGAGCTCATCATCTGGTTCCTGCTATAATTATTCAGGACCGATATCTTTTTTTTCCCCTCTCAAGTAGCTATAGAGTAATACGATAATGCAGGGCTTTCACTGTTTCTGTTCTCCCTTGTAATTGAAAGTTCGGTAGAAGTTTAAGGAAATATCACAGTCTCCAGGGAGCAGTAGGAGTTGTATTCATCACTACGTGGTTTTAGCTGGCTTAAAGGAATAATGGTAGCATGAGATAATTATTCGGTTTTCAAGCTGTAATTTATTAAGTCCATGAAAATAGTTTAAATTGGTTGCTGTTTTAGGTTAGTTTCAGTGGTTAATTTTCAAAGTTAAACCATAAACAGATACACATTAGCATTTCTTAATGATTTTAAATTTTTATTCCTATTATTGTTAAATATAATTTACTGTGCCTCCCATTTTATTGTGGTCCTATGCAGTATGACTTAACTGAAAAGTTATTTAATACCTCTAACAATTCTATGAGATAAACAATATTATTATTGTCATTTGGATTTACCCACTATCATTACCAAAGCGAAAAGGAGGCCAGGAGTTACTATAACTTGCTATGTGTGAAAAGCACTAAGTGGTAGAGCAAGGAATGAACCCGTCTCTGACAAATAGGTCAAAATAAAAACAAAAACAACCTCTATTCTAAAGAAGGAGCAATGAAATAGGAACATAAATGAAAAACATCAGGACCAATTTGGCTTTACATTGATTTGTAAAAAAATAACCTAGCCAATTAAAAAAATACATATTCTTTCATTATTTGTACATGATTTTGATCAGAAGCCTGAGATGAAAGAGCAACATTCTTAAATTTCTTCAGATAAAATGTATCATCTATAATGTCTTCCAAAGATTGTCTACAAAAATATTGGTGCAGTAGTTATAGCTGATTTAACATATTTATTTCTACTCTTTTATAATTTTGAATGAATGTGGAAAATATATCTCAAAGCTGACTTAGAGGTTTATAAAAAGAAATATGGGCAATATGTACACTGCATTCTGATGCCAGACTGACTGGGCTCAAATTACATCCTCATCACTTCTATCTGTACCTTGGGCAAGATATTTGGCATTGCTAAAAGCCAGTTTCTACAATTGCAAAATGGGTAGACTTTTGTAGAACCTCAATGAGTATTACATAAGTTAAGAAGTGTAATGCACATTGAACAATGCATATCATACAGTAAGCCCTCAAGTATTAATGATTATTATCATATATGCCACAGAGAACAAGATACAATCTGGAGATTTGAAAATATAAAGGTACTCAAACAATGTATCCAAAGCACAAGTTGACATTTTTATTCTTGATTGCAATAAACAATTATAGCAGGGAAATGTTTTACAGGAGTGATGAATGAAGTGAGCAAAACCACATGGAAACCTAAGGACAATATTTAGCCCTAAGCAATTTTGCACTCAAATATAAAACATTTACTCAATCTAACATGTTTGTATCTTACACAGACATATAAAACACACATTTATGATGGATCAAAACAAAACTCCAAGAAGCAGAAGTCCATCACTTTTGATCTGATTATGATAAACCACCAGTACAATCTTAAAGCTCTTTTAGAAGTATATCTATATCCACTATCATTCAATAGGTTCTAAACTCAAATTAATTTATTTTATGTGAATGTTTTACGAAAATGAGTCTTTAAAAATACTGATTATTCCCTCTGTGCTGACTATTTGATGAATTAAGGTTGATGTATTAGTCTGTTTTCATGTTGCTAATAAAGACATTCTCAAGACTGAGCAATTTACAAAAGAAAGAGGTTTATTGGACTTACAGTTTCACGTGGCTGGGAAGGCCTCACAGTCATGGCGGAAGGTGAAAGGCACATCTCACATGGCGGCGAACAAGAGAAGAGAGCTTGTGCAGGGAAACTGCTGTTTTTAAAACTATCAGATCTCCCAAGACGTATTCACTATCATGATAGCAGCACAGGAAAGACATGCTCCCATGATTCAATTACCTCCCACTAGGTTTCTCCCATGACATATGGGAATTACAATTCAAGATGAGTTTTGGGTGGGGACACAGCCAAACCATATTAGTTGAATACTGATAATAAATTGTTAACTTCTAGGTTATAACCCATCCCAAATGTTGTTAAATGCTTACAAGTAGTGCTGAGGGCCATATAATTGCTTAATCAAATCTCAGAGGACCATTGAGACCTCCAATGAGACAGAAATTAACTATATTTTATGTCTTAATATACAATGGTTTCTCCTTATTGTAAACATTTCAGGCAGAGATGATTTGTGACCATTAATTAGATAATTAAATATAAATTAGCCTCTTTTCTCCCAAGGGAAATGCTTAATTTTCAGATATTCAATAGCTGTTGGCCACTTGTTGCATTCCTGTTTTGAACTGAACTTCCCACCACTTAGCTGTATTATCCTCTGCTGAAACAACATTTTACACAGGATAAAAAAAATCAACCAATCACATTCCCACACAAAATTGCAAAACCGCAAAGGCTGGTGATAAAGGAAATAAAATCTCCAAAGTAGTTAAGATTTATCATGTAAATTGTCACTTTCTAAAGAAGCTCCACAGATACTGTATTAAGTTTGTGTAAATTGGCTGTGGTAACAAATGGACCCCAGAATTTTAGTGACATAACATAATAGAACATTTTTGAAAGTGTGCATGTCACTGGGGGCTGTTTTACAAAATCTTGCTGGCATACAGTTTGGCAGACCTTTTGCCATCTTTGGCACTGTTTTCCAGTGTCAGCCTAATCTTATTTACATAGTCAAACAAAAGAAGCCACCTTCATTTTTCAAATGAAGGAAGAGAGGAGGGGAAGGTAAACATGTCTGGGAGATTGTTATATTCCCCTGTGGAAGTATCATCTACCACTTCTTCAAACACATAGACCAGAATTCACATTGCTCCACCTGCAATAGAGCCTTGGAAATATACTATGATTGTGCATCTTGGAAGAAAAGGAAGTCAATTTTGATGAAACACTAAAAATTATTGCCTGAGAATGTATGTATATAAATATTCTCATTTAAAGATTATTAAATGGCATATTAATGAAAAGGAGCAAATAAATTCAAGTAAAAGATTGAACAGAACTAAACATGATTATAGAAAGATAAACTCACTGTCATCACCTAGACTCACTTCAGCCTGGCAGAGTATGCGTGTTTTAATTGTCCCCATATGTCTAATCTTCCACTACTTTTCTTGTATGTCCAAGCTTTATTCAAAATGTGAAAACTGATGAAGGGAATATAGGTCCTGAATGTGCTGTAGATGCAATCACCCTCACTTTGAAATTGTTTACATACCAAGCATAAATTCAGCTTAAAATTCACCTTTATTCTCTGATCAGAATTCCCTAGATTTAGAAAACAAAAACAAATATTTAATAAACATATAATCAGTAACATTGATCATACAGATTTTCGTGAAAATATACTGATATTGAATCCTCATATGAAAACATAGCCGGACCAGAGATCTATAGAAGTTGTCATAAGACTGTTGAGGAAAAAATAACTTATTTTCAGTTATTTAAGAAGACCTTGATACAGGATAGGGGATAAAATTTGGATGTGTTCCTAGAAAAATATGAGGTTAATAACTGATGGTTGGGAGAAAAGGAACTTCATTCCTTGAAGTCAGAATTGGCAGCAATGCTAGACTGAGGGAGAGGATGCCAAGAAGCAGCCATTAGCAAGTGGCATTGTCATCACAGAGAGAAACGAGAGTGTAAGAGAGGGATGTGATTCTGAATGCATATATGAGAAACTCAAAATATAATGAATGTAATTAGCGAAAGGTAAATATAATGTTTTGCAGTAATAACCTTGAGAGAACTTCTGCCATTGAAATTTGCATCATAGGAAAAATTTCTTAAATATTATAACAGAAAAGGAAATTTAATAACTAATTATAATCTCTATTTTCCAAAACATTATTTCATGCAAGTAATATAGATGCTAAGACAGGTAGCAATACAAACGTAATTTTTAAAATACATTGTAGTCATTTTAATTCATTATAAATTGATTTTCTATTTGATTAATCTTTGTGCCAAAGGTTTTTGTTTTGTTTTGTTTTTGTTTGTTCGTTTGTTTTGTTTTATTTTTTTCCCAGAAGTAGGTGTTTTCAGCTGGTGGAGAAAAAAAAGAAAAAAAAAAGTAAGATAGGATATCTAGATTTTAAGATGCAAAGTGCAAAGGGACTCTGAGAAATTATATGGAAGTCTATGATGAAAGTAAAATAAAATAATTTTGATGCTACACAATTCCTTAGAAGACCTGTAATATGCAGTAAGAATTACCATTATTCTTTAGCTCATTATAAATGACACTGCCTAAGTATGTTAATAATGAACATTTCATCATAGTTGAACACTTCACCTAGTTCTAGTATCATTAAATATGAGACTAAATGACCTAATAATTTTAATAATATCTTAGTTTTGTACAGAACTCTGCATTTTAGTTTGTACAGGGTTCTACAGATTATTTGATAAGTATAGCATGTTGATTTTTATAATAACCTTGTATAATTACCAAGCTGGTATTAACATGATTAACAAATACATATAAAGAAAACAGAGCCTATAAAATAACTCATTTAACATTAAATACACACACACACACAAACACACACACACACACGTGCAAGCAAAATATATAAAAACAGAAAATAAAATAGTATTAGTGGCCAGAATAAAGGCTAAGACAAGCAAGAAGAAATAAGCAAGGTTTCTGATATAACGGTAGCTCTGTTTTCATTTAACAGTATTGAAGACATATTATAAGCTATATTTAAGTTAGACTTAGAGTTGTCTGAATCTTCTACAAAGTCTGTAGTTCAAAACTGAGCTCCTTATCTAAGCTTTTTAGCTTGCTCCTCCTCTTGTATTTCTATATTAACACTGGTCCCATTCATTTACTGACCCCAAAATACTCATTTGTTTCTAGCTTTGTACACTGTTCTATCAGCCTTAAAACTATGCAATTCTGCCTCTAAAGGGCTTCTCAAGGAGAATTGATTGCAATATTATTACAATAGGCAGGAAACAACGAACTAAAGCAATAGGAATAGTGAGGAAGTAATGGAACCAATATATGCTCTTACCGGCCGCATCTCCATAATGAGAAAAGAGAGAAAAACAAGTATAGAAAAATGTCCAAAGTGCCAAAAAATAATGTAATACCAAAAATAACATGTAGAACCCAAACCAAGCTTATGTAGGAAATTAGGGACTCATACAGGAACCACTGACATGCAAAATGAGATTTCAACTCATTTATGCCTATGGCTATGAGAGGTAGAACTTGTAGGCAGAACTTGAGCTAAGTTATCTGTTAGGTTGATATGTACCTTCAATATCACCATGGGGTACCAGTAACCAATTTTTAATAAAACAAAAACAAAAAACCAAATGAAAATTTATTCTGCATGACTACAAAGTGGTAATATATAGAAGTGAGTAAAAACAGAAAGTTTAAAAATACAGTAACTGAGTTTCAAACTAAAATTCTAAAGCATGTAGGAAAAATAAAATCAATAAGCATTCATATTGACAAAATATAATGGAACAATCTGAAAATGAGTAAATAACAAGAATCAATATACAATTAATTTCTAGTTACATAACTTTTATTATTCCTATATACATTAATCACACTTCTTTGAACTAGTCAAATTTTGAAATATTGAAATGTTGTTGTATGCTCCTTTGGAGACATTGTTTTTGCTTGTCACATTTAGTATTCACTTCATTATACTGCTTAACATGTCTTATTTTTTTCCCCTTCAGTTCAAACTGTAACTTTCCTTAATATCAACTACTCAAGGGTTAAGTATTCTATGTAATATAAAGACATTTATTACTAAATATGCAATTCATCTTTTTTGGATAAATCATCACAGTTCCTGCTGAATTCACTCACAGAAAATTACTTTTTAATGGCACCAAATGAAAATTGCAATCAGAGAAACAAACATGTTAAATTTCAATTGCAGCTTAGATTTGCAGTGTTATTCTGCAAGTTTCTTACATAACTGAGGGGATATGGAATAGTGGAAAATACAAAAATTTGAGCGTTCGACAGACCTGATGTCAAATCTTAGTTCTATCACTTACTCATGTGACTTTGAGTAAATTGTTAAAGTTCTCTGCATTTCACTTAAAATCAGTTTCCTTATCCATAAGGTAGACGTAGAAATTACATAGGATAACATCCTTAGGGTGCTTGCTACATTAACCAACACTCCTCAGCTGCTTGATAAATAGTAGTGTTTATTGTGGTCATTTTATTGTCTTTGTAGTTATGATCGCATCTTACCACCTGCTGAAATATACATATAATTCCATCCTTGTTCCTTTTCAATATTAAACAAAACTTTTAACTTTAAAAACGTGTTTAGTAATCTGTGTTGTTTTGAGCATTGACACAATGTAAAGAGGTCCCCAGGTAAAGAGGATGACTTTCTCAGAACTTAGTCCAGCACTGTTGTTTGAGAAAGATGAGTGAGTATGTGTGTGTTGATTTTCTAAATAATATAGGGCTTTGGATTAAAATGCAGTGCTTACAGTGTTTTGTTCACATAGTAGTTTTATAAATGCTAGCTTACTTATTAATGAACTAGTTTGATATTTAAATATGCATTAGCTCTATATCCATAAGAAGCCTATGAGGTAGGCACTGTACTTAATAGAAAAATAAAGTACAGTAGAGATATAGTCATTGCCTTCATGGCATTTACAGTCCAGAAGGAAAACATGTGGGTTAGGGGCAATATGTTTCCAAGGGTAAGTTCAGTATGATATAGGACTAAATCAGAAGTATATAAATCATGTTTTGCCATGTTTTGTGTTTTAAAATAATATTTTTAAGTTCACATTACATTATTTTAACGTACTTCAGTGTAATCCATAGTTAACATTTTAATATTCTCAAAATATTCTTGCTATAGTACCAAGGAGGAAGAACCTTATTATCCTGGAAGTTGATACTGGTGAAAATTATTGAACAAATGTAGGGTATATTGATTACACTAATGACTAACATAACATTGCTTGGATTGTACAGGTTTCTGGTGCATATTATTATATCAGTTTGGCACAATGAATCCATTAGGCATATCTCTGCCATGAACTGTATATCATAATGTCACAGACAAATTTATAGTTTATATCTGCATAATGTTACAACTATTACAGCTTTAATTAGGTGCTTTATGATGAGTCATGACTTTTGTTTCCTATGTTAGAGAAAAAAAAACCCAGATATTTAATCATTAAATTCCTGACAGAGGAAGACATCTAGTTGATTTCATGTCTTTGTAGCTAGATAAATATAACTCATCCTGAAATTCTGGTAGCCTTTTTATCTTAGTCAGTTCAAAAATATCATAGACAAGGTGGTTTAAATAACAGAAATCAATTTTTCACAGTTCTGGAAGCTAAGGAGCCTGAGATCAAGATGCCAACTGATTTGGTTTCCGTAAGGGTCCTTTTCCTGTTTATGTTTTCACAGTGCAAAGAACAAGAGAGAGGGAGGGAAAGGGAGACACACACACACACAAACACACACACACACACACACACACACAGGGAAATTGAGAGAGAGAGAGAGAGAGAGACAGATCCTATCTTGTATCTATCTCATAAGGACATTAATTCTATTGAGGGCTTCACTCTCATGACCTAACTACCTCCCAAAGGCCCCACCTCCAAATGCCATCATGTTGGGGAGCAGGGCTTAAACATATATATTTTAATGGGTTTAAAAACATCCTGTCCATAGAAGTCCATCCCTGGACCCCCAAAATGTATGTGCTTCTCACATGGAAAACAAGTTGATTCCATCCCAAGAGCTCCAAAGTGTTAACTTGTTCCAGGGCCAACTCGCATGTCTGAAGTCCACAATCTCACTTAAATATCATCTAAATCAAATATGGGTGAGACTTGAGGTACAATTCATGTTGAGGCAAGATTCCTCTCCAGGTGTCAATCTGTGAAACCAAACAAGTTATGTACTTCCAAAATGCAATTATGAGACAGATACAGGATAGACATTCACATTACAAAAGGAAAATAAGAAGGAAGGAAGGGGTGATGTGTTGTAATCTCAAAACCTAGCAAGCCAAATGCCATCATATTTTTAGGCTCAAGAATAATCCACTTTGAACTGATGCTATACCTTCCAGGCCCACTGGGGCAGCAGTTCCACCCCTAGGACTCAGTGGAATGGTGATCCCACTCAGCCCACCCCCACAACTCTAGCCTGTTGGAACAAAGGTGATGTCCCTGTTCATATGACTCTACTGGCAGCAGCCCCTCCTTTTGAAACCGAAGTGGAGGCAGCACTGTCCTTCAGTCGCATGAAAGCTGAGCCTGTGGTGGGAGTTGCATCCCTGAAGACCCATGAATTGCCTGTGGGGTTATTCTTATCTTGTCTTGAAGAACAGCACAGTTTTGTAGCCAAATAGCTCTATAGTCTAGTCCTGTAGGGTCTATGGAGTCTGACAACCTTCTTTCATTTTATCCCATTTTATTCATTTCCTTTATTCCAAACTGGCAGTGTTTTTTTTTGGGGGGGGGGAGGGTGGATGATGAGGTTCATTGTTCACATACATAATAATAATCTCCTTATCAAAGGGTTTTTTGACCACATGCTTTTTATTCTCTGTATCATAGATAGGCCGGGAATTTTTCAAATCTTTATGTTTAGGTTCCTTTTTGTTTAACAATTTCTTCTTCAATTGATTTCTCTCTTCTTGCCTTTTATCATAAGCAATCAAGAAGAACCACAATGCTCTTTCAATATTTTGCTTGGAAATCTCCTCAGCTGAATATCTAATTTCATTGTGCACAAGCTCTACCTTCCACAAATCACTAGAACACAAATGCAATTCAGCAAAGTTGTTTGCCACTTTATAAGAATCACCTTCTTCTCATCCAGTTTCCAATAACATGTTTCTCATCTCCTTCTAAGACATCATCCAGCTGGCCTTTAGGTCCATACTTCTACCAACATTCCATTCATGATGCCATGTATGTATCCTCTGAAAAGAGGGAATATTTCCCAACACCTCTCCTTTTTGCTCTCTGAGTCCTCATTAGAGTCACCTTTAGCAATCCTTTCAAAGCAATATTGGCTTTTTATAGCACACACCTCAAAACTTCTGCCCTCTTCCCATTACCCAATTCCAGAGGGGCTCCTCATTTTTAGGTATTTGTTTCAGCAGTACTTGACTTCTCGGTACCAATTTCTGTCTGAGTCTTTTGTGGTTGCTATAACAAAAAAATATCATGGACTGGGTGGCTTAAACAACAGAAATCTATACCTTACAATATGGAGAATGGGAGGTCCAAGATCAAGCTGACAGCCAATTCACTTTCTGTCAAGGCTCCTTTTCATGATTATGACCTCACATGATGGAGAGACATCATCTCTCTTGTGTGAAGGCTTCACTCTTATGACAAAATACCTCCCAAAGTTTCACCTCCAAATACTAGCACTTTGGGGATTAAGGCTTTATCATATGAATTTTGTAGGGACACATACATTCAGTCAACTTCTCTAGGTTGGCATGGAGTTAGGAAAACCTATTCAGAATACAAAATAGTTCTAGGAGATGAGAGTACTTCATAGAACTTTAAAAAGAAAAGCTTCTAGAACTTCTTCTAAAGCGTAAGTTTTCTTGAATGTATCTCATAAGTGATCCAAGAAAATCAGGTAGTATAAATTGAATATGGTAAATTATAGTTGGCCTGAATTGAGGAGTTTGAAAAGGCAGTGGTTGACATGTGAGTCTAAAGGTAATGTGTCCATATTTTTTGGACTTTGAATCTTAAATATTTTTTTCTATGTTTTATTCAAAAGCCAACAATAGCAACAACAAAAAAGGAAGAATAATTATTTATGGCTGAATGTGCTCAGATATAGCACTTTCTAGACTAATATAGCACATAAAAATGACCAAATTCCTGCATATTTAATGTATATACATTTATCATATCTCTATTTATTTAATTAAAATTAAGTACACAATAAATGGCTCAAGATTTATGAGATTTATATGTGTAAATGTAGAAAATACAAACAAAAATGTAAATAGTGACAAAAACAAATTTTTTTCTCTGCCAGTTCTAAGTGGGAAAACAAAAAAACGAAAAGCCTTGAAATACCACTTGGACAGATTTCTGCAACTGTATTGCTATTCTTAACATGTTCCAATGCCATCACAATCAATCCATTCTCGGTTGACTCCTCATTCTTTTAGCAATTAACACAATTTATCAGGTTATGAATATGCAATAAAAATAACCCTTGACAGATTTTTCTTCATCCTGGTTATGAAACCAGGCTTCATTTTTCCATATGGCATTCCAACTGCTGGCACAATTGTTTTATTTCACTTGGCACTGACTGTCCTATTACTGTCTTCCATTGCCTTTTCTTATCAGTGTGTGTCCAAATTAGCCATTTCTGCCACTTAAAGCGAAATTATTCAATCATTACATTTATGAAATGACAAGAACTTTTGAGCAATTGGGTGAATTTTAAGCAAAAAGTTGAAATTAGATGTAGGCTGCATGACAATTCGATTAACATGAACACAGCATGAAAGTATCAGTCTGGGTTTTAATGCATAAAATGCATAAACTTTTTTATTGTACAGATTCCATCTTGTATCATTGACATAAATAGTAAAGTTGAACATAAAGAACAGAATAATTGCAAAAGGAGGTGTAAATCTGTTCTCTGTGGTGTTGAAAGCCAGCTCTCTAACCTTTGGCAAGCCATAAAGCCCTTCTGTGTCTGAGTTTACTTACTGCACAATGAGCATGCAATGCCTGCTCTCTGTCTATTTATATTACAGGGATGAGAAGAAACTGAGTGAAGCAGGTGAAATGTTTCTGACTTCTTAGACATTCGAGACAACAAAAGCTGGGAATGCTGTAATTATTAGTTTGGCATCATTAAAAGAATATCAGACCACTTTGGTGCCTTTCATTTTATTTTACAAAGTGATTTTTTTTTTAGTATAGCTTTTAGATAAATATAACTTCTAGTGAAATTTTAATCTCTTTGGAAGTTCACCTGTGCTAATTCTTTAAGTGTTTTAAAGTAAATGAGTTTTAGGGAATGTCTGGCTATCCTGAAGTGGACAGATTTTTTAAATTTTATTTTATTAAGGTTTAATATCATTTTAATAGTTTTGGTAAAAAAATATAAAAGAATATGGTATGGACAATATTTGCAAATATTGGAGCAAATATTAATGTTCAAAAGCTCCATATACATGACAGAAATACTGGCACAATAGACAAACAAAAATAAATTTAAGAAAGGATATTATGAAAGAAGACAGTATAATCTTAAAACTGGAATATCTCTAGTAAAATTACTGTCTCTTGTAATACCGCTTTAAATAGCAATAAAGCATACCCATGTTTGTGCATAAAAGGCTTGTTAGACATAGAATGGAATCTGCTCAATGAGCTCTGTAGCCTGTGAACAATTACAAGTATGCAAGAAGCTATGTCAGTCTACAGCAGCGCTTAACTAATATGAAATCTCATTGATAAACTAATCCTACAATCCACTGCCCCTTCCTTCTGCAATATTTCAGAATTCTGCTGTTACACGGTTATCTGACTTGGTAGCTGCTAAACATCCATGTTATCACCGTATGCTGGGTAACACACAATATTCAACACTTGCCATCCAATGATTTAATGGGTCATACAGACTTTACATGTGTTCTCAAATGCCAGATTTTGTTTAGATTTAATGTTCCCTCCTGACCAGAGACTGAATTTGAAAGAGAGAAAATAGGCTCATACTTGAAAACCAAAATTTGACAACTTTGTCTCCCTAAAAAAATGTGCCTATTCTGAAGTTCTTACTTCCTCTTTTTATTGCCTTCTTACTTGACTGGATAAAAAGTACCTAGGAAGCAGGAAGCAGGTAAGTATGTGAAAGATTCACAGTATGTGCGTATTCCCTGATCACACACACTGAACATCTATAGTTTCTTAGAATCTAAACTGGAAGCATCACACCCTTATCCAATTTAACTGTTTCCTCCACATTCTCAAACCTAAAATCTCCACTAGCTGATTTTTTTTTTTTTTTTTGAGATGGAGTCTCATGTCACCCAGGCTGGAGTGCTGGGGTGCAGTGGCCAGATTTCAGCTCACTGAAACCAGGTTCAAGCTATTCTCCTTTCTCAGCCTCCTGAGTAGCTGGTACTATGGCGCACACCACCATGCCTGGCTAATTTTTGTATTTTTAGTAGAGGCAGGGATTTGCCACGTTGGTCAGACTGGATTCGTAAATTTTGTCATTTCCTACAATTGCTTAGATGATAAAATATAGATAAAAGGTAAATAAGAAGAAAATTTTAACAAGTTAACTATTTAGAGATGTATTGCTTGGGCAAATTCATGGGGCCTTTGTTTCCTCATCTGAAAATTTGAATATGACAAGTGTTTATCATGTTTAAGAGTGAAAGTCTTCTCTTATTTTTTAAAAATAATCTATCTTGTTAGAGTTTAGTTGTCAAATATTCATGTGAAATTTAATAAGAAGAGAAAGAAGGGAAGGAAGAAAGGAAGGAAGAAACGAAAGAGGAAAAAAGACCTGCAGTGATCTAATAAATCATGAGCATAACACCCTAATGTGTTTACAGTCTTAGAGCAATATACTGGACATTGAACCATGTGTCTACTTGAGGATTGTGAGAATGAGGTATATATGACAGAAGGTGGCTGAGAGTTAATTAGAACAAACTTCAAGAATGTCCATGCCTCATCTTAATTCATGAGTATAATTTGAAACTCAGCATAGTTCCAATAAAGAGAGAAAAGACCCTATCATCTCACAAAAACGTGGATTACATTACAACACGTTTTCTACCAAAGGGGACAATTTTTCATTACTTAACACTAAAGTGCTGAAACCATTAGTGTACCCTTTTAGACTTAAAATAAACATGTGTATTATGTGCCTATATCTCCCAATGGAGATCACAAATGGTGTCACATTGCACTGTGGATCCATTAGTAACATAATGGCATCCAACCACAGGACTTGCTAATGGTTTAAATTGGAAAGCAGATTTTTATTTTCTTTAGTTCAAAAGAGAGAGAGAAAAAAAGGAAAAGGGTAAGAAATGAAAGGAAAGGAAGAAGAAAGAAAAGCTTCCCCTCTTGTTCCTTTTAAGTCCACAGTCAGCTTAAAATTTTGTTTCTGTTGAGTAATTCAGGATATGACACTTTAAGAAAAAATGAATGAATCAGAAGATCCAGTATTTTAAACTGTTGTCTAGCATATAAAATTTAATAAAGGGCAGAGCCCATGTAAAATCATTTAACAAAATGTTTTTTTCTGATTAGACAAAGGAGAACTGTAACATTTTAAAACTGGGGCATGTGACCTAATTTGGGATAGATATCTCAGGACATGCAAAAGCCTGTTTTTATAAATCATGTACAGAAAAAGCTAATTGGCTTCTCAGTGTGACTTACAATATCATCCTTATAGCAAAATTGCTGTAATTACTAGAAGGAAAAGGGGAAGTGGAAACTTTATAGTAATGAAAGATATGAACAACTCTATTTCTAGAAAAAGAAAAAATAATTCTAGGGAAAGATTTCAAGTATTAAAATAACTTATATAATGAATTCTCTATTTTCTTACTATGTTTTGAGAGGATATAAAAAATAAGAGATAGGACATGATTAAAATGTATTACACTGCAACTGGAGCATGGCTCTCTCTGACTGCTAATACGGCATACAGGATACTTAAAAGGAAATTTGTTGGGGAGATTTCTGGCTCACAGGTATTGTCTTTTTAACGTAGAAATCAGAATTTTTCTAAGAAACCTAGCTTCATTCTTGGTTACTGAATAGTGTCCTAAGGCCACCAAGCTCCATTAAACCCCTCTGTCTTGTTTTAAGAGCTCTGCTGAGAATAGTAATTCTGATCATTATTTTCTTAGGGAAATATAGGCATATGTTCACTCATTCTGCCATGTTGCACTTAAGTGATTAAAAATTCATGTTCCAAGTAAGAAGCTGTTAAGCAGCTAATTATTTATTCTGTTTACAAGATATGCCCCAACTGGTTAGGGAAAATGGATGCTAGGGGCTGAAGAAAGCATTAAATACATTTAGGGTGAGAAGGCCAACCTGCCTCCTGGTGGGTATATTACCAAGTGGTACAAATTGAAAGAGTGCCTTAAGCAAACAAACCACCTGTTAAATAAATGGATTATTCATTTTAGGAAGACATGAAGTATCTTTTACCTCTTAATAATCACACACACAAAATCTACTTGAAATTCATTGTCAGAGAAACTCAATTCATTATATGCCCAAAGCTAGCTTTTTGAATGGAAGACTATTTTTGAAATTAAAGGGATATCATAGTAATGTTAACAAAGAGAAAAAAGGTAGACTTAAAATATATTTTTTTTAAATCTTATACGAAAAGTATGCACACTAAACTTAAATAATAAGTTTAGAATGAAATTGGGAATCATCCCTAAAAATTGCTGATCAAATATATTTTTAGAAAGCCCTTAAAATTAGTAAGATGGATATTAATGGGATACCTGACACAGGCAATATGAAGAAATAAATTTATATCCTGTGAAATTAATTCAGTAACAATGTCAATTGTCGCATAGTACTTATGACTTGCATAAAGGATATACAGGCTATAGACATGACGATAATAAAACGTGGCATGAAGTACACATGAATATGATGTATAAGGTCACCACTGGGTTTTGAGAAGCCTATTCCAAAGAAAAAAGGGCCTGAATTGAAATATGAGCTGAAAAGGTGATCTCAGAATCCAGAAATACCTAAATGACCATTTTATGAACTTTCAATTTTCCAACTTCTGTTAGAATGCCGAATGTCTCTGGAGTAAGCTTTCTGCAGCTAAATTTTAGATATTTCTAAATGAATATATGAGTAAATGTTTATTGAGACTGTTAGGGGAATAGGTCATTCTCATTAATGAAATAAACCTAGTTAACAAACATCATATAATTTACAATTTCCAAAAAGTTTTATATAATAAAATATATGTACATAAACCATCATAATAAAAGCCAATACGTTATATTTTTGGTAATTTAAAACATGCTTTCATATTAATATTATGGGCGTGTATTAGCATTGTACTACATTATTTTTTGCAATTAAAGTAATAATACAGAATAGACTTTATTATATATGGTTTTCTTTTTGATTCTACAATTTAAGGCTGCTACCTTTTGTTATTTTTGATGATGTAATAACCCATAGACTTTTATAATTAAAAAAGAAAACTGATCTAGGTCTTATGACAACTCTCAATATTCCAGTCATTTTGTCACTTATAGGTTTGTTTATGATTTTTATTTCCCAACAATAACCAGGCTGATAGAACATAAAATGCAAATATATTATTTAAAATCATAATCACAAATCTTCTATGTATGAATGTTTTGCTTCTTGCATCATCTTGTTCCATTTATTTTTTCAGCATTATAGCTCCATAGGGTTTCCATACACTTTTTATACTTTGTGCTTACATGTTTACAAGCTGCAAAACATTTATTATAACTCATTGAATGTTCACCTTTCATTAATGTATATTTTAACCTGCCATTAAATTCTACTTGCCTGCAAAACTAATACCATTGCTTATGTGATTAAATGAGAGATATAACAAATAAAAATATCAAAGTAATATTTTCATTTTTATGGAGCTTAATACTATACTAATTTCTCCCTTAATCACCTAGAATAGTAGTTGAAAAAATACAGCCTCAAGGCCAAATACAGCCACTATCTGTTTTTGTAAATGCAGTACAGTTTTATTGAAACATTGTTATACATGGGTTTCAACCAAAATGGGTGAAAAATAACCTCCAGGCCTAATGTCTGGTAGTGCATAACAATGTACTTATTGGGGGCTTATGCATGGACAGGTATGACAGTCTCTGATGTACCTTGATCATTTTAGACAAACTTTTAAATTATTATCTCAGTGTTTGCTATAGGGATATTAATATACATTTTAGCATCATATTCTACATAGAAAATCTGTGCTTTTTCAATTATTTTATATTTATATCTACAGCTACATTTACATCCATATCCATATCTACAGCTAATTTCTACATTAGTATGTCCTAAAACACACAGCCCTGGAATGTGTAGGTAATGGAGAAGCAGCAGAATTTTAATTTTACGGAGCCGGAAGCTAGTCTTTAAAAAATTCTCCCAGATTTAGATATTCAAAATTATAAATAAAAACTTGCTTCTTATAATTGCTTAGTAAAAATGGAAGCTCTCTCCTGCTAGAAAGATACTTGATTATGCAGCCCCCATAACTCATGACCCCAAATTTAACAATATAACTTTCTCAACTTTTCAAGGATAACAGTTATCTGTGGGTCTTAGAAACCAAAAACTTTGATGCAACTCCAAATAAAAGTAATAAATGTATTTTCTTCCCCTACAAAACTCCCCTAGTCCCTCTAACTACTCCAATAGTTATTATCTCTACTAATATTTATAAAGGCAGCTTATACCCTATATACCCCTTATATATACAATAATAAATGCTCAGTACACCATTTTACAATAATAAAAATGATGAAATAATGCTAAAGAGTACCTCTTCTCATATTACAAAATGTTTCATTTACAATTAAAAATTGTACATTACAAAATGCAAACTTTAAATTTTACAATTACAAAATTATTGTCAAATAAAGAGGTGATCAAAGAACCCATATCAAAATATAGAATGAAATTGTTATACAAATGTGTCAGGGAGTTAAGAACAGCGATCTTTTTTTCGGATTTAGAGCTGTTGGTTGCACTGGCAGACTTTTGAAAGAAAGGGAAGCCACCTCTGTGAGACTAGCAGAATAGAGACATACCTGCATGATGAGAATAGTTATTCCTCTGTGCTATCATGCAAAACAATATTTCTCTAACTTTGATTACAAAATTGAACAAGTGTGCATTCATTGTTCTGGTTGAACCCTTTCCCTTTGGTTTTATTTAAGTTACAAATTTACCTGTTATAAATGAAAGAAAAAGATCATCAATAATTTGATATGAATTACATTATCATGTTATTGGTTTTATTTATTCATTTATTTATATTTGCTTCTTATGATTTGTTTCAAATAACAGGGTAATATGAAATTAACAAGGAAAAAAATGAATAGGAAATAGTAAAGATAAAAATAACGGGTAGAGTGGAGGTATTAAAGAAATATTACCTATTACATTTTTGCCTAAATTGATTTTTTGACTTTAGAATGCTATAACATCTTGACAATACTTTAAATTTGTAACCTGACTGCTTATTCTATGCAAAATTATAGTATCTCTCATATATTCCAGTAGTAACTTCTAAGGAATTTAAATTAACATTAGTATAAATTCCAGTGATTTTAATAAGGTCTCATTTTTACAAATGAAGAATTTTAGGCAAATAAATATTTTACTCAGATTCTTACAGCAAGTTGAGGACAGAGCAAGAATAGAGTTGCTACCTCTCAGTACTGGTGCTTGGGCTGCAAAATTTGTGCCCAGGGAAAGGTCTTGAACTATTACATTTGTCTTAGGCTTAATCTCAGTTATATCACACCTTGCCATTTTCTTTCTTTTACTAAACTGGCAAAAATCTTCCTCTAAAAGTTTCTTATGCCAATTATTTACAACATGATAATAGTAGCAAAAGGTTTAGATTATTTTCTTTAGACTTATTTTTAACTTTACAAATGTAGAAAAAGCAATATAGATGAAAAGTTGATGAGGGTTATTACTTTGGACATAAACTTTTCTAGGGTGAAAACTGCAGAGTATCTAAGCTCTCTGGAGACATAATAAAAATAGGCTAAATTACACCTTAGTATTTTTTCAGACTCTCCAAGTCTCCTCGGGAGAACACTTTGTCCTTTTTAAAAACTCATATTTTTACTTCACAGTCTCCAATTATTAAAGGAGAAATTTTGCTTTTTAGGTGAAACTAAAACATAGAAACATTAAAGTTGAAATCTGCGACATTGGTTGAAGAGTAATTGCATACACACACGTTTATATCTGTTTCTGCACAGCAGTGTATTAAGATGTTGAATACATTAATATGTTATAAAAACAGAGTAGTAATCAAGTTATTTTAAGGAGTTGAATGCTAAGTGCAATAAAAGCACCACATAAAATTAATTATTTGGCATTCATTTCAAAGTAAAACTACATAAGATATGCTTGATTTTCAAAATATTCCACTTGGGAGACTTTATATTTACCTAAACAACCTTGTCCCTCTCAAAAAGTGTTTAAAGTTACTATGATGTCTTTTTTTTTCATTTCAGAAATTATGACACATTCTTTTGAACATTATTAGCAATAGAAAGTATACATTTATCTATAATGAGTTAGTTTTGACAACATTATTGGGAGTCAACTTTAATAAATGTATGATTATTGAGCAGCCTAATATTAGTTTGGCACTGAAATGCAGGGTGTTTTTTTGACTCTGAAAGCAATTTATTGAAGAATCCCTTCCCAATACCAAAATTAAATACATTAAGCAAGCACATTATTATTAAAATGGGTCTGTAACTTTGGAAATTTGCTACTTTGTAGCAAGATTCTAATGTAAATTTTAGCTGGGAAATAACAGGCAGATTTATACAATAATTCTCATGGCTCTTTCATGGGTTTCCGTGTGCCAGTAGATCTTGTTCATGCTGTTCACTGTGTATGTTTATATTCATACTGTATTCTTAACATGTTGACTTTTCATTTCAGCACTTATTAGGTAAAATAGAAACAAAAATTTGAACGTCTCCTCTACAGCTTTATAGTATACTGATTAGATTTTAAGTGTCTCAAAATAGAGGGAAAATTTAAACCAAATCAAGGCCAAAAAAGAAATGAATTAAATTAATTAATTAAAAAATACTACAAATATTCTTTTTCAATAAGTCCTTTGTTAGTATTAATTAGTCAAAATTTTAAAAATATTAAATACAAAATAAAATTATATACATATAGTAGAATTACAGAATAATAAATTAATTTAAAGCTAATTTATATGTACTGTATATAACAAAAATTAACTCCAGTAAATTCCTTTGATGATAGGTAAATTAACTGCAGGACTGCTAATAGCAACATGTCAGTGATATATGCCAGTTATTCAGATGATTTTTACCTAATGGATAAGATGCTAGATCTAGATTTCAGCTCTTCTTTTGTTTTTGTTTGTTTGTTTGTTTGCTTTTTTTACAAATCAATGTAATGGAGGCCTCTGTGAATATCTGCAGTTTCTTTTGCCTGCAGATGTCTGCCGCCTCTGATATGTTGTTAATTAATCTCTAGCTAGAGAATATTCTTTCAGTGGTGAGTTAAAAGTTTTAAGTCAGAGAAACAATTTTCATATTCAGGTGATATAGTGAAAAGTAATGGCAATTACTGAAAGTTTTGCAAATTTCAAAACTGGTGAAAATTCCAAGAAATTAATAATTTGAGTGAACTGGCTCAATTTTCTCTCCTTTAAGAAGACTTTCTGGAATACAGATGAGAAATTTTGTGCATGCAAGCATAGTTGTGTTTATATATGTGTGTATGCATTTTGTTTCCTCTTATAGACATTATTTAAGTGCTAGCTTATTTGCGCTTGACACTCATGCTCTAAATATGTTACTGTAAATGAGAGGTGAATGGTTTTAATAGTCTGGTAAATCTCATAGGTCCTGATATAGCAAAGAAAACTTTGCAGTTAAAGCAAATACTTCTGATTGAAATGGCAGATAGACGCTTTCTACCATCATTCCACGTAGAAGCATTGACTTTAGTAACTTTCCATGTGCAAGAACATCTTTGTGTAAGTCTTGGAGTCCAGCAGGGATGTTCTAGCATGCACTATTGGAAGAGTATTAGGGTGCTAATTGGTAACATAAAACACATAAAAGTATAAAATTCACTGGCAAATGGATACTTAGTATACATTTCAGAATAATACTGTAATGGCAGCATGTAAATCACATATAACTAGCATGAAGGTTAAAAACTAAAAGTATTAAAAATAACTATAACTGCAATAATTGGTTAACGGATATACAATATAAAAAGATGTAAACTGTAACATCAAAACATTAAATAGGGCGAGGTGTAAAAGCTGGAGTATTTGTATGCAATCAAAGTTAAGTTGCTATCTGCTTTAAAAAGAGAATAATGATTACAACATGTTTTGCATAAGCCTCATGATAACCACAAAGAAAAAACTAACGTTAGATACACAAAAATAAATGAGAAAGGAAACATAACATACCACTACAAAAAATAATCAAATCAAAGCAAAAGAAGAAAACAAGAGAGGAAGAAAGCAACAAAGGATCTACAAAATAGCCAGGAAACAATTCACAAAATGACAATAGTAAGTTCTTACCTATCAGTAATTACCTGAATGTACATGGATTAAATTCTCTAGTGAAAAGACATACAAGGGCAGAATGAATTAAATAAAAATACTCAACTATATTCTGCCTACAAGAGATTCACTTCACCACTTAACCAAACAAATAGACTGTAAGTGAAAGGATGCAAAAAGATATTTGATTCAAATGGGAAACAAAATAGAGTGGGTGTAGTTATACTTCTATCAGACAATCTAGACTTTAAGCAAAAAACTGTATAAAGAGACAAAGAAGGTTATTTTTTAAACTTTTATTCACAATTGCTTCAAAGAGAATAAAATACCTAGGAATCCAACTTACAAGGGATGTGAAGGACCTCTTCAGGGAGAACTACAAACCACTGCTCAAGGAAATAAAAGAGGATACAAACAAATGGAAGAACATTCCATGCTCATGGGTAGGAAGAATCAATATCATGAAAATGGCCATCCTTCCCAAGATAATTTACAGATTCAATGCCATCCCCATCAAGTTACCAATGACTTTCTTCACAGAATTGGAAAAAACTACTTTAAAGTTCATACGGAACCAAAAAACAGCCCGCATCGCCAAGTCGATCCTAAGCCAAAAGAACAAAGCTGGAGGCATCACACTACCTGACTTCAAACTATACTACAAGGCTACAGTAACCAAAACAGCATGGTACTGGTACCAAAGCAGAGATATAGATCAATGTAACAGAACAGAGTCGTCAGAAATAATGCCACATATCTACAACTATCTGATCTTTGACAAACCTGACAAAAACAAGAAATGGGGAAAGGATTCCCTATTTAATAAGTGGTGCTGGGAAAACTGGCTAGCCATACGTAGAAAGCTGAACCTGGATCCCTTCCTTACACCTTATACAAAAATCAATTCAAGATGGATTAAAGACTTAACTGTTAGACCTAAAACCATAAAAACCCTAGAAGAAAACCTAGGCAATACCATTCAGGACATAGGCATGGGCAAGGACTTCATGTCTAAAACACCAAAAGCAATGGCAACAAAAGCCAAAATTGACAAATGGGATCTAATTAAACTAAAGAGCTTCTGCACAGCAAAGGAAACTACCATCAGAGTGAATAAACTTTTATTTTAGGTTTAATAGTACATGTGCAGGTTTGTTGTATAGATAGCTTGTATGTCAGGAATTTGGTGTACGGATTATTTTGTCACCCAGGTAATAAACATAGTACCTGATAGGTAGTTTTTTGATTCTCACCCTCTTCTGACCTTCAACCCTCAAGTAGGCTCCAGTGTCTGTTGCTTTTATCTTTGTGTCTGTGTGTACTCAATGTTTCACTCCCACTTATAAATGAGAATATGCAGTGTTTGGCTTTGTGTTCCTGTGTTAGTTCTCTTAGGATAATGGCTTCCAGCTTTATCTATGTTGCTACAAAGGACATGATCTTGTTCTTTTTATGGCTGAATAGTATTCCATGCTACATGCATATACCACAATTTTCTTTATCCAGTCCAGTGTTCATGAACATTGAGGTTGATTCCATGTTTTTGTTACTGTAAATAGTGCTACAATAAACATACACATGCATGTATCTTTATGGTAGAACAATTTATATTCCTTTGGGTATACACCCAATAATGAGATTGGTGGGTCAAATGGTAGTTCTTTGAGAAATGTCAAACTGCTTTCCACAGTGGCTGAAATAATTAAGTTCATAAGGTAGGGTATAAGCATTACCTTTTCTCCACAGCCTTGCCAGCATCTGTTGTTTTGTTGACTTTTAAATTATAGCCATTCTGACTGGTCTAAAATGGCATCTTATTGTGGTTTTGGTTTATATTTCTCTGATGATTAGTGATATAGAACATATTCTCCTATGCTTGTTGGCTGCAGGTATGTCTTCTTTTGAAAAGTGTCTGTTCATATATTTTGCTCATGTTTTAATGGAGTTTTTTTGTTTGTAAATTTAAGTTTCTTATAGATGTTGGATATTAGATTGTTGTTGGATGCAAAGTTTGCAAATATATTTTTTCCCATTTTGTAGATTGTCTGTTTACTCTGTTAATAGTTTATTTGTGTCAAAACTCTTTAGCTTAATTAGGTCCTATTTTTCAATGTTTTTTTTTTTTTTCTTTTTTTTCTTTTATTGTAATTATTATTATTATTATTATTATTATACTTTAGGTTTTATGGTACATGTGCCCAATGTGCAGGTAAGTTACATATGTATACATGTGCCATGCTGGTGCACTGCACCCACCAACTCGTCATCTAGCATTAGGTATATCTCCCAATGTTATCCCTCCCCCTTCCCCCCAACCCACAACAGTCCCTGAAGTGTGATGTTCCCCTTCCTGTGTCCATGTGTTCTCATTGTTCAATTCCCACCTATGAGTGAGAATATGCGGTGTTTGGTTTTTTGTTCTTGCGATAGTTTACTGAGAATGATGATTTCCAATTTCATCCATGTCCCTACAAAGGACATGAACTCATCATTTCTTATGGCTGCAAAGTATTCCATGGTGTAGATGTGCCACATTTTCTTAATCCAGTCTATCATTGTTGGACATTTGGGTTGGTTCCAAGTCTTTGCTATTGTGAATAATGCGGCAATAAACATACATGTGCATGTGTCTTTATAGCAGCATGATTTATAGTCCTTTGGGTATATACCCAGTAATGGGATGGCTGGGTCGAATGGAATTTCTAGTTCTAGATCCCTGAGGAATCGCCACACTGACTTCCACAAGGGTTGAACTAGTTTACAGCCCCACCAACAGTGTAAAAGTGTTCCTATTTCTCCACATCCTCTCCAGCACCTGTTGTTTCCTGACTTTTTAATGATTGCCATTCTAACTGGTGTGAGATGGTATCTCATTGTGGTTTTGATTTGCATTTCTCTGATGGCCAGTGATGGTGAGCATTTTTTCATGTGTCTTTTGGCTGCATAAATGTCTTCTTTTGAGAAGTGTCTGTTCATGTCCTTCGCCCACTTTTTGATGGGGTTGTTTGTTTTTTTCTTGTAAATTTGTTGGAGTTCATTGTAGATTCTGGATATTAGCCCTTTGTCAGATGAGTAGGTTGCGAAAATTTTCTCCGATTTTGTAGGTTGCCTGTTCACTCTGATGGTAGTTTCCTTTGCTGTGCAGAAGCTCTTTAGTTTAATTAGATCTCATTTGTCAATTTTGGCTTTTGTTGCCATTGCTTTTGGTGTTTTAGACATGAAGTCCTTGCCCATGCCTATGTCCTGAATGGTATTGCCTAGGTTTTCTTCTAGGGTTTTTATGGTTTTAGGTCTAAGAGTTAAGTCTTTAATCCATCTCGAATTGATTTTTGTATAAGGTGTAAGGAAGGGATCCAGTTTCAGCTTTCTACATATGGCTAGCCAGTTTTCCCAGCACCATTTATTAAATAGGGAATCCTTTCCCCATTTCTTGTTTTTCTCAGGTTTGTCAAAGATCAGATAGTTGTAGATATGTGGCATTATTTCTGATGGCTCTGTTCTGTTCCATTGATCTATATCTCTGTTTTGGTAGCAGTACCATGCTGTTTTGGTTACTGTAGCCTTGTAGTATAGTTTGAAGTCAGGTAGCGTGATGCCTCCAGCTTTGTTCTTTTGGCTTAGGATTGACTTGGCGATGCGGGCTCTTTTTTGGTTCCATATGAACTTTAAAGTAGTTTTTTCCAATTCTGTGAAGAAAGTCATTGGTAGCTTGATGGGGATGGCATTGAATCTGTAAATTACCTTGGGAAGGATGGCCATTTTCATGATATTGATTCTTCCTACCCATGAGCATGGAATGTTCTTCCATTTGTTTGTATCCTCTTTTATTTCCTTGAGCAGTGGTTTGTAGTTCTCCTTGAAGAGGTCTTTCACATCCCTTGTAAGTTGGATTCCTAGGTATTTTATTCTCTTTGAAGCAATTCAGAATGGGAGTTCACTCATGATTTGGCTCTCTGTTTGTCTGTTATTGATGTATAAGAATGCTTGTGATTTTTGCACATTGATTTTGTATCCTGAGACTTTGCTGAAGTTGCTTATCAGCTTAAGGAGATTTTGGGCTGAGACAATGGGGTTTTCTAGATATACTATCATGTCATCTGCAAACAGGGACAATTTGACTTCCTCTTTTCCTAATTGAATACCCTTGATTTCCTTCTCCTGCCTAGTTGCCCTGGCCAGAACTTCCAACACTATGTTGAATAGAAGTGGTGAGAGAGGGCATCCCTGTCTTGTGCCAGTTTTCAAAGGGAATGCTTTCAGTTTTTGCCCATTCAGTATGATATTGGCTGTGGGTTTGTCATAAATAGCTCTTATTATTTTGAGATACGTCCCATCAATTCCTAATTTATTGAGAGTTTTTAGCATGAAGGGTTGTTGAATTTTGTCAAAGGCCTTTTCTGCATCTATTGAGATAATCATGTGGTTTTTGTCTTTGGTTCTGTTTATATGCTGGATTACATTTATTGATTTGCGTATATTGAACCAGCCTTGCATCCCAGGGATGAAGCCCACTTGATCATGGTGGATAAGCTTTTTGATGTGCTGCTGGATTCTGTTTGCCAGTATTTTATTGAGGATTTTTGCATCAATGTTCATCAAGGATATTGGTCTAAAATTCTCTTTTTTTGTTGTGTCTCTGCCAGGCTTTGGTATCAGGATGATGCTGGCCTCATAAAATGAGTTAGGGAGGATTCCCTCTTTTTCTATTGATTGGAATAGTTTCAGAAGGAATGGTACCAGCTCCTCCTTGTACCTCTGGTAGAATTCGGCTGTGAACCCATCTGGTCCTGGACTTTTTTTGGTTGGTAAGCTATTGATTATTGCCATAATTTCAGCTCCTGTTATTGGTCTATTCAGAGATTGAACTTCTTCTTGGTTTAGTCTTGGGAGGGTGTATGTGTTGAGGAATTTATCCATTTCTTCTAGATTTTCTAGTTTATTTGCATAGAGGTGTTTGTAATATTCTCTGATGGTAGTTTGTATTTCTGTGGGATCGGTGGTGATATCCCCTTTATCATTTTTTATTGCATCTATTTGATTCTTCTCTCTTTTTTTCTTTATTAATCTTGCTAGCGGTCTATCAATTTTGTTGATCCTTTTCAATGTTTCTTTTTGTTGCAATTGCGCTTTTGGCATGCTTGTAATAAAATTTTTGTCAGAGCCTATGTTCAGAATATTATTTATTAAGTTATATTCCAGGGTTTTTATCCTTGTAGGTTTTACATTTAAGTCTTTAATTCATCTTGAATTAGCTTTTGTATATGGTGTAAGGAAGGGGTCTCATTACAGTCTTCTGCATATGGCTATCCAGTGATCCTAGTACCATTTATTGAAGAGGAAGTCCTTTCCACACTGCTTGTATCTGTCAACTTTTTAAAAAATCAGTCAGTTGTCACTGTGTAGCTTTATTTCTGGGCTCTCTGTTCTGTTCCAGTGGTCTATGTGTCTGTTTTCATACCAGCACAATGCTGTTTTTGCTACTATAACCTTATAGTATAGTCTGAAGTTGGGTAGTGTGATGCTGGTGGCTTTGTTCATTTTCCTTAGGATTGCCTTGGCTATTTGAGATCTTTCATGGTTCCAGATTTTTTTTTTTTTTTTTGATATGAAGTCTTGCTCTGTTGCCCAGGCTGAAGTGCAATAGTGCGATCTGGGCTAACTGCAACCTCCTTCTCATGGATTCAAGTGATTCTTCTGCCTCAGCTTCCTGAGTAGCTGGGACTAAGGCATGCGCCACCACACTCGGCTAATTTTTGTATTGTTAGTAGAGACAGGGTTTCACCGTGTTAGCCAGGCTGGTCTCGAACTCCTGACCTCATGCTCTGCCCGCCTCACTGCTGGGATTACAGGCTCAAGCCACCACGCCTGGTGGTTCCAGGTAAATTTTAAGATAACTTTTCCTAATTCTGTGAAGAACGTCATTAGTTGAACGATAGGAATAGAACTGAACATACAAATTGCTTTGAGCAGTATGGCTATTTTAATAATATTGATTCTTTTTAGCCGTGATCATGGACTGTTTCTCCATTTGTTTGTGTCATCTCTGATTTCTTTGATCAATCTTTTATAATTCTAATTGTAGAGATCTTTCACCTCCTTGGTTAGCTGTATTCCCAACTATTTTATTCTCCTTGTACTATTGTGAATGAGATTGTGTTATTGATTTGGCTCTCAGCTTGAATGTTGTTGGTGTAATAAAAATGCTACTAATTTTTGTACACTGATTTTATATCCCGAAACTTTGCTGAAGTTGTGTGATCTAGTAGCTTTTGGGAAGACAGTATGGGGTGTTCTAGGTATACATTCATATTATTGCAAACAGAGATAGTTTGACTTCCTCTCCTCCTATGTAGATGCTGGTTTTTTTGTTTGTTTGTTTCTATTGCTTGATTTATCTAAGACTTCCTGTACTATGTTGAATGGGAGTGGTGAGTTGACATCATTGTTTTGTTCTGGTTCTCAAGGGGAATGCTTCCAGCGTTTGCCATTCAGTAAGATGTTGGCAGTGGTTTTGTCATAGATTCCTTTCATTATGTTGAGGTATGTTCCTTCAATGTCTTGTTTGTTGAGGGTTTTTAGTGTGAAGGATATTGAATTTCATCATAAGTCTTTTCTGTATCTATTGATGTGATCATATGATTTTTATTTTGTGTTTTGTTTATGTGATGAATTATGTTTATTGATTTGCATATGTTGAATCAATCTTACATCCCAGGGATAAATGCTACTTGATTGTGGTGAATTAGCTTTTTGATGTGCTACTGTATTCACTTTGCTAGTATTTTGCTGAATATTTTTGCACCAATGTTCATCAAGAACATTGGCCTGAAGTTTTCTGTTGTTCTTGTTCTGTCTCTGCCAGGTTTTGGTATCAGGATAATGCTTACCTCATAGAATGGGTTAGGTAGGAGTCACTCCTCCTCATTTTTTTTTGGAATAGTTTTAGTAGGAATGGTACCAGCTCTTTCTTATACACCTGGTAGAATTTTGGTGTGAATACAGTGGGTCCTGGGTTTTTTCTGGTTGGTAGGCTTTTACTTTTAATTTCTGATTCAATTTCACAACTCATTAGTGATCTATTCAGGTATTTAATCTCTTCCTGATTCAATCTTGGGAGGTTGTTTGATTTCAGGAATTTATCTATTTCTTCTAGTTTTTTTTATTGTTTTCATATATGTGAGCATAATAGTCTCTGAGGGAATTTTCGTAGGTTCTAACATTCCCTATTTTATTTCTGATTGTGTTTATTTTTATCTACTCGTTTTCTTTATTTGTATAACTAGTGGTATACCAATTTTATTTATTCTTTCAAGTAACCAACACTTGGATTCATTAATCTTTTGCATAATTTTTCTATTTCTATTTTCTTCATTTCAGTTCTAATTTTGGTTATTTCTGGTCTTCTACTAGCTTTGGTATTGGTTTGATCTTATTTTTCTTGTTCTTCTAGGTGTAATGTTAGTCTGTTAATATGAAATCTTTCTAAATTTTGATGTGAGCATACAATACTATAAATTTCCCTCTTAAATATGCTTAGGCTATGTCCCAAGATTCTAGTATGTTGTACATTTTTTCATTCGTTTAAAATAATTTCTTCATTTCTGCCTTAATTTCATTATTTATCCAAAATCATTCAGAAGCATGTTGTTTAATTTCCGTGTAATTGTATAATGTAGAGCACCTTCCTTAGTAGTGATTTCTACTTTATTTTGCTGTGGTCTGAGAGTGTTGTTGGTATAATTTTAGGTTTTTTGATTTTGCTGATTTTTTTTGTTCACAATTATGTGATCCATTTTAGATTATGCGCATATAAGAAGAATATATATTCTGTCATTTTTGGTGGAGAGTTCTGTAGATGTGTTAGGTCTGTTTGACCAAGTGTCAAGTTCTGGTTCCCAATATCTTTGTAAGTTTCCTGCCTTGATGATCTGTCTACTACTGTCGGTGGGGTGTGTTGAAGTTTCCTACTATTATTGTATGGTTATCTAACTTTTTTCGTAGGTCTCTAAGAATTACTTTATGAATCTGGGTCCCCCTGTGCTGGGTGCATATATATTTAGGATAATTAGTTCTTCTTGTTGAATTGAACTCTCTACCACTATGTAATGCCCTTCTTTGTCTTCTTTATCTTGTTGGTTTAAAGTCTGTTTTGTCTGAGATTAGAAGAGTGATGACTGCTTTCTTCTCTTTTCTCTTTGATTGGTAGAATTTTCTCCATCCCTTTACTTTGAGTTGATGGGTATCTTTGCATGTCAAATCAGTTTTTTGAAGGCAGCATACATTTGGATCTTCCTTCTCTGTTAGCTTGCCACTCTGTGCCTTTTAAGTGGAGCATTCAGCCTGTTTACATTCAAGATTAATATTGATATGGGCAGACTTGATCCTGTCATTATGTTGGTTAGCTGGTTATTATGCAGATTTAATTGTGTGGTTGCTTTATATTGTCAGTGGTCTATGTACTTAAGTGTATATTTGTGGTGGCTGGTAATGGTATTTCCTTTCCACATTTAGCACTCCCTTAATACCTTTTATAAGTCAAGTCTGGTGGTAACAAAATCCCCTAGCATTCGCTTGTCTAAAAGTGTTCTTATTTCTCCTTTGCATATAAAGCTTAGTTTGACTGTATATGAAATTCTTCATTGGAACTTCTTTTCTTCAAGAATGCTAAATATAGATCCCTAATCTCTTCCAGCTTATAATGTTTCTGCTGAAAGTTCCAATGTTAGCCTGATGGCATTTCATTTATAGATGACCTGCCCCTTCTTTCTAGCTGACTTTAACATTTTTTATTTCATTTTGACCTTTGAGAATCTGACGACTATGTGTCTAGTAGATGGTCATCTTGCATAGCATCTCACAGAAGTTTTCTACATTTCCTGAATTTGAATGTTGACCTCTCTACTGAGGTTGTAAAAATTTTCATGGATGATACCCTCAAATATGTTTTCCAAGTTGCTTACACTCTACCCATCTCTTTCAGGAACACTGAGTCGTAAATTTGGTCTTTTTACATAATCCCATATTTCTTGGGCATTTTACTTGTCTTTTTTCTTTATGTTTGTCTGATTAAGTTATTTTGGGTAACTTATGTTCAAGTTCTGAGATTCTTTCCTCAGCTTGGTCAATTGTGCTGTTAATACTTGAAATTGTATTAGGAAATTCTTGGAGTTTTTCAGCTCTTATCAGATCACATTGGTTCTTTCTTAAAATGGTCATATTGTCTTTTATCTCCCTTATGGTTTAATTGTATTCCTTAAATTTTTTGATTAGATTTCAAGTTTTTTGTGACTTTCAATGATTTTTTTTCTAATCCATATGCTGAGCTATATTTCTGTCATTTCAGCCGTTTCAGCCTGTTAAAAACATTGCTGGGGAACTAGTGCAGTTATTTGGAGGTAAGAATTCATTCTGGCTTTGTGAGTTGGAAGAATTATTTCATGGGTTCTTTCTCATCTGTTTGGGCTGATGTTCCTTCAGTCTTTGAGGTTGCTGTCATTTAATTCGGCTTTTTGCTTTTATCTTTCTTGATGTCCTTGGGGGATGGATCGTGATATAGGGTGTATTCATTTGACTGGCTTTGCTTCTGGACAATTTTAGGAGGAAAATATCAGCTCAGTAATCCTGGACTTTAACAGGCCTGGGACAAGGCCCCGAATTTGGCTATCTGGCCCCTTGATGTTAGAAACTTGATGCACTAGAGGGGCTGAGGTGTTCTCATTCTACTAATAGCCCCAACACTCTGATGGGTAGGGCCAACCAAAGTGCTTCATCAGGGTGGTGGCAGAGGGATCTGTGCCCACTTGCATGTCCTTGCAGCCACAATGGGGTGCACACACATTGGCTTAGGTGGGGTACTTGCAGGAGCATGGCTGTGGCATTCCTGCATGTGCTCACACCCTATCTACTTCATTAAATGACTGAGGACCTGCCTCTGTTACATGTATATCTCCATTAACATCTCTCCATATTGCTGTAAGTGAAATTCACTTTTAGCCACTCATTGCTTGCAGAGTCCCATTAACAAGAACAAAGTGTGCTATAAAGAAAGTTCCAAAGCTAGCTTAGGAGAAGAAGTACAGGCTTAGGCTTCCTGCCTTAGGCGTACCAGTTTGAATTTTTAATATAATGTGTGGCAATTTTTCAAGAAGATATAAAAATTATAAACATATAGGCACTCAACATTGGAGCATCTGAATATATAAAGCAACTATTAATAGACCTGAGAGGAGACATAGCAATATAATAATACTAGGGGATTTTAATACTCCAGTTTTAACAATGAATAGAGCTTTCCGACAGAAAATCAAAAGGAAAATATTGGACTTGGATAGTACCTTAGATCAAACAAACTTAAAAAAGCATATACAGAATATTTCATCCCAAAGCAGCAGAACACACATTCTTCTGAAATATACATGCACACTCTCCAGAATAAATAATAAGCTAGGCCAGAAAGCAAGTCTTAGAAATTTAAGAAGATTGAAATTATATGAAATATCTTGTCTGGTGATAATGCTATGAAACTAGAAATCAATAACAAGAGGAAAACTGTAAAATTAAAAAAAATTTAGAGACAAAACAAATATTATTGAACAATCAAGTGGGCAAGAAGAAATCCAAAAGGAAGTCCAAAATATCTTAAGACATGAAAATGAAACACAACATGCCAAAACTTATCAAATGCCGTCAAAACAGTTCCAAGAAAGATTTTAGCAATAAAGTCTAGGTAAAAAGAAAATATCAGAAAAACGTACTTTATACCTTAAGGAACTAGAGAAAGAACAATCCAATACCAAAGGTAGCAGAAGGAGGAATTTAACAAACGTCATAGCAGAAATAAATGAAATAGAAACTAGATAAACAGTAGAAAAGATCAATAAAACTGAGTTGGTTTTTTGAATAAGCAACTAAACTCATACATGGAAGAGGAGACATTATAACTCTTATCACAGAAATATAAAATCATGAGACTACTATGAGTAATTACATGACAGAAAATTGGATAATCTAGAAGAAATTGATGAATTAGTATAAACATACAACCTACCAGGACTAAATCACAAAGAAATAAGTAATTTTAATAGATCAATAATGAGTCGGAATATTTAATCTCTAAGAAAATACCTCCAAACAAATAAAAGCTGAAGATCTGATGCCTTCACTGGTAAATTCTACCAAATATTTAAAGAAGACTTGATATCAATCCTTCTCAAACACCTGCAAAAAGCTGAGGAGGGAGTACTTTCAAATTGATTATATGAGTCCAGTATTAACCTGATACCAAAACCAGACAAGGATGCTATAAGAGAAAAAAATTACAGGTCAGTGTCTCTGAGGAGAACAGATACAAAACTCCTCAACAAAATGCTAGTATACTGAATTCAACAGCACATTCAAAGGACCATATGCCATGATTGAGTGAGGTTTACCCCTGAGATGTAAGGATGATTCAACATACACAAATCAATAAATGTGTTATGCCGTATTAACATAATGAAAAACAAAAATGTAATGATAATCTCAATAGATTAACAGTAATCACTTGACAAAATTAAGCATGCTTTCATGATAAAAACTCTCAAAAAATAATGTGTAGAAAGAAAGTACTTCAACACAATAAAAAGCATATCACAATCATATAGCAAACATGACTCTTAACAGTAAGAAGATGAAAGTTTTTTCTATAAGATCAGGAACAAGACAAAGATGCTCAGTTTAACCTCTTCTGTTCAGTATAGTGCTGAAGGTTCTATCCATAGCAATAAGACAAGAAAAAGAAATAAAATATGTCCAAGTCAGAAAGGAAAAAGTAAAATTGTTTTTTATTGCAAAAGGCAAAATTTTATATATAGATAACCCTGAAGACTCTACCAAAAAAGGAAGAACCAACAAATAAATTGAGTAAAACTTCAGGATACAAAATTAACATACAGAATAACAATAGTCTATCCAAAAAATATTAAGAGAGCAATCTCATTTATAATATTATCAAGAAGAATAAAATACTTTGAAACAAATTTAACCAAGAGGGAAAAAGTTGTACACTAAAAACTATAACATTGATGAAAGAAATTGAAGATGACACAAGTAAATGAAAATATATCCCATGTCATGGATCAGAATAATGAATATTGTCAAAATGTCCTTACTTCCCAAAGTGATTTATGGATTCAATAAAATGTCTATCAATATTCCAATGACACTTTTTACAGAAATAGAAATAATAGTTCTAGAATTTTATGAAACCACAAAAGACTCTGAATAGATAAAGCAATCTTGAACCAAAAAAATAAAAGCAAAAAAACCCAAAAAACAAAGATGGAAGCATGACACTCTCTGATTTCAAAACATCATGATGTTTTGCATCAGATAAACACAGATATGTGGAACAATTGATCAGAATAGAAAGCCAGAAATAAACCTAAGCACATACGGTCATCTAATCTTAAACTAAGGTGCCAAGAAAACACAATGGAGAAATGATATCCTTTTCAATAAACAGCCTTGAGAAAGCTGGATATTCACATGCCAAATAAAAAAAAGAAATTAAATTTTTATCTCACACGACACTTAAATATCAGCTCAAAATGGAATAAAGACTTAAACATAAGACCTGAAACCATAAAACTCCTAGATGAAAACACAGAGGAAAAGTTCCATGACACTGATCTTGCCAATATATATTTGTTAGATCTGACACCTAAAGCACAAGCAACGAAAGCAAAAATAAACATGTGGGACTATATCAAATGAAAACATTTCTGCAAAGGAAGCAATCAACAAAATGCCAAGGCAACTCATGGAATGGGAAAAATATTTGCAAACTATATCTTATGATGTGTTAATATCTAAAATATAGAAAAAATGCATGCAACTCAACTGTAAAAAAACAAATTAAACAGCTAAAAAGTAGAAAAAATGTTTTAAATAGACATTTCTGAAAGGAAGACATACAAATGGCCAACACATACATAAAAATGTGCTCAACATCATTAATCACTAGAGTAAAGCAAATCAAAATCACAATGAATTATCATCTCACATTTGTTAGAATGGCATAAAATATTTAGAAGGTAAGTGTTGATGAAGGTTTAGTGAAAAGGGAACCCTCACAAACATTGTTGGTGGGATTGTAAATTGGTACAAGCATTAGTAAAACTATATGGAGTGTAATCAAAAATTAAAAATAGAACTACCATATTATTTAACAATCCTACTTTAGGCTACATATGCAAAGGGAATAAAATCACTATCTTGAAAGGGGGCTTTACTTACTTGTTTATTGCAGTTTTATTCACAATAGCCAAGATATGTAAACAACCTATGTATCTGTTAACAGTTGCTTGTATTAAAAAAAAAAAAAAAAACAACCCTGTGGGATATATGTATATGTATACGTATATCCCACAGTATTTACCCAATTTAGATGATAAAGTTTATTTGTGCACATACCCAAATATGATAATATTTACCTAGAAATTATATAGACAATTAGTGAACTTTATCATCCATATTGAGCTTATGGAAAACTTAAATATTTCAGAAGGGATTTTATGGTAATTGCTTGAGAGAAAGCTTTCTTATATTTATTACCTGATAAGGGTAGATTCTTCTGATGAATCTTATTATGGAACAATGATCTCATTTATATCTCTATATGAATATTTGTCTTTATATCTCTATATATGAATATTAGTCCACATTAGAAAAGAGAAACATCCTGCCATTTACACAACATGGATGATTTTGAAGCATATTATGCTAAGTGAAATAAGCCAGTCACAAAAAGACAAATGTTGCATAATCTCATTTATATGTAATATCTAAAAGGGTAAAAGTCATAGATACAGAGAGGAGAAGAATGCTTACTAGGTTTGGGGGGTAGAGGATAAGAGAAAATGTTCGTCAAATGACACAAACTTGCATTTATAAGATGAATAAGTTCTAGATACCTAACGTGTAGCATGGCAACTACAGTTAATACTATTACGTATACTTGAAATTTGCTAAGGGAGAAGAACTTAATTATTCTCACCACGTACACAAAAAAGGTACCTAAGTGAGGCGATGGATATGTTAATTAGCTTCATTATTATAATTGTTTCACAATGTATATGTATATGAGTACATCATGTTTTATAACTTGAAAATATTTGCAACATTTTACAAATATTTGCAATTTTTTGTCAATTGTATCTCAATAGAAAAAGCTGAGAAAAAATGTAGATACTCCCCTGGCTTAAACAAGTACAGGAAATATTTGCCTTATTGCACATGGAGTATTGGTACATGGAATATTAAATCTTTTAGAAAAATTTTTAAGAAAAATTTATTAAGTGGGTAATTAAGTATCATTGCATGTACAAGAAATATAATAAACCTTATTCAAGGTATATAGATTTAAACATTAAGCATTTAAAAAAAACTTTGTAGGTCTTCTATAATTCTTATGATCCACATGACAAAACAATATTCAACTAAAAGAGAAACAATACACTCAATTTTATGAGCCTCACTAAAGGAATCAATAGTATAGTAAATTTTCAGAGAGATTATCTTAGATTGCTAATGGTCTCATTAATTTACCATCAAACATTGCCTAGTTGCTCCCAACTTAAGAAGATTGTAATAGTAGATATGAGATGAGAGCAGAAGAATAGCTCAGGGAAAATGAAGAGCTAAGTACATGTGATGTTTTTGTTTTGTTTATTTTTTATCACGGCCAACAATTTCAATTTCAGGATTGCGTGTATGCAATGAGATGTGTTACAGGCTCTGTTTCTGAGAAATATCACCTTAATAAACAGTATAACTGCACTTTTTTTTTTTTTAAGCATTTCCTCTTATTTGCTCCTTTTCTTCCTTGGTTTTAAAGTTGTTGCTTTAAATATCACTGAGTGTGGGTGTGCGAGAGAGAGAGACAGACCAAATGTTCTTTAACTTTTTTTTAAATTAAGCATTTATCCTAATGTTGTGACTTCAGGATGATATAGTACTTTCTCTCTAGCAACCCACTTACTTTCACTAGTCTTCCATCATTTTCTTGAGAAGTCCTAACATCCTCACAGGCCGTTCCTTGTAGGACACGGCCACCTCCAGATAAAACCTTCCTTTTAAAAATTAAATGACAAATTAAACTTATTAATACAGCTTGACTTCCAGTAGGGGTTAATCAAATTTCACCTGAATTAATTAACAAATGTATTTTAGAGTAGAAAGACATTTATAATCTATGTATTTGCCTTTAATTCCTGGTTATTGTTTATCTAATTTTATACTGAAGAAAGTATAAAGAAGATAAGAATAAACAACAAAAAACACTCTTAAAGCAAAATTACAGTATTGAATTGCTGCTGAGAAAATGATATTCCACATATTTCATGTTATAAAATTAGAATCCAAATGTATGAAGAAGGGAGCATTTGGACCAGTATACATATTAGTTAAATTGCTGAAAATATCTATTTCATCTCAAATAATATATGACCTTTCGGAGCAACACACTGAGATATTGTTAATATGTTAGATGAATATAAATAATTAAATATATAATTCTTCTCTTCAGGGTTTTAGAATTTAACTAAGAAATATGTCCATCCAAAAAAGAATAAACAGAAAATATCTTTATGTACTTCATTGTATATGGAAAACGGCATTATTTAGAATAAGGAACAATTGTGTGTAGAAGGAGAACAGGATGATCACAGTGGACATGTGGTTCACTAATCTAGGAATAATTTCTTGGAGGCCACCAACTATGTCAATCTCTTTCTGTGTTGCATTTTCTCTGTGCTTTGATATAATAGATGATAAATGTACATTTAAATTTGAATTTTGTAGAATAAATTTAAGGATCAGATGCTAAACTATGGATCTAAATTTTTAGAATAAATTTAAGCATCTAATGCTAAATTATTTAAGTGGACTCATGCTCTATCTATTTTAGCAAATTCATCACAGATATAAAATTATAAAATGAGTTAAAGTCCCCTTGAAAGACCTGTAAATAGTATTTGTCCAAAAATTATATATACAAATAATAAACTTTATCATCCAAATTAAGGTTATAGAAAACTTACATATTCCAGAAGGGATTTTACAGTAATTGCTTGAGAGAAAACTTATTTGTATTTATTACCCGACAAGGGTAGTTTCTACTGATAACCCTTTATGGAGCAATTATCTTATTTATCATTCACCCCATGCCAGGAATGTGGAATTGAGAATGCGACTTCTTTTAGGAATTAATAGGAGTCCTTTGCAATTGAAGCGGGAGGGGCAAATTTAATAAGCTCATGTTTGAATTTTGTCTGGAAAACCTACAGAGTTAAGAAGAGATGGCTGTGTTTGATAGAAAAAATTCTCAAGTTTCTTAGGCCAAAGAGAGTGTGAAGTTTTCCTAAGATTCAAACATGAAGTATCAAGTTTGGAAGGGCAATGAAACTGAAACAGATACTCTGTGTGAAGGGTACTACCTAAAAACATGTATCAAGAAGGAGGGTATGCAATACTTTTACCATCTAATGCAGCGTGGATTTTTTTTGTCCAAAAAAAAAAAAGATCGGTGAAAGACTTCTAAACTCCAGGAAACACATACACACAAAAGCTAATAAGAAAAATTTGGCTGTAATCTAAAGGAGTAAGAGTTTGTGAGGACATGTCAAGTTATAACTTTCCTAATTGTTATAGCTTGCAATTTTGTATCTATGATGACAAGATAGAAGAGAAGTGAAGTTTTAAGGCTGATGACTAAAAATATAGAAACACTCTCACCTTAACCAGACATACGCTTCTTGTGTGCTGCAAACCCAAGCTGAAGAAGGAGGAAGGAATATGAATACCAACAAAAGCTTTGATCATATTACAGAAAGATTGGGTATTTTAAATGTACTGTTGAGTCTTTTATTTTGCTACATAAACTAACTATAGATATTGCATGGTGTGGAACAAAAATGTATGGCCTTATTCATGTGTTTAATCTATGACCAATGGAAGAACTAGCTCCACTGAATACAGAATAAACAAATAGTGAGATGAAAAAGTAAAGTTGTATCTGTCAGTGGCAAGCACATAGTACTCCATAATTACATTACTACTTATTTGCAGAGCTTAACATTTGATACTAGCTACAAACTCTTGACGATTTTAGGATCCTGTGTATACTGGCATGCTTTACATACTTGATTCATAAACTCAGTGTTTTTAATGATATATGTTTCAGATTTTTTAGGTAGAAAATGAGGTTTATGATAAATCTAAAAATACTACTAAATAAATGTTTCATGTGGGTGTTTGTGTGTATGTGTTAAGCTACATTTTCTGTTAGAGTTTATTAAGTATAGCAGGTTTGTCATATTAGTACTTTAATTCTAATGATGACAAATAGAATACATCTAATAAATACCATTAATCGTTTACATTAATGTGTTTGTCTTCTACTACTGTGTAGCAAATTACCAGAAATTTAGCAGCTTAAACAACACACATTTACGATCTCACAATTTCTGTAAATCAGGAGTCCGAGCACAGTCAGCTGAGTCCTCTGCTAAGGATCTTACAATGCTGTAATCAAAGGGTTGGCTAGGCTGTATTCACATCTGAAGGCCCAGCTGGGGAAGAATTACTACCAAGCTCATCTGAGTTGCTAGCAGAATTAATATCCTTGCATTGTAGGACTGTTCAACCCAGCTTTTTCTGGCTATAAGCTGGAGGACTTCCTCAACTTTTATAGGAAACCTCAGCTCTTACACCACTTCTGTTCCACACTGTCTAGACTCTCAGAGGCTGCCTGCTGTTGTCTGTCATGTAGGCTTCTCCAACATTGCCACTTCATTTAGTCAGCATGGAGAGTCTCAAAAGAAAGTGGGATAGCAGGACGGAGTCTTGTGTAATATAATAACAAGAGTGACATCTCATCTTTGACATATTCTATTCATTAGTTGCAGTCATAAGTCCTGCTTACACTCAACTAAAGGGAATTACAGAAGGGTGTGAAAAATAGAAAACAGAATCATAGGTGGTCACTGTAGGGTGAGGTGTCAGAGTCCCAGCAGTAGAGAGTGGTTGGCTTGTGGGTGGTAAAATATTTCACTGACAGCAGTACAGGTTTGAAAAAAAGAAAAGATTTATTAGGTAGAAAGAATGCTGCGTCAGAGTTCAGAGAGGCACTTCAGCAAGGAGGACTGAGCACTCTGTGGTGGATTTTCCTTAGTGGTATTGATGGACTTTAAAATGGGAGTTTAACGGTAATTTGGACCATGCTAGCATGTAGGTCATAATAAATGATTACGTTTGTAAACATTTTGATGCCTTGAAGTCAGCAAGGGTGACACAATGAGCTTTGACATGCATGTATTCCAGAAATTTATAGAAATTCTAGTTACTTATAAATTTTGGAGAAAGAAGTCTGGTACTAGATGCTGGCTGATACGTTTAAGCTTTGTGTCCCCACCTGATATGGTTTGGCTGTGTCCCCACCCATATCTCATCTTGAATTGTAGCTCCCATAATTCCAACGTGTTGTGGGAGGATCTGGTGGGAGATAATTCAATCACGGGGGCAGTTTCCCACATACTGTTCTCATGGTAGTGAATAAGTCTCATGAGGTCTGATGATTTTATAAGGGGTTTCCCCTTTCACTGATTCTGATTCTATCTTGTCTGCTGCCATGTAAGATGTGCCTTTCATCTTCTACTATGATTGTAAGGCCTTGCCAGCCACATGGAACTATGAGTCCATTAAACCTCTTTTTCTTGATAAACTACCCAGTATTGGGTATGTCTTTATCAGTAGCATGAAAATGGACTAATACACCACACAAATCTTATCTTGATTCATTTTTTTTTCCTTTTGTGACTGATTCTTGCTCTGTTACCTAGTATGGAGTATGGTAGCATGATCTCAGCTCACTGTAACCTCTGCCTCCCAGGCTCAAGAAATTCTCATGCTTCAGCCTCCCAAGAAGCTGGGACTACAGATGCAGGCCACCACGCCTAGCTACTTTTTGTATTTTTAGTAGAGAGGGGGTATTGCCATGTTGGCCAGGCTGGTCTTGAATTTCTGATCATCCTGAATTATAATCCCCATAATCCCACATGTCAGGGGAAAGACCAGGTAGAACAAATTGGATCATTGGGGTGGTTTCCCCATGCTGTTCTCATGATAGTGAGTGAGTTTTCATGAGATCTGGTGGTTTTATAAGGGGCTCATCCCCCTTCACTTGGCACCTCTCCTCTCCTTCCACCTTGTGAAGAAGGTGCCTTGCTTCCCCTTCATCTTCTGCCATGATTGTAAGTTTCCTGAGGCCTCCCCAGGCATGCTGAACTGTGAGTCAGTTAAACCTCTTTCCTTTATAAATTATGCAGTCTCAGGCAGCTATTTATAGCAGTATGAAAACAGACTAATACACCAGCTTTAGATAGTAGGGACATCTAATTACTTATGAATTACTCAGATAAAGAGTTTTGCCACTTGATGGTCTGCTTGATGGCTACCAGGTGATCTTTCTTTTCCTCAGTCACCTTAGAGTCCATCTGCTACTTTTATGATTCATCAGTAGAGGCCTTGTTGTAAGCAGGAGAATTTCTTTATAATCATAATAATGGTACATAAATTTAAATCATAAAAATAGGGAATAGCATAAATACAATACACTTATTGTACTTATTTAACTTCTGAAATTCATTTTATATAATGTTATAACCTTCTCACCAAAATTTATGCTACAATTTCTAATGATTTGTTAGATTTATCTAATTTTTACTGTAATGTATATGCAACACAGAATGTGCCATATTATTCATTTTAAGTGTGGAATTGAGTGTCTAATTGCACTCATAATTGTATGCAACAATCACCAATATCTTTCTGTTTTTCTATTGATCTAATGTATTATACATATTAAATGACAACCATATATATACACTAAAATATTTAGGTATACACACATGCAAACATATATTTTTACTGAGGTGTTCTGCATTTGAGTGAAAATGTCCCACTGATTTGAATGAAAAGGTTAGTTGCCTTTAGCTTAAGAGTATTAATATAGCTTTACCGTCTTACAGTTTATGGTATGGTCTTTGCAATAATTAAATCATTAGAATTTTTATTTCTTAGCTTAGCCAGGTTTTTGTTGTCATATTCTTATAAATGTCCAAACTCATGTCTCTGAAGTTCTCATTCATTATTCTTAGCACTCTACCAGAACTACCAACTTCCTGATGAAGATATTTACAGCATACTAAATGTTGACTCTGAGATGCAATGGCTTTTCAAGTTAAAATAAAAATAACTATGAGAAAGTATAAATTTCATTGAAACATTTTCTTCTGGTGAAAGATCAAAATTCTCAGCAAGTAATATAATATTCAAAATTTTAAGTAACAAATGTGGAAAGCAATGTATAATATGTTATCTTTTCTTAGATTATCCTAAAAATGACCAGAGTGTTTGCCTCTTCTTAGGTGAACTAGGAAATTGGTTGTTCTTTGTATTGTTTGAATTTATTAAAGCATGTATATATAAATATAGTCTATATATACATATGGTATATCATATATACGTATGGTAATATACATGGTTTAATACATTCAAATATAAATTCAAATATATATCTATATAAATGGTTTATATATACTTGTTTTCTAAAATCCAGCTAATTTAAATGGAACAAAAATTATATGTTTGATTTAGTGTCTATCACTTAAAAATAAATTTAATTTTTTTTTTTTGAGACAGAGTCTTGCTCTGTTGCCCAGGCTGTAGTGCAGTGGTGAGATCTCGGCTCACCTCTGCCTCCCAGGTTCACACCATCCTCCTGCCTCAGCTTCCCAAGTAGCTGGGACTACAGGTGCCCGCCACCATGCCCAACTATTTTTTTTTTTTGTATTTTTAGTAGAGATGGAGTTTCACTGTGTTAGCCAGGATGGTCTCGATCTCTTGACCTCGGCCTCCCAAAGTGCTGGGATTACAGGCATGAGCCACCGTGCCTGGCCCAAAATTTAATTTTTTTATGTTACCACAACATTAAATGACATATTAAAACTATTTTTCAACAAATTGAATTGCCAAGTCCTCACAGATGAAAATTGACACTCTGCAATAAATATTTTCTTACTGAGAATAAGTATTTCTTAGTAAGAAAATATTGATTTATCTTCAGAAGAGTTATAATATTACCAGGATTATTTTATCTATTTTACAGCTATGGAAAGAAACTCAGAGGGATTCAATGTTATTCACAATGTTATTTTAATTGTAAATCAAAATGATCTAGGTCTTAATACCAAATCTTTTGTCTTCAAAGTTCAGTACTTGAGTAAGTTGCTTAATTTCATTTCAGTAAACAACACATACATGAACTAGAAAATTCAAAAGTACAAAAATTATAGTCCTCTTTAAGCTTGTCATGTAGGCAATTAATTCTTCACCTCCAGGCCAACATTTACACCTCTTTGTGTACCATTTGAACATCTGAATAATTGAGACTCATACGGGTACATATAATTTAAACTTATTTTATACTAAAGTTAGCACTGAATACCCTCAGCTCTTTACCTATCTTCTTTGTATTTAATTATATATATATATATATGTATATATATATAGAGAGAGAGAGAGAAAGAGAGACAGAAAAAGGGAGATAGATAATTATATAGATATTTATATCTATATATAGATAGATAATTATCTATTAATTATCTAGGTAGATAATTATCTGTCAGAGGTGTTTAAACTAGAGTGACTCCATCTTGTACAGGGGCTGGGAAAAATAAGGTTGAGACCTAACTGTGCTGCATTCCCAGGAGGTTAGACATCCTAAGTTACAGGATAAGTGTATCAGTCAGGGTTCTCTAGAGGGACAGAAATAATGGAATATATATATTATATATATAAAATATACAAATCATATACATTATATATAATATATACAAATCATATACATTATACATAATATATATAAATCATATACATTATATATAATATATAAAAATCATATATATTATATATAATGGGGAATTTATTAAGTATTAACTTACATGATCATAAGATCCTACAATAGGCCATCTACAGGCTGAGGAGCAAGGAAGCCAGTCCTAATTCCAAAACTGAAGCCAGTGCGAATTCCAAAGCTTGGAGTCCTATGTTCAAGGGCAGGAAGCATCCAGCATGGAAGAAAGATGTGGGCTGGATAGCCAGGCCAGTCTCGCCTTTTCGCGGTTTTCTGCCTGCTTTATATTCGCTGGAAGCTGATTAGATGGTGCCCGTCCAGATTAAGGGTAGGAGTGCCTTCCACAGCCCACTGACCCAAATGCTAATCTCCTTTGGCAACACCCTCAGAGACATATCCAAGATCAATATTTTGTATCCTTCAATTCAATCAAGTTGACACTCAGTATTAACCACCACAAGTTCACCTCTCGTGAACTTGAACCCCTAAACATCTCCTGAGATGCTATTACATAAAATTAACAACACTTAAATGCTGATATGAAGTCAATAAGTCTTATGTCAGCTGGGCACGGTGGCTCATGCCTGTAATCCCAGCACTTTGGCAGGCCGAGGCGGGCAGATCACCTAAGGTTGGGAGTTTGAGACCAGTCTGACCAACATGGAGAAACCCCATCTCTATTAAAAATACAAAATTAGCCAGGCACGGTGGTGCATGCCTGTAATCTCAGCTACTTGGGAGCTGAGGCTGAACCAGGGAGGCAGAGGTTGTGGTGAGCCAAGATCATGCCATTGCACTCCAGCTTGGGCAACAAGAGCGAAACTCCATCTGAAAAAAATAAAAACTAAATCTTATGTCACATGGTAAAGAAAACATGTTTTTAACAAAAGAAGATTCATGACAATTACAGTCCTGGTTTCTGCAGCTGGTCATGTAGTCATAGCTGGTACTGATGACTACCTTCTTCTACTACCCTTCTGTATTCCCTTTGCCTTCAACAAGCACCTCAGTAGTTTGTGGTTTGTTCTTGGTGGAGTGACCCAAACCTTCATTCCTGAAGGGTCTGGGCCATTTGTAGTCCTGCCTGGATTGTGCTGTTGTAGTTTCCCATTGACCTTAGTCACAGGGCATGGTAATGCTAAGAGATGCCCTAATGAATCTCATGTATTCCATGTATATTCTTCCTTACCTCAATTATGAAGTAGTAGACTGATTTATTCTTGATAGTCCAGGTCAATCACCCTGGCCAACACTGTAACAGTACAATATATTGGATGCTGATTCAGAGCATACACAGGCTTTGGAGAACTTTTCCCCAGCCACGCAAAGTACTGTCACCTAGTTGGCATTGTAATTGTGACTTCAAAAGGCCATTCCACAGTTCTATCAATCCAGCTGCTTCAGGATGATGGGGAACATGGTGAGCCCACTGCTTTAGCCATAAAGTGAGTGCCTTGGTCAGAGGCAATGCTGTGTGGAATACCATGATGGTGGGTAAGGAATTCCATGAGTCCACAGATGGTAGTCTTGGCAGAAGCGTTGTGTGCAGGATAGGCAAACCCACATCTGAAGCAAGTACTATTCCAGTGAGGATAAACCTCTGCCGTTTCCATGATGGAGGAGGTTCAATATCATAAACCTGCTACAAGGTAGCTGGCTGATCACCCCAAGGAATGGTGCCATATTGAGGGCTTAGTGTTGGTCTCTGCTGCTGGCAAATTGGGCACTCAGCAGTGGCCATAGCCAGGTCAACCTTGGTAAGTGAAAGTCCATGGTGATGAGCCCATGCGTAACCTCCATTCCTGCCACGATGGCCACTTTGTTCATGGGCCCATTCAGCAATGACAGGGGTGGGTGGGGAAAGAGGCTGAGTGGTGTCCACAAAATGGGTTATCCTATCCACTTGATTATTAAAATCCTCCTCTGCTGAGGTCACTCGTTGGTGAGCACTCACATGAAATACAAATATCTTCACAGTTTTTGACCAGTCAGTGAGGTCCATCCACATACCTCTTGCCCAAATTTCTTTGTCATCAATTTTCCAATCATGCTTCTTCCAAGTCCCTGACCATCCAGCCAAACCATTGGCTACAGCCCATGAATAAGTATATAATTACACATCTGGCCATTTCTCCTTCCATGCAAAGTGCATAACTAGGTGCACTGCATGGAGTTCTGTCCACTGGGAAGATTTCCCTTCACTGCTGTTCTTAAGGATGTCCTGGAAAGAGGCTGTAGTGGTGCAGCTGTCCACTTTTGGGTGGTACATGCATATCAGGCAGAACCATCTGTGAATCAGGCCCTAGTCTTCTCTTCCTCTATCAACTGATCATAGGGAACTTCCCATGAGGCCATTGGTGCTGGCAGGGGGAGAGAAGGCAGGGTGGCACGAGTGGAGACCACGGGCATTTAAGCCACTTCCTCATGTAACATACTTGTGCCTTCAGGACATGCTGGAGCCCAATCACATATATACCACTTCTAATTGAAGATAGAATGCTGCTATGCATGATCCACTTTATGGCTAGATGGGTCAGAAAGCACCCAGTTCATGATAGGCAGTTCAGGTCACATGGTGACTTGATGACCTGCAGTCAAACGTTCAGTTTCCACCAAAGCCCAGTAACAGACCAAGAGCTGTCTCTCAAAATGAGAGTAGTTATCTTTAGAAGATGACAGGGCCTAGCTCCAAAATCCTAGGGGCCTTCATTGTGATTCACCTATGGGGGCTTGCCAAAGGCTCCAAACAACATCCCTATCTGACGCCTTAAGCACCGTTGGACCTGCTGGGTCACATAGACCAGGTGGCAGAGCAGCTTACACAGCAGCCTGGACCTGTTGCATAGCCTTCTCCTGTTCTGGACCCCACTCAAAACTGGCAGCCTTTCAGGTCACCCAATACGTGGGCTGAAGTAAAACACCCAAATGAGAAATATATTGCCTCCAAAATCCAAATAACCACTAGGTATTGTGCCTCTTTTTGGTTGTGGGAGGGGCCAAATGCATGAACTTATCTTTCACCTTAGAAGGAATATGTCAACAGGCCCCACACCAGTGGACTCCTAGAAATTTTACTGAGTTAGAAGATCCCTGAATTTTATTCAGTTTTATTTCCCATCTTCTAACACACAAATGTCTCATCAATAAGTCCAGTGTGTTTGCTACTTCTTGCTCACTGAATCCAATCAGCATAATGTCATCAATGTCATGGACTAGTGTGATATCTTCCAGAAGCTAAAAGTGATCAAGGTCTCTTTAAATAAGATTATAACACAAAGAAGGGGAGTTGATATATGCCTGAGATAGGACAGTAAAGATATATTGCTGGCCTTGCCAGCTGAAGGCAAATTGCTTCTGGTGGGCCTTATGGACAGGAATGGAGAAAAAGGCATTTGCCAAGTCAACGGCTATATACCAGGTACCAGGAGATGTGTTAATTTGCTCAAGCAATGAAACCACATTTGGTACAGCAGCTGCAATTGGAGTCACCACTTGGTTAAGCTTGTGATAATCCACTGTCATTCTCCAAGATCCACCTGTCTTCTGCACAGGCCAAATGGGAGAGTTGAACAGGGTTGTGTTGGAAATCACCACCCCTTCATCTTTCATGTCATTGATGGTGTCACTAATCTCCTCAATCCCTCCAGAGATGCAATATTGTTTTTGATTTACTATTATTCTATGTAGAGGCAGCTCTAATGGCTTCTATTTGGCCTTTCCCAGCATAATAGCCCTCACCCTACCAGTCAGGGAGCCATTGTGGGGGTTCTGCTGACTGCTAAGTATGTCTATGCCAATTATGCATTCCAGCACCGGGGAAATGGCCACGGGATGAGACTGGGGACCAACTGGATCCACTGTAAGTCAGACCAGAGATAAAACTCCATTAATTAACTGACCTCCATAAGCCTCTACTTTAACTGGAAAACCACAGTGATATTTTGGGTCCCCTGGAATCAATGTCAGCTCAAAGGCAGTGCCCAGTAGTCCCTGAAATGTCTGATCATTTCCCTTTCCCCAGTGCACAGTTACCCTGATAAAAGGCCAGAGGTCTCCTGGGGGAAGGATGGGAGAAAGATTCACTTCATAAACGGTCTCTAATGTAGTAGGCTCCTTCCTCAAGGGGACCTGGCTTCCCTTTCATTCAAGGGGTTCTGGGTCTGTAAACTGGCTCATGTCTGGAAATTGACTGAGGAGATGTGATTCTCTGTTTTTATAATTCAAATTAATCTTCTGTCCATTCAACCTAGAAGTTTTCTGCTTATATAAATTAAGCAGTAATGCAGTAGGCTTCCTATTAATCTCACTTCTAGAAATAACATGATTAATTACCCAGTGCCAGAGTTCTACATGAGTCAGACCATTCTGATTGCAGCTTTGCCTCTGCTGTCCATTACAGTAGTTATGCCCACATTGCCTTTGATGGTTGAGTGCCTCCGCCTGGACCCTGCCACCTCGGAATCCAATTATTCCCATTGTTTTTTAATTTTGTAGTTGAGTGACTATGGTTTCCACTGTTAGATCTGACATACAGAAAAGAACAATTACAGGGCTCTTCAAAGATGCAGGTGCTGTCCTCACAAACCTCTTTCACAAGGCATTGGTCAATTATATATTTTCTGGACCCTCCCAGCTGGGATGAGTAGGTCTAAAGTGACTAATCCACTCTAACATCCCAATCTCCCTAAGCCTTTGGATCCCTTCCTCTACATTAAACCAAGGTAAATCAGGCATTTCTAGCTCACTCACAGTGTGCTATCTTGTAATCCATATTTCAGCTAACCAAGCAAATAAACTATTAGAACCTTTTTAACTTCCTCCCTAAGCTGCAACATTAAATGCAGAATGACTACTTAGTGTGCCCAAATTGATGTATTCAGCCTGATCCAACTCTATGTTCCTTCCACCATTATCCCACATCCTTAATATCCATTCCCATGCCTATTCTCCAGATTTCTGCTCACAAAAATTAAAAAACTCAAGCAGTTCTTTTCGAGTGTAGTGCACCTCCTCATGGCTCACACTCTCAACCTCATCTCTAGGGGCCCTCTGAAACTTTAGTCTAGTTATAAGTCTAGAAGCAAACACCACTTTTGGAGGTGGCTGCTAAGTAGAATCAGCATTATCTTGCCTGGCAACTGCCTCAGTGGAGGCCATCACTGTTGCCTCAGGCAGTGCAGGGTTAATCTCCTCAGACAAAGGTAGAAAGGCTGATGGCAGCATGGGTTGGTGAAGGGATGTTGACACTACTGTGGATGGGGAAGTTTTTTCTTCCAGCAAAAAAGGATTCATCAGAGTTTACAAACTCAGTGTCCTCAGCTTCATCGGGGTCTTCCCACACATACTCATTCCAAGTTGCAGGGTCCCATTCTTTTCCAATCAATGTCTTCACTGTAACAGTAGACATCTGGGGAGGCTGTGCATGCACCTTTCGTTGCAGGTCAGCCAGTCAATAGATGTGTGTGTACGTGTGTGTATATATATGTGTGTATATATATATGGAGAGAGAAGGAGAGATGGATTGAGACAAAGATATTTGCAAAAGCATTAATTCAGTAAAGTACTGTAGATATATATATATATATGGTGTTTAGCAAAGGTAAGTATAGTCAACCCTCTCTGTCTGTGGGTTCTGCATGCATGTATTCAACCAACTATGCAATAAAATATTTAAAAATAATTAAATGACAACAATACAATATTTAACATATAAATAAAAATACAGTATAACAAATATTTACATAACATTTACATTGTATAAGGTATTATAGGTAACCTACAGATTATTTAAAGTATACAGGAGGATATGTGTAGGTTTGATGCAAATACTACATTTTTTAATATGAGACTTGTGCATCTATAAAATTTTTCGTATTTGCAGGAGTCCTGGAAGCAACCCCCGAGGATACCAGGGAAACACTGTAGTGTCTGCATGTGTGTGTGTGCACGCATGTATGTGTGTGTGTGTAGTTGCTACCTACCTTTCTTTTACCATTTGAAGATGAACTATCATTAGAGAAACTAGGCTCTGTCCAAATTATATAACAGAAAATGTTTTTCTTACTTTTTACATAGATAAGATTAAAAAGTTCATGAACTGGAAAAGAAGAAAAAAAGGTGTGCACATGAGTTTAATGAGGAAAAGGCCTCTAACATTGCATGTGTTTCATGTCTTTTTTTAACATCACTGAGGGACTACCTTCTTGAGAAAACTAAATACAAATCTTGTGTTACTCTCCTGCTGGAGGCATAAACTATTTCTTTATCCTAGAAAAGGTACCTGTTCCCCTGAAAATTAATATGATTAGCTTGAAGACATAGTGAAAAATGACAACCACTTTATTAGGTTACTAAGATCATCTTTTCCTGTCTATTCAGAAAAACAAAGGTTTCAATAATTCAGAATTATAATCCACTAGTGACAAACAAATTATTCACTATTACCGTTAAATATACAATATTAGGGCCCACTGAGAACCATCCCAGTAACCTGACCACCACTGGTCTTCACTGGACACCATGAACCACACTGTCCAAACCTTCTTCTCTCCTATCAACAGCGGCCAGCCCCGCAACTATGAGATGCTCAAGGAGGAGCACGAGGTGGCTGTGCTAGGGGTGGCCCACAACCCTGCTCCCCCGACGTCCACTGTGATCCACATCCGCAGCGAGACCTCCGTGCCCGACCATGTCGTCTGGTCCCTGTTCAACACCCTCTTCATGAACCCCTGCTGCCTCGGCTTCATAGCATTTGCCTACTCCATGAAGTCTAGGCACAGGAAGATGGCGACCTGACTGGGGCCCAGGCCTATGCCTCCACTGCCAAGTGCCTGAACATCTGGGCCCTGATTTTGGGCATCCTCATGACCATTCTGCTCATTGTCATCCCAGTGTTGATCTTCCAAGCCTATCAATAGATCAGGAGGCATCGAGGCCAGGAGCTCTGCCCATGACCTGTATCTCATGTACTCCACCTTCCATTCCTCGCCCTGTCCTAGGAGCCGAGTCCTGTGCCAGCCCTTTATCCTCACACACTTTTCTACAATGGCATTCAATAAAGTGCACGTGCTTCTGGTAAAATAAATAAATAAATAAATAAATAAATATAAATAAATATACAATATTACACACCTACCTTTATATGATGTCCACATTTCCAAAAATATTCAGTTGCATCTTCTTCTTTGCTCACTCATGTTTAAGTTTCTCATATAGAAAATTAAAATGGAAAGATACAGGAAGAGAGGAAAAAAGGTGTGTGAGCAAGTGAGCAAATCAAATGAAAAACTGTTGGATAAGTTTCTGCTCTCCTAGATGATGTAATAAAATCTGGAGGTGAGTCACAGGGCTTAGGTTTAACCTATTTCCTTCATACGTTCATACGTGATGTAATTATTGGTGTGTTTTTTTCTTTGTTTTTTTTTTTTTTTTTTTTTTTTTTTTTTTTTACCAATTTCTGCCCAGTCGCATAGACGAAAAGAGTAAAGAAAGTGGCGACTCCTGAATCTCAATAGAGTACTGGCAGCACTTCCCTATGAATTACTGAAAAAGAATGAGAAGAGAATCAGAGAGAAGGTATAAATTTGAAATTTTGCCCTTTATGTCATGGTGATGTGACAACTAATATCTCTGCACAAATCAGCATCTGAGACTTTAAGTAAACAGACCAATATCTTTGTGGGAAGGAGAGGAAAAACATTTCTCCTGCTTAGTCAAATGACAAATAAATGTAGCTAATTTATAATTCATCCATGATACAAATTTACAGACCTTTGGCTCTGAAAAAATATGCTTTTTACATTTCCAGAGTGATAGTTAACCTCGGAACACTCTATGATGGTAATGTGATATTTTTTGAGAAATGTAACATGAAAAATACATTTTTTTTGGTCAATAGTCTTCAAAGATAGTATTCTTTACCTAATAGTGCTGTTTCTTTTTGCTTGTATCTTGGCCTTGGAGCATCAGAATTTATGTAAAACTGTCACATTTCACCATTACCTTCATTTGCGCTTAAGTGCACACACACACATACACATTCATGAAAGATTGTGTTACTTTTCTTGCCAAAATAAGAATGACATCTTTGTTGAATTTTTCTTTATAAAGTTAAAATTGCATTGCAATAGATACTGTTCCTAAATATGGCTTGCATTTTTCGAAGGGTCTTTTCTTTCAATTAAGGAAACATTGCTATAAGATGAAAATATAAGACGCCCAGCCTAAAATCACGTATTTACATTATATTATGCTTTATGTATCTCCAAACTTTTTAGTTATTAAAAAATTAATGTTCTTTTACATAGCGAATGGACACCGAGATATTCATAGGAACATTATTTAGATTAGCTAAGCAAACTTCTGAAAGAAAATTGAAAACCATGTTCATGTGTAATCATGGAAAATTGATTAAATGATGCAATTTGTGGCTTATTCATAAACAGTCTCAGAAGGTCATTTTAAAATATATTAAAAATGTTATTATTGGAACTATTTACACTTTATATTAAATTAAAAATTAGGATACCAAATTATATGCAAAATACTCTCAGTCATGTAAAATATTGTGCATATAGACAGAAATTTGCCAAAAGTCAGTTAGCTGCGGTCACTGAGTGTGGTTGCTTAGATGGATTTAATTTTTAAAATACATTTTTTCAGCATTTTGTAATGTGCATATTTTGTTCTCATAATCAACTCTTTCTAAACTGCATCTTTTAAGCATATTTTAAAAATCAATTTAACTGTACAGTTTTTACAAAATGTTACAAGTTAAATGATTAAGCACTTATAATTTTGAGAAGTTTGTACTGTAGAACACTCTGATAATTTTGTCAAATTAAGCTCTGTATTAGCATAAAAGGGTGAAAGTGCAAAAACTTTCCTAAGGATGATTTTAATTTCTACGATATTTTGTGCTGTGTTCTGAAATGTTGTATTTCAGTCTTCCATTTTGATGAAATAGCCTGTTGTTCTTTGCTTTTTCATCTAATCTCACCAGAAAAATAAAAAATAGTATAGCCTCTTTTTTTAAATCACGCTTGATGTACATATTTGTCAGATGTAGAATTGTAAGTGCTTTAACTCACTCCTATTAACCACTCTGAAATCCATTGCATCCAGGAATTAGGTTCAGTTAATAGCCTGCTGACACCTAAGGTAAAATTCAGTCATTGTGTATGCATATCAAAATCTATTAAAGCAATTGAATGAAAAGCTTACACTACAAAGCTTAATTAAACACATAGATTTTCACCTATCTTATTTTAAAAGTATGACTTTATCTAAATGATGGAAAAAGAGTTTCCATTGAAATTATCTTTTACATTATCTCCAACACATATTAGAGAATTTTTCTGTGGTCTGCAGCTATACCATTTATTATATTGATGCTTATGAAAAGATTCTTTTTTAAACTATATTCACCGTACATTTGGGCCTAAATTCATGGTAATTTGAAACCTACAAATAACTGTAAATGACTCTCTTTTGCCAAGTACTCAACAACATTTGTATGAACACAGAAATGAGCTTTGATACTGAGCAAATTCAACTTGGAAAGGTAGTTTAGGTAATTTGTTTCATTGATGTCTCATGACAACCATTTTGAGTACTCAGCATAATCAAGTTCCTGTTTTATAGTATAGCCATGAAAAAGTCAATAGAAAATTGAGATTAAACAAATTTTTGGGCAGTGCTTACTTTCATGTGCTAGTCTGTTAGTAAACGTTTATTTCATGAATATGCATTGCGTGCATACTACATACCATTGTAGGTGCTAGCTGAAGTAATCTAAAGTACACAATGGTTCTGCCCTCCCAGTGTTTATCATTGAATGCCAGCGACAGGCAAGTAAGTCATTCTCAAACACTGAACTAAATTTAATGACGAAGGAACTGTAGGCTTTTATGTTAGCACATCAGGGGAGATCTTGGCATAGACTTCATGAAAATGGAAAGGTATCCTTGAGGACATTATGTCTATTTTTAATCATACAGAACATGTAAGCTTGGCCAATAGTTATGAATGGGAGGATGGAACAATTGTCAAAAAATTTCTCTCAGAGGAAAGAGCATATATAAAGAGAGAGAAAAGCATTTTATGGGCTTCAAAACAGATAGAAATGGGCAAGATGCAGAGTGAAAGGGAAATAGTAAGAATTTAGTCATCATTTAAAAACATATTTTATATTGTATAATGTTTAAGTTATATAATATTTGAAAATTTAATATTTTAACATCTGCAAAGCTACTTTCCAAAATACACTATTCAAGTATCTAAATTTTTTTGTTAAATGCTAGGCAAAATGCTGTACTACTTCTTTTGCTTGTAAAATAATTGAAGTCAGGGAAGGTATCTCCCTGCCTTAGTCAGTTTGGGCTGCTACAGCAGAATACCATAAATTAGGTGTTTTAAAAGTCAACCATTTCTGTCTCACAGTTTTGGAGTCTGGGGAGTCCAAAATCATGGTGTCAACAGTTTTAGTGCCTGGTGACATCATGTCTCCTGGTTTGCAGATGGCCTTCCTCTTGTATCTTCACGTGTTGGAGAGCAGAAAGAGAGCAAGCTCTTTTTCTTCAAACAGAAGAAAAGAGACTTCAAACAGAAGTCTCTTTTTTAAAAAGGCACTGTATTAGATCATTCTTGCACTACTATTAAGAAATACATGAGACTAAGTAATTTATAAAGAAATAAGGTTTAATTGGCTCACGGTTTTGCAGACTATATAGGAAGCGTGATGCTAGAATCTGCTTAGCTTCTGAGAAGCCCTCAGGAAACTTACAATCATGGTGGAAGGCAAAAGAGGAGCCAGCACTTCACATGGCCAGAGTAGGAGAGTGAGAGTGGGGAGGAGCCACACACTTTTAAACAACCAAAGCTAGTGAGAATTCTATCAGGAGAACAGTGCTAGAGGGATGGTGATAAATCATTAGAAACTGCCCCCATGATCCAATGACCTCACACTAGGCCCCACCTCCAGCACTGGTGATTACAATTCAACATGAGATTTGGGTGGGAACACAGATCCAAACCAGATCAGGCACCAATTTCATTCTTGAGGGCATCATCTTCACTATTTAATTATCTCCCAATGAGCTGCCTTCAAATACCATAATCTTGGGTGTTAGGGTTTCAACATATAAATCTTCAGAGGATAATCTGAAAATTTCTCACAGTTTTGGAATCTGGGAAGTCCAAAATCATGGTGTCAACAGTTTTAGTGCCTGGTGACATCATGTCTCCTGGTCTGCAGATGGCCTTCCTCTTGTATCAGCCCATAATTCCTCCACTTGTCACAGACAATTATGCCTAGTAAATATCAAAACCAGAGTTTGAAACCAGATTATCTGAGTAAACTGGTTATTATTTATTAAGATGTCCACTTCTGTCAAAAACAAAGCAAAACTAAACAAAACACACAGATAACTATTCATATTTAATTTATATTGAAAACTAAGTATCTTTGCTTTGATTTAAATTACCTCATCATGACACTAGAACGTTAAAGTTTTAACTCACTTTATTTTTATAACTGCTCCCAACTTGACTTTCAAAGCTGTAAATTCCCTGTGGAATTATAAAATTTATTTTTGCCAAGTTAAAGTCCTTAGTTACTTCTAATTTAAATCACAGTGTCCTTTGGTCAACATAGAAATCCAAGTTTCATAAACTTTTCTTTTGCCTTCCTTATTTTCAGAGTGAAACCTAGGTTTAAAAGCTTACTTATAAACCTGACATCTGCAGCAATTTTTCTAAATTATACAGCACTACATTGGTCTGGTTGTTTGTGCTGTTGTGGAGTATAGTTTCTTTTATTTGATGTTTTGTTGTCAAACCCTGACTCTACTTGACCCCACAGTTGATGAACAAGTTTCCATCATGACCTCTAATATCCCTAATCACTAGGCCTGTAATTCTTTATTTTATTTTTATTAGATTTTTTTTTTATTTTTTGGTATGTGGCATCTCAATTACTCTTCCTAAAATTTTAAAAAGCTCCTTCTCATTTCTTGGACAATGGGCCTATCTAAAACCATCCTCAACCCTATATAGGTAGACATTTCACTCTTTTCTTATTTCTGGAATATCATAAAGAACATGAATTTCTGCTAAATGGTTTACTGTATACCTTTCCTACCACCTGGCCAATGAGTTAAATTCACCCTGGACTTTGGATTCATCACAAATTACTCTAAATTCTGTTGTTTCCGAATCACTTTGGGAATAAGACCTGAGGAACTACAGGGACTGGAAAGTCCCTATTAGTGAATAAATTTTCTTTTTTTTTTTTATTCCTTTGCTTAAATCTTAGTTCAAAGTTCAGAAATGGTACATATTTCCTGTCTGTTTGAAGTGTAAAAGACTTTTAAAAATAATCTTGGCCGGGTGCGGTGGCTCACGCCTGTAATCCCAGCACTTTGGGAGGCCGAGGAGGGCGGATCAAGAGGTCAAGAGATGGAGACCATCCTGGCTAACATGGTGAAACTCTGTCTCTACTAAAAATGGAAAAAAAAATTAGCTGGGCGCGGTGGCAGGTGCCTGTAGTTTCAGACACTCGGGAGGCTGAGGCAGGTGAATGGAGAGAACCCGGGAGGCAAAGCTTGCAGTGAGCCGAGATTGCGCCACTGCACGCCAGCCTGGGTGACAGAGTGAGACTCCGTCTCAAATAAATAAATAAATAAATAATTAAAAAATAATAATTTTATGCAATAGGGAACACATTCTCAGTCTGTGTCTTAATCATATTCTACATTTTCCAGAGTTTGTGGTCTTGCTACTCCAAACCAATATTTCTAAAATTTAAAACACTTTTTTTTTCTTTCTCAAGCATCTGGTTCTTTAAAATAGAAACACTAGCTTTTGTAGACTCTGTATTTGCAGATATTAAAAAAATCAACTCATATATTCAAGTGACTTTGTTCTGATTTATATCTGACCAGCATCACAAAGAAATGAATACCAATGAATTATTAAGTGTAAAAGTGAGAATAACGGTAAAAATGCAGAAATAAATATATATATATATAACTTCACATAATGAATAGTAGCACAAGTTCAAAAATTTGTTTTTTTCTATATGTTGATGACTAGTTAGATACATTACATTAGGCTATGCATATTTTTTAAACATTCTGCATAAAAAATAACTCAAATAAATAGACAGTTAGACCTAAATATGACCCAAAAAAACTCAATGCTAAAAGTGGATAGGCAACATTTACGTTAGAGTAAAAACATAATGAAACCTAAATTAATAGTCAAAAACTGGAAAAACAATTAAAATTGAGTCTGTTTCATTTGCTGATAAACTTCTTTTATTTCTTTTTTTTTCTCTTTAAAATCCCAATATTAATTAAAGGCTTCTAGGAATTCTAGGAAGAGATGGAATATTCAACTAATAGGTCTGCATTTAAATGTTCTTTAATTATTAAGTCCATTTGCTTTATAACTTTCAGATACAATATAATTTGAGCTAGTGTGATTTGGGGTTTTAACTAATAGAAACCTAAGGGGTTTGAAGCAGACCATTACTGGCAGGGATTCAGTGGTCTATCAGTATCAGAGTCAGTATCTCTGTAATGTTCATAGCCTGTCTTTGTCAGCTATCACCTCATGGTTACAGAATATTGTGTTCTAGAAGTCACATTTATATTCAAGGCAGAAAAAAGCAGAAAGAGATCTTGTTCTAGGTATGGCTCAACTGTAATAATCAAAGGAGAAAGTTTCTAGAGCATCTTTCTTTCTAGCAGATTACTGCTTAAATTTAACAAAGTTTAGACCAGAACTAGATCACATGGCCATTTCTAGCTGCTATCATGGTGGGAAGAATAGAAACATTATTGTCATAATGGACGTAATTTTATCATAATCCACTGCTTGGGGCTAGAAGCTTTGTCAGGGTTCTGTTAAACTAAAAATTAGGGGAAAATGGGCATGAAGCCAAAAACAGAGTCTGACACAAGACTATCAAGACTATCATTTGATTCTGACTGTAAATTTGAAATAAAATTTCTCTTCTAATTATATAAATTGATGTGTTATGTCCTGTTATATAAATGAGAGTGATATGATTTGGCTGTGTCCCCACCCAAATTTCATCTTGAATTGTAGCTCCCATAATTCCCACGAATTGTGGGAGGGATCCGGTGAGAGATAATTGAATCATGAGGGTGGTTTCCCCCACACTGTTCTCGGGGTAGTGAATAAGTCTCAGGAGATCTGATGGTTTTGTAAGGGAAAACCCCTTTTGCTTGGCCCGCATTGTCTCTTGTCTGCTGCCATGTAAGGTATGAGTTTCGCCTTCTGCCATGACTGTGAGGCCTCCCCATCTATGTGGAATTGTGAGTCCTTTCTCTTTTTCTTTATAAATTACCCAGTCTCAGCTATGTCTTTATCAGCATCATAAGAACAGACTAATACAGTAAATTGGTCCCAGGTTGTGGGGCACAAGCTGTAAAGATGTCTGAAAATGTGGAAGCAACTTTGGAACTGGGTAACATGCAGAGGTTCGAACAGTTTGGAGGGCCCAGAGAAAGGAAAAAATGATGTGGGAAAGTTTGGACTTCCTAGAGTCTTGGAGAGCTCAGAAGACAGAAAGATGTAAGAAAATTTGCAACATCCTTGAGATTTGTTGAATGGCTTTGATCAAAATGCTGATAATGATATGGACAATGAAATCCAGGCTGCAGTGGTGTCAGGGGGAGGCAAGGAATTTGTTGGGAACTGGAGTAAAAGTGACACTTGCTATATTTTAGCAAAGAGACTGGCGATATTTTGCCCCTGCCCTAGAGATATGTGGAACTTTGAACTTGAGAGAGATGATTTGAGGTATCCAGTGGAAGAAATTTCTAAGCAGCAAAGCACTCAAGAGGAAACAAAGTATAAATGTTTGGAAAATTTGCAGCCTAAAGATGCGATAGGAAGAAAAAACCCATTTACTGAGGAGAAATTCAAACTGGCCATGGAAATTTGCATAAGTAATGAGGAGCCAAATATTAATCACCAAGACAATGGGGAAAATGTCTCCAGAGCATGTCAGGAGTCTTCAAGGCAACCCCTCCCATAACATGCTCAGATGCCTAAGAAGAAAAAATGGTTTCTTGGTCTGGGCCCAGGACCCCCTGCTACGTGCAGCCTAGAGACTTGGTGCCCTGCATCCCAGATGCTCCAGCCATGGCTAAAAGGGGCCAAGGTACAGCTTGGACCATGGCTTCAGAGGGTGCAAGCCCCAAGCCTTGGCAGTTTCCACGTAGTGTTGAGCTTGAGAGTGAACAGAAGTCAAAAATTGAGGTTTGGGAACCTCCACCTAGATTTCAGAGGATGTATGGAAATGCCTGGATACCTGGGCAGAAGTTTGCTGCAGGAGCGTGGCCCTTATTGAGAACCTCTTCTAGAGCAGTGCGGAAGGGAAATCTGGGGTTGGAGCCCCGACACAGAGTCCCTACTGGGGCACTGCCCAGTGGAGCTCTGAGAAGAGGGCCACCATCCTCTACACCCCAGAAAATGTCAGATCCACCAACATCTGGCATCGTGCACCTAGAAAAACCACAGACACCCAATGCCAGCCCATGAAATCAGCCAGGAGAAGGGCTACACGTTGCCAAGGCACAGGGGCGGAGCTTCCCAAAGCTGTAGGAGCCCACCTCTTGTATCAGTGCACCCTGGATGTGAGACATGGGGTCAATGGAGATCATTTAGGAGTTTTAAGATTTGACTGCCCCACTGCGTTTTGGACTTGCAGGGGGCCTTTAACCTTTTCATCTTGGTGAATTTCTCCCATTTTGAATGAGTGTGTTTATTCAATGCCAGCACCCTCAGTGTATCTAGGAAGTAACTAATTTACTTTTGATTTTACAGGCTCATTGGCAGAAAGGACTTGGCTTGTCTCAAATGAGTCTTTGGGTTGTGGACTGCTGAGTTAATGCTGAAATGAGTTAAAACTTTGGGGGATGCAGAAATGAGTTAAAACTTTGGGGAATGGTTGAGAAGGCATGATTGGTTTTGAAATGAGAGGACATGAGATTTTGGAGAGGCTGGGGCCAAATGGTATGGTTTGGCTGTGTCCCCACCCAAATCTCATCTTGAATTATAGCTCCCATAATCCCCTTGTGTTGTGGGAGGGACCCAGTGGAAGATAATTGAATTATGGAGGTGGTTTCTCTCCTACAGCTCTTGTGGTAAAAGAGCTGATGGTTTTGTAAGGGGAAACCCCTTTTGCTTGGCCTCTCATTCTCTCTTGTCTGCTGCCATGTAAGATGTATGTTTCACCTTCCTCCATGATTGTGAGGCCTTCCCAGCCACGTTGAACTGTGAGTCCATTAAACCTCTTTTTCTTTATAAATTACCCATTCTCAGGTATGTCTTTATCAGCAGCATGAGAAGAGACTAATACAGAGAGAAACAACATAAAGTCATATATATTATTTGAAACATCAAACTCAGTGCCTAAGTATCACTTACTCAATCCAAAGAGTCAGTCTGTTTTACCTGTGGATGACAACTTAGAAACCCAGAAGTTTTAAAAATCAGCCAATGAGCCATATTTGCCACCAAACATCCACTGGCATTAGCAAATGACATTACTATCTAAAACTGGCTTTCAAATAAAATAAAAACAGTGCTGTTCACTACAAGAAGTATTACAGTTTCCAATGCCTTGATTGTTACAGCAGCATATCCTGCAGTAGTAGCTGCAGTCTTTATGTGTGTTGTAGTAGAAGAACATAAGACACTCTTTAAGTGTTATCCTCAACCAGTGACGTATCAAAACATAAACCATTCCACTAACCCTACCATCGAATACAAAAGTAATTGTCTTATACTAGTAAAGTTGTCCATGTTTTCAAGAACAGTGTTTTATAAAATGTTTCTGAAGGGCCACCTGCATTAAGAATTTAGAAATCAGACACAAAATGTCTGTGTATGGAATTTTACATTTTTAGTGAACACACCAGGGGATTCTCATGCCCTCTGAAATCAGAGAACCACTCTTCTAGAGTGTAGCAGATTAAATAGTGGCTGGACTTCAAAATGTGTGTTCAGGCAGAACCTTGACAAATGACATGATTTGAAGTAAGAAGAGTCTTTACAGATGCCATTAAGGTTAGGGTCTTGAGATGAGATATCCTGAGTTAGGATGTGTGTGGAAACCAATGGCTGGTGTTTTTATAAGTGACAGAAAAGGAAAAGACAGACACAGAGAGAAGAAAGACATATGAAGATAAAGGCAGAGATTGAAGTTATCAAGTGTGTAAGCCAAGGAATGTCAAGAATTGCCAGGAGCCCTCAGAAGCTGGGAGAAAATGATGAAACAGATTCTAAGAGAATATGTTTCTGTTGTTTTAAGCCATGAAGTCTGTGGCAATTTGTTATGGCATCCTTAGGTAGCTAATACATATGGTAATGTTTGCTATCTTAAGTCATTGGCTTTTCAAACTTGAGCAATGGAATAACCTTCATAATTCTTTAATTTCTTTTTCTTTCTTTCTTTCTTTTTTTTTTTTTTTTTTGTCTTAGACAGAGTTTTGCTCTTGTTGCCCAGGCTGGTGTGCAATGGTGTGATCTTGGCTCACCGCAACCCCCGCCTCCCAGGTTCAAGTGATTCTCCTGCTGCAGCCTCCCGAGTGGCTGGGGTTACAGACATGTGTGACTACGCCCGGCTAATTTTTTGTATTTTTAGTAGAGACAAGGTTTCTCCATGTTGGTCAGGCTGGTCTCAAACTCCTGACCTCAGGTGATCTGCCTGCCTCAGCCTCCCAAAGTGCTGGGATTACAGGCGTGAGCCACCAAGCCCAGCCGGGTTAATTTCTAAATTAGAAGCATCTCTGATGGACCCCTCATGGGTCTACCTGAAGTCTCGAACTACATCACAGTTCAACTTCTCCCTTTTGTCAGTCTTCTATCCTAATGTCTTACTGGTACTGTTCCTGAGAGCATTCCTAAATATACCATGTGTGATTTTTGGAAGTTGGTAGCAGTCTGGTTTCTAGAAAGCAGACCCTAAAATGATACCTTACAGCTAAATCACCTATAGGCAAGCAGGAAATGAGGATCCCATCACAGGTGAAAGATAGAGTACCACATTCCATTGGCTTGCTGTTGGACTACAATTATTAAATTTTCAACAATGCTGATGCAAAATGAGAAGGGTTACTGTGGAAAGGATTGAACTGGCAGATGTATTTTCTCAGACTTTGAGAGGTGGAGGAGGTGATTATTATGAGACTATTTCATGGGAAATAGTGAATAGCTTTGCTGATTGATCAGGACTTGGGAGAAGAAAGATTAAACACTGTGGGACAAGGAGGTCTGGTAAAGAGGCAAGCAGACGGAGTTATGAGAGAGATATGACTTTTATATGGTGCTGTATCCCTAATTAGGTAGACTACATATGTGTGGAATCAAGTTGTTCCCATAACAATAGCCCTTAGTAGCCTCACTTCAGTTACTTACCTAAATAATTTGAGCGTCCTGACCCTAAAACTGCAGTCCTAGATCTTGTGATTCTCAGAGATTGAATATTTGCGGAAGGCTGATTAAACTTAACCTATGGCTGCCATATGGCCCTTTGGGGTTCGTTGTGCATAGATCATAGATCTTCAAAGCCAATAAAATGAGGTATGCTGACAAGAATAATTGTTGTTGGTAATCAGGAATAGGTAGGGTTGGTCTGATACAATAGAGGCAGAGAAAATAGTGTTTGCCAGATTAATCCCCTGGAGCATCTAGTTGACTTGGTCTGCCCAATTTTGATGGTATGTGAGCAAGTACAACATCAACAATCTCAGAAGGACGTGAAAAATCAGAGGGCTCAAACTTCTCAGGTATGCAAATCTGGGTCACCTTGATAGGTAAGCTACCCAAATCAGCCAGGATTCTAGGCAACAATGAAACAAATTTAAAATATGTATCAGAAGGAGGCAAACAATAATTTAAAAAATAGTTGCAGCTGTGAAATTAGCTGTGGCTGTATGAACTTATTTTTTCCCCATTAACCTTCCTCTAATAAGTTGTCCAGAAACAATACCAGCCAGAGTCTTGGAGAGTATGTTCCCAAATAGAGTAAACATACCATGCAAAGCACATGGATTCTAACTAGTCAAGGGGTGGTATGCAGTGGATGCTGTAGCTTTGCCCTAGATTCACATTCAATCCTGGAAGGCAGCTCACAGGTGAGACTCTCAAGGAACTCCCTTATTGAAAGGCTTCTGTCATAGTTAAAACTTCTCTTAGGGCCAGCCCACTTCCCAAAATTGGTCCTCACAGAGGTTCAAAGACCCAATCTTCTTGTTCCAATTTGGGATATCTCTGAAGTGCCGTCAGCTAAGGTCTGTGTTGTAGGTGCATTGTAGTTCAAATTCTTCCTCTGCCTCATCCTGCTTCTCTCACTCGTAGGTATTCTAGATAAGGCATAACAGAAATTATCAATGTGTACCTTTTAATTATACAATGACTTTGCTTAAAACCTGAATATCTTTTAAACTTTTTCTTTCCTGAAAATTTCTTATCCTTTTAAAAAGTATTTTCATTTACTCTCAGGTATACACATACCTAGTTTGAAGAAACTGATATACTCCACCAACTGTTCAAAGCTCTTTAAATTTTCAATCCTTATTATAACTCATTTTTTTGAGAAACAAATCATTAGAACACTTATATTAAAGATAGAATTAGTCCTGAAAAATAATTTGTTTATGATTTTAGATGCTTTATCAGATGTGACAATTTATGTACTTGCCTATGTCTTCCATTAAATGTCAGACATTTTAATTTTATTCAGTTTACATCCACGTATCACAACACCTGCCTTCTAATAGTCAATATCCATTCAAAAATTAATATATGAAAAAATATGTACATAAGAGATATGCGTGCTAATGAACAAGATTATGTTTGAAGTAAAATTACCAGTGAAAAAAATAAAAATATGGTAAGATTCCAGGAACCTGTTTTTATAGTCCAAATTCTTTGTTCTTGCTTTTAGAGAAAGTGTAAGTTTGTTTCCAAATCAGGCATCACGGTGATATTAAGTATGACTGGAATCTCACTAGGCAGATGTGCAGTCACTGTAAATGCTGATAATGTTCCTGTTTAGTACAGAATGTTTATAATTTTTCATGTAATCAATGACAACCTGTGACAGATTTCTTCCAAATAAAGGTCAAATTTCATAATAGCCTGTCATAGTTGATATTTACACAAAAGTAGAAAAGTTCCAAGAATTTCCGTAGAAATATGTTTTAGTTCTATTTCTTTTTCAAATGCAGAATATTTTCTACATATAGTTTAAAAATTTGATGCTCTTATTCTTTCAACATCAAAGCAACACCTTCTCAAAATAAGTTATTTTTGTAAAAATTGTTCAGGGGTGCCTTATAATTTATATGCTATTTTAATGAAGACGTCTAATGTTTTTGGAGAATTAGCATAACATGAATTAAGTCAGTCAACCCTGGAACTAAACATGATAGTTATCTTCAGCATTGTAGTAAATGATTATAGATCATCTGGGGCAACTGTTTTCAACAAGAGGTAATTTTTCCCTCAAGGGAAATTTTGACAATGTCTAGAGAAATAGTTTGCTTGTTATGACTAGGAGGATGCTATTAACATTTAGTGAGTGGAGGCCAGGGATCCTGCTAAACATCTCATAATGCACAGGAGAGGCCCCAAAATAAAGAATTATTGAGCCTGAAATGGTAATAGCATACTGACTGAGAAGCCCTAATCTAAAATAATCTCAGTATTTTAGGTAACATTCAGATACACTTTCTGGAGAAACATTTTAGTTTTCAAATGCTTCACAGATGGATTCTACAACTTCAGAAACCAGAATGTTATTATACTGCCTTCTTAATAACAGAGAATTTGGGCAGTACATAAATTCTCCATAATTGTTTTAGAAAAGAGTTTAATTGAAATGAGTTTATGATTTCAGAGTTATTTAAATATGTTATTTATTTTGGGAAGAAAAATAAGTGTAAGCATAAATATAAATGTAAATGATCTAGGTAGTAATTTAGGAAATTATTTTTGTTTTGTCTTCTGATAATTTACGCAGATTTAAAAAGACATCACTTGCCCAGATCTTTTCAACCTGTAAAAAAAGAGAAAACTGGCATTTCTAGGGCATGTTTAATCTTATCATTGACTGTTTTCTTTAAAATTAATATTGTAACTAAATTCTACTGTTCCTATGTTAGGCTCACTTGCTTTATACTTCTATTCATTTCTTGTCTGGCCTATATTCAGATTTTTCAAATAATTTATACAATTGTTATTTTATTTTACTAATTTGCTATGTATACGTTATTCTTTTTAAAGTTATTTTAGATATTAAACCATTTAATTTTTACTCATTGTCACTTAATATACATTATTATTTTTATTAATTTTGATAAGAGAACAATATACTCCATTTTCTCCTTCTCTTATTTTGAGTCATTGTTCCAAATAGTTTTAAAGCCACAAAAGTACTACTATTATTTTTTACCTTTACTTACTTTCTCACTATTCATTTATATATTCTCTTTTTATTTTCTTTCTCATTTCTTCCTGCAGTTCTGTTGGTTTCCATTTGGGGTCATTTTTCTTCAGTCTTAACTTCCTTTTGATTTATTTAATTTCAGGTTATCTTGTAGCAAATGCTGTTAGATTTTTGTCTGAAACACTTTATTATTGTAGCTTCAATTTTACGAATACTTCATTGGGCATAGAATTCTAGATAGGTATTTATTTCCTTTTATTATTTAAATAATACCATTCCATTGTCATTAGGGCCATAATTTGTATAGAACAAATTTCTGGTGACTTAAAATTACTCCTCTGAAATTAATGTACAATGTTTTCTGGCTACTTTTCAGATTTTCTGTCTCTTTTTTCTAATTTCATTTTAGGTTCAGATGATACTTTTTTTTTTTTTTTTTTTGAGACGGAGTTTCGTTCTTGTCGCCCAGGTTTGAGTGCAATGGCTCGATCTTGGCTCACTGCAACCTCCACCTCAAGGGTTCAATTGATTTGCCTGCCTCAGCCTCCCGAGTAGCTGGGATTATAGGTGCCCTCCACCATGCCCAGCTAATTTTTAGTAGAAATGGGGTTTCACCATGTTGGCCAGGCTGGTCTCAAACTCCTGACCTCAGGTAATCCACCCACCTCAGCCTCCGGAAGTGTTGGGACTAGAGGTGTGAGCCACCACACCCAGCCCAGGTGATACTTTTACAGATTTGTTACATGGGTAAATTGTGTGTCACTGAGCCTTGATGTATGAAGGATCCCATCACCAAGGTAGTGAGCATAGTATCTGATAGGTAGCTTTCCAACCCACACCATCCTCATATCCTCCCCCTTCAAGCAGTCCCCGGTGTCTTGTATCCATCTTTGTGGTGTCCATGTATATTGAATGACTTCTCCATTAGTTCACTTAGGATAATAGCCTCCAGCTGCATCCATGTTGCTGCAGAAAACATGATTTTATTCATTTTTCTGGCTGCATACTATTCCATTGTGAATATGTACCACATTATTTTGAGTCCACAGTGATGGGTATATTGGTTGATATCCCTTTGGTATTTTGATTAGTGCTGTGATGAAGATATGATTACATGTGTCTGTTTGGTAGAACAATTTATTTTCCTTTGGGTATACACACAATATTGGGATTGCTGGGTTGAATGGTAGTTCTGTTTTAAGTTCTTTGAGAAATCTTCAAACTGCTTTTCACAGCAGCTAAACTAATTTACATTCCTACCAGCAGTGTATAAAGTATTCCTTCTTCTCTGTAATCTTGTCAACATCTGTTGTTTTTTGACTATTTAATAATAGCCATTTTCTGGCCATGTGTAGAAATCAGAAGCTGGACCACTTCCTTGCACTTTGTACAAAAATTAACTGAAGATGGATTAAACACTTAAATGTAAGGCCTAAAGCCATAAAAACCCTAGAAGAAAATGTAGGCAATACCATTAAGGACATAGGCATGGGCAAAGACTTCATGACTAAAACACCAAAAACAATGGCAGCAAAAGCCAAAATAGACAAATGGGATCTAATTAAACTAAAGAGCTTCTGCACAGCAAAAGAGACTATCATCGGAGTGAACAGGCAATCTACAGAATGGGAGAAAATTTTTGCAAGCTACCCATCTGACAAAGGTCTAATAGCCAGAATCTATAAGGAACTTAAATGAATTTATAAGAAAAAAAATCATAAAGTGGGCAAAGGATATGAACAGACACCTCTCAAAAGAAGACATTTATGCAGCCAACAAACATATGAATAAAAGCTCATCTTCACTGGTCATTAGAGAAATGCAAAAATCAAAACCACAATTAGATAACATCTCACTCCAGTTAGAATGGCAATTATTAAACAGTCAGGAAACAACAAATGTTGGCGAGGCTGTGGAGAAATAGGAACACTTTTACACTGTTGGTGGGTGTGTAAATTAGTTCAAACATTGTGGATGACAGTGTGGCGATTCCTCAAGGATCTAGAACCAGAAATACCATTTGACCGAGCAATCCTATTAATGGGTATACATACAAAGGATTACAAATCATTCTACTATAAAGACACATGCACATGGTATGTTTATTGCAACACTATTTACAATAGCAAAGACTTGGAACCAACCCAAATGCCCATCAATGATAGACTGGATAAAGAAAATGTGGCACATATACACCATGGAATACTAAGCAGACCTAAAGAAGAATGAATTCATGTACTTTTCAGGGACATGGAAATGCTGGAAGCCATCATCCTCAGCAAACTAACACAGGAACAGAAAACCATACACCATATATTCTCACTTATAAGTGGGAGTTGAGCAATGAGAACACATGGACACAGGGAGGCAAACATCACACACTGGGGCCTGTTTGGGGGGTGGGAGGAAAGAGGAGGGAGAGCATTAAGACAAGTACCTAATGGATGTGGGGCTTAAAACCTAAATGACAGGTTGATAGGTGCAGCAAACAACCATGGGACATGTATACCTATGTAACAAACCTGCACATTCTGCACATGTATCACAGAACTTAAAGTAAGAAATAATAATAGCCATTCTGATTAGTGTGAGATGATATCTCGTTTTGATTTGCATTTCTCTAATGATTAGTGATTAGTGATGCTGAGCACTCTTTTTTGTTTGTTTGTTTTTTGTTTTGAGACAGGATCTCTCTCTTTCATCCAGGCTGCAGTGCTTTAGTGTGATCATGGCTCACCACAGCCTCCATCTCCTGGGCTCAAGCAGTCCTCCCACCTTAGCCTCCTAAGTAGCTCACACTAGAGGAGTGCACCACCACACCTGGCTAATTTTAAAATTTTCTTTATAGAGATGGGGTTTCCCTGTGTTGCCATGCTGATCTCAAACTCCTGAGGTCGAAGGATCCTCTGGCCTCAGCTTCCCAAATTGCTGAGATTATAGGTAGAAGCCACCATGCCTGCCATATGTTTTCTTTTGAGAAGTGTCTGTTCATGTTCAAGATTCTGGATATTAGCCCATTATGTAGATTGTGTGTTTACTCTGTTGACTTTTTTTTTCCTGGGCAGAAGCTCTTTAATTTAATTAGGTCCCACCTATCAATTTTTGTTTTTGTTGCAAATGATTTTGAGGACTTAGTCATAAATTATTTTCCAAAACCAATGTCCAATATGTCCTTGATTCTTAGTAGTCTTACTGTTGTATTTCTAGGTGTCACTTTCTTGGTATTTATTTTGCTTGAGGGTTGCAAAACTTTTTGGATATGTAACCTGAGGTCTTGAATCAATGTTTTGAATCTTTTCAGCCTTTTTTTTTTTTACTCTATTTTATCCCTGCTTTCATTTCGTTGCCCTCCTAGCACCTCAGCTGAAATTATGTTAGACCTTTTCACGATGTCCCATCTATCTTTAAGTTGTTTATATGTTTGTCATTTTTTTCCATATATTTAAGTGTGGATATACTCTTTAAATACATTCTATTTGTTTATTTTCCAGTTTACTAATTGTGTATTCTGCTGTTGTTAATGTTTCATTAAATCCATATAATAACTCTTAACGTCAAATATTATATTTTTAAATTTTAGAATGTCACCTTTTTACAGACCTTAACAATCTCATAAAATTCTCCGTCTTTTAATTAATTATACCATTTTGTTCTTTATGTGTTTATACAAATATTTTGGCCTTATTATTTTATGTCACATGTAATAACGGTTTTATTGAATACAACATTATGTATTAAAATATAGATGCTCTAGTTAATGACATCTTCTTCCAGAGTGTAGGAAAATGCGATGGTAGCTAATTACCTTAAATCAATAAAATTCTATGTTCAACAGGGGCTAGAATATTTCTCTAGTAAGACTTAGTCTACTTTTTGTTTACTCATGCCAATCCTTTCCTTTTTTCTTTCTTTTTTTATTTTATTATGTTATTTTATACATATATTTACTATACTTTAAGTTCTAGGGTACATGAGCACAAGGTGTAGGTTTGTTACATATGTATACATGTGCCATGTTGGTGTGCTGCACCCATTAACTCGTCATTTACATTAGGTATATCTCCTAATGCTATCCCTCCCCCCTCCCCCCACCCCACAACAGGCCCCAATATGTGATGTTCCCCTTCCTGTGTCCAAGTGTTCTCATTGTTCAATTCCCACCTATGAGTGAGAACATGCAGTGTTTGGTTTTTTGTCCTTGCGATAGTTTGCTGAGAATGATGGTTTCCAGCTCCATCCATGTCCCTACAAAGGACATGAACTCATCCTTTTTTATGGCTGCATAGTATTCCATGGTGTATATGTGCCACATCTTCTTAATCCAGTCTACCATTGTTGGACATTTGGGTTGGTTCCAAGTCTTTGCTATTGTGAATAGTGCCGCAATAAACATACACGTCCATGTGTCTTTATAGCAGCATGATTTATAATCCTTTGGGTATATAGCCAGTAACGGGGTTGGCTGGGTCAAATGGTATTTCTAGTTCTAGATCCCTGAGGAATCACCACACTGTCTTCCATAATAGTTGAACTAGTTTACAGTCCCACCCACAGTGTAAAAGTGTTCCTATTTCTCCACATCCTCTCCAGCACCTGTTCTGACTTTTTAATGATCGCCATTCTAACTGGTGTGAGATGGTATCTCACTGTGGTTTTGATTTGCATTTCTCTGATGGCCAGTGATGATGAGCACTTTTTCAATAAAATACTGGCAAACCGAATCCAGCAGCACATCAAAAAGCTTATCCACCACGATCAAGTGGGCTTCATCCCTGCGATGCAAGGCTGGTTCAACATATGCAAATCAATAAACGTAATCCAGCATATAAACAGAACCAAAGACAAAAACCACATGATTATCTCAATAGATGCAGAAAAGGCCTTTGACAAAATTCAACAACACTTCATGCTAAAAACTCTCAATAAATTAGGTATTGATGGGATATATCTCAAAATAATAAGAGCTATTATTTTTTAATAGAGAGCCTGAAAATTTCACTGCAATTCTTTGTTCCGGGGAAAGGTAAGAAAGAGCCAACTATCTATCTACTCTTTGCCTCCCAGGGATTTAGAAAATTATGCTCTACTTTTAGAAGAGCTTACTCAGGTGTCTAGATTTTTATTTTCCCCATAATAAAAGTAACATTGGGATAGTTGATTACATCAGCTAAATCAGAAACTTGTGTTTATAAAAGTTTGGGTGACAGTTCTTGAAAGACTCTCATTCACGTGTAAAAATAGGCTAGTTCCTATTGAGTTAAATTTGGCAATATAACACAAAATTACTAAGGCAATATGATTTGACCCAGAAATGCAACTTTTAAAAACTTACTCTGAAGATATATTTCAAACACAAAGTAATATATATGCAGATGACTATTCTTTGCTTGTAGATGAACGTTTTTTAAAGTAAAAAATAATAGAAACTACCTAAATTTCCAATATAAGATTTTTTTATTTTATGATACATACACAAAATGTAGTACTATTAAGGTGTAAGAGAATGAAGAAAGTCTATGGACCAATATGGAATAACTTCAGGTGATATTACTCAATGAAAAGATATAAGGGCAAAAATGCATATAAAGAATGCTACTTTTTATGTAGGTAAGAAAGAACATAGGAAAATGGAAAGTTGCATGCAAGTAGATAATGGGATGGGAAGGATATGTCAGAGACTCTGTAAATTTGTATAACTCTATTTTTTTCGTAACTATATATTTTCCTGTAGTTTTTGGCTTTTGGAAGTTGTTAATGTATACATGTTCCAATATATCAACAATAATGGGAAGATAAAGTAAAACTGAAAACAGTTATCAAACTGAAAGAAATAAATGAATTTCAAATGACTAACAGGGCCACTTTGAAAAAACAAAAAGAAAAGAAGCAAGGCAATCCAAGAACACAGAATTTGACTGTATGCCCTCATTTCTGAGTAGGATAAATTTAGTGGGGGAGTAATGAAAACGTATCCTGAATTCTTTTCAGTGAACTTACATTTGGTGGTGGTATAGTCGAATCCAGTTAAAAATAAATGTATTTGTATTGTAGATTGAGAAAATGAGTAAATGTAATGAGATTTGGGGAGCCACAGTCCTCTCTACAGAAAATGTGATACACAATGTAGAAGGGGGAAACATAAGAATAAGTCTCTGAGAAGATGTGTTGGAATTGAGTTTGATATCAGTTTGATACCATGTATATGTATTTTTGTGCATATATATTCATACGTATAAACAAACAAATTTCCTATTTCTGTCCACAAAGTGAACTTTGGAAGAAATACAATCCAGTACCAATGGGCATAACTGGAACTCCAATCTTAGTTTCTCATAATATAATTTGTCACTTTCCCCTAAAAAGAACCAGAGCTATTTCTTGAAATGGCTGATTCTAGGCTGGGACAGTATAGACAAAAGATCATCCTGGGACATCTTGTTATAACAGAAAGTGAGGAAGTACTCTAAAGGCTGATGGAGACAGTCGCAGTGCATGGGATGTAGCCTGAAGGAGCTCTAAATAGCCAAAAATAAGACCATTTGAATATCAAAATAATGAAAGACACTAAGGGAGCACAGACCAATGAAAAACTAGAAACCCGTTGAGTCCATATTGGATATCAAACAAACAAATAAATGAGGAGAAGGGAGAAATCTTGCTTACAGTAGATTTGTAAAGGCCAATTTATAGAAGGAGTTCCGGACATGGAGAATCAACATTGCTGTAAAAACTGGTTCAGGTAAAAAGCAAAGGCTTATAAATATAGAAAGGAATTTGATGAGAAGTAGGCTTAATGAGATCTCTCTACATACTTCTTATTTGCCAGAGAAAAAAATTGCACCTATACAGACAACACCTTGACTGAGTGATTAAAATTAGTATTATTAGTAAAGGGCAGATGAACATAGTGTCTCTCCAGATGTGATAACCTGAGGAGGACATAAGAGATCATGTCTGTAATATCCTTGCCAGGAATTCACAACCTGTCTGCAAGCAAGAGAAAATACAAGACAAAATAAAAATGCAGAAGGTTCTATGAAAAAAAAAATAAGGTGGTGTGGAAATTGTACTTTTTTTAAAAAAATGGCCATGATATAAAAGACATGATAAAACTGTGGAAATATTTCAAATTGAAGGAGACTAAAAGATACTATAACTAAGTTTAATACTTGATCTTGGATTGGACCAAGTAAACTGATGTAGAAAAAAAAACTATAAGCAAGGTATTGTATAAATTGGAATGTGGATGATAAATTACACAGAAATATAATATTAATATTAAAATTGCTGAAGTTAATAAATGTATATGATTATGCTAGAGATCGTTCTTATTCTTGGGTATACACTTTGAAATATTTGAGGAATAAGACTATGATATATGCAGCTTAATCTCAAATGGCCCAGAAAACTATTGCAGATAGATATTGAATAAACAGATACAAATATTCATAAACATTGTGTAAAGTGTTTTGATGGTTAATATTATAAAGGCTATGATATATGCAGCTTAATCTCAAATGGTCCAGAAAACTATTGCAGATAGATATTGAATAAACAGATACAAATATTCATAAACATTGTGTAAAGTGTTTTGATGGTTAATATTATATGTCAACCTGCTTAGGGCATGGTGACTATGTGGTGAAAGTCTAGCAGCACAGATGTTGCTCTGAAAGTCTTTTGTTACTGTGATTAACATTTCAATCAGTAGAAATTAAACTAAAGCAGATTATCCTCCATAAAGTGGGTGAGTTCTAATAAATTAATTAAAAGCCTTAAGGGCAAAGATCAAGACTTCTTGAAGTTAAAAAAAATCTGAGTAAAGATTGAAACATAGGAACTCTGCCTCAGTTTCCAGCCTGCTGACCTTCCCTGTGGATTTCAGAGTTGCTAACCTCTACAATTGTGTGAGCCATTTCCTTAGAATAAGTACCACTTTCTCTCTCTCTTTCTCTCTCTTTCTCTCACTCTTACTCTCTCTCTCACTTGTAGCTCATCTCTGTTTGCCTATATATACATGCACATTCATTCTGGTTCTCTAAAAAACCCAGTACAATAGTATGTATATTTACTATATACTATTATTATCCTTGAAACTTTTCTGTATGTTTGAAGATATTTCCATACAAATATTTTTAAATAATATAACTGTTGCATTTTAAACAATCACATTTACGTATTAGCTTGTTCAAATCTATTTATATGTCTATATATGTATATATGCATACATGTTTGCATGTATATATATTCACATATTATATACATGCACGCACTGTATATATATTTTGTCATGCTGAAATAAACATTTTCTCAGCGTTTTAAATCTAATTTTTATTTTTTAACTTTTATTTTAATTTCAGGGGTATATGTGCAGGTTTGTTATATAGGTAAACTTGGTCATGAGTTTGTTGTACAGATTATTCACCATCCAGGTATTAAGCCTAATATTTATTAGTTGTTTTTCCTGGTCCTCTTTCTCCTCCCACCCTCCACCCTCTGATAGGCCTCAGTGTGTATTGTTCCCCTGTATGTGTCCGTGTGTTCTCATAATTTAGTTTCCACTTATAAGTGAGAACATGAGGTATTTGGTTTTCTGTTCCTGCATTAGTTTGCTATGTTCTTAGCATTTTGGTAGCCGCATGGAAGAAAATGCAAATGAGTTCTGAAATGCAAAAAAAGTATTTGTAGGCAAACTAGATCAGGAAAGTGATCAAAGAGAATGTTTTTTAAATATTCAAAAATCTATAAATAAACTGAAAATTATTGAAAGGCTTTAATTAACAGATTCCTATAGTACATCAGTGAGAAATGAGTTTTCAGTAAGATCATTTTATCTATCTTTTTATCTATCTATCTGTCTATATTTTGCAATCTATCTTTATTACTTTCTATATGTAGTAAAGGGTACTCTATAAACAAACAAGCCAGTGTGAACTCTAACATAGAAATTTATACTTTTAGACAGAAAAGTTTTTCATTTAAAATTTAAAAGTAAATTCTACAGCTTACCAATTAAATACCTGTAGCATATTTTAACACTCTTGGACTTCCATACACACTATTTTTAACTTTGCCTGCTTAACATAATGGTTCTATTTTTTCTTCTCTAGGAATCTAGTTTGTTCCCAAGTTACCATATCTCAGAGGCATATAATGCTGTCCAATTCTCTTGAAAACAAAAATGTAAGTACTTATAGCTCTTGGCAATTTATTGTATCAGTAATTACTCATCTTCTTATCTTTCCAGCTTGTATTTTTTTTCAAACAACACACACTTAGTCAAAGCCTCCATCAGGTCAACCACTATCAGATCCGATACACCATTTTTGTATGTGAAGTTGTATTCATTCATTTTCCACCCTTTTATGTAAATAAATAAAGGCTTCATAAATAAGGTTCATAATGCCTTATTAGGTATTCGGCTTGTTTTCAACTACTGGTAAAGCTATACACGAAAACAACAATAATAGCAGGCCAAATAATACAAATGCCATAACTGATGTCCAAGGAAAGTGGGAACACAGAAAAGAAAAAACAATTCAAGCTGAATGATGAAGAAATGCTAAACGGATGAGTTGGCTTAAACAAGTGAAATATAAATAACGTATCTGGATGGAAAGATAAATTTCTTAGTTTATAAATGTATTTCCTCCGATTGCTTTATTTACACCATCTCCTAATTAACTCCCCGTGTTAACTTGGGGCAACCTCTGTTCACTTAGTGAACTGTCTTATAAATTAACAGTTTTAATGTGGCCTTTTGAATTTATATATATATATATATATATATATGGATGTTGTATATTGATATATACATATATTCATATTTAAATAATTTCAAACCATATAATTTTATATATATATATAAAACACATATATTTTTAAAAAACAAGACTGTGTTTGTTACCAGATTCCTTGGTACATCACACAACATTCAATAGCATGTAATTCAAGCTTTTAGTAAATGACAGTACTGTGATCATTATTTGCCAGTATTAATTCGAGCAATGTATAGAATTCATGAAGATGAATAATTGATATCTGATATTTTCTTGAGGAAAAGTTCCTAGGAAACTTTTACAAAAGAAGAATATATCAATGTTCTTAAAGTTGAATATCACTCATGGTAAAGACATGTGAAGGATGAGACATGACAACACAGACATATCCAACATGCGTCATTTTCTGTGCATTATCTAATGTTTGCCTCAGAGAAGAGATCCATGATAATTAATTCTTATTTTTATTCTATATTAAGATTGCAAAATAAATAAATTTATTTTTAAACCTGGATTTAGAACACCTTATTCAAATACTTTGATCAATGGATAAACCAAAAACCTGAGAAATAAAGGCATATGACTAAAGACCTTTAATGGTAGAGCAAGCCCCTGGTCCTGTGATTTTTGGTTGGCATGCTTTTTATCCCCATTGCATTCCTAGAAATACCTTTAACTCAAGAACAATTTAATAAAAAGGGGATTCTCCCATATCCGTAATGAAACAAAAGTTTTCTAAGGTAGACTTTTCCCAGTGTTTTCATCAACATAAGATGGCATGCTTGTTTTCTGATTACTCCCATGATTCCAATGCCTTGTCCATCCCTGGGGACAAATCAAAGAAGAAAAATAGAAGGTCATCTTTGGGTCACTGCTATTCAGTTTGCTGTGCCAAGCTGAAAACCAAGGCCATTAAATATGAAAATCCACTCATTGTCTCAGGCCTGATTGTATCCTGTCTTTCAGATCAGACTCACCATAGTCATAGCAACCCTAATAGGCGGATGTGCATTGGACCACATCATTTGCAGGGTGTCTTTAACTGAGAAAAGTTTTGTTGAAAATATGTGTGATTAATGCCTTCAACTATTATCTCTAATTGAACAGACATGAAAGGGGGCTACTTTGTCAGCCCAGATAAGCCTATTGCATGGCCATTAATGGCATATTCAGCCCTTGCTGAATTAATCTATTATTGCCTCTTGTCTTTGGTAACCATAACATGTTGTTGGAAGGCTGTGCAAAATTTGAGTAACTGAACCACAGCTCCAGTAATCCTTTAGACCTGGGTGTAGGGGAAGAGTGAAAAGCTGTTTAGTGACTAATTGAGTGTGCTGTGCTGTTTCATTAGTATTAAGCAGTGGTTCTTTATTTTAATCTGTTTATATCAGAGTGATGTATCACCTTAACATCATCAGTTACTCAGCAAGCTTCACACAGTTCCTCTATCCATAATATAACTAAAATAAAAGATCAGTAGAAAGGCTTAAATCTTGTGTATATGTGTGTGTTTGCATGTGTGTGAGTTTGTGTGTGTGTGTGTGTGTGTGACAGAGAGAGACAGAGAGAGAGAGAGAGAAAGAAGCAGAGAAATAGAGAGAGACATAGCATTCAAAGCATAAACAACCAAAAGTTTATCAGAAATATGAAGCTGACATTAGGTCAACATTTATATAAGTCATGTAGAATATGGCTCATGGGCAATACAGATACTGAAGAGCAAATCTTGATCTATTGTCCTGCATTAATTCAGGTAGAGTGAACACTCTGGCAAGATTGAACATGGAAGAATTTGGGTTATGATTAGGTGGGCAGAGAGATTTTTACCGAGACTGAAAAGGTAACTGTGTCTAAAACATATTATTTTGTATAAGTAAGAGCAAATTCTACTTTGCAAATCAATCAGTTATTTGAAGAAGGTATTACATAGCAAATGACATTTATGATAATTTGACCTGTGTTGAGCAATAGGAAATATAGAAAAATTAATTGTAGCAAGTTAAAATTGCAAAAGAAATAAAATGACTTTAAATAAATTTTAATGCAATATTTTTATGTCAAATATGATCTTTTATAATTTATTAACCTATAATTGGCTACCCATTTATAAAATAATATAATGAAATCTGCACATCACACATTATACCTATGTGAAAATACATTCACAATGGCAAAAGGATATTTTATATATATATATACATATAATACATATGTATGTTATACATATGTATGTATATAACTAAATTATTAAGATATGAGATGAGAATAAATACAGTTTTAAAAATAACCTTGGAATGAAAGATGTAGCATGAGTTTCACAATTCTGAAGTAAAATATTTCTAGATTTAACTGTATAAATTTTTAAGTTTCAATAGAGTAAAAATGTTAATATAAACAAAGTTAACAAGAAATGAAAGGCTGAATGAAATTCTTATTATACAGAATTTCATGATAATACAAAGAATCCTCTAACATTAAACAAAAAGAGCACTCAATTGAAATAATACAATTGTAAATAGTTATCCATACAACTCAAGTATTTAGGTAACTTTGCTACAAGACACAAACGTCTTGTGTAGTGCTTGATCAGAAAATAAGCAAAGAAATGGAAAATGAAATAAGACTATTTCAACCCTAAAATACTGGCTTTTTTTCTATTTCATTATATTTATTATCAAATGTGGTATGAGATTAAGAGCACTTTTATATACTCCTTGTGCCAATTAAACTGACACAGGCATTGTAGGAGCATATTTGAGCATCTGTGACAGATATAAGATGAGTATTTCCACTAATGTTTAAATTTGGCATAAGAAACCTATTTCATAGAAACACAACTATATACATATATATATTTATATATCCTTTTAAAATTACATACAAATATGTTCATAGAAATATTGATCATAATTATGACCAATTGGAAAGATCTAAAACTCTACCAATAAAGAACAAATTAAATCATAGAAGACTATATCCTTTAGAAAACTAGGCAGCCATGTAAAAAAAAAGATGCATTAAAAAAGACACTATAAGCCATACTATGAAGTAAAAAAAAAAAGAAATACAAGAATTCATAGACAAATATGTATATTGCAATTCAATTTCTGTAAAAATATCAGAAAAATAGAATCTTTGTATATGTGCATACATATACATAGAATCTGAACAATTGTCAACCAAATTAAGAATAGATTCACATGTGTATATATTTTAAAATTCATTATATCCCAGGTGCATTCAATACTACTTAAGACAAATAATAAAATGTAAATGATATCTACACATACAAAAAATCCTAAAATGACTCAAACATTGTCAAAACCATGCATCCAGTTAGATATAATTACTATCATCATCTGAGAAAATACTGCTTTTAGCACTACATAAAGACTGTTGATATATGTTATTTCATTTAATTCCTGTAGGACCTCGATTTTTCTCACATGCATAGATATTACATAACCTGTTCAACTCATACAATTAATAAATGACAGATCTCAAATTTGATTCCACGTTTCACTGATTACAAATACCGGGCCTTTTGAAATACAATAACAGTATCACATCTTGCTTATAGAGGGAAGTTGCTTGTAAATGCTTATAAATTGATCACTTTAAAATATTTTATCTATGCCACAAAAATAAAATATTGTTGAATGACTACAATCTCTTAAAATAAAATCATCAATTTAACAAACAAAATGAATGATATGTACAGTTGCATTACTTATGTAATGGAAAGAAGACTACTATTATATATTTGTAAGTATTGTGTTCAAAGGGCAATTGTACAGAAAATTTTTGCCGCATGCTCTTTTTCACCCTGGATACTTTTTCTTCCAACTCCATTCAATTATTTCTCCACATTGTAGTCAGCAGTATCCTTCATAAATGAACATTTGATCATATTATTCTTTGCACAAAACTTTTCAATGTCTTACATGTGTCTTTAAATTAAATCTAAACCCTTTAACACAGATTGCCATAGGATAGCATAGCATTTTGGGTAAACACCCAAACTCTAAAATAAGCCTGCGTTCAAATCCTGAGTCGGCATTATCATTCATTTTTAAACTTGGAAAAATATCTTATTTCTTTTTGCCTCAATTATCTTATCTTTAATATAGGTCTGATAAAATGCCTAATAGATAATAAACATTAAATCTAAAAATACATGAGGAAATTAAATTGTGTACACATAATTTAGCACTGATGTTTATTTTTACAAGACACTAGTCAGACTGATGTACACATTTCTTTGCCCAACGTACTGTACATCTTTGCACATGTCATTCTGTTGGTTGAAACATACTTATCTTCCTTGCCTGTCTGACGACTGTTATCCCTGTGGTCTCACCTTCGATCCTGCTTCTATCAGGAATACTAACTTGAAGAACCAAGCCAGTGCCAGATACACCTATTCAAATATTTCAGAGTTTCCTTTACTTCTCCAGTCATAGTCCTGATCTCACTGTAATAATAGAATTAATTATTTTTATCCTCCACCTGAACTTAATATCATAAAGCACTCACTTTGGAGTTAAACAAATTAGCTCTGGTTCTTTCTTACTCTTTAAACTCAGCCACAAAACCTTTCTGATGCACAGTTTACCTAAACTATAAAATAAAGTCCATTATACCTTATTTTCAGAAATTAGTAATGTAATGTAGATGCGTTACCTTAGCATAGATTATCAACAAGAGAAAGTCTGCAGTAAATGATATTTCAAAGTGTTATTCCTCTGCTTAAACTGGTGCCAGGTACAGAAGAGCCACTCCAAAAATTTGGGTGAATAGTGCAATAATTGTCCTCAATAGTGTAAAAATGTTACTATTCCTATATAAATAAGAATAACAGCCCTCCCTTCATGTCAACATAACCAAGACATATTTTCTAAAATGCTCTAATACCTATGCCTTTTAGGAAAAGCCAAAAGTTAGGAAAAGCCAATAAGATAATACAAAACAGCAATTGTGACTACTTAATTGTCAGAAATTAATAATATTTTCATAATGATCAAGATACTGAAGAAATAGATATTGTTATATATTACTGGTGATAATAGAAAATGATACTGCCATAATGAGACAATAGATATCCAAATTTTAAAAATGTATACTCCCTTTGTTTTATATTCCACTCCCAAAACTTTATGCAAAAGAGACAAATTAATACGCAAACCATCACAATGATTTCAACGCATCATCATCTATAAGAGTGAAAAATTCATAGCTCCTTAATTTGAATGTGGGCTCAATTAATTATGATAAATAAAACTATGGACTGTGTATAGTTTTCATATGGTTTGAGTAGAGTTCCATAAATAACGTGAAAAAATAATGGGTTGCAAATTAAAATATGCAATCTTATGCTATCAGAATATGTACATGAAAAAATTGGTTAGTATGTTCAATAATGATGGAACTGACTGCCTCAGACAGATCTTCCTGCATATATCAACTATAACTTGAACGGTGTATTTTTAAAAAATTTAAGGCAGAGGAGAATAGATAAGATTTACCCTTTATAGAAGAGAACCACACTGTGTGAGCTTTATATACTTTTCCCCCTAAAGGCTCTCTTCAATTTGCACAGCATGGCCAAACCCTAGCAGAAAAGCATAGTTTCATTGGCTGGAGTGTCAGAAAACAGTATGGGGCTACCATAATGGTTGGAAATTTAGGAAGGGAATACCAAAAATTAGTGAGTTACACGTGGTAGAAGCTCACCACCTGTGTACATTCAAAATCTAGTCAAAGCCCCAGCTGTTCCTTAATCAACACTTGAGAGGGACACACTCCAAGAAACATGGACTTAAAAACAGTGGCAGGGCACTATTCAAAATAGCAAAGATGTAGAATAAACCTAAATGTCGATTGACAATAGACTAAAGAAAATGTGGTACATGGCCAGGTGCAGTGGCTCATGCCTGTAATCCCAAACATGTCAACTAACTCCTGAGCTCAAGTGATGCACCTGCCAAGGCAAGTGTTTATTCCCAGCACTTGCCAAGTCAGGTGCATCAATTGAGCCCAGGAGTTAGAAACCACCCTGGACAACATGATGAAAACCATCTCTGCAAAGAATACAAAAATTAGCAGGGTGTGGTTGTATGTTCCTATAGTCCCAGGTACCCAGGAGGCTCGGGTAGGAGGATTGCTTGAGCCTAGGAAGTTGAGGCTGTGGTTGTGCCACTGAACTCAAGCATGGGCAACAGAGTGTGACCCTGTCTCAAAAAAAAAATAGAAAGAAAAGAAAAGAAAAAGCAAAGAAAGATTGGGAGGCCAAGGCAGGCGGATCACTTAAGGTCAGGAGTTCAAGAGCAGCCTGGCCAACATGGTGAAACTCCATCACTACAAAAAATACAAAAATTAGCCGGGTGTGGTGGTGGGCACCTGTAATCCCAGATAAAACATTCCCAGTAAGATGTTCATCCTCTGTTGCCTGAGCCATGCATGAGGTGAGGGTTGCCTTCAGAGGCACAGCAAAATTTAAACCTTCATCTGGCCGTAAATTTTGACCAGACTTTCTGGGATCTCCTTTGTACTTTCTTACCTCAGAGGTAAGCCAGGGGTGTGGGGTAGGTTAGTATCACAGTGTTTCTATTACTCTCTCAATTTCCAAATCTCTGCATTAAATTTCTAGGTGCTCTGTCACCTTATCTTAACTACTGCATCACTTCTGAAGGTAAAACTGTGGGTTTTGCCCCCCGTCATGACCAGAAGAAAAGTTCCACCAGGTAAGAAGATCACAGACTCACTCGTCTTATACAATGCAGTGTAATTTTTTGTAAGTCGATAAAGTTAATCCTCATTATTTACAGATACTACATTTGCAAATTTGCCTACTGGCTAACGTGCATTTGTAATTGCAATAGTTATACTCATGGACTTTGGTGCTTATTCGCAGACATGCACAAAATGGTGAAAAATTTGAGTGGCACATGCTCCCAGATGGGGTAGAAAAAGGCAATGTTCTCCCTTCTTGTTTATTTCTCATACAATGAACTAGGGTCGTTTTTACAGTCCATTTAGAGCCACATTTTTCATGTTTGTACTTTTGTTGACAATTTTGCTGTTTAAATTGGCCCTGAAGTGTAGTACTGAAACACTGTCTGGGTTCCTTAGTACAAGAAGGCTGTGCTGTGCCTTACAGAGAAAACACGCATGTCAGACATGCTCATTCAGGCATGAGTAATAGTGCCGTCGGCCATAAGTTCAATATTAATGAATCAATGACATAGATTTAATAAGGCATCTTTAAAGAGAAACACCCATAAAAGAAGATTATTTATTGATCAGTTGATGAAAATATTGTAACTATAGGCTAGGAGGAATCTAACCATGAATTTCCCCCAAGAGCAATGATTCTGGGTTCACTAATTCAGTGTTCTCGGCAATGTTATAGAATATAAGTACCATGAATAACAAATATCAACTATACTTCTCAAGTTGTTGTCCATCTTCGCATATTTTTCAGTGTTCTAAAATTGTTGTTTATGAAAGTATGGCTAGTTACAGTATACTCTTTTTTTCTACAGTAGATTCCCTGAACTCCTCATGTTGTCATTTCTGAGAGTATGCTGCTTATCTTATATTATTTTTTCAATATTAATATATTTTTTGGATTTCACAGTTTATCTCTTAGCTTCATTTTGTTATATTATTAACTATGAAAAATTATATTAAAACAGTGATTTGAGAGACTCTGTGTTCTCAGTATTATGGCATTCATATACAAGTTCTTTTTTTGTTCCTGCTACTTAAAAAAAAAAGCCTAATATCTTTGGAATGATTTCACGACAAAATAAAAACTTTTCTGCAAATTTTAAAATATAACGTACCTAAAGAAATTAAGTAGAACATATATGCAGAGTGTTACGAAAATTAACAAAGTAAATCATTTTGTGTTCTATGGAAAAAACTAATAGATTATTTTCAGTACTTCTGAGGCCACCTGAATTCTCTTCTGTCAGGAACTTAATCCTTCCCCAAGAATTAACCACTATCTTGAGTTGTGATAATCATTAATCATTATTTTAATTTCTTTATTTTAGATTTATGTGTAGATTCTAAAGCAATACTGTTTTTAGTTTTGCTTGGTTTTAAAAGGTGTAAGAATGGACTCCTACCATACATACTTCTGTTCCATATGGTTTCTTTTATCCAATATATTATTTATAATATTCATCCAAATTTTTGCGTATAGCTTTAGCTTACTCATTTTTATTGTCATATGATATTTCATTGTATGACTATATCATATATTTATTAAATCCATTCTACTGTAAATGACCATTTGGATTGTTTATATTGCCTGCCTGTGCCAAACTATGGTGTTATGAATGCCCTGTGACTTTTAGTGCATGCATTTGTCATTTTATTTAGAGTCTATGCATAGTGTTAGGATTTCTGGCTCAGAGGGTATACAAATTTTATAATTTAACAGATAATGTCAAAAATGTTCAAAAAAATATGCTCCAGGTCCTTGTTACCAGTGGTTATTTTTTTCAATAGTGGTATTTTTTTTGAGATTTTAATTTGCTTTTCCCTGATTACTAATTTGATTAAACATCTTTTCATATAATTATTTCACTTTTCTTTTTAAAAAAATTCATTTACACATTTTGGAAATTCCCCCCTCCCCCCCTCAGTTTGGGTTATTTTTTTTAACTGCATGAAAATATTCTTTTTATATTTTGGACAACAGTGTTTTTGTTAGCTTTTTAAATGTTGAGTATTTTCTCCCATGTTGCGACTGGTATTTGTATTTTCTTCATGGTATCTTTTGATAAACACAATTTATATATTTTATTAGATATATATTAATTATGTTGATAAATATGATATTAACTTTTTTGTATTTCAACTCATTAGTCTTTTAATCTATTCTCATGGCTTTTTTTATTGTTTCATAACATGCCTTGAAGTAGGTTCTTGTAAATATTTCACTCTATTATATTCTACATAATAATATGCTCTCCATAGTTTTAGCTTTTCTTTACTTGGAATTGATATTTTAATGTAGCAGGAAAAGAGGTTATGATTTCATTCTATGTCACATTGATATCACATTGCTCAACCATCATTTATTTAAAAGATTGTTTATTCTGTATTGATCATTCATTCCGTGTTGGGCATATATTGTTCCATACAACATATCAATATTTTTGCTAATTCTTTGCTCCACTTATATAGGTTATTTAATACACTTGAACCAATACAATATCATCTTAACAATTATTGTTTCAATATTTTCTTGTTATTTTCAGAGTACATTTTGTACCTGGTCATTTTATTTATCGTTGTATTGTTATTTTCTCTTAATTGGCTCAATAGTATAATAAGAAATAATAATCTTTTCTGTATTTTAAGTAGAATTTTAATTAATCTATTATCAGTCTTAGGAAATTTTTCCCTTTTAAAATATTGCATCTTCCAGTCTATGAACATGGTGTGTCTCCCCATTTATTCAAGTCTTCTTTCTTCTCTTTAAGTTGTTATATTTTTCTCTGAAAAAAATCTTTCTCTACCTTGAAGTTTACTCCTATGCCCTCCATGCTCCATATCAGATTAGTGCACATTATTTTTTTCATGTATCTTCATGTTTTTATCTATATCTTATCAGTTTCTACTCTGAATTAAAAGAATTTTTTATAGATATTTGTTTTTCACACTAAATTTGGAGGCTACTCAAGAACAGGGAATGCATTTCATCCATTTTTAAGCCTAACATAGTTTTTCACATTATATTCTCAGAAAACCTATGTTTATTAAAATGTGACAGTCAGCATATAGAAATGGTTAAGGTAATTACAGTAAAACTATTCAACATAGTGTTCTTTAAGCTGAAACTGGATCCCTTCCTTACACTTTATACAAAAATTAATTCAAGAGGGATTAAAAACTTAAATGTTAGACCTGAAACCATAAAAACCCTAGAAGAAAACCTAGGCAATACCATTCAGGACATAAGCATGGGCAAGGACTTCATGACAAAAACACCAAAAGCAATGGCAACAAAAGCCAAAATTGACAAATGGGATCTAATTAAACTAAAGAGCTTCTGCACAGCAAAAGAAACTACCATCAGAGTGAACAGGAAACCTACAGAATGGGAGAAAATTTTTACAATCTACCCATCTGACAAAGGGTTAATATCCAGAATCTACAAAGAACTTAAACAAATGTACAGGAAAAAAACAAACAACTCCATCAAAAAATAGGTGAAGTATATGAACAGACACTTCTCAAAAGAAGATATTTATGCAGCCAACAGATACATGAAAAAATGCTCATCATCACTGGCCATCAGAGAAATGCAAATCAAAACCACAATGAGATACCATCTCACACGAGTTACAATGGCAATCATTAAAAAGTCAGGAAACAACAGGTGCTGGAGAGGATGTGGAGAAACAGGAACGCTTTTACACTGTTGGTGGGAGTGTAAATTAGTTCAACCATTGTGGAAGACAGTGTGGCAATTCCTCAAGGATCTAGAACTAGAAATACCATTTGACCCAGCCATCCCATTACTGGGTATATATCCAAAGGATTATACATTATGCTGCTATAAAGACACATGCACAAGTATGTTTATTGTGGCACTATTCACAATAGCAAAGAGTTGGAACCAACCCAAATGTCCAACAATGATAGACTGGATTAAGAAAATGTGGCACATATACACCATGCAATACTATGCAGCCATAAAAAAGGATGAGTTTATGTCCTTTGCAGGGACATGGATGAAGCTGGAAACCATCATTCTCAGCAAACTATAGCAAGGACAGAAAACCAAACACCACATGTTCTCACTCATAGGTGGGAATTGAACAATGAGAACATTTGGACACAGGGTGAGGAACATCACACACTGGGGCCTGTTGTGAGGTGGGGGGAGGGGGGAGGGATTGCATTCGGAGATATACCTAATGTAAATGACTGACGAGTTAATGGGTGCAGCACACCAACATGGCACATGTATACATATGTAACAAACCTGCACGTTGTGCACATGTACCCTAGAACTTAAAGTATAATTTAAAAAAAGAAATTATTGTAAAGTACAATTTAAAAAAAGAAATTATTGTATAGATGTTAACATTATGGAAAAATATCCATGGATTTAAAATAAAACATTGGAGTCATTTTTATCTTTTCTGCCTCTCACATCCTTCATCAACTTCACAGTATTAATGTTGACTCAATTCTTATATGTAGTATGTTAACCTTTCTATTATATATTACCTCTACCCTCTGCACTATCACCATGGCCCAAGTGTCCTTCGCCTATTTCTCAGAAGAGGGCAACAACTTGTCTCACTAACAAAGTAATTTTGTGTAGTTATCAAGGTAATCATTTTTAAATGTAAGTCACATCAAAAGACTACTGTCTAAGTCTATTTGGGCTGCTATAACAATATATCGCAGACTGGGTAACATATAAACAACAGATTCTACAGCTCACAGTTCTGGAGACAGAATCCAAGATAAAGGCACCAGCAGATTTGATATCTAGTGAGGGCCTATTCTTCATAGATGCTGCCTTCTGTGTGTTCTTACATAGTGGAAAAAGGCTAGGGAGCTTGATTAAGATTCACTGATGAAGGCACTTATCCAATTCATGAGGGTGGTGACCTCATGCCTTAATCACATCCCAAAGGCCCTACCTCTTAATACTACCACACTGGGTATTAGGTTCCAACATTTAATTTTTTGGGGGAGGACATCAACATTTATACCACAGCAAGTACTCTGTTTGAAAATGTTCTAAATCACTTTTCATTTCACTCCTAGTCAAAGCCAAAGTCTTATAATAATCTGCAAGGCTATAGATGATCTGGCCTTACCTTATCTCTCCAAATGCATCTACTGCTTTTGGCATCATTTAATACTTTTCATCTACACCAATTTCTCAGATATTCCTTAAAAAGTACAGACATGCTCATGTTTCCTGTCTTTGTGATTGCTCTCCTTGTAAACTGGACCCATCCCAGTATTCAAATAGATGTATTCCTTGTCTCTGTTAATGAATTTGTTAAGTCTTTTGCTTAAATGCCATATTTTCAGTGAGGCATTTCATGATGAATTTATGTAAAATGACACTGCTCCATTCCCCTCCAAATTATCTGTAGTCTTTACATCTATTTTCTGTTTAGATTTTTCTTTATTATCATCAAATACATGGCATATCTTACCACACAACATGTACACAATCATATAATTATATACTTTTACTATAATTTACTCATTTATATGAATTATCTCTCTTCTCCCATTCTAGAATTCAAGCTCCAATAATAAAGATTTTTCTGCTTTGTTCTTCTGTGTCCCTTGTGCTGAGAAAACTCATCTAACGTATGGTAAGAATTCAAAAATTATGTTTAGTAATTTCAAGAAAATTCTGTAAACAAGCAAAATTTGAAAAATATTTTAAATAGTTTAATATAAAATTATAGACAAGATGTTTTTTCCTAACTAGCATATTTGATGTATGATATTTTTTGGCTTCATACCTATAATCTGAGCTATTGCATGTAAATATTAGATATCGCATTAAATTTGGATTATAAATAAATTAATAGAAGGTATTGGCCAGGCATGGTGGTTTATGCATGTAATCCCAACACTTTGGGAGGCAGAGGCGGGTGGATCACCTGAGGTCAGAAGTTCGAGACCAGCCTGGCCAACATGCCAAAACCCCGTCTCTACTAAAAATACAAAAAAAATTATCTGGGTGTGGCAACGGGTGCCTGTAATCCCAGCTACTCTGAAGGCTCAGGCAGTATAATTGCTTAAACCCGAGAGGTGGAGGTTGCAGTGAGCCGAGATCATGCCATTGCACTCCAGACTGGGCAACAAGAGCGACGCTCCATCTCAAAAAAAAAAAAAAGGATTGATTGATTAATAAGAGGAGTTATCAATGAATAATGTCTTCTCTACTTTAACTGATTTTTAACAGATTCGTTAAACCATACTCTTCAAGGAAGTAACAAATAACTTAAGCACTTAGAACTTATCAGATATGAGAGTTATGTGTGTATTCTCAGTTTGTTATTTGGAAGTCATTTTTATAATGCTGCATATGCTTGAAGAGGGATTTCTCTTTAATTGTCATATTTCAGATGCACAGTGAGAAGCCCATTAACTATGACCTTGTCTGAGGAGAAAGCAGGGAAATAGTTAGAAAGATAGAATCTTGTTTTGGAAGTACACAGTTGGCATTGAGACCAGATTTTCTTAGATCATTAATAAGTATGCTCTAAATGTGAAGTCTTTAATTATTTTAAAATAAATTCTAACAAAAGAAATTCCAAAGGCTCCTCTTAAAATGTCTGATCAAGCATTACTGGCAGTATAAGCCAAAGAAGACAACATATAAAACTATAACAAAAACAATCCAGAACATTAATTACTATTTTAAAAATATTTAGCTATTACTGCAACACCAAAACTACTAATATAATGAACTAAAATTACAATTTATAATTACTCCAAATTCTGTTGTTTAGATGGGTGGTTCTTCTGCTGGTTGCACCTGGGCTCACTCATGTGATTACCACTAGCTAGTGGGTCAGCTGCCCTAGGAGACCAATGATGGCCTCACATTCTGGAAGCTTCTGACTGGTTGTCAACTGAGGCAACTTGGCTCGCCTCCACAGTCTCTATTTTCTAGATTACCAGACAGGACTTTTGTATAAGATGGCAGAAGTGTTTCAAGAGGGTGAATGTAGAATAGTTGCAAAACCTCATGTGGCTTGGGCTCCAGAACTCACACAAGGTCACTTCCACTATCATTTATTGGTCAAAGCAGGTCATGAGGGCTGCTGAGATGTAAGAGTTTGGGGGATGGGCTCCATTTTTAACAAGAGGAGTAGACCAGAATCTATGATCATATTTAATTTACCACAATCCCATGAGACTATTTCATCAAATTTTGCAATAGGCTCTGAGTAACAGAGGTATCATTTAAGAGTTTATAATAGCATTTAGATTCATAGATAGAAGATTACTGATAAGATTTAATGAAAGATAAAAAATTAGTCAATATAAGAATTCAATGTGATGTCCAATTGCATAGTTCATTTTTCTATAGCCACTTGGTGCTGTGATTTATTTTTATTGAAAATGAATTAAAATGTAAATAAAATGGTTTGTCAAATCAAAGTGGATGTAAAATCAAAGTTATCTACATAATGAATAAAATATAGGTATGACTGAGCTTCACAGTGCTATTTAATGAGCAGAATACAAAAGTATAATGCATAATCGCTGACCATATAGATTTTCTAGTCCTAAAAGGAGATAATATATAAACATATTAAATGACTCAAACTTCCTGTTTTAGGGGCACTATTCCTGGGCATGCTGCTAACAGTGCAGTAACCAGGGCACTACTTACCATCATTAACACCATTTTCAGATTACAGACAAGATATGAAGTGTAATGTCAAATCACCAAATTCAAGCAGGATCAGATAAGAAGCTGAGGTTCAGAGAAAATGTGTGAGAACCCAGGAGCCATGATTTGTAGGCTCATCACAGACAGATGGAAATCAAACCAGATAAAAGTTCTTTAGGGCAAAGTTCAGGTGCTTTTATTGGCTTCTATTGAATGTGACTACTAGTTTATGCCAAGATCAAAGTTGCTGACATTATACAGAGACAAAGGTGCCAACACCAAAAACTCATGTAAGGGCTAAGTGAGTATTAAAGGCAGCCTGAAATAACATCCTAAATCAATGATCCTCAAACTTTAGTGTCCATGTACCTCAAGGGCTTGCTGAAGCATTGATTGGTAGGTCCCACTCTCAGAATTTATTTTGATTAAGTAGGTCTGGGGTAGGACCTCAGAATTTGCATATGTAACAAGTTCTAGATGGTACTATTGCCACTGGTAAAAGAAACACACTTTAAGAAACACTATCTTAGATTAAAAAAAAAATACCGCATCAGTCATCAAATATTATATCCTATACTTTAGGTTGCCAGCATTTGGAACATCAGAAGCTTCTGCAGGATCTGACATCACTAATGCTTCTAGAAAGTTTATTTTTTTAACTATCACTAATGTCTATTCTATTTTATACCACTATCCTTCGATTCCATGCACAGGTTTCGAAATAGCTGCATTTGTTTGGCAAAGTCTAGTTCATATGTTAATGTTAGCTGCAAGACAACTTCAACTCATAATTTCAGAAATTTCCCAAACATAAAAGTGTTTCTGATTCTGGACAGCCAATAGAAATGTCAGATGTGTGTTCCAGGAAATGAGATCTCAGTTGGCAAGAGGGAATCTTAGCCTCTTCTGGATCTGGATATCTCAGGCCTCAATTTCAAGGAGTCCAGATATCGTTGAGTTACTCTTGTTTTGTATAGACGGAAGAAGGGCTCTGAAAAGCAGTGGCAGTCTGAACTCTAAACAGGTAATTATTACCCTAATGCATGCCAAGTTAAAGACAACTATTCTAAATATGTAGGAGCCAAAATATCTAATTTTGTTTCCCTTTTGGTATTTATTTCTATTTCCCTAACACCAAATCAATAGACGCTTTTAATTTAAGCGTCCCAATCTTCTCTCAATTATACTGCCCCAAGGGCTCCTTTTGAAAGACGGGGAGAATTGTCTCTGTAAGAACTGATGTGAGAATGGTATTCTAGGTAAATATTAAGAGGAGATAATACTCAGATGACAAAATTCGAGGTTCCAAGATTCCATGGCCATTTTCAATTCTATAGGATCTGGGATTTATCTTATAGACTGAATGGTAAATTTAGTATAGGAGGTTACATAGAAGACTATTTTAATAATGCTATGTGAGGGTTAAGGGTATGGGTTAGAATGATAAGGTGAAATAGAAATTTGGAAAAGGAGTATCACATCATTTGAAGAAAAATGATGGGTCTCTGTGACTGAATAATTATAGGTAGTGAAACATTTGCTTTAAAGATAATTGGAAATACAGGATACCATTGTTAAAAGACAGACAAATTGGTAGAGGATCTGACTTGAAGAAAAAAGAAAACCATTTTGGATATATTGAATTTGTGGTCACAGAAAAATATATTTATTTTGAGATATAATACTGAAGCATAGGAAACAGGTAGGTATTAGATATAAACTCAGTGGCTTTCTCCAAGCAGACAATGTTCAAAGTGCTTGATAATAATGTGATAAAAAGTAAAATAAGGCCAGGCACGGTGGCTCATGCCTTTAATCCCAGAACTTTGGGAGGCCAAGGCAGGTGGATCACCTAAGGTTGGGAGTTCGAGACCAGTCTGACCAATATGGAGAAACCCCATCTCTACTAAAAAATACAAAATTAGCCGGGCGTGGTGGTGCATGCCTGTAATCCCAGCTACTCAGCAGGCTGAGGCAGGAGAATGGCTTGAACCCGGGAAGCGTAGGTTGTGGTGAGCCAAAATCGCGGTATTACACCCCAGCCTTGGCAACAAGAGCGAAACTCCGTCTCAAAAAAAAAAAAAAAAGTAAAATATTCTGAAATTTCTATGAAAAAAATCATAACTGAAATTAGAATCTTTAGGAAAAAAAATTTATCCTTTTAAAAAAATTTCCAAGTATTAAAGTTTTGGGTGTAGTGAAGAGCTAAAAGCCTAGTGTTACTGAATACCCGATGTCTATATGATAGGAAGAAATTAATAAATATCATTGGAATTGTTGCCTACCGTGTGTTCCACATGACTTAGAAACGAATACATTATTGAGAGTAAGAATATTAATACTTAGGGAAACAATTCACCCTCTGAACCTTTATCACATTGTAGTTTGTTGTATAAACAGCACCTAGAACAGTATTTAATATGTAATAAATTCTTAATAAATATATGGGTATATAATATGTGTATGGGCTTTGAACTGTGAAACAACAATGCTGCAATACTGAGTAGATGCAAAAAATAAACTCAGATTTTACATTTGTGAAAGTTGTTGAAATGGAATGCTCACTAATCTTCAAATGGTCCTAATCTCAGCATAGAATAGATGTAGAGTATTCATATAAAATGTTGGATCATAATTCAGAATGAACTTGAATTGGTCTTTGATTTTAGAAAACACTTTTATACTCAAAACACAGGTATACTTAACAGACAGACTAATGAATGGAATGTACCTTCTTAGTCTCATCCCATGACTACCGACACTCAGCCACCAGCACTCGTGATTTTGATCTAAACTTCGTGATTTCTTAGAATTGCTCTGAGTCTATAAATTTGAACATTTTTTCTTAATGGCCCAACCCTATATATTCCAGCTCCCACTTACCTTATCTTAGTAAACTTTTTATATTACTTTTTTAATAGATTGGTAAGCCCTCTTTTCATCCACCAAAATAAATATCTTGTTTGATTTACTGTTTTTCTTATATAACTTAGGCCCTGTGAAAAGTCCATTCAATCAGTCTCCAAATCAAGTTTCTCATAATTCACTCTTTAACTTTGTTCTTCCTGCTTTCCCTTCTAAAATATTTTTATAGCACTCATATCCATGAATTGCAATAGTTGGTTTGTGTGTTTCTCACTTATCTATACCATGATATCATTGAGGACAGGAGGACATTTAGTGCTATTTGTCTAAAGCCTCACATGTCATTGTATTTGAAGGAATAAATTTGGAAAACTATAATAGTGTGAAAAATTAAATATCTATAATAAGTTACTATAAGAAAAAGAGCAATGTATGCTTATTTGGAAAGAAGAAACATTGGACACACAGAAACTTACTGAGTAACATCATATACACTTGGAGAAGATAGACTGTTCAAAATAACCTCCACCCAAATTATCAGAATTTAAAAACTTATATATATTAAATGCTTACAAATACATTTCTGATATTTAGATACTGTATAAAGGATTATTATTAATATCTGTTCTATTACCTGGTCAGTATTTAGCCCCTTGCTTTTGTATCAATTCTGAGTATGTCTTTATGCATCAATAATGCAGTGGATAGCAACGTTGATTGATACTTTTGCCTCTCCTTGGGGGAATAAAAAGCATAACAAAATGTTTTTCAGTATTAACTTTAAAAGTGGTTAGAATTTACAAGTTACTAGAGGTTGTAACACAAGATAACAACTAATATTAACTTTAAATGTTCAGAGAAAAAACGTATTTAGAATGTATAAGATAAAAATCAACAAAGCTAAATATTTAATGTAGCTCAAATATAAAATATATATATTACATACAATATATAAAATATAATGTAGGCCAAAATAAATATTCCAATATTTGTTTACAAATAACTTATTCAAAATAAAATACTGTTAAAATTTAAAACCAAATTTAATATTAAAATCAGTGAATTTACTAATTTTATATCATATATAAAATTATTAGATTTGACAATTATATATAGCAATTTAATTTTGTAGAAAAATATAATCTTTCCAAAAAAATGGGCTTTATGTTTTTGACACCAAATTGTGAGAATTTGTGTGTATGTATGTGAGTGTGTGTGCACATATTTTCATTTGTTGGAGAAATTATTTAGGACCCTAAATAACTGGAGGAGAGTTGAATAGATAATGATCAACGAATTTCAAGTATTTCCTCAGGTTTCTTTTTCCTCAAATAACCTCAAATTTTGGTGGCTGTATTAGTCTGTTTTACCCTGCTATCAGTAACTATCTTAGACTGGGTAATTTATGAAGAAAAGAGGTTTAATTGACTCACAGTTCCACAAGCTTAACAGGAAGCATGACTGGGAGGCCCCAGAAAAATTGCAATAATGGTGGAAGGCGAAGGGGAAGCAAGCACCTTCTTCACAAGTCAGAGCAGGAGAGAGAGAGAGAGAAGGGGGAAGTGCCACACAGTTTTAACCCATCAGATCTCATGAGAACTGACCCATTATCACTAGAACAGCAAGGGGGATATCTATCCCCATGATTCAGTCACCTCCCACAAGGCACCTCCTCTAATTCAACTTGAGATTTGGGCAGGGACACAAATCCAAAGCATATCAGTGGCTAATTTAGAAAAAAAAACTTCCTTTTAATGAAGGCCTATTAAACAGTTTTATTGATAAACACCTAAAACTTCTATTTTCTTCAATCATCTTCTTTAGTTTAGATTATCAATTTCATTAATGCTCTGTTCATATCCTGTTTGTCCAGAAAGTCTTATGTTAAGAATAAGATATTCTTGCCTGACAATTTTCCCCTTTATCTTTCTTACTTTTTTTTCCTCTTTGCTTTATTTTTTCCCCATCTCCTCTCCCTTTCCTTCCTCCTCTTTCTTATTTATTTATTTTTTGGCAGGTAACAAAAGAGCACAGAAAATTATAGACTCTATGAAAGTCTGTAGAAATAGTACAATTTCCTCTTATAATAGTGGAGAAAACTATATTAAGGTATATGTAACACTATGAAAGTATTATAATATAAAATTTAATATATTTATCTTACTTAGATGAACATACTTTTCAATTAATACACCAAGAATTCAAGAATATATCAAGAGAAGATAATTCACAGTGAAATAACTTATTTTTGTTATTAAATGGCAAAAGGAATTTTAGTAGTATTTGAATATATAATCCTATGCATTTACATTTTTAAGAACCATAATATTTTTCTACTTAACTTCTATTTCTCCAATTACTTATAAATTATGTTTTATTCTTGAGTAACTTGTTTTTTCATTTTAAATTTATAATTAGAATTCTTATAATGGGCAGAAATTCATTACAGGTTTACACAGTTTATTATTTTGGCATCTATGTTCATGCATAATATGTATTTTTTATAAAATAATTTTGTATTTGGTTAGTATTTGAGATAATATTTGATGTGGCAGTTAGTTATTTTAAAATAAATTTGGTGGAATTTTTTAAATGGAAAATTTACAACTCAATGTTGAAATCATAAACTTTCCAAAATATAACTAATTTTTAAACCTTCAAATACTTAGAAGTATGTTCCATGGTGGGAGTTGTCTTGTTCAGTAAAATAAGTCAGGAATTTGAAAAGTACAGGGAGAAAGGACAATGTGTACCATGCATACAATGTTGGCTGACGCTCTTAAGTTGCTTTGACACCCTACAACAAATGAAAAGCAGAACTGTTCACCAAAAATTGAAAACCATGCATGAAAGTCAGAATCCTCCTTGGTTGCTTACAAAGACAACCTTTTCTGCAGCTGTGGTAGAGCAGAAAAATGTAAAGATTAAACTCAGAATTTAATATTTACAGTCCCTGAGCTTCAGAAACCATTGACTCTACAGATGATAAAAATGTGTAATGCTAAATATGTGACCCTGGGTCAAAAAGCCAGGCACTCTAACACATGGGATGGGAATATCTGGATGCATAATGCATACCACTCAAGATTTCAGCTCCTCACACTCTTTTATATCCCAAAGAATATACAGAGTTGATCCACAATTCCCTAATAAGAATTATAACTATTCTTGAGTAAAAAGGCAATGAAGAGGCCCCTCTCCCACAACATAATATGATCTGCCCCCTGAAGAGTTTTCCCAACTCCTTGGCTGATGCTAATTTTAGCTTCATCTATCCAGGCATATGCAGGAAACTGTCAATGCTCAAAAGGGACTGCAAAAGTTAGTCAGCATATTTTATCAAGAAATATGAAAGTGTCAGTATGACTTGGTTATGAGAATGCTTGATCAAGATGCCTGACATACAAGACTACACAAGACTATAAAGTAGAGTTTATTGATTTGGAGATATTATTGATAAACACTATATAATACTATAATATCTTTGTAAGAAACCCAGGAAAAGGTGCTGACTAGCTGTTTTGATGATTTCTATAAACTTGAAAAAATGAAAGCCCAGTTGAGTGATGTTAAAATATTTGAATTACTATGGTAGGTGGTCATGGCAGAAGGGATTAAAATGCCCAGGGAACTGGGCATGGTGCAGTGGACAACAAAAGAGCCACATTATTCAACAAGGTCATTGAGGTCACTAACTGATGCCTGGTCACAGAGGCATCAGTTTCACTAAGAAGTTCAGCGGTGGGTGACTTTTTTTTATAGCTAGAACTAACGGAAGGAAAGAATATAACACAGGTTGGTTTTCGGTATGAAGGGCCTCAAAGAACTAGAGATAAAATGATCATGCTAAAATCCCAGAAATCAGGCAGTCATAGTTATCATAAAACCAGCAAGGTCAGAGTGACAGTCAAGGGAGGTGAACCCTCATAGTATTATGCGAATGATACTGGAATACGGCAACCCTAAGGGCAAAATAAATGGATAGCCAATCAGGGCACTGCCTAACATAAAAAAATCAAAAGAAACCAGTACAGATGATAGGGCCTGAAAGTGGTTACCACAATAAAAATTTACAGCCCCAGATTACATGTGCAATGATAACTTCAAACCATTGCTGGAATAAATTAAAGAATACATAAGTAAACATATCCATGTTCATAGGTTAAAAAACAATATTGTTAAGATGTCAATATTACCCAAAGTGATCTACAAATTCAGTGAAATCCCTATAAAAATACCAATGAGTTTTTTTGTAGATATAGAAAAACAAATTTTAAAATTCATATAGAATCTCAAGGGTCCCAGAGTAGAAGAAATTTGAAATAGAACAAAATGAGGGGACTCATACTTCCCAATTTCAGAACATATTACAAAGCTACAGTAATAAAAGCAGTTTAGTGCTCTCATGAAAACAGACAGAGACAAATGAAATGGAATAAAAAGCCCAGAAACAAATTTTTACATATATGGTTAAATAATTTTTCACAAGGATACCCACACCATTCAATAGGGGAAAGGAGAGTCTTTTCAACAAACGGTGCTAGAAAACTTGATACCCACATGCAAATAAATGAAGTTAGACTCTTATCTGAGCTATATGCAAAAATTAACTCAAAATGGATTAAACATGTAAAACTTACATGTAAAACTTAAATTTATACAACTCTTAAAAGAAAACAGGGCAAAATTTTCATAACATTAAATTTTGTTTTTAACTTTTACTTTGGATTCAGAGGGTACATGTGTGGGTTTCTTACATGGATATATTGCTTTATACTGAGGTTTAGGGAACAAATGATCCTGCAATTTGGGTATTGAGCATAGTACCCAACAGGTAGATTTTTAGCCCATGCCCACCTCCTTCCCTCCCTCCTTTGGTAGTCTCCAGTGTCCATTGTTCCCATCTTTACGTCTACATGTACTCAATGTTTAGCTCCCCTTATAAGTAAGAACATGCAGTATTTGGTACTCTGTTTCTGTGTTAATTCACTTAGGATAATGGCCTCCAGTTGCATCCATGTTACTGCAAAAGACATGATATTGTTCTCGTTCATGGCTGCATAGTATTCCATGGTGTACGATATGGTTTGGCTCTGTGTGCACCCAGCCCCCTCCAAATCTCTTCTGGTGGCTCCCATAATTCCCACGTGTTGTGGGGACCCAGTGGGAGATAATTGAATCAAGGGGATGGGTCTTTTCTGTGCTGTTCTTATGATAGCGAATAAGTCTCAGGACATCTGATGGCTTTAAAAATGCGAGTTTCCCTGCACAAGCTCTCTCTTTGCCTGCCATCACCTGTGTAAGATGTGACTTGCTCCTCCTTGCCTTCCACCATGATTGTAAGGCTTCCCCAGCAACGTGGAAATGTGAGTCCTCCATTAAACCTCTTTCCTTTGTAAATTGCCCAGTCTGGAGTGTCTTTATAAGCAGCATGGTGCTTGTGGCTCAGCTGCCATGACCCAGGAGTCTCAGAAGCCCTCCAAAGCAGTTGCCCTCCCAATTTTGGCTGGAGGTGAGTTTTCCTCTCTGTCTGGCCCTGCCACTACTGGCTCCAATTGCACGCCTGATTGCCACAGAGGAACAGGCTTTGAAATTTGACATCTGCATTCAGAGGTCCTTTGTTGGCCCACAGGGCAGGATCTGTTCCTCTCAATTTGGGAAATTTTTAAAGGAATTTCCATTTGCAGGTTGAGCAAACCCAACTGATTGAGAAAGGAGAGCACCCTGGCAGTTTCACTGTGAACACCCTTGGGGGCTTGTTTGTAATTGTGTATTGTGTGTGTGTCTGGGCAAATGAGTTTCTTTTGTGGGTAACAGACAGCAGAATTGGCTCCTCTAAATTTGAGAAATTCCAAAGAAAATTTTGTTTGTGGGTTGGTCAAGCCCAACCCATGGGGAGAGGAATTACCCAGACTGTTTCAGTTTGCACACTCTTGGAGCTTGTTTGTTTCTGTAGCACTTGGATTGTGCCTTGATGATTGTGTGTTTGATATAGCCATGAGAAATCAGAATTTGGTAACTAATATTCTTTTACAATACTGTTTGGTCCCAATATTCTTTGGAGTCTGAAGTTTGCTGTTGAATGGAAAAGCAAGATGGAATTCTGTGTATTCAGGCTTTTAAGTTGCTGTTTTTAGGCAGTTTTGGGCCTGTTTTGGCCCAGTCCTCTTTGGAGTCTGGAAAGATTTGGATTTTAAAAATCAAACTACTATGGAAAGTGCTTTACCCAAGATTTCGTTCCATAGACTTCATCGGATCACCTATCAGGGCTAAGTTTGGCCCTGTGAACAAGTTTGTAGATTGCTGAGTTTGTATCGCTATCTCGTGACTGTTCCGAGGTAAAAGCTATTGGATCTTCATTTGTGTGTGTGTATACATGCTTAGATGTGTTTATGTGCATGTACATTTATTCTTATATGTTGTATCTGCCAAATTGGCTCATAATTAAAAGTGCATTCATAAATTAAGTTAAAAAGTCCAAGCAACTTTCAAATACACATGAATTAAGTAAAACTTTAATAAACAAGTTGGCTTTAAAATTATTGGTAAAATAACAATGGAAATGCCTTCGGAGTTGTCAGCAACTCTGAGTTTTATCTTTTGTCTGGGTTTTATATTTGTCTCTGTTAGATAAAGTATCAGGGTTGGGCACAGAAGGTTATACAACTATGAAGCCAGCCAAAACAAAATAGTCTTTGTATGAATTTTTTGAAAAGTAAGACTAATTTAATGTTGCTGGTTTATGAAAACAACTGAATCTTCTGAGTTATTGGTGAAAATGCCCATGTAGTTAACTTTAAGTTTCTTATTTGGGTGAACATCTGATATTTTCAGGTTATAAAATGAATAACAAGGAAATCATGCGTAATCTTTATTAATTGCTAAAATGAATACAATTTAAATGGATAAGTGTTATAAATGAATTTTTTGTATAAATTAAAATCTTAAAATTGTTTTTGATGCTCACTGGATGCCTGTGTCATTTCCAATTAAGGAAGGGTTATGATATGAGGAAATATGTTTCTAAAAATTGTGGAGTTTTTCTCATCCATAAAATGCTAATATCTGCTATTTCAGGATTTCTTGCTTCCTAGAGTTTCACACAATATTAAGGTAGTTACTAAGGATAAGAAGTAGAGTTAATATGTAATTCTGTATATAACATGCCAAAGTAGATGTGTTCCTAGGGAGTAAAAGAATAATTTTTTCTAATTAAGAAGTTATCTACATGTTAATTCAAATTATAAACTTGAAAAGGTTATTTATGAAACAAGGTAGAAAGCAATCAGTAAGTAGGGGAGAGATGTGTGAAGAAAGTTATGGGTACGAAGTTATATATTTGGTAAGGAAGGTTGTAAAGAAAAGATAATTTTTATATGAGAATGGATCTTGTATAGTGAGTTTTTGTCTTAAAGTAAAATGACTGAGTATTTAAAAAAAGAAAACTTACGATGAAACACAAGGTTCAAAATGTCATACATGGTCTATGTAAGTCACATGTAGTTTTTTCTTGTTTCTGTGTGTCTATCTTCAAGCATATACAAAGAAAATAGAAAGTTAAAAACGTTTAGATAATAAAATATTCTTCAAAACCTGATAGAAAACTAGAGAAGTTAACATCGTGGATCGTTAAAGCCCTTACTCTTGGTGAAAGTAAAATAAGAAATATTGTGAAGAAATACATGGGCAGTTAGGCAATTTTTAAATATAGCTAAGCATGACGCCAGATTTAGCATACAGCCAAATTTTACATATGTGTTTGCATTGCCTCACACTATAGTTGCAATTCTGCATAGGTAGTACTAGCATTACAGTCATGTACCTAAAGTGAATTTTTTAATTGTACACAATTTATAGTGGTATTGCTGGATTTAATGACATTAACTTATGTGCCAGGAGCAAAATGTCCATCGTGTATTTTTGTTTTTTTTTTTCTTTTTTCAGTTGTCATAAATATAATTTTATTTTCAATATTTAAAAACAATTTAATTTCTTTTTTTTATTATACTTTAAGTTTTAGGGTACATGTGCACAACGTGCAGGTTAATTACATATGTATACATGTGCCATGTTGGTGTGCTGCACCCATTAACTCATCATTTAACATTAGGTATATCTCCTAATGCTATACCTCACCCCTCCCCCCACACCACAACAGGCCCCTGTGTGTGATGTTTTCCTTCCTGTGTCCATGTGTTCTCATTGTTCAATTCCCACCTATGAGTGAGAACATGCAGTGTTTGGTTTTTTTGTCCTTGCTATAGTTTGCTGAGAATGATGGCTTCCAGCTTCATCCATGTCCCTACAAAGGACATGAACCCATCCTTTTTTATGGCTGCATAGTATTTCATGGTATATATGTGCCACATCTTCTTAATCCAGTCTATCATTGTTGGACATTTGGGCTGGTTCCAAGTCTTTGCTATTGTGAATGGTGTCACAATAAACATACCTGTGCATGTGTCTTTATAGCAGCATGATTTATAATCCTTTGGGTATATACCCAGTAATGGGATGGCTGGGTCAAATGGTATTTCTAGTTCTAGATCCCCGAGGAATCGCCACACTGACTTCCACAATGGTTGAACTAGTTTACAGTCCCACCAACAGTGTAAAAGCATTCGTTTCTCCACATCCTCTCCAGCACCTGTTGTTTCCTGACTTTTTAATGATCACCATTCTAACTGGTGTGAGATGGTATCTCATTGTGGTTTTGATTTGCATTTCTCTGATGGCCAGTGATGATGAGCATTTTTTCATGTGTCTGTTGGGTGCATAAATATCCTCTTTTGAGAAGTGTCTGTTCATATCCTTCGCCCACTTTTTGATAGGGTTGTTTGTTTTTTTCTTGTAAATTTGTTGGAGTTCATTGTAGATTCTGCATATTAGCCCTTTGTCAGATGAGGAGATTGCAAAAATGTTCTCCCATTCTGTAGGTTGCCTGTTCACCCTGATGGTAGTTTCTTTTGCTGTGCAGAAGCTCTTTAGTTTAATGAGATCCCATTTGTCAATTTTGGCTTTTGTTGCCATTGCTTTTGGTGTTTTAGACATGAAGTCCTTGCCCATGCCTATGTCCTGAATGGTATTGCCTAGGTTTTCTTCCAGGGTTTTTATGGTTTCAGGTCTAACATTTAAGTCTTTAATCCATCTTGAATTAATTTTTGTATAAGATGTAAGGAAAGGATCCAGTTTCAGCTTTCTACATATGGCTAGCCAGTTTTCCCAGCACCATTTATTAAATAGGGAATCGTTTCCCCATTTCTTGTTTTTGTCAGGTTTGTCAAAGATCAGATGGTTGTAGATATGCGGTATTATTTCTGAGGGCTCTCTTCTATTCCATTGGTCTCTATCTCTGTTTTGGTACCAGTACCATGCTGTTTTGGTTACTGTAGCCTTGTAGTATAGTTTGAAGTCAGGTAGTGTGATGCCTCCAGCTTTGTTCTTTCGGCTTAGGATTGACTCATCGTGTATTTTTGTTAGGCTCTGGATAACACTGTAGCCTGTCAAGTAAACTAAGAAAAAAAAATTGTTGCCGGGTACAGCAGCTCACGCCTGTGATCCCAGCACTTTGGGAGGCTGAGGTGGACAGATCACAAGGTCAGGAGTTCGAGACCAGCCTGGCCAATATGGTGAAACCCTATCTCTACTAAAAATAAAAAAAATTAGCCAGGCATGGTTGCGGGCACCTGTATTCCCAGCTACTCAGGAGGCTGAGGCAGGAGAATGGCTTGAACCCGGGAGGTGGAGGTTGCAGTAAGCCATGATCACACCACTGAACTCCAGCCTGGGCAACAGAGCCAGACTGTATCTGAAAAAAAAATAAATAAATAAAATTTTAAAAAATTGTTTTTGCTTTTAATTTTTTTTTTGTTCTCCTCTAGGTTTTACTTATTTGTCCATATGTATGAAACTATTGTTTTTTTTAGATTTTAATGGAAGGCTTTTATTTGATTCTATGAATAGCAATTTTGTTTGGTCCAACAGTTCATTATTTGATCTATTTATCTAAAATTTCTAACTTTGTCAAGTCTCCAAAAATTGATAGAGGACACCAGCCATTTAAAATTCAATTGGTTTTGCTTACCTCTGATGATCTTGAGAGTATAAGAAAAAAAATTACACAAAAGACATATTTTTATAAGTTGGGAACCAAAATAGTAAATTATTTATTATTTGCAGAAGTGAGAATAAAAATGTTTAAATCGTGTTTATTTTCAAGATAATTCAATTTAATCAATAATTTGAGTTTGTGTCAGATTTTTTTCACTAGATAATAAAGACAAACTGTGATATAGTGACAATGTTTTAAAGTTCAAGAAAGATTCACCTCGTCCTTAAGGAAATTACATTGACTGGGATTGCTCTCAAACTACTTTAATTGTGTTTACAATGATGAACATTAAATGGCATTGACTTGGATTAGATAGTAATAATTTTTTTTAAAAACATGTAATACTTTCTACTAATTTTTAATGCCGAGCTACTTATTAATAATGAGCCTTCATATGTGTACCTGAAAACAAAATATGTGCAGGTGCTGCACTGGTTTGAAGATTTTGGTGGTGAAAGTTACCTAATCAGTTGTCAGTACGGTGTCTAGAAACCAAACCTGGAAGTGTGTAATGATGCTCTGTTAAATAGCTGAGGAGAAATTATTGTGTGTTTGTTGTTACTTTTTCCTTGTTTTGCTGTATAGTATTTAAGTGAAAGGAGATTGTTTAACCTCATACCATATTTCCAAAACTGGTATTTGCATTTACCATTTTGTTAAATAATGTAGAGAAAGGTTAGTTGTCTAACTTTGATATGTTTGGCAAAGGCCCTATTATATTTGTGATGCTTTTGGTCACAGTTCTGTCACTAGAATACAGCAATTAGACATATGCAGTGAGTAACCTAACTACTTTAATTCAGGAATTTGAATTAAAGGAGTGCTGCAGTTACTCCTAAATGCCAAATCACAGTATAACATGTCAAAGAGAATGATAGCACCTTCTGTAGTATAAACATCCTACTAACAAATCCTTGTGCTATTATTTATAGGGCTTCGACTCTTGGGTCTGAAAAAGGCACCAACCCCTGCTAAATTCTGAACACTGACATTAGTCGTCAGCCTTGGGAGAAGCAACAATCACAACGATCTGCTTTTTAATGAGACAAAGGACCAGAAATTAAGACTATTAAAGTCCCCTAGGCCCAGGAACTATCGCAGAAAATGTGGGAATGTGAGATTGTGAGGGCTGATTTTGAGGGATAAGATTAGTTTAGAGTTTTCTATAAATTAAACATTAAAATCAAAAGCATACTGATGCAAGGCCAGCGTCTCGGCCCATGTGTTGGAATAACAGGGTTTTCTTGGAGCATTGATCTGCTCTTTAATAGAAAGCTGTAAAAGGTTTTAAAATGTTTATCAAAATCTTACCTTATGGTAAAACTGATTAAAATTGTATTTGTTTATAAGGTTTTATTAAAGTTAGCTTTAACATTAATAATACAGCATACAAGGTAAAATTTGGTTTTCTCTTTTGAATAAAATTTTTATGTAAGGAATAATAAGGAATAATAAGATATTTTTGTTTACCTTTTGAGTCAACTGCAGGGGGAAAAAAAGGGAGTTGGAGGAGACAGATTTAGTTGGCCTCAAGCTGTTAGGTCTTATTGTTTAGGAAACTGAGTGTCTTCTCTATCCAAAGGTAAACATTTTTGTGCTATCATTTTGGCTAAACAAATGACTATTTTATAATAACCATGATCCTATTTTGTGATATATCAAATGTCTTAAACATTTGATAGTTGACAGACTTTCCAACAGCAGAATTTCAGAGTCTAAATTCAGCCTTTTAGACCTCAAACTAACTCTTTGGATATTAGGTTCCCTCAAGTCCAAGAAAGACATATTAGGCTTACTAGGCTTTCGTTATGTTAGAATTATGCAGAAAGCATTGTGAAATCTGAGGTGGTATTTAGCTTCCTTTCGGGTTATTGATATATATGTGTTGTTAATATGCATTCCAGTATTATATGAGATGCCTAAAATTATGATATGTCTTAATATATGTTGTCAGTCATAATTATGATTATTATGTTAAATTATTGTATGCCACAGAAATAACCAACCGTCCTGGTCAACTGTGTCTTTATCTATGGCTGACTTAAGGCTTTTGTCATCTACAATTGTTGTTTTGCTTTGATCCTTCTCAAAAAGTGACTTGTAATCAGCTATGGTCCAGGGCTTGCTTCTTTGGAGCATTTCATGAAAAGGATTCTTGAGTGCAGGTTTCTGATAACTTTGGAGATTGTGCCACTGGAATAGAGAGAAAACTTCCAGTGAACTAAGTGGAAGGCTGATGTGTTCATAAACATAGCTAAACCAATATCAAGCAGAGCAAGAGTTGATTGCATGAACTGAACTAATGGAGGACTAAAATAATATTTATGGCTTTTTTTGAAATATTGCTGATTCTTTTGTTTTGTTTTTCAGAATAATTTTTGAATAATGTTTTTCTTTTGAGCTATTTATAGCCTTTAAATATATCTTGTAGTATACTAAGTACATCGTATTACTGTAAACAGACTTTTGAAGCATATTTCTCTCTCTGTCTAATTTATCCAGAATTTGTCAACTACTTGTGAATATTTTTAATTAATGGCAATGTGGTTGCTTGCATACATTTAATAACAACATGTTTTCTTTTATAATGGGCCATAATTGGAGGAACTTGTTATTTTCTCAGGCCTTTGACTAAAATGGCATTGTGAGAAGTTCCAGCAAAGCCAATTTAGGAGAGCGTGTGTGGACAATGATTCTTGCTGCATATTGTGTGGGTAATCAGGCCAAGTATATGGGACTGATGCTTATTTTGCAGTTAGATTAGGCCTGTTGTGATTTGTCTTTGGTGGAAGTGGGGGACTGGAGAGAGAAATATTGTGTTGCCAAAGAAAACTATAGTATTAGATTAATCTTTGATTCCTGAGTGGCCATGAGGTTACCCACAGATGGGAGCTGCTCATGAAAGCCCTCCTCAGCATGAAGCAGCCAGAAAGATCAACAACTGGATTCCCCATGATTGAAGAACTGAAAAATAAAAAAGGGGACTGAAACTGACTCAATAGTCTCATAGTTTTGTCATTGTTGTTGTTGTTAAAAACGTTTCTGGTCTTAAACCTTGAAACTTATATTTGCTTTACCTGAGCTCCTACTTCAGGAATGAACCTTTAGGCCTCTCAAAAATTATTAAAGAACTCACTGGATCACTTCATCCAGACAATGAAATGTTAGACCCTGTATTAATCATAATTGCTTCTATGCCCCTCCATAGTTTCTGTTTGCTTACACATTGTTACATTTCTTCCTGCTATGTAAACTCCTAGTTTTACTTGGTCAGGGAGGTGGATTTGAGATCAATCTCCGGTATCCTTGGCTGCAGCAACTGGCTGATTAAAGCCATCCTTATTGGCAATAATTGTCTCGGTGATTGGTTTTCTTTGTAGTGAGCAAGCAGCAGGAATTAGACTGAACCCCTGGTTTCTCAATAACATATGTACCACATTTTTAAAAATCTTGAATAAAAAACACCAAAGGCATAAGAAAACAAACAGGAAATTGACAAATTGGACATGAAAATTTTAAAAAATATTTGCATCAAAAGAGACCAGTAAAAGAGTAAAAAGGAAACTCACATTTTGGGAAAATACATTTTCAAGTCACATATCTGATAAAATATGAATAACCAAAATATATAGAGAACTTCTAACAAGAAATAAATATACGAGCCAATTAAAAAATGGGCAAAGGATTTTAACAGACATTTCTCCAAAGAAGATACACAAAAAAATAAGCACATAAAAAGATGTTCAATATCACTAATACTTAGGTAAATGCATATCAAAACTCCAATGAGATAGTACCTCACACCTATTAGAATGGCTACTATCAAAAACAAAATTAATGAAAAATACAGTAGTAAGTGTTGGCTAAGATGTGAAGTAATTAGAATCCTGTCCACTTTTGAAGGAATGCAAAATGGTACAATTACTGTGGAAATCGGTAAAAAATTAAAAATGGAATTATCATATAATCCAACAATTCCATTTCTGAATATATATATTATATACATATCAATTACTATATGATTCTTCTTACATGAGGTACTTAGAGAAGTCAAAATTATAGAGGCAGAAAATAGAATGGTGGTTGTCAGAGACTGCAGCAATGGTGGGATAGGAAGTTATTGTTTAATGAGTATAGAGTTTCAGTTTTACAAGGTGACAAGAGTTATGGAAGTAGATGGTGGTAGTGGTGGTATGGCATTATGAATGTATTTAATACCACGGAGCTGTATACTTAAAAATGGTTAAGATAGTAAACTTATTTCATGTTATTACAATAACTATATTGGGAAAAATGTATGGATTCCCTTCCCAATTTCTGGGATTGAGATACATTTTCAACCTTTAGCTATAGAATAAAATTGTGACTGGTATCCAGAAGAAAGGACTTTACAACTGCAGAGCTAGTATATACCTAATGATGCTCCAGTTTGTCCTTAATGGAGCCTAAAGTCATTTGCTTGTGTGCACTGTACGCTGGCGAACACAGAATAGCAGACATTTTGATAACTACTGGAAAGAGAGTTTTAGATAACATTGATACCCAGAGACTCAAAGCATCATCATGGTCCCCTGTTAGAATGGTGGTATGTAGGAGCCATGTAAAACATGAAAGCTGGACTGAAGTCCAGCCTACAGTGGGTCTGCAAGGGCCATGGACTCACCTGATGGTCAGTTTCTAATTTATAATTGTAATTGCCATACTTGGCAGTTGGAACAACCTTCATGTTAGGTTCTTGGCCGCTGGGGTAAACTCATAGTGGAGAAGGCCAAATGAGAGCTTCTGAAACCATAACTCTTTGACCAAGGTAGAAAATTAAAAAATAAAAAGGAATATAGCCTTTTTGTTAGTGGGGGTCAGAAGGAGGTGAATGGTGCACTTTAGTGTCACCCTTAGGTATCTCTGAAGAATGTGGGTTGATAATATAACTTCATTTAATTTACCAGTCCAGTTGATATAGGAGTGCTGGGAAGGGAACAGTATAGTCCCTTTAAATGATAGGGAAGCGAGGAAGGGAAGTGCTGGGTAAAGGAGGGCGTGGTCCCTGGCTAGGGCTCTGCCCCATGGACCTAGATGAGGACAGGCATATCCTGCCCAAATGGAGGTTGTATTTCCCAAGATCACCCTGGCCCCCCACACCCCCATCCTGGGCCTATAAAAACCTGAGACCCTAGCAAGGCAGAGACAGAGGCAGCTGGACATCGAGAGGACATCAAGGAGAGCACAATGGAGGAAGAGCATACCAACAGATGCTTGCATGCTGGCAGGCCATCGACCATGAAGGGATGAGGTGGAGTCTGACTGGGAAGTTGGAGGAGAGCTTGGGCAGCCAGGAGGCCCAATTCCAGGGGAAAACCATCTCCTTTCTGGCTCCCGCATCAGCTGAGAGCTACTTCTACTCAATAAAACTTTACACTCATTCTCCAAGCCCACATGTGATCCATTATCCTGGTGCACCAAGGCAAGAAACCCTGGGATACAAAAATCCCTCTGTCCTTGTGATAAAGATGGGGGTATAATTGAGCTGGTTTACACAAGCCACCTATAGACAGCAAGCTAAGAAAGCACCCTGTAACACATGCCCACAGGGGCTTCAGGAGCTGTAAACATTCACCCATAGACACTGCCTTGGGGTTGGAGCCCCAGAGCCTACCTGTCTGTATGTTCCCCTAGAGGTTTGAGCAGCGGTGCACTGAAGAAATGAGCTACACCCCCACCACACACTCTGCAAGAGGGACAAGGGAACCTTTCTTGCTTTATAGACACTGCCGAAACCAAATGGATTCTGCATTACTGCAAGCTCAGCCAAGTGGTAAGGCCAATTTTAACTGCCATGCTAGATTTGATATATTTACTAGAGCATATTAATACAGTCTGAGTATATGATATGTGGCCTTTGACTTGACAAGTGTGTAGTGTGTCTGTGTTTAATTTCAGTCAAGAAAGGAGGACACAGTAATTCTTATTCATAAGGTGTGATGAGCCACAAATGGAGTGTCCATGTGACAGTGACAGAGGATGTGCATGGGCCCAAGAGTGTAAACTGTTCTTCTCAAGACTTATCTAGTTATTGTCACCACTTACTGCCCAATATGAGAGCAACAGAAAATAATAATGAGCCCTTGATATAGCATTATTTCTAACAGGAAGCAACAAGCTCGTTGGTTTTAAGTCTGTTTTGCTGAGTCCCTTCCATTTTAGAAGGGTCTACAATTTATTCTCAAAATAACAGACACCTATTCTGGTCATTTCCTGTCCAGAGGGCCTCAGCTGGCACCACTCTATGAAGGCTTATTATGTACTCACTCCATAGACATGAGGGAATCTCATTCCTCCCAGAATAAAGACTTTTGTCACTTCACAAAGTAAGCCACCAAGACCACTAAAAATGTTAGGTGAGTGTGGAGAAAAATATGGAAGGGATATTGAAACAAAAAGATAACCAGTAGTAATCAAAGGCCCTGACCAGGAGCTAAATTTCATTTCCTTAACCTGCTTTTTTTTTTTTCTATGCCCACCTTTAGAAAATGAGGCTCAGTTGAAACCCAAAAAGTTCCTCTCCAAATATATATGAAGTATGGGGCCCATATGGCATAAGTATTGGCCTGTTGCAACACTAAAAGTTCACCCGTTAATTAGCCTTTCAGAAACTTTCTTCCAGCTGCAGCAACTGTATAATGGCTGCAGCTTTCCATCTAGGCCACGCTCTTCACAAGGAAGCACAGACAATGACTATGCCTGGAAGGAGCACTAAAACTTGACCATTTTTTCTTATGACAGGACTCTTGTACCATACATTTTTTGCTCTAGATCTGTGTTTTGAGGCAGAAACCTTACTAAATCTGTGTCACAGTCCGAGCGTCTCTCTGCCCGATTCTCCTTCCTGCTTTCCTTTCACAGGTGCCAGATGAGCATTGCAATCTGACACCTTTCCCTAAGGAATCCTGCTTCCTTCCCCATAATTATTCGCAGGCATTACCCTGAGTGAACTTTCTGCACTCTTAACACCTCAGCATATGCTACCTAAATATTTTAATTTATGGAGTTGTATGTGCCCAATGTCTTGTGTTGAGTGTCATTCAAAGTTTTATATAACATGTACAAATGATATTTTGATATACATATGCACAGTAAAGTTTTTACTTAGATTACTACTATAGCCAAACAAGTTAACCTATCTGTCACCTTCCTTAATCACCGTTTTTGGTTTTGTGGTAAGAGCATCAGAAATCTAGTACTATCGGTATGTTTTTGATATGCAATACTGATATGGACAGGAGACAGGGAAGTACTGGGTAAAAGAACATGGTTCTTCAGCAAAGGCCCTGTCCTCAAGCTTGGAAAGCACGGCCCTAAATGAGAGAAGTTGTTACTGTTTCCCACCCAAATGTTACCTTTTTGGCCTGCCCCACTTCCCTATCCTGTGCCCATATAAACCCCAGACCTCAGCTGGCAAAGAGACAAGTGGTTGAATGTTGAGAGAAGAAGCAACTGAGTATCAGAGACTATGGATAGACTCAGCTTAACTTTAGATGGCATGACTTCAGAGAGGAGCCCAGCCATCTCTGGCTAAATTTCATGGAAAGATCACCTTCTTCCCGCTCCATCCCCTTCTCAGCTCCCCTTCCACTGAGATCCACCTCCACTCCTTAATAAAATCCTCTGCATTCCTCACCTTTCAAACCATTCATGTGAGCTGATTCTTCCCGGATGCCGGACAAGAATTCAGGATACAATGATTGTGGGAACCCAAAAAGCCTGTCACACTGACTCTTCCCTGAGCTGTTTAACACTTAAGCCATCTATGGACAGCAAAGCTAAAAGGGCATTAATTTTAACACACCTAGACACTGCCATGGGGCGGGAGCCCAAAAGTGCTCACCCCCAGCCCAGCACTTGCTCACCTACATGCTCCTGCCTGTGCGGGGTTGAACCCAACGGGTTCAAGAAAGTGAAGTTCATCCCTGCTGGCGCCAAAGTGACTGGCTGGACTTAGTGCAGGTGCAATCTAGTTCGAGCCCGTGAAAGGGTCAAGGTAACCATTTCTTCTCAATATTACTCAGCATTACTAACTGTAGTCCTTATGCTGTACATTAGCTCTTTAGACTTATTCATTGTATGTAACTGTGAATTCATATTCTCTAACATATTGTTTCACATTTTCTCCCTGCTCCCTACTCCTGGTAACCACCATTCTGTTCTGTGTTTCTATATATTTGACTTTTTTGTAGATTCCATATGTAAGTGAAATCTTGCAGCATTTTTCCTTCTGTGTTTGGCTTGCTTCACTTAGCATAATGCCCTCCAGTTTCATCCATACTGTTGTAAATGGCAGTTACCTTTCTCTTTTTTAAGGCTAAATGGTATTGTATTAAGAATATATATATATACCACAATTTATTCATTCATGTGCTGGTAGATACTTAGGGTGTTTATACCTTGACTGTTACGTATAATGCAATAAACATGGGAGTACAGACAACTCTATGAGGTGCTGTCTTCATTTTCCTTCGATATGAAATCAAAAAGATTGCTGAGATATATGCTTTACTATTTTTAAGTTTTGGAGGAACTTCCAGACTGTTTACCATAATGGTGTACCAATTTCTATTTCCACCAATTGTGTGCAAAGGTTCCTTTTTCTCCATATCCTTGCCAACTCTTGGTATAGTTTCTTGATAATAGCTATTCTTACATGTATGAGATGATAACTTACTGTAGTTTTTGTTTGCATTTCCCTGATGACTAGTGATATTGAAAATATTTCTGTATACCTTTGGGCATTAGTATGTTTCCTTTAGAAAAAATGTCTATTTGGCTCCTTTACCCATTTTTAAATTAGGCTATTTACTTTCTATATGTTTGCTGAGTTGTCTGAGTTTCTTACATTTCTTATGTTTTCTCCTCAGTTTTCTGAGTTTCTTTTGGATATTAAGCCTTATTAGATAAATCATTTGCAAATGTTTTTTCTGAATTAGTAAGCTGTCTTTTCAGTTTGTTGATTCCTTCCTACCGATGTGCAGAAATGCTATAGTTTGATATAATACCACTTATTTTTGCTTTTGTTGCCTGAGCTTTTGGTGTGATATCCAAAAAAAATGATTGTCAAAGCCAATATCAAGGGGCTTTTCCTATATGTTTTCTTCTAAGAGTTTCACAGTTTCAGGTCTTACAGTTAGGTGTTTAATTCATGTTGAGTTGAAAATCAACTCAACTCTGGTGTGAGATAAGGGTCCAGTTTCACTCCTTTGCATCTGGCTATCCAGTTTTTTCAATACCATTTATTAAAGAAACTATTCTTTCCCCATTGTATATTCTTGGCAGACTTGTTGAAAATTAGTTGTCTTCATATACTTAAGTTTTATTTTTGGGCTCTCTATTCTGTTTCATAGTTCAATGTGTCTGTTTTCATGCCATACCATACATTTTGATTACTGTATCTTTTGCAATGTAAATTGAAATCAAGAAGAGTGAGTTCCTCAACTTTATTTTTCTTTCTCAAGATTATTTGGCTATTTGTGGTCCTTTGAGGTTTATGAATAAGTGGATTTACTTCTGAAATGCAAGGTTTATTTAATATGTGGAAATAAGTAAATTCATATTAACAGAAAGGAATCACATAATTTTCTCAGTACACATAGAAAAAGCATTTGATTAAGTTCAACATCCTTTCAGAATTAAAAACTCTCAGCCAAATAGGTGTATGAGGAAATTTCCTCAACTTAAAAAAGCCATTTATTAAAAGCTCACAGCTAATCTCATAATCAATGGGAGGAAAACCAAAAACTTTTCCTCTAAGATTTGGTACAAGGCAAGGATGTCCACTCTCACCACTTGTAATTCACATAGTACTGGAAGTTTTAGAAAGAGCAATCAGATTTTTAAAAGAAATAAATGCATCTAAATCAGAAAAGAACAAGTAAAATTATTTGTGTTTGCAGATGACATAACTCCATGTGTAGAAAATCCTACTCTATCATAAAACTGTTAGAACTAATACACAAATTTAGTAAATTAATTGGATACAAAATCAACATACAAAAATCCATTGCGTGGTGGCTTAGGCCTGTAATCCCAGCACTTTTGGAGGCTAAGGCGGATGAATCACTTGAGGTCAGGAGTTGGAAACCAGCCTGGCCAACTGGTGAAACCCTGTCTCTACTAAAAATACAAAAATTAGCAGGGTGTGGTGGCTCATGCCTGTAATCCCAGATACTTGGGAGGCTGAGGCAGGAGAATTACATGAGCTCAGGTGGCTGAGGTTGCAGTGAGCCAAGATCCTGCCACTGCATTTCAGCCTGGGTGACAGAGTGAGACTCTGTCTCAAAAAAAAAAAAACAAAAGTAATAGCAATAATAAAAGAAAAATTAAAAAAAAGAAATCAAGAAAACAGTCTCACTTATGAGCCATCCAAAAGAGCAAAATACTGAAGAATACATTTAACTGAGGAAGTGAAAAATCTGTACACTGTAAACTATAAAGCACTGGTGAAAGAAACTGAAGAGGACACAAATAAATGGACACAAATAAATGGAAAGATATCTCTTGTTCATGGATTGGAAAAATTAATATTCTTGTCCATACTATCTGAAGTGATATACAGATTCAACACACTTCCTATCAAAATTCCAATTGCATATTACACAAAAAAGAACAAAATTGGTTGAGTCGTACATAAATTTATTACTAAAATATTTCAATAGGGTAAATTTGGCCTATCATAAGTGCTATTTGTTAAATTGCAAATTCAGTCATGTGACTTATTTTCTTAAATCTCTTAAACATCTTCCGCAAACTTAGAGGTTTTATGTTCTTCTCGATGTAAGGTAAAATTAAAAGATAGTATATATACATATGCAAAGCCACAGGATCATCACAGCATATCTTCTCAATATCTGCTTTGCCTATTTTGAAGGAATTGGTATTAAAGTTAATATTAAAGAATAAATGGCAAACATGCAAAAATTGTGGGGATAAAATATGAGTTTAAAAAGAAATGCTATTTTTGCATCAAAATGTTCTGAGCTTAAGCAATTTCCCCAGAGCCAAAATGTTTCATATTATCTTAGCTGAGTCTTAAGGTGCACTTTTGTGGAGATGTTCAAAAATATTTGCTTTATCAGATAAAATCCAATCACTTTGGCTAGCTACACAAAAATCCCAACCTCACTCTTGGAAGTACTCACTTTCTTTCTTTTTGAGAGGAAGTCTCGCTCTGTAGCCAGGCTGGAGTGCAGTGGCGCCATCTCGGCTCACTGCAAGCTCCGCCTCCCGGGTTCACGCCATTCTCCTGCCTCAGCTTTCGGAGGAGCTAGGACTATAGGCTCCCGCCACTATGCACGGCTAATTTTTGCTTTTTGTTTTGTATTTTTTTTTAGTAGAGATGGGGTTTCACCGTGTTAGCCAGGATGGTCTCCATCTCCTGACCTTGTGATCTGCCCACCTGGGCCTCCCAAAGTGCTCGGATTACAGGCGTGAGCCACTGCCCCCGGCAGGAAATACTCACTTTCTACCACGTGTTGTAATAACCCAAATCTCATCAATTGTTTTCTGATATGTCTGTGATTTTGTGCACTTTCTTTTTCTGCTTAGAATTTGGTCCTACTAGGTCTTGGTGCAAAAGTGTTTTTCCTGCCTGAATTGTATAAATTCAAATAATTAGTAATAGAAAATCTGCATTTGTTAATTAGTTTGGGAGTTAGGCAGAATCTGAGGGCAATCAATGTCTCTGAAAACTGCATGACAAATAGGTCCCCGGCTAATCTCCCATGTCTGAAGGATCTTTCAGGATGGCAACAGGGATGATGGCCAACTTTCGAGTCATCTTTGCATTCTTAAACTGCCTTCTTGAAAATAATTATTACACTATGTGGAATATTTCTAGCTGTTTATCTTCACTATAAGATTCTTGGGCAATTTTATGTAGGGCTGAGCCATAGCATTCTTCCTTATCTTTCCTGCTTAGCATGGTGTTCATTATTTGGTAAACATGAGTAAATGTCTGATTTAATAACATAATATATTTGATTGTCTCAAAAATGCTAAATTGTTGCTACTAATTTAAGTAAATAAAAAATTCCACTAACCTTGAAAACTTAACCTAAAGCAAGCTAGATAATAAAACTTGGTGCTGATAACCTGGTGAGAAAGCAGTTTACCTATATTGAGTGTAGTATTACATACTACACAGTTACTTCCAACTTAGGATTGGTGGAACAATTTAAGTAGAGAAATAAAAGACGTGTCTCCAGTGTTTTAGTATGTTTCTAAGGATAACTAAGACTCAAAGGGAACAAAAGAGAAAGAGATGTTACTGATAAATAACAGACACATAAATCTTAATCATAAAACAAAGAGACTAATTCAATTATAGCAAAACTTCTTGTGAGTTATTGCTTTGGATAAGAAACTTGGATACATTGAAATGCTCTTTTATGTCAAAATCCAATGCTCTTTTATGTCTAAATCCATTATATTGTGTTTGCCTTTCTTATTTATGGGAAATCAAAGTGTCTGTTATAGAATAATGATGGAGGGATGTCGGGAAGAGCTTAGAATGTATTCACAGTATAGTGATGATTTTCAGAGTCAGGGTTGGCTTGCAGGATTGCTCTCTTCTCTAGGATGAAAGAAACAAATAAAAAATACATATACACAAATTAATACCAAAAGGTGATGAGAAACAGAAAAAAAAAGAATATGGTACTATTCACAAGTTGAGTTTTAACAAATAGCTTTCTAATGCATTCTGAAAGAAGTGTTCCTCTTTATTACAGTCATGGTCAATTTGAGATTTCTGATCATTTTACTTCCTAAATGTACATAAAGTTGAGAAATTAAGCAGGACATACTAGGGAGAGTTTACTGTAGTCTAGACTTGTGTATTGACTTTTAAAAGTATATTTGAACTCTCTCCCTGGATGAAACTTGGAAAGAGGATTCCTACAATTTATGCAGACAAACTTGTTAGTAATAGCATAAGTGAAATTTGAGTATATAAATCAAAGATTTGAATCAAAGATGCTTGAATAGTTGAGTACCAATGAGAAATTCAAAGTCCTAACACACTTTTCTTTTAAGCATTCAGTGTGATAATTGGTTGATTTCTGGCTATCTTGCTTAAAACCCACCGATTCACAGTGGATATAAGAATAATTTCAACAGAATAGCATCTTTGAAAGGTCAAGTTGTTGAAACTTTTGAGGAATGTCAAGTAGAAATCTCAGTACAGTAATTGACTTTGTGTATTCAGAAAATCTAGTGGTCTGAAAAAAAGAAAAAAACACAGTATAAGTTACAACTGTCAAAAATTGGCATTTGTATTTGCTGCTTTCGTTATTTTCCCCTACACAAGGGGAAAGCTATAAACTAAATTTGCTACATCTAAAACTTCCAAATATCAAACAAATTTGGTGAGTTTATATATCATCATTACAAATACAAGCATGTTTTATATATTTAAATAAATTTTTCATATTCTAGGGTTTTTATTAAATGGCTCTTGTACTTAAAATCATTTCGTGTTATAGCACACATTTTGTTTTGAAAACTGTCATCTAGATTTGGAAAGGAAGGGCTAGTACTCTGGATTCCAACAGGCCATTTATTTAATACTTGCAACGCCTTCCTCACCATTCCCTCCCACTCAATTCTCATCACTAGCTCCTTAGTTCAGATGCCTAGCATCAATGAACAATTGCAGTACTCTAATATCTAGCCTCCTTATCCTAAATTTATTAGAAGAAACTTAGAGATTTTAAACACTTTAATGTGAGGTAAGAAACACACTGTATGAATAGGGAGCTGAGCAACAACACACTTGGATATATTTATTTTTTTCAAAGTCTTCTTACTCCACAATCAATTTTTTAACCTTCAAATTCCCTTCATTTTCATTCAATTTTATAAACTTCTGGGATTAACTTTCTATATTATGATAGGCTGACATGTTTTTATTTGCTTTTATTGTTAATAATAGCATTTATCGACTATTCTTTAAGGAATTCAATAGTCATTATTTTTAAGAATTGCAGAATACATAATACAATGAAGAACAAACAATAATTTATAATAACAGTATTCAGATTGCTCTTGATCTGTAAATATATTTCATCTCCTCCCAGACATTGAGTGTGCTCTCACCTGCTAACCCCAGCACTGATTCTTGACCCCAAATCTGGCAACTAGCTTGTGTCACTTGACTCATGTCATTCATAATGCATGGAACCTCATAAACATTCTCCTCTTCCTCTTATTTAGCCTGTACTCTTGTTTTTGTTTTCCCTAAGGACAGGAGTGATTATATCACTGGCAATCACTCAACAACATTAGTATTATATCAGTAACAAAAGCACTAACAAAATTAACAGAATTTGTGTGGTTCTCTATGTCTAAAGAAGAAAATTTACTGGACCATTAACTCACAGGACACATTGGGAATCTTGGTAGAGTTAGAGATTGCAATCCAAGTGCCATCTCAATGTAACAATGTTTTGCTATGGGAATATGATTTATACCCTGAATCATCTTCCTTCTCTTAATATGTCACTGCTCAAAATGAAGCTGATATGTATTTAGGAATGTTAACACCAATATTATAACCCGTGTTCCTCAAGGTTAACTACACATGGGTCTAAATAGAGTCACTTTAAAACTCATATTCATGGTTCTTTTCACAACCTATTTTTTAAAACCTGCCCATTGTTTCAATAATATAATAGTTCTTGCATTTTTTACCCAGGGATCATTTTAGAAAGTTTCCTAGTGTGTGAACATGAATTATATATACCTTATATCTGCAATTCTTCCTCCTTTTCCCTCTCTCTTCCCAACCCAATTGTTTTAACACACTTCTGGTTCAAGGCTTCCAATGTCTGCTAAACTGTCTAAAGTTTCCTTGATAGGTGTGTCTTTGGAGCCCATAGAAAAGCCACTTCCACTTGGGTTTCATCAAACTCTGCTCCTCCTGGTCTCTGCTACCGCCTATTCTGAGGATAGCACTTCCCAGGCATCATTGTCCCTTTTGCCCATAGGCCACCTTCACTGAGCAGTGCATGATCTGTCAAGCATGACTGCTCCTTCACTAGGTTTTACCATTTCTTTTTGTTTGAGCCAGCTTTATGTCCACGCTATGTTCATCAGGAGAATTAAATCTGTGTGGCTAACATGCAAAGTAGAGCATGAAGGAGTTCTTTTTATAAAGAGTTGAAAGGCATCCCCTCTGTCTGTATAACACCATGTGCCTTCCAAAGCACACTACGTTTAGTATTAGTGCTGAGCATGGTAGCCACTACTTATTAGCAACACAAGTCCCACTTTTCATAACACTTTTAGAGAGATATGATTCACATCTTTACTGAGATATGATTGTTAAGCAAACAACCTGCATACACTTAATGTATACAGTTTGATGAGTTTGTACATATGTGATACCATTACCATAACAAATGTAATGAATCTATCCACATAAAACCAAAAGTGTTCTTGAATCCCTTTTCTTGTAGTAAGAACTTGTAGTAATATTCCCTAAGCAATCATGGTGCTTTAAGATCTAATTAAGATCTACTCTCTTAAATTTTCATGCACATATTGAAGCAGTTTAGGTCAATGAAGCAGTTTCATTATCTGAGGTGTTATCCATAATTCTTGTCTCATGACCAAGAAAAATAAGGAGCATGGACACCAAGAGTAAGGTTTGAGTGAAAGTTTAATAAGCAAAAGAGGAAAGCTCTCTGCAACGGAGAGGGGGCCCAAGAAGTTTGCCACTTTACAGTTGAACACAAAAGCTTTTATAGGAAATTCCCCTTATCTGTGTAGCTGCCTGTGTAAGTGCCCTTATCTGTGCAGCTGTGAGCATGTCTTAAGCAAGGCTCCTCCCTGTGCAAGACAAGTTCTCATAGAGCCCACAATGTATACATCCACAGAAGGGGAGGAAACTTTTTCCTGGGAGCCCGCTGATTACACAAAGTACAAAGGCATTTGTTTGTTGGGTCTTGCTCACTTATCTGTGCAGCTACAGCTTGATTCTTCGTGCTGTTTCTCTGTTTAAAAGAATTCTACTGAGGATCTGCCTTAACTGTCTGCCTGTTTTTTTTTCCTTTTCTCCTCTCTCGATATCTTTAGTATAGGTACTATGTTGCAGAGTATCTCTCTAAAACTTACTCACCTTGTATAAATGTAACTTTATACCCATTGAACTACAACTTCCCTATCTTCTGCCAACCTCCACTCTATTTTCTGCTTCTGTAAGTTCTGATGACTGTGTCAGGTTAGATTCTCATAAAGTCTGCTACCAATATAAGATTAGATATTCAAAAGATTTATGGGAGAGATGCCATTAAAGCTAAAATGCAACGGTACTAAATTAGGCAGTGGAAACCTTTAGCTCACAGTGTGTACTGACTCCTGTGAAAGGAAACAAAGAATAAAGGTAGGAACAGTCTTTAACTGCAATACAGTTCTGAGAAATCGCTGATCAGGCCAACGGAGAGTTCCTGAGCAAAGGTTGCCCATTATAGGAGGGCTGAGATTGGCCTGAGTGAACCAACTCTAAAACCACTCCACCCTCAAGGTGATTGGTCATTGGTTGAGAGCAGTCAAAAGGAAATGTGGCTTACTGTGACAACCTTAGTAGATCCAAAGGGGTGATTAATAGCTGATGAGTATGAAGCAGGTTGTTTTAAAGGAGAATTGAGCAGGGTTCCTCCTTTACCTCAGCATTTGCTAACCTTCAGTACTATAGCTCTAATTCTAAGGCAAAGTAAGGGAGAATGTATATAGCAAATAAAGAATAACATCTCCCATTCTCCTCCTGAAGCATTATCCAAATTAATTTTTTTTCTCTTTTCACTTGCTATCTTCTCTCCTGTCTGAAAAATCCAGTTATAATTCTATGGTGACTTAAATTGAGCACAAATCTGAGTCTCAGATAACTTGGAACACAGTTGCTCCCTCCTTCTGATTGCTAATTCAGTTTGTGGGATAATCTTGTTCTGGTCAATCCAATATCACTGAGGATTAATGCTTTGCTCGGCTGCTTTCCAACACTCCATGGGTAGAAACTCTGATCTGCTGCCCTGCACATTAGCCATACAGATTTGGATTTACCTGGTAGAAATAGCTTGGGGATCAAGCTGGGTTATTTACTAAACTATTATTTAAGTATTATAGGATAAAAATAAAAGAAATCTCATTCTCTATGGATATTGAAGGCTACCAACCCACTAAATTAAGTTAAATGAAATTACAGTAGTCCCCACTAAACCATGGTTTTGCTTTCTGATATTTTAGTTACTCACAGTCAACCAATGTCCAAAAATATTAAATGGAAAATTCCAGAAATAATTCACAAATTTTAAATTTGGCTCCTTTCTGAGTAGCGTGATGAAGACTTGTGTCATCCCTTGAATCATCTTTTTGTCCAGTGTATCTGAGCTCTATACCTGCCTGTTAGGCATCGACATCATCTAATCATGGCATCCAATCATTGACATTGTCACAGCTCTATGATTCAGGATCATCTGAATCCAATGATCCTCCTTCTGATATATCATTAGAAGGTCAAGAGTAGCCCATTCACCTCACTTCGTCTTGTCATGTAGGCATTTTATTATCTCACATAACCAAAAGAGGAAGGATGAGTACAGTACAATAAGATACATAGAGAGACCACATTCACGTAGCTTTTATTATGATTTATTATTAGAATATTCTATTTTTATTAGTTATTGTTGCTAATCTCTTACTGTGCCTAATTTATAAATTAAATTTCATCACAGGCATGTATGTATAGAAAAACATAGTATAAATAGGATTTAGTACTATCCATGGTTTCAGGCGTCTACTGGGGATTTTTCAACATGTCTCCTGTGAATAAAGAGTTGCTACTATATTAGTTCTACTTCAGTATAGGAAATTTGCAAAACAGCTTACTGGGTTGCTTTGGTCTCTATCCTGATGACTGCTATAACAGATTAACTTACTTTTCAGCGTATCTTCATCCTGCTTCCCCACAGTTCCATCTTCATGCCCCAACAATGTTGACCTTGACTGTGTGGCTGGCTTTGTTCAAAACTACGTAGGTGGAAGTGAGAGAGAACCAATTCCCAGCCTATATCTTAAGAGGCAATGAGTGTTTTTGGACATCCCTATGAAATTTTTAATGATCACCATAAAAAAAAAGCAAGACCTGGGTGAATATTATGTCTCCAGCTTTGCCCTGGAATGAGATCTGGGTAGTAGAACCAGACTTTAGTACCAAACTCAACAAAAAGCCTCAAGCAGAGCCACACAAACTAACAGCCAAAGTGAGATTGAGAAATAGCTGTCTACTCTTGCTTGCTAATATAGTTTTATTATGCAGCAAAAGCTACTCAAATGAGCATCCTATTGCTCCCAGTGTCATGGATAAGGAAGTCAAATATTTGTGGCTTTCTCCTTTTAGCTATGAGATTTACTACCTCAGTTTCTTTCATGAAGGACAGCCCTTCAGGTTTCCAGTTGTAGCTTTTCCCATTTGAGCTGCTTTGCCTTCCATACTCATTTTGGTTATAATTAGAATGGGTTATGGGAAACACACACATTAAATAAACTGAAAACAGTAAAATCAATAAGGAAAGCAGTGTTAGTTTTCCATTTCCAGTAATGGGATTTGGTGTAAAAGAGTAAACCACCATTATATATGTTTGTGCCAGCAAGGTAGACAGATTTCTTATAGAATGCATAGGGACGTGAAAGGTAACACATAGCAAATAGCAAACATCTACCTCTGAATGCAACGGTGCTCTCATTTACAGATGAGATTGGAGTGATGAGATTCCTCTCATCACTGAACATTTTGTAGGGAATTAACAGAATCATAAAAGATTACTAATTTGGAGAACTAACCCAATAAGATTAAAGGAACATAGATACACTAATAAAAGTGGATACTGAGCGACTAAGCAGTTTATTTTTTAGTTTCCATTGAAAAAAATATACAAACTTCAGCAAATATTGTCAGTTTTGCTGTTGCTACACAGCAAAAAGTAAATTATAGCAAGCTACGGTGAATTTGAAGGTTGCTTAAATCAATACTAGGGAGAGGTCAGAAGCCTTACACAATCCAATGTATTGATGAACAAACGCTTTGTAGCTTAGATATAACAATTTTCTGAGACAACTTTAGAGCACCAACATGCTGTGATCCTAAAGTCAGGTATACATGTATTTATGTGTATATGTATGTATTTCCATTCAGTTGGCAACATGGGTCTACCTTCAACATTCCATTAGTTACAGCATTTTAGAATTTTCTTTTTTACATTATTTCATGATTATTAGTTTTCAAAGTCATTGGATAGGTAATAGGTTAAATTGTGCCTTTTCAGTCATGAGGAACTTTCTTAAATTTTATGTGCATCTTTGTACCTTCATTCTTTTTGTTCTTCACTTTTTCCAGGCATACACCCTTCCTGACTGTCATAAATCTTTTGTTGTATGGGTAACACAACAATAAAGCTCACACAAGTAGCAAACATTTTAGTTGTCTATTAAACTTGAATTTTAAGAAAATGTAAGAATAGACACAAAAAGAAGGAATTATTATGCTAAACCCCAAAAGTAAGTAAATTCTTTGAATACATACAAATAGATTATTTCACAGATGTGCTGAATGAACATAAATATGTATTTGTTTTTTAAAAAAACCTATTGCTAATTACATGTTCTGTTTTTCTGTCTTAAAAAAAGACAAATATATCATTTTCAAGCTCAACAGATAGACATGGTCTTTCGCTCAATTAACTTAATCTTATAATACTGGAATTCTTAAAAAGTGTGTAGATAACTGCTTGCAGTCCATATGAGAGAGAAGCTTTGGTTTGGAATTAAATATCAAATAGTGGGAGCAGGAGACACTTAAAATTTTATCTAGTTTCACTCTTAAGAAAACAGTTAAATACAAAACAAAAAATTATAAACAATGCACACTTCTTTTTAGGACATATTATGTTTGTTATTCTGAATTGAAATTAGAGCTGTTGGAAATCACAGTAAGTTTAATGACACCAGTCCTTTTATCTCAGGAACTAAAAGTGTTACTTAAGCAAAAAACAAAGGTAATTTTTGTTAGTTTTTTTTTTTTTTTAAGAGAAGGACTACTTTTTAAGACATACTACTTTTTTTAGTGTCTTTCAATAAAACTAAAGAATGTACAATTTTTGCAAAAGCACCACTTTTACTATTATTTCTGTAAAAATATAATCTTACTGATAGAAAACTTACTTTTTAACCTAGAGATAAATTCCTTCTTAAATGCCATTTTTAAATAAATGATAAAATTGGCTTAAGAGATATGAACTGGCAAGACAAATACATATTATAATTTATATCTTCCAAAATTGGCAATTTGTATTGTATACAATTATTTAAAATACAGCACAATGTGTTGTGAAAAATATGATTATAAGTATGAAAGACTAAGTCGAGTTGTTATTGTTGTTGTTATTAGTAGTAGTATCATCCAGGATAGGTTATATTGCGCCATCGCCTGGCCAACAGTAAAGATTTTCATAGTGTTTGTCAAAGTCAGGGGTAGAGATTCCCCCCTTCTTTTCTTCCTCCCTTCTTCCTTTCTTCTCCTTTTTCTTTTCCTATTTCTCCCTGCTCTCCAGCTCCTGTTTCTCTCTTTTTCTCTTGTTTTCTTTTTCTTTTTTTCATTTTTCCCTTTGAAACAAATTTTTATGGAAATTAAATCAAGACATACTTAAATCACAACATCTCAAGAAGTCAAAGTCATACCAAATCCTGTGACTTAGTTCATCTTTATTTTAAAATTTATTTTTAAATAATATGAATATATGCTGTAAAGAAAACACAAAAAGTACAGAATAATTTAAAAAATAAACTTCATGTCTCCTCCAAACACCTCCACCTCCACTGGCATTATGTGATACCTATTACCAGTTTGATATGTACCTTTCTCTACTGTCTGTATGCATAGACCAGTATATAAATATATTTAATTTGTATGTATGGTTTCATACTATTCATATCCTACATCACCTTTCTTTTATCATGTCAAAATGATCTTATAACTACGTATAAATCAACATATACAAAATGATTTTTTTCCCAGGAAAAAACTAACTGGCACGGTTTTATACATATATGTATAGACACATTTTTACACTGGAAATGTTTAAATAAGGTTCATACATATTTGTGAATTGAATAGATATTATTAACCAACTTGCCGGGTGCGATGGCTCTGCTGAGACCAGCTTGGTCAGGGAGACCGTAACCCAGCGGCGCTAGAGGAATTGAAGACACACACACAGAAATATAGAGGTGTGAAGTGGGAGATCAGGGATCTTACAGCCTTCAGAGCTGAGAGCCCTGAACAGAGATTTACCCACATATTTATTAACAGCAAACCAGTCATTAGCATTGTTTCTATAGATATTAACTAAAAGTATCCCTTAAGGGAAACAAAGGGATGGGCCAAATTAATTGCAGCAGGAACATGCCCTTAAGACACAGATGGCTCATGCTAATTGTTTGTGGTTTAAGAATGCCTTTGAGCAGTTTTCCGCCTTGGGCGGGCCAAGTGTTCCTTGCCCTCATTCCCATAAACCCACAACCTTCCAGCTTGGGCGTTAGGGCCATTATGAACCTATCACAGTGCTGCAGAGATTTTGTTTATGGCCAGTCTTGGGGCCAGTTTATGGCCGGATTTGGGGGGGCTTGCTCCCAACAGGCTCAAGCCTGTAATCCCAGCACTTTGGGAGGCCGTGGTCAGGAGTTCAAGACCAGCCTGGCCAACATGGTGAGACCACATCTCTACTAAAAATACAAAAAATTAGCGAGGTATGGTGGCAGGTGCCTGTAATCCCAGCTACAGAGGAAACTGAGGCAGGAGAATCCCTTGAACTTGGGAAGCAGAGGTTGGAGTGAGCTGAGATCACGCCATTGCAATCAAGCCTGGGTGAAAAGAGTGAAACTCTGTCTCAAAAAAAAAAAAAGGTGTTACTGAGAAATCTTCTACATTCTTCCATAAAAAATCTCCTTTCTCTATACTACTACTGGTATTAAAATTTCAAATTTTAAATTAAGTTATTTAACTGAGGAAGCAACAACAGCCAACCAGACTGTATTAATTCGTTTTCACGCTGCTGATAAAGACATACCTGAAACTAGGAACAAAAAGAGGTTTAATTGGACTTACAGTTCCACATGGCTGGGGAGGCCTCAGAATCATGGTGGAGGGCAAAAGGCGTTTCTTACATGGTGGCGGCAAGAGAGAATAAGGAAGAAACAGGAGCGGAAACCCCTGAAAACCCCATCAGACCTTGTGAGACTTATTCACTATCACAAGAATAGGGGCTGGGCATGGTGGCTCACACCTGTAATCCCAGCACTTTGGGAGGCCAAGACAGGCGGATCACCTGATGTCAGGAGTTTGAGACCAGCCTGACCAACATGGTGAAACCCTGTCTCTGCTAAAATTACAAAAATTAGTTGGGCATGGTGGCAGGCGCCTGTAATCCCAGCTACTCGGGAGGCTGAGGCAGGAGAATCACTTGAACGTGGGAGGTGGAGGTTGCAGTGAGCGGAGATTGTGCCATTGCACTCCAGCCTGGGTGACAGAGCAAGACTCTTTAAAAAAAAAAAATAGCACGAGAAAGACTGGCATCCGTATTCAGTTATCTCCACTGGGTCCCTCCCACATTGCATGGGAATTCTGGGAAATACAATTCAAGTTGAGATTTGGGTGCAGACATAGCCAAACCATATGACCAACCATTATTTCCACTACTTAATCTTGTTAAAGATTTTGTGAATTTTAGGAAATTCAAAAATTGAAATGATCAAATTAAATTACATACTATACCTCTATATTGCTGTTGTACCTGACTTTATACAAGTGATATCACATTTTCTTAAGGACTTCAGGAAAATCATTAAATAGAATTCTGAGACGGTAGGTAAGACTGAGCACCGGCACCCAGGCAAAGGCTTCTTATTCTTATCAGAAGAAGTAGAAAAGGAGGATGGACCTGAAAGGAAGATAAAAAGAGATTTTACTCCATGGCTTCTATTTTGTCTGTGAGGCACTTACCTGCTGAAGACCATGGAACATATTTGTTTTATTACAAAAAATAGAAATTTTCTTAATGTTATATTCTTTGGAATAATTTAAATATTATTGAGACTATCCGGTTTTAAAGATTAGCTCCATTGTCCTGTGAAACTAACTGGGACTGGTGGTTTGGGGGGCAATTTCTTGACAAATTTCTCATCATTTGAGTAAATTAATGTGTTTCAGTTTACTATTTCTATTGTGGTTAATTTTGGAAAATTTTATTTAACAAATTAAATTTAAATTTTCTTTTTATCTAGGTTTCCATATATGTTTACATAGAATTCTATGTAACAGCTACCCTTAGGATATTTGTTTATTTGTTTCTTATCGTATTTCTGTAAAGAATGGTTTATTTTTTGTTCATTTAAAGTATAAAACTTTTTGATACACATACACATTGTGAAATGATTACCACAATCAAGCTAATAATATGTCCTTCAATTCACATAGTTATCTTTTTAAATTCTTTGTGGTGAGAAAAGTTTTAAACAACTGTCTTAACAAATTTTAGGTAATGATACAGTATTATTCACAATGGTCACCAGGCTGTACATTATATCCCCAGAAATTATTCATCTTTTAATAAAAGTTTGTACCCTTTGAAGAGTATCTTCTCATTTCTCCCACTCCCAGCCCCTGGCAGGCAGCATTCTACTCTCTGTAAGTTTCACATTTTTAGATTCCACATATAAGTAAGATTATTCAGTGTTTGCCTTTCTGTATCTAGCTTATTTCACTTCACATAATGTCCTTTGGATTAATCTGTGTCATTACAAAATGACAAGATTTCCTTCCTTTTTTTAGCTGAATAATACTCCATTTATACATGTACATAAATACTTATACACAGATACATATCTATGTGTATGTATATATGTATACATATGTGTGTATATATGTATGTACACATACACACAAACAATTCATTTATCCATTGACGAGCAAGTTATTTCCTTACATTGGCTATTGTGAATAATGCTGTAATAATCATGGGAGTGCAGATATCATTTTGACATGCTAATTTCATTTTCATTGAGTATACATACAGAAGATATATTATTAGGTCATATGGCACTTTTCTTTTTGATCTTTTGAAGAGCCTCTGTACTGTTTCCCATAATCATTATATCGATTTACATTCCCACCAATAACGTGCAAATGTTCCTTTTCATCACACTCTAGCCAATAGTAATTATCTATTTATATATTTTGATAATATCTATGTCTATGTTGATAATAGCCCTACTAAGAGATGTGAGGTTATATTCCATTTTGAGGTTTTGATTTGCATTTTTCTGATGACTAGTGATGTTAAGCACCTTTTTTATTTTTTTGATTTAATAAGTGTTTATTTTTTCAAGGGTACAGTTGATTGGACCTGTTCATGCATCTTCACTAGCATCTGGAGCATTTCCTCCATTGGTATTTCTGGTACAAATTACTTGAGCTCTGTTAAGCACCTTTTCATACACCTTTGGCCATTTGTATGTTTTATTTGGAAATATTTCTATCTGGTTCCTTTATTTATGTTTTAATTGGGTTATCTGTTTTTTTGGTTTTTTTTTTGCTATTGAGATGTATGAACTACTCATATATTTTGGATATTAACTCCTTTTCAGGTATTTGGCTTGCAAATATTTTATGCTATTATGTAGGTTGCCTTTTTATTGATTTGTTTTTTTGTAGTGCAGTTGATACTACCCAAAGCCATATAGAGATTCAATGCAATCTTTATCAAAATTTCAGTGATACTGTTCACAGAAATAGAAAAATTCTAAAAAAAAGTTTAGAACTTTTAGAAAAATTACTAAAATGTGTATGGAACCACAAAGAATACCTCAATAGATAAAACAATCAGGAGACAGAAGAACAAACTGGAGTCATCACACTTCCTGGTTTCAAATTATATTGCAAAGCTGTAATAATCAAAACAGTATGGTCATGACATGGAAACAGACATATAGACCAATTAGACATAACAGAGAGTCCAGAAATAATCCTAAGCACACATGGTAAACTAATCTTGACAAACATGGCAAGAATACACAATGAAGAAAACAGTAATTTCAATAAGTAGTGTTGGTTAAACTATATATACACATGTAAAAGAATAAAATTGGTCTGGGCACAGTGGTTTGTGCCTGTAGTGCTAGCACTTTTCAAGGTGGGCAGATCACTTGATCTCGGGAGCTCCAGAGCAGCCTGGGCAACTTGGCAAAATCTCATCTCTACACAAAAACAAAACAAAACAAAACAAAAAACATAGAAAATAATTAGCTGGATGTAGTGGTGCATGCCTGTGGTCCCAACTACTCAGAAAGCTGAGGTGGGAGAATCATGGTGGAGGCTGAAGTGAATTGTGACCCTGCTGCAGAACTCCAGCCTGGGTGACAGAGCCAGACCCTGTCTCAAAATAAATAAATAAAATTGGACCCTTACCATACATCATACATAAAATTAACTCAAAGCAGATTAAAAACTGAAATGTAAGATATGAAACTCCAAAATTCCTTGGAGAAAACTTTCTTAACTTTGCTCTTGGCAATGACTTCTTGGATATGATCCCAAAAGTATGGCAACAAAAACAAAAATAAAAAGTGGGATTACATCAAACTAATAAACTTCTGCAGAGAAAAGAAAACAATCAAATATTTTTCTTCTTTTCTAGCAGTTATTTTGTCCTTATTATTTCTTATTTTGAATATCTGTGATTTCTACCTTACTAAATGGATTAAGTTAGCTATTGGTTCATTAATCATGTTATTTTTTTCCAAGAGCCTGGATTATGGTTTATTATTACATCTATTCCTTTTTTTTCTATACCTCATTAATTTATTTTTAATGTTTAATTTCCTGTGTTTCTCAGATGAGAACCACTGAAGGCAATATCCATAATAATTTAGATTTATAAGCCTTATTAGCATACGTTTTGGACTTTTGTAACCACAAAAGGCATATCTGGAAAGCAATCAGAAAAACCCATATTGTTAGAAAAACTGTAAAAAAAATCCCCACTGTGCTCCATTGCCTGGATGAATGTGTTTGTTGCCTTTATTATTTGGTTATTCTGTAAAGAGGATCTAAAATGTCATTGGCTATTAAAAACCCTGATCTACTTAAATACTGGAAAATGTCAGAACAAAATACATGTATAAATTTTGAGCATATAAAATACCAAATAAATGTCAGTAAATTAGCCATATTTGATGGAACGTATCTATTGCATATTATACTTCCTTAAAGTACTGTGACGAGAGAACAAGAAAGCAATGTTTTTGGAATATCGTTCATACCTTTTTTTAAACTTTAAAATGCCATCACATTGCGTTGTTCTTCTTGCAAGAATATTCTAAAAGAGAATAGTAATAAAAAAGAGACTAGAGACCCACCCCACAATCAAATCCACAGGGATCTTTACATGGTCTGTATAAAACAGGTTCATTGTAATCAATGTGAGTTCTTCTCATACTGAACAAAAATCAAGCAAAATGAATTCAAAGAAAGCAATAGGCAGGCTTTTTTATTGAACACTAGGATTTTTTTTTCCTGTAGAGTTATAATCTCTGATTCATTGAATTTTTCTCTTTTCAGCAGAATAACATGGATGAAAAAGAAACTTGCTTTAGTGAAATAACTTTTTTAGATACATATATTGCTGCAATAACAAAATTAAATTAGACATTTCCTTATCATTAGATTTTACTTTATAAGACAATGGAGATATCAATAATTTGTTCAATAAGGTTTCCACATTACAACAGATTTTCTCTATCATATTGATAACACATAGGCACAAGTAATCAATATTTGATTAAATCATATTTATTTAAGTGGCTATCATCTGCAAAACAGATAATTTCTAGTAGAAATTATTATTTATTATTATTTCTGGTACTCAAAAAATTTTCTTCTTGATCTAGAAGTAGGTTTTGAATCATAAAGGATTTAACAAGGCTATCTGAAACAGGACTTCTAAAACATTGATATTTCGAACAATTACTTAAATTGCCAGAACTTTTCTGAAGAGCTAATCTACCTTATGTTAGTTTTGTCCAAGTTGGAGACACAAGTTTAATAAAATAGTTTACGACACACCATAGTTTTATTTGGCTACACAAAAACATAACTCCTTCTAGAAGGTTAAAAAAAAGCTTTCACTGAGGTGAAGTTTTAACTTGATTCTGAAGGAAGAGTAGGAAATTACAAATGAGTTGTCAGGAATAAAAACAAAGTCACTAAGCAGAATAAACAAAACATATGAAGGTAATAAATTAGAAAATAAAATATAATAACAACAACAAAAGTGAACTCAACACATGATAGTAATGAGAATTTCATTATATCTGCAAAATACAGTCATGATGAACGGACAAGAAATGGAGATGTCATTATAACTTGAGACAAGATTTTAAAAGTACTTAGTTTTAAGAGAGCCAGTATAAAGTTTTATTCCTAAAACTAATAACATCAGCTTTCTCTTTATGATATAAAAAGATATGCTTTTAACAACTTGCCGGCTGCTCTGCCTACGAAGTAGCTATTCTTTTATTCCTTTGCTTTCTTAATGAAAAAAAAAAAGAAAAATAAATGAGAAGGAGAAGGGAAAGGGAGAGGGAGAGGAGAGAAGGGAGAACAAGGGAGAAGGTAGAAAAGTATTTACCAGAAGAGGAGAAAGCTACTCTCAGGGAAAATGATTAAGTGTCCTTTGCAACAATCTAAACAGGCATGATAAGAGTCTTAACTGAGGCAACATTGTTAGTAAAAGAGAGAGGCAGCAATTGGGGAGCATTTCAGAGGTATAATTAGCATAGCTGGTTGATTTAATAAAAGTAAAAGTCTAGAAATGTGACTCTAAAGGTTGATGTCAAGATTAGTGCTCTTCCTGCTATGTGCATGGTGATGTCACCATGTAAGGCTTAAATGAAAAATGCTATAAAGTGTGGTGGGAAGAAAACAAAGGTTATTCTGCATATGTTAAGATACCTGTAGAAACTCTAGAAAGATGAAAGAAAATACATGATTTGGTGCTTGGGAAGACACAAAGGGGTAGTGATAGACACATAGTGGAGAGTAGTAGCTGAATTTATGTGAAAGGGAAAGATAACAAAATAAAAAAGGCTAAAACATACTGATTCTAAGATTTAAGCGATATTTGGAGTTGGGAATATTATTCTTAAATATAAGGACACATTTATCATTACAGTGATGGATATTATATAAGCCAATAGAATGTTCATATCCACCCTGAAGCATCTTTTATTGGATAGTTTTTACCAACTAACATAAAATTTTATATTGGCCTGTTAGAGATGTTTTGTATTGATGTATGTGAATAAGTTCATCATCTGCCAATATAAGTATAGTTTGAATAAAATAAAATTGGCAGTAAACAATTTTGACCTAGAAAAAAAATGAAAGGTTTTTTTGTGCAATATAATATCCTTAAAATATAAGGCCATGACTTAATTTATTGGTCTTAAACAGAGATTACATATGATTAGATCAATTTGTGGTGTATGACTCCATATCTAAAAGTCTTTATCAAAAAGAAAATTTTAAAAAGCTGCAATTCCTTTATATGAAACAAAAGATTATTCATATATTCTGCTTACTGACAATTCAAATATTTATTAGCTCACAATTTTTCAAAATGTTAAATTTAGCTATTTTGTACTGAAAGTCTTGGAACAAATGTATATGAGTGTGTGCTTGACATGTTATTTCCAAAAATGTAAAAAATAATATGCTGAAGAACATACGTACAGAATTATGTTTTCATAGACATTTGATTGCCAGTTAGAAAAAATAAGTTACCAGAAATGTCAATAAAAAGGACTCATTTGGAAAAAATGACTACAGATAAATTTCTAAAGGTTTCACTGCACTTTTTATAGGCTGCTGCTAGAGGGAAATTTAGAATGGTTAACTCTAAAGTAAAATAAGGATTAAATACAAATTTAGACTGAGTAGAGTGAATTCAATGTCTGTTTTTTCTTTGGGAGATAGTTTAGAACCACCTTGAAACCGATGAAGTTCTTCTTTCCTTGAAGATTTAGTTTGTAAGACTCTACATTTTCTAAAAGATGCTGAAGGAATTGTGAATATAAGTACTCCACTGAGCTGTAACCTAGATAAACCTCTGAAAATATACCTGAATCTCTACAATGTCAACAGCAAAATAATGGGAAAATAGAGAAGAGTGAATTTAATACCCACTCATGGTAGCTTCTCCTCTGAAAAAGGAAAGAAAGAAAACAGACACATTCAGAAGACATTTAACTATTTGAAAATAAGGAAAAGCAAGACAAATTGGCAAAAGAAAATAGATCAAGCCATGATTTTACTATGTTGGACTTCCTCTGCCTGAACTCCCTGATTCGTGTCTCACCTTCTTCCCAGTATAGATTATTCTTTATGAACTGTAACCGAAATTTGATATTTTAAATATAAATCAAATTGTGAATTTTGTCTGTTTAAAATTTTTTAGAGACTTTCCATCACTCTTAGAATAAAACCTAAACTTTGAACCACAGTCCAAAAGGCTTTTGGTGATAGGAAATTGACTATTACTGCTGGGTGGCTAGCTCACTTCTTATTCCCAGTCTCTTTCTTCTCTGCTTACTCTGAGCTAGTCACACTAGAAAAGATAGTCTCTCGCTTTAAGGAAAGGAACTCTAAGAATGTATCTTAATGTTTGTATATAATAAAAACAAAAATTTCAAATGGTTGGGAGAGAGGCATGGAGTAAGAGACAAAACAGACTTAAGGAAGGAGCAGAGAGAGAGTGTGTGGGTTGAATGAGGATAAATAGAACTAAGTGGGAGAGGAAGATTTCTCCCATCCACTCAAAAGTGTATGCCTGCCAGAACCATTTAGTGGAGCTGCTAAACAGCTTTGTTAAGGTGTTTATCCCCTAGACACAGTTCTGAGCTGTGGGCATTCAGTGGTATAGAAAGGAATTTCAGAGTATGCCAAGCACACAAGAGGAGGGTTTCTGGGCAGACACAGTGTTATGACTCATCTGCATAATCCCTTCACCCTGTTCAAGGAGGAAGGAGGACACCATGAATTCTGAGGATGTCAGTCCTGACAGCTTTATTACAAAGAAGGAGCCACTCAACTAATATGCATTCTGGCATGGCTACTTCCAGGCATATTAGATGTACCCAATTCAGAGGATACTCTAGTTTATTACTAATTTATTTCTAAGATACAAAAGGGAGAAGGATGAAAATGATGAAACAGATTTGATTACACTAAATCATAGATTCAATTTCATCAGTTTATTTTGGCTGTCCAGACTATGGGAGATAAGGAAATGGAGAGAGAATGGATTTCCTTTTTTCACTCCACACCCATCATTGCTAATTTCAATACAGATATCATTGCTGCCAGTGCGATTGTTCTTCCTCTCCTTTGTCTTTCTCCTCCTGTCCCCATTCTTGTTCATGGAGGAAAAATTAAATCACTTGTCACTTAATAAAAAATATACTTTAGTAATAAATTCATCTATAATAATTATATATGTAGACACAAATATATATATGTAGGTGGTTTCACAAAAATGGATACATATATAATATTTCCATATTAAGAAATAAGTATATTGGTATTTTGATTAAAGAGTTTACCTAGGCATTTATTTTTTCTGAGCCAGAAATGGAACTAGCTTGAAGTTAGCAAAATGAGGCCATTAAAAACACTCTAATTAATTAGCATGAATGAAAATGCATGCCTAAAAATTTATAAAGAAGAGTTATATATTCCCAAATATATTTTAAAGATTTTATCTCCGGCTTTGATTACTCTCTTCAATGTTAGAACTCTTTCATTTCATGAGCCACAGTTTATCCAGTGCCTATATTCTGGAGTTCTAGATATTGGAGATACCATCAAAAACCAAGCATGCAAGCCTCTGTTTTAATGGTGCTTACATTCTAATAAAAAGACAGTGAGCTGATAAGTAAATGAAAATAAAATTAATTTAAAATAGTTATAAGGGTTATGAAAAATAAATCACAAAATCAGCTGTAACATTACCATGAGGGCTATTTTGATAAGGCAACGAGGAAAACCTATCTAGAAAGGTAATATTTTGAGAAGGATTTAGTCATATAGGTGTCATAGGATGAGATTCCAGTCAGAAAAAATAGCATGGTCAGGACGGGCGCGGTGGCTCATGCCTGTAATCCCAGCACTTTGGGAGGCCGAGGCGGGCAGATCACGAGGTCAGGAGATCTAGACCGTCCTGGCTAACACGGTGAAACCCCGTCTCTACTAAAAATACAAAAAAGTTAGCCTGGCATAGTGGCGGGCGCCTGCAGTCCCAGCTACTTGGGAGGCTGAGGCAGGAGAATGGCGTGAACCCGGGAGGCGAAGCTGGCAGTGAGCGGAAATCTCGCTACTGCACTCCAGCCTGGGCAACAGGGCGAGACTCTATCTCAAAACAAAAACATAAAAACAAAAACAAACAAACAAAAGAATAAAAGACAAAATAGCATGGGCATAGGCTCTTTATCTAGAGAAGAGCAAGCCACAGCCCAGAGGCTAAATCCTTCCCACTACATATTTTTTGTAAATAAAGTTTTACTGGAACATAGTCATGCCCATTCATTTATTCATCGTTAATGGCTGCTTTTGTACTACAAAGGCACAGTGGAGTAGTTGTGACCGAAACTACTAGGCCTGTAAATTCTAAAATATTTACTCTATGACACTTTTCAGAAAAAAAAAAGTATTAGTCATTAATGAAAAAGGAAAATGTGATAAGAAACATGAGGAACTATCAGAATGAAAATATTATTAAAAATACGATGGAAAAGTATTGTAGAATATTAACCGTGGAATGATATACTCTATTATGTGTCTTAAAAATATTCTCCCTTGCCCTGTTACAGAAAACAATAATAGAGGTAGGAGAGTAAGTAAAGTGATTATTGCATTAATTCAGTTTAATAATGAAGGTGGATTAGACAAAAGTGCAATGGTGTGAAGGGACTAAAATGGCCAGATTCTGGATATATTGTGGTGTAGAGTGATCAAAACATTCTGATGAGTTGATTTGGGACTATGTAGAAAGGAGGGAAAAAAGTATATTAGTTTTAGATTTGAATGATTATGTAACTGATACTGCCAATTACTGGGATAGAAAATATTGGTCAGGAACAGATTATACAGTGATAGATATCAAGAAATATTTTATGAGTTTGTTAAGATTTATATACATAGTAGACATTTTGTCCTGCACATTACACCATACTGGTAATGCTCATTTACATGATCTTCAATGTAGACATTTTACTATAGACATTCAAATGGATATGTTAAGATGGATAAACAAACGTGAAATTCCAAACTGAAGATAGACTTAAAAATCTGCTGCTTAATGAATGTGTTTAAAGGCATATAACTCTATGGTATAAACAGACAAAAGGAGTAACAAGGAAAGAGAAAAAGAGTCTCGGGAGTAATTACTGTAGCACTTTGACATTTAGTGGATGAGCCATGGATGGATGATAGCACCAAAACTAAGATAGAAAGGTCACAAAGGTAGGAGGGGAAATCTGGAATGCAAAGGAAGAAATAGTCTAAAATAGGTGATAACGTCAGCGGTTTCTAATGTGGCTGAGAAGGTCAAGCGAGATCAGGATTTGAAAGCATGGAAGACAATGGAAAGTTTGAAGAGAAAAAAATTCCTGCCGTGGAAGGGAAAGACATCCAACTTCAGTGTGTTGTGGAGAGAATGGAAAGTGAGCAACAGGGTTAGACACTACAGACAACTCTTAAGAGCTTTGCTGTGAAAGAAAGTAAACAGTAAGTTTTTGTTGGAGAAAGCTGTGGCATCAAGAAATATTTATGATTTTGTTTCTTTTCTCCTCCACACACCCCCAGCTTCATTGAGGCATAATTGCAAATAAAAAATAGTATATATTTAAGGTGTACATCATGATTTTTGATACTCCTACAAGTTGTGAAATGATTATCTCAATCAAGCTAATTAACATATCCATTACCTCACATAGTTACTATCGTGTGTGTGTGTGTGCGTGTGTGTGTGTATGCATGCATGTGTGGTAAGATCATTGAACATCTACTTTCTTGGCAAATTTCAAATATACAATACAGGATTATTAACTATAGTCACCATCCTGTACTTTAGATCTGCAAAACGTATTCCTCCTGCATAATTGAACTTTATACACTTTGAGCAACATCTCTCTGGGATGTTGCTCTCTTTGAGCAACATCATCCCACCCACTCTCTGGGAACTATTTTACTAACTGCTTCTTTGAGTTCAACATTTTTTGATTCTATGTATAGGTGAGACCATGCAGTATTTGTTTTACTGTGTATGGTCTATTTCATTTAGCATAATGTCCTTCAGGTTCATCCATGTTGTTCCAAATGATAGGATTTTTTAATATCTTGTGGCTTAATGATATTTCATGTGTGTGTATACGTCTCACATTTTCTTTAGTCATTTGATATGATTTGATTGTCTATGTCTGCCCAAAATTCGTATATTCACATGTTGAAATATTAATCCCAAGGTGATGGAAGTAGGGTTATATTGAATTACAGTGGTGAGAGTGGGCATTCTTGTCTTGTTCCTCATCTTAGAGGAAAATATTTCAGGATTTCACCACTGAGTATGATGTTAGATGTGGACCTGTCATATACGGCCTTTTTATGCTGAAGTAAATTCCTCCTATAGTTAGTTCGTGAAGAATATTCATCATGAAAGAATGTTGAACTTTGTCTAAGGCTTTCTCTGTATCTATTGGGATGACTATATAATTTGTATCCTTCAGTATGTAAATGTGGTATGTCTGTCCATTTGGACGGCTATTGCAAAATACCATAGACTGGATAATTTATAAATAAGATAGGCCAGGCGTGGTGGCTCAAACCTGTAATCCCAGAAATTTGGGAGGCCGAGGTGGGCGGATCACGAGGTCAGAAGATCGAGACCATCCCGGCTAACACGGTGAAACCCTGTCTCTACTAAAAAATACAAAAAATCAGCCAGGTGTGGTGGCGGGCACCTGTAGTCCCAGCTACTGGGGAGGCTGAGGCAGGAGAATAGCATGAACCCGGGAGGTGGAGCTTGCAGTGAGCTGAGATCGTGCCACTGCACTCCAGCCTGGGTGACAGAGCGAGACTCCATCTCAAAAAAAATAAAAAATGAATAAAATAAATAAATAAGATAAATTGATTTCTCACTATTCTAGAGGCTAGGAAGTCCAAGAACAAGGTGTCAACAGATGCAGTGTCTGGCGGGGGCCCACTTTCTGGTTCATAGATGATGTCTTCTTGCTGTGTTCTCATAGGGTGACAGTGGCAAGGCAATTATCTGGGGTTTCTTTTCAAGTGCACTAATCCCATTCATGAAGGTTCTTCCCTTATGACCTAATCACTTGGCATAGGCCCTGCCTCCTGGCACCATCACACTGGTGATATGATTTTAACCTATGAATTTTGATGGAGATACAAATATTTAGACCACAGCATCCTGCTGTTGCCTCACAAAACTCATCTCCTTCTCCCATACAAAATACATTAACTGTATCCCAATAGCTCCAAAAGTTTTAACTTGTTCTGACATTATGTTTAAAGTCTCCTCTAAATATCATCTAAATCAGACATGAGTGAGACTCAAGGTACAATTCATCCTGAGGCAAATTGCTCTCCAGTTGTGAATCTGTGAAGTTAAACAAGTTATGTTCTTCCAAAATACAATGATAGGACAGGCCCAGAATGGGCCTTTCAATTCCAAAAGGAAGAACTAGGAAAAAATAAACAAGTAATAAGTCCCAAATAAGTCCTTAACCCAACAGGGGAAAAAATATTTAATCTTAAGCCTTGAGAATAACCATGTTTGACTCAATATTCCACCTTCTGGGCAACTTTGAGACAGTGGTTGGTTCCCCAAGGCTCTGGGCAACCCTGCCACTGTGGCTTTGATGGGGACAGTCCATGATGCGGCTCTCACTGGTTGGAGTAGCACACCTGTAGCTCTCCAAAGCTGGAGCCACATACATGTGGCTCTATGGGTCTAGCATCTTGAATGCAGCCCTGTCCCCTTAATTTCTCTAGGCATTGTTCTGTGGAAGACTCTTTGCAGTGGCTCTCTATCACAGCAACATTCAGCACAAGTCATTGGTATGAGGCTTAGGGCAGCACCATCTTTCAAAATCTAAGTGGAGGAAGGCACGCCTCCAAAGCTTGATTATTCTGCATTGCCACCAAGGTTTATCGCATGTGCCGTGTGAAGAGGAAGGCAACATGGCCCACACCACACCTGGACTCATTAGAGCCACACCTCAGATAGCCAAAAAGTTACTGCCGGAATTTGTGTAGCAGTGCTTTGTGTCGGTGCTGGGCAGCAAGTGCCTATGTCTGACAGGCACTTGTAATACCTCATTTGAAATTGTTCATTCCTCAGACTCTGACATTCTGAGGCTGTGATTGTAGCAGCAGCCTAAGTAATCACCAATAAGCCTTGGCCTCATCTTTCCATTACCTTGATGAATACCATCTGGCCATGCTAATTTCTTTATTAAACAGTTTCTCAGACACATACTTAATGTTCTCATCCAAATGTATTTTCACTTTTTTTCAGTATAGACAAGTTGAGAATTTTTAAATCTTTCAGTTCTGCTTCCATTTTGAGTATAAATTCTGTCTTTAAATTGTTTCTCTCTTCTTATATGTTACTATAAGCATTTAGAAGCCAGACCACACCTTCATACTTTTGTTTAGACATTTCTTCAGCTGAATATGCTGATATTTTATTATTATTATGTCCTACCCTCCACAGAGCACTAGGACATTAACATAATTCAGCCCATTCTTTGCCCTTTTATAAGAAGGATCATATTTTCTCCAGTTCTCAATGGTATGTTCTCCATTTCCATTTGAGACCTCACTATATTTCTACAAACACTCTGTTCACAACTACTTACATAGTCTCTAAGAAGATTGAGGTTTTCTTGACACCTTTTTAATTCTTTCGAGCCCACACCAGAATCACCCTTTAGTATCTATTAATGACAATGTAGGCTTTTTCTACATGCACCTCACAACTCTTCCAACTTCTTTCCATTACCCAGTTGCTAAGTCACTTCCACATTGTAGGTATTTGTTGTAGTAGCATCTCTCCCTACTCAGTACCAGTTTTCAAAATTTCAGTTTATGTAAACTTCTATGATAAAATATCACAAACTGGGTGTCTTATAAACAACAAAAATGTATTTCTTACAATACTAGAGGCTGAGGAATTGAAGATGAATGGTGGATTCAGTAACTGGTGAAGACACATTTTCTAGTTCATAGATGGCATCGTCTGTGCCCTTGCATGGTGGAAAGGGTGAGGGAACTCCTTTGGGCCTATGTTAAAAGGGAGCTAATCCATTCATGAGGACTCTGCCTTCAGGAGGTAACCACCTCTCGAAAGATCCCACCTCCTAACATCTTCACTTAGACTATTAGGATTTTAACATATAAATTTGGGTTGAAAGGTGACAAATATTTGACCATAATCATTCATTTTTAATGTAGTTTTCCTAGATTCTACTTATTTCCTCCTTATCATTATTATTTTATTCTTTTTAACTTTGGCTTTAATTTTTTCTTCCTTTTCTAGGTCCTTAAGGTGTAAAGTAAGGCTGTTTATTTGAGATCTTTATTTTTTATTAATGTAGACATATATCACTATAAACTTTTCTCTTAGAATTGCTTGTGTGGTATCTCTTAAGTTTTGGTATTTGTGTTTTTATTTATGTTTATGTCAATATATTTTTAATTTTACCTTTTGATTTCTTTTTTAATCCATTGGTTGTTCGGGGGCATGTTGCTTGATTTCCACGTATTTGTAAATTTTCCAAATTTCCTCTTGTTAGTAATCTCTAGTTTCCTACAATTGTGGTCAGTAAATATAATTGATATAATGTACCTTTCTAAATTTGTTAAGACTTGTTTTGTAGCCTAATAGATGATCTATCATGGAGAATGCTTCATGTGCTCTTGAGAAGAATGTGAATTCTGATGCTGTTGGATGGAATGTTTTGCCTATGTCTGTTAAGTCTATTCAGTATACAGTGTGGCTGAAGTCCACTGTTTCCTTACTGATTTTATGTCTGCATGATCTATTTATTGATGAAAGTGTGGTTTTGAAGTCCCTTACTATTATTGTATAGCTATCTCTGTATCCCTTTGGATATATTCAAAATGGCCTTATATATTAGGCACTCTGATGTTAGGTGCATATACATTTACAATTGTTATATCCTTTTGATAAATTGACCCCATTATGATTATATAGTGACCATCTTAGTCTCATTTTACAGTATTTGACTCAAAGTATTTTTTGACTGATAGCAGTATAGCTCCCTCATTCCCTGCTCTCTTTTGGTTATCATTTGCGTGAAGTATATTTTTCTATCCCTTTACTTTTAATGTATCCATAAAAGTGAAATGAGTCTCTTATGGGCAGGATATAGTTGGGCAATTTTTATACTAATTCTGCCGTATTATGTCTTTGGACTGGAGAAATTAATCAATTTACATTTAAATTAACTATTGGTAGATAAGGACTTACTATGGCAACTCAAAAAAATGTTTTCTTACTCGTCTGTAGTTCCTTAGTTCCTTCCTCTCTCTCCTGATGTCTTCCTTTGTAATTTGATATATATTTTTTTGTACTGGTATGCTCTGAATTCAGCAGGAAAAACCCTTTCTTAGTCAATCCATCCAGACATTCTGGGAAGTTTGGCTGGCAGAGTCTGTTGGTGGGCTTGCTGCTGATGTCCTCAGGTAGGCTGGCCTGGTGCCTGGAACTGCAGGTGTGGGCCTACCTCCTGCAGCTGTAGGAGCCAGCCTGGAGACACAGGTTATAGGAACAGTCTTGGAGCCTGGTTCTTCAAGGGCCCGCCTGAATCTTGGGACTACAAGGACTTCCCTGGTACTGGGGCAGGCCTGGAATCTGCATCCACGAATGCCTTCCCAGAGCCTGGGTTCATGGGTGCTGGCTTAGCAATTGGCACTAGAGTGGACCAGGAGCCTGAGTCTGTGGGTAACAGCCTGGTGCTTGAGAACACTGGTGGCAGCCTTGGACTGGGAGGCTTGGAACCTGGGTCCACGGGGTCCAGCCTAGAACCTGAGTCCATGGTTGCTGTTCTGCCACGAGTGAATCTGGTTCCTGAGGTCATGTAGGCTGGCTCAAAGCCTGGGTCTGCAGGTGCTGGGTTTGTGGGGACTGGCTTGATGCCAGGGTTTACTGTCGCGGGTCAGGTACTAGGGTCTCTGATGAAATTGGGTAGTTGCTTCCTTCATTCTACTTCTCCCAAACAGAAGGTATGTATCTCTGTGTTGTGCTGTGCAGGCTTAGGAGAAGAGTGACATGAGTAATGTGATGTGATCCTTCTGACCTCTTTCGGTGTGTGTGAGTGTTAGTGTGTGTGTGTGTGTTTGTGTGTGTGTGTGTTTTCTGTGCTCCACCAGGTGCTGCAATCTCTCACCTTTATTTATGGCTCTTGTAAAAATATTTTCATGTGCAGACGGTTGTTCCAATTGATATTCTTTTGGACAAGCACTAGAAAGTCCTATTATGCTTTCTTGCAGAAGTTATTTTCCTAATTCTGCTTTTTAAAATATTATTATTTAAATATGGGATCAACTATACTGTCTATGATCTTTTGGGGATGGTCTCGGAAAGTAAGAAACACAGTTAGAAAGGAGGTAGAGAAAAAAATGGAGAAGAGAATCTTTTCATACCGCTTGAGGCATAGGATCCATGACACAGATGGCAGGTTTGGGTATTGATGGATACATACCTGAGTCATTCATTGTAATAGGAGGGAAGGATATAAATGGTAAGTAATGAAATAGGAATATTAAATAGTTCCTGAATGAGTGCTTATGATTTCTCAGTATAGAACAATGTCATCATCAGTCACATAGGAAAAGGTGTGCTTTGAAGAGTAATAAGAGTGTGAAATATTTACTTTGCACAGCAGGGTACTATACATTTTAGGAAAGTATAGCAGGATTGCTGGGCAATTTTCAGTGTTCATTTATTATTTGTCATCATGGATGTTAAGTGAGAAAAGTGAATATTTTTAGGAGGCTTTTATGTTTGTTTTTCTAAAAATTTTCACCTGCTAAGGTGAAAACAAATAGGCAGCTATCTGGGTTTAAGCAAGGAAGGCTAGATTTGGTCAGGGTTGTTCATAGTTAGAGCTATTAATATATAAATACCACAATTGTTCTCTTCTCCAGGTATCTAATAAAGTTGTACTTCTCCACCATTTGAAAATAAGTATCATTATGTGACTTGTTTTTACTTTCGCCAGATTTATAAGCAAATTTGACATATGTTACTTCTGTGTAAAGCTCTAAAAGCCAGAGCGTAATTTTCCACCCTCCATGTTAGCTTGAATCTCAGAGTAAAGATATGGATCAGAAGCTCCAAAGTACCTGTGACAAAAATGTAAAAATCACAAGGAATAACATTTTAAGCTTTAGTCTCTTTCTTATAATTTTTGCCAAGAATGTGAGCTAACAAGGAAAGTGATTTGAGTGTTGTTATTATAACATAAAATATATAACAAGCTAATATAAAGATAGGAGAAAGTCTATTTACCATTCTTATTTATTTGGGTGTGATTATAATACTGTCCAAATGAATCTAAGCTGCATAAGGAGAAAGTTGACTTAAAAGAGAAAAGGTATCAGGATCAATGGATTGGACAGCTAAATAAAATCAAAATATATTTTTATTAATTGGGTATAATAGAGCAAATGATCTATAAACTAGGTGGTTTCACAGAGACCAAAAAGCTTGAAGTTGAATTTCAGAGATGATTCAGTTGAGTTTGCATGGTCTAGATTAAGGCTCCGAGGATGTGTTATTGCAGTTAAGCAGATTAAAAGACTATTAGAGGTGAGGAGGTATATGATCTGAGAGCCCAAAATATGAATAGATGTCCCACAAGCATTGGAAATTTAACAAATCATATTTAATGTAAAAGAGTAAATTATCTGCTGTATCATGCAAAATAATTCACAACCTTATTTGCTACTAAGGTATGCCAGTCTCTGCTCCTCCTCTAAATTCTAAGTTCTACTCAATGAAATGTCTCCTTTTGCTAAACAGACTGTGTTTTCCCTTGAACATGGGCTTTTGTACATACTTTTCCCTGTAACAGAAACTCTCTACTCCCCAACTGTGTCTCCTTCTCACTTTTGTTTTGGTACATGCTTCATACTTTTCTTTAAATTTTAAGACTCAACTTGAACAACGTTCCCAATAAAATTCTGTTTCATTGCCAACTCACCCGTTCATACCCCTAAAATTATAACAACATTTTTGTTGGCTTTAATCGAAGCATTCTATTTTTTTGGTCGTGCTATTGAATTATACATGAATTTTCAGTCTGTGTTTCTAGGCTGAGGTCTTTTCGATGTTATAGAATGTGTATCAGTCAGGTATATTCCATTTAGCAGTGAGATCAAGCAAGCATTGAACAAGTATGTTGCTCAAACGTTGTTTTTGAGAAAAAAAATCCCTCCAAATTTATGAAAAACTTAAAAATAAATTGTAAGATTCCTAGTATATTGTTATCAATGCAAAACACTCTTGTTTTTAAAGTCAAACTCTTATCTTGAAAGTGAGAGGCTGTTAAAAAAAAAAAAACCCACAACCACCCCACCACCCAAAACAACAAAACCAACCAACCAACCAAACAAACAAAAAACAGTACCTGTATTGTTTGTTTTCATCCTGGAATGACAAATCAGCTTTACCTCCCTAGACTAAATCTTATGACCTTGTCTTTACCTTATTTATTCAAAATAATTCATATTGTTCTTATATATATTGATCTTTTTGTTTCTCTTTTTACAACAGTATATTTTTTCTCTATATTCAGAGAGGTGATTGACAACAAATGCCTGTATCTTTGACGCATTTTATAAAGAACATTAGGTATCTTAGAACAAAGGCAATATTTAATTTTAAATGGTAATAGTTACAGATAATGAACATTGAATTTTATTCTCTTTTCATTCTCTTTGAGCTTCTTTTAAAGAAACAAAGGATTAGAATCAGGACTGCAATGAAATGAGAACATCAGTTAAAAATGGGAGTTCAGTGCATAAAGGAATAATCAGAATATCCATCTCTATGATACAATTTCATTTTGCAGAAACAAAACAAAATGGATGAAATAAGAGTTCTGGATTGTGTTCCCAGATTTCTCACATCTTGATGTGCAACTGAAGGTCTGTTGTGTGTATGTTTTAGGCAAGCTATATAAAAAATAGATAAAAACTTTCTGGGGATAAACAAGACATCCTAAACTGTTTTTAAATTTCTACCAAAGCATTTAAAAATATACATTATGTTTTCCTTAATTTACTTTAAGGAAAGATGGGAATTTTGAAATGAGATATAAAGCAATGTACCATACCTATATAAACAATAAATTTGCATTTCTTATATTTACGACCAATTCATATGTATAGAAAATGAATTATTTGAAATTGTATAATATTTGTTAAAGAGACAGAAAAGTTTTCCTGAAGAATATGAAGAATTCTATAATGTTTCACTCCAAGTCATTTTACGAAACATATTCTATTGTGTCAACCCATTGGTTAAAATTCATGATGGGCCTAGAATATTTCTTAACTTATAAAACAGCTTTTTCCCCCCATAAGTTATCTTTTAAAATCTAGCAGCAATTAATTATATTCTCCACTGTGATAGTCTTACATGTCACCTTGGTTAGATTAGAGTTCCTAGTCATCCAATAAGAAAGGAATTTAGATGTTTCTGTGAAGGTATTTTGTAAATGCAATTAAAGTCCATAATCAATTAATGATAAGTAAGGGAGATTATTGTAGATAATCCAGATGGCCCTGAGTCAGTCAGTTGAAAGGCCTGTAGAACAAAGCTAAAGGTTTGCGGAATAAGAAGTTATGCTTGTGAACATCAGTTTGTGCCCAGAAGTTCCAGTCTCCTCTGCTTTCTAGTCTCCTTATGGATTTCAGACTTGCCCAGCCAGGTCCTACAATCACATGAGCCAATTCGTTGCAATAAATCCCTTTAATGTATGTTTCTCTGGTTACACATATCTAGAAGTGTAAACATGATTCTTATTTCCTTATGTTCTTCATCTACTTCCTGCTTCTTTGGGACTTTGGAGTTGGTACATACATCCTTTTCCAAGATTTTGCTTCAGACTAGCAGTATTAATCAAACAGTAAGTTTATATGGTATAAGAAAACAGCAGTAATCGAAGATGAGTTTTTACACAGAAAAATGTCTCTTTGTTGTATAAGATCCATCCACATTCCCTGGAATGGAGTGGAATAGCTAGAGAGGACAAGATGATAAGAGAAGACTTTTTATTAAAACTCAGTAACTAAATATAAATTGTGTCTCTAGACAGGTACAATGATCTGATAAATAATTGTTAAATACATATGATTTAAATACCTTCTTCATAAAGGAGTATTTAAATAATATGTAATGAAGTATTTAAATTATTTGCAATAGCATATTATTTTATATAATAAGTGTTTTACCTCATTTTGTTTATAGATACAACTTTTAAAAATGATTCCTAGTTTAAGAGTTCTAGTTCGAGTCTTTCCAGTAGAACTTATTGCAATGATAAAATATCCTGTATCTGAGCTCCGGAACTGCACTGTTCACTAGTCACACACGTCTACCAAGCATTTGAAATATGGCTAGTGAGATTGAGGAAATGAATTTTTTATTTGTTGTAATTAAGTAAAAGTTAAATACTCAGATATTGCTAAGGGCTGCCATGTGGACACTACAGATCTAAAGTGCACATTTTTCAAAGAATAAAACCCTTGTAAATCAAAGCTTCATTTTAGAAAAATATCTTGACCTCACTCCTTCATCAATTCAAACTTTTATAATTAGTTCTTTAAATAATATATGTGTGTATGAGTGTGTGTATATATAGCATTTATCAAACACAATGCATTTGATATTTTCTGGTTGTAAAATTAAAATAGTGTGAAGTCACAAGAGATAGCAATTATTTTGGCTGAATATATTGTCTTTAAAAAGTAGGAATGTAGAAATCATACTCATAGTGTCATAAGTGCTAAAGGTCTTTTCCCACTAATCTTATTTTTCTCTATAATCTCTTCTTACCTTGTATAAATTTTTATCATTTCAATATCTTACAATAAATATTGTCCTCAAGCCTCTGGGTAAACCAAGAGATGTCACTGTAAATTAAGAAAAAATAAAATAACATATTTTTAGTTTTCAATATTTTAAACTAAAACATTCTTGTAAACATTTACACAGTTACTTTTCAGATATTTACACTAACCCAAAAGACAGTGTCAATATTGATGCACACAGTCAGGGAATTTCTTACTATTACATATTATGGAAAAATTGACCTTACTTATTATGTCAACATCAAAGAATTTTACAGGTGATTTTCTTTCTTTGTAATGAATTTAACTCACTAATTTCAATAAATGTATTTTTAAAATTAAAGAGAATTAACTTTATACATGCCAATTTAGTGATACCAAAACAATTTAATTTGGGATCCAATAATGAATTGAAATAAATTTTTTCTGGCTGTACTTTGTCTAGGTTAACATTCATTTTTGTTTGTTTTCTTTGATTTCACATCAATGGGTAAAAAATGACAGGGGAAAATCCATTGTAAATAATTCACATGTTAAAAACTGAAAGTTGATTAAATTATTTTCTACCAATAGTTACAGTGACATATTTAGGCCTTTCTTGCGCATGGCAAACTTCTTCTTCAGTATTTCAGCAAATAACTTTCTACAGCATTTAAAAGTTTAGTAAGTAATGATGCATTTTCTTCCGGACTGCCAGACAACACTAAATGGAATATATATTTCTAAAAATTGAATAATTTGGTTCTTCATCTTAACATATTCTGTGTATCTAGATCTCTTTGCACTTAATGGTACAATGTGTTTTTTTCAGTTAATTCTTTATTGTTTTTTGTCATTGCAAATCAGCATTTTAGCAATCAGATGGAGATTTGTAAATAACATCCCTTTGTATTGAATGTGGCATTTTTTTCACAAATGAAAAATTTTAGTTGGAGAAATTGGTTTAAATGTATATAACAAAGCACTAGCTTACTAGCTTTTGGATTTGAACTACGATGTCATAAACAGTGCATTAGAAATGTAAAATTTTAAAGCTGTGGAACTGATTTAATGCTCGCTTCAAAATGAGTAATTCACCTTAACATTTAAACATCATATATTTCATAAGTATTTCTTTTTCAAAAACTTACATTCACTAATAGTACAGAAAATTTCTGTAATGAGGAATTTCTAAGTCCAACCAGTCAGGAAGTATTAATTTATCCACATTGTTCTAAGCACTGTGGAGAATTCATCAAAAAATAAGATGTCCTCAGAGTCTAAAATCATACAGGGCTCATTTGTCAAATGTCTCTTGAATTCTGACAAGCACTTTTGAGCAGTACATAAGTGTCAGAGAATAAACAGCACTGAGCTCATTTATAAGAAGTTCCTTTTATTCTCATAAGCACCTTTTGAGTAAAGGTTGTATGTCAGAAATTATTAATACAAAATGAAAGAAACTGATCCATTTTTAGAAAACAAGACTTAGTTAAAAATAACTCTAATTGCTGTAGTTCTCAAGTGAATGGCCACTTCAATGGAGAAAAAAATGCATCAAGAAAATATATTATGTTATCAAAATCACTCATTAAAAGTTACCATAAGGACCTTTTGTTCAACAGCTTCTTTCTTACTGAATATCCATTATGAGTACATGAAAATAAAAGCTATTCTTATATCCTTAATGTATATATGGTAAACTGGTTTAATTACTAACTTTTATCACTCATTTGACATTTATTGATTAAACATTTACTGTATTTAATTATTTACTGATAACAAACACAGAATACCAAATTACAGACATACATTTATAAAACTGTGGGAACATGTTACCTACTGTGACACTTTAAGTAATATTTTGAAGTAAATAGGTCATTTTCAAGTTTGGGGCTTTTTCACTCCCAAGTCAGGAATATTTGAGGCAAAAAGAAAACCTAGAAACCGTGTTACACTGTTCCTTCGTACTGGAGTGCCTAGCTGGTCTTCCTTCTTCTCTCCAACTTTCAGAGTCTTCTCGTGTGTCTGTTACATATAATGTTTTTCATAGTATTCGTTGGAAGGAATAGTCAAAAATATGTCTATACCACCTTCCCAGAACCAGAAGATGAGATGATACAGACATTTTAAAGTTTGGATTTTGCTATGTACTGGTGAGGATTATGGCTTGAGAAGAGGTAATATATGGGAAAGTGACTAATTAGAATCAAAGATGAGAGTAGTTCAATTTGATTGACTTTAAGAAAAATAAAAAGCACAAACTACAATAATATTAAAAGGGTTTCTGTTTCTTGTACTTTTTCTGAGCTGTAAAAGGACTAGAAGGAGAAAGGCATTGAGGTAGAGAAGGAAGTATACTATAGTTTTTAAGTGTTAAGATAGTGGAATTAGAGCTATTTTGAAAACTGACTTGACTAATTGTGCAATCTGTGCAATCTTGAATAAGTTCTTTAATATCTCCAAATTTTACTTAGTCACAAGATAGTTTTAAAGATTGTTTAACAGATTGGTTTAAAGAGACAATGTAGTTTGCTGAATATATGCATGAACATGCAGAATAGAATTTGAATGGAGATTCTAAAAATATAGATAGAGACTACATCATTTCCAGAGAATTTAGTGGGTCTGGAAAAAGGGTCAAGCTGAATTGGAGGTATAAGCGAGGAAGAAATCCAAGCAGACATACTCCATGTGCAGCACACAAGAGAAAGAACCAAGTTGAAGTGACCGAGTAGGGAGATGAATAGAAGGTATCCAGCAGGAAAGAAATCCTTAAAACCTTAAAACAAAACAAAAGTTAATGCATCACCCAAACTGAACATAAACCAAAACTGGAGCTTTTAATAATTCTAAATGAAAAATTTCATTTCTCTTAGAAAATTTTAAACTAGAAGTAATATATCTTTTCTGATTCATGTCACTAGCTTTAGAAGCCTATTTAAGAACTGTGGATAAGTAGTGAATATGCTGTTTTCTACAACTTCTATTCTTTCTGTATACTCTACAATTACTTGAAAATTTTCAATTTTGTGTGGTCATCAAAAAAATTTTATGTATGAATGTTTAGCATTTAATTCTCCTTCTTCTCTGTCAATAGAAACTTCTTTTGCATTTTCTACCAACTACCTTCTTAAACTATGGAGACAAGACTGTCTCTACTTCAACAGAATAAGTTTTCTTGGACTAAACTATTTTTTGGAAATTACAAGAACCTAAATCCATACTATAAAGAAGGACATATTTTCTCATAGATAATAATAAACCATTGATACACAATTTTCTATTAGTGAGTTGATGTCAAACAGTTTTTGGAGATACTGGGGAACAGAAAAGTTATAGCCAAAAGTAGGAGACACAAAATTTTAAGGAAAGTAACTGTGCCCAGTTTATAATAAAGGCATCAAGATAAAATCAACATTAGTTGTTGATATTTAACAAATTACTCAACTCTCTGTGCCAAAATTTCTTTCATTACAGTTGGAGATGCTTTGATTATTAAATGTTTTCTATTCTTAAAATGTACGTAGCATAATAAACTAGTAGGTCATTTTTTCCTAAATTACTGTCTCCTTTATACTCACCTTCAGTCAGCATATAGGTCTTTTCCATTCTTTACCCTAAAGAGATTTCTTTACATCCCACTTGTTCCCTCCCCAGGACTCTGAAGACAATATCAGTTAGGATTAAGCCTCATTATGCCCATGATTCCCTGGGTAAATGAATTAAACTGAACTAACAGAAAGTGTAAAATTATGATACATAGTCCCTTCTCTTAGCAGGTCAAAAGGTGTATTGTAGGACTTTCAATAGCTTTGTGTTAAAATTCTGAAAGATATGTTTTAGAGGCCTTTACATTTTGTCAGATAAGGGTCAAAAGAAGAGACCTTGTGTGTAGTTACCAGGAGAACTTATCCTTTTGACTTTAAATCTTTAGGAGAAACCTTTTCCTGAGGTGACCAAATACAATGGCCTTGGATTTATCTTTTAATTCGTTGCTCACATGTGCTGAATAGTTTTCTGCACAAGTATCTTGCTTTCCATTTTACCTTAGGTAGTAGAAACCTACATCAACAAATTTTTCAAAATTATATACATATGTACGCACATACATATGTGAGTGTATTTATAAACAGATATATAATTACTGCTCTCTTTTTTATGTGTATACATTTACCATTATTAACACATTTTTTGAACAAGCATTTATTGAGAGCCTAGAAAGTGCCAGGCTGGCTACTATAGAGTTGTTAGGGATACAGAGCTAAAACAGAGTTTCTGTTCTCAGTTTCACAGGCAGAGGCATCAGGACAGGCATTTCAAAGCTACAAATGCATAGCTTTGGTGAAGTACATACCAAGATGTAGGAAGCACATGTCAAAATTTGTTTAAGTCACTGAAGAGACAACCAGCAGGATGGCAAAGCTCAAAAGAGAATGTGTGAGGCCAAAGTATGTATGGTCAATAAAGAAAAGAATGTTAAAATTAGATTGTAGAATTGTAAAATATAGATACACAATGATATTAAAGCTATATTTATGTGGAGTTATATTTTCTACCAAATAGAAATCATTAGCATTTCTATTAGACAAGAATTATCTATAAATCATCAATATTCCTCAGGATAGCACCTGATATTCCAGACTCTGGACCATAATAAGGAGCAAAAAGACAGTCAAACAGTAAAGAAACCCTTTTGGCTTCTTCTGAAGATGACTTTAGGCATGCATTTTGGACAGTGCTCTAAGATAGCATTGAAAATCTACATGGTGATAATTTGCCACATTTTTAATTCTGCATCATTGTTATGCACATTTGTGTAAGAAAGACAAGTAACCAGAAATTTCAAACAATACCATGGAATGACTTGAGATTCAGGAAATACTTGCTGAGGTTTACTTTATAAACGTTTTTAAGTAAAAGAATTAGCTGAATAAAATAATTTCCAAATAATCACATTCATCATGGAACCAATTTCTTAAAAGTGCTATATTTAATGCTCTAAAGTTTGTTCTTTTCACCTAACTTGTTGTGTTGAATGCTTACGAAAAATTTATTGACTACTCTGGTGGCCCTCAGTAATTAACTTTCATTTTCTTCATAGTCCATCATTTTAATCTTTCTAAATGCCATTTGGTAGGTGCCAGATACAGCTGCTGTCTTCCAAAGTCTCCAAATCTTGATGTGGCTGTACATTCTTTATCTCCTCCATGTGTACAAGGAGATTTGCAGCTTCCATGGTTATTATCTCAGCCCACCCTGTGCAACATAGAATCAAGCAGGACTCTCTAGAGTAAAACCCTCTGCTGGGCCATCTGTTCATATAGGACTGTTTAAAATGTTATTTGCATTTACTATATCCCATAGGAAACCACAGTAGTATTCCCTTTTGGGCAAATCTGTGACATAGATATTATCACTGAATTTTTAAAGCCAACTTTTAAAAAATAGGAGATAATATAACACCCATTAATTCAATTGGGAATATAATGCAGCTCCCTAATCCCACACAAACTTGTCATCTCCATGAGCAGATGTTAACACAAAAATAAAAATCAGAATGCAAAAATCACAGATCAACACACTTTTATTACTGGACAAGCATCTCCATATTAGAACACATCAATACTATTTTACATTTGTGGGACTTTTTGTAAGCAAATCTCAAAGAAAGGTTTATATAACTCCAGGTAATAACTTGCCTTTTCAATCTTAGACTTTATTCTGGGTTAGAACCTTACAAAATATGTTGGTAAAAAATAACTAACATGTGGTTTTAGATTTTATGAAGGATTTAGTACCGAACCTGATCAATAAATAAAATATTTAAAATCTCTAAATTTTAAAGCAGAAAATCCATGTTATTATTCCATTTGTCACTTGTTCTTCAGAACTCTTAAATCAAGAATTCAATGTCACTTCTTCACGGTTTAAACATAAACTATGCTGGTAATTTACTCTGTGTAAGGTATCCCTCATTCTACTTAAAATGATGTATGCTAAATCTCCCATAAAGAGTTTTTAGTCATAGTTAAATACATTTGAGGGGAAAACACAGCTATTATCTGGTGGTCCATTTAAAAAAAGGTCTGGCGGGGGGTATAACATAGGGACCTTGTTGAAATGTTATTTTTATTGTTGTTGTTGCAATTGAGCTGATTGTTTAACAACACTCCAAATGTAGATTTACTTTTGGGATAACTTTCAATGATAATTAAATACCCACGTTCTTTAACTTTCTCTTATACATTTTTCTTTATCCTGTAGTCCTTAAAGCAAGCTCACTGCTTATTACTTAACACTATTATTATCATGAAAATAAAGTTGTTATTATTATTTCAATAATAATACATGTTTGTTTTAGAAAATTCAATGTATGAGAAGTAAAAGAAAAAATATATAAAATAATTGCTTTACTTCTACTACCAGGAAATAGATATCATTATTTAGCTTAGGTGAGTATCATTCCTACTTTTAGTTTCATGTAGAAAGATTAGGAGGGTCAGATAGATCAAAATACTACTATAAAAACTTGATTATATGGTATTATGTGGTAATCTGAATGTAGATTATTAAATTTTATTTATATTAGAACAAGAAAAACAAGTAAAATAGAAAGTAAAGGAATAGTTAAAATTCACACAGTATATTTTAGAGAAGAAAAATAATGTTCTAAAACATTACCATAACTATTAATTAAAAATGATATTATGAAAAAAATGTATGAAGTTAAAATGTCTTGATTGTAGGCAATTTCATTTGCCTGTCTGTTGTGATGAAGTGCTCACACATTTCCTCCTACTCCCCAGCTCTGATTTTTGTTAATTCTAGAATCACTTTTTTCAATCTCAAACTTTAAATTATTTTATTTTTTCTTAGCAATAATTTACATGGAATTACATGAACAATTTACATGGAATAACTGCTTACACTCATTTTATCCTCTCCCTCTTTATTTTTAAGCACTTTATTTTGATACATATCCTATCTTAAATGGGTAGATTCCTTAGTAAAGTTTCTTCTTCATTCCTTCCTTTTTTCCTTCATTTTTTCTCACTTCCTTCTTTCTTTTATCCTTTCCTTTCTTCCTCCATTCATCTTGCTTTTTTTCTTTATTCTCCTTTTTTCTTTCCTTTCTTCCTTCCTCTTTTTCCTCTCTCCCTTCTTTGTTCCCTCTTCCTTCCTTGCCTCCCTTTTTCCTTTCCTCCTCCTCTTCTCTCCTTCCTTTGCTTTTTTTTTTTCCAAGAAAAGCTAATATATGTACTTATTGACTCCTTTCATCTTTTAAATATCTATCTCTTTAAGCACATACTATGGCTTGAATTTAATATTCCTAGGTCACCTAGTCTTCAGAATTCTGTAAATACTGCTCCAGTGTTTTTTAACATTGTTTCTATGGAGACATTTGATGCTAGCCTGATGTTTTCACTTTGCTAAGTTATTTTCCCTTTCTTCACAAGGTTCTGAACTCCTTTCTTCATTTTTGAGGGTCAATAAGTTAGCCAAGATGGGACATACTATTGAGTGTTCTGTACTAAATTTTCCTATAATTTCTTATATTTTTAAATCAGCAGCTTGAAGTTTTTCCTAACTTCAAAGAAAATTATCTATTTTATGTATTGAGTTTACAAATTTAGGACGACTTACTATACTTAGGATGTTTGATTGTTTTATCCTATCCCTCTATAACTCAGCTTCTCTCCCTTTAAATAATTTTTCTTCTTTCACTTGCATTATTGCCAGGTCACACTCATCTACCTTGCTAGAAAATAAGAGTACATTTTCTAAGATTGTATTCACTTTTACATTAACTGAATGCTTTAAAAAATGATTAAGGATGTTCAGGCCATAGAATACTATTCAGAAATGACAGCTAACAAATTATAGCTACCAAAGCAATATGAGTAAATGTCACAAACAAACAGTGGAAAAAAGGTAGTCAAAACAAAAGAATATTGTAAAATTTCCAATATCCAATTTTCAAAAATAGGCTAAAAATTATACTTAGATATTAAAATAATTGTTATTTTGGATAAGAGGCAAAAGGTGATGCTTTGGAAGGGAATGGGGAGAGTTTATAGATGGTGCCGAGATTTTATCCTTTGACCTGGATAGTGATTGTAGCATAAATATTGATGCTATGAAACATAATTATAGCATAACTAATATTTTTCTCAATGAGCAATATATTGCAGCTATTTTCAATATCAAAAAATGAAATTTTGAGTCTTTTCAATGTATGTGACATTGTTTAAGACCTTGATGCCATTTAAGATAGAAAACAAAATAGTCTAGATGATCAACATTTATAATTTATATTGTTGTTTTAAAATTATTATATACTAAGATTATGAAAAAATTATAAATCAGTACATATTATTTATAAAAACCAATGTAGTCTTTCAGTTTTATTTTAGCAACCAAATTTTGTTCACTTAAAAATTTTTTCACTAAAACTTCATATATGTGAATTTCCATGTGAAGAATTAAAAGTGGTTTTAAATATAAAAGATTCTTTTTATTTGACTTTGTCCTCTCATATGACAATTATCTGAATCATACATCATAAGTCACATGATCTCAGGTTATATTCCATAGATACTTATCTAATGAATTTATTAATATTCTTTTATCCAACAATTTTTAAGGATTATCTAAAACTTTAACATGAAGTATATATATTCCTTTACCTTGCATGGTAGGTTATGCATAATGGGGCCTATCCCACCTTAGCAACTCATATCATACTACTCAGTTCATCCTCTTCAGTAAGTGGTCTAGTCATTACCTATAATGTGCCTTGCCCTAGCATCATTGCTATCATTATCATCATCATCGTTATCACTCTTTTAAGAGCTTAACACATAATTTATAGTCTACTAACAGCTCTGTGAAAAAGGTATTATCACTACCTTCATTTTATGGTTAAGTAAACTAGAATACAAAATTTATATAATTTGCCCAAGGTCACATAAGTAGCAAGTAGCTGTTTTACAATGAGAAGCCATGTGCAATAAGATATTCACAAAAATACTTAGGCTTGAATCTTTAACAGAAAAGCTAAAAGAAAGTAAAATAAAATACTTTCTTATATGAAATAACACCTATATACTTTGTATAAAGACCAATTTGATGTCCTCTTTTTACTGTCTTCATTTTAATAGAAATGTTAAAATCTTAGCCATATAACAATACAAAGGACCATCATAATACCATTTTATCTTATGCTCATGTACTGATACACTGTCACCTAAGTAAAGGAAAATACAAGCTTAAGTCATAAGTGCAATTATATATGTTTCATCTCATTTTCAAAGATCATTGGACATATAATATGATTTTCTTCATTTTGATACCAACATTTATTTTGGTATGTTTCAAAACCATGAATACCATGCATACGCTACAGAAGTAAAAAGTAAACATGCAATTTTCTCAGTTTATCATATTTTATTTTGTAGAATTATTGAATCAGTTTTATTTAGAAAAGTATAGAAACCACATGATGCAAAACTCAACCCAGTGGATCTCCACCATTCTCAAGATTTCCCAAGAATAATTAAAAAAGCAGGCCATATAACACATATGTACATAGTCTTGAGCTGGCTTTCTTTCAGACATCCCATTTAAACATACTTCAGATATGTGAGAACTGAATATGAACAGTAAATCCACTGAGGCTGGGGGAGACTCTGAGAGAAAAGATAGGGCTGAGAACTTGTTAGATTCCTTCTGAAGATCTCTCTCTCTCTCTCTCTCTCTCTCTCACCTTGCATAACCCATTTGGTTGTAGCAATAGGAGCCACATTTCCAGATGTATTTGAGACAGTTCTCAAGAGCAGTAAGAACTGCGGTCCAACTTAAACAGAGGTTTAAAACAGGTTGATTAGGCAGGAGAAGTCACATGTCTTGGGTAATGGCATTCCATTAGGTCTGTGCTAGGGCTGGATTCAAGTCTGAAAAGGGAAGAGCCTGCTGCAAGCATTCTAAAACTCAGGGCTCATATAAGGGGGCTTAATTACCTGAGTCTAAGAACAATATTAAAAATACTTTTAGAAATATAGTTAATGCATAATATTAAGTGCAGCTAAATGTTTCCATTTCTCCATTTTTTTTTTTACTACTTAATCTGTAACATTTTTAAGGCAATTATCAAAAAATCAGAAAGGCTATAACAAATTTCTTCTGGTGATAGGTAATTTCTTAAAGATAAGAATTCTATGAGTTTCTACATTGAGATAATCATCTATGTAATCTATTAGCATTTACTCAGGCCCAAATATTATACTAGGTACTAGACTACAGGAATATGCCATAATTATTTCTCTCAACGAACTTTTAGCTTTGTGGGAGAGACAGAAGAGAAAACCGCTGACGACTGCGCTGAAAATGTGTGTTTTAGAAGCTAATCAGCATAAAAGGGTCACCATTGGTAATGCAATGGTTGAGTGAGAAGTTTTCTCTTAGAGAGTTTTAACTTGACATAGATGTTAGCAAAGCGGACCCAGGGAAGAGCTCCCATATTAAAATATGAAATAAATTGATCTCTCTTCTATAATCTGTATTAATCACTGGATAAATATCATCACCCGTCTAAAGGCTTTGAGATTCTTCTAGAAGCATGATTACTCACAACCACGAACATTCCCTATATTAGTTTGTTTTGTATTGCTATCATAAAATACCTGAGATAGGGTAATTTATAATGAACAGAAAATTATTGGCTCACAATTCTGGAGGTTGGAAAATCCAGTATCAAGGTGCAAGCATCTGGAGAGAGCCTTGTTGCTCCATTATATGATAATATGGCGATGCTAAGAGGGTAACAGAGGGCAAGAGGGGGCCAAATTCCCCTTTTATCACAGCACGAGTATTACTCACTAGTGGAGCCTCCATAGCATAACCACCTCTGAAAACTTCCACTTCTTGGCCAGGCGCGGTGGCTCACGCTTGTAATCCGAGCAATTTGGGAGGCCAAGGTGGGCCAATCATGACATCAGGAGTCCAAGACCAGCTTGACCAACATGGTGAAACCCCGTCTCTACTAAAAATAAGAAAGATTAGCTGTGCGTGGTGGCGGGCACCCGTAATCCCAGCTACTTGCAAGGCTGAGGCAGGAGAATCGCTGAACCCGGGAGTTAGAGGTTGCAGTGAGCCGAGATCAAGATCGCACCACTGCACTCCAGCCTTGGCGACAGAGCGAGACTCCGTCAAAAAAAAAAAAAAAAAAAAAAGTCCACTTCTTAATACTGTTACAATGGCAATTACATTTCAACATGAGTTTTGAGGGGGACATTTATTCAAATCATAATAGTCTCTAAGGTTGCTTTAAAAGTGATATTGAGATGTAAAAAGTTTTATAGCTGTATTTGTGCATGTGTGTGGATGTGTGTGTTAGACTGTCTATCAGAGAACTATGGGAACCTTTTCTCAACTGATGGTGGAAAAAAGTGTAACACTGAGGGACAGCTATTGTGAAGCTTTCAAAAGAGAACAGAGCAGGGATAGTTTTGATAAGATTTGTTTGTGTTAGTGTGGCCAACAATAGACAGGGGTAACGATAGACAAATTTACCATCCCCACCCCACCATTTGCCCGGAAATTTCTTCATTTCCAATAATATTTTATCCTCCAACTGAAACAATTCCAAAAATGGAATCTGAAAGGGAAATACAAGTCTATTGAAAATAAGTATTTCTTATACTTGATACCAGAAATATCGAATAAAAATTTAGCATATAAGGGTTTTTTTAGTATTTAACTCAATTTTGAAGATGTTATACCTATATTAAATAAGGTTCAATTATTTTATAGTAAACATTTGGTAATGTATTTTAAATTTGTACTCCACATAAAGTATGCTTGGAAAATATTTAAATAACCAATATTTAATAAATGTCCTGAAATAAGCTAGGAGACAGTATTTTTAGAGAATCAGGAATTATGAATATAGGGAAAGAGGAGTGAGTGTGATGACACTAAGTGATGTATATACTTTTGGGTCACTCTTAACTCTTGACAAGAATGCAATATACTCACGAAGGACAAAATTTGAAATTCCTATCCTTCATCTAGAAGAAATAGTATATTCCTACATAGAACTTTTTAGTGGGCTGAAAATTCAGCGTTCTTCAGGTTATATACAGCTGAAGAGAAATTTTAAGGATGAAAAGAAATGAAGCCTAATCTCTGATAATTTTAAAAATAAACATCACTGGACTTCAAATTCACTTCCCTCTTCACAAAAGAAATGGACTCTACACACTAGTGACTCTGCCAAGATTTTAACATTCAGTAATATCCCACCAGCATACACTAAAGAAAATGGAAAGCAAATACCATGCCAAGATTAGACGTTTGCAGTTCTGTCTGCTTTTCCAACTCTCATCACACTCAGACACCAGGGACTGAAACAACATCATTTTAAACTTAAAAGTAAAGTTTGTCATGTGAAAATTGCAGATGAAATAAATCCTAGATAAGCATGCCCTTTTCTCTTAGGGAAAAAAAAGTAAACTGGATTATAAGGATCAAATTGCTCCACTGCTTTGAGACATGTTCAAATATTCAGTTATGCACTACGCATTTGCAATTTATGCATTCTTATTACACTTCTGGTTTTGTCATGTACTAATGCTAGATAAACAGATTCTCTGCAAAATAAACTCTATTTAAGAGATGTTAAGTTTAAGATACATGCACATGAAAGCCAGCAAATGCAAAAGTAAAGCTGCCTAAAAGTGTTTAGACTGCCCTGCTGGGGAAAGAACACACATTCCCAAATGCAGGAAAAGGGATCAAAATTAAAGGTTAGCATGTCTAGAAAATTGTGTATATTTTATTCATCCTTGAACATCAAGCTCAGTTATTTGAATTTTTAGTGAAAGTTGTCACTTTTGAAAAGTACAAACATAGGTAGCAGCAAAATATAGGAAAGTATATTACTTATTTAATTGTAAAAAATACTAATAGCCACTGCATTTTTTGCCCCTTGACAGTGGTTTATGCTTCAAAAAATGACAAGTAGACAACAGTGGTAACTGCATTCTATTTTATGTTTATACTTCCCTAAAAATGATGAAAACATGACCCTTTTTTGGCTGCAGCTTTATTGTTACGATTCACAGGCCATACAATTCACCCATTTAAATGTACAATTCGACTTTTCTAGTATTAATTTAGTATTTGTTTTTAGAACTTATTGTATTCATAGAATTGTGCAGCCATCACCACAATCAATTTTAAAATATTGTTGTCACCATAAAGAAAACACCTTGCCCCTTAACTATCATTCCCAAACCCTGATTGCCCCCCAGACCTAGGCAACCGTAAATGATTTTCTGTCTTTTAGATATCCCTTTTCTGGAAATTTCATATATATGAAATCATATAATATGTGGTCTTTTGTAACTGGCTTTTTTTTTCTCAGGCTGTTTTCAAGGTTCATCCAAGTTTTAGCATATATCAGTATTTTATTTTTTTGGCTGAATAATATTCCAGTTTACGGACAAGCCAAATTTTGTTTATTCATTTTTCAGTTGATTCATACTTTGGTTGTTTCTACATTTTAGATATTGTGAATAATGTTGCTGTGAATATTAGTGTACAGATTTTTGTAAGAGCATATGTTTCCATTTCCTTTGGGTTTATACCCAGAAGTGGAATCGCTGGACCAAATGATAGCTCTATATTTAACATTTTGAGAAACTATAAGAATGTTTTACAAAGTTGCTGCATCGTTTCACATTCCCAACAGCAGTATGTAAAGATTCTAATCTTTCCACACCTTTGTCAACACTTGGTATTATCTGACTTTTTTATTGTAGTCATCCTAATGGGTGTGAAGTAGAATATCATTACAGTTTTGACTTGTATTTCCCTAATAACTAATATTGAGCATATTTTCATGTGTTTATTGACCATTTGTTGATTTTCTTTTTTTTTTTTTTTTTTTTTTTGAGGCAGAGTCTCGCTCTGTCACTCAGTCTGGAGTGCAGTGGCGCCATCTCGGGTCACTGCAAGCTCCGCCTCTCAGGTTCACACCATTCTCCTGCCTCAGCCTCCCAAGTAGCTGGGACTACAGGCACCCGCCCACCATGCCCAGCTAATTTTTTGTATTTTTAGTAGAGACGGGGTTTCACTATATTAGCCAGGATGGTCTCGATCTCCTGATCTCGTGATCCGCCTGCCTCAGCCTCCCAAAGTGCTGGGATTACACGTGTGAGCCACCACGCCCGGCCCTATTTTCTTTAGATAAATGCCTCTGCAAATTCTCTGCCCATTTTGTAATTGAGTTATTTCACTTTTTGTTATTTAGTTGTAAGTGTTCTTTATGTGCATTAAACATAAGTCTTGTATAAGATATAATATTTGCAAATATTTTCCGTAATTTTATGGATTATCTTTTCACTTTCTGATTATGTCCTTTGAAGAGCAAACTTTTTAAATTTTGATCAAGTAAAATGTATCTACTTTTTATTTTGCCAATGCTTTGGGTGTTATATCTAACAATTTATTGTCAAATCAAAGGTAACAAATATATACCCCCACAATTTCTTCTAAAAGTTCATAGTTTTAGCTTTTATATCTAGGTATTTCATACAGTTTGTATTCATTTTTGTGTATGGTATGAGGTAGGCTTCAAATTTCATTGCTTATACATGGGTATCCAGTTGTCCCAGTACTATTTGTTGAAAATATTATTCTTTCTCCATGGAATGATATTGGCACCCTTGCTAAGAGTCAATTGATGATAGGCATATAACTTTATTTTTGGATATTTAATTATATTACATTGATCTGTATGTCTATTCTTATGTCAGTATCACTCAGTCTTGATTACTTTTGCTTTGTAGTATGTTTTGAAATTTAGATGTATGAGTCCTCCAAATCTGCTCTTCTTTAAGATTGCTTTTGGTATTTGGGATCCTTTAAATTTCCATGTAAATTTTAGGATCAAGTTGTCAATTTCTTAAAAAAAAAAAAAAAAAAAAAAGCCAGTTCAAATTCTGGAAAGTATTGTGTTAAATCTGTAGATAGATTTGGGAAATATTGCAACCATAACAATAATAAATCCTCAAATTTATGAATATGGAGTACTTTCCATTCATTTTGTTTTCTGACAATGGTTAACAATATTTAGTGGATAAGTCTTATGCTTCTTTTGTTAAATTCTCACCTATATACTTGTTCTTTTGATGCTATTCCTAGTGAAATATTTAGTTAATTTCATTTTTGGATTTTTCATTTCAAGTTTATAGAAATACAATTGATTTTTGTACATTACTGACATAGTTTAACAGTGCTAACAGATATTTTTAGTGTGTCTCTTAGGATTTCATGTATAGAAGATTTCATCAGCTGCAAATAGAGATAGGTTTTACTTATTTCATCCAATCTTATAAAGATACTGTATGTTTCTTTTTCTTAAGTAATTGCCCTAGCCAGAGCTTTCAGTGTCTTACAGTAAATTAGTTTATTGATTTAAGATTCTTTTTTTATTATGTAAATATGGGATGACTTACTTTCAATTTGTAAAAGTTTCTTTAGTATTTCTCATAAGGCAGTTCTGTCAGCAACAAAATTAATCATATTTTGTTTATCTTGGTGTTTCTATATTTTGCATGTTAGTTTTGCTAGATATATGATTTTTGGTTGACAGTTGTTTTCTTTGAGCACTTTAAATACGTTATCTTATTGCTTTCTTGCCTTCATTGCTCTGATGAGAAGTCAGCTGTTACTCTAACAGGGGTTTCCTTTATTTGTGAGGAGTTTTTTTGTCTTCTTGCTGATACAATTTGCCCCTTGTCTTTGTCTTTTAATATTTTACTTTGTCTAACAGCATTTTATTATGTCATTGAATAGACCTCTTTGCATTTATCCTACTTAAAATCCTACACATCTTTTTAGATGTGTAGATTTTCAAGTGATCAGCCATAATTTCTTGGATTTTTTCTCTTTCTTCCTCTCCTCTTTTCTTAGAACCTCATTAAATATATTTAATATTCTTAATGGTACCTCACATTTCTCTGAAGCTATATTCATTTTTATCATTGTTTTCTCTCTGTTCTTCAGATAGTATAAATCTCTATTTACCTCTGATTTAACAAATTCTTTCTTCTGACAGTTCAAATATATTGTTGAACCTCCCTAGTAATTTATTTTTTGTCCATTTTAGCTACGTGCCTTTTAACTCTAGAATTTCCATTTGGTCTTTTTAAAAATTACACTTTCTATCCCTTTATTGGTATTATCTATTTGATAAGACTTTGTCAGCATAACTTCCTTTACTTCTTTAAATATGGCTTTCTTTAGTTCTTTGAACATATTTATAATTGCTTCTTTCAAATCTTTGTTAAATATGATATCTGGTTGCTGTAACAGGAAGCTTCTGTTGACTTACTCTTTTCTCATGTAAAAATTTCTTGTTTTTTTTCATGCCTCATATATATTTGTTATTGAAACCTAGATATTTTAGCAAATATATTGCAACAAAACTGAGAACTAATCTCTCTCTATGCCAGGCTTATCATTGTGGTTTTCTTGTTCATTTTAGTGACTGTTTAGATTATTTTAGTAAAATCTGTTTCCTCAGACAAATTGTTTAGATTATTTTAGTAAAATCTGTTTTCCGTCAGATATGTGGAGACTCTGATGTCCCCCCTCAGAGGGTACAGCCTTGTGCATGCACACAGTCACCTTGGGATAACAATGGTTTTAGCAGGACAACATTTGACTGTCTCTTTTCCTGATCACACCAGAAGAGAATTTCACTATTTGTTAGTTAATTGCTTTCAATTTCCACAATGTATTTTTTGACATTAATTGTTCCACAGACTGATCCAATTAAAATTTGGTCTCTTTGCAGTGATACTTCATGGAGTCAGTGATGGAGAGTTGTTGTGATTCCCAGCAAAGTTCTACTTACTTGTTTCTTTTCCTGGCTCTTTCTTGTAAAGTAACTGGTACATGATTTGGCTCTTATCACCAATGAAGCTACAATTCTCTTTTTAACTTCTGTTTACTACAAACTCCATTGTTTTTGAAAGTATCCTTGGGCTTAACATTCCCACACTTTGCTGCCAATAAAGTAATTTCTTTTATGGAGAGATTTAAGCTGTTAGGATCTGCCTCTCTGCCTCTCTGCCAGCTCCAGAACCATGGCAAAATATCTAAGCCATGGTTCTGGAGCTGGGATCAAGGACAGTGCCATCCTTCTCTCAGAGTGCCACCCCTACTTTAGTAGCTGAGTACTTAGAAGAGAGAGAGGTGGTTGCCTGGGGCCCTAGTTTTATGAGCTTTTTCTTTCCCAACACTTAACCTCCACTTTATGAACAAGACAGTGAGGGTGAACAGGATTCCCATACTTTCAGCACACTACACCTTAGTGAAAGCTTTGATACCACAAATAGGGCTGGAAAGAAGAAAAGAACCCTGCTGCTTGTCTTCAGGAATTATCCTCTTTAATAGGTAACTTGAAGTCAGGATGTAAAATGCTGATGTCCCAACTCTCTGGAGAAGATACTGTAGCCCTTAATAGGAAGCTGGAGCTAGAGGAAACTTTGTGTTCTTGACTTTTCCTGGTTGGGGTGGAGTTTCCATTACACTAAGCTGGAAGGGGAGAAGAGTGGAGAAGTTGTAGTTCAAATAGCACTGTTTTTAAGGAGTCTTGATAGATTATGTTGAATATTTCATTATTTACTATATATCCTTAGGTGCATTTCCAGATACTCTAAATATTATTGTTATTTTTGTTGCTGTTGTTTGTAATTTTTACCGGTTTTCCTGAGGAGTGTATCCACGGGGTTTCTCACATTGCCATACTGAAAATGGAAACCTTGACCCTTTATTTTCAGGAATTCAAGGTATTTCCAACATCAATACTGCAAATTATTAGAGATGCCCATTGACCTTTGCAAGGCTCGAAAATATAAATTCCTAATTTTAAGTCTTATTGATGATCACAGATGGGTATCTTATCCAAAGTTATAAAGAAACCAAAGGAAGGAAGACTCTTTAGCTCTGGGACTACTGGATTCCTTCAAGCGGTAATAGTAACAACTTTCATGACACTTTTCAAAGCCTAGCACATTGTTTTACATTAATCCTGACAGTAATCTTCTGTGGTGGTTACTATAATTTATATTTTACAGATCAAGGAACATGGGAGAGACTGACGGTGCTTATCTAGTGTCTGTTCTTCCCCAGAGCCCTTTTCTATTCTCCTCTGCATTGTAGGGGCTGGCTTACAGGCTGCTTGTATAACACTCCAATGTCAGCTGAATTCTGGATGGGATCAGGCAATGTGGCATTATTGGGAGTTGGGAGGATGGAAGAAAGAGATAAGTCAGGTTATTTCTGCCTCTCCTTCTTTGCATCTCCTTTTTTCCCTCCATTTCTACTACTAGCTATATCTGCTATATGGTTCCATTTGACATTGAGTGGGACCACTTGATTGCCACATTTTCTGAGTGATCTAGACCCTGCACTGCAGTAGCACTTCTCCCTCCCTCTGACCTTCTGGTTCTGGGTATCTAGTGACTTTCTGGTGGGACTTATTTCTGGGAAACCTTACGTTCCCTGTTTCCCTTTATATCTCTCTAAGCATCTATGTAGCCCAGTTTCCAAATCAAAAGTATTTTTTTTTTTTGAGTGGAGTCTCGCTCTGTCACCCAGGCTGGAGTGCAGTGGAGACATCTAGCTTCACTGCAACCTCCGCCTCTGGGGTTCAAGCTATTCTCCTGCCTCAGCCTCCTGAGTAGCAGGGACTACAGGGTAATTTCCCCATGTTGGCCAGGCTGGTCTCCAACTCCTGACCTCAAGTGATCTGCCTGCCTTGGCCTCCCAAAGTGCTGGGATTACAGGCACAGGTGTAAGCCACCACACTTGGCAAAAAACAAAACAATAACAACAACAACAACAAAAACAAAAACACCGTTCTTAAAATGGACAAGTAGCTTGTGTTGTGGGTTAAGTTGCTGTGGATTCATTTACTTAGATGTTAAGTGGCAAAAATAAAACTTGAACCCAGAATAGCCAAATGGAATCCCAAGATTCTTTCCACTTCTATGCCAGAGTAGCCTTTCAGATCACTCAGTGCATTGCTGATTCTTTTTGGGAAAGGGGTTATATTGTTTAATGTAGGGAGAGAAAGAAGCATAATATTGTGAAGCTAAAATTCTGTTTGCTACAAATGTGATGAACATTGCTCATTGTTCTGTGATTATTCTAAAAATATGTCCGCATCTTGTCATGGGTTTTTTTTATTGTTACCAACAATAAATGGCAAATGAGAGTATATGTTCATTGAGAGAATACTTCATTTAAAAAAATGTTATATCAAAAGTATTTGGCCACCTTGTCCCTACATAACTTCCAATTTGTTTCCAATCACTTGGCAAATAATCTTTTCAAATTATGTATTATCACATTTTATACATAAGGTATAGAACATAATACACAAGAAAGAACTATTCAAAAATCACTAAACACCAATGTGCTCTTTTAATCATAAAGTATATTTTAATAAATTTGGGGTATTTATTTTGAAAGTTTAAAGACTCTATTAGGCTGTATTTGATCACATAAAATACACATTTTACTTTCTGCCATGTTAACATAGGAAGAATCAATTTCTGAAATAATTTTTGGTAATACAGTTTATTATTTGTCTTTTCTCATTAATAAAGATTTGATAGCTGACAAGAAGCAGTAAAAGATTAGAGAAATATATATAAATTATACAAATACATATGCTTCTACCTGGTTTCTGAATACTATTTCATTAATAAAGAAAAAAATATAATTCACCTGACTATTTTAAGCTAATTTTATCTTTTTTTTGTTGCTAAGAGGGGTATTAGTTTGATTCTAATGGTATAATTACAAAGAAAACCAATACTCTGCTTTGTCCATGATTTATCTCTTTCCTTTATCTAGAAGTATATAATTTATGCCATTTAAAGTTCATTATTTTTTTCTTATTATTATACCTTCAACAAGCATATATTAAGGGCCTGCACATGCGCAAATCTAGTTACCAGAATTGCATTTAATTTTAGAAGGCAGTTAATGTTCTTTCCCAACTGACAAAACCAAATTAAAATCTATATTGGCAGAATAGACCAAAATTGAGAAATAGCTGATATAACACAACTTTCCACACAAAAATGCACGCACGCACGTGCACACACACACGCTTGTTTATACACTAAACACAGCATACATGATGACAAAATTCTAGAAATTTTAACCAAATATGTATGCTAAGTATCCTGAAAAAGCAGATTAAATAAGCAGTGATTTCTTATTATGGATTTCCCAATTTAAATAGCTACGAAAAGCCATCTGGGCATATCCACAGATGCACAGCTTGGCTGCAAGCACGGCAGTTTACAGAAAGTCATATGCTAAGTCTGGACATTCAGGTCTTCCCTCTGCACCACATTTTCAAAGGCAGATTATGAAGAAAAGAGTTGAGAATTTAATGCACATGTATAGTTAACAAGGTTTTTGCACTTAACTTATTTGAAATTGATTGCAATTTAAAGATACAGTTATGTGCTCTCTAACCTCATACTGAACGTATCATGTGAAAGCAATTTCAGAGTAATTGCCTCATAAGACATAGTTAAGTTAGTTCCTTAAATATGTAAATCAAACTTGTTCCTTGACTAATTGTGATTCAATCTATGATTAAATTTAATTCCTCTTGTTTTATAAATCTAGTATTTTCTCAATGGAAATGCAGCTATGAATATAAATAAATTAAGACAACATATTTTGTTACTTAGTGGTTCCCAACCAAGAGCTATTTTTCCTTCAAGATGACATTTAGAAACATCTGGGAACACTTTTAGTTGTCACAACAGAAAGAGGGGTTGGCCTCTAGTACGTAGATACCAAGTAAGTTTCTGAACATTCTACAATGCACAGGACAATTCTCCTTGTAACTCAAGCTAAAACATCAGTAATTCTGAGGTCTAAAACCCTGTTATGGTGTAACATTTGATTATTACATTTTATTGTCATGTCACTACATCATAAATATATGCAGGGCGAGTTTGGTGAGTTATGTGTAAAAACAAGAATTCACTGAGTTGGACTAAAAGCAGATTGGAGATGGAAGAAGAGTCAGTAAGCCTGGACTCTGATTTGAGAAATTTTTCAATCTGAACATGTGAGACAAGAAGAGATGGGTTAATAATAATAAGCAGCATCCAAGTGACATGTGAGATAATGTAAGATTTCACATGTATTTAAATGGAGACCCAGAGGAAGTAAATGGGTCAAAAATAATTTAAAGACATAAAGATAAAATATTTTCCAGATTTTGTGACAAACATCAACTTAGAAGTCTAAGAAGTTCAGTCAATCTCAAGAAGGTTAAAAGCAAAGAAAAGGACATCTAGGAACACAGTCAATCCTCTGAAAGAAGATAAAAAGTAAATCTTAAAGGAAGTCAGGAAAAAAAGAAGACAAATTGTATACAGGAAAACAATGGTATAAATCATCTTGACCTTCTCTTTAGATACTACAAAGGCCAGAATGAAAAAGAAAATGACATGCTTCAAAAGATGAAAAAAAAATGTTGTTCACCCCAAATTCTATATTCATGCAAGATATTCTTTAAAAATACAGGCAAAATTAAGACATTTTCAGATAAATGAATACTGAGAGAATTTGTTGTTAGAAAACTGTGCTACCAGAAATGAATAAGAAACTTAATCAAGTTGAGGTAAATTATACCAGACTACCAGGAGTAAAACTACATCTGAAGAAAAAAAAAATGAAGAGGACTCCAAATGGAAAATTAATGGTAGCTATAAAGGACAAAATTTTTTGCCTTCTAGATAATGTAAAAACAAATAACTACTTAAAACAAGCAAAAAAACCTACCATTGCAAATATGGGGTTTATATTGCTTGTAGAATTATAATACATGACAGTAATAGCCAATGCACAGGGGATGATAACTGTAATTATATATTTGAAAAGTTCATATATTTATAAATTATGAATATGAAATGATTTGATAATTTTAAAAAGCAAAGAGATAGGCTGGGTGCGGTGGCTCACGCCTGTAATCCCAGCACTTTGGGAGGCCGAGGCGGGTGGATCACGAGGTCAGGAGATCTGAGACCATCCTGGCTAACACAGTGAAACCCCGTCTCTACTAAAAATACAAAAAATTAGCCAGGCGTGGTGGTGGGTGCCTGTAGTCCCAGCTACTCGGGAGGCTGAGGCAGGAGAATGGCGTGAACCTGGGAGGCTGAGCTTGTAGTGAGCCGAGATAGCGACACTGCACTCCAGCCTGGGTGACAAAGTGAGACTCTGTCTCAAAAAAAAAAAAAAAAAAAGCAAAGAGATAAATTAAGGATATATTTTCTTTGTAACTCCTATAGCAACCACTAAAATATGATAAAAATCTGTTTGACTAAAAATTCAATATAGGTAGTAAAACCTATGTAAAAGAGTGGGACAATCTAAAATAAAGTGAGAAAAAAATAAACAGGAACTAAAAAGTAATGAAACACACACACATACATACAATAGCAAATATTTAGACTTACATACATCAATAACTGCACTAAAAGTAATAAACACTTCAGTTACAAGACATGGATTATCAGCCATAATAAAAAAATAAGATCCAGCTATCAGTTGTCTGAAAGAGATGCACTTTAAATATAAAGACAAACATGAATTGAAATTAAAAGTATAAGGACAGATATGCTATGCCAATAATAACTATAAAATAGCTAATGTGGCAATATGAATATCAGAAAAATTAGACTTCAAGATAAAGAGTACTATCAGAGATTAAAGAGGAGATTATATACTTGTAAAAGTTTGAATTCAACCGGAAGGCATAACAATTCCAAATGTATCTGTGCCTAATAATATTTCAAAATATGTAAAGAAAAATTGACAGAAATAAAAGAAGAAATTGATGAAAACAATTTTCAGAGTTTTATAAATTATTTTATGTTTAGTAATAAATACTTTGTATCAAACAATAGACAGAAATGAGACAATCTGTCCCAGAAAGTGGTAACCAGAAGCCAGTTTGGATTTACCAGTATGACACTGGTAAATAGAAAATGCTTATGAATCACAAAAAGATCATTCTTAACTGTATCAAAGTGATCACAAAGGCTTCAAGTAGAATGATCTGTGGCTTGCTCAGTTTTCAATCCCAACAGCAGCTATTTGTTTTCAACACTAATTGACATAACACAGCAATTTATTTTTGGTCTATTATTTTCACAAGACTAGCAGCCTAGTGTCTTCCAAAATTTTCGGATTATGGATCATAGTGAGAAATACACATCACATTGATGCCCAGTACACATATGCACACACACACACATACACAAACCTAGAATGAAAAATGTTTCATAAAACAATACTCCCACTTACAATGTATAATGGCAACCCTCTCTTTTCCACTCTATTCTGTTTCAATTCTAATCTACTTAATTCTACTTTATTTATTAATGCAGGACTTAACTCATTAAATTTACTTTAGGACCTATTAATGAGTCCTGATCCACAATTTTAAAATTTATATTTGGACTACAATGAATATGTTTGGTTAGATTAAGCCACTAAAATGAAATATATAAAAAAGTGAAGTATCTGAAATGATTAAGCTATTTAGTCATATTATGAATATAATTATTTAACTAGATTTTACTTAATTAGAAAAACATTGGTAATCTGGTTCTTAATACTGGTTCATCTGTGAGGTAGGCATGATTTTCAGGGCACAATTCAATATATGTTACACTTTTTTCTGTTCAGCTCTACAGGTTATATGTATAAAGAGTGGTTTATTGAACAAATCTTGAGAAGTTAAAGTTGATAATAAAGATGTATGAAAGGAAGGAGAATTAGAAATAGTGAAGAAAAGAATTGGAATAGAATAAGGTCAAAAGAAGAAAATAATAAGGAAGAATACAAGACCAAAAATACAAAATAAGATGAACATAAAAGTTTGATAAATCAATAAAGAAAATTAAAAATATAAGAAATTTGATGTTACTTGTGTGGCATGAGTAGGATGCTAATATCAAGGGCCTTTCAACAGCAGAACTTACTAATAGTGATATCATAATTGTACCGAACACTTTTTGCTTGTCAGATACTGTTCTAGGTGCTGAACATGTGCTAACTTGTTTATAGCCTCATAACAGTTCTAGAAGTTAGGTGCAGTTATTACTCCCATTTTATTGAGGAGCAAACCAAGATTTTCAGGATCACACATCCTGTAAGTGTAAAACCACAATGTGAGCAAGAATTATATATCCCCAAAGCCCACATTTACACTCTACAGTGACTACATTGTGAGCTAGACACTATTATATTCAATGTTGTCTTATTCATGAGCTGTTTTTTTTTTTTTTTTTTTTTTGAGACAGAGTCTTGTTCTGTCACCCAGACTGGAGTGCAATGGCACGACCTCAGCTCACTGAAACCTCCACCTCCCAGGTTCAAGCAATTCTGTCTCAGCCTCCCAAGTAGCTGGGAATACAGGCGTACGCCACCATGTCCGGCCAATTTCTATATTTCTAGTGGAGACAGGGTTTCACCATATTGGTCAGGCTGGTCTCAAACTCCTGACCTCAGGTGATCCACCCACCTCAGCTTCCCAAAGTGCTGGGACTACAGGCGTGAGCCACCATGCCCGCCTTCATGAGCATTTTAAGAGTCATACAAGCCAGTAAATGACAGAGTAGTGTTTCAAACTCACAAGACTCTGAGTTCTATTAAGAACTATGTTATACGGAAACTTACTATGAACATTGACTACGCCCTCCACATTCTGCTGCATGCTTTACCCACTTTGCAATATGGCATTTAATTCTTGGAGTAGCCTTATCTAAAGTAATAATTATTATCTCTGTGTTGAGTATGAAAAAAGACATTCACACAGAGATGATTTGATAGGTTATATAAGATCAAAAATATAGTAAATAGGAGAACCCAGATTCAAACCCAGGCCATCTTCCTCTAGTGCATTCAATCTTATCCATTGACAATGATACAGCCACGGGATAATGTATTTGGAGTACAGATTTTAAACCCATAGAGATTGCATGTTTTATGAAAAATTTTAAGAGTCATACAAGCATGAGAGAAAAATAAGAATAATGGTAAAGGAAAGAAAGACTATGTTTGTTGAAGAATCTTTGCAGCTATTACATTAACAGTGCAATAAAGAACTGTTATATTTAAATAATTAGTATATCATCAGTACCAGTAAAGTTGTATACAGGCCTGCGGGACTGAGAAAGGACTCTAAGTACAGTGCAGAACTATGCTTACTGAATATAGTAGGTCTTTACACATATGAAAAGAGAAGAGTGAAGAGTACTTATTGAGGACAGCAAAAAGCCTTTTTTTCTTTTTTTTTTTATTATTATTATACTTTAGGTTTTATGGTACATATGCGCAATGTGCAGGTAAGTTACATATGTATACATGTGCCATGCTGGTGCGCTGCACCCATTAACTCGTCATCTAGCATTAGGTATATCTCCCAATGCTATCCCTCCCCCCTCCCCCCACCCCACAACAGTCCCCGAAGTGTGATGTTCCCCTTCCTGTGTCCATGTGTTCTCATTGTTCAATTCCCACTTGTGAGTGAGAACATGCGGTGTTTGGTTTTTTTGTCCTTGCTATAGTTTGCTGAGAATGATGGCTTCCAATTTCATCCATGTCCCTACAAATGACATGAACTCATCATTTTTTATGGCTGCATAGTATTCCATGGTGTATATGTGCCACATTTTCTTAATCCAGTCTATCATTGTTGGACATTTGGGTTGGTTCCAAGTCTTTGCTATTGTGAATAATGCCGCAATAAACATACGTGTGCATGTGTCTTTATAGCAGCATGATTTATAGTCCTTTGGGTATATACCCAGTAATGGGATGGCTGGGTCGAATGGAATTTCTAGTTCTAGATCCCTGAGGAATCGCCACACTGACTTCCACAAGGGTTGAACTAGTTTACAGTCCCACCAACAGTGTAAAAGTGTTCCTATTTCTCCACATCCTCTCCAGCACCTGTTGTTTCCTGACTTTTTAATGATTGCCATTCTAACTGGTGTGAGATGACAAATGGGATCTAATTAAACTAAAGAGCTTCTGCACAGCAAAAGAAACTACCATCAGAGTGAACAGGCAACCTACAAAATGGGAGAAAATTTTTGCAACCTACTCATCTGACAAAGGGCTAATATCCAGAATCTACAATGAACTCCAACAAACTTACAAGAAAAAAACGAACAACCCCATCAAAAAGTGGGCGAAGGACATGAACAGACACTTCTCAAAAGAAGACATTTATGCAGCCAAAAAACACATGAAAAAATGCTCCCCATCACTGGCCATCAGAGAAATGCAAATCAAAACCACAATGAGATACCATCTCACACCAGTTAGAAAAAGCCTTTTTTTATTTCTTCCTTCATACCACATATCAAGATAAATTTCTGATATACTGAATAGTTAACAAATAAATAAAATCATATATAAATAAAATATGGGTGAATCTATATGTTGTCTAAGGTATTTTGGGGATATTAAAGATAGTAGAAAAATTCATGAAAATGCTTAAGTTTAAAAAGAGCACCTTAATATAATAAATGCAATCAAATAGGAAACTTGGGAGAAGAAAAGTAAATCTACAAAATGTTTATTAAAATAAATATAAAATACACTAAAATTCCATTAGGAAGAAAGACTATGAAAGGTATTTTGTGAGCAGCACAATGACCTTTGATCATGCAGGGCATAGGTGATAAAGTTCTTTAGCATCAAAGTGATTAAGAGGTTGAGCTCTGAAATTTGACAAACCTGGGCTAGAATCCAGTTTCAGTTAACTTAATGGCAACTGGGTGGCCTTGGTCTAGTTAGCGGCACAAAGTTCCTTTAGGAATGTAAATACTTTCAACAATGATCCAACTTACTATTTAATTTATATTCTTTCTATGTCTTTGAACTTTTATTCAACTACAGTATCTGAATGATTTTTTTTCTTTCTTTCTTTCCTTTTTTTTTTTTTTTTTATTTTTTAGATATACTCTCACTCTGTCGCCCAGGCTGGAGTGCAGTGGTGTGATCTCGGCTCACTGCAACCTCTGCCTCCTGGGTTCAAGTGATTCTTCTGCCTCAGCTTCCCAAGTAGCTGGGACTAGAGGTGTGTGCCACCACGCCCAGCTAATTTTTGTATTTTTAGTAGAGACGGGGTTTCGCCATGCTGGCCAGGATGGTCTCGATTTCTTGACCTTGTGATCCCCCCACCTTGGCCTTCCAAAGTGCTAGGATTAAAGGCATGAGCCACCATGTCCAGCCGGTTTTCTTTTTCTTTTTTCTTTTCTTTCTTTCTTCTTTCTTTCCTTCTTTCTTTCTTTCTTCTTTCTTCTTTCTTTTTTTCTTTCTTCTTTCTCTTTCTTTCTTTCTTTCTTTCTTTCTCTCTCTCTTTTTTTTTTTGGATGGAGTTTTGCTCCGTCACCCAGGCTGGAGTGCAATGGCACGATCTTGGCTTACTGCAACTTCCACGTCCTGGGTTCAAGCAATTCTTCTACCTCAGTCTTCCGAGTAACAGGGATTACAGGTGTGTGCTAACACACCCGGCTAATACTTGTATTTTTAGTAGAGACAGGGTTTCACCATATTGGCCAGGCTGGTCTCACGCTCCCATCCTCAGGGGATCCATCATCCTCAGCCTCCCAAAGTGATGGGATTATAGGTGTGAGCCATGGCACCCAAGCGCTGAGGGTTTTCTTACTTCTTATTCCTGTGGACTTGACTCATATGTATTTCTTATAAGCACCTGTATTCCTCCTTTCTTCCTTCTGTAATCTTGTTCACCTCCTCTTCTTTTATTTGCTGATCTTTTTACTTTGAATATGATTTTATTGATGAAACCATTCAAAATTAGCATAATTAGTAGATATGAAATAATAAACAGCATGAGAAGAGTCAAATTTTGAAATTTTCAGAGGTAATTCTGAAGAAGGTAGGATTGCCCATAGTCAGTTAAATTTCAGTATCAGATAAAAAATTAATTTTTGTGACATGCCTATACAAAAAGTGTTTTGACTAAATATGACAATAAAAAAAGGGCATGTACGAAATAAAACAATCTTGACATTGGAAAATTCAATTGAAAGCCGGCCAATGTATTAATTTTTCTAAAATGACAATCTGAATTTGGGATAAAATAAAATTGAAAACATATGTTAAAATAAATCAGGCTACTATGAAGAGAAGAATGCGTTGTAAAGAGCTGGATTTAGAACTCTTAAGTCAGAAGCTGTAGAAAAGCCAGACAAGGCAGGCAGTTTTGTTTAGTATAAGTAAAATGGTTGTCTCTAAGGCATATCAGTTATAACTTGGAAGATTTATTGCAAGGATGAGTCACAAAGGGAAAAAAGATTGGATTTACAATTATATATAATCCAAAGACATATGAGCCTAGAAAAATATGTGTTTATGAATGGAAATAGAAGGTTGATGCAGTATGTCAAGTCAAAAGTAAGTCAAATGCATTTGCTGAAATGGATGTAAGTATCCTAAAATTCCATTAGCAGGACAATGCCAACCATGTGGAAGAGTGGCTTTATCAAATTTTTTAAAGACAATGCTTATATCAAAGCTTTTTTAGGCAATAAGAACAGTTTTTCTAGAAAATCTGTGTGTGAACTCTATATATAAAATAGAAAGCATTAGAACTGCAGTAATAGAAGCAGCAGAGGGTTTCAAAGTCCCAAGAAAGACGTTAGATATTTAGCGGCCTTAATTTAAACACTAAAATAAGGATGATCTTCTTTGCTACATTAAAATGAGAAAACAAACACACAAAAATATTCAAAACTGAAAATAATTCTATTAATAAGTACCAAAGTGTCAATTCCTAACTAATTCTTATTTTCAGATATATATTTTTAAATAAATTATTCTACCTGTTGAGCATTTGCTTTACTGGCTCCTTACACAAAAGCTTAGTATACATACTGATTATTCAGCAATTGTAAAGTTTATGATGTCGCCCCTGCTTCCTCCAAAGAGGCTCTAAAGAAACAGAAGATACTTTCCTTTTTTAAATGTGTATTTTTTTAAAAAAACCATTTTATTTTAAGTTCCGGGATACATGTAAGAATGTGCAGGTTTGTTACACAGGCCTGCATGTGCCATGGTCGTTTGCTGCACCTATTAACCCTATCAACCTGTCGTCTAGGTTTGAAGCCTCACATGCTTTAGGTATTTGTCCTAATGTTCTCTGTCCCCTTGCTCCCAACCCCCGGCAGGCCCCGGTGTGTGTTGTTTCCTTCCCTTTGTCCATGTGTTCTCATTTTTCAACTCCCACTATGAGTGAGAATATTCGGTGTTTGGTTTTCTGTTCCTGTGTTTCTTTGCTGAGAATGATGGCTTCCGGTTTCATCCATGTCTCTGCAAAGGACTGATCTCATTCTTGTTTATGGCTGCACAGTATTCCATGATGTATATGTGCCACATTTTCTTTATCCAGTCAATCGTCAATGGAAATTTGGGTTGGTTCCAAGTCTTTGCTATTGTAAATAGTGCTGCAATAAACATATGTGTGCATGTGCCTTTATAGAAGAGATTTTATCAAAAACATATTTTGGGCAAAGGCATGTAAGTTCAGTAATAAGGACAGGAACTACAGGCAAGAAGGAATAAAAGTTGTGATATATGGAGTCAAAGGCACTGGTTTTCCTGACATGTTATCAAAACTAAAAATTACTTTGTAAAAACTAAAAATTTTGAAATAATACATTGAAATTATCTAAATGCTATGCTAATGTGACATTATTACTGGAGAGATAAGAATAATAATGAAATGAACAGAAGCCTAATTCTTATTTCAATGTAGCAAAGTATGGGTATAATTTAAAAGATGAAGACATCTTTCACAGAAAGAAAGTATAAAACTCTAGGATTTAAACATATATAGGTATTTCCAATGGCGAAATCATTTAATGATGTTCAAAGGCAGAAAGTCGAATTTGAAGGAACAGCAGGCAATAGAAATACTTCAGCTTCACATACATTGTATAAGCCTTTCCAGATATTCTGGTCACAGGTTTTAATTTATTATACTCTCTTCCTGAGCATTTACACCTGCTCCCAGGACTTTTTCTCTATGCTGTTAGTGTCCACAAATAAAACAAGCATTTTGACATTTCACAGAGGTAATACAGAGTGAGGTTGGTAGATGTCAGTTATAACAATAGACTGTAGGGGACCAAAAGCAAGATTAGACTGCCTTTGCATTGCAACTCAGAGCCAGCTGCCATATTTTGAAACATTTAAATATTGCAATCCTTACATTTGCTGCCTCATTTAGGGGTAGGTATGTGATAAACCACAAACACCATTTCAATGTTATTGTCTTTGAAACCCAGATTCTTGATGGGGCTATACCACTCTCCTTGGATGACAGCATCTTTGGCAAAGGGAAGTTTGGAGGTCTATCTTGCATTCAAAGCTCTTAGTTTTCATGTAGCACTTGACTTGAATGTTGAGTTAAGAGGTAGAAGGTTTGCTGGGAAGTCTACAGTGACAGGGCAGGAAAAACACTCTTCTGTCCCCAGCCAGCAGAAACGGAGGGGAACTACAAGCCTGTGGTAATTTTCTTTTTGGAGAATGTGGGAGAAACTTGGGACTTAGTAGCTGCCTATGCTTAAAGGCAGTAGACTCAGTTTGAGAGGACCAACGAGTTCCATCTAATCCAACAGATTAGGTCTTTTTCTTTTTTCACATTAACCTATGAGTGAATTCTCATGAAAACTGATTAAATAAAATAAACACTATTAAATAAGATTAAAAAGCAAGGCTTTCTCAGGACATGAGTTACAACAGGTAAATTTTGCCAACTCATTACTAACAATTCTGTTCATTTTACTGCATTTACTAACATCTGATGACAATTATATTATCTCATACACACTCCTCAGCAAATATGCATTCATAATTTTGACAATAGAGGAAATCATAGTAGGCAATATTGTTGAAAGGAGGGCTGTGGTCCGATTTTGAAAATCTCTGCGATGAAAACACATTTTTCATTTAGAGTGAACGTTTATTTAGTGTGGCCTTGGTATAATTGAATAAAACTTATTCAGTGCTTTTCCCAATGTCTTCAGGAATGCCTATCTCAAGTTGTTTATTATGTCTTTAGAGCAAATAAATGCAGAAATTATGCCTGGCAGTTATATATGAAATTTTATTCATCCAGGTAATATGCCAGTGCAGTCCCTGTAAGTCAAACATGCATTGCCATCTGTCTTTAAATTCAGATTCGAATAATAGTTACTGATTGCCATTTACAGACCAGATCTAATGCAGAGCTCTTTACAAACATTTTATCATTAAAATATTCTGAAAAATTTGTGAGGCAAATATTATTATACCCAGTTTATAGATGAGAAAACTGATATTGAAAGCAGTTAATTAACTTCCCAGGAACAACCAGTTATACAGATGATAGATCCAAGGTTTGAATTATGATGGTCTTGTGTTTGAAATTCTCATGCCTTTGATGCAGTTGATGCTGCCTTTTTCTTCCTGTTGTTTGTTTGTACTCTGCCTTTCTCAGGCCCTATTGAAAAATCAACCTATATTATTGGATCTCTGACATTCAACTATCTTTCCCTGCTCCCAAATCCCCTTCAAATTAAACAGATAGGAGCTTTTAAAATAATGTTTCAAAATAAAAGCCAAAATAAACCCAATTTAGCTTCATGGCAGATGTTCTAGTCCTAGGCTGAATTAGACATCAAATCTCCCTCTCCTTTGTATGTTTTTATTGTTGTTGATTCTGGAGAACAGCACCAAATTAATGAATTGCCTTTCAAATCCCCTCTCGAAAATGTGCTTACAGCCGTGGACAGTCGGCCCAGGTGTGGTAGCAGAGTTAATTAGCAATGTGCACATTAGACACATCTCAGAAGGCTGCATATCCAATGCAAATGTTCCAGTGCTTAATGTTCATTCAGACATGTATAGTGATTGCAGCATTACAGAGAACAAAGCTAGGTGCTGTGAGCTTATGAGCTTGGACAGAGCTTTCCTGTGGATTCAGGAAAAAACTGAAAGGGGCAAAATGGTAAAATCTTTTACTGATTCCTTTGGAATTGATTCTTATTGCATTAGCCGGTAGGATGCACATCGTGCATAATAATAATTACGTTGCTATAACAGGACATTTATTTGGAATTGCTTCAGTGCACAATATCCTGTGTATGCTTATGTGTGTGCTGGTCCATTTTAAAGTACCCCCTGTCAAACAAAATGCCAGTGTCACATGACAAACGTGACTAATACTCCTGTTTACCATTCAATGATTATACTTTAGCTTTAAAATTTTCTATTATTTTTGTATTGGACCCTTTTTTTGCACAGATGTGTAACAAATTGAAACACCGACATAAGAGTCTCTGTCAGACAGATGAAAATCAAAATAGCATTATTCTTACAAAGTAAACCAGTCAGAAAATATACTTTAGATTTATGACAAAATGGACTTGTTGACGCCAGAATTACATTAGAATTAGGTAGTTACAAGCAGCACTGGACAATCTCAGAATGCCTCTGTCAGGAAGAGGTCTCTTAGCGCATGGTAGAGAAAATGCAGAATGAATTTATTTTGCGGATAAAATTTTACAAAAAAAGCAGAATCAAAGTAAGTTTTAGCCATACCTATTTAGTTCTTTTCCAAAACTCATCAATCAAATAAATTGATTAACCATTGAAAATGTCAAATTCTCTATTTCAGAGTAGAATAAAATATTGCTTTGTTAAGACAACTAGAATTTGTTTAATGTGTTAAAAATTTTTAATAAAAAAAGAATAATCTCTTGGGGCACATATCAACTCCTCCTTGAGACTATGTATTATAAGGAAAAAATGTAACTATGTATTATAAAATGTAACTATGTATTATAAGGAAAAAACAATAATCCTTCAGCCTGGATTAACTGAGTTTAATTACCCATTGGTTGAAAAATTAGCTACTGGGTACAATGTTCAATATTTGGGTGATGGGTACACTAGAAACCCAATCCCTACCATTAAGGAATATATCTATATAACAAACATGTACATGTACCCCTGAAGCTAAAATTTTGAAAAAGTAAAAATTTAATCTAAAAAAAATTAATGTTAAAATGTGTGTATATATGTAACTAATTATTTTATATATACAATATATATATACACAAATGCCAGTGTCACATGACAAACATGACTAATACTCCTGTTTACCATACAATGATTATACTTTAGCTTTAAAATTTTGATGTGTGTGTATATATATATATACACACACATATATAGATATACACACATCATATATTATATATATAATGTAACTTTTAAGTTCAGTGGTACAAGTTCAGGCTTGTTACATAGGTAAACTTGTGCCATGGCGGTCTGTAGTTTTAATAGAATCTTTAAGGTTTACTTATTTGAATATTTAGCAATTATACAAAATAATTTAGGTAAAATATTTAACTCCTCTGAGAATTCCCTCCACCGGCTCTTTTAAATAACGGGTATGAAACTGCCGGTTTATTTACTTATTTATTTATTTAGTTTTATTTTTTGAGACAGAGTTTCACTCCGTCGCCCAGGCTGGAGTGCAGTGGCACCATCTCGGCTCACTGCAACCTCTGCCTCCAGGATTCAAGCAATCTTCCCGCCTCAGCCTCCCGAGTAGCTGGAACCACAGGCACACGCAACCATACCTGGCTAATTTTTGTACTTTTAGTAGAGATGGGGTTTCACCATGTTGGCCAGATAGGTCTGGAACTCCTGACCTCAGGTGATCTGCCCACCTTGGCATCCCAAAGTGCTAGGATTACAGGCATGAGCCACTGCACCCGGCCTGCTTATCTATTTAGATCAGTGCAACACACTCATGTATTGTAAGGCTTTAATATTAGCTTTTAAAAAAACACTGTTCTCACTAGAAGGGCCTAAAACACTCAACAATTGTGACAAATATGAAATATGTTCATGCACCTGCACGGTTAAGGTGAGGTCACCCAAATCATGTCTAAGTATCCGATGTTTATGTGACATCCTAATGTGTTAGTTTCTTATTAGTTCTGTAATAAATTACCACAAACCTAGTAGCTTAAGACAACATATATTTGTTATGTCATAGGTCTGGAGGTCAGAAATACAAAATAGGTTTCACTGGGCTACAATCAAAATGTCAGCAGGGCTCTATTCCTTCTGGGGACTGTAGGGAGGAATCCATCCCATTGCCTTTTCCAGCTTCTATAATTCACCTACATTCCTTGGTCCGTGGCCCCTTCCTTCATATTCAAAGCCAGCAGTGTAGTGTCTGCCCATCTTTCTCTTTAAGGACAGAAGGAGGGAAGGGAGGGAGGGAGGAAGGGAACGAGGAAGGGAGGTAGGGAGGAAAGAAAGAGAGAGAGATAGAAAAACAATGAAAGCAAGCTAGCAGTATTTTGGACAAACAGTTCTGGAAGTTAGCAAGTCAGTGGGAAACAAAGATCTGGCTTAATTTTGTTTCTTCAGATTGCTGAGTTTTTTCCCCATAACATTTGTTTATTTTTCAAAATAGAGCACTACTGGTAAGGCAAAAGGGTCCAAACAAAGCTGAGAAATACTGTAACATTTCTGTAAAAGTAGGCAGGGAAAATCATTTTTAAATCTACTGATTTTTTTTTTAATTAGAATAAGATAGAAATGCTGTGATTTCAATAAAATTCACATTATTTTTATTTTACAAAATTTCTAACGAAAACAATGTATATATAATATATAATACATTCCTTATATGTAAATATTTTATTTATATATTTTATTTGTATGTATTTTATTTACATATAATACATAATGAATATATTATATATATGTATAATGAATGCAAAGAAGTAAAAATATACACAACCCAATTTTTTAAACAGGGAAAAGAACATATACTTCACAAAGAGTATGCTGGAATGACCAATACATATTTTAAAAGCCACTGGACATCATTAACCATTTTGGAATTGCAAATTTAGATTAGAGTAGGATATCTCAGTACATGCTCAAAATGAGGTAAATTTAAAACACAGTGAATATCAAATATCGATGTAGAGATGAACAACTGGAACTCACATATGACTCAGGAAGGAAAAACAATACAAACACTCTGGAAGCTAGCCACTTTTGCATTCACCATAGAATCAATAATTTTACTACAAATGAGAAATAAGTGCATATGCCTACAAAATACATGCACAATATATCACAGTAGATTTATTCTTAATATTTAAAAAATTGGAAACATTCTAAGTACACACCAATGGCAAATGAATAAATAATATATTTTAAAAATAGAATAATTCTACAAAGCAATTTACAAAGGGAATTGGAATAATTATTACAAGTAATAAGATGGCAGAATCTCAAACACATAGCAATGGATAACAGAAGTTAAACAAAAACATACATAGTTTTACTCATGTCAAATTTAAGTATAGATTGGCATCTAAATAGTATTACCTCTGGGAAGTTTTATAGGCTGGAAATGTATACAATGAAAACATGTGGGTTGCTGGAAACATTTTCATGTTTTATTTAAGTGGCAATTACATAGATTCCATTTCCATAAAACATTTAAGATATATATGTGAAATTAGTGCACTTCACAGATTTGATATTATCAATTTGAAATAAATAACTAGCTCTCCGTGTGTGTGTCTTTTTAAAGAAAATATCATATTTTCATTGGGATTGTGTCTTCCAATCCAGGTCCATGGCCTATCCATTCACCTATTTATGTGCTTTTTACTTTTTGATTTTTCCCCAGGTATGTTTTGATTTGACTCACTTAAGTGCTTTTTACTTTTTTGATTTTTCCCCAGATATGTTTTGATTTGTATTCTTGTTATAAATCATATTTTTAAAAATTTATCAACAATATTTAAAAATTTTTCCTTTTTAGTTTTTATAACTGTTGTACATTATTCTTGCCAAATTATATTAGCTAGCCACTTTAAAATACATTGAACAGAAATGATTATACTGGGTGTTCTTTTCTGATTCCCATCTCTGTGGTAAAGCTTTCAGCACTTGACCATGAATAATGACTGTTGAAGCTTTTAGTGAATTTTTTTCTTTTGTAAATGAGGTTATTCTCCTATAATTTTGATTTGCTAAGATAAATGTTTGTATTATGAATATGTTGAACTTTATGAAATATTTTTCCTTTACTGTGAGGAAAATAAGGTTATTATCTCATTATTTTAACAGTGAGTTGTTCATCAGTTTTAATATAATAGGTTTAGCTGGATTTGTATTTATCTTATCTGATAAATTCTTCTTGATTTATGGTTTATACCAATAAGCAGATTTGGACAATTCTTGTATAATAGCTATTCCAATATTATTTTTCCCAATTCTCACTATCTGGCTACAGTGGGAGTCTAATTACACGTATGTTACTAATGTCACTCTGTCATGTAAGTCTCTTCTACATTTTTCCACATTTAGTATATTATTTTGCTCTTTATTTTATTCATTTTTTATTGTGATTGCCCATTCTTCTGTTAAATTCATCTGCCTTCTCAATTTATGATACTTGACTTTAAAATCCATGTATAATAATTCCCCAAAGCGTGTCATCTATGAGTCTGTTAATATAATCATTTGTTTTCTCTTCTTTTCTTGGGAGGTTTGGTTATTTTTGATAGAATTCCAGATATTTTAAATTGTAGCGACTCTGGATGATTTTTTCTTCCTCTTTAGAAGTTTGTGTTTGTCCTCTGACAGACTGGAAGAATGGAGTCAAGAGGGACTGAGTTCCCTAAAAGCTAGGTTATAATTTCTTAGGGAGTATGTTTACCACTGATTGATAGTATAGCCTACCTGCACTTCCAACTGAGATATGGGATATTTTGTAGGCCCTTTTCTCTTTGGAAATTCTATCTATCTATCTATCTATCTATCTATCTATCTATCTATCAATCAATCTATCCATCTATCTATCTTTTCTCTGTAGTACTATGACACTGGAAAACTCAGCTCCACTCATCAGGGGCTCTGTGTCTAACTTCTTATCCTATGGCCCTGTGCACCTCAAGACTTTCATATCCTTTAAATGGAAAACTGACAGAGTATCACTACCACTTTGCTGAACCTCTTTTCTTATAAGGCGAATGCCTACTCTCAATTTCCTAACTACCTTGGCAGCCCAAAACTTAATTCTCCGAATTTCACCAAAATTTCACTTATTAGCAAAAGCCCTCTGCCGGAACTGACACTCTGGATCCTTGACCTTTTCATGTACAAGTAATAGCCCAAGCACCGAGGGTGAAAATTTGCTACATAATATCACATCAACTCTCTGCAGTTCCTCCTTCCTGGGATTTTGACCCCACAAGTCTTGTCTGACTCCGTAATTCTCTAGTTCCACCAAGCAGGTATTTTTTAAAAACTTGTTCTGTGTATTTCCTAGTTGTTTGTAGCAATATTGTTGTTCTACTACAAAGTACTCTGTTGTGGCCAGGAGAAGTCATCTTACAAGGTTTTACTTAAATTATTCAATGATGATTCTTAGACTAAATTTTAGAGCCACAGTTATATGTATACCTCGAAAATCAATGTTAATAAATTGAAATTCTTTACCATTCTCTATATAACTGATTAATAAGTGTTTCAGGGAATGCGATGGCATGGTGGCCTCTTTATCAATAATATTCTGGGCATAAAGAGACTAATTCAGGTTCAAGGCTACTATTCCTATCTGCTTCTCCACACTTCTATAGAGCCAATCTAAATAAGACCGTTCTATATGCTAGTGCATCATTAGTGTCTTACAGGTCCTAGCAGAGAAAGACAGAGATTAGACATTTTGCTGCTAATTATATAATTCCAAGATTAGAGCTGTATTTTTAGTTTTCAAATTTGAATAAACATTTTAAATTATAGATAACATACGATTTTTCAGGTAGTCTAACCACATTTTTAAAAAATAAAACTGTTTTCATATCAATCAAGTCCTATTACTAGGCTCATGAAATAATTTGGGGAATATACTATTTTTATTCTTTGCAATAATCGTATGAGGATAATGATAATTTCTTATATGTTCAAAAGAACTGACCAGTGGATCTAACTTGCATTCTGGGAAGATTTTTAAATCAGATTTAACTTTTTAATTAGACATAAGACTATTCAGAGGTACTATATCTTTTTGTTATAGTTTTAGTAAATTTATGTTTAAAAAATTGTCTATTTCATCTTTCTGGTTATTTTTTGTTGGTTGTTTTTCAGGGCATAATTTGAGTTTCTTATAAGAAAGCACTATTTTTAATTTTATTACTGTATTTTCCCCCCAGATTATGAAATTGGGGAAATTCCAGTCTTCGAAGGACATTTTAAATATGAGAAGAATTGTTTGTCATGGTTAAGGGAAAATGTAAAGCAATAATAAATCTTTCTAAAACATTTCTTCACAGTTGCCTACTTACCCCTTAAAACTGTAACACTCAATCACCATCACATACTCAGAAGAGCATAAAACACTTTCACATTTTTCTCTGAAAAATCTGAGGCAAGTAAACACATTCTAGTATAGAACATAAAACAAAATTGTGAGATTAGAGAAATAAAATGCCAAATTAAGATAAGAAACATTTACCTCACTGCCCTGTGCATTCAGAACTGTTTTATATTCTCAAACTGAACAACAAATATTTAAAATGTTGATAGTAACCTATAGAATTTCTTCAACTAGGGAGGGTTTCCTATGTGAGTCAATGTCCTTAAGGTAGCACACAAAGAAGGTGTCATAGTAATCATAAAAAGTAAATATTGCTCTGTCATTAATTATAGAAGAAATGTCTCCTAGAAGCAGCTTGAATGATGTCAGTAAAAAGATGTAAAGAAAGAAACCAATATGCAATGGCACAGAAGAGTTCTATGTCCAGGGAAAAGCTAAGAACATTTCTTTAGGCAAGATTTTCTTTTAGTCCATTAGGGCTGCACCAACAAAATACCAGAGGCTGAGTAGCTTATGAACATCAGACAAGCATTTCACGCAGTTCAAGAGGCTGGGAAGTCCATGATCAAGTCACGCACAGTATCTGGCAAGGGCCCTCTTCATAGACAGCACCTTCTAGCTGTATTCTTACAGGGTGGAAGGGACGAGGCAGCTCTCTGGGTTTCCTTTATAAGAGCACTAATCCTATTCATAAGGGCTCTGCCCACATGATGTAATCATCTCACTAAAACTCCCAAGTCCTAATACTGTCACCTTGAAAATCGGATTTCAACATGTGAAGTTGGGGAAACAGCTTATAGCAGATTATAATCAATAAGAAAAAAAATGGTTGAATATATTTCCTGGGAGCAATAGAGAGAGCATGCAGGGAAATATACATGAAATAGAAAATACGAAATTGTGTTCAAAAGTGGAGGAAATACAATGGATTACATGACAATATCAGACACCTTCTTATAACTAAACCCATAATTGTGTTCATTTCAGGTTGAAATTCACTGACTAGATCTGAAGTCTTATTCCTCTTCGAAACATTTTCTATGTATATATAATTAAATGTAATAATTAAGTCTGAAAAAATGGAATTGAAAATATTTGAAACGTTCCAAACTCATAGCACATCCCTAGAAAAAGTAAAAGTTTTCAATATTTTATAGTATTAAGTTATTTCACTTTTAACATGTTCTTACCTGCTTTATGACTTATAGATGAGGCACTGGAAAAGCACGGAAACTAAGAAAGAATAAAAGGTTTTTACTGACTTTGGTCTCTGTTTCATCATGGCCTGTAACTTTAATCAGGGCTCTGGGTAACAGAGCTTATGCCAGCAAAAGAGACTCATGAATCCTTAAGCACAGGAAATATCTTCCCTGAACACTGCCCCTGGAAGCACTGACTTCCAGATGTAAGGCATTTTATTTGCAAGCCATTCTAGGGGGGAAATATATGGTTTTAAGAATCACATAAGAAAATATGTTCCAAGTAAATTTTCTGCTCAGTATTGTAGCTGTACTATATCACAACTGTATGAGGTTGAAGAGTTTATCTGAAATGAGCTTCTGAACCTTTCAAGGTCTCTAACATAGTTTTGGTACAAAACACATTTTCATTTGTCACAATCTGGAATGTGGAAATACCCTCTCAGTGAACCAATGTCAAATGTGACAGTCAGTCTGGCATTAGCAAAACATTTATTTTATTTTTTCTAAAAATCCATCAATCAAAGAGATCAAAGTTAAGAGAGTTGATGGACTGTACCTATATTCCAGTGTGCTAATGGATTTTGTCAATAAAGAACACTTACAAGCATGAATCATTGTATCACATATATATAGTATCACATACATATATACATACAGACATATTTTTTATTTGTGAAACAAAATTATTTAACTCATTAAAAAAGACCGTTTTTAGATTCCATGTTTTTATTCTTATTACTTCAGAATGCTGCTTTTTAGAGTGAAAAAACAGTGTTAGTTCACTGTAAAATCACATTCATGTTCAAATTACATGTTATATTGGAAGATGCGGGAGAACATTTCAAATTATGAAAAATAAAACAAAAATTGTTATTGGATAAATATTTCTTATTTGTTCTCATTTATTGTAAGCTAATCAATAAGCATTTTATTCTGAAATAATTTTAGATTTACAAAAGTATAATGCAGTATATGTGTTTCCATATTCCCTTTATCAAGCTTCTTTCAATATTAACGTCTTATATAACTATAGCAAATTTATCCAAACTAAGAAATTAATATTTATAATAAACTGCAAGTTTCATTTGAATTTTGCCAGTTTTACCATCCACATTCTTTTTTTCTGTTACAATCTCCAATCCAGGAAACGATGTTGCAATTTATCATTAGTCTTTTTCATCTATGACAAAGTTTTCTTATGTCTTTAAAATCTTGTCACTTTTGAATGCTGGTTAGGGATTTCAAAGAAAATCCTAAAATAGGGTTTCTATGATGTTTTCTCACGGTTAGATTAGAGTGATGGGTTTGGGGTAAAGTCCACAGAGGTGAAATGCCATTCTTTTTCATTTTTAATTTTTGTGGGTACATACATAGTGGGTGTATATATTTATAAAGTACATGATCATGTTTGATACAGGCATACAATGCATAATAATCGCATCAGGGTAAATAAAGTATCTGTCACCTCAAGCATTTACCATTTATTTGTGTTACAAACAAATTATACCATTAGTTATTTTTTAAATGTACAACAAATTATTTTTGACTGTAGTCTCCCTATCATGCTATTAAATACTAGTTCTTATTCATTCTAACTCTATTTCTATACCCATTAACCATCTCTACTTCCCCCTCAACCACCCTGTGCTTCCCAAGACCCCTGCGCTACTGTACCCTTCCCAGTGTCTGGTAACCATCATTCTACTCTCTATCTCCATGAGTCCAGTTGTTTTAATTTTTAGCTTCCACAAATAAGTGAGAACACATAAAGTTTGTCTTTCTGTGCCTGGGTTGATTTCACTTAATATAATGACCTCTAGTTCCATCCATGGTGTTGCAAATATCAGAATCTGGTTCTATGGATGAAAAATACTCCATTGTGTATCTACACCATATTTTCTTTATCCATTTCTCTGTTGATGGATCATTTTCAGCACATCATATCAGGGATTACATGGTATCGACATGACTTCTTACCAGTGGTATTAAACTTGACCGCTTGTTTAAGGTAGTGTTTGCCAGTATACTCCATTGTAAAGAAATTATTATATTTGTTTCTTTCTTTCTATATTCTATTTTTTGGATGTGAGTCATGAAGTCTATCCCATACTTGACATGGAGTGGGGGGTGATATTAGCTACTACCTTATGCAGGGGGAGGTTACCAGAATATAGGATTTTAAACTTTGCTTTTAGGATGAATTGAACTTTCCATTTGCTGCTGAATATTTTTATATCAGTATGAATTCATACATTTTTATGCTATTCTTTGAGTTACACTATACTATTGGGTTTTTTTTTTTTGGTCAATTTTTTTCCAGGTTGGACCAGCATGAGGACTTTCAGGTTGACTGTTATATCCATTTAACAAATGTATATAATTTATTTCATTGGTTGATTTTGAGCATTTCTTTACTTTCTAGCATTATAAAATATTTCAGGTTTAATATCATAGTTTTATTTCTCCAGGCTTTAATTCATTTTAATAGAGAAGGGTGTTTGAAAATCATGATTCAGGCACTTAGTGTGTTCATTTTTATTGGGGTGTCTTTGATCTAGGCCCTCTCAGTTGGCAGAGCAAGGAAATACACATGTGCATAATAAGAAGCATATGCACACACATGCATCTGTTTATCTGTATCTGTATCTATGTACTCTCCATCTATCTATGATGTATTGTTCCATCAATCTGTCATGATCTATCATATACTTCTATTAAAATAAACATGAGTTCTTTTGTGTGCTCTACTCCAATCCAGCCCCATGGGGTTCATTCTAGCCTCTCTCTCCTCCCTTGCTTACTTGTCACTTCATTCTCTAACAGTAAAAATTCTGGCTTCCTTTGTCTATAATTCATACACTTATTTGTTCAACCTTAGATACACATAAAGTAATTTAAAAATTGGTAACACATGCCCTTATTTGAAAAATATATATAAACTAGAGCAGGGGTTGGTGAAAGTTTTCTGTAAAAAGCCAAATAGTAAATATTTTAGATTTTGCAGGGCAAAAAGTACAATTGAGCAAAAGTTCTGGCCAAAATGCCAGAGTATATACATAATATATATAATATAAATCTCTATTGGCCGGGTGCAGTGGCTCACACCTGTAATCCCAGCACTTTGAGAGGCCGAGGTGGGAGTTCAAGACCAGCCTGACCAATATGGCAAAACCCCATCTCTACTAAAAATACAAAAATTAGCTGGGCATGGTGGCATGCACCTGTGGTCCCAGCTACTCGGGAGACTGAGGCAGAAAAATCGCTAGAACCTGGGAGGCAGAGGTTGCAGTGAGCTGAGGTCATGCCACTGCACTCCAGCCTGGGGGAGACAGAGCAAGGCTCCATCTCAAATAATAATAATAATAATAATAATCTCTATTATATCTATCTATCTATATGTGTGGGTGCATGTGTGTGTGTGTGTTTGTATGTGTGTGTATACACTTATTTTTAAATTGTAAAACTATTCTTTCCTTGCTGGCCACATAAAAACAGGTGACCAGATCTTGCTCACAGGTTAGTTTGCTAAACTATAAAATATTAATAGAATACAATATTTATCTACAACTCTTTTTACATCCATTCAGAGCATCATTTCCTATAGTTACTTAGATCATATTTTTACCTCAATCTTTTCAGTAAGATTATATCATACATATATTTTAATTTATTTTTAAGAGACTCAGGTTCTCTAGCTTTGTAATTCAAGCATAATCAACATCATAAGATCAATCTCCTTTATTTTTACATGTGTTATTTCATAACTCCTTTAACTATGCAACATGTGAAATCTACTAAATCTAAAAAGAGAAAGAATGGAATATTTACCTGTATGTTGCAGATAAGCCAACAATTAGACTAATAATAATGATTATTCCAATCAAAGACTCCGAAGGAACTGGTCAAAAGAAAGGCAGCCACTCAATTCTTTGATAACTTCCTTTATACAAAGCCCTGAAAGAAGCTAGATTGAGAGCTGGGATTTGGAAAGCTCTGAACTGTAGAATCTTCACACTAAATCTTAGCTCTAAAGTTAACCTTCGAGTTTTTTTGTATAGATAAGAAACCATTTGGCAGTAAATCCATCTCATAGTGAAACAAACACTTAAGAGAAACTTCTGTTACTTACAGTATTTGTTTCTCACTACTACAGCGGCAATAAAAGGATTACCTCTCAATGAGAGTGCTATTATTTCATAGAAGTGGAATCATACAGTATGTTTCCAATGACTGGCTTATTTCACTTAAAATAATGTCCTCCAAGTTCTGAAATAGTCAAACTCATGAAAGCAGAGAGTAGAAAGATGGTTGTTAGAGGCTGGGGAGAAAGGAAAATGGGGAGTGGTCCTTCAATGAGTATAAAGTTTCAGTAATGCAAGATAAGCTTTCAAAACCAACTGTATAAGATTGTGTCAAAAATTAACAATATTGTAGTGTCCACTTAAAAATTTGTTATGAGGTTAGAACTCATGTTAAGTGTTCTTACTACAATAATAGAACAACTTTTTAAAAATGTTTTAAAAGAATACTGTTATAGTGCTGAAAATGATCATTTCAGGAAAAAAAATCATGCTTTATTTAATTCCCATGTCCGGATTAGAAAAAGCAGCATGAGTCATCTTGAGATTACACAAAATTGCCATTTTATATTGCAGCTGGCAGAATTTCAAGATGTCACTGAAAATTTTCTACCCACAGTATATTCTCTATATGTAATCTCCAGGAAAATGAATATGACAGATTTTACTTCCATTATTAAGTTATGCTATATGGCACAGTTGACCTTCAGATAGAAAGATTATGTGGGCTATCCTGATCTAATCTCATGAGCCTTTTAAAAGCAGAGTTTTTGTTGTTGTTGTTGTTGTTGTTTGTTTCTTTGTTTTCTTTTGCTTTTTCAAGATGGCCACATAAACCAGAGACTTATGCACAGAAAAGATTTGATGCACTATTGCTGACTTGATGATTAAGTTGACCATGTAGCAAGGAAATACAAACCTCAGTCCTGTGACCACAAAAAACTGAATTCTGGTAACAACAAATATGAGCTTGAAAGTGGGTATTTCCCCAGATCCCCTATAAGAGAACGCAGTCAAGCTGACGTTGATTTTAGCTTTGTGATACTCTGAGTAGAGAACCTACCATGCCACACTGTAATTCTGCCCTACAAACCTCTGAGCTAATACACTGGTGCTGTTTGTAGTTTTCATGTTTGTGTAGTTTCTTTATGCAGAAATAAATTAATACATACATTGTATAAAATATTTGCTCAATGTAATTTCAATGTTAAGATCATTTGCTAATTATGCAGGACATTTTAGCATATTATACAAATTTTAAAACTGTTTTTTTCTTTTTAAAAAATGGATGTCTGAATCTAAATGTGGCTTGATTTATTCAAGAATGTACAATTAATTATATTAGGTCAAAGAAGATTATGCAATTATCTCAATGCATGACTCAAGTGCTACCTAACTGATATAACACATCATGAGAAAATGTGTCATTAGATATTATCGTTCTCACTTTTTAAAAATAATAATGCCTTCTATTGAAAAAACTTGGAGAATATGAAATAAAATAATTTGTCATTCTCTGAATTTTGTTTAAGTTATTTGTCTATAAAGTCATTGACTTTCAGTAATTAAAATCATTTATGTGGTAACTAAAAACTAATTCATTATGAAGTGCTTTAAAATAAAACCAAATATTTGAGCACCTACTTTATAATGAAAATAATCTGGAGTGATCATTTTTGTCAAAACTTAAGTTGAGAGTTGTAGGAAGTAACAGCTAAAACTCATCTTTTAATTTTAGTTTTTATGTTACAATTTGATTCTCCATTTTTCTTAAATAAAAGTAATTCTCCTACTTGAAGTTGGTGGAATTTTGAGGCTGAGTATAATGCAGAGAAAAATGTTATACCACAAAATTGCAATAAGATAATCACATTCTCATTTTTGAGTATTTATCTAATTATCAAATATTTTCATGCAACCCTATTAAACATATTATAAATGCTTACCAGAACTTTACAGGGTAGCATGGTAGATTATGTTTCCAAAGATGGCTATGATACTGCCTATTCCACACGTTCTGTTACAATATGACTTTGCCGCTCCAATCTGTTTTATCTTCCCTTGAATCTGCACTGGCCCTGTGACTGTTTAGACTAAAAAAATGTGGCAAAAGTGATGTTTATGTGCATGGAAGCTTCTGCTTTTGTGCTGTGGGTGAATTCGGCTACTAAGTCAGAATTCCCAGCCAACATGAGACCATCATGCATTATGGAAGGCCATAGCTAGCCATGCAAGGGACTATGTAGAAATAAAGAAAGATACATGGTCAAGCTCCAGTTATGTCAGCCATCTTAGCAAAGACATTAGCCCATAAGAGTGAAGAGCCACTTTGGACAGTTCAGCTCCCACAGAAACATGTGGGGCAGAGATGAGCTGTTCTCAGTAATCCCTGCCCCAGTTACAGAATTGTGGGAATATAACTTATTTTTCTGTTTCTAAGACACTAAACGTTTTCACTTAGGATCATCAGTTGCCATAAACTCTGCCTTATTCCTTTATGCTCTGGATGAACTTCATATGCTCCTATTGGAAGGAAGACATCCCCCACTTGTGCTCTATAACCCATCTCCACTTACCAAATAAATATGTCTATATTTTTTCTCCCCTTTTTTCTGTCATTATCATTTTTCTTCTGGTTACTAGATAATTCACATTAGTGTATAAACATACTTCCATTTTTCTCATACTCTTAACAAATAGTAAAAAAAGAAATTCTCTTGACTCTCTCCTTTTTTTCTATTATCTTTTGTAATGCAATCATTTGGAAGACTTATCTGTACAAGAGATACAATTCATGACTTACTATCCTCTCTTGAATTTAATCCAGTCTGGCTTTTTTCCCTGTTTACCTCTAAAAATGGCCTTAAGAAAATTACCAATGATCTCCAGATTGCTAAATCCATGGTTCAATGGTGATAATATTTTTATTTTATCAAAACTTTAAAATTATTCTTTACACCTCTCCTTTGTTATCCTTAATCAGGAAAATGTATTATTTCTATTTCTTCCCACCTTTCAACTGGTTCAAACCACCATATTCTTTAGATTGAATCACGTCAGTCACATTCTAACTGCTGTCTCTGTTTTTCTACTAATGCCTCCTTTTCACAAAGCTCTCAGAATGAACCTGTACAAAAAATGCCACTCACACCTCTTTCTGTTTAAAACTCTTCAGCATCTTCCCCTTTTCACCCAAAAATTAAATTAAAGAGCTTGTAATAGCTTCCAAGGCCCTCCGGGTTTGGCCCCTATACAACTGCTCTAACAGAAGCTCTATCTTCGTTGCTAGCTTTCTCCGCTCCAGCTTCACTGGCTTTCGGACGATCCTCTGACAAGGGAAAGAGTTTCCGCTTAGAACCCTGAACTTGTCTCCTTGGCTTAAAAGGATGTTTCTATTGTTTTCCACACAGGAAAAAATGCAAGGCCTCCCTTATATTTTTCAGACCTTTGTTCAAATGTCATCTCAGGGATGCCTTGTTTGATTTTCTATGAAAATTGACTCACCCCTATGCTAGCATTTTCTATTCCCTTACCTGGTTTATTTTTCTACACAATACACATCACCTAACACTATATATTTTGCCTATTTATTTCATAATTATCAGACTCCCCGAATAAGAATGCCATCTCCAAGAAAGTAGGAAATTTGTTGTTTTTTGATCACTGGTCATTTGAGCATTGGTCTGAAAGCAAGCCTGATACAATGTGGTGCTCTGTCAATATGTGATAAATGGAAAAATTAATGTGGAAAAACTATCAGCATAGGGAAACTTCAGGGAGCATAATAAGAAACAAAACTCAAAATGGAGGTAAAGCTACCTAGTATTATAAAGAATTGAGTCTCTTAATGAACTTTCCTCACAGTTAAACCAAATTTTACTCAGTTCATGATGCATCATAGGCTTGGCTGTTTTATTTGTGTATGTGTGTATTTTGTGGGTTTTTCTTTAACAAAACCTTGATACACAACTAAACACACATTTAGTCTTGTTTTTTCAGAGTAAATGAGAAAAAAATTTCCAAAAACAAATTTCCATTTTTAAGATACTTTAAAAAAGTCTTATAATACCTCCAAAACTTTAAAATCTTCATGATGATTTTACCTTTTACAAAAATATTTTAACACAAGCTTTAAGTTAGGTAACACTTAATGATAAAATATTTTACGTTATAACAACAGAGACCATTGACCTGTGACATAATTTCCGGAGCATATGATCAGAATTCTAACTACTTTATGCATACTAAATATCTGTTGTAAGATGTTATAAACTAGTATCTAAATTATAAACAATACAATAGCAATAATATCATTACAATTAACAGACTGTTTTGAAACATTGCAATATCAGTGATTTCTACTTGTAGGTTCTTGACATTTTACATATATTTTCTATCATTTTTTGCAATGTTGTTCATGTGCATTATCATTTCCCTTTTCTAGATGAAAAATAAGGATAGAAGAATTCATATAACTTGTCCAATATCACATATCTAGTTAATTGTTCGGAGTACAAGCTTACCACAATTTGATCATATTTCCATATTTCCACTTCCTTCCCAGTATTTTTTTGCATTATGCTAATGTCAATAAGCCCCCTAACTTTTAAATATGTTACAAAAAAAGATATAGATAAAAAAAATGCATTAATGATTTAATGCAGGTATTAAATGTTCATTTAATAAATAAAGTAAGTGACTACTAGAGTGAAGTCTATTGAACTGGCTCACAGAGACTGTAAAATTTTATAAGCCAGACATTTAAAGAGATATGGCTTCAAATTCAATATTCTTTCTGCCATGTTTATATATTTACATCCCCCATTCTACTATTATAGTCTTGCAGATTTTTAATTTCAGAAATTGATTTTTTCAGTTTTTGAATTATATATATATAAAATTATATACATATAAAAACTATCTCTGTATTTGTTTAGATTTCCATCTATTTGTCGTGGCAGTATTTTATTTTATTTAATTTAAGCTACTTGTCATTCCTGTTTTAAAATATTTTCCTGCCAGTTACCATATCTGTCCAATTTTCTCCTTTTACACAGAGCTTGAAATCCATTATCTGATTTGGATTATTAGAATAGCCTCCAATTAGTCTTCTGCATTCCATTTTAACTCATGTAGAATTCATTCTCCACAAATAGGGTAATCTTATAAAAATTTTTAAAAATAAAACAAAACAATGACACTTCATATCTTACTTAAAATTTTTCCGTGGCATTCCAGCGAATTTAATAAAATTAAAACTTAATATTTGGCCAACAAAGCCAAACACCTGTTCTATCACAAGCCTGCCTCTGTCCACATTTACAATTCTATTCCTTTAGAAGAACAAATCCATCATCCTGAACTACACTGGCTTTCTTTCTCTTCCTAAAACACACAAAGCATAGGGTTTTTGCACTAGCTGAAACTTTCTGCCTGAAAAGCTCTTCACCCATATTACTTCATGACTTATCCCTTCTAGACTCTGAGTTATTGGTGAAAATGTCATGTCCTCCAAAGAACTACTTGCTGCCTAATAGTTCCTAATTTCTTTATTAGTCTATTAATTTACTTTGTGGCTTCTTCCACAAGAATATAAGCTCCATGAGAGCAGGGGACTCTGTCTTATTCGTATCATTCTATCTTCAGAGAGGGTAAGAGTACTTGACACATTATTGGCACTCAGTAAGCAATTATTGAATATGCAATATGCAATGACAGGAGTGCCCCAATTAGTATAGAAAATCATAGATATGTCTTTGTAGGAAAAGACACTTGTAGAATTTCAAGTTAGAAAGATTAAGATTTGCTCAGGTGTCCTTTATGTGTGGGCTGAAAAAATAAAAACGTTGTTATCCTGAAAACAATAACACGGTATGAGGGAGTTCACCTTATATGGATAAAGAAGGCTGTGTTGATGACCTCAAAGGAAAAGGCAACACAAGAAACTAAATGTTTATAAGGTAATGTCATTTCTTAGTAAAGCTTGTGATTAAGACTGGAAGACGGAAGATGCTCTTTACTTGGTGCTCCAGCAATCTTTCTTGATAAAAATGTCTTGGTATAAGATCATGAAGAAAAAGTAAATGTAATTATTAGGATGAAGGGGAGAGAACTTTGCTTTCTAACCAGGGACCTCAGCCAGCTGGAGAACACTTGCTACACTTGACTGGCAATCACTGAACTGTGTATAATCCATGCCCTTTTGCAATCCTGCGATGGTGACCAAAGCAATACTGAAAATGACTATAGTTATCACTAATTATGAGTAGTTATCCCTCTCTCTGATATTTGAAAACATCACTGAATATTTTGGATTGAATAAACCATGCTTGATGTTCTTAAATAATTCTGGACAAGGATAGTCTCAAGAGAAAAATAATGGATTTCCTGCTAATAAGATCAGAATAAGGTCAGTATGATTAAGTGGAATCATATGACTCTATGTGTATCCTAAACTAGTAAATTAGGTTTTTCTAGTTCCATGTAACATAGAATAATATGCAGTTATTAAAATTATATTGAAACTATTTTATAAAGTTAGATGATATCTAAATGTAGTGATAAAAGATTAGATTTCAAAGTCATAAAAACATTCTGATTACACATACACAATATTGAAAAATCACTGAAATTTTATATATTTGGTTGGTGATATGATGCTGGATTTTAGCTTTCTTTTTCCTATTTTCCCAATGCATATAGTACAAATACATGACTCATAATCAGGCAAATAGATTCAAATTAAAAAAATATAAATCACCAGTGATTTTCATACTTTTTAACAGCCTACACTTCCACTACAGGGACTCAGTTTGCCTGAGAATTCAAATAAATAAACACAAGTTACATTAAAAAATACTTGTTTTGATTAATTCCTTCAATTTTACTTGCATAATAATCACAATTCTTAGTTAAATTCATCTGAGTACTTTAGTTCTTTGAAATGTTCCTAGTGGTATATTTTAATTTTATCTCATAATCACATGAAATTTGGATATAAAAGATTCTTCAAGTATATGTGCATCTGTTTGCTATTCAAAAAAAGGCATTCTGAGGAGTGCAATTTTCCATAGGCCATCAGGCATAAAATGCAAGAAATCTTCTGAATTATTGATATATCAGAGGCATACAATAGTAGCTTACATGATGTGTTTTGTTCCTTTTACTCTGATGTATCAGATTTTGTTTTATACACTCATAATCTAAGAAGCATTCTGCAATATAATAAATATTTATTTAACCCAACTTTTCTCAATTCCAGCACCCAGTTTTTTTTATTACTATTTTCATTTACTTATTTATTTTGAGGGGGAGTCTCACTCTGTCACCAAGGCTGAAATGCAATGGCACAATCTACAACCTCCACCTCCCAAGTTCTAGTGATTCTCCTGCCTTATCTTCCCGAGTAGCTGGGACCACAGGCACGCACCACCAAGCCTGGCTAATTTTTGTATTTTTAGGAGAGACGGGGGGTGGTTCACCATGTTGGCCAGGCTAGTCTTCAACTCCTGACCTCAGGTGTTCCACCCACCTTGGCCTCTCAAAGTGCTGGGATTACAGGCGTGAGCCACTTTCCACAGCCCTATGTTTTTTGTTTGTTTGTTTTTGTTTTATACTTTAAGTTCTAGTGTACATGTGCACAACGTACAGGTTTGTTATATATGTATACATGGGCCATGTTGGTGTGCTGCACCCAGTAACTCGTCATTTACATTAGGTATATCTCCTAATGCTATCCCTCACCCCTCCCCCCAACCCCATGACAGGCCCCAGTGTGTAATGTTCCCCTTCTTCTGTCCAAGTGTTCTCATTGTTCAATTCCCACCTGTGAGTGAGAACATGCAGCGTTTGGTTTTTTGTCCTTGCGATAGTTTGCTGAGAATGATGGTTTCCAGCTTCATCCATGTCCCTACAAAGGACATGAACTCATCCTTTTTTATGGCTGCATAGTATTCCATGATGTATATGTGCCACATTTTCTTAATCCAGTCTATCATTAATGGACATTTGGGTTGGTTCCAAGTCTTTGCTATTGTGAATAGTGCCGCTATAAACATACGTGTGCATGTGTCTTTATAGCAGCATGGTTTATAATCCTTTGGGCATATACCCAGTAATGGGATGGCTGGGTCAAATGGTATTTCTAGTTCTATATCCTTGAGGAATCGCCACACTGTCTTCCACAATGGTTGAACTAGTTTACGGTCCCACCAACAGAGTTGTCCTTGTCTCTATTTCTGTTCAAGCCCATTTTAGTCAATCTTGAATGACTGCCTCACAAAGCATAAAGAGCATAACATTTACATTATAGGCATTAATAATAATCAGTAAACATGTTTTATTTATGTGTTATCATACTTGATTGTCAACACAATAACTGTAGTATTCTCAAATAGAATAATATAAAAAGTTACAACTGAATTTCTGAAAAAGCAAAACACAGCTTCTAGCTAATATCGCAAAATTTTGTTTGCCAAAATGTTCATAATAATGGAAAACAGAAAGACCCATTTCTTTTGACTGTGGAAAGCATATATATTGATCAAATTAAGGAATATGTAATGTGAAAATACATAATGTAAGTTCATTTCAAAACTGAGAGTTGTGATATTATTTTCTTCTGAACAATTATTAACTCAGTGCTAACTATGAGATATCAACAGTGATTTGTCCAGCATACAATACTCTTTCAAAACTTAGTGAGCTAAAATAATAGTTTATTGTTATTCTCATGCCTATTTGTTGGTCATGATTCATTTAATCTAGGATTGACTCTGTTAACCTTGACTTAGCTAGTCTGTCTTTCTAAGGGTCTGATGGTGGCTCAATTCCCGGCTGGACTTTTGTTGAAAATCTTTGTTTAGGCAGCTCTATTCTATTTGTCTTTGATCTTTCTCCTGAGCTCAGGTGTGATCTTCGCTTGTTATTGCCAGGAGTGAGTAAGCCCAGGGGTACATGCCTGTGTTACATGTACTAATATCTCGCTGGACAAAACAAGCAAAATGTTGCTACCAAGAGGCTATGAATTGTACTCTAATCCTCAGTAAGAGGATGCTGCAAAGTTATGTGACAAAGAGAATGGATATAGCCTGGAATAAAAATTTGGGCCATTAGTCCAATCTACCAGAGAGGGGCAAAGTTAATCATGCACATTGTATCCTATAAGATAAAGATAAAAATAAAAATACCAATTAAATTATTTCCGATTCAAAATTGTGAACTCTACCTATACACATATTTCAAAAAAATATTAAAGTGAGTATACTAGAGGGAGAGAGAAAGAGAGAGTAATGTTGGGCTCTAATTGAATACAGAAATTCAGATAAATGTTGCAAGATAGGGGAGAGTGATAGGTCAGGCATAGTGAATGAAAAACATGATGTCTTAGTGAAAAAAAACCTGTGGTTTGGAATTGGGGAGTAATGGTAAGTATCATTAAAAATTTTGCATGGGCTAAATTATAGAAACTGGGCCCAACATTTAAAACTAAGTTAGGTAAAGTCATTGCAGTTATGTTTAGCAAAATGAAACAGACGAGAATTGGAAGACTACTTGGAAATTGTTGCAATGAAATCAGGCATTAGGTAGCATTGAAGATGAAGAGGAAAAAAAGATAAACACAGCATTGAGATTTTTTTAAAAATTCAACAGGATTGATAGCTATCGAGACATAATAATTCATTCCAAGAGGTCTTAAATACCTCATAAGTGCAAAATGCTACTTGTAAAATTTAAATAGTCTGCATTCTCTGACCTTAATGGGTTAGGGGATTATACTAGATTTGGAATGAAAAACAAAGCATTATGCTGTCTTTGTAAAAATTGATATTTTCTAAGACAATAATGTCTTATATTTCTGGAGATTGTTGGAATCTGATTGTTGGATTATCTGAAAAAAAAATTCTTCCTTATGGCAAACAAACAAACAAACAACAAAAAATAAACACTGCAGACCAATACACCTGATGAATATAGATGCAAAAGTTCTCATAAAAATACTAGCAAACCAAATCCAACAGCACGTGAAAAAGATGATCCACCATGAATAAGTGGGTCTTATTTCAAGAGGTCTTAAATACATCAGAAGTACAAAGGATAATTCAACATATGCAAATCAATAAATGTAATAAATCACATAAACAAAATTAAGGACAAAACCATATGATCTCAATAGATACAAAAAAAGCATTTGATAATATTCTGCATCTCTTCATGAGAAGAAACACTCAGCAAACTAAGCATAGAAGAAACATATCTCAAAACAATAAAGGTTGTGTATGACAAACCCACAGCATACTGAATGGAGGAAGTTGAAAGCATTCCCTCTGAGAACTGGAAGAAGACAAGAATGCCCACTTTCATCACTTCCATTTAACATAAAATTGGAAGTCCTAGCCAGGGCAATTGGAAAAGTGAAAGAAATAAGTAGCACCCAAATTGGAAAAGAGGAAGTCAAAATATCTTTTTTTGTTGACAATATGATCTTACATCTAGAAAAACTAAAGAGTCCATCAAAAAACTCTTAGATTTGAAAAATGAATTCAGTAAAATTTCAGCATAAAAAATCACCTCACGAAAATCAGTAGGATTTCTATACATTAGTAATTTTCAAGCTGAGAACCAAATCAAAAGGAGAATCCCATTTACAATAGCTAAATAAAAACTAAAATACCTAGAAATATATTTAATCAAGGACGTGAAAGAGCTCTACAAGGAAAACTATAAAACATTGATGAAAGAAATCATGGATGGCACAAACAAATGGAAAAACATCCCATGATCACAGATCAGAAGAATTAAGATAGTTAAAATGATCATACTGCCCAAAGCAATTTATAGATTCAATGTAATTCCTATCAAAATAAAACATTATTTTTCACAGAATTAATAAAAATAATTTTTAAAATATTAGGAAATCAAAACTAAAAGTCCAAAAGCCAAAGCAACTGTAAGTGAAAAGAGCAAAGCTGGAGGCATCATATTATCTGACCTCAAATTACACTACAAGGCTATTATAACCATGATCTTTGACAAAGTGGACAAAAGCATATACTGAGGAAAGGATACCCTATTCAATAAATGATACTGAAAAAAATAGATTTTTATATGCAGAAGAATGAAACTGTACCTCTTTTGCCTCTTCATCATGTACAAAAATCAACTCAAGATAGATTAAAGACTCAAATGTGAGACCTGACACTATAAAAACACTAGAAGAAAACCCAGGTAAACTCTTCTGGACACTGGCCGAGGCAAATAATTCATAACTAAGACCTCAAAAGTACAGCAACAAAAACAAAAATAGGCAAAGGGCACCATATTAAACTTAAAATTTTCTACACAGCCCATGTAATAATCAACAAAGTGAACAAATGCCCTGCAGAATGGGGGAAAATATTTGCAAACTATCCTTCCAACCGGGGACTAATACCCAGAATCTACAAGGAGCTCAAACAATTCAACAACAAAAGTTAAATAACCATATTAAAAAGTGGTCAAAGGACATTAATTGACTTTTTTTCAAAAGAAGACACATAAATGGTCAAAAACCATATAAAAAATGCTCAACATTACTAATCAGAATAATGCAGATTAAAACCACAGTGAGATATCACCTTACACCAGTCAGAATGGCTATTATTAAAAAGCCAAAAAAGTAACAGATGTTGCTGAGTACGGGGAGAAATGTGAAAGCTTACAAACTGTTGTTGGGTATGTAAATTAATATGTTTATGTAAAGCAGTATGGAGATTCTCAACTAAATATAGAATTACCATTCCTTCCAGCAAACTCACTACTGGGTATTACCCAAGGGAAAATAAATGATTTTGTCAAATAGATACCTGCACTCTTCTGCTTATCGCAGCACTAGTCACAGAAGCAAAGATATAGAATCAACTTAAGTGTCCACTAATGGATTACTGAATAAACAAATGTGGTGAACACTTACACACACACACACACAAATACTATTCAGCCATAAAAAAAAACAAAATCATGTCTTTCTCAGCAATATGGATGGAAGTGGAGGCCATTATCTTAAGGAAACAACTCAGAAACCCAAAGTCAAATACTATATCTTCTGACTCATAAATGGGAGCTGATATGGTTTGACTGTGTCCCCACCCAAATCTTATCTTGAACTGTAGCTCCTATAATACCCACATGTCATAGGAGGGACCTGAGGGGAGGTAATTGAATCATGAGGGTGGGTTTTTCCACTGCTGCTCTCGTGATAGTGAATAAGTCTCACGAGGTCTGATGGTTTCATAAAGGGCAGTTCCCCTGCACACACTCTCTTGCCTGCCACCGTGTAAGATGTATTTCTGCTCCTCCTTCACTTTCTGCCATGATTGTGAGGCCTCCCCAGCCATGTGAAACTGTGAGTTTATTAAACCTCTTTTTCTTTATAAATTACCCTGTCTCGGGTATGTCTTTATTAGCAGCATGAGAACAAATTAATACAGAAGCTAAATAATGTTTACACATAAAGTGTGGAATAATATACATCCTATACTGGGAAGTATTGGAAGGTGAATGGGGAGGGAAGAAAAATTACTTAGTGGGTACAATGTACATTATTTAGGTGATGGTTACACTACACCTAACTACACCCACTGTGTAACTACACCACTGTGCAATATGTCCTTGAAACAAAACTGCAATTGTACCACTCAGGACATAATGGGCAAGGACTTCATGACTAAAACACCAAAAACAATGGCAACAAAAGCCAAAATAGACAAATGGGATCTAATTAAACTAAAGAGCTTTTGCACCACAAAAGAAACTACCATTAGAGTGAACAGGCAACCTACAGAATGGGATAAAATTTTTGCAATTTTCCCATCTGACAAAGGGCTAATATCCAGAATCTACAAATAACTTAAACAAATTTGCAAGAAAAAAGCAACCCCATCAAAAAGTGGGCAAAGGATATGAACATACACTTCTCAAAAGAAGACATTTATGTAGTTAACAGACACATGAAAAAAAGCTCATCATCATTGGTCATCAGAGAAATGCAAGTCAAAACCACAATGAGATTCCATCTCACGCCAGTTAAAATGGCGATGATTAAAAAGTCAGGAAACAAGAGATGCTGCAGAGGATGTGGAGAAATAGGAATGCTTTTACACTTTTGGTGGGAGTGTAAATTAGTTCAACCATTGTGTAAGACAGTGTGACAATTCCTCAAGGATCTAGAACTAGAAATACCATTTGACCCAGCCATCCCATTACTGGGTATATACCCAAATGATTATATAAATCAAGCTACTATAAAGACACATGCACACGTATGTTTATTGTGGCACTATTCACAATAGCAAAAACTTGGAATCAACCCAAATGTCCATCAATGATAGACTGGATTAAGAAAATGCGGCATATATACACCATGGAATACTATACAGCCATAAAAATGGACGAATTCATGTCCTTTGCAGGGACATGGATGAAGCTGGAAACCATCCTTCTCAACAAACTGTCACAGGAACAGAAGACCAAACACTGCCTATTCTCACTCATAGTTGGGAATTGAACAATGAAAACACTTGGACACAAGGTGAAGAACATCACACACTGGGGCCTGTCATGGGGTGGGGAGCTGGGGGAAGGATAACATTAGTAGAAATACCTAATGTAGATGAGAAGTTGATGGGTGCAGCAAATCAACATGGCACACTTACACCTATGTAACAAATCTGCATGTTGTGCACATGTACCCTAGAACATAAAGCATAATTTTAAAAATTAAAAAAATTAAAAATTTATTCTGTATGAAAGTACCTTGGTAATACATTTTATTTATTTATTACAAATAATAACAATTATTTGAATCAAATCAGTGAGTGTGTTAGTCAACATTTGGCAAGTATTTATTGAGCTGTTATAGAAGTGGGCACTGTGCTAGATTAATTCACAGAGTTTTGCAATTATTATATGACAGGGAAGAATGGAGCTAATCAGACAATTTCAAGCAAATAAGTACACCTAGAAATCTGAGTTTCATGAAAGAAATTCTAGGATATCACTTAGAATACCAGGAGTAATATCTGAATTTCTTGTCTTGTGGGCCAGTGCAACTTACAGACAGTATAACAGAGTGTTTCTCAAACTTACTAAAAAATGTAAATATTCTAAAATGGCAGATAAGTAGAAAATAATATCACTAATGCTCTTGAAATTATAGATTATATTTTTATTTTAAAAGTTTTTCTCAAATTCTTCATTGTACCCCATTGAGCTTAAAAATATAAATACTTATTGCAATTAAGAATGATCAAATGGGCTTCATCCCTGGGATGCAAGGCTGGTTCAACATACACAAATCAATAAACGTAATCCAGCATATAAACAGAACCAAAGACAAAAACCACATGATTATCTCAATAGATGCAGAAAAGGCCTTTGACAAAATTCAACAACCCTTCATGCTAAAAACTCTCAATAAATTAGGTATTGATGGGACGTATCTCAAAATAATAAGAGCTATCTATGACAAACCCACAGCCAATATCATACTGAATGGACAAAAACTGGAAGCATTCCCTTTGAAAACAGGAACAAGAGAGGGACGCCCTCTCTCACCACTCCTATTCAACATAGTGTTGGAAGTTCTGGCCAGGGCAATCAGACAGGAGAAGGAAATAAAGGGTATTCAATTAGGAAAAGAGGAAGTCAAATTGTCCCTGTTTGCAGATCACATGATTGTATATCTAGAAAACCCCATCGTCTCAGCCCAAAATCTCCGTAAGCTGATAAGCAACTTCAGCAAAGTCTCAGGATACAAAATCAATGTGCAAAAATCACAAGCATTCTTATACACCAATAACAGACAAACAGAGAGCCAAATCATGAGTGAACTCCCATTCACAATAGCTTCAAAGAGAATAAAATACTTAGGAATCCAACTTACAAGGGATGTGAAGGACCTCTTCAAGGTGAACTACAAACCACTGCTCAATGAAATAAAAGAGGACACAAACAAATGGAAGAACATTCCATGCTCATGGGTAGGAAGAATCAATATCGTGAAAATGGCCATACTGCCCAAGGTAATTTACAGATTCAATGCCATCCCCATCAAGCTACCAATGACTTTCTTCACAGAATTGGAAAAAAGTTTGGTTCACATGGAACCAAAAAAGAGCCCACATTGCCAAGTCAATCCTAACCCAAAAGAACAAAGCTGGAGGCATCACACTACCTGACTTCAAACTATACTACAAGGCTACAGTAACCAAAACAGCATGGTACTGGTACCAAAACAGAGATATAGACCAATGGAACAGAACAGAGCCCTCAGAAATAATGCCGCATATCTACAACTATCTGATCTTTGACAAACCTGACAAAAACAAGCAATGGGGAAAGGATTCCCTATTTAATAAATGGTGCTGGGAAAACTGACTAGCCATATGTAGAAAGCTGAAACTGGATCCCTTCCTTACACCTTATACAAAAATTAATTCAAGATGGATTAAAGACTTAAATGTTAGACCTGAAACCATAAAAACCCTAGAAGAAAACCTAGGCAATACCATTCAGGACATAGGCATGGGCAAGGACTTCATGTCTAAAACATCAAAAGCAATGGCAACAAAAGCCAAAATTGACAAATGGGATCTCATTAAACTAAAGAGCTTCTGCACAGCAAAAGAAACCACCATTAGAGTGAACAGGCAACCTACAGAATGGGAGAAAATTTTTGCAACCTACTCATCTGACAAAGGGCTAATATCCAGAATCTACAATGAACTCAAACAAATTTACAAGAAAAAAACAAACAACCCCATCAAAAATTGGGTGAAGGATATGAACAGACAAGTCTCAAAAGAAGACATTTACGCAGCCAAAAGACACATGAAAAAATGGTCATCATCACTGGCCATCAGAGAAATGCAAATCAAAACCACAATGAGATACCATCTCACACCAGTTAGAATGGCGATCATTAAAATGTCAGGAAACAACAGGTGCTGGAGAGGATGTGGAGAAATAGGAACACTTTTACACTGTTGGTGGGACTGTTAACTAGTTCAACCATTGTTGAAGTCAGTGTGGCAATTCCTCAGGGATCTAGAACTAGAAATACCATTTGACACAGCCATCCCATTACTGGGTATATACCCAAAGGACTATAAATCATGCTGCTATAAAGACACATGCATATGTATGTTTATAGCGGCACTATTCACAATAGCAAAGACTTGGAACCAACCCAAATGTCCAACAATGATAGACTGGATTAAGAAAATGTGGCACATATACACCATGGAATACTATGCAGCCATAAAAAAGGATGAGTTCATGTCCTTTGTAGGGACATGGATGAAGCTGGAAACCATCATTCTCAGCAAACTATCACAAGGACAAAAAACCAAACACCACATGTTCTCACTCATAGGTGGGAATTGAACAATGAGAACACATGGACACAGGAAGGGGAACATCACACACCGGGGACTGTTGTGGGGTGGGGGGAGGGGGGAGTGATAGCATTAGGTGATATATCTAATGCTAATTGACAAGTTAATGGGTGCAGCACGCCAACATGGCACATGTATACAAATGTAACAAACCTGCATGTTGTGCACATATACCCTAAAACTTACAGTATAATAATAATAAAAAAAAGAACAACAACAACAAAAAAGAATATAAGGGAACTTTTTCTACCGTCTTAGAGTTTAATTAGCATAATGCTACTGAATCATGCTTATCCTTTGTGGAAAAAATGGGAAAATTGAAGAGAACTGAATCAATATTGATTTTACTACTTTATAAATTTGTTTTCTCACTTGGTGGCATTATAATTCATAATTTAAAATATCTAAGTATTTGTGAATACAAATAAGGGCAGCTTTTTAAATTTATAGATTATGAGAGGCAAATAATTGAGCTGACATGTCTAGACTGATAACAAAATTAATGTTAGTTCAATATTTTAAAACAAATAGTAGAGTATATTTTAATACATATATTTTTTGTTGTGAGTTTAAGCCAGTCAAATCATGTTGTTTTTCTGAACCATTTGTCTGTCTCTAACCCATCTTAAGAACTAGTCAAAACACATTTTCCAGGAAGAATTAGTACTAAATATGTATTCTATTTTACTATAAACATTACAAAAATCAAACATCTCAGTAAATTTTATGCTATTTTATTTATATTGAAGCAAAAATGTTCTGAGAAGGAGACAGAACCAGGCTAACCAAATAAAATCCAAATTTTTAAAGTTCGTCTTTCTTTACTGAAAAAAAATTATTTATATAATCAATGAATACCAACCAAGTTTTGGGTACCTTGCTGAGCAGTGGGAGCATATAGGAACAAAGCAGACACTCTGTGCTGTCCTGAAGTCACATTCCACTAGGGGGTCTAAATATTAAATATGTACTCATACAAATAACTGTACAATTAAAACTCAGCTAGCAGTTTCATGAGCAAACTTAGGAAGCTATGATACCAAACTTAGGAAGCTATAACATTAGAGGAATCCTATTCTGAATGGGGGGAGAATTAGGAAAACTTCCCTGGAAAAGTCACATTACACTGTGCATTGAAAGAACAAGTAGGATTAACTCAAGTGAGTTATTTGTCTGGGAAAAGAAAGGAGCAGAAGGTAGCATATTGATATCAACACTTGAAATATCATATTTCTAGTAAGTATATTTTCTTAGCTACTCTTTAGCATTAAAATTAATAGTGAAACAATGTATCTTATTGAAGTTTTCTACCATTGATTGTAATATGTTATCTCTGTGAAGACAAGTCACAACTAAACTCATATGGAAAACATCTAGCAGCATTTTCAGTTAAATCAGTATTTACCATGAAGCAGAGCGCACTTTCAAGGTCACACTTTCTTTTCATTACAAATTTCTGTATAATAAGAATACAGTTTTGTCTTGGAACAAGATTTACAATCTCTCTATTACCTACACTAAAAAAATAAAGGGCCAAAAAACATTGGGTGTAGGGTTTTCCCAATGTGCAAGCCAATAGTTGGTGAAGCATTTAGGGTTTGCAGTGACCTTGAGGTGGGCTACTGCCCCCACAATCATGTCTTTCATAGGGGGGTTTCAATGTACATACAACAGTTCTTTTTCTCAGGCCACTCCCACTCCTCTGTTGATTTCAGGGACTTACAGTGGAAGGCTTTTGAGCTGACTGTAGTGTTTTTATTTGAAATCACCATGCCGTGTGCAACAGGAGATTGGGCTGATTTGTGGGATTCTATGGACTCTTGTATATAATAAACGTTTTCACTTTTAAAAAGTTAGGCAGGAAATAATACATTGTTTTTCAGAAAATGAGCTATAGAGTTCTTTGTAAACTTACCCAGAAATGGCACATTATAGATCATTTGTTCCAGTGAACAATAACACATATCACCCACGTTTTCAAAATTTTACTGTCCATGCAAATATTATATTTGTGATTTCATGGAATTGATTAATACAAAAGCAGAACTATGATCATTCTATGTATCTGTGTATGTGAGATAAAGCTTATAAAGTTTGCAAGTGGATATAAAATTTTGCCCTTCATGTGACCCTGACTTCTAGAGCTTTGCAACCCTTCCCAGACTTCTTTGAGAAATGGGTTTCAAGAAGCAGCCAGACACATAGCCAATTTTTTCTTATATGTTTTACTTTGTTCTTCTTGTTTTTCACAGGTACCTTTCAATTTCAGCCCGTAGAGACCAATAACCTCATTTATTTAGTGATGCAGCTCACTCAGGAATAATATCAATACCGATTTTCAGTTCTGGTGGTCTTTACTTTTCAATGTGACATATATGAATCTCACTCCTTCATCATCCACATCTAATACTTTGCCTATTCCTATCAATTTATTATACTAAATATATTATGAATCTTTCTATATCTTACTATCACCACCACTGATATAACCAACTATCACTCTTACCTAAGCTACTGTAGTAGACTTCTTTCATCCTTGTATCCAATTTTACTTTTATCCTTTTTGAATTTGTTCTCAGAAAAGGTTTCAGAGGGGAACATGTTAAACTATGCATGATATCATGCAACTGAATTATTTATGATAGTTGAGAGGTATTGAATTTTTCCTTGGATGATGACCAAGATCTTTAATATAGTTTATAAGGCTCAGTTTGTACCACTTTTCCAACTATCTGTCTCATTCCTCCCTAGCCCTTGCTAAGTAACATTCAGCCATATTGGTTTTCTCAGTTTCTGACATATGCCAGGCTTCTATCATTTGTACCCCTGTATTCCCAGCACCTGGAAAAGTATGTGACATACAGTAGGCACTCAGTACATATTAATTAAATGAATGAAGGAGAAAATAAATGGATGTTTATTTTTGATAACACTGGTAGGTTTCTTCAGGGCCATTTTGTGATTCCTCAGCTTCTTTCTGTATACTTGTACCCCTTTGCTTCAATACTAATGAAGATAATTTTGTTGTCCTAGCTCATCTGTTCAACCTGTTCACACATCATAGGTCTATGGATTACTTTCCTTTAAATCACTTACCTAGTGCTGGTCCAATCAGCTGTGGCTGTGGTGAAGGAGTCGCATAGTTAAAAATATGGGCCTTCTCATTACAAGTTTTTGAGTAAAGAAAAAACCTAAATTACTCATCTGTTTTTCCTACTTTTCTAACTCTTCCTATTCAGTTTGGTGGTGGTGTTGGTCATGGTGGTTCCTTCTCATCTCCCTAACCTCTAATCTTGGGCTCAGTCCTGGATGTCTTGTCACTTGCACTACACTGAATTTCTTGGTAATCTAATCAAATCTCATGATTAAAATAAATCTATATCCTGACAACTACCAAATATTGCCAGTTTGATGTTACACTGGATTCCAGAGGTAAATAACTGTTTCCTTGTATCTTCTTGCCTACTGGCCCCTCCTGACCATTAACAATCTCAGACACGTTATGCTCAATGTTGAGCTCCTGATATATGTCTCAACTATGCTCTTCCTCCTGTCCTCCTCATGTCAGCAGATGGCAACTCTATCATTCCTGCTACTTAATTCAAAAATCTTGGAATTATTCTTTGTTCCTTTCTTTCTCTCATACCCAATATCTGATCTACCTGCAAAGCTTGTTACTGTACCGGCAGAATATATTTGCAACCGCTACCAACATACAGAATTCTTAATTTAAGACACTACCGTTGTTTACCTAATTGGCCTCCCAACTTTCTCCATTGTCCCCTTTAGTCTACTGGAAACATAGCAGTAGCTAGAGTGAGTCTTTAGAACATCACTCTGTTCATTTCAATCCACCACTTAAAATCCTCCAATATCTCTCCATCTCAATTATATACACCAAATTCCTTACAATAATCTACAATGTTCTGAAATGTTTTTCTGTAATTTTTGTGACCTCATTAACTGCTTTTCTGCTATATGTTCTCTCTGCTCCAAATGTACTGTTCTACTTCTTGCTTTATAAACACATTAGACATTCTCTTCCTTACTTTGCTCAGAATGCTTTCCTCTTCAGATATTCTTCACAGCCCCAGGTCTTTAATTAAATGCCATCTTTTCCTCTGGGGCTTTTTTTCACCATTCTATCTAAAATTGCACCCTATCATCTTTCCTGAAACCTTTTATTTTGTCGTTGTTGTTGTAAAAATTTATTTCATTTCATTTTATTTTAAACTTTTAGGTTCAGAGGTACATGTGCAGATTGGTTATATAGGTAAATTGTGTGTCAGGGGATTTGGTGTATGGATTATTTTGTCACATTGGTAATAAGCATAGTATCTGATAGGTAGTTTTTCAGTCCTCACACTCCTCTCACGACCTTCAAGTAGACCCTGATGTCAAAAGTTCCCTTCTTTGTGTCCATGTGTACTCAACGTTTAGCTCCTACTTGTAAAACAGAACGTGCAGTATTTGGTTTTCTGTTCCTGTGTTAGTTTGCTTAGGATAATGGCCTCCAGCTCCATCCATGTTGCTGTAAAAGGCATAATTTCATTCTTTTTATGGCTGCATAGTATTCCATGGTATATATGTACCACATTTCCTTTCTCCAGTCTACCATTGATGGACACTTAGGTTGATTCCATGTCTTTGCTACTGTGAATAGCGCTGTGATGAACACATGCATGCACATGTCTTTATAGTAAAAGGATTTATATTCCTTTGAGTATGTACCCAATAATGGGATTTCTGGGTAGGATGATAATTTTGTTTTAAGTTCTTTGAAAAATTGCATTCCTAAAGCTTGTAATCACTTTTTTTTGCTCATTTTCATTTTTATCAGTCACTACTGTATATTACATATTTATATTCCTTTGTCTTCTTCTTAAGAATATGAACTCCATAATGGTAAAGATGTTATAAAGTTTGCTCCTGATATAATGTGAGCACCGAAAACTGACCAGACTATAGTTCACAATGGTGATAAAATACAACACATTTTAAAACTGAAGAATCATTATGATAGGATACTTTGTTAGGAAAAAGAAGAGGTTTGGATCTGTTGGAGGGAGAAAATAGATGCTCATTTTCTAGCAATTGACTGGATGTGACCTAGCAGAATTAACAGTGCCCATTAACAAACATATTTATTTGCATTCACAAATTCATAAAAAGGAGAATAGTGCCTCCTAGGAAAAAAAGTTTTCAGACTGTAATCCATAAGTCCCCTTGAGGATAAGAGTTAAATAAATGTTACATTGACTGTAGATGGCTCCTGGATTGAAAAGAACCATAAGACTCATCATCAAAGTCTCAATAATTAGAGAAGATATCTAGTTGCATGACAGCACATAATGGATGTAGAGCCAATACAGACTTAATCTCTGGATGCTATAAATTATTATTATTATTATTATTGAGATGGAGTTTTTCTCTGTCGCCTAGGCTGGAGCGCAGTGGGACAATCTCGGCTCCCTGCAATCTCCACCTCCCGGGTTCAAGCGATTCTCCTGCCTCAGTCCCAGGAGTAGCTGGGATTACAGGCACGTGCCACCATACCTGGTTAATTTTTGTGTTTTTATTAGAGACGGGGTTTTTTCATATTGGCCAGGCTGGTCTTGAACTCCTGACCTCAGGTGATCCACCCGCCTTAGCCTCCCAAAGTGCTGGGATTACAGGCATGAGCCATCATGCCTGGCCATATGCATTAATTTTTATGTTTTTATTTTATAATAGTTTTATATTTACAAAGTGTCAAGTACATTACAGACTTTGTTTACTCAGCACACTGTTTCTCCTATAATTAACAATGTGCTACAGTACTGTTGTCAAACTAATTAATATTTGACATATTGTAATGAACTGAAGTCCAGATTTAATTTGGATTTCCTTAGTTTTTACCTGATGTCTTTTTCTGTTCCAGGATCCCATATTGACATTTAGTCATCATCTTTGCTTAGCACCCTATAGACTGTGCCAGCTTCTCAGACTTTCCTTGTTTTTAATGACCTTCACAGTCTGGAGGAATACTGGTAAGATATCCTGGAGAATATTCCTCAATTTTTGTTTGTCTTCCTTCAAGATTTTCATTTTTCTTTGATTTTCTGCAGTTTGTATAGAACATGCCTCTGGTGGGTGTGTCTGTATGTAATCCTACTTGATATTTTCTGACCTTCCTGAATCTGTGTTTTGGCATTTATCATTAATTTTAAACAGAATATTTTGGGGTATTTTTTAAAAGAAAAACTGACAATCTCTGTCTTTTAACAGGACTCTTTAAATTTTATATTTGAAGTAATTATAGTGATATCTTTAAATTAAATTCTACCACCTGTGTAACTATTTTCTATAATCTGCTTTTTTATTTGTTTTATTCTCCTTTTTTACCGTTATTACTTTTTAATTATTTTTCTCTTTGGAAGTTTCTTTTTAATTCATCTTCAAGTTTACTGTTTTCTTAGCTATGTTAAGTTTACTTAAGCCTGTCAAATATTTCTTTGGTTTTTGTTATTCTGACTTTTAATTTCTAGGTTTTCCCTTTTTTCTTTTCTTATAGTTTTTATTTATCCATTTACATTATCCATCTGATATTACCGGTCTTCTACTTTTTCAACTAATGTCCTTAACATATTAGTCATAATTTTTTAAAATTCCTTGTATAATAATACCAACATCTGTGTCATATTTGAATCTGGTTCTGGTGGTTGCTTTATTTATTTGTATTGTGTTTTTTTTTCCCTTGTTCTTTTGCATGTCTTACAATGTTGTCTTGAAAGTAGAAATAATGTATGGAGAAGTAAGTGCTAGGGGTGAATGAGCCTCCGGTGAGCTGATTTTTGTTAATATGGCTGAGTTGAGCTGTGTTTCATGTTTGTTGTTGACACAGGTACAAGATGTTAAATTCCTCTCAGGTGTTTATTTCTGACTCTCCTTTCGATTTTCTTGTTTCCTTTTTCACTGCTCCTCAGAGAAAGTCTGTGTCTTGTAACTCTTTTCAGTTATAATCTATTATAATATTGGAGGCTTGTTGGCATGGTGGAAGGGTGTAGGGGACAGAGACCTCTCTACAATCTCCTGATTAAGTCTTCGCCTTTTAGTGGGCCTCTGACATGAAGATGTGGATTTTCAAATATTTCTCTCCCTCCTCCAGAATACATTGATTTTCCCTTGATCCCATGGTCCATTTCCTGGCTCAATGTTTCCAAACTATTTCCTTGAGTCCTTTTCCTCTGTTGACAATTTATTTTCCTTAGGTAATACAAAGCTGGAGCAGCCTAAATTATAATAAAAAATATTTTCCTTAACTGGGAAACGTTCCTGAATTGTCTTCAGGCAAACTCATTTCCCTTAGAAGTATTTGTTAAAGACAAGATTCTGGGAGGGTTTCACTGTGGTTGAAGAGGGGATCTTTATCAGATCCTCACCATGAGGTCCTAGTAGCATTCCTGAAAAGGTGGTGTAGACCTGCCCATCATCTCATGATTGCAGCCTTCCTGGAGTTTCTCACTTGTGCTAGTCCCTACACGGCCCACCAGCAATTCAACATGAGCATGTCAGCATTCCTACTAGTTTCTGGCTTCAAGTGTCCTCTGCCCCTAGTTAACAATTCTTGGGAGTTGTATATCTCTATATTCTAGATTGCCCAATCTCTCCAAATTTCTCAGTGGCAGTTTGCCCTGAGACCTAGATTCTCTGAAGTGTTCAAGAAAAGTTCTTGACTTTTAGTTTATACAGAATTGTCTTTATAGGAGTGAGGAGTTCTAAGGTCTCTATTTTTTGGAACTAAAATTGAGACTTCTCATGCATCTATCTTGGGGAAAATGTGTCTATAGATTTGACCTAACAAGACCTATGTCACTAAATATTGTAGACAGTCATTAGCTTGGCCTTTTTGAATCATTATAGAGGGTATCACAAGATCAGTGAATTTTACAGTGGCACCCTCCGGGGTAGTCTTGATTCCAGTACTGAGCCTAGTCAGAAGGATATAACAATGTCATGAGAGACTTAGAAATCAAAATGTAAGGCTTTCAGTGATCCGCAGTCCAGAATGTAGTCCTGAGAAACTCAGTGAGAGACAGTAGGGTATAGAAGGTAAAATATTCAGGTTAACATGCAATAGCAATTTTTAGAAAACTAAAAAATATATCTAGGTTTAGGTCTTTTCCTCTCTGATTTTTTTTCTTTAAATAAAGATATAGATTTTAAAAGTATATTATTTGGAGGAAGGTCAGTGGGATAGGTTTTTCTCATTTCATAACAATGTATCATGCTATAGATAACAGTGTTTCATTGGTTAACATCATGACATATATTTAAGAAAGCTCTGGAAATTTCTAATTTTTTGTAAGATATCAATTAAGTAGGGTGCCAAATGAGTTAATTTAGGAATGTTGATTATCAAACACTTAAAAACTTGACATGATAATATCTAAAAGTCTTCAAACTTGGCTGTACAGGGGCCTCTTCATACATCTATCAATTTATTGATTAACTTTATTAAAAATACAAAGTATTTGGGAGCATAATTCACTACACTCTAGTTATCTACAGATTTTTTCCAGGTTAAATTTCTGTGAACTAAATAGTCACTAATATTGGACTGAAAACAGTATTATTGAAGCAAGCCTTTTTTTTTTTTTTGAGATGGAGTCTTCCTCTGTCACCCAGGCTGGAGTGCAGTGGCATGATCTCGGCTCACTGCAAGCTCCTCCTCCTGGATTCACGCCATTCTCCTGCCTCAGCCTCCCCAGCAGCTGGGACTACAGGCGCCCGCCACCACGCCCGGCTTATTTTTTGTATTTTTAGTAAAGATGGGGTTTCACTGTGTTAGCCAGGATGGTCTTGATCTCCTGACCTCGTGATCTGTCCACCTCAGCCTCCCAAAGTGCTGGGATTACAGGCATGAACCACCGTGCCTGGCCAAAGCAAGCCATTTTTAATGAAACTACTGGAGGAATGCACTTTAACAATCCTTTTGAAAATTGACTTGTTTGATTTTAAAACAAAGAAACTAATTTTCAATGACTAGGAAATAGTGAAATTATGGCCAGAGTAAGAAAGTGTGGCTTAATACATAAGTAGAAATGTGCTATGCATCATTGTATGATGACAGGACCTAAAATAACAAAGACATTAATCAAGATTAAACTGATATGAAAAATATCAGGCCTTAAAAGTATTTTATGACTTTCTTCTGAATCCTCTTTGTACCAGATGGAATAGTTACATAGAATTACACAAAGTTTTCTAAACAAAATGTAATTGGACAGTGACCATATGTTTTGTTTCTGCTTTCCACCAATCCTTTGTTACAGGAACATTGGTTTCACATTATTTTCCTAATCAATATCTATCACAGCAGTCTTAATTGTAATATTTCCTACCTTATCTTTTTTGTTTGTTTGTTTGTTTTTGAGATGGAGTCTTGCTCCGTCTCCAGGCTGGAGTGCAGTGGCACAATCTTGGCTCACTGCAATCTCTGCCTCCGGGCTTCAAGCAATTCTCCTACCTCAGACTCCCGATTAGCTGGGATTACAGGTGCGCACCACCACCTGTAATACAAAACCCAGCTAGTTTTTGTATTTTTAGTAGAGACGGGGTTTCACCATGTTGGCCAGGATGGTCTTGATCTCCTGACCTCGTGGGCCACCTGACACAGCCTCCCAAAGTGCTGGGATTACAGGCATGCGCCAGCATGCCTGGCCTCTTCCTAACTTATCTTATTCAGGTCTAAATTTTACCATTTCTTGGAGACCAACATAATTGCACCTTTTCCATGAAGACTGTTCAGTGGTCTTTTGTACTATCTGTAGCTATTTTTTACTGCTCTCAATTTTATCTGCTCAGAACTTGCTGCCTTGTAACAGCATCTTCTTATTTGCATATTCTTTCCATGCAGGTCAAATAGGAATGCTTCAAAGACAGATATAGACAAAGAATTGCTGCTAGTGGAGATTCAACTTTTTTCAAAAAATTCACTTTTTTGTGTTTTTAATAAATTTATTTCTTTGGATCATGACAGTTATAATTTTAGAAATCTTTTTTTTTTTTTTTTTTTTTTTTTTTTTAGAGACAGAGTTTTGCTCTTGTTGCCCAGGCTGGAGTGCAGTGGTGCGATCTCGACTCACTGCAACCTCTGCCTTCCAGTTTCAAGAGATTCTTCTGCCTCATCCTCAGGAGTAGCTGGGACACAGAGGGGCCCAGCCAAGATGGCCGACTAGAAGCAATAGCATTTCAAGTCTCCTGTGGAAATAAAACATAACTGGCAATAAAAATATCCAGGTTCTCTCATCAAAATTGACTAGAAGGCTCACGTGACCCACAGAGAGAAAGAAAAACAGTGTGGTGCAGCAGCCGACCTGACAGCCACATGAGGAAGGGGAACCCCCTACCCCTGGCCAAGGGAGGCAGTGAGCGGGCCTGCTACCTAGCTGGGGAACCTGTGCTTTTTCCAGGGAACTGTGGAACCCACGGATTGGAAGATTCCACTTGTAAACCCACACCACTGGGGCGTAGCATCCCAACCCCAGAAAGTGCGGATTCTTACAGCCTCTCAGCTAGAACCTACCTAACTCCCAGGAGGAGGGGTGACCAGCACCTGCTGCAGCTCCCTGCAGTCTAAGCCATTTGAGCTCCTTGGGGGAGGGGCAGCTGCCAGCACTGGGACTCACAGCTGCCTAACATGCTAAGCTCTCTGGGCAGGGGAAGGGCAACACCCATTTTTATAGCTCCGGGTTGCACTTTTCCCCTGTTGGGGCCGGGGAAGCTTATGGCTTGGTCCAAAGACTTGCCCCCACAGCCCAACACACTGGCTGTGGCAGTCAGTGGCCAGAGTGCCTCTTCAGGTCTAACCCTGACCCATCATTTAAAAACTAAAAGGCAGAAATGAAATCCACAGGCAGACAGCCTGGGGCCATGCCCTAGGCCTGGTAGTTAAAGATGGACCCCTGACCTAACAGGTTATGTTATCTATAGATTCCAGACATTGTATGGAAAAGCACTGTGAAAATCCCTGTCCTGTTCTGTTCCAATCTGATTACCAGTGCATGCAGCCCCTAATCACGCACCCTCTGCTTGCCCAATCGATCACGACCCTCTCACGCAGACGCCCTTAGAGTTGTGAGTCCTTAAAAGGCACAGGAATTGCTCACTCAGGGAGCTCAGCTGTTGAGACAGGAGTCTTGCCAATATTCCCGGCCGAATAAACCCCTTCCTTCTTTAACTTGGTGTCTGAGGAGTTTTGTCTGTGGCTCGTCCTGCTACAGTAGTTCTGAGGGATCTGAGCAGCCCAAACAAGTGGGTTTTCCCCGAGTGAAACACAGGCTCTCCACCAAGGGACAAAGTGCTTCGTTAAATGGTCCTATTCCCCGTGCCATCCAACTGGATGAGACACTCCAACAGGGGTTGTCAGACACCCTATACAGAAGCAATCTTACTAGCATCAGGTTGGTGCTCCTCAAGATCAGAGGTCCCAAAAGAAGGAGAAGGCACCCATTTTTGCCATTCTCCAGCCTCTTTAAATGAAATCTCTGGGCATAGGAGTCAATGAGATGAGAAGGGCCTGAAGTGAAACCCCAGAAAACTGCAGCAGATCTACAGAAGACGGACCTGATTATTGAAAGAAAAACAAGCAGAAAGCGACAAAAAGAGCATCAACAACAAACACAAAAAAGGCCCCCACAAAAACCCCAGCCAAGGGTCAGCAGCCTCAAAGACTGAAACTAGACAAACTCATGAAGATGAGAAATAATCGGTGAAAAAATGCTGAAAACCTAAAAGGCCAGAGTGCTTCTTCTCCTTCAGATGATCGAAACATCTCTCCATCAAGGGCCCAGAACTGGATGGTGGATCAGATGGACAAATTTTCAGAAATAAGCTTCAGAAGATGGGTAATACAAAACTATGCTGAGCTAAAGTAGCATGATCTAACCCAATACAAAGAAGCTAAGAACCTTGATAAAAGGATGGAAGAATTGCTAACTAGAATAACCAGTTAGTGAGGAACATAAACGATCTGATGGAGCTGAAAAACACAGCATAAGAACTTTATGAAGCATACACAAATGTCAACAGCTAAATTGAACAAGTGGAAGAAAGGATGTCAGAGTCTGAAGGCCACCTTACTGAAATAAGACATGTAGACAAGAATAGAGAAAAAAGAATGAAAAGGAAAGAACAAAGCCTCCAAGAAATATGGAACTTCATAAAGGACCAAACCTACGATTGATTGAAGTACAAAAAGAAGAGGAGGAGAATGGAAAAAAGCTGGAAAACACACTTCAGAATATTAACCAGGAAAACTTCAGGAAATACAGAGAACACTATTAAGATATTCCATGAGAAGAGCAACCCTGAGACATAATCATCAGATTCTCCAAGGTCGAAATGAAGGAAAAACTGTTAAGGTCAGCCAGAGATGAAGGCCAGGTCACCTACAAAGGGAAGGCCATCAAACTAACAGCGGACTTCTCAGCAGAAACTCTGCAGGACAGAAGAGACTGGGGGCCAAAATTTAATATTCTTAAAGAAAAGATTTTTCAACTCAGAATTTCATGTCCAGCCAAACTAAGCTTCATAAGTGAAGAAGAAATAATATCCTTTCCAGACAAGCAAATGATGAAGGATTTTGTTACCACCAGGCCTGCCCTGGAAGAGCTCCTGAAAGAAGCACTGAATATGGAAAGAAAAAACCAGTACCAGCCATTGCAAAAACACACCAAAATATAAATACCAACGACACTATGAAGAAGCTGCATCAACTAGTGTGCAAAATAACCAAATGGCATTATGATAACAGGATCAAATTCACAAATAACAATACTAACTTCAAATATAAATGGGCTAAATGCCCCAGTTAAAAGATGCAGACTGGCAAATAGGATAAGGAGTCAAGACCTACCAATGTGCTGTATTCAGGAGACCCATCTTAGGTGCAAGGACACAGGCTCAAAACAAAGAGATGGAGGAAAACTTACCAAGCAAATGGAAAGCAAAGAAAAAAAGCAAGGGTTGCAATCCTAGTCTCTGACAAAACAGACTTAAACCAACAAAGATCAAAAAGACAAAGAAGGGCATTATATAATGGTAAAGGGAATAATTCAACAAGAAGAGCTAACTATTCTAAATATATTCGCACCCAAAATAGGAGCACCCAGATTCATAAAGCAAGTTCTTAGAGACTTACAAAGAGACTTAGACTCCCGCAGAATAAGAGTGGAAGACTTTAACACACCACTGTCAGTATTAGACAGATCAATGAGACAGAAAATTAACAAGGATACTCAAAACTTGAACTCAGCTGTGGATCAAGTGGAGCAAGTAGATGTCCACAGAAGTCTCTATCCCAAATCAACAGAATATACATTCTTCCCAATGTCACCTGACACTTATGCTCAAATCAACCACGTAACTGGAAGTAAAGCACTCCTCAGCAAATGCAAAAGAACTGAAATTATAACAAACAGTTTCTCAGACCACAGTGAAATAAATTATAACTCAGGATTAAGAAACTCACTCAAAACTACATAATTTCATGGAAATCGAGCAAGGTGCTCCTGAATGACTCCTGGGTAAATAATGAAATTAAGGCAGAAATCAAGAAGTTCTTTGAAACCAGTGAGAACAAAGAGACAACATACCAGAATCTCTGTGACACAGCTAAAGCAGTATTAAGCGGGAAATTTCTAGCACTAAATGTCCATATCAGAAAGCTAGAAAAATCTCAAATTGACACCCTAAGACCACAATTAAAAGAGCTTGAGAGGCAGAAGCAAGGTTATTCAAAAGCTAGCAGAAAGCAAGAAATTATTAAGAGAAGAGAAGAATTGGAGGAGATAGAGACAGGAAAACCCTCAAAAAAATCAATGAATCCAGGAGCTGGTTTTTCAAAAAAATTAACAAAATAGATAGACCACTACTAGACTAATAAAGAAGAGAGACAAGAATCAAATAGACACAATAAAAATGATAAAGGGGATTTCACCAATGACCCCACAAAAATACAAACTAGCATCAGAGAATATTATAAACACTTCTACCCAAATAAACTAGAAAATCTAGAAGAAATGGATTAATTCCTGGACGCATACACCTTACCAAGACTAAACCAGGAAGAAGTTGAATCCCTGAATAGACTAATAACAAACTCTGAAATTGAGGCAGTAATTATTTCCTACCAACCAAAAAAGCTCAGGGCCAGAGCTGAATTCCACCAGAAATACAAGGAGAGCTGGTATCATTCCTTCTGAAACTATTTCAAACAATTGGAAAGGACGGACTCCTCCCTAACTCAATTTTTGAAGCCAGCATCATCCTGATACCAAAACCAGGAAGAGACACAACCATAAAACTTCAGGCCAATATCCCTGATGAACATCAATGTGAAAATCCTCAATAAAATACTGGCAAATCAAATCCAGGGGCACATAAAACAACTTTTCCATCACAATCAAGTTGGCTTCATTCCTGGGATGCAAGGCTGGTTGAACATACACAAATCAATAAATGTAATTCATCTCATAAATAGAACCAAAGACAAAAACCACAGGATTATCTCAGGAGATTCAAAAAAGGCTTTTGGTAAAATTCAATATCCCTCCATGTTAAAAACTCTCAATATACTAGGTATTGATGGAAAATATCTCAAAATTATAAGAGCTATTTATGTCAAACCCACAGCCAATATCATATTGAATGGGAAAAAGCTGGAAACATTCCCTTTGAAAACCAGTACAAGACAAGAATGCCCTCTTTCACCACTTGCATTCAACATAGTATTGGAATTTCTGGCCATGGCAATTGGGCAAGATAAAGAAATAAAGGGTATTCAAATAGGAAGAGAGGAAGTCAAGTTGTCTCTGTAGGCAGATGACATGATTTTATATTTAGAAAACCCCATCTCTTTCAGCCCAAAAATTTCTTGAACTGATAAGCAAATTCAACAAAGTCTCCGGATACAAAATCAATGTGCAAAAACCACAAGCATTCCTTTACACCAACAATAGCAAGCAGAGAGCCAAATCATTAATAAACTCCCACTCACAATCACTACAAAGAGAATAAAATACCTAGGAATGCAGCTAACAAAAGATTTTAAGTACCTCTTCAAGGGGAACTACAAAGCACTACTCAAGGAAATAAAAGAGGACACAAGCAAATGGAAAATCATTCCATCCTCATGGATAGAAAGAATCAATATCGTGAAAATGGCCATACTGCCCCCAAAAATTTATAGATTCAATGCTATTCCCATCACACTATCATTCACATTCTTCACAGAATTAGAAAAAAAGTATTTTAAATTTTATATGGAATCAAAGAAAATCTCGTATAGCCAAGACAATCTTACACAAAAGGAATAAATCTGGAGGCATCACGCTACCTGACTTCAAACTATAGTACAAGGCTACAGTAACCAAAACAGCATGGTACTGGCACCAAAACAGACATACAGACCAATGGAGCAAAACGGAGACCTCCGAAATAACACAACACATCTACAACCATCTGATCTTTGATAAACCTGACAAAAACAAGCAATGGGGAAAGGATCTCCTATTCAGTAAATGGTTCTGAGAAAACTGGCCAGCCATATGCAGAAAACTGAAACTGGACCCTTTCCTTACACCTTATACAAAATTAACTCAAGATGGATTAAAGACTTGATGTAAAACCCAAAACCATAAAAACCCTGGAAGAAACCTCAGGCAACATCATTAAGGACATAGGCATGGGAAAGACTTCATGACCAAAACACCAAAAGCAATTGCAACAAAAGTGAAAATTGACAAATGGGATCTAATTAAACTCAAGAGCTTCTGCACAGCAAAAGGAACTAGCATCACAGTGAACAGGTAACCTACAGAATGGGAGAAAGTTTTTACAATCTACCCACCTGACAAAGGTCTGTTATCCAGAATTTACAAGGAACATAAGCATATTTACAAGAAAAAAAGTAACCCCATCAAAAAATGGGCAAAGGATATTAACAGACACTTCCTAAAGAAGATATTTACATGGCCAACAAACACATGAATAAAGCTCAACATCACTGGTCATCAGAGAAATGCAAATGAAAACCATAGTGAGATACCATCTCATGCCAGTCAGAATGGCGATTATTAGAAAGTCAGGAAACAACAGATGCTGGCAAGGCTCTGGAGAAAAAGGAACACTTTTACACTTTTGGTGGGAATGTAAATTAGTTTAGCCATTCTAGAAGACAGTATGGCAATTTCTCAAGGATCTAGAACCAAAAATACCATTTGATCCCCCATTACTGAGTATATACTCAAAGGAATGTAAATCATTCTACTCTAAAGACACATGCACATGTATGTTAATTGCAGCACTATTTAAAATAGTAAAGACCTGGAACCAACCCAAATGCCCATCAATGATAGATTGGATAGAGAAAATATGGTACATATACACCATAGAATACTATGCAGCCACAAAAAGGAATGAGATCATGTCCTTTTCAGGGACGTGGAAGAAGCTGGAAGCCATGGTCCTCACCAAACTAACACAGGAACAGAAAACCAAACCCTGCATATTCTTACTCATAAGTGGGAGCTGATCATTAAGAACACATGGACACAGGGAGGGGAACGTCACACACTAGGGCCTGTTGGGGGTGGAGGGTGAGGGGAGGGAACTTATAGGATGAGTCAGTAGGTGTAGCAAACCACCAAGGCACATGTATACCTATGTAACAAACCTGCATGTTCTGCACATGTATCCTGTTTTTGTTTTAAAGAAATAAAGAAAAAAATAAGGTTAATCCTACCTTGGGGTTTCTAACATGGTAGTGATAGGAACTTCCAGATGGGAGAAACAACCCTAGGTAACAGAACAATTTATTCAGCTATTAGTGCAAAGAAAGTGTATTTACCACTACCTTGAATTCCACACTCAATTCCAATCCCAATTGTAGTAGTATATTCACATTATTATGATACTTTTTAAGGTATTCCTTCAATTACACATAATCAAAAATAAGAGTCTTAGTAATTACAGTACTGGGTAAGAATTAATACTCATTTGACAAAAATAAAAAAATAAATGATGTACTTCCACTTCTGTTAGGTTTGGTTTTGAATTGGCCCCTAGTTTCATTATCCCTTTCTTTCCATCAAGATATATATTTTCTATTCATACTAGTTGTTTCATTTGAAAAATCAGGAAAATATTTGTAAATCAATAAGATTTTACAGAGAGAAAATTTTGTCAGACTTTTGCATAGCCTTCTGGATGGATACGTTTATGCCATTTCTTTATCCCTGGGAGGAAAATTAAACAATAGTGAGAACATTCCATTATGGTCACTCTAAGTTTTCAGAATAAAGCTGAGGAGTTCTGAATTTATGAAAGAATGTTTTATTCAAGAAATGCAAAAACTCTAAGTCTATTATGTTAAGTACAAAGTAAGCTGAATAAACAGAGAAAGTTGAATTTCCACCCAGCCTGTTTAGTCTTCTGTTTTAAATACAGTCTTTACTTATGGGCCTTTTTCACATAGTGGTATGTGTTTTCATTGGACATTGATTACTATTATTGTAGGGCTAGTTTGGATCAAATCTCCTTCCCACAACCAATTTCCTATCAGAGCTAATGGGTTTGCAGCTCATTTATAATGATCATATTGGCAGGAATTTAGCTGATTATTTCCAAACACTCAATAGGAGTGGTTTTTCCACTCTCCTGAGTGCCTCTCAGCTGCAGGTAAAGAACGTTACAGCTGGATGAGAGAGCTAATTAGAGCCAATTATAGCTTGAGTGACCAGCAATGGCATTAAAATGTCTGGCAGAATCTACCTTGTCCTTGTAACACAGAGGTTTTGTATCTTTACAAATACTGTCTTGGAACATTAAACATTTTGGAGAATTGCAGGTAATAAGCACTTAAATTTAATAATAAAAAGAGGCATTGCCAAAGTAATCCTGAAAGTAGGACTTCACTAGACATAATTATACATTGACTGCCAAAGGCATCTCAAAATTAACAGTAAATTTCAGATACTTAATGAGAAGCATTGAAGTTCTATAACAAATTTGAACTTAATAAATCCAGTGACCTGAATTTAATTCAACATATGTATTCATGTTTTCTCGTATGAGACACATTGTCTTCATATTTTGGAGGAGCTATTGGCAGTCTGTCTTAATTTTACTTTACTTATTTTGTTCCAGTGGGATACACCAATCCTTTGATGAGTGGGAATGTTTTTGGATAACATTTTATTCCTATCCATTCAGTTCACAAGAATGTAGAACTTCTTCTGGCCCTTGGAAAGTGGGGAAGGTTGTGTAGGCAGAAGAAGGGTCAAATCATTTTATCTTATATTTTTATAGCTTTTGTTTGAAAAAAATGACATGATTACAAATAGAAGCAGAATACTTCTAAATATTGAATTAAAATTTTGAAGAGACACTGAAGCTATTATATTATATTTAAAATGCAGTTGTGCAAAATTATATTTTTAATCTACCTAATTATTCATCTGTCGTGAATATAGCTATCTCAAAAATTATAGTACTATGTTCTATAATATCCAGATGTTCCAAATAATGATTAGAAGTAAACATGAGTACATTTTTGAAATATGTCTTTAAAGGGCTAAAAATTGAAAATATCATAAATAGGAAATATGTAAAACCATTTTATAATATGCTTTGTGCTTGAAAGGTAAATAGTAGGTATAGAAAATTATATGAGAAATTTCTACTGCTTAACCAGTTCTAAATTTAAAATGCAAAGCCTACATTTATTATAATTAGGTATATTTATAATGCACCATTTTCTGAAAGTCACAGTAACAGTATATAGCCATAATTTATAAGGGAGTAATCAATAATTTCTGATAGGTTGAACACAGCAAAATCAGTTAGCATCTATATAGAAACAAATTGTTTTTCTGGTATGCATTTCTAAACAACTTTAAAGACTACACGATAAAAATGCACTTCATGGAATTGTTTGTCCTTACTCAAATTCAATTCCAGTTATGACCCTGAGAGATGATTAGTAAATTCAACTTTTTAATTAGCATTTTGCATAATTCATTGAAATTATAATGCACTCATGCATTTGATTGTCAAGGTGCAGATGTGCTAATATGAGGCTATAATTTTCTGATCTAAATAACACTTTTAGTAAAACCTCCAATTTCTCACAATTCTATTGTATAAGACCTATTATTGCTCATTTTTAAAAAATGAGTTCAGAGTTGGATTTTGAAGTCAGCTTGTATTGTTACAATGGATTGCTCAGGATACTAAGGACCAAAATAAACTAACATTTTTTTTTTTAATTATTCATTCCATTTTGGTTAATACTACTTGATCATAGTTAAAACAACTTTTAAATGTACCAAGCAGACTTTATAGATTTATAAATTATGTCCAAATAGACCCAAATAGAAATTATAAAATAAAAAATTAAAGGGATGCTGGTTTTTCATTTTATTTCTCTGAAGAAGTATGGGCACAATAATCATAGACTCTTCACCACAGGATGTTCAGGTGAAATTAGCACTAAACCAAAAACACAGGCTTTTATTTAATGTGTGGTTTCATGAGATGAACCTTGGTACTTAAAAAAATAATTGATTGATATCGTTCTCAAAGCTTCCCAAAGTTTTCCCAAAGATGTATCTATTTACATTGAACTTTAGTGCTTGTTTCCATATAAATCACAAGCTCCTATCCACGGGCAGCTTTGCTTCAACTCTATAGAAAATGAGAAAAAAAGAAGTAAAATATGGAATGTGGCTGTTCAAAGAAATGGCAGGATGCACTAGAACATTGTTTTCTTTCTGTACACCAGACAGATTGTTAGAATGAATTAAATGTTTCCAAACGAGGTGAGAGAACTTGCAAACCAGGATTCCTGGCCGTGAGTCCTATTTACAAATGAGGTAAACTGCCTGGAATCAAGCACCCAAACACGTGATGGTTGCTGCCTACTCTGCCAGCGTAGATGTTTGTGCTGTTGGTCCTGAGAACATTGGCCAGCAAAGTTGCTATTATTGCAAACATGTGTGGCAATGCTGAATGAGATTTCTAAGGAATTGTGTGGTAGAATTAATATTAGTGTTTGGGACAAATGCTTTCTTAGGACATAATTTAAAAAACACTTCCTGCATTCCCAAACTCTGCTGTACAGAATGTTTATTACATGGATAGTAGTATAAAGAGACCACTGTGTTACTCCTGGCACGGCCTACATAAGTCCCTAGTAGGTAATCCCTCACAGCAATTTTATAGCATCTGGCTCTAGGTAGCTCATAAAACAAAGTGAAGCATTGCAGTCATGGCAATGCTGATGAGCTGAGATTGGCTCATGTTGAGTTCCACTGTTGTACTTCCAAGTGGTATTATACTGTGTCTCATGATTCTTTCATGCTAGGAAATTATTTTTTGTTCTTTACTTATTAATGTTTGTATAAAAGATTGAAGTGACTGGCATATTTGTTTGATAATATCTATGTTAACTTAAAATGTATGTGGATGAAGGTTCTAAAGTTCCCAGAAATTGCCAAGCATTTGGAAATAATCATTTTAAAAATGGTAATGTGGAATTTTATTTTCAGAGGCTATGAAGGTTACTTCTAAATAAGAAAGAATTTGATAAAAACTATGCTTCTCCCTCCCCCAAATCTGTCTTCATGTAAAAGACAAATAAATGATTACTTCCCCCCCCACAAAAAAAAAATTTTTTTTAAACTATGCTTCACTAAGACCTTAAGTGTAAATTTACAATCCTAAATTGTGTCTTAGGTGGACTTCCTAACTGAATGATTTGTATCATTTTCATGAATACATTCATTACTTTTAACTTCATTCAATGATTTTTATTTTTAATAATTATATGAAAATCAGCAATGGTTAACTTTTGGTGTCAACTTGACTGGATTAAGGAATACTTAGATAGCTGGAAAAGTATTGTTTCTGGGTGTGTCTGTGGGGTTGTTTTTCGAGGAGATTGATATGTGAGTCAGTGGATTGAGTGAGGAAGATTCTCCCTCAATGTAGGAAGGAACCATCCTATTTGGGTTTGCAGATGGAAAAAAAAAGTCAAAGGAAGGACAAACTATGGCTCTCTTTCTTGCTTCCAAAGCAAGAGGCTCTTCTATTCCTGCATTTGAATATCAGAACTCCAGTTCCTCCAGTTCCTCCAACTCTTGGACTCTGGGGCTCACAACAGCAGCTCTATTTTGGGGCCTTTGACCTGGGACTGAATTCATACCACTGGATTGCCTAGAACAGGGAAGCCAGTTGGCGTGGCTCAGTCCAAGTCTGACGACCTGAGGAATGCCTGTACTGAGCCATGCTACTGGCTTCCCTGGTCTCCAGCTTGCAGATGGTCTATCATGAGACTTCTCAGCATCCATAATCATGTGAGCCCATTCCCCTAATAAATCTCCTCTAATGTAACTATCTCCATATCCTGTATGTCCTATCTCCCTAGGAACCCTGACTGACAGTCATTAACCTTTAACAGTACATTTCAAATGATGAAGCTCTTTGGATTCCAAATATACTTAAGAAGACTTTCTAAATACCATTCAAATGAAAAGATAAAGCCAAAAATTTATAGTACCACTTAGAAATGAGGCCGAACTTTATGGGACATCATTGTAATATTTTCCTGATGAACACTTCCAGAAAAAAATTCATTTAGGGAGTGACTGCATTTTAAAAACAAGATGCATGAAAGGAACAATGAGGATAACATGAAACACACTTGCAGCATATTGTGGTGTATATAAATTATACTCCTGGATACTTCCTAGTTTGGTAACAAGTTTCATGTTCTCCAAGTTTCCTGTTAATCAGCAATGTTTGAAACAATTTGGTTGCCTCACTGTATAATGTTTCCAAGAAAACTAAAGCCTCACTAATGTACACATAGCTCTCAAAAGAAGATATGTATATGCATTAGATTCCACTGTGGTTATATGAGCATCCTAGGACATTACAAAAAGGGAATTACATGGAAAAGTCTCAGTATGCTACTTTTTGAAGTCATGAAGAGCAAAGTAGTCTTCAGATTGACACGTGTGCACCATATCTGAATGATATAGATAACTCCATCAGTCCTGTTATTAAGTTTTTCAGCTTTTGATATTTTTAATAAAATGATTAGTCAATACTCTAATATTGTTCACTTTTTCACTTCATTTTTGTTTTGGTCATATGTTATTGAGAAGGATGAAGTTTTAGGTCAATCAGTGGGAAGATAAAATAAAATATGAGGAGGAACAAAAAAATGCACAAAGAATTCCCAGCAGTTGATGAAGGAAAAAGTAATTGGGAAGTTATTCATAAGTGGTTAGCATTTCAGAAATCTCTGTGGCATTGCTTACTAACCCACGTAATAGATGAGATTAATAAGTATCCTGTTAATCAGCAGCAGCACTATCATCATCATTAATAATATAAATGTTTTCCTTTTCTATTTCTTTTTCTTTTTTTAAAACTTTTAAGTTCAGGATTACGTGTGCAGGTTTGTTATATAGGCACACTTTTGTCATGGGGTTTTGTTGTACAGACTATTTCTTCACCCAGGTATTAAACCTAGTAACTATTAGTTGTTTTTTTTTCCCTCATTTTCTCCCTCATCCAACCCTCCACTTTCCACCTTCCATTACGCCCTATGTGTTGTTCCCCGCTACATGTACATATGTTCTCATCATTTAGCTCCCTTTTATACATGAGAACATGTGGTATTTAGTTTTCTATTTCTGCATTAGTTTGCTAAGAATAATGGCCTCCAGCTCCATCCATGTCCCTGCAAAGACATGATCTCATTCTGTTTATTTTTATGGCTGCATGATATTCCATGGTGTATATGTACCACAATTTCCTTATACAGCCTATTACTGATGGGCATTTAAGTTCATTTCATGTCTTTGCTATTATGAATAATGCTGCAATGAGCATACTCATGCATTTGTGTTTACAATAGAACAATTTATATTCCTTTGGGCATATACCCAACAACGGGGTGGTGGGACTAATGGTAGTTCTGACTTCAGGTCTTTGAGGAATTGTCACGGTGTCTTCCACAATGGCTGAACTAATTTACACTCCCACCAACAGTGTATAAGCGTTCCTTTTTCTCCACAACCACATCAGCATCTGTTTTTGTTTTTTTTTTTACTTTTTAATAATAGCCATTGTGACTGATGTGAGATGGTATCTCATTGTGGTTTTCATTATCATTTCTCTAATAATCAGTAGTGTTGAGCATTTTTTCATATGATTGTTGGCCACATGTATTTCTTCTTTTGAAAAGTGTCTGATCATGTCCTTTGCCCACTTTTTAATATTCACATTTGCCTGAAAATCAGGTTTGGGGATAAGATAAAGATCATAAAATACATATTTAATGTGTTTAAAGAAATAAAATTTGAAGAAAGAATTCATGGATTGAAACATTAAACAGAAAAAATTGTAGCAAAGATAAATAAAAATGGATAACTTGAAAAAAGTTAACAAGACATGTAGATGTCTTAATCTGTGTCCCGTTGCTAAAACTGAATACTGCAAACTGATGATTTGTAGGAAGAAAGGTTGATTTGTTCATGGTTCTGGAGACGGAGAGTTCAAGAGCATGTTTCTGGTATCTAGTAAGAGATTCCTTGCTGTGTCAGAACATAATGAGGGAATCACATAGCAAGAGGCCAAGAGTGTGCCCATTCAGATTTCTCTTCCTCTTTTTACAAAGCCACCAGTCCTACCACAGGGGCTCCATTCTTATGATCTTGTCTAATTCTAATTACCTCCCAAAGGCACCACTTCAAGTCAACATATAAATTTGAAGGCTACGTTCCCAACGCATGAAATTTCAGGACATGCTTAAACCATAGAAATAAATAATAGCATAAAAGTAGAGTATGTATTTAATTAGCGTCTGAGAAGGGAAGAAAATTATGTATTGGGCCACTGAAATATACTGGCTGAGAAATTTTTAGAAATGTTAAAACCACAAATGGTCACTTAAAGGGTAGTACATTGTACATCACGCATGATAAAGCAAAAATAAATAAATATAAATCTTCATATAAAATTGTGGAGATTTCAGGCTATAAAACCATTTCCAATCAATTTCTAAAAATTGATAACATAAAAATCATGTTATCCAAGCACAGTGAAATGTCTTTTTGTTTCCTATGCTGTTTTGAAATATGTTATATATTTCTATTTGATATATAAGATATATATTTCAAAACAGCACAGGAAACAAAAAGTCATTTGAAATACATATTTCACAACATTAAAAGAAATTATACATGTATAACTATTATGAAATATATTTTAAAAATAAATATTACATGTTCTTCTAACATGTTAGTTATGCAGTATTTTTTGAACCATTGCCTTAGAATATTTACTGCACAATTTTCCATTTTCATAATTTCTTTTGTCATTTTTGTTATTTTCAAACACAACTAAAGACAATATTACTTTATATTCGATATTTAATCTGGTTTATTGACATAATTTATCAACTTATCTACTCAGCAGTGGTTTTACCACACACTTTTTGTCATTTTTAACTTTCTTCTTGCTGAAATACATTCTTTAAAATTGTGTTGTCTTGACTGAGGGTGGCATACTCTACACAATTAGTGATTGTATACATGAAAACATCTTTCTTTTATTCTCAATTCTAAATGATGCATGGCTAGATATTAAATTGTAAGCTGAGTGTTTACTTTTTGACGTATTATTTTCTGATCTCAATTCTGCTATTGTTGCTGATGCAGGCTGTTAGTAATGTGAAATTTATCTTGTTTTAAGATTACTTATCTTTGATGTTTTTGAAATTTAATTGGCATGGCTACATATGAATATATTTTTATGTAAGTTATCCCATATTTGAAGAGTACATTCTATATGATGTTCATTTTTTTCCTGGTACTTCACATTTTTAGCAATTTCTGTAAATGATGAATCACAGTAATTCTATTCTCTGCTTGTTGAAATCCTATTAAATTATTATTGAAACTTCCTGATTTAACCTCAGTGTTTCAGATGTTGTTTCCTATTTTTACCTTATGGTCTTTCTGTTCTGATCCAGGTATGGTATTTTTTCTAACTTTCAGTTTATTTTTATGTGTGTTCCTATTAAGTTTTTTTCAATGTTTACTTGTAAAATGCACACAATTTAATTTTTATGACACTTTAGTTTCTTGTTTTATCTTTTATTCCTAATATTCCTTTCAAAGTTAGTCAAAACTGTCTTTTTTTTTTTTTTTTTTTGTGAGATGGAGTCTCGCTCTGTTGCCCAGGCTGGAGTGCAGTGGTGCAACCTCCAATCACTGCAACCTCTGCTTCCTGGGTTCAAGTGATTCTCCTCCCTCAGCCTCCTGAGTAGCTGGGATCACAGGCATGCGCTACCACGCCCAGCTAGTTTTTGTATTTTTAGTAGAGACGGGGTTTCACCGTGTTGGTCAGGCTGGTCTCGAACTCCTGACCTTATGATCCATCTGCCTCAGCCTCCCAAAGTGCTGGGATTACAGGCGTGAGCCACCGCCCCCAGCCTGAGTTAAAACTGTTTTTAAAAGTATATATTTATTTATTAAACTGATAGCTTTATTAATTTGATAAATAATATTAAACATTTTTGGATATATTTTATATTATTTCAATTTCTTTGTCAGAGAGAGCCACTAAATGATTTTCTTATGGAGTGGATTTTCATTCTGATTATGGATTATGTTGATTTTCATGGTTTTAGATTTCTTTATCTATTTTTGAATGGTTTACAAGGTCAGATTTGCAGAATTTTTGTATCTGTTTTCTTTCTCAGCTCTTTTTCTCTTTCATTATTTAACCTCTGTGTTAATCGGTCACTGCCTAGTTTTTTATGGCAGCCTACTTCCAAGCTCAAAGCTCTCATCTTATAATATGTGTTGAACAATTAATTAAACAGTAGATCATTAGTCAGCAAGTGAAAACCTTAAGCTATTTTTGATAGTAAGGTTATATTCTTTTCTGTCATATATATTACCATTCATTTGAAACTGTGCCAGTCTTATTAATTGAAAACATGTCACTGTCATTTCTCCAATTCCTGGTGAGGTTAAGCAACCTTTCATGAATTTATTGTTCTATTTAACTCACTTCTATGTTGGTTACATGATAAGATACTTTGTCTTATTCACTCTCTCTTAACTAGTTACACAGTTCTCACTGCTATTACAGTCTTAATCAACCAAGCACTTTAGGGTAGTAATAACCACATTGCTGCCAAAGATTATAACCTCCAAAGTCAACTAACCCTTTCCCCAAGCCAAGGCAAAAAAATTCCAAATTTTTGAATGGAGTATAATGCATGGAAATAAAGCATCATCAAATGTTAAAACACTATGAACATCTGCAGTAATTAAATGATGTAGAACTGGTGCAAGACTATTCTTAAAGATAAATGAAAAGTGATTCGAAGTCTAGTATATGCACATTGCATATACACCATGACACACACACACACACACACACACACAAGATAAAGCAGTATTACAAATTGGTGAGATGAAAGAATGTTGCAATAAATTAAAATTAAAAATGAAATTAGTACCCTTAAATCCTATCTCAATTTAAGTAACAAAATATTAACCATACTCCACATATATTGTTAAAAGTTCCATAGAAAACTGATACAATAAACCAATAAATAAATAAAATATTTGTAAACATACATATAAACAGGGTAAGGAAGTTTATTTCAGTATAAACTGAAGACAAAAAAACATAATAAACTATAAAAAGACTTGAATAATTAAGAAAATATTGGGCATCAGAATTTACACTTGTGTCTATTTACTATGACACCTGGGTGACAGATTTTTATTTCAGTCTCTTCAAATTTTATGGCTAAATTACTCACGAATTTTCAGAAAATGATAAAATATGTATCTAAAAACTTCACTTTTTGAATATAAAAAACTCAAAATTATTAACTGAAAATACTCTGAATTAAAAAATACTAATTAAAAATGAGAAAACAAATTTTATGGTTTCCACAAATATATAAACATCTAAAATAAATGTGGGCAGATAGTTTTCACGTCTTTATCACTAAAACTCTAAAATTTTATATTGCTAAAACTATAAAGCTTTACTGAATAATAGAAATCTTGAATAAATTGAGTAATTTTCTACATCTCTAATGGAAAGATACAAAAACAAAAATCAATCAATTCTGCCAAAATTATTGTATATATTTAGTGCAATTGTATTAAAATATTTTGCTTTTGCTGGACAGACATCAAATAATTTTGATGTTTATTTGAAAGAATATAAACAAAATATGGCAAATTCTTACAAGTGATAATCCTTTCATTGAATACTTACAAGTTATAAGTAGACTTCTCTGAATATGGCACAATGGCACAAATTATAAAGGACGGCAACTGTAAGTATGATTATACAAATAAAAACTTTTGTATATAAAAATTATAAACAAAATAAAATTGTTTTCCTACAAGGTAAGAATTCAATAGAATTATTATGCTATTTTTACATTTAATATTAGCAAAGCTGATATGAAGGTAATATGCAACATGCAGTGATGTAGGGAAATAGCCATTTTCATGCATTGCTGGCCATAGCAAAATTGGTACCAGCTGTTGGAGAATTTGTTAATACTGACATGATCACTCAGCAATTCCACCTTTAGAAATTTATCTTAAGAAATGATAAATGAATTTAAAAAGTAGGAATAGATGCAAAAGTTTGACTGAGGTCATTTTCATCCCACTGTACTCATTTTAAAATGAAAGCTAAATTACTATTTTTAATTTAGAATACTATCCATTCTAGTTTACTCCATCTAGAATACTATACATATATATGTAAGTAGTATTCTATTTTAGATATATACCAATGGCTTTGGAGACAATAATTTCTTGTCTGGAGAATTTTTTACAATATTTTGCTTAGTGACAACATCAGTTTCATGATACGTATAGTATGCTCTTAGTTTTGTTTTTTGAAAGCAATATTTTAATATAGGGAGTATCTTTGGAGATGCTGATTACAAATGGTTTTGTTTTTGTATTTAATAATTTTTATTTGAAATATAATATTCCAACTGGACAGTATATAAATCATAAGAATATACTTAAATAAATTTTCACAATAGATAAACTCATGACCACTCACAAAATTCAGGAAATATAACATCTCTAGCATCCCAGAAATTACAATTATGCTGACTTCTAAACGCTATTCAGTGCAACATTCAATGCAAAGAAACACCAACTGTCCTGGCTTCTCATTCCAGATTTTAGTGTCATATAGTTTTGACTTTCATATACATTTATTAACAGATCGTGTTTTTGTGTGTCTTTTTAAATTCAGTATTATACTTTGAGATGCGTACATGTTAAGAATTAATTTGTAGTTTATTCATTGCTTCACGATGTTCAACATACAATAATTTGTAAAACGTTGATCAGTTCTGCGATCAATTAATACTTGGGCTAAATCCCCTTTAAGGCTACTACGGTGCTGTAATGAAGTGTAATGACTAGATATATATATACACACATATATACAATTATTTCTCTGTATATACTCATACTTCTACACATATTTATGCCATTTTAAAAGTAAAAACTCCAGGACAAATGTATATATGTCTTCGATTTTATTTAAAAAAGAAAAATCATTTTTTACTGTGATTGTGACAATTATACAATTTTGACTTCCACCAGCAGAGTATGAGAATTCCAGTTGTGCCACATACTCAACAAGACTTGGTACTGCATTTTTCATTTTAGTCTTTCTAGCAGGTATCTTTTAGGTTTTTTTTGTTGTTGCCACTTTTGTGCCTTTAATTTACATTTCATTTGTGTTTTTAGCAGTTAAATATCTTTCACATGTTCATTGGTCATTAGGGATATTCTCTTTCAAGGTGCCTTTTTAATTATCTTGCCCAGTTTTTATTAGTTTTTCAGACTTTTCTTATTGATTTGTAGGAAATGTCGCAGAATCCTTTGGATGTCACTTCACCAACTGGAAACCTTTGTGGCCGGCATTGCATCTGCTTAGGTTTTTGCTGGCTCCTACCCACCCTGCCTGGAAGGCTGTGCTAGGCTCACGCTATCAGCCGAGATCCCATGCCCGCCTAGGGCAAGCCAGGTGCAGAGCAGCAAGGGGAGTGTGAGTAAGCGAGCTCCAGGTCTGGCTACTGCACACAGCCAGGCATATCAGCTGCTGCAGAATGGCAGGCAGCTCCAGGTGCAAGCACACATGCCAGCTCCCTGCGAGGCTGCAGCTGGACCAGGCCTACCACACGCAGCTTCAGCTGCAGGCACTGGCGTCTAGACAAGGGGAACGCGGTGGCGCCTGGAGACACCAGCAACCACTGAGCCCCAGAGGGTGGCAGGGGGGCGTGTTATAGCTCTCTTATTCCTGCAACCAGCATGGCAAACGACGGGGAGGGGCGGGGGGAATGGTGTGTGTTGCAGCCCATTTGTGTTGCAGCTCATTCAGTCTTGCTGCCTCACTCTGCCCCACTGCCCCTAGGCTGGCCCTGACCTGCCGCTGCTTCCCATCACATAAGGCAGCTGCCCAATGCTGATGGAGGGCAGGAGGTCTATAGTGTTACAATTCTGGCTTGAGGAATCCCAAGGTCTTGGCCCAAAGAAGGGTCACTGCTCTTCACTCCTGCAGTGTGGTGTATGGGTGTACATCACCACCTGCAACTCAGCAAGCTGGCCAGGAATGTGTTACAGCCCTCTTTGCACGAGCCATTCAGTGGGTCCTGAGTTCTTATCACACAAGCAGGAAGAATGAGGTTATGTGGACAACTGGAGGATAAGCAAGGTGGAGAAGAGTTTTATTGAGCAATAAAACAGCTCTTATAATTTAGGATACCCAAAGTGGGTAGCTCCTATCCACAGTTAAGTAGTTTTGACTTGTGTCTGAGTCCAGCTGTGTTTTTTATGGTCTCAGAATGGAGGCTGTACATGCTGATTGGTCTATAGGCAAGAGGAAGTACATGCTGATTGGTCCATGGTGGAGGCCAGAAAAAGCACCATCTGATTGGCTGAAAGGCATCAAGGACGTTCTCACTCCAGGTTGTGGTCTCCTCCCGGAACTGGCAACCAGGCCCTCAGGCTTCAGACCCTCCCTAGCTTCAAGGTTGGGCCTCACCAGAGACCCTTCCCACCTAAGAACCTGTCTGTCTCCACCTGCCATCATCAAAATTGTATCGTATGTATTTGAGTCCTTTGTTTAATACATTGCAAAATATACTTCTGTTCTGAGGCATGAATATTTTATTCTTTTATTTTTTTATCAGACATTTTTCATTTGCTTGAAGTCCAAGTAACAGCCCTATACTTTTGATTAGTTTTTTTGTCTTATTTAAGAAATTCATGTTTTTCAATGTCACGAAAATTAAAGCTCAGCTCAATTTACAACTTGTGAAGTTTCTGTGTATGGTGTGAGGTAGTATGTCCAGATTCATGACAGTATTTTTGTATGTATATATATTTAACCTTAATCTGTTGTGTTGACCATGCCGTTTCCACTGCACTGCAGTATCTTAAAGATCATAAATCAATTTTTTTTCTAGTTTCTCTCTTTTGGCCTAATATTCTATTTGGCTATTATTTGCACAAAAATAATATTTTATCTTTATAATAGATTTCACATTTGGCTTTGTAAGATCAAGGCATATATATTATTCAAGACTGCCTTACTATATTTATTTCCATATACATTTAAAAATCAGATAGTCAATTTTCGTAAGAAAAAATCTTACTAGGGGTTGATTGTTTGCATTGGAAAAATATTATATTAATAAATTATATTCAATGCTCAATATGACATTCTGTAATATTTTACACTTCTTTAATTTCTTAGCATCATACTTTATAGCTTTCTATGTAGATTTTCTGTACAAATGGGGGAGGGAGAGGATCAGGAAAAATAACTAATGGTTACTATGCTTAATACATGGGTGATGAAATAATCTGTACAACAAACCCCCATGACACAAGTTTAATTATATCACAAACATGCACTTGTACCCCTGAACTTAAAATAAAAGTAAAAACAAAAATCAAAAAACAAAGCACTACTGAAATTAAACTTATTTGGGGCATTTTTTAATTGACTTTTTACTGAGCTGTTTTAAGATTACAGCAAAATTAAGTGAAAGTACAGAGTTCCCATATACTCTGCCTAAAACACCCAATTTGTGGAAGCTTAAATTTACTTTATAAAATGAACGCTTATAAGAATTTAATGGCAGAGCCATCTGGTGCTGGAGGTTTCCTTGAAGGAAAGGTAATAATTATTATTTATAATAATGGATTTATTTTCTTTGGTATAACTCAGATTACTGATATCTTCTACTTTTACTGTCCACTTTACTAAGTTTTTCCCCAAAGTATTTGTGCATTTTAGCCAAATTGTCAATTTTATTGGCAAAAATCTTTATATAATATTTCTATATTTTAACATCTGAAAGATTTAGATTGATAACCCAATTCTCCAACTGACATTGATAATGTCTTATATTTTTTCTTGATTTGCATAGCTATTGATTTATGAATTTCATTACTTTCATCTAAGATCCATATTTTGGTGCATTGGTGTCCTCTATTTTATGTTTGTTTACCATTTCATTGGCTTTTGCTCTTATCTGTGTTATTTCTATATTTGTCTTATATAGAATGTGATTATTTTGTGTACAGTGTCTAATAAAGAAATTTTAGTCACATATTTTCTGAGTAACCAGTGTGAATTTTTCTTTGCTTCATGGGCTGTTCATAGGCAGCTTTTTAAATTTCCTAGTTTTCAGTTTTTTCTTATTCTCGTTTTGTTATTATTCTCTAGCTTAACTCCACTGTGTCAGAAACATACACTACATGATTTCACAAAATATATCAAATTTTGATAATATTCTAGATTAACCTGAAAAAATGTATGTTCTTCTGTACACATTATATAGCATACAATATTCTATTTATATATCAGTAACACCAAGTTTCATAATTATCTTCTTCAATTATCTTTTATCATTACTGAAAATTTATCAAACAGTTGAAAAAATTTTTTAAAGTGAAATATTACAAATATGTCTTCAAATACATAATTAGTCAATTTTGGCTTTACATTCTGTAATGTTGAATTATTTGACACAGAGATTTAGGATTCATTTCTTCCTGTTGGATTGACACCTTAATGTATTATCATGATGTTATATTTTTATCTTGAATGTTTATAGCCCTAAAGTGTCCTATTTAGTATAGTTATATCATCTTTGTTTTATTTATTGTTTGTAGACTATATTTTTTCCTTATGTGCCTTATGTGGCATTAATCAATTTTCTCTGCTTAAAATATTATCATATATTAGCTTATTTGTGATGTATTTAACTTTTTAAGGTTGTTTACTTAGAAACTAAAGTTAGCATCTTGATTTATTACAGATGTATACAAATAATTACACTTATCACTTCCCCAATCGTGCCAGAATAGTTTATTTTTTTACTTTCACAGTAATGGTAGAACCTAAAGCTTAATTTATAAATTAGGCATAGAAAAAGATTAACAAGAAGAAACAGTAAAATAGATCAATTACAACAATATACTGCAATAAAAGTTATGTGAATGTAGTCTCTCTCTCACTCTTACTATCTCAAAATATCTTCTTGTGCTACAGTCACTTTTCTTCTTGAGGGGATATAAAATAATATGACTACATGATGATTTAAAGTGAGGCAAATTTCCTCTCAATTTGTTGTCATCTCCTCCTTCCCAGCCTGTGGTAGTATTGAAAACCAACAGCTCACAATTACAGTGAACACCAGTATCCTGCCAGCTAATAGTGAGTACAAATAAGGACTGGGGATTCTTGAACCCCACATTATGATCATTTAACATCTTTGTTTAAGGCTAATGCTTAATTGAATAATTCACAATGCCTCTGCCTTTGTGACAGACAAACTCACTTTAATCTTAAAGGTATTTCTTATTTTCTCTCTTGATCACTAGAAAAGTAACTAAGGTTAAGCCTTAACTAATTCAGGAAAGCCCTGAGTCTACTAAAAGAGCTATGAGACTTAGCTAATAATATAGCTAGAATCAGGATGTGACGTGAAACCTCATCTTGAGTATCTAGATAAAGAGTGCTGGAAAATAAGAATGAATTATTCAAGGCTGAGATAGCATTTCATTTATGATACAACCATAGAAAACGAAAACATGTAGAAAAGTTATTAACATGGGAACATCTTTTTGGGAAGGCATCTGGTGCTAAGATGGTTCTTAGGAGCTTGAAGAAAGAGATGGCACACAATTAATTAGATATAAATGATAGAGCTACTTTCACTGTTGTTGAAAAAAGTCATCAAACACTTAAAATAGACATATTAAAGTGGCTATTCTATGTAATGCTGGAAAACCTGATACATATATTCTTCCAGATAGCAAAGTCATGAGACTGTCTTGATGAGGGGGCACCAGCATCACTGAGAAGCTGGAAGACATCATTTGTAGATCAAGCTAACACAGATGCATAGGGTTGCATTTATTATTGCTGATCAAGTTACTCCTACCACTGTTAAATCAAGGGTCTTTCATCCTGGATGTGGCAGAAATTCATCTGAACTAACATCAACATATATTCTAAGCATGGATTTCATTTTCTGCCCACAGAGCTTCCATCAACACTACTAAGGGCTTTAGTGTGAGTTTAATCCTACAGAACATTGTATCAGACATAAAGTATCATTTCACAACATCATAAGTGTTGTAGTTAGCAAATGACCACTGGATCATCTGTTTTTATCACACACTACTCCACCCAGAAAACTTCCAGTCTAATAAAATGAAGGAAATGGTTTTTGGAGAGGTGCTGAGGTAGCTGATTGGAGATATTAACTTACAATAATCGGATTCTACCCCTAAAGATGCAGGTACAGTCCCAAATTATTTTCCATTATAAGGTTGGGTCTGGAAACAAAGTGTGAAAATAGGACTGGCCCCACTTATTATCATTCCAATGACCCGGTTCAGAAATCGTGCTTTCTATACCTTCTTCTCTGGTTCCTGGAGTGAAAATGTTTTCCCGAGATTGCATGGCAAGAATTTCTGGATAAATGAGGAGAATATTAGCAGAATCTGGGAACAAGGAGAATCAGTTTAGAGCATTCTGATACATTTTGATACCAGTATCATGAATACTGTAAATTGGATGAATCCAATTTACTTCTGTCATTTAGAGCTGATGGTATCTTTCATATAAATCACATTTTAGAGGTCTCCTTAATAGAGTAATCCAAAACGCATGGTCTTGAACCACATTGCCTTCATAAGATGCTCAAAATTCTAATCCAATTTGAATGAGACTGTAAACAGTTCTAGTAGGATGAATTAGACACATAGACTAATGGAATAGGTCTCGCTGTTTAGAATCCCGGACAGTCACATATATTATTATTTGTCCTCCTCAGGAAACTGCTTAGGATAGTGGTTTCTGTCCTAGACACTTTTTGCAATCATATCCCACAATCTTGATTTCTGAAAAAATATGTTTCATCCTCCATAGTTGCTATCATCATTTATCTCTTTCAAAAGGGTTACACTTCAAAACAAAAGCATCTCTGAGTTAGTGCCATATTTTAAGCCATCTTAACTCTGAGAGTTAGCTTTGCAACATAAAATTTATCAATAATCTCACAACAGTAGGTGCCCCAATGTCAGAATATGGAGGATTATTGGAATGGGAGACAAAAGTAAATACTTCCTGTTATTTCTCAAACTAAGAGGAAACAATATTATCTTGTCATGCATAAAACTCACTTAAGTCTAGCGTAAAGGAGAGTGAATTGCTTTTGATAAGTGATTATATTTGTTGAGGTAGAGGAAAGAGAATATGAGTGATTGAATTTTCTTAAAATAGGTCAAGAAATTACATTAGGCCCTCAACTAATATAGGAGGGAGTAGGCAGAAAAGAAGAACTATGAAACCAGCATCAACCTAATACCAAAATCTGGCAGAGACACAACAAAAAAAAGATAACTTCAGGCCAAAATACCTCATCAACATAGACACAAGTACCTTCAACAAAATACTAGCAAACCAAATCCAGCAGCACATCAAAAAGTTAATACATCACAATCAAGTAGGCTTTATTCTAGGGATAGCAAGGTTGGCACAACATATGCAAATCAATAAATGTGATTTACCACATAAAATTAAAAGTAAAACCATATGATTATCTTAACAGACACTGAAAAAGCTTTAGGTCAAATCCAATAGCCCTTCATAATAAAACCCTCAACAGACTAGGCATCAAAGGAACATACCTCAAAATTATAACAGCCTTCTATGGCAAACCCACAGCCAATATGATATTGAATGGGCAAAAGCCCACTTTATTGTGGTATATTAACTTTTCGATCTACTTCCAGATTCAGTTTGCTAGTATTTTGTTAAGGGCTTTTGTGTCTATGTTCATGAGGGATATTGGCCTGAAATTTTCTTCTTCTGTTATGTCTCTGCCTGACTTTGGTATCAGGCTGATGTCAGCTTCATAGTTCTTCCTTTCTGCCTACTCTTCCCCACATTGGTTGAGGGCCCAATATAATTTTGTGACCTGTTTCAAACATTCTGCTTGAGAACTGGAACAAGGATGCCCACTTTCAACACTCCTATTCAATATATTGCTGGAAGTCCTAGCCAGAGCAATCAGGCAAGAAAAAGTAATAAAAGGTATCCAAATAGGAAAAGAACTCAAACTATCTTTCTTTACTGATGATATGATTATATACCTAGAAAACCCTAAAGACTCTGCCAAAAGCTTACTAGAACTGATAAACAATTTTGGTAAGTTTTCAGGACACAAAATCAATGTACAAAAATCAGTAGTTCATTACTGGTATAGTAATGTTTAGGCAGAGGGTCAAATAAAGAATATAATCCCGTTTACAATAGTCACAAAGAAAATAAAATACCTCAGAACACAGCTAACCAAGGAGATGTATGATCTCTACAAGGATAAATACCAAATGTTGCTGAAAGAATTTATAGAAGACACAAATAATTGGAAAAACCATTCTATACTCATGGATTGGAAGAATCAGTATTGTTAAAATGGCTACATTGCCCAAAGCAATGTATAGATTCAAGATATTTCTATCAAACAATCAATGTCATTTTTCAAAGAATTAGAAAAAGAAGATTTTAAAATTTACGTGAAACCAAAAGAAAGAGCCCAAATAGCCAAAGCAATCTTAAGCAAAAAGAATAAAGCCAGAGACATCACATTATTTTAAACTACACTATAAGTCTACAGTAAACAAAGCAGCATGGTACTAGAACAAAAGCATACATAGACCAATAGAACAGAATAGAAAACTCCAGAAATAAAGCCACACATCTACAACCATCTGATCTTTGACAAAGCTGACAAAATCAATGGGGAAATGACTATCTATTCAACAACGGTGCTGAGATAAATGGCTAGCCATATGCAGAAAATGAAACTGGACCCTTACCGTTCATCATGCACAAAATTTAAAGATGGATTACCGATTTGAATGTAAGACATCAAACTATAGAAATTCTAGAGCAATAACTAGAAAATACGCTTCTCAAAATCAGCCTTGGCAAAGAATTTTGGCTATGTCTCCAAAAGCTATTGCAACAAAAATAAAAATTGACAAGTGAGACCTTATGAAACTGAAGAACTTCTCACAGCAAAATATAATATCAATTGTGTAAACAGACAACCTGCAGGATGGGATAAAATATCTGCAAACTATGCATCCAGCAAAGACCTAATATCCAGAATCTATAAGGACAAATCCACAAATTAAAAAACAAACCAAAAAAAATGCATTAAAATTTGGGCAAAAGACATGAACAGACATTTCTCAAAAGCATACGGGCAAGTACACAACAAACATATGCAAACATGTTTATCATCACCAATTATCAGATAAATGTAAATCAAAACCACAATGAGATACCTATGCCAGTCAGAATGGCTATTATTAAAATGTCAAAAGGCAGCAGATGCTGGTGATGCAACAGAGAAAAGGGAACATTTATACATAGCTGGTGGGGAATGTGAATTTTGTTCAGCCACTGTGGAAAACAGTTTGGAGATTTCTCAAAGAACTTAAAATAGAGCCACTGTTTTATCCAGCAATCCCATTACAGGGCATATGGCCAAAGAAAAATAGACCACTATAGTGAAAAGACACATGTAATGGGATGTTTACTGCCATGTCATTTATGATAGCAAAGACTAGGAATCAACCTAGGTGCCCGTCAGTGGTAAATTGGACAAATACAATGTGGTACATATTACCACAGAATAGTATGCAGTGATAAAAAAGTGAAATCATATCCTTTGCAGCAACATGGATGGAACTGGAGATTATTATTCTAAGAAAATTAACACAGTAGGAGAAAACAAAATACTGCCTGTTCTCTCTTATAATTGGGAGCTAAACATTGAGCACACATCTACACATAAACATGGGAACTATAGACACTGTTGCCTACTAAAGGTGGGAGAGGGTGAGAGAGGTATAGGCTGAAATACTACCTATTGGGTACTATGATCACTACCTGGGTGCAATATATCTGTGTAAGAAATCTTTACATGTAAACCTTGTGTATAAAATAGAAGTTGAATTTAAAAAATCAAAATAAAAAGTCAGCAGCTACTGTTCTAAACATGATAATCTACTAGATATTAATAAATGGTAGGCCAAGCAAAACTGGAACATTGTTATTTATGAACAGAATCGAAATAACATGAATGTGCACTAAGTGCCATGATTACAGTGAATTTCTTTTTTAAGTGCCAGGCAATATCAAAGAGGAAGGAAAGCTTTATTTGGTACATCATCATCATTATTATTATTTAAATAAGGAATTAGTATATAGATTGTCATAGCTGGAAAATACTCAAGGTACTATCAAGAGATTAGTTGGCTTAGTTTCTCATGGAATTCTATATATGAAAGAATAAAAGTGTCATTGATAAGCAAATGAGGGCCTGGAGTGTTAGGACAAAAGAATTAGGAAAAGTCAAAGGCCTGGGAGATTTCATTAGGAGGAAGGACAATAACAAATGAAAATGAGAATCAAAGAGAAGTGGGATTAAAAACAGGTAGAACACAATGGAGAAAACTCAATGGGTAGTATTAACATTATTATCAGAATTTTGTGATTAATAGGGGTTATCAGGGAATTTCCAGTGGTGAATTATGAGAGTATATGTGGTAAAAGAAGATCATGTAGCTCAGATAAGTACAGATTACAGGTGATTAAATATCTGGCAATGGGACTGAATAGAAGATAAACTAAATAAAACTATGAACATGAAGATAGGATTAGAAACACATATTGTTAAAGGTAAGTAGTTACCTATTATGAAAATGTACATACGAGGCTTAGAAACTGGAAGGATGGTGTGGCCCTGCTTCCTAGGTTTCCTGGGAGTGTTTTGATGTATGCCTGATTTTATTTATTTTATTTATTTTTTACTTTTATTTTAGGCTTGGGGGTAGGTGTGAAAGTTTGTTACACAGGTAAACACATGTCATGGGCGTTTGTTGTACATATTATTTCCTCATCTAGGTATTAAGCCCAGTACCCAATAATTATCTTTTCTGCTCCTCTCCCTCCTCCTACCTGCTCCCTTCAAGTAGACCCCAGTGTCTGTTGTTTCCTTATTTGTGTTCATAATTTCTTATCATTTAGCTCCCACTTATAAGTGAGAACATGTGGTATCTGATTTTCTATTCCCTCATTAGTTTGCTAAGGATAATAGCCTCCAGCTTCATCCATGTTCCCACAAAAGACATGATCTCATTCTTTTTTATGAATGGATAGCATTCCATGGTTTGTATGTACCACATTGTCTTTACCCAGTCTGTCACTGATGAGCGATTAGGTTGATTCCATGTCTTTGCTATTGTGAATAATACTGCAGTGAACATTTGCGTGCATGTGTCTTTTAGGTAAAGTGATTATATTCTTCTGCGTGTATACCCACTAATGGGATTGCTACCATTAGGTAGTTCTGCTTTCAGCTCTTTAAGGAATCACCATTCTGGCTTCCACAATGGCTGAAGTAATTTACACTCCCACAAGCATTTATAAATGTTCCATTTTGTTCTCAACCTCACCAGCATCTGTTATATTTTGACTTTTTAATGATAGCCATTCTGACTGGTGTGAGATGATATCTCATTGTGATTTTTAGTAGCACCTCTTTTCTTTTCAAAAATGCCTTGGTTAGGTGATAAATTATGGTCACCATATATATAGGTACTACAAATTACATGATGAAAAGTTTAATTAGATAAAAGACAATAATGGTTTCCATAGAGCACCTTAATGTTAGTATTCTTTTATTTTTGCTCTCAATCATTTTTTTTCTAAAGAAGCCTAGACACACTACTTGTTTAAGGAAGAACCCAGAGAAAAAGACAGAGTCTGTAAGTCCAGTCTAATGTTTTTTGCACTATCTTATGATATTTCCTAATGTTTTGGTGGATCAAAGTGTTTTGACATTTTTGAGAAAATATAAATTTACCTATCATTATTTTAAATAATGAATACATCTTAACACCTATTTTATACATAAAATGTAGTACTTATAGCATAATTTGTAATAAAACCATAGATTAGTCATATAAACTATTCTGATATTATTTTTCCTTGATTGTATGATAGATATACATATTTTATACAGATAGAGAAGAACACATTTATAGATTTGTGGCAAGAGGCCAGGGATAATATATCAGAGTTTCAGAAGGTGTTTAACTTCTATCTTTCACCTGAAGGTACCTGGAGATTTCCTATAATAATCTCAATGTCAGTCTCTTCATCTTGGCCAACAATGAATTTCACTCAACCTACAATCTCCTGAGAGGAGAAGTAAGCAGGGTTTGACAATGATAAACTATATAGTATATCTATATAGAGCAATTGGACAGAAGTGTGTATGATATATGTTCGATGTCTGTTTAAAAGATGAGTCAATAAACAAATGGATGAGAAATAATGCATGGTAAAGTTTGCCTTGAAGCAGGAGCCGCAGAGGAAAAACTGGTATAAGCTGCTAAATGTACCAAAGAATTGCAAAAAAGAAAATGGAGAATGATCAATGGAAAAGAAACACATATGAATGTGTATGCTTTTCTAGTACCAATTTTTCATGAGTACTGTGAAACAATGCAGTAATTTTAATATATATCTGAAAATCACTATTTCCCCTCCTTTGTTTAAGTATTAGCAATAAATGGACTTTTTGTCTCCATGAATCTCATAAGAGACTCTGAAACAAATGTATGAGTGTACCCATGTATGTGTGTGTACCCACACATGTATGAATGTAAGTTTGTATATGCATGTATTCATATGTACATATGTTTATACTTTTATTAATTTAAATTGTTCTTAGTGTATACTGATGAACAAATCATGCTTAAAAAATATTAGAAAGAATCATTTATTGGAAAACAAATTGTTCTGAAAAAAATATGAGAACCATACTTAGAATTGTACATTTCATAATGTGCTGGTAATAAATATATATTGCCTATAGAATGACTATTAAATCTTCTTCAAGTATGTGGAAAGGTAAAAAAAAAAAAAAAAAAAGGCAAAGTAGCCTGGACAATATTAGTTTGGAGATTCTGATAGGTAGCTAGGTAGGTGGATAAGTGAGTGAGACATAAATAAAGCATATTTGTGAGGAAAGATTTTTAAGGGTAGAACAGGAAAACAGGGTAATGGATGTATTATTTCAAGACCCATGGTTCTTTTTCTAATGTTATCCTTCTTCTCTTCCTTTGGTGTTAGGGACCTCAGAGAGATCACAATTTGATGTAGTGAATCTTTCTTGGCAAAGGAAGAGCGAATTGGAATATAAGTTCTGCGGAATCCTCTAAGGGAACAGTCAGGTTTCTTATGCATGCAAATGGAATTACCTTCTAGTCAGTAAAGAGAACATGAAGAAGGACAAGATCTTGCATATAATATTTACTAAAATCTCATTACATAGACTTTGAGCTTTTAGTTTTCCCAGAAGAAGCTATTATCCACTTCCTTGAAATTTACATATTGCTCAAAATTATTCAATTTTTCCTGTACTTTTTATTAAAAATCCAGGAATACTAAGTGTCAGAGCCAGACACTGCAGTATTTTAAAGACCATATATTTCTGGAATGGTAAACATTCTTAAATATATAAATACTGATCTCTTTTTTTTAATTTAACATATTGTTGAGTATCACCAGAAAGGTTTCATTCCTGTTCCATAAATTTTATAAAACCGTGTAGTATTAAGTCATCAATTTTCTTTGAAATAGTTCAAAGAAATATTTTCCAATTTGTAAAATACCCAGAGTGGGTGGATTCTTGGCTTGACCACTCCAAGTCTTGTTTCTATGGGACAAGTAACCAATATAATATTTAGTTGCATTGGATGGGAATTCATTTTGTTTGCTTTTGTGAGGTCTGATTTATTATACTCTGATTTATAAAATATTGCTTACTAAAACATGTTGGAAAAATCACTTAAAGTATAGAAATAAAATTATATAGAAGTATAATTTTATAATTTGTTAATAATAAATCTGTATAGCCTAAGGAATATTGGCTCTTAATAATGCACTGAAAATAAAACAAACTTATTTGGAGCAGATTAGTTTGGAGAGGTTGAGGTCTCAAATTTTGAATGTAAATGGTACATTCAGTATGCAAGGCACTGTCATTTGAACAATCTTGAAAAAGATTTAAAAAAAAAGTCTCTCTGTTCAGTAAATAGCAAATTAAAAAGCTGTGTATAGCCTAGTTATGCCAGTAAACCAGTATTATGTGTGTGTTCAACCACCTCAGTGGATGAGATGTATTATAATCAGGATGTTTATCATACATAATTACTGAGCAGGAGCTGTATTATATGGCGCTGACAAGCATGGATCTGTAACTCCAGATTTATGTCATTTTAGTTCCTAAGCAGAGCTTGTTATGTAGTAAACCAGCAGAAGCAGATGGACTGCCCTCCAGAGTATAATAGAACAATATAGGATTTTACAGGGGAGAAAGTTTCCTCTAGCAAAACCACAGAAATACAGGCAGCTAGGGAGACAAATCCCACAATTGATCAGAAAGAACTACTGGTCACATTTAAAATCTACTTAATGTATATCAAAGCTGACAAGAAAGAGAAAAGAGAGAGCAAGAACTCCTTTTTTTGTTTAAAGACTGGCACAAACTAGGCTGTGTTGAATAATGACTGAAAGCACAAACTCTAAATCTACTTCTAACAGGTGTGCAACTTTAGACACATTTGTTTATCTCTCTTTAATTTCCTTATCCAAAAAATTTAGACAATAACCCCATAGGGTTTCAATGACCATTAAATGAGGTGAGGATTAAATAGGAAGCTGTACAATTGTTGGCTGTTATTATTATCATCTTGATTTTGTTAATGAGGACAAATCTTAGGGTTTAAGAGAGACTTGTCAAACATTACTGAGCTAGTGAGTAACAGAATAAAAGACAGGTAACAAGTGCCTCAGTCATCTGATGCTGCATAACAAATCACCTTAAAATTTAGTGACTTAAAACAAGAACAATTTTTCATTTTTCATTATTCTACTGGTTGACCAGGTGGTTCTGCTGATCTCACTTGAGCTCACTTTGCAATTGCATTTCTGTGGTAGGCCGACTAGGGACAAGGCTCAGCTAGAACAGCTGAAATGGAAGGACCTTTCTTGTCAATATTTTTATTCATAGTTTTTTCACAGCCTGTGTTTCAGAGGGTTATGAAGCAAGTCACTAGCATGCAAATAGTTTATCACACCTCTGCTTGCCTCACATTTACTAATGTCATGTTGACCAAATGAAATCACATGAGTAAGCCCATAGTCAATATGGGAGGAGATTACTCAAAAGTTTGGACATTGGGAGGCTGTGATTTATTGGAGGCCATTGGAGAAACAATTATCTGTATCTATGTATCTGGAAATCCTTTGATTTATTTTATTTTACTTTATTTTATTATTTGGAGTCAAAGTCTCACTCTGTCACCCAGGCTGGAGTGTAGTGGTGTCACCTTGGCTCCCTGCAACCTCCGCCTTCTGGGTTCAAGTAATTCTCCTGTCTCACCATGTTTGCAAAGCTTGTCTCGAACTCCTGACCTCAAGTGATCCACTGACCTCGGCCTCCCAAAGTGCTGGGATTACAGGAGTGAGCCACCGTGCTGCCCCCTGATTTTTTTTTTTATTGCTCTTCTATTAACTTCAGCTAAGAAAGTTTGCAAAACATAGAATGATCACATACATAGTTAGAACAAAGAACCTGTGTATTTGCATGTACATGCATGGATGCACACATATGAGCACTTACAGGAGGGAGTGTTGCTGAAAAAAACTTCTTGAAAGTTACTGAAATGATGATCTACATTTTAAGTGAAAAAAACTGAATAAATAATGCTCTAAAAGTTTGTGGTAATCCAAGCAATAAGAGTAATAAAACTATGAAAAGTGGGGATTTATTTAGAAAACAGGAACATAGAACATAGAAATTGAAATTTTCCTGTGTGATGAATCTGTTAATCCATTACCTTCTGATGGTTATTTGGTGACAAAAGTGTGTAAAGCAATAAATGTTAAATATCAAATTGAAAGTTTTACCCATCTGGGTGAATTATGAAATAATGTGTATCTATTTTTAGAAAAATGTGCATGTGATTAGTCATGTACATCTCTTGAGTGGGTTCACCTTTATGTAATCCTTTATTTGCAAAATATGGTTGTGAAACAAAGATTTGGGTTCCACCTTTCCAAAATGCAGATAAGAATACTCACAATAGCGTTTTTTTCTCTATTTTTAGAATTAAAGATGATATACATCTAGAATCTGTCATAGTGTTTGCCACATAGTAGACACTCAATAAATCCTAGCTCTTACATCTCTATACTTTTGTGATTTCCTGTAGGACAAAAGCAGCAGAAACTTCTCCTCTTCCTCCTTCTATTTCTCCTCTTCCTTCTCCTTCTCCACCACTACGATGACCTCCTCCTCCTCCTCTTTCTTTTTCTGCTTTTGCTTCTCTTCCTCTTTCTTGTACCTTTCTAATCCTAATGAACTGCAGGTTCAACAGGCATTCAATAAGTATTAGTTTATTGAAAGAATGTCCTTATAGCATTTGTAGTACCTGTATTTGCTTTAATTAAATACTTTATCCAGATAAGTTCAGAAGTGATAATCACCTGAATGGCACGGACAAACCATACTGCCATTACACATAATTTTAAAGAAAAAGAGATTTGTGTGGTATCTTTGTATTCTTTCTGTTTAATGCCGAAGATAAACTTCTCACTCAGGCTGTATGCTTGTCTCATACTAGATAATACTTCCAAATAGACTGTTTTACTGATTTATTTTTTTCTTGACTCCACCTAATAATATTCAGAGTTTAGGCCTTTTTAAAATCCCAAATGGCAGAATATTAGTCAGTGGTATTAATAAATGCATAAATATTTCTTCCTGGCAGAAATTACACTTGACAAGTAAATGTTTACTTTGACTAATACTAAAAAAAATTTAATTTTCTATTTAATGGATTTCTATTAGATCATCAATTTTCACATAACTTATGAGTCAGCTGGCATGTGAGTAAAACTGTTTTAAATCCAAGCTGATTTGTGTGTGTCTTATCTTCCCTTCCCAGTCCCTTCCATTCCCTTCCCCTCCCCTCCCCTCCCTTCCTCTCCCCTCCCCTTCCTTCTCCTCTCTTCCCCTCCCTTCCCTTCCACTTCCCTCCCTTCCACTCCCTTCTCCTCCCTTCCCCCTTCCTCTCCTTTCCCCTCCCTTCCCCTCCCTTCCCCTCCCCTCCCTTCCCCTCCCCTCCCTTTTCCTCCCTCCCCTCCCTTTTCCTCCCTTCCCCTCCCCCTTCCTCCCCTCCCCCTTCTTTCCTCCCTTCCCCGCTCCCTTCCACTTCCCCGCCCTTCCCCTCCCTTCCCCTCCCTTCCTTTCCCTTCTCCTCCCATCCCCTCCCTTCCTCTCCCCACACCATCCCCCATCCCCTCCCTTCCACTTCCCCTCCCTTCCCCTCCCTTCTCCTTCCCCTCCCTTCCCCTCCTTTCTCCTCTCTTCCTTTCCCCTTCCCCTCCTTTCTCCTCTCTTCCTTTCCCCTTCCCCTCCCTTCCCCTCCCCTCTCCTCGCTTCCCCCCTCCCCTTCTTTCCCTTCCTTTCTCTTCCCTTCTCTTCCCCTCTTTTTCTCATTACCTCTGTCATTTCTTTCTTTCTTTCCTTTTCTACTTTTCTTTCTACTTTCTGTTTCCTTTCCTTTCTTCTTAAATTTTGATTCTGTTGTCTTTTGCTTTGTAATATTTTAAATATTTGTTTAGTACAATACAGCACTGTTTGCCCTTATGGATCTGGGTTACAATACGCTTAGTATGTTTAAAATTATAATTTTTTAATTCTTTCTATCTTCTTTTAATTGTTTATAGCTTTTTAAAAAAATTGTGTAAATTTTAAATTCCCTAGAAATTTTTAGACAACTGAGTTTTTTATAAAGTCAAGCTCCATATTTTTGTTAGAAAAATGTGCAGCCAATTGCCATACAATCATTAATTTAATGTCATCATTATCACATGCTACTTTACCATTTATATATGCTTTTTTATCTAGGCCTAATCATCTGTTCCATTATTGTATTTTTCTTTTCTTACACACGCATTTTTAATTATTGTACCTTTAACATGTTATGCCATATGGTACAACACGTTTACTTTCTCTAAATCAAAGTATTTATTTTTCAAAATGTTTAACGATATTTTTGTGCATTTTATTTTTCATATGACAGTTAATATCCGTTGTATTGATTTTCTTACCTTCAGAGACTATTCTAACCTCTGGAACACAAATTAGTCAAATGTTGAATGTTCTGAATCTCTTCTCAATTTTATGTAATTTTCTATTATGTTTTCTTTTTCTTTACGCTTTTTAATTATATTTTCTTTCTATTTTGGGGGCTTTTTATTCTGGGTTAATTGCTTAATTTTGTCTATCACACATGCAACCTTCATGTATGTTTATTACATGGTATTTGAAAAAAATCACAAATCATATTTTAATTATAATCTTTCTTATCTGATTTTGTGTCCGGAATTGGTGGGTTCTTGGTCTCATTGACTTCAAGAATGAAGCCGCGGACACTCGCGGTGAGTGTTACAGTTCTTAAAGGCGGCATGTCTGGAGTTTGTTCCTTCTGGTGGGTTCGTGGTCTCGCTGGCTCAGGAGTGAAGCTGCAGACCTTCGCCGTGAGTGTTACAGCTCTTAAGGCAGCACATCTGGAGTTCCTTGATCTTCCCGGTGGGTTCATGGTCTCTTTGGCTTCAGGAGTGAAGCTGTAGACCTTCCTGGTGAGTGTTACAGCTCATAAAGGCAGTGTGGACCCAAAGAGTGACAGGCAGCAAGATTTATTGCAAAGAACAAAAGAACAAAGCTTCCACACAGTGGAAGGGAACCTGAGTGGCGGAGTGGGTTGCCACTACTGGCTCGGCAGCCTACTTTTATTTCCTTATCTGGCCCCACCCACATCCTGCTGACTGGTCCATTTTACAGAGAGCTGATTGGTCTGTTTTAACAGGGTGCTGATTGGTGTGTTTACAATCCCTGAGCTAGACACAAAAGTTCTCCAAGTCCCCACCAGATCAGCTAGACACAGAGCGCTGATTGGTGCATTTACAAACCTTGAGCTAGACACAGGGTGCTGATTGGTGTATTTATAATCCCTTAGCTAGACATAAAGATTCTCTAAGTCCCCACCAGATTAGCTAGATACAGAGTGCCAACTGGTGCATCCACAAACCCTAACCTAGACACAGAGTGGTGATTGGTGTGTTTACAAACCTTGAGCTAGACACAGAGTGCTGATTGGTGTATTCACAATCCCTTAGCTAGACATAAAGGTTTTCCAAGTCCCCGCTAGACTCAGGAGCCCAGCTGGCTTCACCCAGTGAATCTGGAATTGAGGCTGCAGGTGGAGCTGCCTGCCAATCTGCCAGTCCCACACCATGGGCCCACACTCCTCAGCCCCTGGGCGTTGATGGCACCCACTCCCCAAGGGGCTGCACTCCTTGGGGAGGCTTGGGCTGCGCAGGAGCCCAGAGTGGGTGGGGGAGGCTCAGGCATGGCAACCTGCCCAGCTGGGAGGCAGCTAAGGCCCAGGGAGAAATCGAGCCAGCAACGGTGGGCCAGCACTGCTGGGGGACCCTGTGCACCCTCCACAGCTGCTGGCCCAGGTGCTAAGCCCCTCACTGCCCAGGGCCGGCAGAGCCAGCTGGCCGCTCAGGAGTGTGGGGCCCACAAAGCTCACGCCTGCCCGGAACTCTAGCTGGTCCGCAAGAGCCATGCACAACCCCAGTTCCCACCCGCGACTCTCCCTCCACACCTCCCAGCAAGCTGAGGGAGCTGGCTCCGGCCTGGGCCAGCCCAGAAAGGGGCTCCCACAGTGCAGTGGCGGGCTGAAGGGCACCTCAAGCGCAACCAGAGTGGACCCCGAGGCCTAGGAGGCGCCGAGGCCGAGGAGGCACCTAGAGCCAGCGAGGGCTGCGAGGGCTGCCAGCATGCTGTCACCTCTCAATTTCTCTTATACACAACTGCATTTACCTTTCCTTTCCTTTTTTAGGATGCTAATTAAAATGTTTTTAGGGTCCTTTTGTTTTCTACTGTTTACATGCATTATGTCTTAGATGAGTTATTTTGCTTTGTTATCTTGGTCTTTTTCTTTCTTGATCTTTGTTCACCATAATTGCCTGCTCATCCTCGATTGGTACTTTATATTTAGCAACAGGAAACTTGAGTGACTTTTTAAAAGTAGTTAATAATATTAATAATGATAATAGCTAATATTTACATTACCCTCACTACACACCAGGCATTTTACAAGTGTTAGCTCATTTAATAGTATCAACAAGTGTAAAAGTGTTGTACTTTAACATGACCGTTGTTTACATCAGGAAATTTATTCAGAGCAGCTCCGAATCTGCTCAAGGTCCCAAAACTATAAATCAGCAAAACATAAATTTGAATCAACACATCTGGCTTAAGAATTCATCATTTTTTAAGTTGTTTGAGAAATTTCCAAACTGCTTTTCACAGTGTCTGAACTACCTAACTACAATTTGACCCAAGCAATACCATTACTGGGTGTCTACCCAAAGAAATATAAATCATTTTATAAAGACACATGCACTCACATGTTCATCACAGCACTATTCACAATAGCAAAGATAAGGAATCAACCTAGATGCTCATCCTAACAGTCCATAACATAACAGTCCATAACAGCGGACTGAATATGTGAAAATATGATACATATACACCACAAATGCTATACAGCCATAAAGAAAATGAAATCATGGGTTTTTTTGTTTTTTGGTTTTGTTTTTTTTTTTTTTTTTTTTTTTTTGCAGCAATACATATGTAGCTGGAACTCCTAACTCTAACAAATTAACACAGGAACAGAAAACCAAATACCACATGTTTTCACTTACAAGTGGGAGCTAAACATTGAGTACACATGGACACAAATTTGGGAACAACAGACACCACGGCCTACTTGAGTGGGGCAGGTGGGACGAGGTTGAGGGTCAAAAAACTACCTATTTTATACTATGCTCACTTCCTGGGTGATAAAATCATGTGTATACCAAATCCCAGCGACCTGCAATTTACCCATGTAACAAACCTGCCCATGTACCAACAAACCTAAAATAGAAGTTGAAAAAAAAAGAATTAAATACTTCTTGAATTTAAAAGAGAAGAACTTAACTACATCAGTGCTGTTCTGTAGAGTTAGTGGGTAGAAATGAGACAAAGTAATAAGACTTTCCAGCCATATCCTCATTATAAAAGGTTACTCTGGCAGTGAAGTTGTTTTATCTATTCTTCTACTGGAATATCTCTTTTTCTTTCTACATAGAAATTATTTATATCCAATAAGGTGATTTTAATTCTTTAGTTAATACTTTAAGTTTTGTTTCAAAGTTTGTCCTAATCACTCAATCTAAGAACTCTTCCTAGGAAAGTGTCAGACTTTGCAATTCTCAGGGCTTTATTAGCCTGAAGGCAAACATTTACTATGTGCTCTGTATATTCACAGAGCAAGCCTGCCTAGCTATTCCACAGGAGTCCTTTACCACATTATCATAATGACAACTCCCAAAGCACATCATTTGAGGTTGGCCACATACTTTATGCCACATAAAAGATATTAAAATACAGTAATGCTAATATTATAATATTTTATCTATACTTTCATCTACTCCAATCTCCCTGCTTTGTTATTATTATATGTTAAAGGAGTCTTAAATAATATTTATGTATATTAAAATGCACAAATATTATATATATAATTACAATCAAGAGGTTTTTAGTATATTCATAAAGTTGTGCAGCCATCATTACAAACTAATTTTAGAATATTTCCATAACCCCAAAAGAAACCCCCATAACCATTAACAGTCATGCCCCATTATCCCCCAAATCCTCCTTTCCCCAGGCTTGGACAAATGCCAATATACTTTTTGTCTCTATGGATTTGCCTATTTTGTACATTTCATATAAATGAAATGGAATCACATAACTCGTAATCTTTTGTGACTGGCTTCTCTCACTTAGCATAATTCTTGTTCATCTATGTTGCAGTATATATTGGTAATTCATTCATTTTAATGCTGAATAATATTCCATTTTAAATAATACACATTGTGTTTATTAATTTATCCATTGATGGACTATTAGATTGTTTGCACTTCTCACATTTATGAAAAGATTTTTGAATGTATATGTTTTTCCTTTCTGTCAAGTATATGCCTAGGGATGGAATTGCTTAGACATGTGGTAACTATATGTTTAACATCTTCAGAAATTGCTATTTTCCAAAGTAGCTGCACCATTTTACATTCCTATCAGCAGTGTATGAATGTCTTAATCTTCATATTTTCACCAATATTTGTTCTAGCTTTTTCATTATAGCCATCCTAGTGAATGTGAAATGGTATCTCATTACTCTTTTGATTTGCATTTTAATGATGACTAATGAATTTTATCATCTCTTATGTACTTAATTACCATTTTCATGTATTCTTGGAAAAATATGTATTCAAGTATTTTGTCTATTTAAGAAAATTGAGGCCAGGCATGGTGGCTCACGCTTTTAATCCCAGCCCTTTGGGAGGCTGAGACAGGTGGATCACGAGGTCAGGAGATTGAGACCATCCTGGCTAACATGGTGAAACCCCGTCTTTACTAAAAAATACAAAAAATTAGCTGGGCAAGGTGGTGGGCACCTGTAGTCTCAGCTACTGGGGAGGCTGAGGCAGGAGAATAGCATGAACCCAGGAGGCGGAGCTTGCAGGGAGCCGAGATTGAGCCACTGCACTCCAGCCTGAGCGACAGAGTGAGACTTCTCAAAAGAAAAAAAAAAATTGAGCTATATGTCATGCCATTATTGAGTTGTAAGCCTTCTTTATGTATTTTGGAGACTAGGCCCTTATCAGATATATACTTCAATATGATTTGCAATTTTTTTCTCTTTACAATGGGGTCCTTTGCAAAACAAAAATTTTTCATCGTTTATTTATTTTTTCTTCAGTTGATAATTCTTTGTGGTGTCATTTCTAATGAATTACGGTTTGATCTAACATCATGAAGACAAAGACTCGCCTTTGTATTTTCTTCTAATAATGAGACACATTTTTGCCCTTACTTTGAGGTTTGTGAGTACTTCTGAGTAGGGATCTGTCTTAGTCTACCTTAAACAGGGTAGCTTATAAATAAGATAATTTTTTTTCTCATCCTCTGAAGGTTGGGATTACAAAATCAAGACACCAGCAATATTAGATTCTGGTGAGGAACTGTTTACTGGTACAGATAAGGCATTTTTCACTATATTTTTACATAGCATAAGGTGCTAATTAACTCTCTAGGGTCTCAGTCTAGACCCTAATTCCATTCATGAGGGCTCTGCCGTCATCTGCCTTAGAGGAGGACTTCACCACTCCTCAGTTTTGCATTTTCTGTTACGTTTATTTCAGGGAATTTACTCTTTCTGATGCAAGTTTTTTTTTTAATTTCATTTTCGAATTGTTCATTGCTAAGATATAAGAGATACAATTCAATATTTTATAATTATCATATATACTACAACCTAGTTAGAGTTTTTTTTTTATTTCATTTTCGAATTGTTCATTGCTAAGATATAAGAGATACAATTCAATATTTTATAATTATCATATATACTACAACCTCACTGAAATTATTACTAGTCCTAATAATTCCTAATAACTCGTAATAATATAATGGGTTTTTTTTAGATTTTGTATGTAAAAGATCATGTTATCTACACTTACAAATAGTTTTACTTATTTCTTGCAAATATGTTTTTCTTGACTAATTTGCTCTGGCCAAAACTTCCAGTACAGTGTTGAATAGATGTGGTAAAAGTGAAAATCCTTCTGTTGTTCCTAATTTTGGATTCATTCTTTTACCATTTCATCATAGCTATAATGTTAGCTGTTGATTTTAAATATATGCCTTGTTTTAGACTGAGTAATTCCCATTTATTGTTAAAGTGTTGAATGTTATTATCATAAAAGTGTATTGGAATTTGTGAACTATTTGTGTCTATGGAGATTATCATATAATTTTACCTTGTCTATTAATATGGTGTATTATGCTTACTGAATTTCAGATGTTAAACCAAACTTACATTACTGAAACAAGCCTTACTTGGTTATCAAATATAATTCTTTATTTTGTTCCTATGTTTGGTTTACTAGAATTTTTTAGAGTTTTTGCATCTGTAATCAAAGGGACGTTAGTATGTAATTTTTTTTGTAATTTCTTTGTCTTGTTTAATGCCGGGGAACATAGATATGTGAAGTATTCCCTCCTCTTCCATTTTTAGGAAGAGTTCATGAAGAACTGACATTAAGTCTCTAAGTTTTTGTTAGAATTCACTATTGAAGCCATGTTTGCCTGGACTTTCTTTTTTCTTCTGTTTTAGAAGCATCCCATTTATTTTTTTATGTTGTATTTGGTTTTCAGTCATCTTAAAATATTTACTAATTTCTCTTTGATTTCCTCCTTTTGCTATTTGTTATTTAGATATGTGTCGTTGAATGTCCATATATTTGTGAATTTTCCAGATTTCTCTTATGTTTTTGTAATTTAATTCTGCTGTGGTCAAAGAATATACTTTAATATTATTTCAGTCTTTTTAATTACATTGAATATTATTTCATGCCCTAGCATAGTTTATTGTAGAGAATGTTCTATGTACACTTGAGAATAAATTAATTAGGTTGATGCTGTTTGAAGAATTATATATTGGTTAGTTAAAACTAATAAGCTTATAGTGTAATTTAAACCTATTTATTCCACTGTTGGCATTCTATCTATTTCTATCCACTTTTAAGCAGGATATTAAAGTCTTTAACTAATGGCATTGAATTGATGATGTTTTCCTTTTATTCCATCAAATTTTCTCCTACATGTAGCCATTTCAGTTCTCTTTCAGTTATGGCTTGCATAATAAATCTTTTCTTTCATTATTTCACTTTTGTTTTGTTTGTATGCATATACCTAAAGTATGCATGTTTTAAATGAAAGACAGTCATGTTCATTCATAAAAAGAATACTATTATTGGATTTAAAAATCAACAGCTAGCCAAGTAGTTTCTAAGTAAGAATACTGAAGTAATTGGGGCAGGCAGAAAAATACATATGAAAAAGTCTACCATCTATGATGTGTAAGGTTTCTACTTAATTAAAAATGAAAATTTTTCTCATGGACTTGTAATACATTTCAATTATGATTATACAACATTACCAGTGCTTTCAATTTTATTTTATTTTTTTTTTACTTCAGAGGACTGTATTGTTTTGGTGTCAGGATAATACAAACCTCATAGATATGTTAAGTTCATTTTTCAGAAGAAAATTTTTTAGGTGAAATGATTATTGAAATTAGAGCTACCTGTATCATTTTGACCTGTTTTTGCAAAATGCAGAAGAAGGACTTTGGTTTCCTGTGGTGCTCAGGAAGTTTGGAATTATGGAGTTCTGGGTTGTTCAGGAGTTAATAGCTCATATTTAACCATAACCAGTGTGTGCTTCACTTATAGGTATAAAGCCATCTTCCCTTTTAAGACTCACATCTCTAGGGACAGATAATTAACATTACTACAAGCTGTAAGTAAAATGTGAATCTATGTGTTAATTTGTTTCTCTTCATAAAACCTTTCTCCTTACAACATTTGATAACTGACTTTAAGAATGTTATTGATGACTCACGCCTGTTCTTGGTAGTGTGTATGCTGTGGGGGTAGGGGAGATCTTAGGCCCTCTCTTCCATAACCTTCATCTTCTCATTACTACTTGACTTTTTATTTTTATTCTCCCAAAGATGTATCCTTCTTTCTACAGATCCCTTTCCTTGTGTCCAATCAAATCTTTAGAAAACATATACTGTTCTTTTGAGTATACCAACAAGGGAGGCTGAGAAAATATAAGATACAGTTAGATACAGTTAAGACAGTGTCTGTCCCTAAAAATATAAAAGCATGAAAGTGCACATTACCAGCTACAAAGAGGTAGCTACCTAGTTCAATTTGGCAAGCCTTCCATTTTATTTTTACATACAGTTAAAACATTTATTTGAATTTTAAGATCCTATGGAAAGCATCCCACAGGTGAACATCGTACATGCTGCATTACTGGAAAAATCCCTCACCATCCTTTGGAAATCTTGTTGATGGATTATAAGTATATAAAATATTAATATAAACATAGAAACTCAGACTTACTAAAATCTTACATTCAACTTATTATTTGGTAGCATTCAGGGATAGGACAATTAAATTCAAACGTTGAATATCCCAAAGAATATTGAATTGGTTACAGATACTCATTTACTTACAAACAATAACCACCTCTTCATCAAGGAGAATAGTGAAGGAACTTAAAGGAGAAAGTATTACCTAGGGTTACAGCAGAAATCTGGAACTTGGTCCAGGTGTGTTATGAGGATAAGAATAAAGACAGGGCATCTCAGATCATAAAGGGGTTTCCTGATTGAAGTATAAAATAAAATAGCATGCTGGCAATCAAGTGGTCTAAACATAACCATTAAGCAATTCAATAAACATTTTCACTTTCTCTCAAATACATATGACAGTAGAAACTGTGAAATAAATTGACCCCAATGTGCAGTTGAGTGTGAAACCCCGGGGATGATTCTGACCATTTGGGTGGAGACATTTATGCCTAGCAAAAGCTAGCCTAGGATACACTCCTCCAAGTATGAAAAATTCAATAAAATTAGAAAAAGAGAAAATAAAAGATTTGAGAAAGATAAACATTTTGTCTATCCAACAGTCCTACATTCATTTTTCTTTCTACACATCTTCACTTTTAAAGGTTTCTAGAAGAAAAGAACATTTTGAAATTACAAAAATAGTAACAAATTTTACTTTTATGGTTTCAGATGATGGCTTCTCTAAATGTAGAATCTCAGAAGACACTTAACTTAGGCAGAGAAGCTTCTTTTATTTATCTTAAGTATACCAAGAATTAGAAAAGTGGATTGTTAACATAATAATCTTTCTCTCCCTATCACATTCACTTTCTAACTACTTTTTTCTCAATCCTAAAAATAATGCATTGTTGATACTATAAGTTTAAGCCATGAGAATCCTTTTTAGCTTATTTCTAGTTTTAAGAAATCTTTACCTCTCATTTATTTACTCACTCATGTCATGCTCCCTCCCTCTATGGAATTCAAGTTCCATGAGTGCTAAGGTTTGTCTGTTTTATTTACCCTTCTATTGTCAATCGCCTAGAGCTATCTATACCTGACATAAATGTCGAGCTCATTAATTTTTAGTAGGTATGTTATTATTTTCTCATAATGATATTGTGCAAATATTATACACAACCAACAACACCAACAAGCACAATGTTAATATTAGAAAAAGAAAGAAAATGCTCCAAGTCTTTTAACTCTTAAAGCTCTAGTAAAAATATCATATTTGTGGAATTTTCCTTCAGAGTTTTATCTGATTGTAAAAAAAAAAAAATCTATTTAGCTTTTACATGCTGATATGGTTAGGCTTTGTGCCCCTACTCTAATATCATCTTGAATTGTACTTCCCATAATTCCCACGTTATGGGAGGGGCCCAGTGGGAGGTAACTGAACAATGAGAGTGGTTATCCCCATGTTGCTGTTCTCATGATAGTGAGTGAGTTCTTACAAGATCTGATGGTTTTATAAGGGGCTTTTCCTCCTTTTACTCTACACTCTCCTTGCTGCCACCAGGTGAAGTAGGATGTGTTTGCTTCCCCTCTGCCATAATTGTAAGTTTTCTGAGGCCTCCTCATCCATGCTGAACTGTGAGTCAATTAAAACTCATTCCTTTCTAAATTACACAGTCTCGAATATATCTTTATTAGTAGTGTAAGAACAAACTAATACAGTAAATTGGTACAGGTAGAGTGGAGTGCTGCTATAAGGATACCCAAAAATGTGGAAGCATCTTTGGAACTGGGTAACAGACAGAGGTTGGAACAGTTTGGAGGGCTCAGAAGAAGACAGGAAAATGTGGTAAAGTTTGGAACCCCCTAGAGACTTGTTGAATGGCTTTGACCAAATGCTGATAGTGATATGGAAAATGAAGTCCAGGCTGAGGTGGTCTCAGATGGAGATGAGAAACTCACTGGGAACTAGAGTAAAGATGACCATTGTTATGCAGAGACTGGTGGCATTTTGCCCCTGAGTTAGACATCTGTGGAACTTTGAACTTGACAGAGATGATTTAGGGTATATGGCAAAAAAATATTCCTACATGGGAAAATACTCAAGAGGAAGCAGAGCGTAAAAGTTTGGAAAATTTGCAGCCTGGTGATGTGACAGAAAAGAAAACCCTATTTTCTGGGGAGAAACTCGGGCTGTGTGCAGAAATTTGCATAAATAACGAGGAGCCAAATGTTACTCACCAAGGCAATGGGGAAAATGTCTCCAGGGCATGTGAGAAACCTTGGAGGTAGCCCTACCCATCATAGGCCCAGAGGCCTAGGAGAGACTAATAGTTTTATGGGCCAGGTCAAGGGACTCCCTATTGTGTGCAGCCTCAGGACTTGGGGCCCTGCCTTCCAGTCACTCCAGCCATAGCTAAAAGGGGCCAAGGAACAGCTCAGGCTGTTGCTTCAGAGGGTACAAGCACCTGGCCTTGGCACTTTCCATGTGGTGTTGTGAAATGGCACTTTCCACGTGGTGTTGAGCCTGTGGGTGCACAGAAGTCACGAATGGAAGTTTGGGAACCTCCACTTAGATTTCAGAGGGTGTATGGAAGCACCTGGATGTCCAGGCAGAAGTTTGCTGCAGGGATGGGGCCTTCATGGGGCAGTGTGAAAGGAAAATGTGGGGTTTGAGTCACCACACAGAGTTACCACTGGGGCACTGCTTAGTGGAGCTATGAGAAGAGAGCACCATCCTCCAGACTCCAGAATGGTAGATCCACTGACAGCTTGCACCGTGCGCCTGGAAAAGCCACAGACTTTCAACACCGGCCTGTGAAAGCAGCTGGGAGGGAAGCTGTACCCTGCAAAGCCACAGGGGTGGAGATGCCCAAGGCCATGGGAACCCACCTCTTTCATCAGTATGATCTGGATGTGAGACATGGAGTCAAAGGAGATCATTTTGGAACTTTAAGATTTAATGATTGCTCTATTGGATTTCAGACTTACATGAGGCATTTAGCCCCTTTGTTTTGGCCAATTTTTCCCATTTGGAATGGGTGCATTTACCCGTTGCCTATACCTCCATTTTATCTAGGAAGTAACTAACTTGCTTTTGATTTTACAGGCTCATAGGCAGAAGTACTTGCCTTGTCTCAGATTGAGACTTTGGAGTTGGACTTTCGAGTTAATTCTGAAATGAGTTAAGACTTTGGGGAACTGCTGGAAGGGCATGATTGTGTTTGGAAATGTGGGGACATGAGATTTGGGAGGGGCTAGGTGTGGAATGATATGGTTAGGCTTTCTCTCCCCACCCAAATCTCATCTTGAATTGTAGTTTCCATAATCCCCACATGTCATGGGAGGGATGCAGTGGGAAGTAATTGAATCAAGGGGGCATTTACCCCCATACTGCTGTTCTCATGATAATGAGTGAATTTCTACAAGATCTGACGGCTTTATAAGGGGATTTTCCTCTTTTTGCTCTGCACTTCTCCTTGCTGCCACCAGGTGAAGAAGGATGTGTTTGCTTCCCCTTCTGCCATGATTGTAAGTTTCCTGAGGCCTCCTCAGCTGTGCAGTACGATGAGTCAATTAGATCTCTTTCCTGTATAAATTACCCAGTATGTCTTTATTAGTAGCATAATAATGGACTAATACACATGCTTGAATAATATGATTCCTTACTTTTTTCTTTCTTTGGGAAATGGCAAACCATCAAGGTGAAGTGGAGATTTAAGTATCACATACATGTGGCTGAGGGTACCTGCTAATCCTGAGATTTTAGAATTACCTTAATTTCTCAACAAATTTCCAGAGGAGCTTAGCCAATAAGTAATGGCCTAGAAGTAAATGCAGATAATTTATTTTAAAATTGGGCCACTTTTATAAATAAGATGAGATGCTTTTACTAAGCACACCAGGACAATTGGCATAAAGGATACTGTCTAGGGTAAACTGAAAATTTTTTTCACATTACCTAGTTGATGATGCTAAGATAGTCACTTTCAACTATCCAGAAGGGCTGAAAATATTGTAAGAAAAGAGTATTACAATATTTTGCAATATTACACGACACATACATACACACACACATACATACACACACACACACTATATATATATATATATTCACTAAAAAATGCTGAAAAAGCTGGGAGTTCCTCAGTATCCAAAAGGTCAGATTTAGAAAGATTTACTAAATGAAATATCAAACTATAAAATACAGATAACCAAACAAAAAACTGGAGATATCAATACAGTTTGCAACCTACCCCAGAGCAAACAGCAGTAAGTGATAATGATAACTGCCTTATAAGCTTGTGAACATGGTAGGATTTTCTAAATGTTTGGTTTTGTGTCTGGATGTATGCTTCTAATCCCAGAAGAGGGATTGGTTTGAATTATGCTTCCTAAAGTAGCTCTGACTTCTATTTTTGCAATAATTGCGGTTTGCATCAGGCAACTACTAGTATATAACATATTTACTGTAATGCTCTGAAATCTGATAGTTGTTTCTAATACAGAGTTGCAGTAATTATGCTTACATTTCTATTTTCGTTAAATATTTGAGAGTACATTTTAGAATGAGAAGAGTGGATAAAGCTCTTGTTTGATACTAACGGGAATCATGTGAATAACTTCAAGACCAGAAGGAAATAGTATTCCTGAGGACTGGGGACTCAGGTTACTTCCGGGGGAAGCATTGCATAAAATATTAAATTGCCATGGCTCTAATATGGCAAGTTATAGAGAGTTATACGGAGACTGAGTTATAAAGAGACTGAGGCTAATGACAAGTTGTAGTCCTATAGTCATGCAACAAGGAGTACAGAGATTAGCTGAAAGATTGGTCGTATAGGGATTGATTATGTTTGCATGCATCTGCAAGTGTTCTTCTGTGAATAGACTTAAGTAGGAGTTCAAATGTTTACAGATGTTTTCATGCATATTATTTTACCATTTTCATCTGTTTGCTCTTGTTTATACTTATTTCTAATTTAGGAGTGCCTACATTAAGTCTTTAAAATAGTTGTTTTATGATTTTATGTAGGTGTTGATATTAGAAACACAGTATGTACATAGAAACATTATTTTTAGATTATTTTGAAAAATATTGTACATCAAGAGAAAAAGTAATGGAAAATAATATTAAGAGAAGACAGCCAAGATGTTATATTTTATTATTACTACAGTAGGCTCCCATTGCTTGATACATTATTTAATATTTAAGTATTATATTCTCTAATTAAATACAATAGAAAAAAGCAATAAAAACAAAAAACTTTAGAAAATTAATTTAGCTTAATATCATTGATTTTCAAATATACTTCTTAAGATCTTTTAATACAGTTTTATTTTTAAACTTCAAAATAAAAGTTTAGTTGACCTATTATATAATAGGTGATGTAAATAAATATAATAAATTATATTTTATAAAATGTGTTTTTAAACAAACAATAATTCTGATAAGCATGTTTGTGATTATAGTAAAGAGGTAAAATAAAAACATATTTTTCACAGAAATATATTTTACCTACCAACAATTAACATTAAGCAACTGCAAAAGTCACAAAAGCAAAAACAAAACTCTAATTAATTTTAAAATTAAATATAAGAATGAATTACAAAATATTCTATTAGATTTGGCAATAGTTAATTTTGACTCACTGAAAATGTAATGGTTATTCAATGTGAATGATTAGAGATAATTAAATTGTATTCTGTGAAGTCAGGTTAAAAAATTTGGAAGAACAGGGATCCAAACCCAGATGTTTTCAACTTACTATCACACTATCAGATTTGTTAGCTATCCTCTATATTTTTATGTATTAGAAATGGGCAATGTGTTCTATAACAAGATGGGAGTACTAATGAGGTTCTTTTATAGAATCTTATCAGCTGAAAATGCTGGAAAGCATTTAGGTATGTGTTTATGTAAGGAGAGCATATATCTTACCTTGGAATTTATGCATATCTTTATATCTACATATCTATATATTGATGTTTACCTATTTATATTTGTTATTTAAACTTTTATAAATGATTCAATATAGTACATTTATTTTCTAATATTTTGATTTATTTTCACATTGGTTCTAGAAAATAACTCCTCTAATTATTTGACAGACCCTAGACATCACGGACTGAATGTTTGGTGAATTTTTTTGTTTGCATGTTTGAACAATAATATCTGACTCTCTGTAATCCAGAAATCAGTCTATCAATAGTTAGTGGCTATATAATATTGACTATAAAAGTAGTAAAAAAAATCAATGCTTTAGGAATATGATGACAATTATACAGATAATTTTAGACATCAGAACCTAGATGAATTTAAAAATTTGTTTCAGTCAAATAATTGGTATTTGTAATATTTGGCATTTATTTTTATACATAAAGCATACTAACAAAATGATTTAAAAAATAAGAGACCCGGCCAGGCGTGGTGGCTCACGCCTGTAATCCTAGCACTTGGGAGGCTGAGGTGGGTGGATTGCCTAAGCTCAGGAGTTCAAGACCAGCCTGAGCAACACTAAAATACAAAAAATTAGCCTGCTGTGACAGTGTACACCTGTAATCTCAGCTACTCGGGAGGCTGATGCAGGAGAATTGCTAGAACCTGGGAGGCAGAGGTTGCAGTGAGCCAAAATTGAGCCGCTGCACCCCAGCCTGGGCAACAGAGCGAGATTCCGTCTCTAAAAAAATAAAATAAAATAAAATAAATAAAAGAGAGAGAGAGAGAGACCCAAGCAGAACCAATGGCAAAAATGGCTGAAATGGAAAAGATATTTCATTCATTCATTCATTCAATAAGTATGTGTTGGGAGACATTGCAACCACTGTGGTTTCATGAGGGTTGTATGTTAATCACCAAAGAAAAATTTCCATTGTCTTGGTGTATACATCTTGCCTATATTGGAGTTGGATTCTAGTTTCACTGGTTTTTTAGAGAATTTAGAGTTGTGTTAATATGAGTAAAATGCCATATGAGTTCTGAATAAAAGTGAGTTTCTCAAGGTTTTTTTTAAATTCTAGTAACTGCAGTTTTAGAAGGGTGTGAGTTTGTTTATGTGTGAACATTATAGAGACTCATTCAATACTGTATAATTAGAAGTTTAATCAGGTCAGTGGAGTGTAAACCACTACACAGGAAGTACAGCTCCTGAGGCAATAGAATTATTATGTAGAAATGTATACTTATTATCTTATTGAGAGTGTTTGGGTTTGCAGTTTACTAAAGTGTACAATAGCCAATGGCTTTTATATGTTATGCGCAACTTGTTTAGCCCATAAACTATACTAAAGAGCGTAATAAGACATTCAACTACATAACGGTTACTCATTCAAGTCTGTTATCGATTGAACTGTACATAAAATGACATTTGCAGGATAGTGTACCCTTTTATTTATTGTAAGGTTTCTTTGTTTATGTATCAGCACACAAAATTTAGTAATTAGCAATAGGTCTCTGTTCATTTAATGTGAATGAGCAAGATCTCAGCTCTTACTACATTCTATTATGGTGTAATAGCTTTCTTGACCTCCACCTAGGAACAAGGTTTTCATTCACACCGGGGAAAATGAAAATGGCAGTGGCTTCCTTTCTTTTGATACAGATGCAAAGTGTGTTTTACATCAATTTGTATTAATGAGTGGAGAAAATGTGAGATTACTTTTATTTATCAGAACCATACTGTAGTAAATTATTGCATAAACCTGCACTTTTGTGGTCTGAGCTACAAGTTGAAGTAAACAATAATATTTTCACCTCTTCTTTTATGAATAGAAACTTCAAACATAAAATAAACATTTCAAATTGCTTTTCCTCTGAACATGCAGGAGGAGAAACAATTTTCTGAAGTTAATAACATTTCTGCAAAGGCTGTGGGGAAATCATGCAAAGCTAAACTGCATAGCATGGAAGGCTGCTAAACAAAAAACTTTTTGAAACTTCTATTACTTTTTTCTTTGTTGTTTTATGAAGTTTAAAGCACCTTTAAAGAGTAATCACTTTGTAGAATAAGGATTTCTCATACATCTTAGAGAAGAAGACATTTTAACTGTCATTCACTCTCCCATCAATTGCAGTCATGAAAGAAAATAGTTTCTCAGGTATGTTTTTTTTTTTTTTTGCTTTCCTAGAAATATATGTGATTACTTTTACTTTTAATGAATACCTTTTTAGATGAAGAAAATATTATTTCAGTAGGTTATAAATTTTTAATAAAGACATTGGTTTTGCAAACTATTGTTTGATAGTTTCAAATATATGATTTGATATATGATTTTACATAATAGGATGGATAAAACCTTCTCTTTTTTCATGTTCAGCAGTCTTTTAACAAGGAAATAGCACCTTGTTAAAAAAAATGTGATGTAGAATTTTAATATCTCGTGAACAACAAATTCATATGTTCTTGCTTTAATTTTTAATCTGTTTCCTATCTCACTATACTTCAACATATTTTTGCATACATAGTCCTTGCTAAATCCGTTAAGCCTCTCTTGACTGCCCAATCTCCTGCTATATTTCTGGGTTTTTTTCCTCCAACAACTTTCCTTGGTGCAGTTTCCTTTCATAACTCAACAACTATAATGCTAGCATAATTTTATAGGTGTTTATTAGGTTTTGGTCATTCCTTCAACCTACTATTTTTCCAGTTCTACCTAGTGACTTTTGTTTTCCAAGAGCTAGCTTATTAGGGATATAATGATAAAAACAGCAAAGGAAACAGCGATGAGAAAATCATACAAGGTCTTTGCCCTCACAAGCTTAGTGAAGAGAAAAAGTCGTATATTAAAAACAATAAGTAGCTTGAGTACTTCTTATTAAAATAATAGTCCATATGTTATGAGTCCCAGTATCAACACACATGGACTGATGTTAGTAGGATTTTGGTTCACTTCTGCACATATATAACAAGATTTCTTTTTTTTCTTTTTTCTTTTTCTTTTTCTTTTTTTTTTTTTTTTTTTTGAGAGAGTCTCACTCTGTTGCCCAGGCTGGAGTGCAGTGGCTCAATCTCTACTCAGTGCAACCTCCACCTCCTGGGTTCAAGCAATTATCCTGCCTCAGCCTCCCAACTCCCTGTGATTACAGGAGCCTGCCATCATGCCCAGCTAAGTTTTGTATTTTTAGTAGAGATGTGGTTCACCATGTAGGCCTGGTTGGTCTCAAACTCCTTACCTCAGGTGATCCACCCACCTCAGCCTCCCAAAGTGCTGGGATTACAGTCGTAAACCACTGCACTGGGCCATGTAACCAGATTTCTTAACATATTTTACATGATACACCTACTAATACTTCATGTTTAGACTCAATGTTTGATAATGTTTTGTCTTTCTCTGTGTATATGTGTCTGTGTGCGTGTGTATGTGTGTGTGTGTGGGGTGGGGGGGGGATGTCCATTTGTTCCACACAGACTCATCCAAGCAATGTTGTACCAGAATTACTAGATCATTTCATGTTATAGTTTTATGTTAAGAATTGCAGACAAAATGAATATTCAAATGAGCAATGAAGAATTATATATCTATTGTGCACCATGCATCTTCTTAGCACTTTACATAGATTAAATTATTTAATTTTTGTAAGAACCTATGAGTTAGGAACTAGGTTTAAGATTTGTTGTGTTAATTGTTATTGTTATCTGGGTTTTTAGGAATTTGATAAAAAGTTCCAACAGAAATCCTTTTAAGTAGTTTTCAACACATGAATGAGAGAAATGCCATGGACAAAATTTCAGGGAAACCTAATTGCAGTGGTCGCTGGCAAATATCAGTTTTTGCATTTCCTCCCTAGAAAGTCACAACAAATGAATATTTTTGTCATATAAAATACCATAATTATGTATCTCTACTATAGACCATATCTTTTAAACTATACTCAAATTCATGTTAACATCTTTCTTACTGGCAATTACTTAAACATTTGGTTTTCTCATCCATTGCATGTCAGACAAAATCTAATTAGTAAGTGAGATTTAATGGTGCAAAACCATGTAAAGAGGCACTGAGAAAAAAATGTGTTAAAATGGCTGATAGTATGTGAAAATCTAACTGCAACACAGTTCATCAGAAATAATAATTTGGTCATAAATTGATCATGATTGAAAAGTGTTGCCATTTAAAATTTTTATTTGTTATAAATAAAAATGTATTAGTGCAAGTGTATCATAGAAAGCAAGGATAAATATTCCTTTAATACTCAGCTCTTTGTGGAGCATTATTTCTATAGTTTCTTGAGAAGATACATAAAATTGTTGCATTTCAAGAGAGCAACATTGAAGATATGTAAAGGAATCTTTCCAAAAAATAAAATAAATGTTGTTCAGAAAGTTTAATTTTTAAGAGAATGCAAGCAAGAAAAATTTGAACCAAAAATATGTAGAAAAATTAATTATGGAAAAGACTCTTCTGAACTGAATAAAGATGTACTCCTCTGTGTATGCATTAAAAATTCTCAAGTAATCTTTATTTTTGTATTTTTATAGAATAATTATGATATTTTCTAGTTTGATATTTTCCACTAGAAAATGTGTTTTCACCACCTAAAGAGGTAGAATGGACATCCTCCAAGAATTTGGTCTAGATGTTGCAATTGATGATGCCACATACACACCAACACCAACAAGGTATGAGACGAGTGTTACGTACATAATGGGGCTTTTGTAGGCAGAGTGGGGCAGGCGTTCCAAGATGGCCTGAAAATGGCTTAAGAGCCTGGGGAAACGAGACTGCTATTGCGGGTTTTAATATGTTTAGGGGTGTGGGTAGGATTAAGATTCTTATGCACAGGAAAGAACTTTCATGGTTTGAATTTCCCATATAAGCCAAACGGGGTGGCTCCCAGGATTTTTTATCAGGTTGCCCAGAGGTGGGGCGGAAAAGGAAAGAAGCACTAGTAAGGATTAAAAGAAGTTAGCAATCATCAAAAAATAGACTCAGGACCTTTATTATTATTTTTCTACCTAATGCAGAAATTAAAATTAGATAATTATGGAAATATTTTAGTGCTGTTATGTTATAAATTATCAGAGTTTCATCAACAAAAAGGCATTGTTAAGAAGTCAAATGAATAGTGAACAATTATAAAAGCCTACTATTTGCTAAGCATTGTTCTTAGCACTTTACATATACTGAATAATTTAATTTTCATAAGAATCTATGAGTTAGGAACTGTATTATCCATATTTTACCTAAGAGAAAAGTATAGAAAAGCTCAGTGAGACGTCCAGTGACACATGTCCAGCTGGTAATTGATGAAGTAAAGATTTATACCCAGATAGATTGGTACCAGAATCTGTGCTTTAACAACATATACTGCTACCTGATGATGAGAGCATGTAAGTAACAAGATTCAAATTTGTTCTTTGCTGTTTCTTTCTATTTCCAATAAAGTTTTAAAATATTATGTTATGAATTTTAGTTTAATTTCATATCTTAGAAAATAGCAATTTTGTATGTAGCTTTAATTTTTTCCATGTCTATGCTTCTATTACTGTATATATTCATGTTATGGTCATTTCAATAAAGACTACTACTATACTATGCATAATTTGTTTCAAAAAGGACAGGAAGAGCTCTTATTGCATTTATTTAACAAATATTTACCCTGTAGTCAATATTTGTTAAATAAATGCAGTAGGAGTTCTTCCTGTCTACTAAGGATTTGGCTTTTAGTCAAAGCAATGATACAACTAACAATTTTTGCAGAAATTTAGAATATCTAAAAAACTCCCCAAAGACACCCCATATTTTATTCCTTTTTATTGATATATAATATTTGTACATATTTGTGGGGTACATGTGGTATTTTGCTACATTCATACAAAATGTGTAATAATCAAGCAAAGATATTTAGGGTATTCATCACCTAGAGTATTTATCATTTCTATGTGTTGGGAATATTTCAAGTCCTCTCTTCTAGCTATTTTGAAATGTACAATTCATTGCTGTTAATATAGTCACCCTACTCTGCTAGCAAACATTAGAACGTATACCTTCCATCTAAGAGTACATTTGTATCCACTAACCAAGCTCTCTTTATCCCCCTACTCTGCCAACCATACAGTCTTCCTAGCCTCTGGTATCTATCATTCTACATTCTACCTCCATGAGATCAATTTTTTTAACTCCAATTTATAGTGAAAAAAATCAGATATGAGATAGTGAAAATATGAGATATGAGATATTTCTGTGCCTGGCTTATTTCATTTAACATAATGTCCGCCAGTTCCATCCATATTGTTGAAAATGACAAAGTTTCATTCTTTTTTGATGGCTGAATAATATTCCACTGTGTATATTTACCATTTTCTTTAACCATTCATCCATTGATGGACATAATTTGATTCCATAGCTTTGCTATTGAGATAGTACTGCAATAGACATGAGAGTGCAGGTATCCCTTTGTCATAATGATGCCTTTTCCTTTGGATAAATTAACATCTATTATTTTCATTTCTGCACCAAACTGATTTCATGTTGTTTCGTCTATTTAAAAATCTTGACAGAAACCCACAAAGCTGTTTGCCCTCAAATATAAATATTATGATAACATTTAAATTCAATTGGCACTGTGGCTTGAATGAGTCATTTGATAGGACAAAACTTACCAAAAAATATATAAACACATAAGAAATAAATATGTGTAGTAGTAAAAATAAATCAATGGTGTAAAGGTAAGGCATTAAATGCAATGAATTAGTCTTAAGTCAGAAGCTTTTATTTCTAATATGGTAAAAGATAATGTTTAAACATTTTAACTACCCAGAAAATCAAAATGTAGAATGCTTCAAACATGTTTTCTTAGGGGGATGTTCTGAAACAGAAAATAAATCACTTTATAATTTCATTAATATGACTCCAAGTTATTGTTGCTCTCAAATATGCTGCACTCTAAAATGCAGCAAGCTATTAGATTTAGTTTCCACTTGCATTCTCTATGAGACCAGTTTCTACATGGTATTTCTGTTAGCAAGTGTGGTGATTCAGAAAAGAAAGCATTAAAATATGGATATCATATATTTTATATTTCTATTGGTTACAGCCTTTGCTTTTGGAGAAGACCTTGTATGATCAATTTAGGAAAGTAAAACATTAAAAACAAACAAAATAAAAACCCATGTATTTTTAATGCCACAAATCTGATGATAGGTTTTAATACATTAGTGTTTATAATTAAAGTAGGCTTAATTAAATGCAAAGCATTTATGTCCAAATTGTAGTAAGTTAACCAACAAATATTTATGAAATACCTATTGTTCTAGTTATTGTCCTAGACAGAGAGATTGAGCACAAATAAAATAACTCTTATATTCAAAAAGTCTTGTGGGCAAAGGAGACGTTACAAATAATTACCAATAATTAAGCATTGCAAATTATATATTTAAAAATTTTGATACAGTGTGTTATGAAAACATCTAACAAGAGGACTTAATTTGGTCTGATGGATATTGATGAATTTCCTGAGGATGCAACTTAACACCTATTATTTTGTTGAAATTAAATCACTTCGTTAGGCTAAAAAAAAGTAAGATGAATTGCAGCTTTTGTTATTCAATGAATTCTATACTCCTACCAGCTCTGGGTGAGCCAATAGTTCAATAAACATGTCATGTATTTCCTCATTAATATGATTCGAAAAGATGTTGGATATTATGGAATTGAAAGCATGCCTGAAATTTCCTTCAGATTGACATTCATCTATAAATGAATCTTCTCTAAGCAAAGTTATTCATAAAGTTACAAAGTTACTTAATTGTAGACATAGCCTGTTCTTGTGTTTTCTTTATTTATAAGATTCTCAGGAAAGATTTATAAAACACTCACGCTGAAACATCTATGGCAATTACACAGTATAGCATATCCATGATCTCCCAGTCTAGAAATATCCATTGAGAAAGAGTAAAATTTGCTTGGGATGTGTTATTTCTCTTGAAACTAAAATGCCTTTTAGATATGGATTCTAACTGCACCTGGAGTTTATAAGTCATCTGTTGATAATCTGTCCAAAAAGTGTACTCAGCATTAGAGGCTAAATATGATGCTCATTAATAAATAGTTACTAAGAGGCCCATTAGTAAATCATTATTGAAAAATAGACATTTGCTTATCTTTAGTTGTTTTATTTGGTTTTAAATTTTTTCATGGGACAGAGTCTCATTATGTTGTGTAGGTTAGTCTTAAATGCCTGGGCTCAAGCAATCCTCTTGCCTCAGCCTCCCAAAGCAGTGGGATTGCTGTCATGAACCAGCACACCTGGCCATCTTTTGCTTTTTTGCACCAAGTATTGTACTTTTATAGGCAGTAGAGAATATTAGAGTAAATAAGCCTTCATGACTTCCTTGGAAGAGCTTGAGGCTTAGTGTTTTCTGATTTTTATGGTAAAACTCGGCTTCTTCTTTTGATACAGCAGTGAATGAACAGATTTCAGAAGTAACATTTCCACTATATTTTGTTTCCATAAGTACAAATTTCTATAGTATTTTCTAATGGAGTTCATCCGTAAGCAATAGCTAATCAAGTTGCTTCTACATTTTAGTATATTTTTTTCATGGGTGAGCAATCAATGATTCATTAGCAAACTATGAAAAACTAAACTGGCTTAAAGCTAAGTCAAAAACTGATTTTTTAAAGAAAATTATAAAACAAAGTTTTCTTCACATACTTACCATTTATGAAGTGCCTACTATGTATTAGCCACTGTATATGAGTTTTATCTAATACTTGCAATAACTCTGCAAGGAAAATATGATTGCCCAAATTAAACAGAGAGACTGATTTCAGAAATGTTAAGCAACTTGCAAAATTTCACACAGCTAGTAATGTATGATGTGTGTTTGACCGCACAGTCTGTTACTTCCGTTGCTTCCATATCTCTAAAACTAAGGTTCCTGCCTGTTTCAGAGAACAGTTTGTATGGTCTTCAGAAAAACTCTTTTAACTATTTTTTTAGAAGCAACTGAATATTTTGGAGTGAGTAATATAATGTTGTTAGAAGTATTTGCTTGTACCAAGGAATGCCTGGAAACAAGGAGTATTTTGTGAAACAAGTACCATTACCATACTACTTAGCTCACTGAAGTTGAAACCCTTAATCTATATTATAGTGGCTGGAAAGAGCTAATATAGTTTCAAAAGTATATACATGATTTTCACTGAGTCATTTATCTATTGCAGAAATACGCTGATGTCCAAATGGGTTCTGGGAACTGCCAGTGACCCCCAAATTTTATCTTTCCAATACCTGTGGGTTGCAGATTTTTTTATCCTGTTAGACCAATGCTAATAAGCAGCAGAAACTGAAACAAATGACTATTGATTGTTTGACTCAACCATACACATATAGTTCCCTCTATAACTGCATATTTAATAGTAATAACCTATTAGAGTTTTAAATTTATTGAGCTGAAGTCATGATCAAGTACTTTACTAAATTTTAATCTTTAGATGGTCGTTTTGTGGTGTCCTTCCACCACTTTAATAAGAAACTGTATTATATTGACAAAAACCTTTCTATTTTGTTAAATTATCCATAGATTTTTATTTACTATGTATCAAGTCACTGCCACATTCTCTAAATTCTATTTTTTTAACTAAATGTCCTTGAAGGTTACTTTCATCAATGATATTTTAAATTTCTGTATTTTTTATTATTTTGCAAGATTTTATAACTGTGTATAAATTTCAGTTTTGTATAAAACTCTTTTTGTAACTATATTGATATATCTGAGTAAATGATAAGTAAGAATAATATCTCTATTTTAGAAATATTAAATATGGCACAAGTGGATATTCTATTTAATGTAATAAATACATATTTGACGTCTACTATGAGTCGGGAATTCTGCTTGGCGCAGAGGGGAGACTGTTATAAACAAGTCAGATGAGATCTTAGTCTTCACATAGCTTATGTTTTAGTAAGGAAGGATAGAAAAAAAACCCAACAAAATAGTAATTCATTGTAATGTGTGCTATTGAGGAAATAAATAGGGCCCAGAGAGCGAACACAATGGAGCAGAGTGTCCTACTGCATTTAAGGGCTCACACCATAAATTAAGTGAAACAGGTGCTTCTTTGCAGAATGCACAGAAGACCGTGCCTTGCTGCTCCATGAAAAATTTTATCTTCAAGTTTCTTCAGCCACTGAATATAGTTCTTTTTCTGATGCTCATTAGGTTTTATTTTTTTTTCAGCAGTTATACTGAAAATATTACTTCTTTCGGTACTGAGAAAAGGCAAAAAAAAAAACAATTTTTTTCTGCATAAGTATTGCTCACACTTTAAGAGATGAGGGTTATATTTTTGAATAAATGCTTATTTGGAAGTCAAAAATACTAATTGCTATTCTTGGACCTGGGCTTTTAAGATTTTTGAACCAGTTATTGAAGCTCCCTAGCTTTGTCTGAATTTATTATTGATAGTTCTACAAGATTAGTTACTGTTTTCATTTAATGGGAAGAATTGTATAATTATATTCATTATATTTTAACTGTGAAACATGCCATCAATGATAGAAACTGGACTTCAAGAGTTAAACTTACCTTTAAAAAATTCACATTACCTGTAAGGCTTGTTTCTTGCAATTTATTCTAGCCTCACCTATTATTTATAAAGGTTGGCTAAACGTGCCTCCTGACTTAAGAGTAAGCAGTCCTAATAAGGCTAGTTCATAATAATTAATTATTAATACTACTAATAAAATGAGGAAGCTGGTTTGGTTTGGAGGGGCAGTAAGTTTCAGTGGTTTCAATTGATAGCCTTTTGCTGGATTTGTTGATTATGAGGTTGTAACATGCAAATACACTCTGACCTTCTCCAACTTTGCCCTTAGGAGTCTCCCATTTTCTTCACTTTCCTCTCATTGACTCGACTAAGCACCCTGTAACCATCAGATTTTAGCTCTGAGTCTGCTCGTCTAAACATTTCATAGAGTTGCTTGCTCTAGAATTCTGTGAACTGTATTTTGTGGACATCTTTTAAAATTAGCTTACTGTTAATTTCTGCCAATGGAATGCAGAGAGGGAAACTGGAGGTGAGGGGAAGGGAACAAAAATTTCTCTTTCAGCATTTAGTTTCTGAAAGTGTCCCTCATCAAAAGAGAACAGCCAACTCCAGCTCCACCCTCCAGACTCTTTGGAGTTTCTTTGCTTTTGGCAGTTAGAATTACAGCTATTTACACTCCCTCCTCAGAGTTCTTTATGTGAAACTCATGATACTTTCACCACAAACCCTCTCCCTCTAGGTTCAAGCACTTTCCCTGCACGATACCTTCTCCAAGCTCCTAGATTTTGTACAACAGACTCTTCTTTTCGACATTCCCAATCCTAGAGGTGGTGGCCTCTTCCTGCAGTTATTAATCTTTGCATAACCTCAGCATCTCCTTTATGTTTTTGGCTTTCTACTACCTGTATAAACAGTTTTCTAGGTTAACTCATTTTCTTTTTTAAATACCTAATATTTCAGCTGTTTTTAAAATTAAATTTGGCCTGACAAGAACATGTTTTTATGTCATGTTTTACTCAGCATGAGATCTTGATTAACATTTACCTGACTCAGATTAGTCCAAAGTGCACTAAAGCAAAAGTTATCTAATTTTTAACTAAAGATTTACACTGTTTTAATTTAAATAAATATTTAATTTCAAATTTAAGAGAAACATGGAATACATGGTAACCAATTAAGATGTATCTTTTCACATTAGAAACAAAATAACTACATTCTTGAAAATCAGAAAAGGGCCCCACCTCCAGGCCAGAATCATCAAATTCTTATTTGAAACAAAGACATAGGAGCTTTAAGAATTCAGCATTGACCTGATTACTGTTCACTTTTACTCACAGGCTCCAGGGTAGTTATTAATCATCTCTCTTGAGTTCTCCAGCTCACTGAGCCAATTCCTTCTCACTACACCTCAGAGCTTATAGAAGCCCATTAGCCACCTGAGAAGCTCACTTTGGACTTTTTCTGAAAGATCCACACTTGAAAAATTTCTGTTAATATTTCTAAAATTTCTGGATTTAAGAATGAAGTGAACATTTGAGAAACTTGCAAACAGAAAAAAATAGTTGAGAAGAAAGAAGTCTGGCATTTCCTTTCTGCAATCCTTGCATCTGGAAGGTTTATATTACTGAGGACAGAACCAAAACTTAAGCGTGATAAACCCTGTCAATATATGTTTCATGAGTAAAGATGAAAAGCCATTTATAAACCTTCAAAAACTTAAAATGTATGCTGCCCATACACCTTCTCTAAAAAAGAATACTTGAGGAAATACTCCAGCCCACAGAAAACTGAACCAGAATAAAGTTGAGACAGGAGGTCACAAACACTGAATGAGGCTTGAGGATGACTAGGACGTAAGTTTATGTTTGGAAACATGTTTCTTTAACTTTGCTAGGCTTTAAGAGTAATAGTAAAGACTATATAACTTGATAAGAATGTAAGTAGGTAGGCTGGGCACGGTGGCTCATGCCTGTGATCCCAGCACTTTGGGAGGCCAAGACGGGCGGATCACGAGGTCAGAAGATCGAGACCACGTGAAACCCCATCTCTACTAAAAATACAAAAAAAAAAAAAAAAAAAAAAAATTAGCCGGACGCGGTGGTGGGCGCCTGTAGTCCCAGCTACTCTGGAGGCTGAGGCAGGAGAATGGTGTGAACCCAGGAGGCGGAGCTTGCGGTGAGCCAAGATCACACCACCGCACTCCAGCCTGGGCAACAGAGTGAGACTCCATCTCAAAAAAAAAGAAAAAAAAAAGAATGTAAGTAGGTAAATGTAGCTCTATACTGCATTTATTTCTTATTGAGGCAAACTTAAGTTTAATGGTGTTTTAGCCACATTTTGGAGGGAAATATCTACCAAGTCAGAGGCAGACTATAAAGATAAGGCTTGTTATTTTTAATCTCTCAACTAGCATACAGAGAAAACTGATACTGTCACTCAAGCAAGAAGTCTGCCATTTTTTCAGGCACTGTCATACAGGCCCAACATCCAGATTTTGAACCTGAATCTGTAAGTACTTAGGAGTGTCCCCTTGACCACATTTGTGTTTCAGGATAAAAATATTCATTTTATGCCTTCTCAGGAGCTATGGGCCACAATTAGCCCATAGCAATTTCTTGATACAAATATTAAATAGGAGAAATGAGTAACCAATAAGGCCTTTCGATTCAATATTAAAATACGATACTGTGACATGTTGTAACAAGCTGGTTAGCAGCGCAGATGATAAAGAAGTATTTTATCTATTCAAATTCCAGGTCTACCTCATACCACCTGAGTTATCTCGGCAATCTACTATAGCTCTCTTCTCTTTATTTCCTTATATTTAAAGAAATTGTTTAATAATAGTTTCTAGCCTATAGAGTTATTGCAAGGATTAACTGAGGTATTGTACTCTCTTTAGGCAGAGGCTTAAACAGTATTCTAAATGACAGCAAATATTAAAGTTTGACATTATTTTTATGTCTCTATTTGATACCTATATAATTGTTATATCTCTTTATATTATATATGTTTTACATCTCTGTAATGTATCTGAGTTTTTACATATAATGTATGCAAATTATTTTATGTCTTTATAATGTAATTTGTAATGTTCAAAAAAATTTTCAAAGAAAGCAAAATAGGAATGGCACAATATTAGCAATAATAATAGAAATAAATTGTAGTATGGTGGCAGATAAGTTATAAAATGCTAAATATGTTTTCTTTTTGTATAGTAGTAGCTATAAGCATATGTATAGTTATGTCTTCATAGTTTGATGTTGATATAAAAATATTTGTTGCTATAACCACTAGTGGAATAAAAATACGTAATAAAACATTCAGCTCAATAGACAAAAAGAAAATGATAAATATGTAAACATATATTCACTCTATAAAGATGAACATTTCTCTCAAATGTATAAAATATAATCAATAATTGATTAACAATTGGCCACACACACACACCCTCACACCTTTGTTTACTCTAAGTTGAAATCTAATTGATTGGGTTAATCCAACGTCAATGTGATAACACTGTATTAGTAAAGCAAAATGAAAATTAGGTTTATAGGTGTTTCTAAAAAGCAAAATAAACTCTAGATCAAGAAAGAAATGAAAGTATAAAATGCTGATTATTTACAGACTCTTCTTGTAACAAAAATCTAAAGAATGTAGGTTAAGCGTTAGTCTAAGAAGCCTTCGTAGCTTTAAGTTATTCAAATACAAATGAATTAAACCTTCATCTCAAGAAGTTTGGGAAAAAAATATAAAAATAGAAGGAAGGAATAATTGATTATTTTAGCAGGGAAAATGACTACCTTGGGAAAATACCAGTAAAAATACTATATATTGGATTTGTATATTTTCTTTAAGAATTTAGGGTAGAGCACCCAGAATCTTGGTTACACAGATGAAAAACAAAGAGAGAAAACATAAATTGTGGCATTACAAATAATAAAGATAATGAAACTACAGATTCAAAGAGAATGCATCATGTAAAGCAGGTTATTATAATTTTACATAAATGTTTTTGATAATAATAATAAACTTCAACTGGAAATTACTAAAGTTACTTAGCAAGATGGGGGAACACACACTAATTTCCATGAATAAATTAAAATAATTATCAAAGGTATACATTTAAAAAACTATAGTGGTCTCACAAATTTTAGCAAACTGTAAGAAGTATTTTATAGAATATAAAAATACAGAATAGTTATAAATTAAATGTATGAAATAAACATATAATTCATAGAGTTAGGAATAGGCTTGACCTATTATTTTCAACCCAACTGATAAAGATTCCAAACCAAGAGGAAAAATATTATAGATCCCTATTGTAAATGTAAGTTGAGAGATCTCAAAAGTAATAGTTACACAAATCACATGGAGTAACAAAAATAGACAATGGCCAGTTAAATTTCAACCTAGGAATAGAAGGATGATTCAACATTAAGAGTTTTATTCACATAGATCACTGCATTAATGCATTATTCTAAAATGTATAATAATATCAGTAAGTACTGTAATACATTAAATAGTTATATACATAGTCTTTTCTGTTCTGAACAAAAGACAAAATTCTTAAATTATGCCTTAAGCATATTATCCATATTAAAATTAAAGGTATAATTCACTTCCTAAGAGTAAACACCATGTTAAGAAATTGCAAACAATTCGCAGTGAAATTAAAAACAAAACAGGTTTTCTAACTATTTAAATTTATTTTCAGATTTTATCCAGTGCAATAAGGCAAGAAAAGAGAAAATGCTGAATAGCATGTGTAGAAAAAAAATTACGTACAAATTTAGATTATGCTAGTAAAAGATCTGTTATACTTACATTCAGCTTGGTCTTCAATTCATCTTGGAAATGTTTCACATAACCCAGTAATCTTTTGTCACATTCTGCTGAGGAGATAATGCTAATCTTTTGTGTGCTCCTTAAACTCCCCTGTTATCACCTTCAAGAAACAAAATCACTATATTCTATCAGAAAAGAAAATATAATTATGTGGAAACTGCTTCAACTGATTTCCTTTTTACATAATTTGCTTTTATCTAAGCTCATCCTTCTCACATTTTCCCCCAACACAGTGGAAGAAATCTCATTTTTAATTCAATGTTAATAAGTTTCTGAAATAGGGATTCAGATAGTTGTATTAAGATGAAAAACTAAAACTAAGTATGTTTATGCACCACACTTAGAGAATATGATTGATAGAGCAAGGATACAAGAGGTAGCTGGAGAAGATGAAATACAATCGAGAGAAGGTTCTATGAAAATTCTTTCCTGGTAGCCACCAAACTAGAATTAGAAACTTCACTACCATTCTCCCATAGTACCCAATGCTTTTTTTTTTTTTAATCATTTGGGTGGTTATTGTTATATTATAATATTGTGTTATGTTTCTCGTTCAGTATTTTAAAATTTCCCTAAAAGATCATCCTATGCTAATAGATTCATTCATTATTTTATTTATATAAATTCATATATTTACTCTACCCTTACCATGTATTATGCACTCTATTGAAAGGTGGAGATTTGATGGTAGGAAAGAAAATAAATGACCTCATTCAGTAAGTCTCCATTTCTCATAAAAAATAAAAGAGTGAAGTTAGTCAATTGCTTACATGAATAAATGTAAAGTTCCAGGCAGATTGAAGAGGAAATAAACAAAGTATGTAATGTTGAAAGTGCTATGGTCTGAATGTCTGTGTTTCTTCAAATGTGTAAGTTGAATCTATCAACGTGATATTAGGAGGTGTGTCCTTTGGGAAGAAGATGATTAGATCACTAGGTTAGAAACCGTGTGAAAGAGATTAGTGCCTTTATAAAAAAGATTTCAGAGAGCTACCTGGTCTCTTTTTATCATGTAAGGACACAGGGAAAAAGCACCACCTATGAACAAGGAAACAAGCCCTCAACAGACACTGGATTCATTGGTGCCTCCATTTTGGACTTCACAGCCTTTACAACTGTGACAAATAAGTTTCTGTTGTTTATAAGCCATCCAATTTATGGTATTGTGTTGTAGCAACCTAAACTCACTTAAAAGACAAGAAATTATAATGGAAATATCTGTTTTCAGTCCTGGAGAATAGGAAATATAACTCTAAAATGATATATGAAGTGAGATCTTAAGAACTACTAGGATTTAATTGGGCATTCATAATAGGTAATCATAAAAGGTACTCATGGCTGACAAATAAGTATTTGTTAAATTTTCTATTGTAAGTGGAAAATCACATAGGATCCTATGTGATTGCTTTGCTCTTATTTACAGCACTAAAGATATAATAAAAATAACGTAATTAAATAATTCCCAAATTAATCATCTCATTATCAGTCTGTGGTCTATATAAACTAATCAATACTACTTTTTCCATTGGGCACTCATATTACTCCTATTCAGGTAGTTACAAAGAGAATCACAGCACAGACAACAGGTAGTCAATAAACATTAAATAAATGCATGAATTAAGAAAATGTATATAGTATATTCTTAAAATAATTAAATATAATTACTTTAACAAAAATAAAGGGAGCTAAAGAAATTCAGAACCCTGAACAGCCATCCAATTGCGATGCACACTGGATTCTTCCTTTATCACCTGTAAGCTACAGGCAAGGCCCAGTTAGTACTATTTCTCGTACTAATATAAAGCTCACATCATCTCTCTCACTTGTCGTCTTGGCTTGCACAGTTTCTAGAGTGAGGAGACCAATATGGTCTTTGGAATCAGCAGGCTCCCCTCCTTGGAATAGAGGAATTAAATATCAACCAAAAACCTGTAAAATGATTTGTTAAGAAATCTGTGTGTATGTATTTATTTATGTAATATCATCGAAATCTTAAAGAGATATCTGGCATCTCTGAGATATAAAATACAAGAAGGAGAGAGCTTACTCTTTACAAACATACATTAACTTTATGTTTAAACTCAACATATACTACAGTGTAGTGAGTAATGGAATGTCACAGCGGATCCAATTTAGATGATATAAAGCCTCTTTACTAATTAGTCATAGCAGTATTCCTTCCTACCTCCCCCTGAACATTTATTCAAATATTCTTCAGAGAGTAGAAGCAAGCTGTGATACAGCGGAAGCCGATATGGAAGGAACAAACTTATTCACACTTTACTATTCCAGTAGGTCTTTAAACACAGCTGATGAGGTATTTGGTAATTTCCACTTAACAATGGCAAACAAAATAAGCAGCTGCACCTCAGAACTCATTAGCACCAGTATACTCAGTACATAGTGACAGAAAAAGCATCATGTTACTTTCAAATTCATTTTTTTGTCGGTTAAAATTCATGCCTCTAATCCCCTTACTGGTTCGCTGCTTGTTGAAAAGTGGCATCATTTACAATCCTGACAGCAGGGTATTGGGGTGCCAGGAACTGCAAATGTGTTGTCATCTGACTTCAGCAATGGGTTAGGAATCCAAAGAATAGTGCAACATATTTTCAACAAGGAAAAGTCCCTTAAAAAGAAAAAAGCAAAACAACAACAGCACAGATTAGAATGGAAGTGAAACTTGTTTTAAGGCCTCTGATGAAGAGCTTTTCATCTATCCTTTCCTATTTTACCTTTCTTGTTATTTCACCAAATAATATTTTAACTGCTTTCTCCCTCTTCATTCCAACAACTATTTTTGCTAAATCCATCCATCCACAATAGAAGGCTTCAAATAAAGATTCATTATTCATTTTTGCCTAAATTTAGTATTTTCCAAGTGCTTATTAATCTAAAGATATATATTTTTTTACATGTGGTGATTATCTAAGAAAAAATTGTCAAGGGCTTTGAAATCCAAACCTGCTATCTCCTCCAATGCTACACATAGATAAAATCAATGTGTTAATTAATAGATTCTTTAAAATATAAGTAGAAATATGAATTCTAGACCTTATTCCCTATATGTATAAAGGTGAGAAAGGTATTCAAAATTTCAACCTCTCCTCGACTTTCTTCAGAATCATTCTTCTCTATTTACACTAATTAGATGAGGAGAAAGAATAATTAATTGGTTGTTCAGCTTCCTAGACATTGACAGGCCCAGCTTCCGAGTAGGTACAGACATTGTGGCCCAGCCAATTTACATTCTCTATAGACTCCTGTCCTTCCACAGATTTGGATGGATGGTTATAAGATTCGGGATCTGTCTTGGGTGGGAGAAAAAGTGCATGTGTTCCCACCTACCTAATCAGAGTTTCCTACATTGGAGATTTTGGCTTTGCTTTTTTTTTTTTTTTTTTTTTTTTTTTTTTTGATATTGTATTTTAAGTGAATAATTCTGTATGGAAAAGTGGTGGTGATATGAGTCAGAATTCAGGTATGTCTGCATCTATTAGCCAAATATAAAGGACCGTCCCTAACATCTTGGATTAGCTTCTACTCTGGCAGACTGACTTTTAAAACATTGATAAAACTAAGTCTATAAACTAAGGCATGCAAAATAGTATTATTACAAACTCAACTTGGTTTTTAAAATTTAGAATTACTTACTACTTACTACTGAGTTGAGAAAATTTAATTCCCACCAACATAAATATTTTCTAGCATTATAGTGGAGATACAAATTCTAATACTATATAAGACAACAAGGTGTTTTGAGGAGGATGGGGGAACCATTGGTCCTTAGCTATCCATTGAGGTTTCATACTCTTATTCTTCCACCTACATTACCATTGCTATCTCCTGGGCAGATCTTTCTTGTCTAGTAAGTCTCTTAAGTATTTCTTTTCTATACATGAGAGTTACTTTCATTACATATTGGGGCTTAAATCCAAGGCTTTTAAAAGCTCAGCTTGTCCTGAATTACTGGGACAGATGTTCCTTTTCTGGAACCTGGCCATCTGCCTAAGTGACATACAGAGCCTCTTTCTCAAACCAGCCTCTGATTTCATACATTTCTCCACCTCATAACCTGTTGCAAGCCCAAGGAATTATTTGTTAGCCTGGAACAGAATTGTCTCTTACTCATAAAATGCCATTTCCTCCATGCATTGTATTTATGTCCTCAATCTTTGTTGACTCCCTAAATACTTAGGTATATGTAAACCTCTTACATTCTTTTTCTGAAAACAATTTATATGGAAACTCTTATTTCCTGAATTAAGGGTGGGATGTTATGGGAGAGAAAAAGGGGGAATAACAAAGAGAGAAGAAAAATAGTTAATGTCTAAAAAACATCTGGCTATGCTCTGCCTGTTATATGACCAGCTATAATTCAAGCAATAGTCACCAGTCACTGAATGATGAAAAAACTAATCATTGGGGGAATGGGAAGTCAGTACAATGTTTGCTTATTTTGAAAAAAAGGAAACACTTTGCATATTATTTTTTTTCTAAGTTTGTAGCATTTCTAGTTGTCATTGAGCTCAAAATATTATTTCTTTGCTATTCTTGCCTTTCTGTTAGAGTGATTTAACTTGGAATTTGTGAACAAAAAATAGACAATTCATGAATTAGAGAGGAAAATATTAGTTATATCTATGTTTTTACTAACATTTAACTGAAATCAATATTCTCTCGCACTATGAATATCAATAACAGACTACAGTGATATTAATAGATATGAATTTGTAACCTACATAAATTACAGTTATATTCATATACGATTACATTGATGTAAAAAACCTTAAAATATGTTTTCACTTACTATTATAAAATTTCAGTAAGTTCCAGAACTATGACTAGATATTGTTTTTTATTACATTGGTAAAGAAGCATATATTTTATTCTGTCTCCCTGAATTTTGGGTTTAAATGTCTTGATAACTAAATTTCATTATAACTGATTTCCTTTGTAATTGCATGAAATTTATTTTTTTCATTTAAAAACATTACTTGAAGAAGGACTACATAATCTTTACCAGACAGCCAGAGGACAACCTGACACACACAGATGTTATGAGCACCACATGTGGCTAAAGTTTCTGACAAAGCTAGAAATATTTCTATATCACCCACATCACTAGCAGAGCAAGATTATGATCGCTCCACTAAACACTCTGGGAAGTTGGTTTCAATTAATGAATAGATGCTTTTCGACCCTTGGTTTGAAATTTGCTCATTTGTAAACATGACTAAACGAAAGAAGCAATAGTGTAATGCCTACTTATATTTATTTTTACCAAAATTAAGAAATAAATTAAGCTTTACTAACCTTTAATGAACGGAGAAAAGCTGGTGCTTTCACTAGATCCACATCTCTCTGACAGTCACTTGTCACTTACAATGGGGAAGTATTTCCCAAGGAAGTTTGAGTAATTTTTAAAGGTTAATAATGGTGGATTCATTATTTTTTTCACTAGCAGAAAATTTCAACAGCTGTATTTTGTATAATATTTATCTAGTAAGGCTAAATATTATTTGGAAATAATCAAATAGTAAATTCTACAATAATTGGTAATGTAATGGGATTGAGTTTAAAAAGGAGTCACTCATTTTTCTTTGCAAAGAGATAAGTACATGACTCAAATTTGATAACCTTTTCTGTGACGTCAGTAGTTTGCTACCAAGAAGATATATTCAAAAATAATAAAACTACTTAATCTGTCATTTCAACAAAGGTTGAATACCAAGGGGTAAAATGATTGCTTTTCTAAGGTAAGTTTTCATATAGAGAGAAGTTTAAAAGAAGATGGTTGAAAATTTGTTCATATTTATGTGACTTTGTTGCCACAATGTCTCCTATATTACAGTTTTAAAATGCTGAAACAATATTTAGAAGCTACACAGCTTCTAATTAAAATATTTTTAATTTGTAACTTTTGGTAAAAATATAAATATGCAACATCTTAGTTTAAAAGAACTGTCCAGTATCAGGGAAATGAAAATTTACTATCTGTAGTTCAACAAAAATCTATGTAATTGGAATATGAGATCAAAATTTATAATAGTTTAATAACTGCTATCAATGTTGCATTTTTTCATTTTTATACATAGATTTTTGTTAATCTATCATAGTCATTAAATACAAATATTATACAAAAATAAACAACTATGCACAATATTTCTAAATTGATGTATTACCAATAGGTAAATTCAAATTTTCAAAAATTATGAGGTAATCAAAGACCTTCTCTCAACAGAAATGTTAATATTCACTTTAGTGAAACCAAATGTTTTGTACCATTAAAACATAATTAATGATCTTATATCATATATTTAACCCCTTTAACTTTTTATGTTTAATATCATTCTGTACACCCCTATTATATTAGTTTGGTGGTATATATATGTACAACTTCAATAAGTTAACATACATTCAATGAGTAAACATATATTGAGATTTAAAATTTAAAATACTTTCATGAATGTAGTGCATAATCCAGAAATCTGACACATCACTGGAATAAACATGTAAGAATTTCCACAAATAATATTTATTTAATACTCTGTGATAGAATATTTTTAAAAATTCATTTTCTGTTATATTGACTGATTTCCTTTACATATCCTAAGTGGTCATTTGGAAACCATTTCCTCCTGAAAGTCACTTAAAAAATGGCTTTTATGGCCAGATGCAGTGGTTCATGCCAGTAATCCCAACACTTTAGGAGGCCGAGGGAGGTGGGAGGGCAACCTGAGGTTAGGAGTTAGAGACCAGCCTGATCAACATGGTGAAACCCTGTCTCTACTAAAAACACAAAAATTAGCCAGGCAAGGTGGTGAGTGCCTGTAATCCCAGCTACTTGGGTGGCTGAGGCAGGAGAATCACTTGAACCTGGGAGGCGGATCTTCAAGTGAATCAAGATTTGAGATTGGGCCACTGCACTCCAGCCTGGGTGACAGAGAAAGACTCTGTCTCAAAAAAAAAAAAAGGAAAAGAAAGATTTTTACTAGCAAGGCTATTTGTTTTATGTTTCAAATATTTCATGAGTTCTTGTCATTATGGAGATATTTTGCACGGTCTGTGTTACATGCCGCGGAGGTTCTCTTGTATATAAGTGTGATCTCCTAAGTGGCTATTTTAGCTATCCATGGAGATTTTTACTAACTTTTGTGATTCTATCTCATCCCATCACCACAATTAATGCCTTAGGTCTGGCTATTAAGATCTTGGGCCCAGATTACTGCCAGAATGTTCTAACCATTGTCAATATCCATCATTGTAGGCTTTGAATGGTGCTACCAGAATATTTTCAAACAGTAACTCCATATTTAAACCTCTTCAATGACTTTTCCTCACCTTCAAAATAAAATCCCACCTCATTCGCCTGAGACAAAGCTCCCTCATGGCAGGGCTGTGGTCCCCTGAGCCTCTGTTGGGCCTTCTGCACTCCCACATGTGTGCTACATTGTCGCCACATTGTCACCACATTGTTGCGCACGCAGTTTCCTCTGCAGCAAACCTCATTTTCCATCCAAGTGACATCTGACGGCTTCTTTCTGAATCTAGAATCTTATCTCTTATACATCTGACAGTCATTCCTCCTCTGTTTCATTTCATTTGTTAAGCTCATCTCATTTATTGTATTTTAAAATAAGTTCTATTGTTGGCAGGAACACCTAGACAAGATGTTTGTCTAGAAATCCTGAAATGGGTAAATTCCCTGAATTCACCCACAGAAATGGAATGTTGAATGTCTTTGTGAAATTAGCTGAAAGAATGGTTTTATTTTCACTCCGCATTAGACTAGCCATTGAAGATAGAGAAGAAAAAAGTACCTAAAAACAAATGGAAGGATATGCTATGTATATTGATACTGATTGAAGTACGTGCATGTATTTTTAATATCTGAAGATTTTCCCTTTTATGTTTTTAAAATAAATATAATTTACTCTTTTCTCTTTACACAAGAATGGATATTCTTATTTTTAACTATCAGGAGAAATGAGTCAACCTTATTTAATGAAATAAGTACTCCAAAAACAGATAAAATCCATTCCAAGATAAAATTAATAAGCAATAGAAAAAGTAGAAAATGTTCTTCATTTAAGAAAATCAATCTATACTCTCTGTCCAGTGATTTAACAAATGTAAAATGTTATGTTTTTAAAATATGGATTTACAGTGGGAATAAGACTAATACATTTACTCAGGTGCTAATTTAAAAACTAGAATTATTCTTAAAATATATTGTGGTTAAAGCTTTCAGACAAAAGCTAAAAGTATCTTCAAAATTTATATTGTCATGGAATCCTGCTGAAGCAGGATCTACTTCTGACCCATTTCTACTTCAAATAATTTATTTTCAGAGTGAATTGGAAATTGAAACATTAAATATATTCTCCACAAGGCTTTTCAAATATTGTCACATTAAAATGGATTATTTACTAAATAAATACTTCTAGCTATGGTGTTTTTATGTGTGTGAGTAAATGTCTCTGTTTTTTAAAAAAATCAATATTCATATAATAAAATAAAGATTAACTTGTTAAATGAAAATAAAACACTTTGACTATATATCTTTTACTGTATTTTTTAAGCTTTGCTGTTTGTTTTTTAGAGCCAGGGATACATATATGTATTTCTTATTAATAATATTTATCTGCTCCTTCCAAAATTCACTTCTGTCTGGCCCCTTTTTACTAATTCCCTTTGAAGGGAAGGATTGGTATTTCTGCTCTACCAACATAAGGTCATTGACTTGCTTTGGCCAAGGCAATGCTAGTGGAAGTAATGTGTCCTCATTTCTAGAAGAAGTTTTACAGACATCACATGTTTCTGCCATAGCTCTATTCGCTCCAATATGAGGCTAGCATGTCCCAGATAAGGCCTTCAATTTCATCTTTAACTAAGAATATAGTTCTGGAACACCCTGCAAAACATACTAATATAAAAGAGAAGGTGCAGCGCGGTGGCTAACGCCTGTAATCCCAACACTTTGGGAGGCCAAGGCGGGCAGATCACGAGGTCAGGAGATCAAGACCATCCTGGCTAACACAATGAAACCCCATCTCTATTAAAAATAAAAAAAATAAAGAAAGAAAAAAGAGCCGGGCGTGGTGGCAGGCGCCTGTAGTCCCAGCTACCCGGGAGGCTGAGGCAGGAGAATGGCGTGAACCCGGAAGGCGGAGCTTGCAGTGAGCCGAGATCCTGCCATTGCACTCCAGGCTGGGAGACAGAGCAAGACTCTGTCTCAAAAAAAAAAAAAAAAAAAAAAAGAGAGAGAAGTAACCTTTGTTATTGGAAACTGTTGAGATATGAGAACTCTTCGTTACTGCAACCTAATTTTTAAAAATACTGATATTTCAGGGGGTTGCATCACAGTCTTACTTGTAACAGACGTAAACTAGAAGCAATACTTAGAATTCTCTTCTGAACATACTTTTGTCTTATACGTCAAGTATATGATTTCACTTATTTCAGTTTTATTAAGATGTGTATCTTTAGGGAGACACAAAACGGCTCATTGATTTCAAACAAAGTCTTGGAATTTTAATGAATATTGCTTTATTTCCTAGTTGTATCAACTTTGGAATGCTGCATTAAGTGTTTGTGCCCCTATTCCTTCACACAAAGAAACAACTTACATGCTTGTTGTGAGGATTAAGTGAGAAAATGTTCATTAGGTGCTTAAGGAAAGAATTTGTAAATATAAGCCATTGTTACAGTTTATTCATGTATGTGTATATATATACATATCTATATAGCTATGTGGATGGATAGGTAGCAATCTCTAGAACAGATTTAACTTCTTAAATAATCATTTTTTTTTCCATCCCGGTTACTTTTATTTTAGATTCAGGGGTATATAAGCACGTTTGTTACATAGGTATATTGCATTATGCTGGGGTTTGGGCTTCTATCGAACCCATTACCCAAATAGTGAACATACTACCCTGTAGATAGTTTTTCAACCTTGTTGAATTCAATTAATAAATATTTTGTTGCACCTCTGGGTATAATGAGATATCAGAATAAATTTTAAAATGTTATGCAAAAGCAAATTGATTTTTTCTAGTGGCATGTCTGTCTTTCTGTTATGATACTCATTTATTAACCAAAGTATTCAGGTTTCAGGTTTTTTGTTTGTTTGTTTGTTTGTTTGTTTTGAGATGGAGTTTCACTCTTGTAGCCCAGGCTGGAGTGCAATGGCGCGATCTTAGCGATCTTGGCCAACTGCAACCTCCACCTCCGAGTTCAAGTGATTCTCCTGCCTCAGCCTACCAAGCAGCTGGAACTACAGGTGCATGTCACGACGCCCAGCTAATATTTGTATTTTTAGTAGAGATGGGGTTTCACCATGCTGGCCAGGCTGGTCTTGACCTCATGACCTCAGGTGATCCACTTGCCTCAGCCTCCCAAAGTGCTGGGATTACAAGAGTGAGCCACCGTATCTGGCCTCAGTTTAATATATATTTCATTTACTCACCAAAATTGTCTTAATATGTTCTTCCTCTATTCATCCAAAGACAATGACTCCTCTTTGATGACAAACACATATTTGAAACTGAGCATGACTGTAAAATGAATATTTCATGAAAAATGAGAAAACCATCATTATGTCCAAGCTTTAAAAATTGAAGATTATAAACATTTTAATGAGAGGTATAGTAGACATATAGAGACATGTGCTTAAAGGAAAAAAAAAGGTATCTGCCTTGCCTTGATTTTCAGGGCTATAGTTCCCAGGATATGTAATATGAAACTACTTACTTATTAATATAAGACCTCTTTACCTTTTTCCTTTGTCAAATTCCCTTATGCTTTCTTTTATTCCATTTCTTCAACAAGCATTCCACCTTTTCGTTTCTACAACTGGGTAGTTGACTCAGTATTTATTCATTTGGCAAACATTTATTAGGCACTTTTCTTTTTTTATATTTTTTATTATACTTTAAGTTCTTGGGTACATGTGCAGAACGTGCAGTTTTGTTACCTAGGTATACATGTGCCATGGTGGTTTGGTGCACTCGTCACCTACATTAGGTATTTCTCCTAATGTTATCCCTCCCCTACCCCCCAAGAGCCCGCATAGCCAAGACAATCCTGGACAAGAAGAACAAAGCTGGGAGGCATCACGCTACCTCACTTCAAACTATAGCTACAAGGCTGCAATAACGAAAACAGCATAGTACTGATACCAAAACAAATATATAGACCAATGGAACAGTAACAGAGGCCTCAGAAATAACACCACACATCTACAACCATCTGATCTTTGACAAACCTGACAGAAACAAGCAATGGGGAAAAGATTCCCTATTTAATAAATGTCGTGGGAAAACTGGCTAGCCATTTGCAGAAAACTGAAACTGAAAGAAAAGAAGGGAGGGAAACAGAAGACATGGGGAAGGAGGCTAGGCTAGTGATCTCTTTAGTTTGTCTCTGTCTCTGAGCTTTAAACGGTGTCCCCACCTTCCTCATTCCCACTCCCACACACTCATACTTCTTTCCAAGACCATGCTACTACCAAGGTTACCAAAACAAAGTTTCCAGAGCAAGACCAAGCCAGCAGAAGCCAGGATTCTGGGGGTGGGAGCAAGGAACAGTCCTGGACCTCTTGGCGGAAGATACCTTTGCAGAGGCCTCCTCCCCTTAGGGGAATCCCATGCTCAATGCTCTGTGATCATGAAAGCAGAGCTGTGAGTTCTGGTTCCAGACCAGAAACCACAGAGCTCAGGGTTCAAGAGAAAATATCTAGTGTCACAAAATCTACCTTTTACTTCACCTTTGGAACTTCATTGTCCTCAGCTTAAAGGGGGATAGGAATAGTCTCACCCTGCAGCATTGCTGCAAGATTTAAATGTTTCTGGCACAGAGTAAACTCTTAACAAATAATGGAAACATATTTGGTCAAATGATGAAAATATATTTTAGTTTGTGCCAAAATAGAACTTAGGTCTAGGAAAAACTCATTTATCTGTTCTCCTTTACTAAGAAATCATTAAAAACATTTCTTGTATGAATACCTGACTATGGAATCCTTTTTAGTACTTTTAAAATATTAAAAACAATTCAAATAAGCATTTAAAAGTTACTAGAGAAGATTTTTGTAAGTATTTTCACAAAGCAGGTAGTAGCAGTTTATAAAACAGAACCTTTTCTGTACTTTAGAAACTATTCAGATAAATTATGTATTTGGAAAACACATATGTTGGAACTTTCTTCACATTCTTAAATTATTTTTTAGAAGAGTTGCAAAATTGTGTATAGATTGAAAGATTAGTACCCAAGCCTATTTAAGGTAAATTAAAATGTTTTATACTTTCTAGCAGCATATACATTCAAATAAAGTATTATTGCTGGAATAACAGAGATATAGTATTTATATTCTACTTATTTTAATATTTATTTTTATTTTTAACTAGTTTATTTTCATAGAAAGTTAATTACATGGTAAATGTTAAAGGTTTTTCATTTAGGTCATAATAATCAAAATAAATTTAAGTTGAACTGTCATTGATACAAATATATCAATAAAATAAATATAATAAAGATGATATAAGGATGTGTCAAAAACATAGAAGGTATTACGTAAATAACTGGAAATTAGGAAATGTTACCATATAACTTAGAGCAAATAATGATTTTTTTAATTTAGAAAATCCATCTTACTAGTAACACTTCTCTACCCTAATTAATCTAATTCACTGTTTTTTAGAACACATAATTATTTTATTCACCCTCTATACTCAACTTTTATCACAATTCCCATCATCTCTTCTTCTTTAACATCATACAAATAAATATAAAATGAATATATAATTTTTATTTCATTTTTCTTGACAAGCCACTTCAGCTTGCAGGAAGAACTATTTTAAAATATAATAGTGTTTTAATAAACTTTTTAAAATACAGTAAGTCTTCAATTCATATTATTGAAGGTTCTCGGAAACCGTGACTTTAAGCAAAACTACATATAATGAAACAAATCTTACCATAGGCTAAATTGACATAAACAAATAAATTTCGAATGCATATGTCTGGTCACAGAAACATCATCAAAGGCCTGGCACAGTGGCTCACGACTGTAAAACCAGCACTTTGGGAGGCCGAGGCGGGAGGATCACGAGGTCAGGAGATCGAGACCATCCTGGCTAACACGGTGAAACCCCGTCTACTGAAAATCCAAAAAAATTAGCTGGGCGTGGTGGCGGGTGCCTGTAGTTTCAGCTACTGAGGAGGCTGAGGCAGGAGAATGGTGTGAACCTGGGAGGCGGAGCTTGCAGAGAGCCGAGACCGTGCCACTGCACTCCAGTCTGGGTGACACAGCTAGACTCTCTCTCAAAAAAAAAAAAAAAAACACTTCAAAGTTCTAAATAAAGACCCAAAGCACTTTGATATTAAAAATTGAAATAAATGTGAGCTATACATACACTTAAGAATGATTAATAAGATCAAGTAAGTTAATTACGCAAATTTTGAATACTCACTGAATGACTATGGTGTAGCTGTTGTGGGTTAAACCAATAAATAAATGTTGCAAAATGAAAATTGTAAGGAGCACCTCCTGCCACCATGCAGTTCAAAAACAAATAGTAACAAATACGGCATGCTCTCCGAGTGCTTTCGTATCCACTGTTTATAGCAGGGAGTTTGTATGATTATTGTATACTTTATGAATTTTTATTTAACAATAATTTGTAATCATGATTCCTTTATTTTCCAACCCGTTTATTTCGGTTCAGGGTTGCGCTTCGCCAGAGCCTATCCTGGAAGTTCAGGATTTAAGATTGGGACCCAACCTAGCCAGGATGCTGTTGAACTCACAGTCACACTCACTCAGACTGGGACCTTTTAGACACTCCGATTCACCTAACACACACATCTTTGGGTTGTGGGAAGAAAGTGGAATACCAGGAGAAAGCTCACACAGACAGGACATACAAACTCTACAATCCCAGTGCCCTGGTGGGAAATCATTTCTTTTTTTCTTATCAAGGTTACAGCACAAAGATGTTATCCATGGACCTGCTGTATATCAAGGAATTGTTCTTTAGTCTTCCCCGTTTTTCACATATTTGTCTTATTTCTTCAAGTAGAAAGTACAGTTTGGGGCTAGAAAGACTCGTATTTCCATAATGTACAGAACACTGGACTAGATCTTGCAATCTTGAATTCATAGCCCTGGTTAGCCATTAATTTTTGAATAAGTCAGTTACCTACCATGGTTATCAGTTGTTCTCTCTTTGAAATAAGAAAATTGAATTTGATTGTTTCTTATATTATTCTCAGACTTCTACTGGAAGGACATGTGTCTCTTTAAAAATATGTTATTACCTGATTTTATACAAATTCATTTTACAGGTTAGGGCATTTTGGATTAGACCTCTTAATTAGTCTTCATCCACCACTTTTGACCTATGCCATTTTTATCAAGAATTCGGAAAAATGGGCATTAATAATGATATATCTCTAAATCTTGAGGCTTATATATTAGAATAAAAGTTTTAAAATATGTTTTATGAATTATTCTATCATTCATACCAAACTGGAATTACCTTAAGCGCATAGTCATTGACTAATTTGTCTTTCTATTTTCATGGAACAAAAGGAAACTGCCTTAAAACATTCTTTAAAGTATCTTAAAGCATTCTTTAAAAATGCTTATTGAGTAAAAGAAACAAAATGAACAATTATTTCCATTTCTGGCACTGTCCACATTGAAAAGACAAAATTTTCTGAAGTTCTCAAATCAGAAGCATAAGTTCAGTTTGATGATAAATATTCAAATTAAAACTAGAAAAATAATTTCCCTATCGTCAAGTTTTTAAGCTTATTTTCATCAGGTAAAGACAAGACTTCACATTTGGGAAAGGATATAAGAAGATAGAAGGAGTGGAGAATCAGGTATTAGAGGTCAGAGATAATCAAGATAACATGAGATATCAAACATTTCACGCAACTATAAAAAAGATGAATATTTAAAATATTTAGCTTTTTACGTTATCTTAGGAGTTTCTCTTTTCTATTTCTATTACAAGTTATTATTCATGTACATGATAATTTCAGATATATTTTTAAAATCACAATCCAAAAGTTCACGATTTAACTTCCAGCCTCCTTTCTTGCTGCTGCTCCTGTCTGTTCTGAACGTGAGTGATGATGTGGAGCCTCCGCAACATCATTGCCTTACGCAGTTTGTATGCGTGAAGCAGATGTAATCTCAGATGATCAGGCATCCATTACTCCTATGAGGAAATATCTACAATAAACAATTAATTGCATTTCAGATCCTCCAGTTAGTCATTTATAGAAGATTTAACAATACTCTTCATGGACATTCCATTGATTAGTATTTTGTGGCTAATTTATCTTTGCTTTGCTATGACTGGAGATCACGTAGAGCATTTTTTTTCCTTTCTCTTTTCTTGCAGAAAATTATCCTGTACTAGACTTGCTTTTTTACCCTGCTTCTGATGTTACTGGATTTGTTTATGAAATCCAGCATTGATAAGTATGTGAAGATTTTCATTCTTGTTATTACGTAGAGGCATTTACCAGAATACAGTAGTGGGATCCTTATTCAATAAGTAAAAGACAGCTGTAGCGCCCTTGAAGTTCTCTTCTTACATGGTCATGGTTGCCCCTCGTAACACAGAGCACAAAGGTTTCAAAGAAATGCAGCTTCCCTGCCTTTTCTTGTTTTCTCAACATACACAAAGGTACTACAGAGGTATAAGATTGTCCAGTTACCTTTCTAAAATCTATCTCAGTCTAAGACTATTTCGTGACCAAGAAAATTAGGGCTACCAGAACGGTAATAGAGACGGCGCTCAAACAATTTATTATGATTTTTATTTTCAAGTGTACTCCCTTCAGAAAATGATGAACAGCCTAAGGATGGGGAAGCCATGAGTTTGCGCAAATCTTTTTAAGTTCTTTTATTTTTTTTTTTTAACAGCGAAGATAGCATTTGGAAATAAATAGAAATAACTTAGTGAAGCAAATAATGAAAAATAACCTGTGTGTGTGTGTGTGTGCACACCTTCACCCAGAAAGCAACCTGATCTTCACTGTTTAGGACTCTTAGTTTAAACTTAAACAGTTTTGTGGGAGGGTTCCACTTAATGACTGCCATATTAAGTTTTTTAATGAATGGTAATGAATGGTATCATATTAAGTTTTTTAATGAATGGTTATATATATAACATATATACATGATATATATGATATAACATGATATATCATGAACTGTACTTTCTTGCTTCTTCTGTTTTTATCATGTATATATACATGATATATATCATATATCATGATATGTGATACATATCATGTATATATCATATATCATGACATATTTTATATATCATGTATGTCATGCATATCATGTATACATACACGACATGCCATATACATGTGACATGCACGATGCGTGCATCACATATCATGACATATCATGTGCATATCACATGTCGTGATATATCTGTGTGGCGTGGTGTGTTGCATATCATGATGTGTATATGTCATGATATATCATGTATATCACGATATGTGCATGATATATCATATGTATATGAATATCATGAAGTGAATAACAGATGAAACTCCCAAAACTTGAGTTATCATTTAACTAGGAAGTGAACTGTATTTTTTTGCTTCTTCTGTTTTTATCATGTATATGATACATGTATATATCATACATGTATCATATATACATATATTATGTATATATACATATATGATGATATATCATATATATCATGATATATACATATATACATAGAAATGGTCTGATATATACATATATACATGATATTTCATATATATCATGCATATGCACATATATCATGATATATCATATGCATGTATCGAGGTGTGTCATATGTCATGTATATGTACATATATCATGATATATCATACATCATATATACATATATTATGATATATCATGTGTATATGCGTATATCATGATATATCATATGTATCATGTATATATACATGATAAAAACAGAAGAAGCAAAAAAATACAGTTCACTTCCTAGTTAAATGATAACTCAAATTTTGGGAGTTTCATTTGTTATTCACGTCTTTTCCTTCATTGCAAAGTACACCTCTTAGTATTCCCAAAGAGACCCAAGATTTGCATATAAATCTAATTGTGTGTATTCATGCAAAACTTTTCAATTCATGACAAACTATCCATAGATACTAAAATTAATTTGTGAGTGAAGAGTTATTGTGTTCAGACATAGAAAGTGTCAAGCTTTCTGCTCTTCCTTACTTTCCTGCTACTTAGCTGTCCAGGGCATGGACTTATGAGAAGAGCTGAACATTTACCTAAGAAAAGAGTTACACATCTGAGACAGATGTATGTACGAACCTGTTCTTTTATATCTGTGTACTTTTGCATGTGTCCTCATTTCGTTATTGAAGGGAAATATAAATCTTTCTATATTGTAAGGCAATTGAATCAAATAAAAGTCATTTCAATTTTGTGATACTTGGAAGTTATTTTATTACTTGTAACATGTAGTAATCCATGAATCTGTTTAATACAATGGATTCTTATATTTAATACAAAGGAGGTTTAATATTTTGTCAGCAACTTCTCCATTTCCCACTAACTGTCTATAATGGTGAAATTCCAAGGCTCAGTGATAGACTTCACACTATTTCTATAGTTGAAATTACCAGAAAAACAAACCAAATCAAGAAATACAAAAAAAAAAAAAAGTTTGACAAAGTATTTTCTGATACAATGAAACAGTAATATCAAAATTGGAAAAGGGAATTTTACTATTAAACACATAACAGAAAAACTTTTTTTTTTTTTTCCTGAGTTTAGAGTCTTACTCTGTCACCCAGGCTGGAGTATAGTGGTGTGATCATGGCTTATTGTAACCTTGAACTTCTGGGCTCAAGTGATCCTCCCGCCTCAGTCTCCTGAGTGGCTGGGACTATAGTCCATCCCACTACTACCAGCAAATTTTTTCTTTTTTTATAGTTATGGTGTCTTGCTATGTTGCTCAGGATAGCCTCAAACTTCTGGCCTTAAGTATTCCTTCAGCCTCAGCCTCCCAAAGTAATGTGATTACAGGCATGTGCCACCATGCTGGTCCAAAAGAAAAAAACTTTCAGGCCATCAATTTTTACAATATGTTTATATCTTTCTCAAAGCCACTGTTTAGGCCCATAACTATCATCATGGAAGAACGAAAGAGAAGTTAAGACTACAATCCTGTCTAGAACTTAAGTATTAGAAGTGATGTCCTTAGCAGCACTTTATTTATTATATTCTCCTTATCTTCTTGTTAGAGATTTTCCAGACTCTGTAGCGATGTTTTTGATGATTCCATATTTATCAGACATGATTTTATCCTTTGTAATGTAGTTACTGTCATGAACATAAGAGGAAAAGAAGATTATATGTTTGGCCCAAAAGTTTGGATGAAAGTTTTTAAAATACCACTTGTCTCTCTCTGGGATTCAAATTTTTAAAAACATTTAACTTTATTCAATTCAAATGAGAAAAAAATTAAGATTTAGGAACCGTCACTGTTAACAAAAGTCAGAAATTCTGTACCTTCAATTATTCTTTGGTAATGAGTCATCTGGGTTGATTCCACATCTTGACAATTGTAAATAATCCTGCAATGAACATGAGAGTGCAGATATCTTTGCTGAGGCAGGAGAATTGCTTGGACCTAAGAGGCGGATGTTGCAGTAAGCCAAGATCACGCCATTGCACTCCAGCCTGGCCAAAAAGAGTGAAATTCCATCTCAAAACAAACAAACAAACAAACAAAACAAGATAATGATTTCATTTCCTTTGAAAATATGCTCCTATAGTGGTATTGTTGGATTATATGGTAGTGCTGTTTTTAATTTTTGAGCAACCTCTGTACTGTCTTCCATAATGACTGTACAGATTATATTCCCACCAACAGTGTAAAAGGTTCCCTTTCCTTCACATTCTTCCTAACACTTGTTATATCTGATATGGTTTGGCTGTGTCCCCACCCAAATCTCAACTTGAATTGTATCTCCCAGAATTCCCACGTGTTGTGGGAGGGACCCAGGGGAAGATAATTGAATCATGGGGGCCAGCCTGGTAGTGAATAAGACTCGTGAGATCTGGTAGGTTGATTGGGGGTTCCACTTTTGCTTCATCCTCATTTTTCTCTTGCTGCCGCCATGAAAGAAGTGCCTTTCGCCTCCTACCATGATTCTGAGGCCTCTCCAGCCATGCAGGACTATAAGTCCAATTAAACCTCTTCTTGTTCCCAGTTTCAGGTATGTCTTTATCAGCAGTGTGAAAATAAACTAATACATTATATGTAAATTATCACAAATTTGACTCTAAAATAATTATCTGTTACCAAATAAAATTTTGAATAATGTTTGAAAATGCCCTGAAGGAGATTAATAATACTTGATGTATATATATATGATAAGAAGTGATTTTCAAACATGAATAGGAGCATAGGTGTCTTTGTTGTTAATTAGAAAGACTCTGAAATATGTGTAAATTTTAAAGATGTAGAGAAAATAAAACTAATAGATGTTTATTTTATGCACGTTGGTGATTGGCCTCAATGTGTTATTTCATCCAAATATCCTTTTTTTTTAGCTGTTAATTACAGAAATATCAGAGCCTCTGTAAAATAAAAGAAGTCATTGATAGCATAAATCAATATAGGTGGCATATATATCCATTCAAGGATAAAATTTGCTTTTTAAAATTCAGAATGATAGCCACTTCTTAAATGCTACTTGTCCAGATAACCTCTTCCTATGACAGTTGCATACAACTAAATTTTCTATCCTTGAAGTCACTGAGAGTTATTTTCCTAGAAATGTGATCACAAATTGATTTACTCTAATATTGTTCATTTTATTATTTAGTTATGAGGCCTGTCTCACGAGCATTAGAAGATGACTTCAGAGTTTGTAGATGGAAGAAAAATTATTTACTAAATGTAATAAATTGGTTCTCAATGTTTACTTTTCTAATAACCTCACCATAAATATGTCATCAAGATACCATGACAGCTCATGTATTTTTGTCATATTCTTAATCTGGACACTATTAAGACTATATACAACCTAAATCCAAATTGCCTTACAGTGATCCTATGAAGTTTGATGAAAATTTTGTGTTTATACTAATTAGAATTCTATTGAAAATCTTCCTATTTTATTTCAAGGAGAGAAGCATAAGAATCTTAATATCTAAGTTTTTGAAAGTAAGTGGATTTTAATACATGTTTTACCACTTTTTCATAGCTTTGTTTTATAATCAATAAGAACAGATTAGAAGAATATTATATAATGATACTCATCCAATAAATAAACCCTAATAGTAATTAGAATGACAAATCACTATGATATATTACCCTTGGAAATTCCACATTAACCAGAAACATCACCTCACTAATCAGAATTTAAAAAGGTTTTGAAATGCATTGAAATACAGTTGGATTTTTTTTCTTCAATTACTTCATTTTTCAGAAACCAGCCAAATGTTCAATGTATGAACATTTTAGTATCATACATGCATTTTTCAAAAAGGTATAGCATATATTAATAACAGGTATAATTATGTAATCAAACTACAAAGTTAAAAATAGTTTATCTATTTGCTTTATTGTGGACTAAAACACACAAGCATAAATACACACAAACTCACATATGCAGAAAAAGACAAATAAAAACAATGATTACCTATGCCACTGCTAAGAATAGAACCACAAAAATAAACCTATCAGAATAATTCTACTTTATTTTAACAAAGTTGGAAATTAACAACGGGGTTTACATAATTTAATAAAACAAAATTGACTATTGCTATAATGTAAAAAGAATTACAATAAAGTTTGCTTCGCTCTATAGAGAAGAGTTTAATTACTGTTCTCAGTGTAATATTCAAGTCCTGCCTTTGAGAAATTTGCAGTCTAGAAAGTAAGAAACAATATATATAACGAACTGAAGAATGGTCAACAATGGAAAAAAATCATCAGGCCTTAAGAGAAGAGGAAGAGGTAATTAATGAATGAAAAAAGTATTGGCAAAGTCAGAAGTTTCCTCCCACTGCTAGAAAATATAAGAGCGGTAATAAAACCTTTGAAATTACAAAGAAACGGACATTTCCAAAAGAAATCACTTAAAAGTCCCACTTTAGAGTTAGAACTAGTATGTTGCTCCTGACAGAAGCACTTCCCTGAGGGAAATTAAATAAAGAAAACATGGGTTTTCTGCCACAATAAAAGTAAGGGTGACTATGAAAACCCAGAATGTAATGTATACTGGAATGATTATAGTACATTGAAAGTAAGTTTCAAGAAGTGGGTTGACATAGGTTTTTGCCTTTGGGGTGCGGAGATTTCATTAAATTCCTTATGTTTTAATTTGTCAGCTTCAAAGACTGTTCAAAAGAAACTTATTGTTACATATATCTGTAAAAGTAGTAAGAACAATTGTTAACAGGGGTAAACATTAAACCCCAAATTCTTTTATTAAACCATTTCAATATATAATAAAATGTCAAAAATGCACATTATTCTATTATTTAAAGGGGTTTTTTTCTTTCCAAATTATTTGTAGTTGGGATTTTAAACATGCTTAATGACCTGAAATGTTAAACTATCACATAAAATTAGGTCAGAAAATCACAGTGGAAGTAAAAAAATAAGGATATTTACTACATTACTATTTCTAACATAATTAACTGATTGTTAAGTCCTCTATTGATGAAATCATAACATAAATAAGTCAACAGTTTATGTTGTCAAAAAATTGAACCATTATTGGACCTGTTACTTGTAATAGAAATATATATTCTAGAACTAACAAGGAATCTTTTTCTATTCTTAGAAGCAAATAAAAAAGTAACCACTTTACACAAAAGGGGCTTTGTTGTTCTTACAGTTTCTAAACTTTTTGTCTATTTCAAATGGAAATAACAGAATATTTCCAGACCCAGTGGGCAAATTAATCAAAAAAAGTCTCTGTCATATTTAGTTTGTTGATGCTTTTGTTTAATCTGCTGCCCTAACTGGAAGAGGCATAAGACACAAATTAATATATTTTAGAACACAAGTGAACCGTCATAGGGTGTAAATGGGTAACTGCACTTGTGAATTTGTTGGAATGCAAACAATGTAAGTGTTATAGTGATCATTTAAAACAGATTATTGAGATTTGGCTTTACTTTGTGGTACTATTTCCCTATATTGTAATCCAAATATAATTTTTTAAAAAATGCCTCTGTGAAGAGGACCAGACTCAAAGGAAGACTAGAAATCAGCACAGCTACAGCTTTTTCTTATCCTCTATAACGATCTACTCAGATAAATCCTGACAAAACAACAGTTTATTAGAATGGCTGAGATGAATGATGTGTTTTACATTGCTTTTTCAATTCTATACATAATCACAATAAAAACATTATTTATATAACTTATTGGAATTAATTAGCATCTATAATTTCCCAAAGGGTGGGATCTTGTTTGTGGGTTAAGAGGGTCATTATTTTGAGTATACCACTGATAATCTTCAAAACTTAACTTCAGGACAATTAGTTTGAATGTACTCTAATTTCCAGATATATGCTCTCTTCTAGTGCAAAACAGTATTATTTTCCAAAATTACCTATTTAAGAAGCACTTATTTCCTGGATATGTTCGATTGTACAAAAAATTATTTTCACTCATTTTCTAACATATAAAATAGCTTATATTTGAATGTTTGAATGTTGAAATCTGTAATAGGGTTCTCTAGAGGGACAGGACTAATAGGATTGATATATATATAAAAGGGAGTTTATTAAGGAATAGTGACTCACATGATCACACAGTGAAGTCCTACAATAGGCCGTCTGCAAGCTGAGGAGGAAGGAAGTTAGTCTGAGTCCCAAAACCTCAAAACTAGGGAAGCCAACAGTGCAGCCTTCAATCTATGGTTGAAGGCCCAAGAGCCTCCCACAAATCACTGTTATAAGTCCAAGAGTCCAAAAGCTGAAGAACTTAGAGTCCAATGTTCGAAGACAGGAAACATCCAGTGTGGGAGAAAAATGAAAGCCAGAAGACTCAGCAAGTCCTTCCAACTTCTTCTGCCTGCTTTGTTCTAGCTTCGATGGCAGCTGATTAGATGGTGCCCACACAGACTGAGGGTGGGTCTGCCTCTCCCAGTCCACTGACTCAAATGTTAATCTCCTTTGTTAACACCCTTACAGACATACCCAGGTACAAAACTTTGCATCTTTCAGTTCAATCAAGTTGACACTCAATATTAACCATCACAGTATCACATAACCCATTATTATGTTTTCTTGGGAAGGCTTAGTCATTTTTCAAATATATCAAATTTAATTTTTTTCCATTTAGGTATGTTATACTGCCAGTTGATAAATTATACCCAAGTAGTCACTGTAATAATTTTTTTGAATATTTAAAAGAAAAGGTAAAAGTAAATTTAAAATCTATAACTTTATAGTGGTCACATGCTTTTTTAATGGATTATGTTTGATTAATCCAATAATACCATTAAAAAAGAGGTGATATAGTAAAACAATTCAGGGTAAACCATGTCTATATTATCATAAATTGTATCATATCCTGCTATTGTCTATTCTATGATATGTAATGATCTTCATTGTTCATATAACTAGGTAAAGTAATTCAGAGCTTATAAAGAATTGCTTTTATTATACTTCCGTAAATGCATCAGATAATTATATATCGTCCTTTTTACATTTGAAAGTCATTTTTCAAAATGCTTACTTTTCAGAATTTATCTTATGCTGCTTAAATCTGTCAATTTTGAAAACAGATGTTTAAAAAAAGATGACACTCTTATCTTCCTTTGACTTTTAGTCTCTTATACACTGTAATTATTTAAGAGTTATTTATTTGCCCCAATATTTTACTTCCCAAGAAATATGTGTAATTCTCTATTTTTCAGTCCATTCTACTTTACAGTATTATCAAATCAGTAGAAATTTTTAAATATTTTATGGCTACTGAGTTTAGAATTTTGAGAGTCACATTATTTTTTGACAGAAATTTGATACTGATAAATGACCAAAAGTTTCTTTCACTTTCTGGAAGGCATTTTCCCTTATGACAAACATCAATTTTTTAAAGACGATAGCTAAAACTTATTTTCTAATTTAACTCCTGGAAGCATTTTCACTGTCTTAAATAACTGAAAAAAAATTCTCCTTCTCTCACTTTCTCTCTCTATAGATATGAAAATAACATATAATATTATCTCAAATATTGTACTTTATCCCAAATTGCATGGTCAATATTAATGTCTATATTATAGCTGCAGGCTGCCTGCTGCTCCTGTCAATGGGTTTTTAAACACATATCTTTTTTTTACCTAAGACTCAAAAAAAAGTATCACAGTTAATTGTTCTTTCAAAAGCTCAAGTAAAGTTTGTCAAATCAAAATCAAAGTTGATGCCAAGTAAACCATTAGCAATTATTTTCATTTCACTGTCCTTCATTATTCATATATAAGCTGCTGTCAAATTATTCTATTAAAAATTCATTTTAATGAAAGTTTTATCTCTCATAAGTATCATATAATTGCAAGGAGTTCTTTGTAAATATTTGACAGAAACTTCTCAACTTTCTTGAAAAATGTTTGAACTGTTCTAAAATGAAATGATAACTCTCTCTAATGAGTTTGGAATGAGTAGGAACTTGCTAGACTTATTAAAGAATATCATTTAGTTATTCTATATAAAACAACTTTTATGAAAAAAAAGTCATACATATACATCATGGAATACTATGCAGCCTTAAAAAGAATGAGCCTGATGCCTTTTGAACCAACATGGGTAGAACTGGAGGCCATTATCCTCCAGGAACAGAAAACCAGCACTGCTTGTTTTCACTTACAAGTGGAAGCTAAAAATTGGGTACATATGGACACAAAGAAAGGGAGCAATAGACACTGGGGCCTACTTGAGGGTGGAAGGTGGGAGGAGGGTTTGAAAAACTACCTGTCAGGTACTATGTGTATTATTTGAGTGATGAAATAATCTGTACATCAAACTCCTATGACATACAGTTTACCTATATAAAAAACATGCACCCATACCCCTGAAATTAAAAGTCTAAAAAATTCACTTGTATGAAGATATAGAGGGCAAGATATTAAAAAATAAATTATACTGAAGTCTGTCTGCCATTCATTTTTTAATCTGGTTTTCCAGTTATTTTCATGTCACTACTAGCCAAGGCTAAATAGAATTCTGTTGCTTAATAGAGAAATAAGATGTTTCATGTTGCTTAACATGAGAAATAAGATGTATGAGGTAAAAGCTACTTCATAATTATAAAAATTATGATTTAAAAGAAAAAAGGAATGTCTAATTTGAAAGGTAAATGTTGATAATGATAACTTAATGTTCTTGCGTGCTTGGTACCCAAAACTACTCTGAGTGGCTTATATGTATTAATTCATTCAAATTTCTCAATAATCTAATGAGGAAAGTACAATATTATGTCTATTTTATTATTGACATGACTGATGCACAAAGAGGCTAACAAAGTTGTCTAAGGTAACGTTAGACGTGGTAGAGCTACGATAGGAATTTACTTAGTTCCACTGAATTGCCTGCACTCGTACTGAGCTGCGCTGTCTGTGATGAAAAAAATTGGTTAATTAATTTTATGACATAAGTGAAAATAATTCCTTAAGACAGGAGCAGTTAGCTATGGAAAGTCAAGCATTTGCTTGCATTGTGAAAAAACTAGAATAAAATGACGAGTAAAGCACATTAAGAAATGGGAACTAGAAGAGGTGAGGGTGACTTCCAATGGCTGACTAGAGTGATCTGGCATTCACTTCCTCCACAAAGTAGGACCAAAACAGCAAGTACACAATCGCACATTAAATAGAGCATCAGAGATAACGCTGGAATCCAGCAGGTAAGTGCAAGGAAACTACTGACACATGAAAGGAGAAGAAAGTAAAGCAGCTGGCCCAGCTAGGATCAGTTAGAAACCAGGAGAAACTGCCCACTGCAGGCAAAATATAAGTGAGAGAGTCCCCAGCCATCAACTTTCCCACTGTGGATTCCTGCAATCTCAGCCACAGGAGAGTCCCTCAGCTCTTACGGGTCATGAACTACTACAGGGAACTACCTGGAGTTCATATGATAATATTTTTCCAGACAAGTAGTTCATACTGGGTGTCACACATACTCTGAGATCCAAGCAGCTGCATCATAGCACCATTTTGAGAGCCCAACTCCCACCAGACTACATCCTGTCTTGGGGCACAACAGCCTTTGCATCTCCACATTAATATGCTCCAATGTTGACCTAGAGGGTTGCATGTCATGACACCAGCTGGGGCCAGAGTTGCAGGGTCCAGAGATATGACTGAGTCCTCAGCACTCTAGTTCACGTAATGTCCTACATCCCAGGAAGTGGGCAGTGCAGCAAACGAGGGAAGCTTCTCTTGGAACAAAGGGTGCTGAAGCATTAACTCCCCAGAGCCTGATAACAGCCTGCTGGGGTTGCTTCCACTGACAGCCAACCCACCTCTTCCAGCAGCAGGGCCATGGTACACTTATAAATGCCTTCAGTGGGGCTGGGAACAGGTCTATCCAATTGCTTCCCCAGGGCCTGAGAAGAGGCCCGCCATGCCCAATACTGCCACCTGGGCCTACACTTGCCTTCTTGGGGCCTGAGTATGGGCCCAACCCTCTCACCACTGCTGCCCACAAATGCCTCCCAGGGGATCAGGGTCTGTCCAGCCCAGCCTGGTGCTGTCATTGCCACTGGTACCTGCCTGCAAATGCCACCTGGGAGCCTGGACTCACAGGCCAGGAGAGAAGGTAATTATATATTCAAAGTGGTGAACAACAACAACAAAAAACCCTGCCATTCAAAAATACTATAAACAGCAAAGCTATCCATCAACTATGAAGGAGAAATTAAATATTTTCCACACAAGCAGAAGCTGAAAGAATTCATCACTAGACTGTCCCTAAGAAAAATCCTTAAGATAGTCCTATATCTGGATGAGAAAGGACAATATCTACCATCACAAAAACATGTGAAAATATGCAACTCACTGGTAGGATAGATACACAAATGAGAAAAAGAAATGAGTCAAGTATTGCCACTACAGAGAAAAAAACAAACTTCAATAACAAAAACTAAAAGAGAAAGGAAGGAAAAAATGTATACAAAACAACTAGAAAACAACAAACAAAATAACAGGGTTAAGTCCTCACCTAATCTTTTCAAAGACAAACAGAATATATTTCTCATTTAAAATATATAGATTAGCTAAATGTATAAATAAAATAACCTGACTATATTCTGCTCACACACACACAAAAAATCACTTCGCCTGTAAAGTCACATATATAGTGAAATTGGAGGGTTAGGAAAAGATATTCCATGCAAACTGAAACCAAAATGAGTAGGAATACCTAAACTTAGATAAAACAGACGTTAAGTCAAAAACTGTAAAAATAAAACCCCCAAAAAAGGTCATTATATAAGAATTAAAAATAAATTCAGCAAGAGGATATAAAAATATTTAATATATATGCATCCAAAACCAGAGCACCAGGATACATAAAGCAAATATTATTAGATTTAAAGGGTGAGATAAACTCCAACACGATAATAGTTGGGGATTTCAATACCCCACTCTCAGCATTGGAGAGATCATCTAGACAGAAAAACAATAAAGGCACATTGGATTAAAACTGTACTTTAGGCCAAATGACCTAATAGACATTTATGGAAGATTTTATTCTACAGCTGCAGGATACACATTTCTATTATAAATACATGAAATGAAACGTTCTCTAGGATAAACCACATGTTAGTCCACAAGTCTTCAAATTTTTTTTAAAAAATTCAAAATTCTATCAACTATCTTCTCAGACCTCAATGAAATAAAACTAGAAATCAATAACAGGAACTTTGGAAAATCTACAAATACATAGAAATTTAACAGCATATTCCTAAGCAACTATTGGATGAATGAAGAAATTAAGAAGGGAATTTAAAAAATACATGGAAATAAATGAGAACGGAAGTAACCATATCAAAACCTATTGGATACAGCAAAATCAGTGATACCAGAAAATATTACAGCAATAAAGGCTTACATCCAAAAAAATGAAAGATTTCGAATAAACAACCTAACAATGCACATCAAGGAACTAGAAAAGAAAGAACAAACCAAACCTAATATTAATAGAAGGACAGAAATAATAAAGATTAGAGCAGAAATAAATCAAATAGATACTAAAAAAGAAAAAAAACTAAACAAAGGATCAATGAAACTAAAAGTTGGTTTTTGAAAGGGTGAACAAAATCAATAAACCACTACCTAAGCTAACCAAGAAAAACAAAAGATCGAAATAAATAAAAACAGAAATGAGAGATATTACAACTGATGGGACAGAAATACAAAAGATCATTACATAATATTATGAACAACTATATGTCAACAAATTGGAAAAGCAAGAAGAAATAAATTCCTGGACACATACAAAGTCAGTAAAAAAAGGTCATTATATAATAATAATGGAATATCCTATACCATGGATAAGATACTTGTTTAAAAGATGCAATAATGGGTCAACATATGCAAATCAATAAATGTGATAAATACATCAACAGAATAAAGAATGAAAAACATACGATCACCTCAATAGACACATAAAAAACATTTGATAAAACTTAACATCCCTTCATGATAAAAGCTCTTAGTAAATTAGGCATAGAAGAAACATCTCAATATAATAAAAGCAATATATGACAAACCCATGGCTAACATTACAATGAATGGGGATGAGCTGAAAGTCTTTTCTCTAGGAAATAGAACAAGAAAAATGTGCCCATTTTTACCACTCTTATTTAATCTGGTACTGCAAGTCCTAGCTGAGCAATCAGGAAAGATAAATAAATTAAAAAATAATATGCAAATTGGAAAACAGGAAGTTAAATTATCCCTCTCGAAGACAAAATAATCTTGTGTATAGAAAAAGCTAAAGATTCCACTGAAAAACTCTTAGAACTGATAAACAAATTCAGTAAAGTTTCAGGATAAAAAATCAACATATAAAAATTAGTAGTATTTCTATACATCAAAAATGAGCTACCTAAAAAAGAAATTAAGAAAACAATCTCGGCTGGACATGGTGGCTTTAGTCTTTAGTCCCAGCAGTTTGAGAGGCTGAGGCAGGCAGATTGCTTGAGTCCAGGAGTTTGAGAGCAGTCTGTGCAACATGGTGAAACCTTGTCTCTACAAAAGTTATAAAAAATTAGGTGGGAATGGTAATGTGTGCCTGTAGACTCAAACTCAGGAGGCTGAGGTGGGAGAATCACCTGAGCTAGGGAGGCTGAGGCTGCAGTGAGTCACAAAAAATAAGGGAAGGGAAGTGAAGGGAAGGGAAGGGGAGGGGAGGGGATGGGAGAGGGGGAGGGAGGAGGGGAGGGGAGGGGAGGGGGGAAAGAGGGGAGGGGAGGGGGATTACAACATCTACCCCCCCAAAATACCTAGGAATATATTTAACTAAGAAGGTTAAAGATCTCTATAAGGAAAACAATAAAACACTGATCACAGAAATGTAAAAGGAGAAACTCAAATGAAAAGGCATCCCACACTCATGAATTAGAATAATTAATATTGTTAGAATGACCATATTATCCAAAGCAATCTACAGATTCAATGCAATCCCTAAAATATTAATAGCATATTTTATAGAAATAGAAAAAAAATCCTAAATTCTTGGAACCACAAAAGACCTCAAATAGCCAAAGTAGTACAAAGCAAATGACATATGAAAGAAAGCTTAACATGCCTAATCATTAGGGAAATGAAAACTAAAACCACGATGAGATATCACCACACACCTATTAGAATGGCTATTATAAAAAGATGAAAGATAAATGCTGACAAGGATGTGTAGAAAAGGGAACTCTCAAACAGCATTGGTGGGGATGTAAATTAGTACAGGCGTTAGGGAAAATTGTAGAGAGGTTTCTCCAAAAACTGCGAATTGAATTACCATATAATCCAACAATCCCACTTCTGGGTATTTACCAAAAAGATTTAAAATCTGCTCATTCAAAAAATGTCTACACTCCCATGTTTATTTAAACATTCTTTATGATAGCTGACTTATGGAATCAACCTCAGTGTCCATCAGTGGATAACTGAATAAAGAAAATGTGGATCACACGCCTGTAATTCTAGCACTTTGGGAGGCCAAGGTGGGTGGATCACTTGAGATGAGGAGTTCAAGACCAGCCTGACCAACGTGGTGACACCCCATCTCCACTAAAAACACAAAAATTAGCCAGATGTGGTGGCAAGCACCTGTAATGTGGGGAAAATGGGGAGATGACTGCCTAAGAGTAAAAAATCTCAGCCAGTAGAAATATGTTTTTAGTTCTATTGCAGAGTATAGCGAATAGAGTTAATAATAGAATATTGTACCTTCCAAAATTGCCAAGAGAGTAAATTTCAGATGGTCTCATCACAAAAAATGCTAGGTATTTGAGGTGACTCATACATTAACTAGTTTGATTTAACGATTCCACATTGTATTCATAAATCATAGCATTCCTTTGTACCTCACAAATTTATAAAAACATACACTGTCAATTTATAATTTTTAAAAAGAGAAAAATACAGCAACTCCTGATTTTTACTTTTTATAGCATTCTCGATTTTTGAAATATTGACCAAATTCATGAATCTCTTACATTAAAAATTATATTGAAATATCTGTAGAAATTTTCATAAAAGGTGGTTAGAACGATGGACTGAAATATTTCAGATATCAACAGCATGCACTGCTTTAAATTTTTCTTTCAACTAAAATCATACTGATCAACATATATTAAATCACACAAAAAAGTGTTAAAGTTTTGTTGTACATTTGTGGAGCTATGCAGTAAATTTTGTTCTAAATTATATATTTAGTATATTGAATTTTTTGCTGTTTAAATTTGAACTCAATTAAAGTATACTTTTTAAAGAAAAGGTGGATCATGGCATTTTTCTTTTTTCATTTTATGTTTCTGAGGAATATTAAATAATTGACTCAGTCAACAAGGTGGTGATAGGTATGACGGGGCATATATGAATACAGAGAGGTTTCCATGTTAAACAATAATACCTGTCAAGTTTCTACGCTCAGCAAATGACACCAACACGCTTTTATTTTCAACATGCAATACATTATCTGACCTCCTCCAGCTACCTTGTTTTGTTAGAAATTTTCTCTTTCCTTGTGATGCCTATCAATAAAGGCACCAAGCACATATATTTTAGCATGAATTCATATTGCTTTTAGGTATGATAAAGCATAACAAAACAGTTTAGTCCACGTGGGATATATAATACAATCAATTTGCGAGAAGAGCAAACTTGTACTAACTTCACACTATTACTGATGTGAATGTTTTTTCTCTTATTGCTAGTCTTAATACAGGGATTTTTTTATGTCTAAATACAAATGATGTAGCAAGGGTACATATTCAAGTCCAAAGGGAAATGTTTTATTCAGCAAGAAATATCTTTAAATCACTTGATGTGTTTTACAAATGAGTTCTAATAGAAAATAGGATTTTATTTATTGGGAAGAAAAACTGGCAAAATGGTAATACTCTAATACCATTTTGGTAATGACTAGGTCTGTAATGCATTATTTGTTTTACAGGAAGTATTGTAAAATTATAGAAGTAAAAGACATAGTCATTTATTATTTTTCCCTTCAGCAGGGCAGACTAAGTATTTTTCAACATATTTCATTCTTTTGGCAGTTTTAGTTAATTTATTTATCTAGTGCATTTCAGCTAAAAAGCAATATCCACTTCCTTTTTTACTTTTCTATAATATTGACAGATAAAGCACAATAATTATTATAAAGCTATCTACTCATATTTTTATAGCATATGTGGTAGAAAATTTACTTGAAACTTGAATCACATAGGGAAAAATAAAGATAAAAAGTCCACAAATATATTATACATAAGAGATGCATATATTTGTAGAGTACAGCAACAAGATTATTCAGTAGGCAATCCAAGATCTAAGATTTGTGCAGTTTTCAATTGTGTGGAGGCAGAAACAAGGAGTAGTAAATTGATTTAGCACACTGAACTCGTGGACACTGAACAGTAACAAGAAAATTGAACATATTTTGTTTTATGCATATAAAAGAAGTACTATTGAAGATGAGCATTCATTTATTTACTTAACAAATATGTATAAAACATATGCTCTATGCCAGGCAATAATCAAAAGGCAAAACAGACAAAACTTTCCATGACCGTAGAGCTTACCTCCTAATTGAGAGTAACAGATCACACACACTGTTTATTAAAAGGAGATAAGTGTTTAAGAAGAAAAGGAAACAGACAAGGGGAACAGGAACACAGGTTGAAGCTAAGGCATGTGTGGGAGAGTGCAATGTTGCCGATGATATTTGAGAAAGACTTTCAAAAGATCTTTTGAAATTCTACAAAAGGAATCTGACATGAATATTCTTGTTACAGCCCTCCTTAAGCCTGTCTTCTTCATCCCCTTCAGATATTGTCACAAATCACTTTCTTTGTATTCTTTTCAGATTTCTTCCTTCCTTTAATGTTTGTTCAAATTTCACCTTTTCAATGACTCCTATACTTAAAATTTTAATTCTACACTCCTACATTTAACTCCACTCTCTACGTATTTTCCCTTGAGTTTATTTTGTGCATTTGTCACCATCTCTTGAACTATATATTTTACTTCCTAGTTAGTGTATTCTCTATCTTTCCCAAACAGAATATAAATTTCATGAAAGTAGAAATTTCTTTTTTTCCCTGATGCTATAGTTGGACCCCTTAAATAGCATTTAGAAGGTGCTGAAATATTTATTGAATATACATTTGAATAATCAAACTATCGTCTTTGGCACAGTGATTTCCTTCACTATTGTTTGTTTGTTTTTTGTTGTTGTTTCTGTTTTTTGTTTTTTTTTGAGACGGAGTCTCGGTCTGTTGCCCAGGCTGGAGTGCAGTGGCCCAATCTCGGCTCACTGTAAGCTTCACCTCCCGGGTTCGCGCCATTCTCCTGCCTCAGCCTCCTGAGTAGCTGGGACTACAGGCGCCTGCCACCAGGCCCTATTAATTTTTTGTATTTTTAGTAGAGACGGGGTTTCACCGTGGTCTCGATCTCCTGACCTGGTGATCCGCCCACCTCGGCCTCCCAAAGTGCTACGATTACAGGCGTGAGCCATTGCACCCAGCCTCCTTCACTTTTTATATCCAGTAAACTATTACATCTTGTTTTTTTTTTCTCCTAAATATCTCTTTAATTTGCACACATATCTGAATTTTTTTGACATCAAGAGACCATGCTTTCTCATCTTGACTGCTACAACTCCCTGCTGCTATTCTCAGCCTTGGCCTTTGCCCTTTCAAGTCCCTTCTCTTCATTTTAGTGAAAAGGACCATGTTATAATGTATATATGATTAATTCATTTCCATTTTTACGAATTCTTAATTGAGTCCTGTGGTTCTTAAAATAAAGTCCTAAACCCAGTATAATATAGCTGTGCCAACCGCTCCAGACTCACATTCTGCCATTTCCACTCTTTCTTGATATCAAGATCATACTGCCACTTTTCAGTTGACAAAGGTCACAATGTTTTTTTTTTTCTTTTCCCCCTTTATATGGTGTTTTGCACATAACAAACCTACTCCCAGAATATCTGCTCATGTTCACTTTCCCTCAGTTTCCTTCCCTTTTATGGCAATTCATTTTCTCAGGTAAGGTTTCTCTATCCCCTAGAACTTTGATCTATAATATTACTCATATACCTAAGCTTTTCATTTATAGCCCTCATCTCATCTTATAAACATAGATTTGAGAGATTGTTTTATTAATTTATGTCTCCTCTATGGGTTGTGTGCTTGATGAGAATGGTGATTATTTCTGGTATGTTCACCATTTTTGTCCTCGGCACCTTGCACAGAATAGATGTTCAAAAATACAGCCAACCAATCAACCAAACAAACAAAGAAAGATGAACAAGAGCAGTTTGGATTCTTTGCCAATAGAGTGATAAGAACAGGAAAATGTGACTGGATTAACACTGGCAAAATTAACAATGAAAATCCGGTGGAATCACTACCCTCTGATGTTGGTTCAGGTAGGGTGGCTGAATAATACTAAAACAGTAAGACCATATGAAATAAACAAGTAAATGAAGTTTTGAAACTTGTGTAAGTCCACACACAAAGAATATATAAATCCAATTGAGGACTTGCATATTTCTGTTATTATTTTTTCTTTTTCATTATGCTTGACATTTTTGAAACTGAATTTTGTTACAGTCCATTAGCCTATCGTTACATGCTGGTATGATGAGATTGCACTGAGATGCATAGCATAACATTTTAGCATGAAATTACATGGTTTCATGGATTGTATGTTGTGGAGATTGTTTCAGCTTGGCCTTGATGCTGAGTTTGTGAGCAGGTAGCTTGTTGTGATAGAGTGAAATGAAATTGGTGCCCAATCATTGGAGAAAGTTGTAATGATGTATGAAATGAAAAATCCCAGCCCACCCAGTGCAAAGAGAATACAAACTCTCCTTTGCAATCACTACTATGCTATTTTCTCCAAATTATCATTCAACTGCAGAAAAATGAAAAGTCCATGGCAAAACCAAAACTTGGAGTTTTTCAGGGAAAGTGAGAGGTAAGATTCATTGGGGGATTTGGGAAAATGAAGAAGTAGGTATTTTACTGTAAGCAAAGTAAAGTATTTTCACCATGAATATACCCCCACTTAAATAAGCTCCAATAATAATCCAATAAAGCACACATGTGCACACACAGTGCATGCATACTTGCACACACACACACCATAGAAAACTACCTATCCTGAAAAAAACACTTTGAAAGCATTTATGTGGAAACCTCAATTCTATAAACTATTTTAAGCAAACTTTATGGTTTTTTTTCTTTATAATGCTTTGGAGAAGATAAGGGGAGTTCTTAATTAATGAAATCATTCATTAGGCAACTATTTGTTAAAACTATTATGTGTCATACACAGTATGCATCACTGTGACACAACTAGGTAAAACATCAAATATCTCTTCTTTACTGAACTTTACATTCTAATTCTGGCAATCAGGAGAATGAAGTCTATAATATATTTGTAGTAAGTGTTATGGAGAATAATAAAATATAGAGGATAATTGAAAGAGTGGCATGAAATTTTTATTATAAGTAAGTTCCCCAAAAAGTGTTCACTGAGACTTTTCTGAGAAAAGTCTTGAAGAGGGCAAGGGGACAAGCCATTTCACTATTTGGGAAAAAGTACATTACAAGCACAGAGAAAAACAATGTGAATAGGCAAGAGAGGGCCTGAAATATTTGGGACAACTAATGATATAAACATGGATATGCAAATTGAGTTAGAGAAAAATTGGAAAAATAAATGAGAGAGTTAATGGGAGGAGGCAGTCATGTAAAAAGTTGTAGGTTATTGTATGCTCTTCGTTTTATTCTGAAGTAGGAACACATTGCAAAGTTTGTAGCTATGCAGTGGCATGGTCAGGAGTGTTAAAAGAGAAACACTCAGGTTGCTTTACGGAAGAATGAAAATAAGTCAGGAAATAGTGCATTAATTCAGGAGAGATGAAATGATAGCTTATACTAGGATGAAAGCAGTAGAAGTGATGTTAGAAAACATAAAACGGAAAGAGAAAAATGAACCTAAAACTATTTTTTTCTCTACTGAAGTGGTTTTATCTTAGTCTATTTATTTTTTAAATTTCAACTTTTAGATACAGAGGGTACATGTGCAGGTTTCTTACATGGTATATTGCACCCGGGTAGTGAGCATAGTACCCAATAATTTTTAAACTACACCTGCCTCCCTTTCTCACCCCTGTAGTAGTCCACAGCATGTCTTGTTCCCATATTTACGATCATGTGTGCTCAATGTTTAGCTCCTAATTACAAGCAGGAACATGCAGTATTTGGTTCTTTGTTCCTGTGTTAATTCACTTAGGAATATGGCCTCTAGCTTTATCCATGTTGCTGGCAAAGGAAATGATTTAATTCTTTTTTTTTTTTTTTTTTTTTTTGTGGCTGTGTAGTAGTATTCCACAGTGTGTATGTGCCACATTTTCTTTATTCAACTCAACATTGATAGGCACCTGGGTTGATTCATGTCTTTGTGAATAAATGTTCACTTTATTATGAACAGAGTGGTGATGAATGTATGAGTGGATGCATCTTTTTATACAATGGCTTATTCTCCTTTGGGTATATACCTAGTAATGGGATTGCTGGGTAGAATAGTAGTCCTATTTTAACTTCTTTGAGAAACTGCCAAACTCTTTTTCACAGTTGCTGAACTCATTCACATTCCCACCAACAATGTATGCGTGTTCCCTTTTCTCTGCAGCCTCATCAGCATCTGTTGTTTATTGACATTTTAATAATAGCCATTCTGACTGGTTGAGATGGTATCTCATTGTGGTTTGATTTGCATTTTTCTGATGATTGGTGATGATGAACATTTTCATATGTTTGTTGGCTACTTGTGTGCCTTGTTTTGAGAAACGTCTATTCATGTTCTTTGCCTGTTTTTAGTGAGGTTATTTGTTTTTCACTTATTGATTTGTTTAAGTCCCTTATAGATTCTGGACATTAGACCTTTGTTGGATATATAGTTTGCAAATATTTTCTCCCATTTTGCAGGTTGTCTGTTTACTCTGTTGATAGTTTCTTTTGCTGTGCAGAAGCTGTTAAATTTAATTGGGTCCCACTTGTCCATTTTTGTTTTTGTTGCAATTGCTTTTAGGGACTTAGGCAAAAATTCTTTGCCAAGGCTGATGTCAAAAAGGGTATTTACTAGGTTTTCTTCTAGGATTTTTATAGCTAAAACTACTTTAAATGAGAAACATTACTACACTGAATGAGAAAAAGGAAAAAAGGGACTAATCCAGGTAACTTTCAAACATAGAATTTTTATAACATATCCTGAAACTAATGAGAAAAAAATTCCAAACAATTATAAAATTTTAGTTACTATGTTTCGCAGGCCTTTGTTTCTTGTTGTTGTTGTTGTTGTTTTTCACAGTAGTTTGAATTAGGGACTCTGAGTTAATATTCTGTGTCTTCGAGGAAGGATGTAATAAGTAAATATATTGAAGATAATATAATATGAGCCAAGTTTCTCATTTTTGGAGAAGGATGCTACATATATAAAAGGGGGAGGAAAGTCTAAAATAAATCTTAGGGTATTAGATTGGAATTTAATGTATCAGCATAAATTCAAATATAGTCATGTGGCACATAACAATGTTCATGTCAACAATGGCCAAATACATGATGGTGGTTTCATAAGATACTAATATTATATTTTTACTATACCTTTTCTATGTTTAGATATGTTTAGATACACAAATACTTATTACTGTGTTATACTTGCCTAAGTATTCAGTACGATATCATGTTATACAGGTTTCTACCTATACGAGTGTAAAAAGCTATTCTCTGGAGCCTAGGTGTGTAGTAGGCTATTCCATTTGATTTGTATAAGTACACTCAATCATATTTGCACAATGACAATATCACCTAACAATGTGTTTTTTAGATGTTAAGGGATGTATGGCTATAACGGATATAGAAATAGATACATATAAGCACACACATGTTTGAAGGGATGGGGTTGCCCCTTCACACCTGTGGGTGTTTCTCGTTAGGTGGAACAAGAGACTTGGAAAAGAAACAGACACAGAGACAAAGTATAGAGAAAGAAAAAAGGGGGCCCAGGGGACCTGCGTTCAGCATATGGAGGATCCTGCCGGCCTCTGAGTTCCCTTAGTATTTACTGATCATTTTCGGGTGTTTCTCAGAGAGGTGGATGTGGCAGGGTCATAGGATAATAGTGGAGATAAGGTCAGCAGATAAACAGGTGAACAAAGGTCTCTGCATCATGAACAAGGTAAAGACTTAAGTGCTGTGCTTTAGATATGCATACACATAAACATCTCAATGCCTTAAAGAGCAGTATTGCTGCCCGCCTGTCCCACCTCCAGCCCTAAGGCGGTTTTTCCCCTATCTCAATAGATGGAACATACAATCGGGTTTTATGCCAAGACATTCCATTGCCCAGGGGACGGGCAGGAGACAGATGCCTTCCTCTTGTCTCAACTGCAAAGAGGCGTTCCTTCCTCTTTTACTAATCCTCCTCAGCACAGACCCTTTACAGGTGTTGGGCTGGGGGACTGTCAGGTCTTTCCCCTCCCACGAGGCCATATTTCAGACTATCCCATGGGGAGAAACCTTGGACAATACCTGGCTTTCCAAGGCAGAGGTCCCTGCGGCCTTCCGCAGTGTTTGTGTCCCTGGGTACTTGAGATTAGGGAGTGGTGATGACTCTTAACTAGCATGCTGCCTTCAAGCATCTGTTTAACAAAGCACATCTTGCATAGCCCTTAATCCATTTAACCCTGAGTTGACACAGCACATGTTTCAGGGAGCACAGGGTTGGGGGTAAGGTTACAGATTAACAGCATCTCAAGGCAGAAGAATTTCTCTTAGTACGGAACAAAACGGAGTCTCCTATGTCTACTTCTTTCTACACAGACACAGTAACAATCTGATCTCTCTCTTTTCCCCACACATATTTCCTGTTTTTGTTTTTCCTCCGAGAAAGCATACAAACAACGATACCCTGGTAAAAATGAATATCACTGGTGCCCAGGTGTTGTGATTTAAATACTACTTGCCACTGAAACAAGGAAAAATGATTCCAGGGCTGTGTAATAAAGTGTTGAGGGACTGACAGGAACATGTCAAAGGACACAGAGGCTAGCTTGAAGTGGGCCTCACTGACCAAATCAATTTGAACATCAGATCAAAAAATGATAGTAACGCATTGTAACCCATAGGCTAATATAAAAATCTGTAAGTCCATAATAATATAAACATAAACTTAATTCATAGGGAAAGAAAAAATTTATTTACAGTAGACTTCCAACTAATTAACCAATAAATGTAGACAACAGGATGTAGTTAATTAATCACAATTTGGCAGTCATCAGTTATAATTGATTCAATCAGGAATCATCAATGGAAGCTAAATACAGTAAGTAAAAGTTTGATGAGGAACAGGATGTTGATATAGTATCATAGTATCTGCCCACCAATTACTCACTAATTGCAAGGAATAAAACAGTATCTTTACAGAGGATAAACCTGACAGGTACCATTTGAAACCAGTGATCAAAATTAACATCACCAATAATGAGACAAACTTACATCATGTATTTTCTTATATTATGCATTGGCAAATTCACAACATCACTGTATGGCACTTGTGCCAAAAATTGATAACCTGAATTGTTGGGAGCAAGTCCTGCAAAATCTGGCCATAAACTGGCCCCAAAACTGGCCATAAATAAAATCTCTGCAGCACTGTAACATGTCCATAATGACCCTAACGCCCAAGCTGGAAGGTTATGGGTTTGCGGGAATGAGGGCAAGGAGCTCCTGGCCCGCCCAGGGCGGAAAACCCCTTAAAGGCATTCTTAAGCCACAAACAAAAGCCTGAGCTATCTGTGTCTTAAGGGTGTGTTCCTGCTGCAGTTAATGCGGTTCAACCCTTCCTTTCCCTTAAGGGATACTTTTAGTTAATTTAATATCTATAGAAACAATGCTAATGACTGGTTTGCTGTTAATAAATATGTGGGTAAATCTCTGTTCAGGGCTCTCAGCTCTGAAGGCTGTGAGACCCGTGATTTCCTACTTCACACCTCTATATTTCTGTGTGTGTTTTTAATTCCTCTAGCGCCACTGGGTTAGGGTCTCCCCGGCCGAGCTGGTCTCGGTACTGAATCAAAATGAAAAAATGTTAAGACAAATTCTACCAAATGACCACCTCTTACTCTGTAGGTCAAGACAGTGACAGACAAAAATAGGACTTAGGAAGTATCCTGAATTGTAGGTGACTAAAGTAACCTAGCAAGGAAATGCAGTACTATATTTCCTGATTTTAAGAATTATACTGTGGTTATGTCAAGAAATGTAATTGTTAGGAAATACACACTGAAATATTTAGAATAAAAGGCATAATGTCTGTAACTTACTCTCAGATGGTTAAAGGTTAATAAATACTTGCAGAGAAAGATTAAGGCAAGTAGGCCAAATTTAAATAAGTGCTCAGATCTGTTAAAAAAGGTTTATAAAAGTTCTATGTACAATTCTTGCATCTTTTTTTGAAGTTTGAAGTTAAATAAAAATAAAAGCTTAATAAAAAAATTTATTGGACTTCTTTATTCTTTTAGGAAGACATAACATCTTTGCAATATTGAATCTTCTAATGTGGGAAGGGTCTACTTATTTCCTCTATTCTTTTTTTGTTTTGTTTTTTGAAATATTTCTCTTTTTTTTTTCTTGTTATTTCACAGCAAGATTTATTGATACATCCAAAAGAAAGAAATAAAAATCATTTTGTCACACTATATATAGATAATAGATACAGTGTTTCTTGTACACACATTACATCAGTTTTTACACAAGAAAAATATACATAAAAATGTAAACATTTGCATATAAAAACTGTTAAATTAAACAAGGATGAGGTGACAAAAGGAGACCAATCCATTATTATTTCATCAAATTTTTTAAACTGTAATATAGTACATTCATTGAGAAATATTTCTATTTCTCTCAGTACAGTTTTATAGTTTTCTAGAAAGATATCATGTTCATACTTTATAAAGTTATTTTCAAGCAGTTTTTAGTTGTGGCTTCCATTGTAAATGGATTTTTTTTTTTTGAGATGGAGTCTCGCTCTGTCGCCCAGGCTGGAGTGCAGTGACGTGATCTTGGTTCACTGCAACCTCCGCTTCTCAGGTTCATGCCATTCTCCTGCCTCAGCCTCCCGAGTAGCTGAGACTACAGGTGCCCGCCACCACACCTGGCTAGTTTTTTATATTTTTAGTAAAGATGGGGTTTCTCCATGTTACCCAGGATGGCCTCGATTTCTTGACCTCGTGATCTGCCCGCCTCGGCCCCCCAAAGTGCCGGGATTACAGGGATGAGCCACTGCGCCTGGCTGTAAATGGAATCTTTTAATTAAAAGTTAAATTTTGATGTTTATATATTTTCCTTATATATAGCTATTCAAATAATAATGTCTTAATAAGTCTAATAGTTTGTCATTTAATAATTTTTTATTTTGTGGGTATATAATTGTATTATCTGAAAGAAACAAAAATATATGTTTTATTTTTCTTCTTTTTAAAATATGTTACCGAAACATTCATAACAATCTACCACAGGAGGGATAGGAAAAAACTCTTTATACTGATGATCCTAATTATAAAAATTCTAATATTTATTATGACTACTTATTTACAAACATTTATATTTTTTAAGAAATGAGAGGTGTATGTAACCAAGAATTTAAATTTCATCCATGCTCATAGACTTATCTGTAAGGTTTCTTCATGCAAGAAGAAGAAAAAATGTTTGGCTGAGTAGTCATTTTGATATTTAGCAAATATTTTTATAGAATGTGCATGAACTTGATTTACCTTTCTTAAGTTTATTTATTTATTTATTGAGACAGAGTCTCACTCTGTTGCTCAGACTGGAGTGCAGTGGCGAGATCTCTGCTCACTGCAAACTCCGCCTCATGGGTTCAAGCGATTCTCCTGCCTCAGCCTCGTGATTAGCTGGGATTACAGGTGCCCACTGCCATGCCCAGCTAACTTTTGTGTTTTTAGTAGAGACAAGGGTTCACCATGTTGGCCAGGCTGGTCTCAAACTCCTGACCTCAGGAGATCCACCCGCCTCCACCTCCCAAAGTGCTGGGATTATAGGCATGAGCCACTGCGCCCAGCCACCTTTCTTAAGTTTTAACATTACTTGGCCATATAAACTTTTAAATTCTTAAACACAAATACTTTTTATTTTATGCAACATGAAGCAGGTGAGCTAATATTTACTAAGTCCTTTGCTTCTTTGAATAGATCTTAGGACTAAATAAGTCATTGGTTATGTTATCAATGTTTCTGTTGAAATAACCATGGACCAGAAAGCAGCAGCTTTTGCTCTGACAGAAAGGAGCAGGGAAAAGAAGCAAAATAAAAGGGAATGTGACTTGGTCCAGGAATAAGACTACTGGGATTGGCACATCTGCCTTTTTACATGATAACCCTGAAGTCCAAACTGTCCTGTAACAAACATGCTTGAGATTTCTTGGAAATAGTTTCTTTCTGATTAAAAAAAAAAATATGTAAAAATAAAGTTCTTTAAAACCCCTAAAGCCTTATGGTTTAGAACTCTCATCATCTAAGAATGTCTTGTTAAAAGCTGCTGCGGCCATCTTGGGTCCCTAAATAAAAAGACAAGAGATCATGGAAATGGGAACTTAGCACACTAATGCCTTTGAAGTAGTGTATTACAACCTCCAAATTCTGAAGTAATATAACTAACCCATTATTCACCAGATACTGTCCTGTTAGAAGCTGAGCAAACCTTATCTGTAATGGTAAACATGGCAGAGATCCAAAGCAGTGATATCATTGCCAAATAGGGTCATTAACATGGTAGCTACCTCCAGCCACAACCAGCCGAAGTGGGATAATGTGAGATCATAAGAATCCCTTAAGCTGGCACTGGTTAAAAAAAAAAAAAAAATATGGGGAAGTGGGATAAAAAGAAATTGATACTTTTCAGATGTCAATTTTAAAAGTTGGCTTTGTTTTTGTTTGTTATTTGTATGCTCAATTAATGTATCATTTTGATTTTAAATACTTATATGCCAGGACTGGAGAGTGAAAGTCAATTAATACGAGTAGATAAATAACACACTGTCTTTAATTAATTGCTCTAGCCATGCTATGAAATGTTATAGGAAATTAACCCAGTCACAGTTATTGGGTGTACCTAATACTGTTATGAGGAAGAGAAAGAGCAAATATAAGCAAAATATAGAAGAACACAGATGTTTTATTAACTTTAGCACTATTGTAGCAAGAGATTATGTTATGTTTTTAAGTAGTTATTATCTCATTTAATACCTAAACCACTTCTACTGTAGGCGTTACAAGCATGTTTTAAGGTGGGGAAATCGAGGGTTAGAGAGGTCATGTAATTTGTCATGGATCACACAACTAACAAGCACTGGAATCAGGGTCAGGAATCTGTTCTCCACATCATCAAAGTCATGCTACAAAAAGCTTACATTACATTATATTTTTTTCTGACCCCTGGGAAGTTGAAACAAAATGTTTTCCTTGACTCTATGCTGCAAAACTGTCAAATTGAAGAATGTCTTCTTTAACAATATCTTTGAGCTGCTTTATTAAATAAGCCTGCTTAAAGTCTTCAGAACTCTGCTAATTCTCAGTTACTTTTCGACTTACTGTCCATAATTCAATAATCAAACCAGTTTATTAGGGCTGCAGTTTGTTGTTATTCTTTGGAAAAAAACAGACAGATGATACTTATATTGCTAAATAATGTTTGTCTCCAGGCCTAAAATAATTACAGACATATTAGAGAAAGAAGCAAAGGGACAGATCAGAAGAAGGGAGGTTGTCTTTTGCTGAAAACAAACAATTAAGAAAGGAGGCAAAGATGAGTTTCAGAAAATAGAAATCAAAAGATGATGTATTAATAAATGTGTTTTTTTAACAAATTGTTGAGATTATGTATATATAAGAAAAGAAACGGCTAAACTTTTAGGGCAGCATAGGTTCAATAAATGTGTTAGTTCTATACTTTTAGATTAGAAGAATGTGTATGTATAATATTTCATGCTTTTATAAAAACATTTTGCAAATTTATCTTACTATACATAATACAAGAAACTAGGGTGGATTAAATACATATAAAGTTTAGATAAAAGAATTCATGAATTATCTCTAGAGACTGAATAATCTGGCTTTAGATATAATGATTTCAAAATATAAATCAATCATTAAATTCTAAGAACAGAGATCCCAATTTGTTGAATTACCTGGGCCAAACAAGTTAAATTGTTTAATAAAAGTTTGTGTTGATTTAAGGATTTAAGAGTTAGAAAAATAATCTGGAATTGTAGCATGAAACAACAACAACAAAGATAGCAATAATAATGTTATGCAGTTTAGATGAAATTTAAGTTGTATGAAAAAGATAGGATTGGTGATGCTGATTTAATGCAATTTGTGTGAAAGAAGCAAAGAGATCTCAAATAAATATAGTGTTAAAGTGCACCAACATTATAAATTTTCTCTGCTTTCTACCTAGGTGACATTGCTGCTACCGAGCAATTGTACTCTTCTAATTCTCAAATTAATAGGCCTTTGATTTTCCTGTATAGTCCCTGGTTTTATGTGTGGACCAGATGAGATGTTTTGCATGAGAAGCAAACGAGAAGCAGGAGCTGCATTCTTTATATGCTTGTGTCATTTCAGGCCATTAAGTGCTGATACAGACTATGCACATTGCCACTTATCTGTGGAGCAGCCATGCCTCCAATTTCTTAAGGTAACTGCCAGGTCTACTTGGTCATCTTCTCCAACCCTGGGCGAGGAGTTTGGCTCCGTGGTGAAGGATGTCGTTGTCATCTTCAAGTCACTTACATCTCAGAAGTTGGATACTCAAAGATGGTAAGAGATCAACATGGGGTTCCAGTCCAACCTCGTAGGTCCCAGCTTATTATATCAGGTTTCAATTAATATCTGTCTTCTCATAATAAGCCATTATCTTTCCTTCCTGACTGCCTCCTCTTCTTCCTATAAAACCCAGCATTACAGGCAGAAAAATCAAATTTACATAGAAAGCTTTACTGGAATAACCAGTATCCAAATTGTAAAAAGACAATATATATGCATGTAGATACATATAATTATATTTACATTGGATATCACATTAACATTAGAATTACTGTATGTGGATATATATCAATTATACTTATATAAATTTTATGTAAGTCTTCAATAACTGTTTCTCTTATATGTTATGTTCTATTATTATATCCTAAAACTTTTTTATTATATTCAGAAAAAAGTTATAATTCTAGCTTTAAGAAAAAATAATACTCTTTGACTCTTTCTACTCTGCTATTAAGAAAATATTTATTTTCCAGTAACTCAAATAGCTTTAAAAATCTGGAAGACTGTTTTCATTCATGAGTGCAGCATTCTTCGTTATCCTTCTGAGTCTCCATTAATTATACCTGTTTTAAATTCTCTTTCTTCTAATACTATTTGGTCCTTTCCTCACCTTATTGGATTCTTGTGAAGAATTTGGTGCAGCTAGGTGTGGTGGCCCATGCCTGTAATCCCAGGACTTTCGAAAGCCGAGGTAGACAGGTCACTTGAGCCCAGGAGTTCAAGACCACCCTGGGCCACATGGCAGAACTCCATCTCTACAAAAAATACAATTATTAGTTGGCCATGCCCAACTAATTGACTTGTGCCTGTGGTCCCAGCTAATTGGGAGGCTGAGGTGGAAGGATCACCTGAGCCTGGGAGGTTGAGGCTGCAGTGAGTATTGATCATGCTACTGTACTCCAGCTTGTGTCTCAAAAAAAAAAAGAAAAAAAATTTAGTACTGTTTATTCATTTCAATTACCTATTCATTATTATTATTTTTCCAATATATTTAACAATTTGTGGCTTGGTGTTTTACACTGTATATTCATTTCTCCTATTCCTGATTGAGGACACCTGTTTTCATGTCAAATGGTAAAAGGGAAGCAGGAGAGGCTCTGGGCAAGGTATGTGGCGGTCCTGTTTCCTTTGGTGCCTACAATGCCTGCCATTAATCTCAGCCATGCCTTTTCAGTCACTGCTTCAGCATTTGAGTGAATGTTCCTGCTACTTAATATTCTTTAATACGTGACAGTGTTGTGTGGGGCAGTCCATCCGGTATCCCAAGTTACCTCCTCATTTCACCCTCTTTTATTTGCCACAGGTTCTGCCCCTAATCTTTCTCCCATTCACTTGTGCCTGTTCCTTGTTTCTGCAGTGTCTAATGCACAGCAGAAGCACAGTAAATGTTCATGAAACTGAATTGGACATGTCGAGGTAACACTGGCTAAGCATACAACACAGATGATACTGAAAGGGTTTCTCACTTGGGACAGGATTTAAGTGGATGATTCCTCAGTGTTCTTGTAATGTTTAAAGTGTATGATTCAAATCACTGTGTATGATTCCGTGTTGCTTGGGACTGTCAAGGTAATATCTTCCTTACTGCTATGTCTCTTTAAACCTTCTTGATAATTAAATTTAAAAAAAGAACATAAATAAAGGAACACGCCCCCAGAACTTTTCATTATTAATGTTCTATGACTAAATTGGAAATCTGCTACTGTACCCCAAGGGGGTGATTAATTTAGCAGACTAAGAGTTTTGATTAAAAAGGAATGAAATGTCTGACACGTAGTCTATTTATCAGTTATTATGATATGAAAACGCTCTAATCATTGTGGTGCCTAAATTAAGACTTTGCAGCCTAAATGTCACTTCATTTTGCTTCTTTTGATTTGGTGATGTTTTATGGGCTTATTATCTGCGAATGTGTATGCATGTGCGTGTGTGAATGGCACACATTCTTACTGATCCTCAAAGAAAAATAATGCGGCAAGAAAGCTTTCTGACACAAGCAGTGTTCCCTATATCTCCATGTTTCAGGAGAAATGAGGAATATGCAGAGAATTTTACAATTCTTAATTTAGCTGATTATTTTAAAAATTCAGATGTGATTGTGAAATATATTCTATTGGTATTAAGCAGCAAAAAATATTAATTAGAAGTTATAATTTAAAGTTTTCTTTTCATATGAGACTGATTTTGTTAGACACAAATATTAAGATAAAAATTATATCATATCAATAATTTTTATGTTATCTCTACTTTCAAATTAAACTACATAGAAACAAGGAAAAAATCAATATAAGTTTTTAGATAATGCTCATTCAATAAGTATAAACTGGTTGGATTCTTTTATGCCTATAGAACATGCTAAATATTCAAGTGTTAATGAAAACATAAAATAAATAGCATAACATAATTTTGAATATTGATTTTGTAATTTACAAAAATATTTGCCCTATTTTAACCTCTCTCTTCCTGAATAATTTTACTACCTATCCCCACTTGAAGAATTAAATAAAATAGTATTTCCTTATAATCTCTCTCTGTCTCTCTTTTTCTTGCCTCCCTCAATATGGAATCACAACCAGTGTTTTTTATTGATTTCTAAGCAACTTTCAAAACATAACCTAAGTAAGAGTGATTGACTGGGTTCCTCTTTCTCAATCGTATTTCTAAGCCAGTTTTAAAGATTTAAAAGGCTCAGACCTGGAACAAGACAGGTTATATTTGGAGGAATAATGATCCAATTCTTCACACTTCTTCCCACCCCAATTTATAGATTCAAAAATGATTCCGTATCTTGTGATTAAAGAAGCAAGAAAGCAGTAGGATCCCAGAATAAAAATAAGGTCATCAGAAAACAAAAAACAAAAAACAAAAAAACACTCACTCAGTCTAAGACACTATTCAACTCCTGTGGACTCCAATTTCAAAGGCTCAAGTCATTCAAAATCCCCAAATAAAAGATGGACTAGGATACTCAAGAGGTGTGTGAAAAGTAATCGTAATTAAAATAATGTAACAATAATTAATACTCATCAATATCTCACTATACTGTATCAAACACCATGAAAATTAACTTCTATATATTTTATTATTCAGATTTTATAATGAGGTAGATAACAGCATTGTCCTCATTTTATAGCTTCATTGCCCCTCATAAATAAATTATCCACAATCAGATAACTAGGCGGAAGAGAGTGGACTCCTATTACCAAAACCCAGGCTCTTAATTGCTACTAACAGTATATATGCTCTGAGTACTAGTAGCTGCTAATTGACTTACACATAGACTTCTCCCCAGTATTGTGCAAATTGAACTACTAATCTGGGACTGCTCTATGATGCAAAAATCATAGACCAAATACTATGTATCAGAGAACCTTCCTTGTAACAGATGTTTGGCATCTGACTTGCTTGTTTGTCTCATCTATTCGGTTTTAGAGATGGTCTTAGATTAATGTGGTATAAGAGTGATGAGAGGATTGATTTTATAATTCGAAATACCTGAGAGGGAATCATGTCTATGCCACAAACTAGCTACATGAGACTTTTATCAGTCACTTCTCTTTCCTAGCCTTTCAGTTTCCTCACATATAACATGACTTCTAGATTAATCTGTAAATGTTCACGCCTTCTAGATTGCCTTTTAGATTATTCCGTAAATGTATATGATAAATGCAAGCTGTGTCATGCTGTGATTGATACAGAATAAGAAATCAAATATGGTAGATATATTACTAAATATTTCCTGTTTCTGAGAATGGAAGAGAGTATCAGCCACTTCACTTTTTCTGCTTTATGGTGGATTCTAGCTGAAATTCCAATCTAGATACTATTTACATATGTTTTTGTTCTCTCTTCTGTCTCTCTCTCTCTCTCTCCTTTTTTTTCTTTGAGACGGGGTCTCACTTGGTAGCACATGCTAGAGTGCAGTGGCGAGATTGCAACCTCCGCCTCCTGGGCTCAGGTGAGCCTCCAACCTCAGTCTCCCCAGGAGCTGGGATTACAGGCACACATCACCATGCTCAGCTACATTTTGTATTTTCTTTAGAGACAAGGTTTCACCCTTTTGCCCAGGCTCTCGAAGTACTGTCACTACAGGCATGAGCCACTGCCTCAGACCCTGTTTTCTCTTTTAATCTTTACAAGAGGCTGGGCATCAGGTTGGATAAGGAGGAAGTTGAGTGTTGGAGATTTTACAGAATGCAAACGAAAATTAAGGGTTTCCTAATCTATATCCTGTCTGTTCAAATTGTACTTCACAGTGTTTCCTTGTGCCCATTGAACTTGTGCCACTCCCCTCTGAAATACTCAACAGCACTTCAAGTCTCTTCTACCTTAAGAGTTCCCTCAATAACTGCTGATAAAGAGAAGTTTGAAAACTGCAAACCTAGACATTGAGTACTCTAAAAACTTCCCGTTTTTTGGTTCCAAATTCAACCTTACCCTTCTTCCCAACAGAAAAAAATAGGAAAGCCTTGAGTGGTCTAAGGTAGGCCATTCACTCTTAATAGATCTTGTATTAGATTTAGATTTAGTACTTGCCTCTGGATGACTTGTCTGAACAAGTTGTGTCTCTTTTTTTTTCAATCCCCCCCCATTTATTCTTTTACTTTTTATCCTGTGACAATTTCTAAGCAAAATTAATACAACTAAGTAGTTAAAAAATATAAGAAAAAGGAATAGTGTTCACAGACATGCAAACATAAACGGATCTGGAGCAAATAAAAAGAAGCAGCCTTGAGATGGTCAAGGGAAAAAAATAACCAGCTACAACATATACACTGCCAGGTTCTGCGTTTGAGAAAATAACTGAAATGGCCCAGGTTGGAGAGAGATAGTTCTACTTTTCAGGCAAAGTTGCAGAGAGCTGGTTAAAATAACGTAGATCCATTATGCTCTCTTGATCTTGAAAGGAAGTAAGGAGCGTTTATCTGAAAAAGATGATTTTTTTTTTTGTAAGAAGGGAGCAACTCTGACTTGAGAACACCTTTCTGTCATAGACCAGCAGAGGCTAAATATACTCTCAAAGTAGGATTTCTGTTTTAATTCTATAATAAATGCTTTCAGGAAACTCTGGAAAATGTAGCCCCTTTTTCTTTTCACCTCAAGGTTGTCTTGGGTTTATTGCCATCATTAGTGGAAACTGTAAAGCTAAGCTTATGATTCCATGTATATTTCAAGGTCTGAAGAGCTCAAAGAAAGGTCAGTTACCTTCCTTGCCCCTCTTCTTTTACGGTTATTGGAGTCTGCAGTGCAAGCAGCGATTGCTGGTGGACCACTTGCGTTTCTCTGCTCACTAGATTAAAACCTGGGATGAAGCCCAGAGTGGCAAGAACTTTACATTGGAACTAAACAAGAATTTAAAATCTGCAAGCCTGTTGCCATTTCATGTTTATTTAATACACAGAAAGTTTGACATTCAGACACAGTGTGGGGATAGTGTGATAAGGATAATGCTAACAAAGACCAGTTCTTTCAGATATTTACATTCACATGAGCCACAAAATCATACCTACAACAGCTGTGGATTTTATGCTTGGGCTATTTTGTTTTGTTGAGTTTATTTTCTTTATCACTATTTTTCCTTTGCTAAAAGCAGTGTTTCAGGGAAAGGGAACATGGATAGCCTCAAAATAGATTAGTAGACATTTGATTGGAGATACATTTGGAATGAAAGTAAAGTAACTTATTGTGTGTGATCAGAAACAAATAGGCAAGTGTGACACAACAAATTATATATGATAGCCCTAATAGGAAAGGGGGAGAAGAATGTCAAGAGTAGTCCAGAAAATAAAGTTGTTTCTGGCTGTAAATTGAATTGCTATTTGAGTATGCAAAGAAGTAAATGATATTGAATTGGACACCACTAATATTATGGGTTCTATTCTGACTCCACGGATAGCAGCTTATCCTTTTTTGTAAACATCATTTTTAGTTCCCCATGGAACAGACATGGGGAAATGATAGTGCTATTGTCTCATTTTTATTTGTGCCATCATCATCATATTGCCTTTTAAGAAGCATCCTTCCTATCCTCTGGGATACTCTGGAGGAAAGTAATGAGAGATTACAGTAATCTCTGTTCACTGGGGCAGCAGAAAATACCTGTAACTCTTTGTCTTTCTCACATCTATTTAAATTTGAAGTTACTAGATGAAAAGTCTGTAGATCAACAATATACACTCCCTTACATGATGATTACTCAATTCTTATCAGTAATGCTCAAGGTGGTTTCTGGACTTTGTGCATTTTCATACATTCTAACCTCATGTAAGACATGGAACCAAACACCAGGGCGTTTGTGTCTTTACTTAGAGGATGAGCAAATCTTTTGTTTTCATCACCATTTTGGTCTTAACATCGCAGTGTCGTATATTTCTGTATATTTTTGCAGAAATCTTTGAAAATGCTTTTCCTTGACATAAGAAAGAAAACGGAGAGAAAAGATCAAGGCAGTGGGTTAAGTATCAGCGACAAATTTAACTCAATGTTCACTGAAATCTTTTCCTCTACTTCCTCAAAAAATGGAAATCTACCTTGCATATTTCAGTTTGATATCATTTTCATTATAAGCTTGTTAGTAAATAAGGGTTTGTTCCGTTCCGCCCCGTTCCGCCCCACCCCCCCACCCACCCCCCGCCAAGAATCATTTTATTTGTATCTAACATATGTGTTATAAACAGAATAAACATTCTGACAGTTTGCATGGAAGATTGATTTCCCATTCTGAAAACAATATAGCAAGCAACAATGAGCTCTGTCTCTGGCAGGAGAGTTAGAAACAGCCTCAAAAATCCCAGGGAAATGAGCCTCTGCAGAAGGCTTTATAAGAGATGAATGTTTGCCTTTATTGTGACTCGCAATGATGCTGCTAAACAGAAATATGCATTTTGCATAATTGCCAATGCAGCTGCAGCACTCTGTCTGGGATTCTGACTTCAAAAGGAGATGCAATTGGGTATATCAGATAGACCCCCAAAGGTATAGCAACAACCCCCATTTAGTTATTCCAAAAATTTCTTAAGAGACTCCTGACAGCCATTTGAAATCTATGTAAATTGTTGCTTAGAGTCCAATGGATCGAAGTGAATATGACTGCATTTGAACCATGCTCCCAAACTTAAAAGAGCATTTTAGAAACACACTTAAAAGAATTTTCTGGATTTTCTTAATAGTCAGAAAGGGGAATAATTATAAAAAGTACTTTTTGTATGATGTCTTTTAATATATCTCAAACACTGTAGAGGCACCCTTCTAAAGACCAGGAAAGCTGTTTCTAATTGTTGCAGTCAAAATACAAACTATACGTAGTAGGTGTCTAACAAACAAGTACTGGATATCAATTTCTGCTTGGTCAACCCAAGAAACTCTTTTTATTTTTTATTGTAAGAACTGTGTATATTTGAGCCACACTAGGATCAGTGATTGTTAAGTTGCTGGCAGCACATTTCCACTTGCCTGATAAGAAGAGAGCCAAAATTTTACATAATATATAAGAGCAACTTTTGCTTCTCTATTGTGTGTATCTATTTCTAAGCCTCAAATTCCTCCTAGAAGCACTTTTGCCTTATACAGATTTTCTCATTATCATTCTAGTTCTTATGCTTATCTTTCTAAGTGAAATAACTTCACAAAACATAACTTTGTATTGCAACTGTTTTTTGTGGACATTTCAATTTGACCAAGATAATATTATTTAAAGGGAGTTTAAGAAAAATGAAGGAAGAATTTTAAATGTCCAATGGTCAGTCTATCTTGATTTGTATGCTGAAGCCTCCAAATAAAACTGAACAAACTCTGTACACAATCAGGCTTCGTAAAAGATTTCTTGACTAAAGCCAAAGAGAAAATACATTTTAATGATCTCTCTGAATGCTTCTCTTATCCACTACCCCTTTAGAACTTGTCTATACTATATCCATATTATATAATTCACCCATGGATTATACTGAGAATTTACTCTGTGAATTATTTTTTCTTTAATATTATAGAGCTCTTAATTAAATATTGCTCAAATTCCTGGAGGTAGAGCTGCTTAATTTACAGTAAAATATACCATCTGGTTTATTGCAGAGCTACATTTAAGAACTTTTGAAAATCAAAATAGAAATTTAGACAAAACTTTAAAAGTTAGATGCCAATATCTTGTGTCACTTGGACCTCTGGTAATTGATCCACTTGCTGGATCAATCAGAAGGAAAAAAATAAGCAAAATCTGTCAATGGAATCTAATAAAAATCATACATAGCCTAATATGCCTAATACAAAAAAAAAAAAGTATTGTAATGGCCAAAAGATAAGAGAGTCTCCTGTTCAGGCCTACCTTTCCTTAATGAGATATTGGACAAAAATTCAGAACTATAAACAACACAACAACTTATGAATCAAATTATGAGGCAACCTTATAACCAGACTATATTAAGCCTTTAGGTAATACTTGGATGTCAACCCAGATGCAGAAGTAAGGGAGCACTCCCAATTCTATTTGTCATTGCTTAAACGTGAAAAAGGTGATTTGATTTAGAAGACCTTTATATCTACAGAGCTATAATGAATAGACAAACCACAACCCAAAAGAATTTTCTCACCTTAAAAACCAGGCAACTGGGTCATGTTGGAAAGGAAGATTTTACTGAAGCTCAACTTTTTAGTTGTTCTAAAGCCAATAGATTAAACGAACATCTTCTGATAATGTAAAACGAAAGGATATTGGATACAAATTAAGCCCAGCCCTAATAATTATTTCCAGTTAAAGATGTTGTAGATAAAATACAATGATCATTCTTTGAAGGGTTATAGGGATCCCTACAGCTCTCCATTTTAACTTGGGACCAGCATAGGCGAGTTAACAATAGTCAAGAGAGGACATAAATATAAATACTAATTTGCTTAGGTGACACTATACAGCCTAAGTCCCACACTTTATAGCATGTATTTATTGAAGTATGCAAAATCACCAATATAGTTGTAAGTATGCGCAAATATCAATCATTCTATCTCAATCAATATATTTTCCTTTGTGTTCCTTACTGAAAACATCCTTTTTGTATGTAATACCACTTGAAAATTTAATTGAAGAAACTTACTATGTAAAAGGCACTGCTAAACTAAATGTGCCAAAAAATTATTTTTTTTTTGAGACAAGAAAATTAAACTAGATAACTTGTCATTTTCTCTTTTTTTTTCCTGGGGTAGAGCTGTCCTGCAAGCAAAAGGGATGAATGGATCTCAGACCAGTTAGTTTCATCCCTTCTTTTCAAGCTTCTGTGAGAAAGCTTCAATTTTGCCAAAGGTCAATATGCTACGTAGGGCAAGATTTATGAGAACACAGTTGAAACATTCTATGATGAAAGAACTAAAGCTAACCAAAATTTTTCCAGAGCAATCAACTAAGAGGATTCCTAGAACCAACTAGATATTCTAGACTGTGGGTCCCAGAACTTTCAGCTCTTTTTAACCTCTTTAGGATTATACCAAATTGATTATTCTTATATATTACCATGAAAGAGGCTTTTATGTCTCATACATTGTTTAGTATCAATGACAATCATAACTTTTTTAGCCTCTATGCACACAGAAAAGGAGACCATGTGTTAGTAGTACTTATGTAACAACATGGCCACATAATAGAATCCTGCTTCCTAAGCCTTTCTTTGGATTCTGTAACTACAACATTTCTTCCTTTTTGAAAAGATCTTACCAAAAAAGCTGCAGCATTTTAAAATTTGCTTCAGGTGATCCCTCAACTTGATAGGTCCTCATTTGGTACACATTTTCATAATAATTTATTTATCATCTATCTACTCACCTAATTGCCACAAAATTTTGCATCTCATGTATAATTATTTATTCCTATAAACTTTCCTTCACACAATTATAATATTCTGACTAAAACGAAAGCCCAAGTTTTTCAGTTATTATCTACGCCATTAACTAATGTTTTAGTTTCAGCACTTGACAATCCAGATTTAATTCTGTTTCTAGAGGGACAATCTCTATTCCCATTTCTTTTATTGCATTTTTCTACTGTGAGCCTCAACTGGAATTATGACTATTCCTTTGATAAGCAATGTTAGTCTAACATTTCATGGACTTGGATTTTATTTTGCTGGAGTCTCAGATTATATTTCTTTGTTTCCACAGCATTTCAAACACCCTATAATATATAAGAGGCATATCTACTATTTGTGTGATTATTGCTTCTATTATTTTGATCATTGTGGCATGGACTTGGCAACCTGGAATGATTTTACTTGGACAGAAAACTACATATCCAATAATAAACATTCCCAAGTCAGTCTTTAAATTCAGTGCATCTTGATTCAGCAAGTATTTATTGAGTTCCAATGGGTTATAAATAATTATTAAGAAAATATTTATTGAGTGCCCATTAAGTGAAAGGTAACTTTCTGTTGTTAGAATTTAAGCAAAGAACAAATGTACAATTTAAGCAAATCATAAGTAAACAGTTTTGGCAATATGAGATTGTTATGCCATGGGAATTGCAAAAGAAATGAGACATTGCCCAAGCATAAAAGGAGTTTATTCAAAACAGAGGAAAACATGAAGTATTACAAGACAGTATGAAAATGTCATGGTTGGAGCACAAATTAGTAAAGAGATTGAAAATAAAATGTCAGCTAGATAATAAAAAGTTCAGTGAAGGAAAATTTTAAAAGTGGATCAATTTTTAGTTAATGATGTAGTGCTGTTTTATACAGAGGGCTAATTCTGATAAAATTACATAAATGAAGTGAGAGATGAATTATATGATTATTTGAGGGAAGGACTTTTCAAGACCAAGCAAATGTAAATGTAAATGCCTTGATAAGATAAAATGGCATTCCTCTCCAGTGTTTTATGTATTTATTTATTTTTGAGAAGTAACAAAGATAATGCAGACAGTAGTGATTTTGAAAAAGTACGTAGGGGCTGGGGCCAGACCATTCAGAGACACCATGATAATCACTTCAAATTTGGTTTTTTGTTTCATTTTGTTTTGTTTTTCTAAATGTGATGGAAGCTGGAAGCTACTGGAACATTTTGATAAGAGAATGATGCGATCCTAGCCATAAAAAAGAATGAGTTCATGTCCTTTGCAGGGACATGGATGAAGCTGGAAGCCATCTTTCTCAGCAAACAAACACAGGCAGGCACAGGAAAAACACCACTTGCTCTCACTCATAATTGGGAGTTGAACAATGAGAACACATGGACACAGGGAGGGGAACATTACACACCGGGGCCTGCTTAGGGTTGGGGTGTAAGGGGAGGGGGAGCATCAGGACAAATAGCTAATTCATGTAGGGCTCAAAACCTAGATAATGGGTTGATAGGTGCAGCAATCCACCATGGCACATGTATAACTATGTAACAAACCTGCACATTCTGCTCATGTATCCCAAAACTGAAAGTAAAACAAATTTTAAAAAAGAGAATGATGCAATTCTATACTTACTTGTGACAAAATAGAAAATGAAGGGATGGAATTATTGGATATAGGGACAGTTATTAATAGTCTGTTGTAGATGTCCATAGAAAAATGATAGTTGCTTGTCTTGAATGATGGAGGTTATATAATGGTAGACTGGTGATGTATTTAGAAGGTAGAGAAAATAGGGTACCTACTAACAGCTTAGATGTAGATTGTTAAATAGGCAGAAAAGCCAATGTTTCAAGAGCAATAGATAAGAAGAAAACAAAGAAACCAAATCCCAGACAGAGAAGAACTTTAGAATTGAATGGAGCCAAAGTAGCACCATATACTGATGAGTCCCTGGTATGGCTGATATAGAAGAGGGGTAAGCCAAGCCTGTCACAGACTTTATAGAGTAAAACAGGAATTGGAAAATCCTTTGATAACTGTAAGTGGGCAGGACATACAAGAGATTGCAATAGCCCAAAATTAAAAAAAAAAAAATTTAATTGAATAATTTATACTCCTTCCTCACATCAGAATTTTACATAGTAAGCAGCCATGGGCTGTGAAATTAGAGAATATATGACATCTTGAACATGTTTGGAATTATTGGACTTTGATTCTGCAAAAGATATATATATATGAAATGATAATATTTATGTGCATATATATGTGTATGTATGCGTATATGTACATATATATCTCCTACATATATACATACATATATAACATATACAACTATATATCTATGTGTGTGTGTGTATCCTATCAGTTCTGTTTCTAGGAATACTCTGAAAATAGTAGTACAAAAATCGGGAGCTGAACTGTCTAAAAGTGAACTCAAGATCATGAAATACATATGCTCCTCACCTAGAATTTCTACACAAAACGAAGCATGGGCACTCTCTGCACTCTTTGGAAAAAAAAAAAAAGAAAAAAGCAAAATATAGTATACTTTTCTTTGAGATTATGTATTTATTTCAGTATATACATGTATATATATATATCAGTGTGTTTATGTGTGTATATTATATATGTATGAAGCAAAATAATATTAGGAGTCATAAAAAAAGAAAAATGTAATACACACTCAAAGAACAAGTAGAAAAATGGAAGCATACCTATTATACTTTGCAAAACAGACCAAAAATGAAATGTAAATATTTTATAAATATGGGTTTAGCAGGTAAATATGGGAAATTATAGGACATCAAAAATAATAAGAAAATATTATGAACAACTTTAAGCTAATACAGTAAACAACCTAAATAAAGGCAAACTCTATAATGCCAGCATAATTCTGACATTTGAAATTCTATATAAAAGTAGAATAGGCCTGGAAAAGCTACAAAATGGCTTATGAAATTTGGATTGGGATTACATTGAATCTGCAAATCAATGATTAGACAATTGAAATTTTAATAATACTGCTTTCTTCAATCCATAAACATGATATATCTCTCCATTTATTTAAATTTTTAAAATTTCTCCCTGCAGCATTTTGAAGTTTTAGTAGGCGGATCTTGCAGCTATTTTGAAAAACTTATTTCATTTTATATTACTTTCCTCTATTGCACATTGCATTTATAAATTTAATTTTCTGATTTTTATTTCTAAAACATAAAATTGAGTATATATGTATATATACTATACTTTATTTGCTCACTTATTAATTTTAGTTTTTTTAATTTGTTTAAATTTTCTACATGCAAATCATGAAATTTTTAAATTTGTTTAAATTTTCTACATGCTAATAATGAAAGTTTTAACTCTTGTTTTCCAAACTTTATGCCTTTTCTTTTTTTATTTTTTCTTATTATAGTGGCTGTGACCTCCAGTAAAATGTTGACTTCAAGTAGTGAAACAGGACATTATTTACTATTGCCTTCTTCCTGATCTTAGGAAGATAATAGTCAATATTTCAGTAAATATATTAACTGTAGGTTTGTTATAGGTAATTTTCAGATTAAGAAAATTCTCTCTTATTCCAAGGATTCTAAAAATGTTTTATATTTATAAATTATGTTTAAGTCTATCAGTAATTTTCTATACATTATGATGATCATTTAGTTTTACTTATTTGTTCTATTAATGTGTTATATTAATTGATTGTCAAAACTTAAACCAACCTTGCATTTCTGAAGTAAGTGTTTCTTGGTTATCCTACATCATCTTTTGTATATTGCTGGATTTTATTTGCCAACATCTTTATAAAAGATTTTGAAGCTATATTTATAAGCTTTGCAACAGATTTAGGCTGTTATACAAATTCGTCTGACATTTTGGCCTTATGAACTGATAGGCCCAGTGTTTTTTGAAGTATTTTAAGAGATAAGGATGCTGTATGGAAACTCTGGCAAGTTTCTTAAGAAGAACAGACCAGACCCTTATGATTTTGGAGCAAAGTCATGCCATCTACTGCATATTGCAGATAGGTATCTCCATTGAAAAACAGTTTCAGTCTTGCTAATGGGCTCTAATAAACACTGAACATTTTAACATGATTCATTAAATTTTCATGTAGTATGAACTGCTTTCTATGAAGAGAGTATAATATGAAACATCAAGCTATAAATTTGGGCATGTGGTGCAGTGTCCCACTGACTAAATTTTAATATAAACCAAGAACCATGTTTGAGAAGGTCTTGCAGGCACAAATAGCATGAAAAACTGGCTCGGCCTCATGAGACTGTGTTCCTTCTATATTAGCCATTTCTCATTTAACCCAAAAATAAAGTTTATTGGAAAAAAATCTATAAAGAACAGATTGAGGAAGAACCAATTAGGGAATGATTTAGAGAAGACTGCACATAGCTGTATCATAAAATTTGAATCAATTAATCCCAATTATCATGAGAAAACAAGGCTGCAACTACATACTGATTATGTCTGCAATACAAAGGAATTTCTGAGTCCCCTATTAGTACCCCTTTGTCCACTGGCATAATTTGATGGAAAGCTACAGGAACAAAAGGACGATTTATAGCATTAAATCCCTTAGGAACAGAGGTTTTGTTTATAGCTTCAAAGAAAAAGCCATAACCATTTGTTTAGGTTTTCTCTGTTCCTTTAAAATAAAAAATACAAGTTACCATCAGAGAATACTATAAACACCTTTATGCAAATAAACTAGAAAATCTAGAAGAAATGGATAAATTCCCGGACCCATACACCCTTCCAAGACTAAATCAGGAAGAAGTTGAATCTCTGATAGACCAATAACAGGTTCTGAATTTGAGGAAATAATTAATAGCCTACCAACCAAAAAAATTCCAGGACCAGATGGATTCACAGCCGAATTCTACTAGAGGTACAAAGAGGAGCTGGTACCATTCCTTCTGAAACTATTCCAATCAATAGAAAAAAAGGGAATCCTCCCTAACTCATTTTATGAGGCCAGCATCATCCTGATACCAAAGCCTGGCAGAGACACAACAAAAAAAGAGGATTTTAGGCCAATCTTCCTGATGAACATCGATGCAAAAATCCTCAATAAAATACTGGCAAACTGAACCCAGAAGCACCTCAAAAAGCTTATCCACCACAATCAAGTAGGCTTCATCCCTGGGATGCAAGGCTTGTTCAACATATGCAAATCAATAAACGTAATCCATCACATAAACAGAACCAACGACAAAAACCACATGATTATCTCAATAGATGCAGAAAAGGCCTTCGACAAAATCCAACAGCACTTCATGCTAAAAACTCTCAATAAACTAGGTACTGGTGGAACGTATCTCAAAATAATAAGAGCTATTTATGACAAACCCACAGCTAATATCATACTGAACGAGCAAAAACTGGAAGAATTCCCTTTGAAAACCAGCACAAAACAAGGATGCCCTCTCTCACCACTCCTATTCAACATAGTATTGGAAGTTCTGGCCAGGGCAATCAGGCAAGATAAAGAAATACAGGGTATTCGATTAGGAAAAGAGGAAGTCAAACTGTATCTGTTTGCAGATGACCTGATTGTATATTTAGAAAACCCCGTCGTCTCAGCCTCAAATCTCCTTAAGCTGATAAGCAATTTCAGCAAAGTCTCAGGATACAAAATAAATGTGCAAAAATCACAAGCATTTCTATACACCAAGAACAGACAGACAGTCAAATCATGAGTGAACTCCCATTCACAATTACTACAAAGAGAATAAAATACCTAGGAATCCAACTTACAAGGGATGTGAAGGACCTCTTCAAGGAGAACTACCAACTACTGCTCAACAAAATAAAAGAGGACATAAACAAATGGAAGAACATTCCACGCTCATGGATAGGAAGAATCAATATCATGAAAATGGCCATACTGCACAAGGTAATTTATAGATTCAATGCTATCTCCATCAAGCTACCACTGTCTGTCTTCACAGAATTGGAAAAAAACTACTTTAAAGTTTATATGGAACCAAAAAAGAGCCCACATTGCCAAGACAATCCTAAGCCAACAGAACAAAGCTGGAGGCATCACGCTACCTGACTTCAAACTATACTACAAGGCTACAGTAACCAAAACAGCACAGTGCTGGTAACAAAACAGATATATAGACCAATGGAACAGAACAGAGGCCTCAGATATAACACCACATATCTAAAACAGTCTGAGCTATGGCAAACCTGACAAAAACAAGCAATTGGGAAAGGATTTCCTAGTTAATAAATGGTGCTGGGAAAACTGGCTAGCCATATGTAGAAAGTTGAAACTGGTTCCCTTCCTTACACCTTATACAAAAATTAACTCAAGATGGATTAAATTCTTAAATGTAAGACCTAATACCTCAAAAACCCTAGAAGACAACCTAGGTAATACCATTCAGGACATAGGCATGGGCACAGTCTTCATGACTAAAACACCTAAAGCAATGACAACAAAAGCCAAAGCAGACAAATCCAATCTAATTAAACCAAAGAGCTTCTGCACAGCAAAAGAAACTACCATCAGAGTGAATAGGCAACCTACAGAATGGGAAAAAATTTTTGCTATCTACTCATCTGACAAAGGGCTAATATCCAGAATCTACAAAGAACTTAAACAAATTTACAAGAAAAAAACAAACAACCCCATCAAATAGTGGGCAAAGGGAATGAACAGACATTTCTCAAAAGAAGACATTTATGCAGCCAATAGATATATGAAAAAATACTCATCATCACTGGTCATCAGAGAAATGCAAATCAAAACCACAATAAGATACCATCTCACGCCAGTTAGAATGGTGATCATTAAAAAGTCAGGAAACAATGGATGCTGGAGAGCATGCAGAGAAATAGGAATGCTTTTTTTTTTTTTTTTTTTTCTCTCACTCTGTCGTCTAGGCTGAGTGCAGTTGTGCAATCTCGGCTCACTGCAACCTCTGCCTCCCGGGTTCAAGTGATTCTCCTGCCTCAGCCTCCTGAGTAGCTGAGATTACAGATGCACACCACCATGCCCAGCTAATTTTTGTATTTTTAGTAGAGAAAGGGTTTTACCGACTGGTCTCAAACCCCTGTCTTCGTGTTCTGCCCACCTCGGCCTCCCAAAGTGCTGGGATTGCAGGCATGAGCCACTGCACCCAGCCAATAGGAATGCTTTTACAATGTTGGTGGGAGGGTAAATTAGTTCAACCATTGTGGACAGTGTGGCAATTTCTCAAGGATCTAGAACTAGAAATACCATTTGACCCAGCCATCCCATTACTGGGTAACCCAAAGGATTACAAATCATGCTACTATAAAGAGACATGCACACATATGTTTATTGCAGCACTATTCACTATAGCAAAGACTTGGAACCAACCCAAATGTCCATCAATGATAGGCTAGATTAAGAAAATGTGGCACATATACACCATGGAATACTATGCAGCCTTAAAACCTTAAAAATGGATGAGTTCTTGTCCTTTGCAGGGATATGGATGAAGCTGAAAACCATCATTCTAAGCAAACTATCACAAGGACAGAAAACCAAACACCACATGTTCTCACTCATAGGTGGGTGTTGAACAATGAGAACACATGTACACAGGGTGGTAAATAACACACACCAGGGCCTATCGGCGGGTGGGGGTCTGGAGGAGGAATAGCATTAGGAGGAATACCTAATGTAAATGATGAGTTGATGGGTGCAGCAAACCAACATGGCACATGTATACCTATGTGACAAACCTGCACGTTGTGCACATGTATCCTAGAACTTAAAGTATAAAAAATAAAAATAAAAAATAAAATAAAATAAATACGTTATATAAATCTGATTAAAACACTCTTAGGAATTTAAAAGTTTTCTAATCATTTTGCATCCTGATGACTTTTGATATGGTCTCTTGGAAATGATGAGCTTCCTTTTGATTCAGAATGAATACAAAAATTCCCTGGGTAGATAATGAGCACATTCAGTGAGGATGGAAATAACTGTAAAATATTTTTTAAAAAGGAAGAACTTCTTCTAAGATATGTTGTGGAGCTCACGCAAAATCCAGGCACTGACAGCGGGAAAACTCATTTTTCGATCTTGAGAACTATGGCAGTAGGTATGTATCATCTAACATTCACAATCACTGTTTTTGCACGTAGAGCAATGTATATCATGTGAAAAGAAAATAATATTCTTATTATCACCCTCATTATCACTGATTGACAAGATGTTATTTGATTTTGTAGAAATTCTTTTGAAAGTTTTTTAAAATAAAAATTTTGAAGGCACACACACACACACACAGAGAGAGAGAATATTCCACAATTCCATGTACTTAATGTGGTTTCTTCTATATTAATTTTTCAGTTTTTGTTGTGAATTAGATATGGTAAGGTAGATTTTTATTTTCTGGTTTCACACTGCTTAGAATAAAACTTTATCAATTATCCTTTCATATGCTCATACTTCTAAAATTGATGAAGACAAAAGAAAAACTGAATGGGAAGATTCTGTCATTACTTATATAAATATATGCTATACATGCAGTCATAAAGCATAAATGATTCAACTCTGAGATGGAATCAAATATAAAATTTTGATATTAGAACATTTGCGTTGTTTTAATAAGGAATATAACAAACATCTCTTTTGTGTTTTGAATTTGTAGATATTATTTGACAGATTCAGGGGTAAATATAGATTAAGTTTCTTAGAATATTTTAAATTAGATTTATTATTTTTGTTCATCTTCAGTCTGGTTATTAGTAATCATTTTTGTTTTTTTCAGATTTCTCTTCTCATTAACATATTTTTAGTATTTGGAAATAGAGGTTAAATAAAATAATTTTAAAACTGAGAAGTAAAAATAGCCAATGTGAAGGGTCTTAATATTTAATTCATGCCTACTTTCAGATGGACAACTCAGTTGCTTTCTTGCTGTTTATGACATTCTCAAGTTTAGAATTAGAATAACCCAAATAATTCTAATATTTAAAACAAAGCGCAAAGTGGTTAAAAATGACTCATATATGATTAGAAGACATAAGTTCTAGGATTGGCTCTATTAAAATTTAGTTAAATTTTATGTAACTCAAATTTTTCATTAACAAATTGAAAAAAATGGAATATTCTTTACCTCCAATCTTTTTCAACTGTGAATTTATTTGTTATTGATTCTATTTCGTATAACAGAGATAATTCAGGAACCTAAACATCCAGTGAGGTGTTGCAGAGCAGCATTAAATAAACTGGCATCAGAAAGAATACCTAGATGAGGCCCTCCAACAGAGGTTGTCAGACACCCTATACATGAACGGTCCTACTGGCATCAGGTTGGTGCCCCTTGAAGTCAGAGGCCCCAGAATAAGGAGCAGACATGCATCTTTGCTCCTCTCCAGCCTCCTTGAGTGACACCTCCTGGCATGGGAGTGAATCAGATGAATAGGACCTGAAGTGAACCCCCAGAAAACTGCTGCAGCCCTACAGAAGAGGGACCTATTGAAAGAAAAACAAACAAGCAGAAAGGAACAATAGCACCATCAACAACAACAACAAAAAGTCCCCACAAAAACCCCATCCAAGTGTTAGCAACCTCAAAGACTGAAACTAGACAAACACACAAAATGAGAAAGAATCAATGATAAAATGCTGAAAACCCAAAGGCCAGAGTGTCTCTTCTCCTCCAAATGATTGCAACAGCTCTCCATCAAGGGCACAAAGCTAGATGGAGGATCAGATGGATGAATTGATAGAAGTAGGCTTCAAAGAATGGGTAGTAAAACACTTCAATGAGCTAAAGCAGCATGTTCTTATCCAAGACAAAGAAGCTAAGAAATTTGATAAAATGTTAGAGGAATTGCTAAATAGAATAACCAGTTTAGAGAGGAACATAAACGACCTAATGGAGCTGAAAAAACAGCATGAGAACTTCGTGAAGAATATACAAGTATCAACAGCCAAATTGACCAAGTGGCGGAAAGGATATCAGAGTTTGAAGACCACTTTACTAAAATAAGACATGCAAACCATAATAGAGAAAAGGGAATAAAAAGAAATGAATAAAGCCTCCAAGAAATATGGAACTTCATAAAAAGACTGAAGCTATGATTGATTGGAGTACCAGAAGGAGACTAGGAGAATGGAAACAAGCTGGAAAACACACTTCAGGATGTTATCCAGGAGAACGTTCCCCAACCTAGTAAGACAGGCCAACATGAAAATTCAGTAAATATGGAGAACACTATTAAGATACTACATGAGAAGATCAACCCCAAGACACATAATCATCAGATCCTCCAAGGTTGAACTGAAGGAAAAACTGGTAAGCTCAGCCAGAGAGAAAGGCCAGGTCACCCACAAGGAGAAGCCCATCAGATTAACAGCAGACCTTTCAGCAGAAACTCTACAAGCCAGAAAAGATTGAGGGCCAATATTCCACATTCTTAAAGAATAGGATTTTCAACCCAGAATTTCATATCCAGACAAACCAAGCTTCAGAAGCAAAGGAGAAATAAAATCCTTTCCAGGCAAGCAAATGCTGAGGAATTTCATTACCACCAGGATTTCCCTGCAAGAGCTTCTGAAAGAAGCACTAAATTTGGGAAGGAAAAACTGGTATCGGCAAGTGCAAAAACACATCAAAGTATAAAGACCAGTATAAAGACCAATATAAAGACCAGTATAAAGACACCATGAAGAAACCGCATCAACTCATGTGGAAAATAACCAAATAGCATAATGATAACAGGATTAAATTCACACATAACAATACTAACCTTAAATGCAAATGGGCTAAATGCCCCCAATTGAAAGACAAGAACTGACAAATTGGATAAAGAGTCAAGACCCATTGGTGTGCAGTATTCATGAGACCCATCTTGGATGCAAAGACACACACTGGCTCAAATTAAAGGGATGGAGAAAAATTTACCAAAAAATTGGAAAGCAATGAAAGCAGGGGTTGCAATCCCAGTTTCTGACAAAAGAGATGTTAAACCAACAAGGATCAAAAAAGACAAAGAAGGGCATTACATAATAGTAAAGGGAACAATTCAGCAAGAAGAGCTAACTGTTCTAAATATATATGCACCCAATACAGGAGAACCCAGATTCATAAAACAAGTTCTTAGAGACCTATAGAGAGACTTAAGACTCCCATACAATAATAATGGGAGACTTTAACACCCCACTCTTGGTATGAGGCAGATCAATGAGACAGAAATTTAACAAGGATATTTAGGACTTGAACTCAGCTATGGATCAAGTGGACCTAGTAGACGTCTACAGAACTCTCTACCCCAAATCAACAGAATATATATTCTTCTCAGTGCCACATGGCACTTATAATAAAATAGACCACATAATTGGAAGTGAAACACTCCTCAGCAAATGCAAAATAACTGAAATCATAACAAACAGTCTCTCAGACCACAGTGCAATCAAATTAGAACTCAAGATTGAGAAACTCACTCAAACCCATACAATTTTATGGAAATTGACAAACTGCTTCTGAATGAATCCTGGGTAAATAATGAAATTAAGGCTGAAATCTAGAAGTTCTTTCAAACAAATAAGAACAAAGAGACAACGTACCAGAATCTTTGGGACACAGCTAAAGCAGTGTTAAGAGGGAAATTTATAGCACTGAATGCCCATATCAGAAAACTAGAAAGACCTCAAATTGACACCCTAATATTGCACTTAAAAGAGCTAGAGAGGCAAGAGCCAACAAATTCAAAACCTTGAGGAAGACAACAAATAACTAAGAGAAAAGAAGAATTGAAGGAGATAGACACAAAATACCCTCCAAAAAATCAACGAAGCCAGGAGCTGTTTTTTTTTTTTGAAAAAAATTAACAAAATAGATAGACTGCTAGCTATAGTAATAGGGAAGAAGAGAGAGAAGAATCAAATAGACACAATAAAAAATGACAAAGAGGATATCATCTCTGATCCCACAGAAATACAAACTTTCATCAGAGAATACGATAAACATCTCTATGCAAATAAACTAGAAAATCTAGAAGAAATGGATAAATTCCTGGATGCATGCTCCCTACCAACACTAAACCAGGAAGAAATTGAATCCCTGAATAGTCCAATAACAAGCTCTGAAATTGAGGTAATAATTAATACCTTACCAACAACACCAAAAAAGTCCCAGACCAGACAGATTCACAGATGAATACTACCAGAAATACAAAGGGGAACTGCTGCCATTCCTTCTGAAACTATTCCAAACAATTGAAAAGGAGGGATTCCTCCTTATGTCATTTTATAAAGTCAACATCATCCTAATACCAAACCCGGAAGATACACAACAAAAAGAAAACTTCAGTCTAATCTCCCTGATGAATATTGATGTGAAAATCCTCAGTAAAATACTGGCAAGCCAAATCCAGCAACATATCAAAAAACTTATCCACCATGATCAAGTCAGCTTCATCCCTGAGATGCAAGGCTGGTTCAACATAGGCAAATCAATAAATATAATCCATCACCTAAACCAAAACAAAGACAAAAAACACATGATTATCTCAATAGATACAGAAAAGGCTTATGATAAATTTCAACATCCCTTCATGTTAAAAACTCTCAATAAACCAGGTATTGATGGAACATATCTCAAAATTCTAAGACAAACTCACAGCCAATATCATATTGAATGAGCAAAAGCTGGAAGCATTCCCTTTCAAAACTGGTACAAGACAAGGATTTCCTCTCTCACCACTCCTATTCAACATAGTACTGGAAGTTCTGGCCCAGGCAATCAGGTGAGAGAAAGAAATAAAGGGTATTCAAATAGCAAGAGAGGAAGCCAAGTTGCCTCTGTTTGTAGATGACATGATTTCATATTTAGAAAACCCTATCATCTTGGCCCCAAAATTTCTGGAACTGATAACCGAAGTCTCAGGATGCAAAATTAGTGTGCAAAAATAATAAGCATGCCTTTACACCAACAATGGGCAAGCAGAGTGCCAAATCATGAATGAACTCCCATTCACAGTTGTTACAAAGAGAATAAAATACCTAAGAATACAGCTAACAAGTGATGTGAAGGATCTCTTCAAAGAGAATACAAACCACTGCTCAAGGAAATAAGAAAGGACACACACAAATGGAAAAAATATTTCATCCTCATGGATAGGAAGAATTAATATCATGAAAATGGCCATACTGCCCAAAGTAATTTATAGATTCAATGCTATTCCCATCAAACTGCCATTGATATTCTTCACAGAATTAGAAAAAAAACTACTTTAAATTTCATATGGAATCAAAGAAGACCCCATATAGCCAAGACAATCCTAAGCAAAATGAACAAAGTTGGAGGCATCATATTACCTGACTTCAAATTATACTACAAGGCTACAGTAACCAAGACAGCATGGTACTGGTACCAAAACAGACATATAGACCAATGGAGCAGAACAGAAACCTCAGAAACAACACCACACATCTACAAACATCTGCTCTTTGACAAACCTGATGAAAAGAAGCAATGGGAAAAGGGTCTTCTAATCAGTAAATGGTGCTGGGAAAACTAGCTAGCCACATGCAGAAAACTGAAACTGGACCCCTTCCTTACACCTTATACAAAGATTAACTCAAGATGGATTAAAGACTTACATGTAAAACCCAAAACCATAAAAACCCTGGAAGAAAAACTCAGGCAATGGCATTCAGGACATAGGCATAGGCAAAGACTTCATGACAAAAACACCAAAAGCAACGACAACAAAAGCCAAAATTGACAAATGAGATTTAATGAAACTAAGGAGCTTCTGCATGGCAAAAGAAATTATCATCAGAGTGAAAAGGCAACCTACAGAATGGGAGAAAATGTTTGCAATATACCCTTCTGACAAAGGTGTAATATCCAGAATTTTCAAGGAACTTAAACATATTTACGAGAATAAAACAAACAACCCCATCAAAAAGTGGGCAAAGGATATGAACAGACACTTCTCAAAAGAAGAAATTTACATGGCCAATAAATATGTGAAAAAAGCTCAGCATCACTGATCATCCAAGAAATGCACATCAAAACCTCACAAGATACCATCTCACGCCAGTCAGAATGGCAATTATTAAAAAGTCAGGAAGCAATGGATGCTGGAGAGGATGTAGAGAAATAGGGACGCTTCTACACTGTTGGTGGGAGTGTAAATTAGTTCAACCATTGTGGAAGACAGTAGGCGATTCCTCAAGGATCTAGAACCAGAAATACCATTTGACTCAGCAATCACATTATTGGCCATATACTCAAAGGAATATATAAATCATTCTACTACAAAAACACACGCACACATATGTTAATTGCAGAACTATTTACAATAGCAAAGACATGGACTCAAATGTCCATCATTGAGAGACTGGATAAAGAAAATATGGTACAGATACACAATGGAATACTATGCAGTCATAAAAAGGAAAGACATGTCCTTTGAAGGGACATGGATGAAACTGGAAGCCATCATCGTCAGCAAACTAACACAGGGACAGAAAACCAAACACCGCATGTTCTCACTCATAAGTGGGAGCTGAACATTGAGAACACATGCACACAGAGAGGGGAACAACACACACCAGGGCCTGTTGGGGGTGGAGGGTGAGGGGAGGGATGTTAGAGAACTGGTCAACAGGTGCAGCAAACCATCAAGGCACACATATACGTATGTAACAAACCTGCTTTTCTACATATGTATTTTTTTTTTTGAAAAAAAATTTGCACCCCCTCCAAAAGAAAGAAAGAACAGCTAGTGTGATTAGCTCAAATTTCTAGATACTCTAGTTTTTAAGTCTTCGAGTAAATTTTAGATATTTCAAATAAAAACACTTATTTTCCTGAGAGCCACAGATGAAGAAATATGGGTCATATTTTTAATACAAATCTATAAATATTAATAAGAACTTGCCTATTTAGAAGACTTCCATGCTAAATTTTCTCTCTTTAAAAAACTTTCAAGCTTAGGAGAGTGAAGTAAGAATTATTGACACAACCTTTTAAGGATGTTGAATTCAGTTTATATTTAGAAATTAAAATAAAACCTCTTAATTGAAGTCATTATAAAGAATGAAGAAAAATACTCCTTGTGTTTGGAATTTTTAAATAGTGAACAGGCCAAGTTCAGACATTTTGTCCACATCTAGGCATATACTAATTCATGGTATACATTAATGCAGCTAATGTAAAGGGGATGTTATTTGAATTAAATGGATACTGTTATGTGACAATACCAGGGGTAAATCTACATATTAATATAAACTGAGCATGATTAGACAAAGCTTTACTTAGTAAAAGCAAAAAGTCAATTCATTCTCCCAAGTGTCTAGGACAAGTATAGAGATAGAGAATGTATTCAATTTACAACAGTTATTATTTTACTGTCATTATTATTTTAACTTTTTCCACATTTTTTTTGACACAGTGTCTCACTCTGTTGCCCAGTGCCATCTCAGCTCCTCAACCTCCACCTCGCACTCTCCTTCTCCATACCCCAACATTCAAGTGATTTTCATGCTTCAGCCTCCCGAGTAGCTGGGATTACAGGTGTGTGCCACCATGCCAGGCTAAGATGGGGTTGTGCTATGTTGCGCAGACTGATTTTTAACTTCCGGCCTCAAGTAATCCACCCTCCTAGGCCTTCCAAAGTGCTGGGATTACAGGCATGAGCCACCATGCCTGGCCCACATTTCTTAAATAATAAAATTTGCTGTTTTATAGAGTGGCGCTGGACATTTTGTATCGCATTTCCAGACCCTAGCTCTCTCCTTTGAGCTCTGTGTGTGACTTTTTTTATTATTAATAGAGAAACAATGCTTACCTACATCGGCAGCCAAAGAGGACTGTCTTGGAAATAGTTTCTAAAAATCAAATGTAACCTGTCATTTCATTCAAAGGACTTTATTCTCTGTGCAAGTAAGCATGTGCCTATGAGTATATGAGAAAAAGGGAAACTGGGAAATGGGATAACTTGCATTACCCTCCCCATCATCTGTGTCCTCTTATTGTATAGCTTGCAGGAGACTCCTGGTAATGTGTTTGTAGGACAAAGTCTTATCGCAAGGGACTCTTTTTGTAGACATTTGCCATGTTATTCTAGAGTCTAATTGGTGGAGAACAGACTCTTGGAAGTGGATTATGGTTGTTTGGAAAGCACTAAAGAAGAAAATAAGCCATCTATTACAGGAACTTGTTGGAGTACTTCTTAAATTTTATTATGTGTATCATATTATGCACACAGTGTGAATGGGGTAATCTTGAATATAGCATATCTTGAAAAATTATAGAAACAAGCTGTATAAATTTTCAAGGGCCTTAAGTATTCTATAATAACCTAATTTAGCAACACATCTGGAATTGAACACATAAGTAACTCGCATTGGTCAGAAAAATATGCTCTGCCAAAATGTCATCTTCAAATGAAGCTATTAAGGTTCAACCTTGATTTTTTTTCTAATTTTAGAGTTCTTTTTATGTTTTTGCCTTCTTACAGCTATAGAATATAGAGGTGGATGGTGAGCGTTACAGGGCTGTAACTATGCTGCAGCATTGCAAAAATACGTTCTTCGACCAGTTTTTGCCCCAGCCACCAACATGTCTTGCAAACATATGCAAATAACAGAATTTTTTGTTTGTTTGTTTTGTTTTGTTTTCGAGGTGGAGTCTCACTTTATTGCGCAGGCTGGCATGCAATGGTGCGATCTCAGCTCACTGCAACCTCTGCCTCCTAGATTCAAGTGATTCTCCAGCCTCAGCCTCATGAGTAGCTGGGATTACAAGCACGCACCACCACGCCAGGCTAATTTTTGTATTTTTAGTAGAGACAGGGTTTCAACATGTTGGCCAGGCTGTTCTCAAACTCCTGACCTCTTGATCCACCTGCCTCAGCCTCCCAAAGTGCTGGGATTACAGGCATAAGCCACCGTGCCCAGCCAAATAAGGGAATTTGTAAGTAATTATTGAGAAAACATTCTATGATGTAATTAATACAAAATACCATTAAATTAAACTAAAATTAAGTGTTTATGTAGACATGATGACTCAGTGCTGATTTATAACAGAACTCAGATTTCCTATTTTCCTAATTTTTCTGACATTCACACATCAAATTTGATATCTCTTAATTCAGTTCATCTGTAGTCAAAATTAAGTCTCTTTAGTTTTCTCTTTAAATTTTTTAGATCTTTTAGATCTTTACTAACTGAATGTAGGTATTATCATTAATAGTCCCTGCTCTAATTGTCACTAATATCTGAGAAATATTAAGGACATATTTTGACTAGCAGCAAAAACATTTTTATGTTGTCTGTGGCAAGTTCTCCTTTTATAAAACAATATTTAAAGATAAACAACATGCTCTTTTTAAAGAAGTAATTGTCACTATGCCAAAGAGCCAGCTGGAAAGGAAGATAATGACAAATGATTATGACCATTATAATAATTTGCTTTCTAGGGAATTAATTAAAATGAAAATACCAATATAATAGTATTAAAATTCCTCATAAGGCTTTATACCCTACCACTATCACATACTATGATGTTTTCCTTTTTAGATGTCATTCTAATACTTGCCAGTATATATCACTTATGGCCCTAATATCTACACTTATTTGTAATGACATTATATTATTTTTGTGGGGAAAATTCAAAAGGTATTTAATAATGTGATTCCTCTACTAGTTACTTCTTCTCTTCCTCTATCCTTTAAACGTTAGATAATGTAAAGCCTATTTAAATGTAAAGGGGGCATATAGACATTCTACTTGAAGAAACTTATAGATGAAAATGCTGGAAGTATTGAGAATAGGAATGTATATAGAAGGAGATGAAGGGATAATTTAAAATGTATTTTATTGTGAAACTCGTGTAGAATTTTCCATGTCTTCTGACAACAAGGAATGTTTTTTAACATATTATATCTAAAATTAAAATACAGTTTCCTCATTGATGAACCTTCTTTCATTAACAAAATTTTAGTGACTTCTGTGTCAAGCAATATTTTTAGCTGAGAAAATATTAGCAGTAAAAAAAGAGAAACTTTTTGCTTTCTGAGAGCTTTCTTTAGAATACATAAATTGATATAATAGACAGACATGTTGTCACAATCATAAGAAAAATTTCAGATTCCTATCATATAAGAACTTTGCGGGGAATAATGTAAGTTGAAATATACAGACTATGAAGCTACATTGGAGAGTGGTATAAGCAAAGCCTCTCTAAAAGGGTAACACATCATCTGAGACCACAGTAAAAAGAAGGAGCTAGAATTCAAATATCAGGTGAGTTTCCAGGAAGATGGGATAGACTGAAAATTCTCTATGATGGTAAAAGTCTTGGCAAATTTACATTAGCAAAGACATGAACTCAAATGTCCTTCTTTTTTGGGAAAAATTTTAGAAATTTACTGTAGTTTGCACAAGAAATTCTGAATAAATGGAAAGATAAGTTCATGGATTAGAAAATATACATAACTTGAAGTTTCAATTCTGCCTGTATTAATCAATAAATTCAATAAAATTTCAATTGTAAAAATTCAAAAAAGTGTTTAGGGGACTTGCCAAATGATCTTAAAAGTAGTAAGAAATTATATATGTGCAAAATGGCCAAGACAATGTTCAAAACCATGAGAAGAACAACAATAATAAAAAAAGAAGACATTTGCTCAACCTAATCAAAACCACTACAAAGCTACATACTTAAAAACAAGAAATAATTGCAAATAATAAACAAATAGTTCAGTGAAGTGAAATCTAAAATTTTGAAAAAGATTGTGGGGATGTGGATTCTGGTGTATGCACAGATAACTTGTGAGAAAAACATTCTATTACTATAAGGATTTTAATATTCGTTGCTTATTTAGAAATTAAATCAAGTTACGTATTTGTTAGGTAGAAGTCAGAAAATTGAATTTGAGTTAGACTACTATGTTAAATTTCTATGAAAGTATTAAACATTATAAAGAGAAAAAAACTCATATTAAAATGTGCACCAACACCAAAACTACCAATTCAACATAAAAACCCTTGATAAAATAGAATTTGGACATATGCATTTGTGTATCTCAGTTGATAGAGAAACGTGCCATATGTATATATGTAGGTTATATATTTAGACATTGTATATCTAGAAAATCAAAACCAATCTATTAAAAAACCTATTACAAGTAATATTTCTACTAAAAAGAATTGCATATTGCAATATAGGAAAATTCATGTATAAAATCAATGGATGTCATATATGAAAAGCATAACCATTTAGATTATTAAATGGAAATGAAGATCTAATTTGTAGTGGCAACAAAGTTGCTAAAATATCTAGGCATAAAGTTAATAAGAAATCAGCAAAGCCTCTATGACTCTGATGTTAAACATTTAACCACTCAGAACACACAAAAGAAGAGATAAACCAATGAAGGAGATATCACATTCTTAGACAGGAAGCCTCAATATTCTAAAGATTTTATTTTCTCCACAGTTAATTTACATATATGTCATGAGCACAAGAAAAATAGTCACATTTGTTTCTTCACCTGGAACAAAATGAGACGAATAAAATTCTGATAGAAAATTAAATAAAGATCATTAATCAGAAAAATGAGGAAAAAATGAAAAAGTGGGTGTGTTAGTCCATTTGCATAGCTATAAAGGAATACCTGAGACTGAGTAATTTACCAAAAAAAGGGTTTACTTGGACTCACAGTTCTGCAGGGTGTACAAGAAGCCTAGTGCTGGCATCTGCTTCTGGTGAGGGCTTTAAGAATGCTTACAATTATGGTGGAAGGCAAAGGGGAGCTGGCATATCCTGTGGCGAGAATGATCAAGTGAGAGAGAGAGTGGGGAGGTGCCACACTCTTCTAAGAAACCAGAACTCACGTAAACCCAAAGTGAGAATTCGCTCATTAACATGAGGAAGACACTATGTCATTCTTGAAGGATCTGGCTCCATGACCCAATCATCCCCCACTATGCCCCACCTCCAACATTGGAGGTCACATTTCAACATGAGATTGGGAGGAGGACAAAACATCCACACCATATCAGGGAGATTAGACATACCAGAAATTGAAACATTTTATATAGTCTCTATAGTTAAGAATATATGGAAATTGTTTACAAATGTTGGAAAAACTCATGAAACAGAATAGAGATCCAACAAGATACCAGGATTTATAGAAATGTAGTGTTTAATAAAGGTAGCATTTTAAATAATTGGTGAAAATATGGATGGTGTAGCAACATTTAATATGGATGTCATAGTAACAATAAGACAAAGGTAAATAAAGCAAAATGTAAATGCCACAAGCTAAGTCAAAAGAATATCATTACAATTTTGAAAATGTTATTTGCAAACTATAATATTTAAGGTGAGGTAGGATTAATAATACAAAAGTCTGTGAAAAATTGAGATGAAAATGACAAAAAATGATATGAATATGGACAAAATATATGATAAATCAAGTAACAGAAATGGAAATTTGGATGAGCATAAATATATAATTAAGTGCTTATACTATATCATAAAATGAGAACTAAAATTTAAAACACGCTGAACTAACATCACTCACTCACCGCATTTGCAAACGTCTAACATTTTCGTAACACACTTGTTAGTGAGGTGGTAGAAAGCGAAGGGTGCTAACACATTGTAGTGGAATGCAAAAATTGCATAATTAATATGGAGAAAAAATTGGCAAAATTTAGCAAAATTATATATTTACTATTTTATATTATAACTCAATTTTTAGGAATTTATATCATACATGCACTTGAACAATTATAAAATTATATATCAGCAATATTGTTACTTTTGATGATACTTATTATAACTAAAGATTAAAAACAACCTATATCTCCAACCATAAGTTCTTCATGAATAATAAAGTTCCATCTTTACAATCTAGTATTATGTCGTTTTACATAGAATGATTTCTAAACAGAGTATAAAATATTATTCAAAAACAAACTAACAAAAGACACGTACCATGTTAATAGATGAGAAAATAAATATCATAAATATATCAGTTCTTCCAAAGTAAATTGACCAATTTTGTGCATATAAATGACAATCTTAACAAAATTTTCTGCACAATTTGATAGACTGCTGATTCTAAACTTTGGCTGAACAAAAGCACAGAATAGAGAATTCAATTTTGAAAAACTATACCAGATGAAAGAAATTGTCCTAACAGATACCAGGTTTTATTATAAATCTATAAAATTATCACAAAAAAAGTAGCACATTGATCAATGGAAACACAGCTCAGAAATAGTTTCATGCTATTATGGAAACAATGTTTAGTATGGCACTGCAAATCAAATTTTTATTTTGAGATAATAAATTTTCCGTGTTAAATATAAAATAACTACATCATGCCAGAGATAATAATTAATTTTTGATAATGTACAAAACATAACGAAAACAATTAGAAAAAAGTCTAGGATATTAATCTTTATGATGCAGCAATGAAATGGGTAATATCTTCAACAAGATATAAAAAAACAAAAATTAGATTGAAATGTTAAGAAATTGAGATTTCACAAAATTAAAAACATCACTTCCTACAGTTAAAGACAATATAAATTCAGTTAAAAAAATCAAAAGACTGGAAGAAGATATTTTCTACATATGTAGAACAAAGGATTTGCATCCAGAATATTAAAAAAAAAAGTATACAAACGAAGAAAGAAAAGTGAAATCTCAGTGGAAAAGTGGGACTGTAGTGGCAAACAGGCAATACACAGAAAAAAATCCAGATAAACAATAACAGATAAAAAGATAAGTCAGGCCAGGCAAGGTGGCTCATGCCTGTAATCCCCTCACTTTGGGAGGCCAAGGAGGGTGGATCACAAAGTCAAGAGATCAAGATCATCCTTGCCAACATAGTGAAACCCTGTATCTACTAAAAATACAAAAATTAGCCGAGTGTGGTGGCAGACGCCTATAGTCCCAGCTACTAGGGAGGCTGAGGCAGGAGAATCACTTGAACCTAGGAGGCAGAGGTTGCAGTGAGCCGAGACTGTGCCACTGCACTCTAGCCTGGGCAACAGAGTGAGACTCCATCCTTAAATTTAAAAAAAAAAAAAAGGTAAGTCAGAAAATTTTATTTTCTCTATCTCCAAAATATATTCATAATAGAAACACTTCTCAATTTCTCAACATTTCTACTGCTATATTTATAGACCAAACAATGTCATCTTTCACTGAATTATTTTAAAAAGTTTGTGCATACACATTAGTTATCTAAATTTATGGAGTGTATGAGATATTTTGATACAGGCATACAATGTGTTATAATCACAATAGGATAAATGGAGTATCCATCAACTGAAGACTTTATCCTTTATGTTGCAAACAATTCAATTATATCTAGTTATTTTTAAATCTACAATTAAAATTATTATTGACTACAGTCACTCTGTTTTGCTATCAAATACAAGACCCTATTCATTCTTTCTCTTTTTTATGTCCATTAACCATCCCCACTACCTTACCCAACCCCCTTACTACAGTTCCTGGTGCCTGGTAACCATCACGCTACTATTTTCATGAGTATAATTGTTTTAATTTTTAGCTCCTACAAATAAATGAGAAATTGTGAAGTTTTTTCTTTCTGTGCCTGGCTTATTTCATTTAATCACGTGTCATTCCATTCATGTTGTTTCAAATGATGGAATCTCATTCTTTTTTACAGCTGAAGAGTAATCCATTGTGTATGTGTACCACATTTTCTTTATCCATTAAACTGTTAATGAACATGGGTTGCTTCCAAATCTTTGCATTGTGAATACTGCTGCAATAAACCTGGGAGTGCAGCTATCTCTTCGATACACAGATTTCCTTTCTTTTGGGTATATACCTAGCAGTGAGATTACTGAATCATATGATAGCTATATTTTTAGTTTCTTGAGGAACCTCCACACTCTTCTCCATAGTAGTTGTACTAACTTATATTCCCACCAACAGCATAGAAGGGTTCCCTTTTCTCCACATCCGTGTCAGCATTTGTTATTGTCTGCCTTTTGAATAAAAGCCATTTTAACTGGAGTGAGATAATATCTAATTGTAGTTTTAATTTGCATTTATCTGATGATAAGTGATGTTAAGCAATTTTGATTTTCATTTATCTGATGAACAGTGATGTTGAGCATCTTTTCATAAACGTGTTTGTCTTTTGTAGGGCTTCTTTTGAGAAATGTCTATTCAGACCATTTGCCCATATTTAACCAGATTTTTAGATGTTTTTTTTGTGGAGTTGTTTGAGCTCCATATATATTCTGATTATTAATCACTTGTCAGATGGGTAGTTTGCAAATATTTTCTCCCATTCCGTGGGTTGTCTCTTCACTTGGTTGATTGTTTTCTTTGCTGTGCAAAAACTTTTAAACTTGATGTCATCCCGTTTGACCAGTTTTGCTTTGGTTGCCTGTGCTTGTGGAATATTGCTCAAGAAGTTTTTATCGAGACCCATGTCCTGGAGAGTTTCTCCAGTGTTTTCATGCAGTAGTTTCATAGTTTTAAGTCTTAGATTTAAGTTTTTAATTCATTTTAATATGAGTTTTGTATATGACAAGAGATAGGCGTCTAGTTACATTCTTCTGCTCATAGATACTCAGTTTTCCCAGATCTGTTTATTGAAGAGACTGCCTTGGCCCAATATATGTTCTTGGCATCTTTGTCTAAAATGAGTTTACTGTATGTGTGTGGGTTTGTTTCTGTGTTGTCTATTCTGTTCTCTTGGTCTACGTGTCTGTCGTTATGCCAGTACCATGTTGTTTTGGCTAATATACCTATAGCATAATTTGAAGTTAGGTAATGTGATTCCTCCAGTTTTATTCACCTTGCTTAGAATAGTTTTGGCTTGTTATTGGTTTATTCAGGTTTTGGATTTCTTCACTGTTCAGTCTTAGTAGATTGTATGTGTCTAGAATTTTATTCATTTCTTTTTGTTTTTCTAATTTATGGGCATACAGTTTCTCAAAGTAGTCTCTAATGATCATTTGAATTTCTGTGGTATTTGTTGTAATGCCTCCTTTTTCATCTATTTTTTTATTTATTTGAGTCTTTTCTCTTTGTTTCATAGTTAGTCTGGCTAAAGGTTTGCCAACTTTGTTTATCTTTCCTAAAAGTCAACTTTTAATTTATTTGACCTTTTGTATTGTTCTCTTTGTTTCAACTTTATTTATATCTGCTGTTATCTTTATGATGTCTTTTCTTCTACTACTCTGGGTTTCGTTTGCTTTTGGTTTTCTAGTTCTTTAAGATGCATCTTTAGGCTGTATATTGGATAGTTTTCTACTTTTTTGATGTAGACATTTATAGATATAAACTTCCCTCTTAGTGTTGCTTTTGTTTTATCCCACAGGTTTTGTTGTGTTGTGTTTCCATTATATTTTTTTCAAGAAATTTTTTAGATTTCTTCTTAATTTCTTAATTGACACACTTGTTATTCAGAAGCATATTATTTAATTTCAATGTGTTTGTATAGTTTCCAAAATTCCTCTTGGTATTGATTTCTGGTTTTATTCCATTGTGGTCAGAAAAGATGCTTGATATTATGTTAATTTTTTGAATGATTTAAGACTTGGCTTGTAGTCTAACATATGGTCTCTCCTTGAAAATTATTCATGTGCTGAAGAGAAGAATGTTTACTCTTCAGACAGAGAAGAAATGTTCTTTAAATGTCTATTATGTCCATTTGGTCTATAGTACAGATTAAGTCCAATGTTTCTTTGTTGATTTTCTGTCTGAATGATCTGTCTAATGCTGACAATGAGGTGATACGTCTTCAGCTAGTGTTGTGTTGAGTTCTATCTCTCTCTTTAGCTCTAATAATATTTGCATTGTATATCTGGATGTTCCAGTGTTAGATGCATGTATATTTATAATTTGTTAGAACCTCTTGCTGAATTCACCCCTTTATCATTATATAATTACCTTCTTTGCCTCTTTTTGTAGTTTTTGTCTTGAATGTTATTTTGTGTGATGCAAGTACAGCTACTACTTTTTTTGATTTTCATTTGCATGGAATACATTTTTCCATTCCTTAATTTTCACTCTGTGTGTGTTTTAACTCATTCAACTACTCTATGTCTTTGATTGGTGAGTTTAGTCCATTTACATTCAATGTTATTATTAATAAGTAAAGGCTTACTTCTGTCATTTTGTTATCTATTTTCTGGTTGTTTTGTGGTCTTGTCTTCCTTCTCTCCTTTCTTGCTGTCTTCCTTTCAGTGAAGGAGATTTTCTCTGGTAGGGGTTTTAATTTCCTGCCTTTTGTTTTTTGTGTATCTATTATATATTTTTAATCATGAGGCTTGCAAATAACATCTTATAACCCATTATATTAAACCAAAGACAAATTAACACTTACTACTTAAACAGAATAACAAGCAACCAAAAATAAAACTAATGAACACTCTACATTTTAACTTCATCCCCTCACTTTCTTTTAATGTTTTTTTTTATTTTTTATTTTTTTGTACTATGTATGTCTTGAATAGTTGTTGTAGTTATTATTTTTGGTCAGTTCATCTCTTCATCTTTCTACATAAGATACAAGTATTTTACACACCACAATTACAGTGTTTTCTGTGTACTTACTGTTTCCAGTGAGTTTTGTACATTCAGATGATTTCTTCTTGCTTGTTAACACGCTTTTCTTTCAGATTGAGGAATTCCTTTTAGCATTTTTTGTAGGAAAGATCTGGCATTGACAAAATTTCTCAGCTTTTGTTTGTCTGAGAAAGTCTTTATTTCACCCCCATATCTGAAAGATATTTTTGCTGCATGTATTATTCTAGGATAAAAGAAGGGTTTTTTCCTTTAGCAGTTTATTTGAATTTCCTCAAAACAGCTATTTTGAATTCTCTGCCTAACAGGTCACATTTCTCTGTCTCACCAGGATTATTCTCTAGTGCATTATTTAGCTTAGTGAGGTCATGTTTCCCTGGATGGTCTTAAGGCTTTCAGATGTTTTTGATGTCTGAGTATTGAAGAGTTAGGTATTTATTGTCATCTTTGCAGTCTGGGCTTGTTTTTACCCATCTTTCTTGGGAAGGCTTTCCAGGTATTTAAAAGGACTTGGGTGTTGTGGTCTAAGTTTGTGGTCACTGAAATCCCATCTGCATTAGGAGACATTCTAAGCTCAGTAACACTGTCATTCTTGCAGATTTGCAGAGGTACCACCTTGGTGATGTTAGACAAGATCCAGAAGAATACTCTGGATTACTAGGCACAGACTCTTTTTCCCTTGCCTTAATTTCTTTCAAACAAAAACAGTCTCTTTCTTTGGGCTGAGCTGCCTGAAGCTAGGGGAGAAGTGACCCAAGCACCTCTGTGGATACCTCTACTGGAACTGTACTGGGTCAGATCTGAAGCTAGCACAGCACTGGGTCTTGCCCAAGGTCCTCTGTAACCACTACCTGGATACCATCTATGTTTTCTCAAGCCCCTAGTTCTCTACAATTACAGTAGGCAAACCCAGCCAAGCTTGTGTCCCTCCCTTCAGGACAGCAATTTCCCCCAGCCCCTAGTGAGTTCAGAGATGCCATCTAGGAGCTAGGGCCTGGAAACCTTAGAAATCTATCTGACGCTTAGGATTGACTTGACAATGCAGCCTCTTTTTTGGTTCCATATAAACTCTAAAGTAGTATTTTTCCAATTCTGTGAAGAAAGTCATTGGTAGCTTGATGGGGATGGCATTGAATCTATAAATTACCTTGGACAGTATGGCCATTTTCATAATATTGATTCTTCCTACCATGAGCATGGAATGTTCTTCTATTTGTTTGTATCCTCCTTTATTTCATTGAGCAGTGGTTTGTAGTTCTCCATGAAGAGGTCCTTCACATCCCTTGTAAGTTGGATTCCTAGGTATTTTATTCTCTTTGAAGCAATTGTGAATGGGAGTTCACTCATAACTTGTCTCTCTGTTTGTCTGTTATTGGTGTATACGAATGCCAGTGATTTTTGCACATTGATTTTGTATCCTGAGACTTTGCTGAAGTTGCCTATCAGCTTAAGGAGATTTTGGGCTGAGATGACGGGGTTTTCTAAATACACTATCATGTCATCTGCAAACAGGGACAATTTGACTTCCTCTTTTCCTAATTGAATACCCTTGATTTCCTTCTCCTGCCTGATTGCCCTGGCCAGAACTTCCAACACTATGTTGAATAGGAGTGGTGAGAGAGGACATCCCTGTCTTGTGCCAGTTGTCAAACGGAATGCTTCCAGTTTTTGCCCATTCAGTATGATATTGGCTGTGGGTTTGTCATAGATAGCTCTTATTATTTTGAGATATGTCCCATCAATACCTAATTTATTGAGAGTGTTTAGCATGAAGGGCTGTTGAATTCTGTCAAAGGCCTTTACTGCATCTATTGAGATAATCACGTGGTTTTTGTCATTGGTTCTGTTTGTATGCTGGACTACATTTATTGATTTTCTTATGTTGAACCAGCCTTGCATCCCAGGGATGAAGCCAACTTGATCATGGTGGGTAAGGTTTTTGATGTGCTGCTGGGTTTGATTTGCCAGTATTTTATTGAGGATTTTTGCATCGATGTTCATCAGGGATATTGGTCTAAAATTCTCTTTTTTTTGTTGTGTCTCTCCCAGGCTTTGGTATCAGGATGATGCTGGCCTCATAAAATGAGTTAGGGAGCATTCCCTCTTTTTCTATTGATGGGGATAATTTCAGAAAGAATGGTACCAGCTCCTCCTTGTACCTCTGGTAGAATTCAGCTGTGAATCCATCTGGTCCTGGACTTTTTTTGGTTGGTAAGCTGTTAATTATTGCCTCAACTTCAGATCCTGTTATTGGTCTATTCAGAGATTCAACTTCTTCCTGGTTTAGTCTTGGGAGGGTGTACGTGTCGAGGAATTTATCCATTTCTTCTAGATTTTCTAGTTTATTTGCATAGAGGTGTTTATAGTATTCTCTGATGGTAGTTTGTATTTCTGAGGGATTGGTAGTGATATCCCCTTTATCATTTTTTATTGCTTCTATTTGATTCTTCTCTCTGCCAAAATAACAAAGCTGGAGGCATCACACTACCTGACTTCAAACTATACTACATGGCTATAGTAACCAAAATAGCATGGTACTGGTACCAAAACAGAGATATAGATCAATGGAACAGAACAGAGCCCTCAGAAATAATGCCACATATCTACAACCATCTGATCTTTGACAAACCTGACAAAAACAAGAAATGAGGAAACAATTCCCTATTTAAAAATGGTGCTGGGAAAACTGGCTAGCCATATGTAGAAAGCTGAAACTGGATCCCTTCCTTACACCTTATACAAAAATTAATTCAAGATGGATTAAAGGCTTACATGTTAGACCTAAAACCATAAAAACCCTGGAAGAAAACCTAGGCAATACCATTCAGGACATAGGCATGGGCAAGGACTTCATGTCTAAAACACCAAAAGCAATGGCAACAAAAGCCAAAATAGACAAATGGGATCTAATTAAACTAAAGAGTTTCTGCACAGCAAAAGAAACCACCATCAGAGTGAACAGGCAACCTACAGAATGGGAGAAAATTTTTGCAACCTACTCATCTGACAAAAGGCTAATATCCAGAATCTACAATGAACTCAAACAAATTTACAAGAAAAAAACAAACAACCCCATCAAAAAGTGGGCAAAGGATATGAACAGACACTTCTCAAAAGAAGACATTTATGCAGTCAAAAGACACATGAAAAAATGGTCATCATCACTGGCCATCAGAGAAATGCAAATCAAACCCACAATGAGATACCATCTCCCACCAGTTAGAATGGCAATCATTAAAAAGTCAGGAAACAACAGGTGCTGGAGAGGATGTGGAGAAATAGGAATGCTTTTACACTGTTGGTGGGACTGTAAACTAGTTCAACCATTGTGGAAGTCAGTGTGGTGATTCCTCAAGGATCTAGGACTAGAAATACCATTTGACCCAGCCATCCCATTACTGGGTATATACCCAAAGGATTATAAATCATGCTGCTATAAAGACACATGCACATGTATGTTTATTGTGGCACTATTCACAATAGCAAAGACTTGGAACCAACCCGAATGTCCAACAATGACAGACTGGATTAAGAAAATGTGGCACATATACACCATGGAATACTCTGCAGCCATAAAAAATGACGAGTTCATATCCTTTGTAGGGACATGGATGAAGCTGGAAACCATCATTCTCAGCAAATTATTGCAAGGACAAAAAACCAAACAATGCATGTTCTCATTCATAGGTGGGAATTGAACAATGAGAACACATGGACACAGGAAGGGGAACATCACACACCAGAGCCTGTTAGGGGGAGTGGGGAGGGATAGCATTAGGAGATATACCTAATGTTAAATAATGAGTTAATGGGCGCAGCACACCAACATTGCACATGTATACGTGTGTAACCAACCTGAACATTGTGGGCATGTACCCTAAAACTTAAAAGCATAATAAAAAAGAAAAAAAAAAGAAATCTATCTGATGCTCTATTCTACTGTGGCTGAGCTGCCACCCAAACCCTGAGACAAAGTTCTTCCCATGCTTCTCTCCCCTTTTCCCAAGCAGAAGAGTTTCTGCCTACGTCCACCACCACCACCAGCCCAGGTGGAGTGCTGCCAGGCAACTGCAGATATTCACTTGAAGCCCATGCTGTCTTCAGTCAGCTTATGGTGAATGCTTTCAGGCCTTGGACTCACACTTCAAGACAGAAGGCAGTGGGCTTCCCTCTGTCTCAAAGTAGGCCCAGAAATGTCTTCTAGGAGCCAAGGCCTGAAATCGGGGACCCTAATGGACTGGTTGGTGCTCCATTTCACTGTGGCTAAGCTGGTACATAAGCTGTAAGACAAAGTCCCCTTTACCCTTTCCTCTACTTTTCTTAAGCAGCAGGAGTCTCTCCTCATAGCCATCACAGCTGTGAATGTGTGGGTCACACTTCAAACTTTAGGTCTACTGCTATTTTATTTCTGATTTTAAAAACTACATCAGAAATATGACCTCACAAAAAAACTCATCAAACTTGGAACCAAAAACAATAAACTATAATTGGAGATAAACTCAAAAACCTTTCTAAATACAGGTATTTATTGAGAGAAGATTGATTAAATTGAAAAAAGTGAACTAAAGAAATGTGAACTCCATTTTCAGAAGCACATCTTTGCAAAGCCAGACTTTTTAACACATAGCTATCAAACAGAAAAACAAAGTAATTTAGGTCACTCATATAATATGTATTTTCTCTTGTCAAAAGATGAATACCATCTTGAGATGACTATGACATGTTTCCAAGTGTTTTCACATTTTTATTTTCTAAAATATTGAAGAATTTTGGGTCTTACTCCTTAGTAAAGCACTTGTTTCAGCTTTGGAAAGTTGACAAGACTGTCTGCTTGTACTGTATTTTTCAACATTAGCAATTTATCCAAGAAATATTATGTGATGCCTTATTTTATGTGCCAACTTCACTGGGATAAGAGATGTCGAGATAGCTCATAAAATATTATTTCTGTGTATATCTGTGAGGGTGTTGGTGGAAAAGATTAACATTTCAATCTTTTGACTGAGTAAAGAAGATTCACTCTCACGAACGCTTGTGGGCCCCATCCAATCCCTTGAGGTCCCGAATAAACAAAAGAAGTGGGAAAGGGTCAATTTGCTCTCAAAACTTAAGATGGGAAATCCATCTCCTCCTGCCCTTGGGCATCCATGTTCCTGGTTAATAGGCTTTTAGATTTTGACTGGGACTGACATAATTGGTTCTCGGGTTCTCAAGCTTTCAGGTTTGAACTAGAACCACACATTTGCTCTTGTGGGCCTCCAGCTTGCAACTGACAGGTCATTAGAGCCATGATTTGAATGTGTCCCATTGGTGTTATCAATGTGATAGTACTAACATGTATAGTTTTCAAGAGGTAATTAAACTATGAGGGACCCTCCTTCATGAATGGGATTAAAATCTTTATAAAAGAAGCTTTAAGCAACATTTGGCTAGCTTTGCTTCAGCTCTTCTACTATGTGCGGACACAGCATTTGTCCCTTTTGTCTTCTTCCTTCCACCATGAGAGAATGCAGCAAGAAGGCCTTAACCAGATGCTGGTGCATTGGTCTTGGACTTCCCATTCTCCAGAACAGTGAGAAAACAAATTTTTCTTGTTTTTAAATTACCCAGTCTGAGGTATTTTGTTATAGTAAAAACAGCAACAAGAAAACTAAGACAGTGGGACCTCTCAAACTCCATAATCACATAAACCGATCCCTTATGATAAACCCCTTTGTATATTTCTGTGTATATGTGTGTGTGTGTGTATATATGTGCGTGTGTATATATATCTATATCTATATCTATATGTATATATATCTCCCACTGATTCTGTTTCTGGAGTATTTTGACTAATACAATTTACAAGTGCTCAGTAGTTTCTATGATGGTGACCCCAAGACTTTGATTATAAACATGTTAAGATATGGCAACCCATGAATAAAATCCTGTTCTTTCAAAGTGTCTAAAGTACGTTTATCTTTTATCTTTTTTTTTTTTTTGAGACAGAGTCTCACTCTGTCGTTCGGGCTAGAGTGCAATGATGCAATCTCGACTCACTGCAACCTCCGCCTCCCAATTTCAAGCAATTCTCCTGCCACAGCCTCCCATGTAGCTGGGTTTATAGGCACCTGCCACCACCCTCAGCTAATTTTACATATTTTTTTTTAAGTTGAGACAGGGTTTCACTGTGTTGGCCAGGCTTCTCTCAAACTCCTGACCTCAGGTGATCCACCCGCCTCAGCCTCCCAAAGTGCTGGGATTATAGGCATGAGCCCCTGTGCCCGGCCCGAGTTTTTCTTTTTCTTTCAGATAAAAGGTAAAAATTTGGATTTCCTTTAGTTTAAGTAAATACTTCCAGACTTTTTTAAGTCAACAATTTTCTGTGTGGTATAGAAGATGTCGCATTCTATTACTATATCTTAAAAAATGTTTTCAAAATACGGTAATTCATAGACTTGTTTCTGATAATTTTGATAACTTTTATAGTGTTACCATTTTTTCAGGGCTATGATAGAATAAACAGCATTGAATGATGACTGATTTGAGCAAAACAAGATATATTATTATACAAAGCATCAAACATCAAGACCATATATGCAAATGAAATAGCATGAAACATTTTTATTTTTTCTGGTTGAACTAGTTTTCTATGGTTACTGTAAGAAATTACAATGGATTTGGTGTATTAAAACAATATAAAGTTATTCTTCCACAATTCTACAGGTGAGAAGTCTGAAATTGGAATTATTGGGCCAAAATCAAGGTGTTGACAGAGCCACACTTCCTCTAGAGGCTCTAGGGGAGAATCTGTGCCTTGTTTCTTCCAGCTTCTGATGGCTTCAGCATGTCTGGCCTATGACCACATTATTTCAAACTTGGAGGCCAGGGTCTTCAAATACTGCTCTTTTCTATTTTCATATTGCCTTCTCCTCTGTGCATTTCAACTTTCCCTTTGTCTCTCTCTTATTAGGATACCTGTGATCACATTTAGGGCCCATATGGATAATCCAAAATAACTTCTCCATCTCACAATTTTCAACTTGGTCCTATCTACAAATACTCTTTTTCATAGGAACTAGGAGATAATATCTTTGGATAACAATAAAATGGCATTATTTTATTATCCTGCCAATATCAACAGTCATACTTTCATTTGGGAGAAAAAAATATTTCTAATTTCTATATTATAATAACTTTTTGAAGCTTGAGTTCCTAGAAGTGATTCATAGTTATAAATTAAAGAATTTCCCATTGATGGCTTCTATCAGGAGAAGTAGGTATGTATTCTTTTTTTCAGCTCAAATAAAACAAGAAGAAATTTAAGATTACAGGTAAGAAAGATTAATTACTATTTCTCGAAGTTGTGAGGGCTCAGTGGGCTAGCATGACTCCTTTATGAAAACTCTAAAGGAAAGTTAACTCGAAAAAGAAAGTGAAGGACTGTTTACTACTGCGCCAAATTACCCAGAACATTCGGGGTTTTTAAGGGCAAAGAATGAAGAAAGAGTGTTCAATGGACAAAATATGGACCTTATAGACAGGATGGTTGACTGATGGGACCCTAAAAATTAAGGAAGGAGAGATTTAGAAATTGGACCTCAAGAACTAGAGACGACCAAGGGGAAAGTCTTATGATGCAGGAAGGAAAGCACATCACTTATATCAAGTAGTAGCGACGAGGGACTTTTCTCAGAAGAAGTTGCGAAACTCTCCCTCGAGAGAAAGAGTCAGATTTCAACAACTTCCAAGACCAGAAAGTACAACACCAGCTTCTGAAACATAATTCAAAAATGAACATTGATACGTCTATAATTGCTTCCCTCTCACTTCAACTCCAACCATGAAAAGGTCAGAAATTAAAGATACATGTAAGAGAAAAGCATATGGAAAATAAGTCAAAGAGTTCACTAAAGATGAGCTAATTGAGTATTTGATTTGGCTGAATTTTATTACTCTAAAAATAAACAGAAACAATTAGATTTAATGGGTTGTTTTCAATTTCTAGTGAAAAAATATGTTTCTATGCATAGATGACCTTTTTAAAAATTGTGTCCATAAGTTACATCATGAATAAAATAAAGTTTGTATTTTGCTGGAAAGCAGGTATTTTTAGTGACCGATATATTAGTATTTATATCCATGACAAATAATGACTTAAAAACCATCATTCTCTCAACATGTATTACATTCTAATGCCAATTTACTCCCTAGTAATGTTCAATTAATAAAAATATTGCTGCTTGTATTTGGGTCCAGGAATTTTTAATCAGTCAAGAAAATAATAATTATACAACTAGACATTATAGACTAAATTTGAAAGCTAATGTCTTTGAAGTTTCCATGAAACTAATGCTCATGCCATTCAAGATGAGAAATTTATTAATTTCTAAGGAAATATATGCACCATGTAGATTTCTAATAGAGTTGTTGCAGTTATTTCACAAAGAAAATAATAGACAAACATGATTAAGTGCTTTCTGTTCATATACCATCTCAAGGATATAATTTGTTTCCACAAATAACCATGTGAAAATAATAGCACAACACATCACTGTTAACCATCACAAGCCTAGAGGCTCATGCTCTTAAACTGAGTTGCTGTCCAGCTGCTTACTTGAAAATTCATAGGACATAAAAAGGAAAAATGAAAATCTCAAAATATGATTACCTCCTAGTGGTAATACAGAATTATATAGCAGAGCTTGTGTCTAGCATTTAAGAAGTTGCAGCTACATTCCATTACCAAAGACATATTTGTGAAAACATGCATATAAAAGGATTTGTAATTGAAGCACAGCTTTGATATATTTAATAGCATGTATAACTGCCATCTTATTTTAATAGGTAATGTTTTATGTGCATTAGCAGTAATATAATGTCTTTTCCGTGTGCTCTTGCCATTAGCACTTTTTCTCTCCCTTTCTTTTAGTTAATCTTAAAACTTTAATGTAATCCAAATACATTAACATATTTTCTGTCCTCACGGTTCTTGAACAGAAGGGAGCTTTGAAATGAATTTTCCGTAATTGAAGGAAGGATAGTTACTATACAACTAAATCATCAATGCTTTTTCTCAAATTCTGCCTGCCCAGTGGTTCATGTATACTTTTTCCAGGCTTAGACATGCTTATGATCACTAAAAGTGTTGGACTGGAGCAATGAAGGATGAAAATGAGCTAGAATGCAGAAAATTGACAAGGAGTGAATTTCAAGCATTTAAGAGAAACTTCATTCTATTATGTGCTATCAGGCCATACTATGTCTGATGGCATTGAATTAAAATGAGAAATCCGTACATACGTCCCTGTATGATTTAATAAAGGCAGAGTTTTGGGCATTATTACAAAAACTCGTATCACACCTTTTTTTAAAAAAATTTTCTTAACTGTTTCAGAAGATCAGAAGATTCATTCAGACTATACTGTTTTTCTTTATGAAATTTCAGCATGCCTTTTAACATTTTTCTTGGAGAGTGTGACCTATAGAAATATCAAGAAAAGTTAATCAAGTGAACGGAAATTACCTGATTGAATTTTCCCAAAGTAGTCTTATCTGGATTGTAGCTAAATATGCACACATACAATTCTGACATAGCAATACGGAAGGGAAATATCTAGCTTTCAAACAGTAACAAAGCTGTATGATTTAATAGTCTTGAACTCTGAGCTTTAATAAACTGCATCTCAAATGTAATATTTTCATATTCTTTCAGGAATAATTTTGGTACATGTTTACTTTCATAATAAATATGTTGGAGATGCTGAGCTCAAAGACAAATGAGTAGGCTCTCATGTTCAATTCCATTAAAGGTTAGGTAGCCTGGGGTTTCTGGGATCAGATATGTTAATCTCAAACTCTTTTTAAAATAAAACATGATCTTAGATCCCAGGGGAATAATTCTATATTGAGACTTCTCTAAGGAGGCCCATTAATGTAACTGGAAATTCCCAGGACACTTGAATGTTGTTGCTACCCTAAAAGTTTCCAGTATCAGGAGCTTATTAAAAGTTAAATGATATATTTGAACAGGGCTGTCAACCTCCTGAATTTTCTATGTATTTAACTAAGTTGTGGTTGTTTATATTAAACTAAGTTTCTAATCAGTAGCAACAAAAATATTTTCTTTTCTTTTTTTTTTTTTTAAGAGATGGGGTCTTGCTATGTCGCTCAGGTTGGTCTCAAACTCCTGGACTCAAATGATCCTCCCCTCTTGACCTCCCAAAGTAGTGGGATTACAGGCATAAGCCACTGCAACTGGCGCCAAATATTTTCCTGGTGTAAAATTTAAGGTTGATGACTACGTTGTCCACAGGATTAGGAAACAAATTTCAAACCTAACTTCATTTATTCATGAAATAAATTTTGAGCATCCATTGATAAAAATACAAATATTTCTCACAACCACATTTCATACAAATATAGAAGAAAAAAAAGCAGCTTAATAAAGAACATGTTACAGGCTTGTGTTTTTTTCAGTACACATCACACTTTTTCACAAGAGTAACATTGGCTTTTAATCAAAAGATTCCTCTTCAATACATCAACCCTCACTTCGGAGCTTAAACACTTAAAAAATAGCTATTTATTTGTTTCAGTATCTTAAGGACAAATGACATGCAGTGTATTTTCCATTCTGTAGTCCCTTATTCAATATGTGGATGCCCTTTATATTTTTTAATGTTTCAAGAATAAGAGAATTATATAGAAATGCAAATCATGTGAATTTTCATTCTGCTAATTTCACGACAAATTATGTTCAGAAAGACAGATGATGGATAGACAGATGAATAAATACATAGGTAGATAGAGATATTTATGCCTGAAATTCTTGTGAAATTACTTGTGGAAAGTGTAAGAAGTGAGTGTTAGACATTACAAAAATGCCTTGAGTTATATGCACACATTATTAAGAAAAAACACTTATTTCAGAGAATAAAAACATAATTCCTAAGTCTAATCTATAATAACTCAGGATAGTAGAGAAGCTTATCTGGAATACTAAGTTCCAAAGTTTTGAATGTTGTATGTAAATAAATTAAGAAAAAATATAATGATAAAGAAAATGCACAGATGAAAATTCAGAAAATAATCCAAAAATTAAACAGTGGACATTTGTTTTAGGCAGTCCTATGAAACATTGCCTTCTCCTTACTTTTTAAATCATATGCTGAGCCCCAGTTATAAGAACACTTAACTATGACTAGATCAAATTTAGTAAAATTAATCTGGCAATATGGCAGTACAACAAATCAAATCCACAAATATGTGAAAACAATAATATTCATACAAGAGAGGTTTGTTTCATTGACACAGGTTTGGTTTACCATTCAACAATTAATCAAGGTGAATCGCTACCTTAAAAAAGAAAATAATAATATGATTATTTCCACAAACAGAAAAAAAAAATTCAATACACATTGTTTATAAAATATCTCACAAAAAATGTAATGGGCATCCATACATTATTAAATAAGGTACAAAATAAGTATAGAAGTGAACTTATTCAGTCTGCAAAAGGAAATATAAGAAATACCAACAACTAATATTCTACTCTATAGTGAAAGACTAGATGTTTTCTTCTTCAGATTTAAAATAAAGTATATATGTCTGGCTAAAATGTTGGTATTCAATATTGTACAAGAAAGCAAAATCAGTGCAATAACACAAGAAAAATACATAAAGAGTCACAGGCTAAAAGCAAGAGTAATATTGACTTTATTTGTAAACCACGTAATCATCTATGTAGAAAATCTTTAGGAATCCACGAGAATGTTGACTGGTTCTGCAATGTGAGTAAGCTCCCAGAATACAAGATCATTATATGAGTTCACTGTATTTCTATAGGTTAACAGTGAACAATTAGAAATTACAATTTGTACATATCTTCAGCAATAATCTCAAAAAATAAAATAGTGATAAATTGAACAAAGAATGTACAAAACTTGTATGAAACAAAATATCCTCGGAAAAGTTTAAAAAGATCTAAATAAAGGAAGGGATTTTATATTTGTGATCAGAAGACACCATATAAATAAGGTGTCAATTATCTTCTAACTAATCTTTAGATACAATGCTATCCCAATCAAAATCCAGTTAGGATATAGCAAAAATTGACAAAGTGCTTCTAAAATGTGTGTGGAGATGAAACATTATATGAAATAAGTAATGAAATTTAAAAAAACATTGGCGGAATTACACTAACCGATTCCAAGACTTAGGATACAAGTATAGCAATCAAGTAAATATTGATGTTAAGATAAATATGTAGACTAATAGAACAGAACAGAGTGTAGGGTTTGTCAATTAATTTTTGACAAATGAATCAAGGTAGTTTAGTGGGGGATTAATCATCTTTTCAACAAATAGAGCTAAGAAATTAAATATTCATATTTTTAAAAGGATCCAAATTCTTATATTAAACTATTTGCAAAATTTAACATGAAATGAAATATAGACCCTAAAGTAAGTGTTTAAACTACAAACCTTCCAAAAAAAAGGTTTTAAATTCTGCCTGGCCATGAGATAGGCAAATGAGTCTTAGATAAAACACAAAATGTATGAACCTAAAAGATAAAAAAAGGATTAGATTTCATCCAAAAAGTAAATGTTCCTCTTTAAAAATACACTTAAGAAAATGAAAATGCAATACACAAACATTTAGGAAATATTTGGACACCATCTATTTTACAAAGAATTTATATCAAGAATATGTAAAAAACATTATATGTTAAGAACTTTATGAAGTTTAAAACTTTATGACTCAAAAATAAGAAAATGAACAAACCAATTTAAACATAGAAAAATGTCTTAAACATAACCTTCATTAAAGAAACACATTAAAAGATACTAAATATCATTAGTCATTAGAGAAATGCAAATCAAAACCTCAAAGGGATACCACTGCATACCCACTGGAATGACAAAAATTAGTAAGACTGATAATAAATTGTTGGCAAGGTTGTGGAGTAAATAGAACTCTCAAAGATTGATGATAGAAGTGAAATACGAATTAGTGTAGCTACATTAAAAAGTTTGGCTCCATACAAAATTTAAAGTAGTTTTTCTAATTCTGTGAGGAAAGTCATTGGTAGCTTGATGGGGATAGCATTGAATCTATAAATTACTTGGGGCAGTATGGCCATTTTGACGATATTGGTTCTTCTTATCCATGAGCATGGAATGTTTTTCCATTTATTTGTGTCCTCTCTTATTTCCTTGAGCAGTGGTTTGTAGTTCTCCTTGAAGAGGTCCTTTACATCCCTTGTAAGTTGTATTCCTAGGTATTTTATTCTCTTAGCAGCAATTGTGAATTGGAGTTCCCTCACGATTGGGCTCTCTGTCTTTTATTGGTGTACAGCAATACTTGTGATTTTCTGCACATTGATTTTGTATCCTGAGACTTTGCTGAACTTGCTTATCAGCTTAAGGAGATTTGGGGCTGAGACGATGCAGTTTTTGAAATATACAATCATGTCATCCTCAAACAGAGAAAATTTGACTTACTCTCTTCCTGTTTGAGTATGCTTTCTTTCTCTTGCCTGATTGCCCTCGCCAAAAATTTCAATACTATGTTAAATAGGAATGGTGAGAGAGAGCATTCTTGTCTTTCACCAGTTATGAAAGGGAATGCTTCCAGCTTTTGCCCGTTCAGTATGATATTGGCTGTGGGTTTGTCATAAATAGCTCTTATTATTTAGCCAAGACAAACCTAAGCAAAAAGAACAAAGCTGGAGGCATCACACTACCACACTTCAAAATATACTACAAGGCTGCAGTAACCAAAACAGCATGGTACTGGTACCAAAACAGATATATAGACCAATGGAACAGAACAGAATCCTCAGAAAAAATGCCACACATCTACAATCACCTGATCTTTGACAAACCTGACAAAAACAAGCAATGGGGAAAAGATTCCCTATTTAATAAATAGTGTTGGGAAAATTGGCTAGCCATATGCAAAAAACTGAAACTGGACCCCTTCCTTACATGTTATACAAAAATTATCTCAAGAAGGATTAAAGACTTAAATGTAAAACCTAAAACCATAAAAACTCTAGAAGAAAACCTCGGCAATACTATTCAGGACATAGGCATGGGCAAAGACTTCATGACTGAAACACCAAAAGCAATGGCAACAAAAGCCAAAATTAACAAATTAGATCTAATTAAACTGAAGAGCTTCTGCACAGCAAAAGAAACTATCATCAGAGTGAATAGGCAACCTATAGCATGGGAGAAAAGTATTGCAATCTATCCATCTGACAAATGGCTAGTATCCAGAATCTACAAGGAGCTTAAACAAATTTACAACAAAAAAAAACAACCTCATCAAAAAGTGGGCAAAGGATATGAACAGACACTTCTCAGATGAAGACATTTATGTTGCCAACAAACATATGAATAAAAGCTCATCATCACTGGTCGTTAGGGAAAGGCAATTCAAAACCACAATGAGATACCATCTCATCCCAGTTAGAAGGGCAATCATTAAAATGTCAGGAAACACATATGCTGGAGGCGACATGAAGAAATAGGAAGGCTTTTACACTGTTGAGAGGAGTGTAAATTAGTTCAACCATTGTGGGAGACATTGTAGCTATTCCTCGAAGGATCTAGAACCAGAAATGCCATTTAACCCAGCAATCCCATTACTGGGTATGCACCCAAAGGATTATAAATCGTTCTACTATAAAGACACAGGCACACATATGTTTATTGCAGCACTATTCACAATAGCAAAGGCTTTGAATGGACCCAAATGCCCATCAATGATAGACTGGATAAAGAAAATGTGGCACATGTACACCATGGAATACTATGCAGCCATAAAAAAGATGAGTTCATGTCTTTTGCAGGGACATGGATGAAGCTAGAAACCGTCATTCTCAGCTAACTAACACTGGAACAGAAAACCAAACACTACATGTTCTCACACATAAGTGGGAGTTGAACAATGAGAACACATGGACACCGGGAGGGGAACATCACATGTTGGAGCTTGTTGGGGGGGTTGGTGGCTAGGGGAGGTATAGCATTAGGAGAAATACCTAGTGTAGATGACAAGTTGATGGATGCAGCAAACCACCACAGCACGTGTATGCCTATGTAAAAAACCTGTGTGTTCTGCACATGTATCCCAGAACTTAAAGTATAATTATAAAAAAGAAAAAAAAAAGAGCTTGGCCGCTTACTATAAAGTTAACAAATATTTACAATACGACTCAACAACCTCCCTCTTATTTACCGAATTGAAATAAAAATGCATGTCCATTCAAAAATTATTATTTGAAAGTTAATTACAACCGTATTTATTGTAGCTCAAACATGAAGACAACCCAAATGTTCCTACAGAATGGATAAAGAAAACATTGTTTCTTTATAAGATGAAATACCACTTAGCAATGAAAAGAAACAAGTCCGTAATGTATGCAAAAAGTGAATGCAAATATATGCAAAGAATGAATTTGAAGAACATTAGTCTAAATGAAAGAGGTCTGACACAAATGACTGTGTATTTTATTTATTATTGTATTTATATGAAATTCTCAAAAAGACAATATGATTGTGACAGAAAGCAGATCAGTGGTTTCCAGAGGCAGGGGATGGTAGAAGGAGATTGACTGAAAATGTACAAAGGACATTTTTTGGGTGCTGGAGATTTCCTGTCGTTACTGTGGTGGTGGGCTCACTACTGTATAAAATTGTAAAAACTCATCACCTTGTACAATGAAGTGTATAAATTCTATTGTACTTAAATTATACCACAACAAAACAGGCAAAAAAAAAAAACAAAAAAAAACAGCATTAGAATATAATACCACTCCCGACCCCTCGAGAAAAAGTAGAAAATACATAGTCTCTAAATAAAATATTTCCTTTATTTTAATTAAATTTGTCTTCAATAAACACCCACTGCATCAGCCTTTTAAAACAATTTTAATATTTTATAAGAACCAGTAAAAACTTGATCATACCAAGCATGCTTTCTGAAAAACTGCTCTAAAGTCCTTTTAAATTAATGCCTTTTGAGTTTTATGCTCCTGTCAGGGACCACTCTCCCTCTCCCAGTCCTACTGTGAACCATAGACTCAGAGCCTTGACTGCCCGGATTTTCTCTGGAAATCCTAGGTATTCTTCCTAGGCAAGCAACCTGGGTCCAAAGCAATCTTTTTCTTTTTTTATTAACTCTGGTCTCCTCAAGTCAGGTTTTCTTACAAATTCCACAATCATGAACTAGATTCGTAATATGATATTGATAATTCATAACAGATAAATGTGTCTCCAAGGGCTATATACATTCACAAATTTTATATCTTAAGTTAAATTTATATAATGCTTTAAGGTTTACAAAATACTTTCACAAGAATGATCTCATTTGATTCCTACAACCTTGTGAAATAAATGGCAGGCAATATCATTATCTTCATTTCACAAATGATACAGGAGAGACTCATAAACGATTGGAAGAGACTTTATGCTATGGTAATACTATAGTTTACCTAAACTAATGATATTTCAGTGATAGCCTGGGGCCCTTGTGAAGGTGTGACGTTTAGGGGCAATCTGTCAGATGGGTTTATGTCTGATTTTCTAGGCAAACATGCACATTCTCTTCTTACACTTAAGCCATCCTGAATAATAGATACATATTACTTGGCAGTCACAGGTCTAAGTTGCAGATATTAATAAGATTATTGCAAATTAATATATTTGTTCTAAAAATTTTCACACTATGATTTTTCTTTCCTTTTCTTAGAAACTCGCTAGTACAACAGCAAGAACTCAGGATATGTCTGCAAGCCTAACAGTTTAGAAAGTTACATGATATATTTCAAACCATCAGACTATGCTAATTTTGTGGCCATGTTAATTTTCTAAGTGGCAGACATTATGAAAGTGCTGAACAGAATAGATTGTGATTAGGACAACAATGATTTTAATGGAAAAAAGGTCAGCAGCTGCATATAAAGCACAATGCAAATGGAGAGAATGATGCCGGAAGTGAAAACCTTCTGACATGAGGATGGATTATCTAATGATGGGGACAGGCGACAGAAAGCAGAGAGTTCTGGTCCAGACCCTCCAGTGACCTTCATTATCACTGCACTGAGGAAGGCAATAGTCAACTGCCACACTACTTTAGAACTCAATTATAGAAATCAAGTAATTTATCAGACTAGAGTATCAGCTCATGCTGGAATCACTCCACAAACTATACAGTCATTCTGCCTTTCCTAAGACTCAAAGTCCCGCAAGGCATTATGTTTGGGTATTACTCGATTTGTAAATATATGAAAGAGTTAAAAAAAAAAAACTGTTTCTCAATAACTTCTAGCACTTTTTTGCTGTTTTCTTATTGTTTCCTAGAGACAAACAATGTATAATGCAATCCCTATTTTACAGGATTGATGTTTTGACAGTCAAAGAAAACAATTCTGTCCAACCTTTCCTGTTCTTATCACGTAATGCCAGAGGTTAATCGACTCACAGTAATCAAATCTAATGATCCTCTTTTTAGATTTATTCTTTTGTTTGTTTGTTTCTTCTGTGGTATTGATCCCTTTTGGCCTTGATTCTTGAAACTTTCTCTTCCCATGACTCCCGAAACACTATTACCTCCTAGACTTGCCTGCCTCTTAAGAAAATGCTGCATGTCTTCTTTGTTGCTTCTATCTTCTTTAGTTCCCCCAGTAAAGGCAAGTTTTAAAGGTCTCTTTCTCTTCTATTATATTTAATTCCACTTTCTACCTCTATATTTTCCTGGAAGTATTTTTCTTCATGAAAGCCTTGACTATCTATGCTTTGTAGTTGTTTCATAATATGTAGCATAATATGCAGCCCAGTCATCTTTTCTTAATTCTCTCCCGACATTTTAGCTACATCTTGCTACCTGTGTCAGTATCACTAACATTCTGACATTTATAATGTAATATGTCTAAAATAGGATTTATTATTTTCTTCTCATACACAATCGGCAAATGACTTTACTAAATTCCTTATCATACTGACTGAAACCTTGATTTGTTTCTCTCTTCACTTGTTACATTCAATTATTTGATACATTCTGTTAATTTGATTTATTCAATATCTGTTGAAATTCTACCTTCCTTCCACTCCGACAATGGTTTCTCTGTGTTATGCTTTGTTAAAAACCTCTCCCACCAGTCAGTTTTGCTGAGAGTTCCGAAAATCATCTTCCTGAAACCCGAATCTTTTATTGTCACTTCGTTATATATGTATTTTCAATATGCAATTACCTGACAATAGGATGCCTGATAAAGCACACACTCTATTCTTTCACCACTGCCTATGATATTTTATTTCCTTTCATAAACCTTTTGCTCTAACTAAACTCCACCATCCACCGAACCTCCTGAATCAATACCAATTGATATCAGGTGGGTGCAGTGGTTCACGCCTGTAATCCCAGCAGTTAGGGAGGCCGAGGAGGGCAGATCACGAGGTCAGGAGATTGAGACCATCCTGGCTAACACGGTAAAACCCCATCTCTACTAAAAATACAAAAAATTAGCCCGGTGTGGTGCCATGCATCTGTAATCCCAGCTACTGGGGAAGCTGAAGCAAGAGAATCGCTTGAACCTGGGAGGCGGAGGTTGCAGTGAGCTGATGCACTCCAGCCTGGGTAACAGAGCGAGACTCTGTCTCAAAATACATACATACATACATACATACATACATACATACATACATACGTATTAATTGATATCAATTCTACTTCCTAATTCTCTGACTTCTTTATGTTTGTTGTAGTTTGTTTTCTAAACTAACTGCATTTTCTTTCCCTCCTGCACATAGCAAATCTTGATCTCCCACACAAATGCTGCCTCTTCACATTAATGCCTTTTTATATTGTAGTCAAGTGTACCTAATCCATTTAAATGCTAATATCTCCACATATCTTGTCTATAAATTTTTTTGTGTGAGTTGCTGCCTTGTTTGATAGTTTTGTAAATTTCTTTTACCAGTTATCTAGGTATAGTACATCTTTCGGTGAGTTTTTAGTAGGGCATGGTCATTTCCCAACTGTGTTTAAATGTAGAAAAATCTGGTCAATCTCAACCAGCACTTTATGCCCTCGCCAAACAATGAAAACAAAACTGAACCAAACAAATGAGAAAACAACAATAGAAAAAGCTAATAAAAATTATTTCCCATGTCAAATTGTATAAAAAAACTACAGGATAAGCACCTACTTTTCTGTCATCAGTCTTTGCTCTTGTTATTACTGAAAGTTGCTCCGTTCTAAGATTAGAATAAAGGGACAAAGAAAAGGACCACTGGACCTACTCGGCTGGGAGGGAGGTCTGATCAAAAACATTTCTCAGACTTTTTTTTTTTGTAAACCTCATTGATACATAAGAATGTCAAGGATGTTAAAAAATTAAGATAATATACTTTGAAATATGAGGAAAGGAGAAAATGGATCAGATTGCCTGATGAAGGATCTGAAAAAAAAAAACAAGGAATACACAAAGAAGACAGTAGTAAAAGTGGGAGTCATATCTCTAAGAGGAGTTTTGGAGAGAATACTAATACTACTACTAATACAGAATCTGCAAAATCATAGTATTGAAGAAGGAACTAGAAGAGCAAAATCCACATGAATAACTGAGAGGGGCAGCTAAGAATATAACTTTTCTATTTTAAGCTCTTAAGTGTTCTCCTTCCCATCTCATATATGCAAAAGTCTAGCAACTGTTATTTTCTCACTATAAACTTTATATGAATCAGAGGATAAGTAAAAACAATTCATAATTAAGGAGGTAAGAGAATTAAGAGATATTACAAAGAACACATAAGCTTCCTGCCTTATTAAGAATGTAACAAAGAGTGAAGATGTTAATTACCTTGATCTAATAATTCCACAATGTATACATGTATCAAAACATGACATTGTACCCGATAAATATATACATAATTATCTGTTCATTAAAAATAAAAGAAAGAATATTAAAAAGACGATTTGAAACTCCAGAAAACTAAAATTCTGCCCTAGAAAATCCATTTACATGGTGTAGTAGGTGCTTTCACTTTAATTATCTAACTTTTATATAAGGACACAGCCAAAACTATGAGACATTCAAAGAAAAAAAAATGTATCATGAAAGGAAAAAACTACAGAAAACGCACACATACTTATTTTGAAAAAAAGAAGTACAAAAACACAGAGGAAAAAGAACATTTTGAAATAAAATTGAGAACACATTTCAGAAAGTTGATATAAAAGAGAAAAAGAAAACTAGAAGATAACCTATGCAGCCTAACATTTTAATAATAAGAGCTCCTTAAAGAGAACACAAATAAAATAGTAGGAGAGAAATTACCAAAGAAGTATATTATTCCAAAGTACAGAAATAAAACATATTTTCAAGATTAACAGTGTCTGCCGAGTGCTCAGTTAAATAAATTTAAAAACTCTCATGCTGAGACAAAATGTAATGAAATTTAGTAGCACTGAGGATGTAAAGAAAATATTTTAGAAAATCTTGCAGAGGAGAAAAAAACCCATGTTTCATAAAAGTATTGAGAATCAGGGACATTAGACTCCTGGGCAGCATGCAATACTAATGGCTAGGATAGAGCAGAGAATGGAATACTGAAAAAAGAGGATTTTTAAGAAACAATTACATGCCCAGTCAAAACACATAAAGATAAGATAATTACAATTCTAATATGAAAGGTCTTAATAGTTTTATTATTTCTATACCTATTATTATAAAGCTGAAATTATAATCATATTCTTAAAAGAGCAATAAGATAAAGGGAATTGTGGCAGAATGTTAGTTGAGCAATTAAAAACAAAGCCTAGATTATGTTTGAAAGCCAAAATACTAATTTAATATCCATGTTCCAGATGCCTATTGCTCCGTAGCAAACCACTCCAAAACTTACTTGCATGAAACATCAATTTTATTAGGTTTGTGGATTCTGAGGGCCATTAACTCAAATAAGGTACAGTGAGGGTGTCTTGCCTTTGTTCTGTACGGTCTGGAGCCTTATGTAGGAAGACCCAGTGCTGAGGTTCTTATTATCTGTAGGAGTTTCACTCACATAGCTTGTGTTTAACCCTAGCTTTCAACTTAGATATCAGCAAAAGCTGTTGTCACAAATCTACACATGACCTCTGTGCAGCTTGGGCTTCCTTACGATATGGTAACTGGGCTACAAGAGTGGAGGTACCAAAGGAACTAGAAACACATTGTATTGCCTGTTGTGAGCAGATGTGGAATTTACTTGGGACTACTTCTGCTACAATCACAAGTCTAGTCTGGATTCATGGAGAGAAAATATTGATGCCATTTATTTTTAGGAGTGACCAATATTATGAAAGTGGATGCTTTTTTTTTTTTTGTAAAATTTTTGGGGAAGTTCCTTCAAGTTCAAGTGAAAACAGGAATTGGGCAAAGCCTATTCTATCATTTTTTCTTGTTCTTTTTCAGGCCTAGAACATTGATGTGATGATTAGAATAACAATAGTCAATTTAGACCACAAGGCAACTTAAGTAGTCATGTGGCATTTTCATTCAGTCATTTAAGAAAGGAAAAAATATCTAAGCACATATTATGTGCAAAACACTATTCTAGGCAGCAGAGATAGAATTTTGAACAAAACAGAAATTCAGCCCTCTCAATTTATACTTCATTGGGATAATAGGGACATCAAAAATAATAACTATAAAAATCAATAAAGTGATGTCAAGTACAGGAGAAGAAAGAGTCACAATCACAATAAAGCATAAGGCTGGTAATAAGGAAAGCATGAAGAAGGGATGAACTTTTAAATAAAGTGTTCAGAAAACACCTTACAAATTATATTATTTAGCTATTATAAGGATTGGCTTGTCAACTCATACTCACACAAATGAGGTATCAAGCTTTCTAATAATTTTAAGGATATATGTAATTAGGAAGTTCATACGGAGTAGAGAGATTGGTTACGTTGAGGATGACTACAGTTCCTACCTTCCCAGGTAAGACATAAACTCATCACCTAGATAAATTATAAGGTCTGTAATGAGATTTGTGGGTCATGGGTCATTTCATCCAGGAGGGAACATTTACGTTATCAACCTCAACCATCTCCATTTTATACATGAATGAATGCTATAACACACGACATGCTTCAGAAAGGCATGCCTCATCTATACATGTATTTCAGTTTATTAACTATATATAACCCTTTAGCCAGGGTTATCTTCCTAAGAAATTCTATAAATAAATTCTGCTCATGACCAAATATAATGCATCTACAGTTGATTTTTTATTTCACCTAGTGCTGTCCCCACTTTATGAAATTAGTGAATGAATCCTAGTCCAGCTGCTTTAAATTTTCCCTCTCCCATCTTTATTCTATTTAAACATACTCATGAAGGATATGTATAGAGCCTTTCAACACAGAAGGAAAAGCTAGGAAATGGTCCTGTGGCTAGGAAATTCCTGGTATGCTCAAAGAACAACTAAGGCTGACTGTATATATCCTCAGGGCAATTGTGAAGACTCTGAAGGTTGAATGAGATAAAAACCCAATGAAGAGAATCAAGCAAAGAAGTGACATAATAATATTTGATTTAAAAAAAAAAATTCTTTAGCTTTTGTTTTGAAAACAAGCTGTAGGATGGAAAGAAATGCCAAAGAATGAAGAACAGTTAATAGACAATTGGTGGTGATCATTTTATCTAGAATTGGAATTCACAGAACTGGAGGTAATGACAAGTAATGCTGTGTATGGTTTTGAAGGCAAAAAAAAAAAAGAATTTGCAGAAAAAAATTGAATGTGGAGGTGAGAGAGAAGGGAAAGAATTAAGGATGACTTCAAGGTTTTTAGTTTAAGCCACTGGGAATAGTAGGGTTTCCATTTCCTGTAATAGAGAAGATTACAGAAGGAGCAGGTTTCCAAAGGGAAATATTCTAACAGTTTTTATTACAGACCTATTAAATTTAGAACATCTATTCAGTTTCTAAGTAGAGATAACAAATATGTACTTGGGTATATTATTCAGAATTTCAAAGCTGAAGTTATAAATAAGTAATTCATCAACTATACATGTTATTTAAAAGAAAGAAACAGAATAAATTATTAAAGGAGTGAATACAGATAGAGAAGATTTCAAGTTATTTCAGTGTTCAGCAGTTGGCAAGATGTGAAGGAACAAGCCAAGGAGACTGAGAAAGAGCAACAGGCAGAGGAGAAGGAAATTATTGTATCCTTAAAGCCAAATAAAGAGTGTTTTTAAAGAAGAAACTAAGAAGGAGACAGAACAAGATGGCTGAATAGAACTTTCTAGTGATCACAAAACTGAACACCAAACTGAACAACTTTCCTCACAAAAAGCACCTTCATAAGAACCAAAACTCAGATAAGTAATCACAGTACCTGGTTTTAACATCTTATCAAGGAAAGAGAAACCGAAGAGGGTAGTAAGGCAGTCTTGAATTGCTGACACCACACCTCCATTATCCCTGGGCAGTGCACAATGACAGAGACAGAAATTCTGTGCACTTGGAAAAGGGAGAGCAAAGTGATTGTGCATCTTTGCACTGGAACTCACTGCTGTCCTATAACAGCAGAAAGCAAGATAGGGCTGAATTTGGCAAATGCCTATGTAGGGATCATTTAGACCATCCTTAATCAGAGGTCTCAACCCAAGTTCTGGCTAGCCCCACTACTGTGAGCGAAAGTGCCCTGGGGTCCTAAGTAAACAGGAAAGACAGTCTAGACCACAAGGATTTCAATTCCTGAGCAAGTCCTGGTGATGTGCTGGGCTCAGACCCAGTGGATTTGTGCACATGACCAAGAGAGACAGCACTGGGGTGGCCAAGGGAGTGTCTTTATTACCTTCCCCAATGCTAGGCACTGCAGCTTTCAGCTCTGGGAGGAAAGGGACGAGTAAAGAGCATGGTCCTGTAACATGGATACCAGCTCATCCAAAGTAAAACAAAGCATGAAGCAGAGTCCTGAAGCCCCCATTTTATACTATTGCTCCCAGATGACATTTCTAGACCCGCCTTGGGCAAGAAGGGAAGCCACTGCCCTGATGAGAAGGTCCATGTCCTTTTAGAATTCACCACATGCTGACTAAAGAGCCCTTGGTCCTTGAATAAACATCAGCAGTGGCCAGGCAGCAGCCACCACAGTCTTCGGCAAGGCCTAGTATTGTGCTACCCTTGGGTGTGACCCAGCACATTCCTAGAGGAGGTGGCCACAGGAGTGCTTTTGTCATCCCTCCACAAACTCCAGGGAGCTTAGCATGGAGAGTGAGACTTCATTTGTTTGTGAGAAAGTAGGGGGAAAAAACAAGAGACTCCTCTCTGGCAATCCAGACAATTCTTCCAGATATTACCCAAGATTGCCAAGGCTGGTACTTCTACAAATCTGCAAAGTAACAGTGTTACTGGGCTTGGAGTGTTCCCTAATGAACATATGGCTGCAGTGACCAAAAACTTATTTCATAACACTCAATTCCCTTTGAACACTTGGAAAGCTTTCTCAAGAAAGATGGGTACACATCAGCCCAGACTGTGAAGATTAGAATAAATGTATAAATCTTCAATGCCCAAACACTGGTGAACATCCACAGGCATCAAGACCAGCTCAGAAAAAAATCACCCACCAAACACTAAATAAGGCACCACTGTCCAATTCTGGAGTGATAGAGATATTACTTTCAGATAAAGAATTCAACATAGCTGTTTTAAGGAAGTGAAATAAAACCAACACAAAAAAAGGAATTTGGAATTCTATCACATAAATTTAACAAAGAAGATGAAATATTTAAAAAGAATCAAGCAGAAATTTTGGAGCTGAAAAATTGAATTGATAAACTGAAGAATGCATCCGTCTATGAACAGCAGAACTTATCAAACAGAAGAAAGAAATAGTGTGTTTGAAGAGAGACTAGTTGAAAATACACAGAAGAGTCAAAAGAAAAAAGAGTAAAAAATAATGAAGCATGCCTATGTCATCTAGAAAATAGAAAACAGCTTCAAAAAGGCAAATCTATGAATTATTGCTCTAAAAGAGGTAGTAGAGAGAGAGAGACTGGGTAGAAAGTTTACTCCAAAAGGTAATATCAGAGAACTATTCAAACTTAAAAAAACATATCAATATTCAAGTACAAGAAGGTTATAAAACACCAAACAGATTTAACCCAAGTAAGACTACCTCAAGACATTTAATAACCAAATTCCCAAAGGTCTGAGATTTAAAAAGATTCCTAAAAGTAGCAAAAGAAAAGAGAAAAATGACATATAAGAGAGCTCCACTTTGTTTGGCAGCAAATTTCTCAGTGTAAACCTTACAACCAGGAGAGACTGATGTTATATATTTAAATTACTGAAGCAAAAAAGGCTTTTATCCTATGACATTATATCCAGCAAAAATATCCTTAAAACAGGAAAGAGAAATAAAGTCTTTGTCAAACAAAAGCTGAGGGATTTTGTCAACACTAGAACAATCCTACAAAAAATGTTAAAGATAGTTATTTAATCTGGAAGAAAAGAGTGTTAAGGAGCAATAAGATGTTATCTGAAGGTACAAAACTCACTAGTAACAGTACGCATACAGACAAATACAGAATATTATAGCACTGTAATGTAGTGTGTAAACTACTCACATCTTGAGAAGGAAGACCAAATGAAAAACCTAAAAAATTAATAACTACCACAATTTTAAGGTATATATGGTATGATAAGTTATAAATCGAAATAAAAAAAGTTAAAAAGCAGGAGGGATGAAATTACAGTTCAGAGCTTTTATTAATTTTTATCTTTTTTCCTGCAATCAGAGTTAAGTTGTCATCAGTTTAAAGTAATGAGATATAAGATGTTACTTGCAAGCCTTAGTGTAGCCTCACATCTAAAAACATAGCAACAGATACAGTAAAAACAAAAGAAAGAAAGTAAAACATACCACCAGAGAAAATCACCTTCACTGAAAGGAAAACAAGTAGGAAAGAAAGAAGGAAGAGTAGCCCACAGAACAACTAGAAAAAAAATAGCAAAATGGAAGTAGTAATTCCTTACTAATCAATAATAACATTGGATGTAAATGAACTAAACACTTTAATCAAAACACATAGAGTGACTGAATGCATTTAGAAAACAGATAGAATAATCTGTTGCCTACAACAAATACACTTCACCTATAAAGAAATACAGAGACTGAAACAAAAGGAATGGAAAAAAAAATATTCCATGGAAATGAAAAGCAAAAAAAAAAAAAAAAAGGAGCAGGAGCAGATGTACTTCAACCTTATAGCGATAGTGATAGCTTATATCAGATAAGAGATTTCAAGACAAAAACTGTTAAAAAAAAAAGAAATTATTACATAATGACAAACTAATTGATTCATCAAGAGAATATAACAATTGTGAATAGAATAATTATGCACTCAAAAATGGAGCACCCAGGTATTTGAAATAAAGAGAGAGTTAGACACCAATACAATAACAGCTGGAGACTTCAACACCTGACAGCATCGGATTCATTCTTCTCCTTAGCATAGGGATCACTAACAAGGATAGACTATGTTAGGCCACAAAACAAGTCTTAAAAAATTCAAACTGAAGAAATAAATAAATCACATCATTCCTCCCAGACTACAATGAAGTAAAACTAAAATCAGTAACAAAAGGACATTTGGAAACCATCCAAACACATGGAGATTAGAAAATATGCTACTGAACAGCCAGTGAAACAATGAAGAAATTAAAAAATAAATTGAAAAAAATGGAAATAAATGCAAATGGAAACAAAACATAACAAAACGTATGGGATTCAGCTAAAGCAATGCCAAAAGCAAAATTTATAGCAATAACCACCTACATCAAAAAAGTAGAAAAATTTCAAATAAACAACTTAACAATGAACCTTAAAGAACTAGAAAAGCAAGAAAAAATCAAAACTCAAATTAGTAGAAGAAAAGAATTAATAGTAATCAGAGCAAAAGTAAATGAAATTGAACTGAAAAAAATATGAAAGATTAATGAAACAAATAGTTGGTGCTTTGAAAATATAAATAAAATTAACAGACTTATATCCAGACTAAGAAAAAAATAAGGGAGTCCTCAAAAAATAAAATCTGAGATGAACAGGGATAACTTACAACTGATGCTGCGGATCCTTTCTAAAGGATCGTTAGAAACTACTATGCATACCTGTATGCCAATAAATTGGAAAACCTAGAAGAAATGATAAAATTCTAGACACATACAACCTACAAAAATTAAACCATGAGAAATCCAGAAACTGAATAGACCAACAGCAAATAATGAGATCAAAGCATAATAACGTCTCCCAGAAAAAAAAAAAAAAAAAAGCCAGGGACTTGATGGCTTAATTGTTAAATTTTAACCAACATTTGAAGAAAGAATTAATAGCAATCCTACCCAAATTATTCTGAAGAATAGAGGAGACAGGAACACTTCTTAATTTATTGCATGAAACCAGTCTTGCCTTGATACCAAAACTAGACAAGACATATCAAAAAAGGAAAACTACAGGCCAATATCCCTAATGAACATTGACACAAAAGTTCTCAATAAAATACTAGCAAACCGAATTTAACAACACATTAAAAAGATCATCCACACTCCTCAAGTGGGGTTTATTCTAGGGTTGCAATTATGATTCAACATATGCAATTCAATCAATGTAATACATTATATTAATAAAATGAAGGACAAACATCATATGATCATTTCAACTGATGCCGAAAAAGTATTTTATAAAATTCAACATCTCTTCATGACGAAAATCCTCAAAAAGCTAGGTATAGAATGAAAATGCTTCAACACAAGAAAAGCTGTATAATGACAGATACATAGCTAGTATCATACTGAATTAAAAAATTGACATTCTTTCCTCTATGATCTGGAACACAACAAGTATGCCCAATTATATTCCTGTTATTGAACATAGTACTAGGAGTCCTAGCTAAAGCAATTGAACAAGAGAAACAAAACAGACTTCCAAAATTGGAAAGGAAGAAGTTAAATTTTCCTTGTTCACAGATAAATTAATCTTATATTTGGAAAAACCTAAAGACTTCACCAGAGAATACTGTTAGAACTTATAAACAAATTCAGTAAAGTCATAGGATACAAAATCAACATACAAAAATTAGTAGCATCTCTATGTACCAACAGTGAACAATCTGAAAAAGAGATCAATAAAGTAATCCCATTTATGATAAGTACAAATAAAATCAGATACTTAGGGATTAACTAAGGATGTTAAAGGTCTCTACAAGAAAAGCTATAAAACATTGATACAAGAAATTGAAAAGGATACCCAAAAATGGAAAGATATCCCATGTTCATGGATTGGAAGATTCAATGTTGTTATAATATCCATACTATTCAAAACAAACTACAGATTCAGTGCAATTATCAAAATATCAATGACATTCTTCATAGAAATAGAAAAAAAAAATCTAAAATTTATACAGAACAACAAAAGACCAAGGATAGCCAAAGCCATCCTGAGCAAAAAGAATAAAACATCTGAAGGAAAAACATTTGTTTATGTATTTATGAATTGCCACATTTCATAGGGCATCGAAGATACATTTTTAAATCACATTTATCTTCAAAACTTGAAACTTCTGTACCAACTGAGTTTAACCACATGATCTACCGCTTGAGTTTCTCTTTTCTTTTCTATTAAGTTCTGTAGTAATATCCAGTGCAAAGAATAAGTGAGAAAATTAATTGAGGCTGCATTTAAATAATCTAGTATGGTGCCTCATTTGTTAATTTCCTTTTCTCATTTTTTTGAAAGCAAATTTGAAGAGATTTTAATTTAACAACAGATGTGAGTTATTCTGATTTCATTTAAAATGCTAATTAGATAACATTTTGTATATGCAATTAACATTATATTAATATTTTATTTTTATGGTACTGGAGTCATTTTACTTCCAGATTTCAACTCATTAAGGTAAATGTTAAATTTTTAAAGTATGTGTAATATTTCTAATTATATTATTTGCTTATATGTCCATTTGTCTTTAATCAAATATTTCCTATTACTACCCTTTATGAATAACTTTGTATATTGCACCAACTTAAATAGTATGTTAACAGAGCATTTCAGGGACTGCTTTCTCCAAATCAACTTTATTTTTCTGTTATTGATCTCTGTGTATATATTTTTCCAATTTAATTGACTCATTTGTGAAACTAAGTTTTTTTGTTTTTCATGTCCAAAATCATGGAATGATCAGTTTTTTCAAATGGGCAGATTTTTATTGGTGCTATTCTCAGGCACTTTCTTCAAAATATCATCTTTTGCTTTTTCTATTTAAGTTTGAAGAGTTTATTTCATTTTCCACTGGAAGTGAAAATGCAAAATAATATTAATGACTGAGATATGTTTAGGGGATATATGTTAAGGTTTTCCTATTGGTTTTATAATAGAAGGCTATATAAATTTCATAATGTGTATAAAGAATAAACAGTCAATTTAAATGGTTAGACTTGTCCTGGATGAATATTGTATTCAGGTCAAGAAAGTAAAGTAAAAGTATATATTTTACAAGAATGTAAAGTTTAAGATATTTCATTTTTTAAATTTAACATAATTTTAGTTTACAAAAAATGATTACCCTTAAATCAAAATATCTGAGATAAACATAACTTTTTCATATGAGAGATAAAATGTTAAAAAGAAAAATGTGAGCATTGTGTTAAAACTACTATCTTTAGAAGGCATATTAATAATTTGAGGGGTAAATTATACACTCTGGTTTTGGAAGATTTAAGTCATTGATTTCAGTCACTTCACTAACAGCTGCAATCAATAATGATTGAACTGCAGCTGCACAGATGTGCTGTAAATGGAATTTTGGCAGCATCTTCCAAAGGTCCTCAGGAAATGAATCTGGAAAGAACCATTCATCTGGAGAATGATGGAGGCTTGGCTTTTAAAGAGTAACCAGTGAACCACATAAACTGGGTATGACACTAAAGATCAAGTATGGACTGACTCTTCCTGTGGAAAAAATTGAGTTATTGTCCCATCCATACATTGTTCCTTTGGTGGAAGGAAGAAAGAAAGAAGTGATCTCCTATCTAAACTATGACCTATTAGTTGCATAATCATACACTGGAAATCAATATGCTGTAGAGTGCATTTCTCAACCATCAAGGTTAGTATAAGTCACCTCAGATCTTGTAGAAACATAGATTCTAATTTAGGTTGCTCCTGGGGTGGGGTTTAAGAGTCTGCATTTCTAGCTAGCTCCCAGTTGACAGTGATACTGCTATTCCACACATCACTTGGCCCACAGATTGTTTGAGTAGCAAACAAGAGTTTAAGGAATCAATGAATAGCAGTATAAAAGAGAAATGAAAAAATATTAACAACAGAGGCTAGAAGGTAAAACCAATCTATGAATACTGTTCCTTTTGAAATCCTTAAATAGATTTCCTTTCCCTCTCTTGGCCTCACTTTTCTTATACATTTCTTACCTAAGAATAGCTATTGTTGTACCAATTTAGATAACTACTAATCTCTTACTTACAAGGTACATGGTAAATCAATAGTTAAAAAAGGAAACTCATGTACATTCTATTGACATCAAATATAATCATCATTTACCTTGTGTAATCAACATTTTTATATTAGATTATCCATCTGTAGAAAATTGTTAAAATCTGGCACCTAGTAGCAATTATTTCAAAATCCATTTCATTATTAACCATCCATGTGAGGTTAAGGAATTGAGTTATTTTCTGGTCTTCTGTTTCCCCAGATACATATGTTGGAGGATGTTGTTTGGGTTATATGAGGTAATGCAGGTAAAGTGTGTACTGCAAATTCAACACTCATTACGTCTATTTTTGTCCAAAGTATGTTCAAAATAATTTTTTTATTGCATATTTTGATAATTGATAATTCTCAAAGTATTGTGGCCAATTTTGTATGAATATGTTTACTCAGCTGTATTTGGGAGAAAACATGCAATTTGGGAGAAAACATGTTTTTGATTACTACTTTAATTACGTGATTTTTAAGAGATACCTGATGTCTAAGAATTAGTCTTCTGTGAGCTTTAAAAAATAAATAAACTTCTAAAAACATAAAATAGTTTTAGGACAATAACAAATTGTAATCTCTAAAAGATTGTGTCCCACACACACACACAAACACACACGTATATATATGAAGAAGATAATGTTTGCAACATGCCAATGACTAACATATATCAGTATATTTTAGATGATTACTCAGTCTCTCTATGTGGAAGAACAATCAACTTGGAACCTATTGGTGTTGTTTTCAAAGCTGTTATTTATCAACTATGTGAACTACTTGCATGTGGAGAGTTACTTCTTGTTATCAGTGGGCTCAGATAAGCAAATCTGGACCTCATTATTTCTACATTTCCTGGAAGTCAAAGAGAGGAATGAGCTCTTTTGTTTAGGCCCACGGCACTGGCAGGATGAGTAAGGGCCCTGGACTTCATACGGTCAGGAAGCTCCGTAGTCACTGATGAGACAAGAAATGTCATAAACAGTACAGGGAAGTTTATTTGGGCACAGCCCTGAAGGCCAACAGTTTTGAAGGTGCTTCAAATGCAAAGGGGATTATGCTGGAAAAAGTAGAATTTGAAGCCAAACAGCAAAACTCTGCCTTCTGGAAGTGTTTCAGGGTCCAGCTGATCAAGAACAGCAAGAAAATCACATCTGTTGTAACCCAATGATGGTTGCTTGAACATTATTGAGGAAAACAATTAAGTTCTGGTTAGGGAATTTGATTGAAAAGATCATGCTATTATTGATATTCCTGGAATCCACTTCAAGGTTGTCAAAGTAGCCATTGTCTCTGTTTTTGTCCTAAACAAAGGCAACAAAGAAAGACTAAGATTATGAATTTGATGGTGAAACATAGTAGTAATAAATTTTCATATACCAAAAAAGAAAGAAGAATGAAGCCTCTGTAGATCTGCATTGCACGTTGAATATTTTTCTGTTTCCTCTTCAACAAAATGTTATAAATTTTAAAAATTCACCCAAACATAATAAAATAATTTCTTGAATTTTTTTGAGAAACAGGTAAATTATTACTTTATTGACTCATGATAGTCCTGAATATTGACTGTTTATCATGTGTGCATTCATAGATTTCAAATATGTTTATGTTCTGATTTTCAACTAAACTTGTCTAGTATAATTCTGGTTATACGAACATATTTTAGACCTTTTGTTATAATGTGTATAGTGGATTTTGAATAAAAGAAAATCTGAATTTATGAACTTATTAGTAATTTTATTCTTGTCCATTTAAAATATTAAATACAATGAATATTTTATCTTCCACCCTCTGAAGCAACAGCCCAAGCTGTACTGTGGCCCTTTTTAGCCATAGCTGCAGCAGCTGAGAAGCAGGGCACCAAGTCTCTAGACTGCACAAATTTTTGATGACTGGTTAAGCAGAGAATCATAATTTGGTAAAGCAAATTTGAGGAAAGCAATTCTTCCCAGAGAAATTCATTTTAAGCCAATTCTTAAAGGTTGATCTTCACATAATTAAATTAAAATAGCAAGTTGCAGAATTTCAGGTATCGAATCCTGATGCAAGAAGTAGATAAAATAAATAACATTTGTAAAGTTGGGACAACACACGACATAAAAGGTCTCCACTTCTGATGTCTTCAGAAACTGGAGGAAGATGAACCCAGAAAGACTCTCTTGGTTTTACTGGTTAAGACTTATTACCAGTTTCTGAGTAACAAGGAAGTTGAAACTACCTAAGGATCCCTGTATATTTTCTGAAGTTCCCTTTATACAATTGTGTATGGAAAACTGTACGGAATTTTGATAGTATAGGCTAATTAATTCTCAACACTACTACTAAGGACTTTGCAAAGTCTTAACTGAGACCTCTCTTTCTTTTTGTTTGTTTGTTAAATATGGGAAACCAGGTAGAAACCTTGTGTTACAGATTCCTTGGCTCTGTTTGCCACTCCAGGGCCTGCTGAGATATTTGCCTTCTTATAAGCTTTCAGATCCATCTGGTATTAGAATGTACCCATCTTTAAAGTTTATTTAATGTGCAGAGTAATTATCATTTGTACACATTGAGAGTTTGCTTCTCTCCAGAAGTCAAAAAAATATTTTTTTTCCTGAGTTGTGTCCTATTACAGCTCTTTTGTATTTTACATTCTGTAGCTCTCTGTCCTATGGAGTATTATACATGTTTCTATAAGGAAGGGCTATTGTACCTTTACTTGACAGAAGGTGAAATGTCCCACAAAATGACCCATCTAAGAATTAATTTCTCTTATCCTACTAAACAGAAGAGGGAGATTTTTGACTCTTCCATAAAACTATTAAACATTTTTTGGAGCCGTATGAGTCCGTTTCCATGCTGCTGATAAAGACATACCCAGGACTGAGCAATGTACAAAAGAAAGAGGTTTTTTAAACTTACAGTTCCACACAGCTGGAAAAGCCTCACAATCACAGCAGACGGTGAAAGGAACATCTCACATGGCAGCAGACAAGAGAAGAGAGCTTGTGCAAAGAAACTCCCCTTTTTAAAACCATCAGATATCATGAGACTTACTCTGTATCACAAGGACATCACGGGAAAGACCTGCCCCCATGATTCAATTACGTCCCACTGAGTACCTCCCATAACACATGGGAATTCAACATGAGATTTGGGTTGGGACACAGCCAACCATATCATTTCACTCCCAAGCCATCCCAAATCTCATGTCCTCACATTTCAAACTAACCATGCCTTCCCAACAGTCCCCCAATGTCTTAACTCATTTCAGCATTAACTCAAAAGTCCACACTCCGAAGTTTCATCCAAGACAAGTCCCTTCTGCCTATTAGTCTGTAAAATCAAAAGTGAGTTACTTACTTCCTAGATGCAATGGGCGTACAGGAATTGGGTAAATACAGCCATTCCAAATAGGAGAAATTGATGAAAACAAAGGGGCTACAGGCTCAAAGTCAGTCTGAAATCCAGCAGGGCGGTCAAATCTTAATGCTGCAAGATGATCTCCTTTGACTCCGTGTCTCATATTCAGGTCACAGTGATACAAAAGGTGGGCTCCCATGGCCTTGGGCAACTCTGCCTTCATGGCTTCTCAGGTTATAGTTCCCCTCCTGGCTGCTTTCACTGGCTGGTGTTCAGTGTCTGTGGCTTTTCCAGGTGCATGATGCAAGATGTAGGTGGATCTACCATTCTGGGGTCTGGAGGAGAGTGGTCCTCTTCTCAACGCTCCACTAGGCAGTATCCCAGTAGGGACTCTGTGTGGGGGCTCCGGCCCACATTTCCCTTCTGCAATGCCCTAGCAGAGGTTCTCCATGAGGGCCCCACCTCTGCAGCAAACATCTGCCTAGGCGTCTAGGCATTTCCATACATCCTATGAAATCTAGGCAGAGGTTCCCAAAACTCAATTCTTGACTTCTGTGCAACTGCAGGCTCAGAGCCACATGGAAGCTGCCAAGGCTTGGGGCTTCCACCCTCTGAAGCAACAGCCCACGCTGTACTGTGGCCCTTTTTAGCCATAGCTAGAGCAGCCTGGGAAGCGGGGCACCAAGTCACTAGACTGCACAAAGCATGGGGACCCTGGCCCAGCCCATGAAACCACTTTTTCCTCCTGGGCCTCCAGGCCTCTGATGGGAGTGGGTGCCACGAAGTCCTCAGACATGCTCTGGAGATATTTTCTTCATTGTCTTGGAGATTAATATTTAACTCCTCATTACTTATGCAAATTTCTGCAGCCAGCTTGAATTTCTCTTCAGAAAATGGGATTTTCATTTTGATCGCATTGTCAGGCTGCAAATTTTCTGAACTTTTATCCTCTATTTTCCTTTTAAAACTGAATTCCTTTAACAGCACCCAAGTCACCACTTGAATGCTTTGCTGCTTAGCATTTTTTTTTCCACCAGATACCCTAAATTATCTCTCTTATGTTCAATGTTCCACAAATCTCTGGGGCAGTCAGGGGCAAAATGTCACCAATCTCTTTGCTAAAACATAACAAGAGTCACTTTTGCTCCAGTTCCCAACAAGTTCCTCATCTCCATCTGAGACCATCTCAGCCTGGATTTCATTTCATATCATTATCAGCATTTTGGTCAAAGCCATTCAACAAGTCTCTAGGAAGTTCCACACTTTCCCAAATTTTCCTGTCTTCCCTTGAACCCTCCAAACTTTTCCAACCACTGCCTGTTACCCAGCTCCAAAGTCGCTTGCACATTTTCAGGTATCTTTTCAGCAACGCCCTACTCTACTGGTACTAATTTACTGTATTAGTCCATTTTCACACTGCTGATAAAGACATACCCAAGACTGAGCAATTTGCAAAATAAAGAGGTTTATTGAACTTACAGTTCCGCGTGGCTGGGGAGGCCTCACAATCACAGCAGATAGTGAAACGCATGTCTCAGATGGCAGCAGGCAAGAGAAGAGAGCTTAGACAGGGAAACTCCCCTTTTTGTAATCATCAGATTTCATGAGACTTATTCACTATCATGAGAACAGCAAAGGAAATACCTGCCCCCATGACTCTATTACCTCCCACCAGGGGTCCCTCCCACAACACATGGGAATTCAAGATGAGATTTGTGTGGGGACACAGTCAAACTATATCAGAAGAGTAACATTTCCTTTCTCTCTTGTTAATTATCTTATGCCTACATAACTTGTATTATAGATGAAATGCATTCATCTAATAGCTTACTCTGTGTCAATATCTTTGTCTATATTGGAGACAGTACTGTGTTGCAATGTGTTGAATATACTGTTATTTAAAAATGCATCATTATATACCACAGAGAAAGAACAAAAAGACAAGTTAAATTATTATACCACATATCAGCAATGGCACTCAGTAACATGTTAATCACTCCCACCAGCCTTTTTTTGCTTTGAATTTTTTTTCAAATATTCAAGGCATTTGCTGATCTCTTCAGCTAATAGTAGCATTGCTTTGTCCATGAAAAGAAATCCTTTTGCCTTTATTTCAAGGATAAAGTACTATACAGCTTCAAAGCAGTGATTCTCACCGTTTAAACATACAAATCACCTGGGATCTTATTACAAAATAAAATGTAATTTAAAAGGTTTGGAATGGAGCCTAAAGTTCTGTATTTCTAACAAGTTCCCAGCTGACTGGGACCAAACTCAGAGAAGGAAAGGAACAAAACACTCAGTTGAGGCTTCCAAGGAAAAATGGGATTATATTATCCTTCAAATGGCAAATACTTGCTTCACTTAAAACAAATTGATCCATTTCTGTGCCTTTCAGGGTATAAAGTTACAATGTATAACTTTCTGTTGCAATGTTAAATCAGAGATTATTGTTGATGAAGTTACTTTAGACACATATAGTACAAGTAATGTATCAAGTTCAACTGAAGTAAGATCAGTTTGAAAATATATGACCAAAGATGTTCATGGGATGGCAATGTTGAACTGTATCTGAGCCCTGCACTCATTGAAAGCAGTTACAGTTTAAAAACCTGTGCATCATTTTGTATTGTAGGAAACAGGCTAATGACAAAGGAGCCCCTGCCCTCACATATCCTGGTATAAAACCTGTCTCCAAGAGCTTCAGCACAAAAAAAAAAAAAAAAAAAAAAAAAAAAAAACAACTATCCTCAGAGTGAACAGGTTACCTACAGAATGGCAGACAATTTTTGCAAACTATCCATCTGACAAAGGGCTAATATTAAGAATCTACAAGGAACTTGAACAAATTTACAAGAAAAAACAAAACTCCATCAAAAAGTGGGCAAAGGATATGAACAGACACTTCTCAAAAGAAGACATTTATGCGGCCAACAAACATATGAAAGAAAAGTTCATCATCACTGGTCATTAGAGAAATGCAAATCAAAACCACAGTGAGATACCATCTCTCCCCAATTAGAATGGCAATCATTAAAAAGTCAGGAAACAAAAGATGCTGGCAAGGATGTGGAGAAATAGGAATGCTTTTACACTTTGGTGGGAGTGTAAATTAGTTCAACCATTGTGGAAGACAGTGTGGCAATTCCTCTAGAACCAGAAATACCATTTGACCCAGCAATCCCATTACTGGGTATATACCCAAAGGATTATAAGTCATTCTACTATAAAGACACATGCACACATATGTTTATTGCAGCACTATTCACAATAGCAAAGGCTTAGAATCAACTTAAATGCCCATCAATGATAGACTGGATAAAGAAAATGTGGCACATATACACCATGGACTACTATGCAGCCATAAAAAAAGAATGAGTTCATGTCCTTTGCAAGGACATGGATGAAGCTGGAAACTATCATTCTCAGCAAACTAACACAAGAACAGAAAACCAAACACTGCATGTTCTCACTCATAAGTGGGAGTTGAACAATGAGAACACATGGACACCGAGAGGGGAACATCACACACCAGGGCCTGTCAGGGGGTGGGGGACAAGGGGAGGGAGAGCATTAGGACAAATATCTAATGCCTGCAGGTCTTAAAACCTAGATGACAGGTTGATGGGTGCACCAAACCACCATGGCACATGTATACCAATGTAACAAACCCGCACATTCTGCACATGTATCCCAGAACTTAAAGTAAAATGTAAAAAATGAAAAAAATAATTTAAAAAAACCTTGTCTCCTGTTTTCTTTAGCACTCCCTTGTTTACCTGGTGCTGTAGAACTGCAGGCCATATTCCTTTACTTTGAGGTTTTCCTCATTAATGAATATTCTCCCGTATTACAGTAGCCAGAATAAAATCATCTTCTTAATTGCTCACTTCATACTGCCATTCACAGCAGGCAATATCTATTTTCAGAGTATATCATAGTCGTTAAATGTGTGGACCCGAAAGTCAGATTAATTAGTTTTTAGACCTGGCTCTTCTGATCATTAACTTATGTAAACTAGGACAAGAGATTAAAACTCCATAAACTTCTGTAAACCAAAAATGAAATTTTAAGCCCCCTAACTTACTGAATGGACTCTCCTCTTGGGCCAAGGGGATCCCAAAGAAATCTGAAAAACTAGTTCAGGCCAGGACAGGTAGAGATATCAGACATGCTTCATTATACCCTGCTTGCTTTAGAGTTTAAGCACAACTGACCAGCATTAACATTAAATTAGACATCAAAAGACTGACAAAACAGACTCTTTGTAGCAATAAGGAACCAAATTCCAATCTCACTCTGTATATCATCACATGACAGATAACAAATTCTAAAGGCAAAAAAGTATTTTACCCCAAAATATATTTATTTTACATATTTTGGAATGGCCCTGCAAAGTTGTCTCCTGTAGGGGAGATTTGGATTCTGTAAAGAATCTTCTTTCCTTGCTAGATCTTTTGCAGAGTCTGGAAACCTTTTAAAGTCTGTTAAGAGATATTTACCATCTATTCTCTCTGATGCATGTTACTTAGAGGCTTCATCTACATAAACAAGAACCTTGATTTCCACATCTGTGCTTATCAAACATTTCTTTATGCTAACTTCAACTTTTCATGCAAAGCTTAACTCTTTCAACCAATTGCCAATCAGGACATCTTTTAATTCACCTATGACCTGCAAGCCACTCCTTCTTCCCCCACCTCCCTGTCTTTGAAATGTCCTTCCCTACGTTTCCAGGCCAAACCATGTATACTTCACATGTATCGATTTACGTTTTTGCCTGTAACTTCTGTCTCCCCAAAATCTGTATAACCAAGCTGTAACCCAAGCATCTTGGGCACATGTTATCATAACCCCCTGAGGCTGTGTCATGGTCCTCATATTTGGCTCAGAATAAACCCCTTCCAATATTTCACAGAGTTTGACTTTTTCATCAACACCTCAAAACTTCCATTTCAACATAACTAAAGAAGTAATAGTAAAGTATTTTTATCCAAACACTCACTTCCCTGTGCAAAAACTATGGAGCTCCCATCCCACTTGCTGGGAGATTGAAACGCATTCTTAGGGCCCCTTGTGTCCTCTCCTTTCTCCTCTCTTCCCCTCCCTTCTACTTACTCTGCTCAGGTCACTGTGGCTTCTTTTTTTTTCATTCTGGAACTCATGAAGCTGTTTCTCATATTGAGACTTTTCTTTATGCTATTCTTTCCTTCCTAGTTATTCCCCAGGTATTGTTATAGCTGGCTTTTTCTCATCACTCAGGTTTCTATTACATTGTTAACTTTTCAAAAGTCCTTCCCTGATATCCCTGTCCAAATACTCCTTCTCATCCATATCTATTCTCTTCCTGTATTCTTACATGGCCACTTCTGTCATTCTAATGATTTTTTTACTCTCTGTATCCTCATGAGAATGCAAGTTCGAAATGGGGCAAGCTACATAATTTATGTAGCCCATTGAAAAATGAAAATGTGAGTCTCCTTGCTTAATAAAAAAGGTATTAACATATAGAGCTTTCTCCTTCTGTGCTCCATCTTTCTCCCTCACTCAATTGGTCATGGAGTTGTTATTTGCTGTCTAATGCAATTTTAAGTAAAGAAGTATTTTAATTTTATTACTTACATTTGTATTTATACAATGACAGTTTACATGAAAATGCGGGTGCATTTAACTCATGCAAAACATCACAGAAATTACGTAGCTCATACATATTGATCTAACCAAAATGGGACACACCACACAAACGTAGCTCCACTCTTTTGATTCTACTTCTCGATGTATTCACATTCCACCTATACACTCTACCTTTGGCTTACTGATGAGTAAGAAAGGACTGAAAGGAAAAGGAACTCTGGGTTATGCTATATTTCCCTTACCTTCTATGTCACAATTTTCTGCATTAGTGATTGGAAGCTTTCATACATTGCTTATTTTGTACTTGCTTTGAGTCCCATTACATTTCCATGCATCAAGGGTCCACTAGAATTCAGCAATCATGGGGCATCATATATGCCATATGTAAATGGTGCAGGAAGGAACAGTGGTAGACATGCGTATTGCATGTTCCTCTTCTGCTTATGCTCCATTGTCACATGAGCTTTGACATACAAAACACTAATTCAAATATAAAAATGTTAATATAGCACAAATAGAGCATTAAACTAAGAGGAGGGTTCTTCCGAAAATGAGGCATAGGTCGCATGGCCATGAAGGCAAACCCTCCATTAGCTCAGGAGCTCTCACACTGATTTATTTCTGCACTCCTGATGGGGAGAACAATGCCTGAGCATGCAGAAAATGAAGAAACATCTCTGAATAAATGAATAAATACATGAGAGTTATATATCTCATGATTTCTTAGCAAAATACCTATCACCTAGTAAGTTATCTGCTAATAAAGCATATTATTACTATTATCACTGTTATCATTATTGCATGTTACAGAATTTACACATTTTGGATTTACTACTGGAAAATTGATAATATTTTGACAAAATTTCTTCTTGTGTGTTTCCTGTAATTATAGGATTAGTTGAAGTGGATCAAATGAGAGAAAATTCAAATGAATTGAGTTGACTTCTCATCAGCTTGTCTAATAAAAATGTAGGTAAAATAGCAGATTAAATGTTATAGTAAAAATAATAGCTTGAAGTTAACCACAAGTATCTCAATTAACTGTATGTATATTGTACCCAATTATTATAAGTAATTTTTATAATTTATGTATATTTCTTTCTGAAAAAATCAGCACTTCAATTTTATTATGTTTTTCAAGACTTGGAATAAGCAGTGGTAGCTTATTGACCAGCACATTTTTCAACTGTGTCCCCAAATGGCTTTGCTATCAAGAGATAAGAGGTGGGTTTAAATATCTCTATTTCTCTGCTCAGATTTTTTTTCTAGAATAATGTCAAACTAGGCTAAATCTAAATAATCAGTTTATAAATATTTACATAATGTAAGTATGAGTGAGTAAAAGTAATTGGAAGGAGAAAAAGTTAAGAAGGTATAAGACATTTTACTTCTTTCACATAGTTTTTTTAAAGAGGTAAATAAGACTTCAATGAGACACTTCAAGACAAAATATATTTAATAACAAGTGAATAGTTGTTAGCTTCACATGCATCTACTACAGCAAAGTACACAAATTAAAAAAAACAAGCAAACAGCTGCTCACAGATATAGATATACCATATATACCATATATATATTCTTTTTTCATACATGCCATCCTGCATACAAGTATCCTAAAAATATGTGGCAGTTGCATAGAGTTGAAGACTGTAAGGAAAATTAGGGTAAAATTTTATTGAACAGAAAACAATGCCTTGTATATAGCAGACCTTTAGAATTACTGGATTCTGAAACTGTGGGAGCTATTTTTTAATCCTGTTAACTGTAGATAACTGATAATATTACAAAATTGTTCTTGTCTATAAACATACAAATTAATTCTGTGTTGGGAGACAATCTTGACTCCCTACATTTATTTCAGTACATCTGATCTACAAATGTTCTATTCAACAGGATTTCCTGTTTAACACTTGCCAATTTCCTCATTCATGAGTTAAAATCTTTAATACATCCTCATTCTTATATCTTTAAGCTAGTCATATTTTAACTTTTTAATAAATATCGTAATGAGGCTCATGTTTATTTTATTATTTTACTCTACCATGCACAACCTGTATCTTCCATGTCATAATCTAAGATGTCTGTTCCAGCTCCTGCTATTCTATCCACATTCCATTCAGAAGGATCAAGGGAAAGCTGAGAAAAGGCCAACCCCCTTTGCTTTTTGGTCACAGATTTCATGCCCAGTCTCTTCTCACTAGCCAGAAGTAAGTCAAGCAGCATATTTTGGCAGAAGAAACTGGAATAAGTTATCTTTATCCAGCAAGCCACCTGACCAGCATTGAACTTTGAATTCTATTACAAAAAAAATAAATAAATAAAATAAAATAAAAGGAACAACAGACACTGGTGAATAATTGGCAGTCTTTACAAGTAGTTTTATGGGGTGAATAAAAAAGCCTTAACCTCCCTCTCAGCCTGATGAATCTTTAAAGAGTCTTCATCCTAACTCTTGGGACCTGACCTCCCTTTTCTTAGAGCATTTATTTAGAAAACTTGTATGTGGCCTCTCTGCCTGTTTGAGATGAATATCTTTTTAAAAAGCCTCTTACCAGTTTTACAATCAGGAATGTTTCTAAGACCTGGGAGCTGTCCCTTTGAAATGAAATCTCTGTGGGAGAATAGGAGCCTTATTCTGATGGGCACCAATTAGCAAACACATATGGCCTAATGACAGAGAAAACATATGCAAACTCAGAAATACCTCAACATGCTCTGCACATCCCATTGATCAACTTCCCCCCACTAATGTCCTCCAGTACTTTCCCACTAGCTTACCCTCCTGGTTAAAAATCCTACCTGCCTTTTGGTCAGCAGAGCTGAGCTCAGAGTGTGGTCTGATGTCTCTTTCCTACTGAAATAACATTACATAAAAGTTTTGCTTGCCTGTGTAACGTCATCCCATGCAATTTTTCCTTTGTCTAGGGATTTGGAGGAAGCAGGCATAACAATGTGCTAAACTTATCTGGGAAGACATCTTCATGGAGAAAAAAGATTGATTTGTGTTCAAAGATTAGTAAGATACTGGATAAATGGAGAATTACAGAGATTCATATACCTGATAAAAAAATAGTGAGTAATCTAGTTCCAAAAGTTTCTTCTAACATAACGACTGAACCATGTAAGGTTCATAAAGTCAAATGCAGGCAAGGTAATGCATGAAGTAGCCCAGTGTAAACCGAATGGCTTAATAGGGACTGTAAACTAGACGGCTCATGCCCTTTCTGAGAAGATAGCCTTTTTCAGGCTCATATAGTGGCTGTCATGTTGTCAAAATTTTTAATTTTTCAAAATGAACTAGAATATGGATTTACATTTTAATTTCTAATTTCATCCATATATAACTAATTCAAAGTTAGAAAAATAAGTGAAGCTATAAACAACTGCTAGGCTACACAAAGTTTGCTTTATTTTGTATCTTCTTTTAGTTAAATAATACTTGAAGCATAAAGTAGTAAAAGGAAAAGTGGGTTTAATTGGGAAGTGAGCTACTTCCTAATTTTGTCATCTTGGGCCACTGGATTAATTTTTCTGCATCTCAGCTTCTTTGCCTGAAATCTGGATAACTATTACATAGGGTTGGTGTGTTCATATTGAGACAATATTAATAAAGGTGTTTGGAAAATGATACTGTGTAATATAAATACAAAGTATGTGTTACAAGAGAGTTTATAACATAGAAATTAAGCATGTAGACGTGTAAGTATGTAGGCAGATATTTGTCAAGTAGCTTTCAAAAGCCATATAACATCCGATCTACAAAATGAATATGAAATACCATCTATTTCGCAGTGCTGTGCTGAGGATGAAATGAGAGAACCCACATTAAAGTTTTTTAGTGCGGTTTGTACTAACTGCACAAAGTCTGACTATCGGTAGGAAGAGGAATAGGACATAGCATAACATAAACCATAATTTTTCTGTCACCCAGGAATAATCACACCTTCTTGAAACTAGCTAAAGTTAGAGAAAAAAATTAAAAAACAAGAAATTGAACCACAAAGATTGCCAATTATTCTGTGGAATATTAGTGCTCATTTTATGCTGATGCTGCCTCTATGTTAATTAGGAATCCAGAGTCTTCCTTTGTGCACATAATGAATATTCCTTCTCATGCTCTACTTGTTTGTCCCTGAAGATTACTAAATTAATTACTTCAAATCTGAGCTCACACCAGTTTTTAACCCTTCCTGTTTGTTCTAAATGTGGAGTTTTAATTTGATACTCCGAAGAGTTTTTAATATTGGTTTAAGTATTTAAATAAAACATCTATAAAAAATCATTAATGGTCCATGGAACAAAACTGTGTAGCAGACACAGGAAGATTTGAAAATGCAGGTCCTACAAAAAAATAAAATTTGATCAAAAGATGTCAATTTAATTTGTTTGATACTGGTATTTCTTGGCCTCTGTATTCACACAACACTCAAGCTTGAAATAAAAAATAACTCTGAGAAATATGAAATCCACTATTTATTCGGTTGAAAACTAGTAATGATTGAAATTCATTAAATTAATATGAAGACATAAATTTAATATAGTAAGCAAATTTTATCTTGGGGGTCAACTGAGTGCATGTGTGCTGGTGTGTGTGCATGAACAAATAAGTGGTTATTAAAGTGAAATATCAGAAATTTTTATGGCTGATAATAAAATCACCTGGAAATTTTTAATAATCTCTTCTATGAGTCTGCTAGGGCTGCCATAACAAAGTACCATATACTGAGTGGCTTAAACAACAGAAATTTATTTCTCATAATTCTTGAACATGGGAAGTACAAAATGAAGGTGCTGGCAGAGTTGGTTTTTAGTGTGGCCTCTTTCTTTGGCTTGCAGATGTCTGTCTTCTCACTGTGTCCTCACATGGCCTTTCCTCTGTGTGCACACAGTCGTGGTGTCACTTCCTCTTCTCATAAGGACACCAGTATGGCCTCATTTCATCTTAATTACCCCCTTAAAGGCCCTATCTCCAGCTATAGTTACAATGAGGATTAGGGCTTCAGCATATGAGTTTTCAGGGAGTACAATTCAGTCTATAATACCTTGTAAAAAAGAAAAAAGTCAACATCGTCTTCATAATAGTTTACTTAATAGCTTGAATTGTGACTTCCCAATCAACTATTTTGTCCTAGCCCATGAATACTGTGTGTGTACATATATAACACACATTTACATATTATAAAATATAAATATAATAATAAATAATAAACATAATAATATAAAATACATATTTTATTCCCTTGACTCTTAGTTATGTGAGTCATACTTTGGAGCAAATAATTCTTTTACTTGATGTTTTGATGTTGGTTTAGACTAGGGGAGATATGATATCTCACTTGGTGAATAACACATTTTTGTTTTTGATTTGCATTACTTTGAGAGCACAATCACATTCATTAATAACTTGGCACCAAAGAAGGCTCTTGCACTGTCATAGCACTTAGGAAAATGTTATTTACATAAAAGATATATTTTTTACAATTTCTTAATTGGTTGGATAAGAACATAGGCCTATCTAAAATCATAGAGCCAATATCCTAAACAACAAACCTTTTAAAGTACTGTTTCATGTATTACATTTCCCCAAACAATAGCAACTGTATTATGTATCATGAGGAAATTGAAAAGTTAAATAATACAATAATGTGCTTAGCTTCACAGAATCTTCCTGAGATCTCTTGGGGAAATGTGCCCTTGTAATAGACAACCTCCCTCCCATGTTCCATATTCAGACAGGTCATCGATTTCCTAAAATTGGCTAGATTAAAGAAACATGTTCTCTCATAATGATGAACAATGCTTTTATATTTGACTACTACATCATCAAGAAAAACTCAATTGAATGTATTTATTATTTATTTTCCCACAGTAATGAAGTAGCAAAAAGGACAACATACTAATGATAATCTATCTGGATTTGAGGAAAGCTTTTATTCTCTTAACAAAGCTGATTGATCTGCAAGGACAGCATGAGGGTAGAAGAAGAAATCTATTGAAATGAATGAGACATAGTCTCAAGTGTGGAGATAGACATTGTCAATAAAAGGATTAAAAAATAGTCAATCAAACAATCCCCTTCCCAAAAAAATGCAACCTGACAGATTAGATAGCAGAGGATATCCAATTATGTACAGTTTTAGGTAGGATCACCTTTGCTAAGGTTTGACTGTGAGAAACATCTTTCAACAAAGAAAAATAAAAATGTAATAAATAGTCAGATTAAGTTAAAACAATGCATTTAAGTTGTTACTTTCCCAATTGTTTCTGTAAGTAAGGAATTGGTTGGCTGAAATTTACATTGAAAATGGGTCTTGATATATTACACAACGCTTTACAACTTGTGATGGTTAATTTTATGTATAAACTTGACTGGGTCACAGGATGCCGAGATTTTTTTAATATTACTTCTGGATATGTCTTTGAGGGTGTTTCTAGAAAAGTTTAGCATTCGAATTAGTGGACTGAGTAAAGCAGATGTCCAATATGGGTAGCCCTCATCCAACCCATCAAAGATCCAAATTGAACAAAAGTACAGAAAAAGGTTTAATTCTTTTTGCCTGAATGCTGAGACATAATTCTTCTCCTCTGGACTGTGATCTATACCAACAGCACTTCTGATTCTCAGGAGTGGAGTGGAATGGAATTTATTCCACTAGCTCTCCTGGGTCTCCAGGTTGCAGCTATTGAGACTTCCTAGCTTTCATAATTGTATGAGCTAATTCCTTACAACAAATTTCATTCTACATTTACATATTCTATATTTACAAAGTTCTGTTTCTCTAGGGTTTTCTCTAGAAAACCCTAACTAATACTAAACTGGAATAATCAGAAAACCCCCTTTAAAATGGCTAAAAAATTGAGAAAATTTATTTTCTCACCTAAAGATCTCAGACATAATTTGATAAGCAATTCAATAATATTATGAAGGACCACAATTATTTCCATCTTCCTATTCTACCATTCTTATTATCAGCCTATTCTTCCTAAGGCTTTATAAGTAAGAAATTAGTTGGCTGAAATTTGTAACTTCCCTCATGGTTGCCCATGTCTGCCGTTTTTGGGGGGTAACAGACAGACACAAACAGCAGATACACTAATGATCAAGAAAACATGCTTTTCTGTGTCTGCTATTAGGAATGAGAAAATGCCTCCAAGTGCCTAATATATTTTAATTTATGCCTCCTTGGACATAACTAGATTACATGTCCATTCCTACATCAGCCACTGGCAAGAAAAAAGAGATTTATTTCACTGTCTACAAACTGTCTGGGATGACAGGAATTTTGTGAGGTCTACCACCACGACCCTAGAGGTCATGGTATTTTATATGCAAACATGGAGGTATTTCATATGCAAACAAAATTTCAGATATTTTCAAAATATTTTATTGCTTAAATTTTATTTTTTTTTTTACAGAGAGAGTATTGCTATGTTGCCAGGCTGGACTTGAACTCCTTGGCACAAGCAGTCCTCCTGCTTTAGCCTCTCAAGTAGCTGGTACCATAGGCACACACAACTGCACCTGGCTCAAAATGTTTTATAGCAAACTTCAGACTGTATTGTATGTTATTAGAGATATAACAGGTCTACAGTGATCAATTTGGTGACATATATAGTAAGCTTTAAGTTTTAGAGTAAAAGCTCAAGGCAGCTAAAAGTATTTAAGCAATTCTGAATTGCGTGTAGTTTGAATTATTTTATGCATAATGGAGCAATCATTTACTTTTTCACTTTTCACAGAGGAACTCAATTATTCCAGTTCTCCATTTTGTTCATTTATGTCCTCTCTATGTCTGCACTTATTCACTTGAATCATCTATGTATTCTTTCTTTTTTCCAACTTTTAATCAGCATTTACTTCTGTGCTAGCCACTGTGCTGACCTGCTAAGCATTCCTTAACCCTCTGATTTTTCTTTATAATTCTACACTCTCATTTAGCTTTCCCCTTATGTAACTCTAATTCTTTGTACATTTCCTATATTGTGGAATCATTTTTATAGGATTTTTTCCTATACTCAAATTAATAAAGAAGTACATTTTAAAATTGTATTCTTTTTCAAAGATATTCTGTATGTATGCCAATGAAAAGGTATTTCAAAATGGAGATATACAAAAATTCAGAGAATGTAGACTGGTGTTTCTTTTAATTATTTTTACTTAGATATACTATTGCTGGTCTTCTGGAGAAATAAATTACATCATATCTGTTATCTGCAGATTTAGCTATTATCAATCATTACCAAGAAAAAGGGCCCTTTTCTCCAATAACTCTTTCAGCCTCCTATATTTCTATAGAGTATTTCCAGACTTTTCGTGAAAAGTATAGCTATTGGGACCTGACATAGCATACAATATATTCATTATACATTATCTGTGCATTTATTAATTAATCTATTAACATTTGCTTCAAAGGAGAAAGGTAAGGATATCCCTGTAAATGTAGAGGATCTGGAATTAGCACTCAAAAATTTCAGACATTTAGACATATGTTTCTGGGCCTGGTATTTCAGTGATTATCGTCAAGCCAGTAAAGCTGCTATTCAATCTTGTCGTGTCCTTACTTAATGCAAGGCTGATGTAGGAAGAGCTGCTATTACATTTTAAAGCAGTGTATTAGGTAAAGGATCTATGAATCTCACTGAGGTCTGTCAAATTGAGCAGCTAATAATCCTACAGACAGCCTAGAAAGCACAGTGCATGTGAGCCCAGGGTGAAAAGTTTATCTTTATTACCCTTTTTAAAGTATCTGTCTATTTTATTGAATTGCACAAGTTAGATAACCCTGTGGCCACATGATCTATGCTTGGGATAGAGAAAAATAAGTAGACCTTCTCAGATTATTTATTGCTGTTGACAAAGCTAAACTTTCCAATGAGACATCACTTATTTTAGTGTAAAGAGCAAAGAAGTAAGAATCAAAATACCTGAGTTTTAAAAAACATCTTCTTACTAGCTTTGTAATTGTGGTATGCACATTTGTCAGGTATTACTTGGTTGGAAGAAATAGAAATCTTGAGGGTAAACTCAGGTAAAAAGAGTGAAGATTGGTTATTCGAATTAACCAAATAGAGCCAAGTCTTCTAAACAATTGAAACTTTTATTCCTCCTTAGACCTAAGCCCCATTACTCCAATTTCCTTCTCAGGTCTTGTGGGAACTCCAACACTAGGGTCACCCTTAGGATACATAAGATTCTCAGCAAAAGTTTATTTGTAGGCCTCATATTCTTTGCTGTCAAACACCTTGTTTCTGGATAATTTTACATTAATAAGAAAAAGGTAGCAATGCTATGTTATTCCCAGCAGTATGGCTTTTTGGAACCTGTTTGTAATGAAGCAATATATATCTTCTTGCTTCTCAAGTGTTCTAATTTAACATATTTCATGCTGGTTACATCACTAATTCTGACCCAACTTTATTCTTCCTGCCTCCTGTGAATACTAGGTTTCACTAACTCCTTCAGAAGCTGTTACTGAGCCTCACTGATGATGGTCACAAATGCAAGTCTTCCACAGACTCTGTATAAATGTGAACAATGATATGTTAAATTTACTGTATGTAATTTTAAAGTGTAAAAACACAATAATGCATCTTCCAACCATGTTCCTATTGAAATGTTTAGATGTGTTTTGTATGTTTTGGAGGTTTAAGCTCTTATTCCAATATTTTGTTGCTTGAGGGAAGCATCTTGGTCTAGTATAGACAACAACTGTTTGCATTTAAACTCATGTTTAATCTGTAGAATAAACACAATATTAATTGTTATTAAGTGTTTAGTAGGTTCATTACTTTTCAAGAACTACTACTTCTAATTTAAGTCTTATGAGATAATCTATGAGATAGGCATTTTATTTTTATTAATAAAATGAGACAGATGCTTAAAGAAGAAAATCAATGTCATTGAAATCAAATAACTTTAATGTATCTGATAATAATTTATCTGAAAATGATTTGGGGATAAAGTATATGATGTTGAAATTAAAAACAGTCTCACACTCCGATATCAAATACCAGATGTCAATATGTATGATTAAGAATTTAGCATATTTCATCACATTTGAAATGCTGTATTTAGTTGGAAAGATAAACGTAATATATGACAATGTTATGGACTGATTGTTTCCTCCCTAAATTCATATGTTGAATTTCTAAACTCTGATGTGTTTATCAGGAGGTAGAGGTAGTTAAAGGAGGTATTTAAGGTTAACTGCGGTCATAAGAGTGGGGCCCTAATTCGATAGGACTGGTGTCCCCACACGAGAAAGAGACACAGGAGTATGAGCACAAAGAGAAAAGATCATGAGAGGACACACAGTGAGAAAGTAGCAGTCCGAAAGCCAGGAAGTGACGCCTAGTCAGAAAACAAGCCTGATGGCATCCTATTTTGGACTTCTAGTCTCCAGAACTGATAGAAAATAAATTTCTTTTGTTTAAGCCTCCCCGTATGTGATATTCTGTTACAGCAGCCTGAGTAGACTAATACAGACAATTAACCAACCTTGCAGTATTTCACATCTTTTGACATTTTTATTAAAGGTTTTTAAAGACTCAATGAAAATAAATTTATAGTTTCAAATTTTAGTAAAATAATTCAAATTGTTAGGTCTTATTAATGAGTTTTGTGCTCATAATTATGAACTATATCTTGCAAATAAGTACAATATAAATTAAAACAATATTCTTATATGATTTTTAATATTCTACCACGTCCAGGTAAAAGCATGTTTTCTCTAACTTTATATTATTATTTTGTAGTAATAAATTTGAAATCATCAGAGAAAGTCCAGAGAAGATAAGTGATTTGTTAAAGGCCAGGGTTATGTTCTACCAAATATGAGATTATAACCAGTCTACTACAATCAGTTAGTATTCTTTTCTGATGCTTCTTACTTTCCTTCTTATACAATGTATTTTATGAAAGAAATAAGAAACTGAGTTAAGTTTTATATAGTATTGAAAAATGAGCAAAAATTATGGCTTCTAGGAGACTTTAATAAATAACAACCATATTTACTATTTGGGAACATCAATGCTGGTAACATTTTTATGTTACAATCTTTTGCATTATAGCATACCATTTATCCACTCCCTTACTCCAAGGGATAGATTTTCTTTGTAAAATGATCAACTGTAAAATAACAGTAATTCTAGCAGACAAAATGGACAAACCCAGAAATTTTAGTGGCTTAATGCATCGACAATATATTTCTGATGAAACTACTATGAGTTGGAGATAAGGCAGCCCTCCTCCAACTTTTGAATCATGTGGTCTCCAAGATTAACACAGGAAAAAATAGATAGTATAGAGAAACAACGGCCCTTACCTTGGGCGACACATCATTTTTACTCTCAGTTTATTGACAAGAACTAGTCAAATTACTGCAATCTAACTATACAAGTGCCTATTAAGTATGGTAAGGAGGCTGCTATGGACACAACTGCGCTCTTCCCAAATTCATATGTTGAAGCCCTAACTCTCTATGTGGCTGTATTTAGAAATAGAACCTCAAAAAACAAGCTAGTTAATTATGGTTAAATGTGGTTATAAGGGTAGGACCCTGTATCATTATAAGAGACACCAGAGAGCTCACTCTCAACCCAAGTGTACAGAGAAGACAAATGAGTCTGTAGTCAAATGGCAATTGCTTTCAAGCAAAGAGAAGGCCCCAAAATGAAACCTAGCTTGCTACCATCTTGGTCCCAGACTTCCCACACTACTAAACTGTGAGAAATATATTTCTGTTGTTTAAGCAACCCAGTCTGTGATATTTATTTATGGCAGCCTGAACAGACAAACACAGGGAAAGAAATAAACACTTGGTAAGTTGTCTCTCTCCTTATTTTGTTTTGTGATTCTTGTTATTGTTATTATTGTTTTAGTTTACAGTGTCCTGTATATTAGAAATCAGATATAAAGCAGATTATATTCTTTGATTAGAAATTTTCTCTGTCTAAAGTAAATCTATCATAGATAAGTACACTTTGTATTTAGAGAAATTTTGCAACATGTAGCTGTGATTTTGGGTCAGGATAGCCAGCACAGTTTATTAGTTAAAAGCATTGACTCTGCAATCAATCCATCTATATTTGAATTCTAGTTCTAGCACCTTTTAGCTAAATTGCTTTGGAAAATCACCTTAGTTCCTGGTGCATCAGTTTTCTCATCTGTAACATATGGATTAGAATTCAAATAAGTTGCAGGGTTTTTATACAAGTTAAATGTGTTAATATTTGAAAAGTATGTAGAGTAACACCTGGCACAAAGTAAGTGCTATCTGTTAGTTACTAAGTAAAAATAAATAAATAAATAATTGGCTTGTATGAGGAAATGAGACATGCAAACTACTGTTCTGAAGGTACAAAAGCAGCTTTGTTTTTGATATCAGAGTCCAATTAACTCAATTTTCAATTTTATTCTCAAACATTTATGACACCTTAGAGAACAGTGAAGTCTCATGATGTACTCTATATAAAAAGGTATTTGACAGCCAAATATATCTGAGAAATTCTGCATATAAAAGCTGTTGACAAAGAAGTCATTCAGAAGAGAAACTGTTTCTCTTCCAAATTTGTTCAGCCAAGAGCTTTTCAAACTTATTTGCACACAGATCCTTTTTGTAATACATTTGAACATACTAGGAAAGCTAATGTTTTTGGAACACACTCTGGGAAATGCTGTCATAGAAAAATCCTAACATGTATAAGAAACAATACAAAATATGACTCAGATAAATGGAATATCATGAAGTAGATAGAAAATTACCAGAATCTGAAGCTACAATATACATTGTGATTGGAGTACATGAAAAAGTAGCAGGAAGACCTAACTGGAAGAATCTTTCTGTAGCTTACAAATTAAGCACATGGTCAAAAGTCAGAGTAAACACAAAGATGGCTTGATATTGAATTGCAAAGTTGGTTTATTGTATTTGAAACACTTATGCCTAAAGTGAGTATCAGCCTAGAAATGGAACTGAGGTCATACATCAAAGTTTCAAGTAATCACCCATTAGAGAATGGTCAAAAAACTTCTTTAAAGGGTCAGATAGTAAGTACTGCAAGCTTTGTGTTATATGGTTTTTATCTTACCTACCTGATGTTACCACTGTAGCAGTGAAAGCAGCCCTAGAAAATACCTAAACAAATGACCATAATTATGTTCAAATAAGACTATCTCTGATTACTAGAGTTTGAATTACATATAAGTTTCAAACTATAAAGTGTTATTCCTCCTCTGATTTGTTCAAACAATTAAAAATGTAAAAACAATTCTTAGCTTACAGAGTGTACAAAAACAGACAGTAGGCAGGATTTAGCCTGTAGTTTGCTCAGCTCTCTTTTAAGAAGAAAAAGTTCAAATAATTGGGTAGTATACGTGTGGAGGGGAGAAGTGGAGATGGTGAATGGGTACAAAAATATAGTTAGAATGACTAAAATCTAGTATTTCATAGCATGAAAGGGTGACTACAGTCAGCAATAATTTATAGCACTTTAAAATAACTAAAATAGTATAATTAGAATGTTCATAACACAAAGAAATGGCAATGCTTGAAGTGACAGATACCTCATTTACCCTTGGTGATTGTTACTCATTGTATGCTTATATCAAAAGATCTCATGTACCCCATAAATATATATACCCACTATGTACACATAAAAATTAATTTTTTAAATAAAGAAGAAAAACTTTAGTTATGAGAACATCTAATAAGTCTAATACAAGAAGCCAATTTTAATATTATTAGGCTCTACTTTGGAGTGAACAATGTAACTGATTTAAGACATATTCGCTTCAGAGCATAAGCATCTAATACAATTCAAACATTTTTAAAGAGGACATAACCCTGTATTTGAAGACTGTATTCAAACACAAATGGGTAATGTTTAAATTAAAAATGAGGTTCCAAGGAAAATGAAGTAAATGAGATATTGTGTGGAAAGCACATACTAGTTCCTGTATATGTGAAGTTCAGTGTACAATGAAATTTTCAGAGTACAGCAGTGTAAATTGGAAGAAACTTATCCCCTAAGAAGATTTGTTTATGATATGAAAAGTACTCTATCACTTGGGACTACCAAAGCACTCATTTGAAATATGCATGCTTACTGTGCATCTTAATGGGCTTAATTGAAGAGTTTAATAAATTTAGATCTTGTAGAAGTAATTTAAAAAGTGATTGATAATGCTAATAATACGGTGAAGCAGTAAAAATCTAGAAGTAGATAATTATATGGATATCTTGGGAGGTTGTAAGTACTTATGACACTGGTTATTGTCAGCTTAAAACAAAACATCTGGATGCCAAGTTAAGTATCCAGTCACTTATGCCAAAGTTTTCATGTTCAGGGCAAACATCTGAAAGATTCCATGCAATATTTATTTTTTATTTGAACTTGTAGTGCTAATAGGTTACACTACAATGAAGCCCCTATTACACAAATAAAAATGACTCAGATTTTCTAAACTGCCTTTTGTGATATACACAATTAATTTCATCCTAAAAATGTAGTAGTTTATGTGTTTAAAAATAACAATGATGAATATAGTAGAAGTAGCAACATTGAAAGCCTACACTGATTGACACGTTGTGTTCTGCAGTCTCCTGGTTCTCCAACACAGAACCCATATCTAGGCAGGCAAAGGGTGACAGTGAAAACTGAGCCATCATATTTTGGGTAGCACTGAGAGAGCTATTTGATGGCTCAGTTTAAGACCCAATGGGCCAATGAAGACATTAAAAGACAAGTTTAAAATTTTCTTGAGACAAATGAAAATGGGAACACATCATATCAAAACCAATGGGATAGAGCAAAAGAAGTTCCAAGAGGATAATTTTTAGCAATAAAGGCCTACCTCATCCACGAAGAAAGATCTCAAATAAACAACCTAATTTAGCACCTTAAGGAACCTAAACCAAAATGAATAGAAGAAAGAAAATAATAATAATTAGAACAAAATAATTTGAGACTAAACAAATACAAAAGATCAACATAAAAATAGATTTTTTTTGAAAAAATAAACAATGTTGACACAGTTTTAGCAAAACTAGCTAAAAAAGAAAGATTTGAATACATAAAATCAGAGATAAAGAGGGGACATTACAACTGATACCACAGAAATACAAATGAACATAAGATACTATTGTGATCAATTGTATGTCAAAAAACTGGGTGACCTAGAGAAAACAGATAAATTCCTGGACACATACAACCTAACAAAACTGAATGAGGAAGAAATAGAAAATCTGAACAGATCAATAATGAGTAACAAGATTGAATCCGTCATAAAAATCTTCCCATCAAAGAAAAACCCATGACCTGATATCTTTACTGCTGAATTCTATCAAATATTTAAAGAAGAACTAATACCAATTCTACTGAAACTATTCTGAAAAATTGAAGAGAACAAAATGCTTCCAAATTATGTCTATAAGGTCAGCATTACTCCGATATCAAAACCAGACAACAATACAACATAGAAAGAAAACAACAGGTCAATTCTCCTGATGAATAGAAATGCAAAATCCTCAGCAAAATACTGGCAAACGAAATTTCACAGAACATTAAAAAGATCATTCACCATGATCAAGGGGGAGTCATACCAGGGTTGCAAGAAGGTTCAACATAAACAAATCCATAAACTTGATACATCACATTAAAAGAATGAAGTGCAAAAACTGTATGGTAATCTCAATAGATACAGAAAAAGTACTAGTAAAATTCAACTTTTACATTTTCATGATAAAAACTTTCAAGTCGGTTGTAGGAGGAATGTACCTCAAACAATAAAGGCCATACATGACAAATACACAGCTAATATCATACTGGACAAAGAAATGTTGAAAGCTGTTTCTTTAATATTTGGAATGAGACAAACATGTTCACTTCTGACACTTAATATTCAACATAATACTGGAAATCTTAGCCAAAGCAATCAGGCAAAAGAAAAAAAATTAAAAGCATCCAAAATTGGAAATGAAGAAGTTAAATTGTCCCTGTTTGCAGATGACATGGCCTTATATAGAGAAAACCCTAAAGACTTTAGTAAAAATGGTTAGAACTAATAAGTGAATTCAGTAAATTTGCAAGATCCAAAATTAACACAAAAAATCAGTAGCACTTCTATATGCTAGTAGCAAAGTATCTGAAAAATAAGTAAGGGAAAAAATCCTACAGCTAATAAAATGTATTTAGGAATAAATTTAACAAAGGAAGTAAAAAAATCTCTGCACTGAAAACTATAAAACATTGATGAAATAAATTGAAGATACAATAAATGAAAATATATGTCATGGTCATGGGTGTGAAGAATTAAAATTATTAAAATGTCCATACTACCCAAAGTTATCTAGATATTCAAGCAATCCCTATTAAAATAGCAATGACATTTTTCACAGAAATAGGAAAAGCAATTCTAAAATTCATATGGAACCCTAAAAGACCCCAAATAGCCAAAGCAATCTTGAGTGAAAAGAACAAAGCTGGAAGCGTAATGCTACCTGACTTTAAAATATGTTACAGATCTATGGTAACTAAATCAGGATGGTACTGGTATAAAAATAAATACATACTTCAATGCAAGAATATAAAGAACACAAATAAATCCATGTACTAAGAGACAGACAACTGATTGTTGACAAGGATGACAAGAACTCATGGAGAAAGGACAATTTCTTCAATAAATGGTGCTGGTAATCTCTATATTTATATGCCAAAGAATAAATCTAGACAAAATTGAACTTCAAATGGATTAAAGACTTAAATGTAAGACTTCAAATGATACAACCACTAGAAAAAAACATAGGGAAAACAGTTTATGACATTGATCTGGACAAGATTTTTTTGGGGTCAGAACCCAAAAGCACAGACAATAGCAAAAATAAACAAATTATATACAAACTACAATCTTGTGCACAGCAAAGGAAACAATCGAGAGTGAAATGACAACCACAGAATGGAAGAAAATATTTGCAAACTGTGCATATGACAAGGGGCCTATTTCCAGAATATATAAGAAACTCCAATTGAATAGCAAAAAACTCAAATAATCCAATTAAGAAATGGGCAAAAGACCTGAATCAACATTTCTCAGAAGACATAAAAATGGCCAACAAGTATATGAAAAAATGTTCAGCATCACTCACCAAGGAAAGGCAAATCAAAACCACAATATCACTTCACCCCAATTATAATGACTATGTTTAAAAGACAAAAAAATAACGAATGCTGATGCAGATGTGGAGACAGAGGAACTCTTATAAACTGTTGATGGGCATGTAAATTAACATAGCTATTATGAAAAATAGTAAAAATCTTCTTCAAAAAATTAAAAATAGAATTTACATATGATCCTGCAATCCCACTACTAGTTATATACCCCAACAAAATGAAATCAGTATGTCAAAGAGCTATCTGCACTCCCATGCTTATTGCAGTACAATTAATAGCCAAGATATAGAATCAAGCTAAGTGTCAATCAATGGATGAATGGATAATACAATTGTTATACACACACACACACACACAATGGAATACTATTCAGCCATAAAGAGAAAAGAAATTCTGTCATTTGAGGCAACATAAATAAACCTTGAAGACATTGTATCAAGTGAAATGAGTCAGGCACAGAAAGACAAATAACACATGATCTCACTCATATGTCTAATCTAAAAAAGCTGATCGCATAGAAGTAGAAAGAATAATGAATACCAGAGCCTGAGGAGAGCAAGAGGAAGGAGGGAAAGGGAGAGATTGGTCAATGGGGTACAAAGTTACAGTTAGATAGAAGGAATGAATTCTAGTGTTTTATTGAAAAGTAGGGTGATTATGGTTAACAACATGGTATTGTATATTTCAAAATAGCAAGAAGAGAGAATTTTAATCTTTTCAGCATGAAGAAATCATAAATGCATTGGGTGATGGATATGTTAGATAATCGGATTTGGTTTTTGCACAATGTATACATTTATCAAATCATTGCAAGCACTTCATAAATATGCACAATTATTGTATGTCAAATTTTTATTTTTTATTTTTTTATTATACTTTAAGTTCTAGGGTGCATGTGCACAACGTGCAGGTTTCTTACATGTGTATACAAGTGCCATGTTAGTATGCTGCACCCATTAACTGGTCATTTACATTAGGCATTTCTGCTAATGTTATCGCTCCACCATCCCCCCACTCCATGACAGGTCTCAGTGTGTGATGTTCCCCACCCTGTGTCCATGTGTTCTCATTGTTCAATTCCCACCTATGAATGAGAACATGCTGTGTTTGGTTTTCTGTCCTTGAGATGGTTTGCTCAGAACGATGGTTTCCAGCTTCATCCATGTCCCTACAAATGATGTGAACTCATCCTTTTTTATGGCTACATAGTATTCCATGGTGTATATGTGCCACATTTTCTTAATCCAGTCTATCATTGATGGACATTTGGGTTGGTTCCAAGTTTCTGCTAATGTGAATAGTGCCACAATAAACATACATGTGCATGTGTCTTTATAGCAGCATGATTTATAATCCTTTGGGTATGTACCCAGTAATGGGATGGCTGGGTCAAATGGTATTTCTAGTCCTAGATCCTTGAGGAATGACCACACTGTCTTCCACAATGGTTGAACTAGTTTACAGTCCCTCCAACAGTGTAAAAGCGTTCCTATTTCTCCACATCCTCTCCAGCACCTGTTGTTTCCTGACTTTTTAATGATCACCATTCTAACTGGTGTGAGACGGTATCTCATTGTGGTTTTGATTTGCATTTCTCTGATGGCCAGTGATGATGAGCATTTTTTCATGTGTCTGTTGGCTGCATAAATGTCTTCTTTTGAGAAGTGTCTGTTCATATCCTTCGCCCGCTTTTTGATGGGGTTGTTTGATTTTTTTCTTGTAAATTTGTTTAAGTTCTTTGTAGATTCTGGATATTAGCCCTTTGTCAGATGAGTAGATTGCAAAAATTTTCTCCCATTCTGTAGGTTGCCTGTTCACTCTGATGGTAGTTTCTTTTGCTATGCAGAAGCTCTTTAGTTTAATTAGATCCCATTTGTCAATTTTGGCTTTTGTTGCCATTGCTTTTGGTATTTTAGTCATGAAGAGCTTTCCCATGCCTATGTCCTGAATGGAATTGCCTAGGTTTTCTTCTAGGGTTTTTATGGTTTTAGGTCTAACATTTAAGTCTTTAATCCATCTTGAATTGATTTTTGTATAAGGTGTAAGGAAGGGATCCAGTTTCAGCTTTTTACATATGACTAGCCAGTTTTCCCAGCACCATTTATTAAATAGGGAATCCTTTCCCCATTTCTTGTTTTTGTCAGGTTTGTCAAAGATCAGATGATTGTAGATATGTGGTATTAATTCTGAGGGTTCTGTTCTGTTCCATTGATCTATATCTCTGTTTTGGTACCAGTACCATGCTGTTTTGGTTACTGTAGCCTTGTAGTATAGTTTGAAGTCAGGTAGCGTGATGCCTCCAGCTTTGTTATTTTTGCTTAGGATTGCCTTGTCAATGCAGGCTCCTTTATGGTTCCATATGAATTTTAAAGTAGTTTTTTTCCAATTCTGTGAAGAAAGTTATTGATAGCTTGATGGGGATGGCATTGAATCTATAAATTACCTTGGGCAGTATGGCCGTTTTCACTATAGTGATTCTTACCCATGAGCATGAAATGTTCTTCCATTTGTTTGTGTCCTCTTTTATTTTGTTGAACCCTGGTTTGTAGTTCTCCTTGAAGAGGTCCTTCACATCCCTTGTAAGTTGGATTTACAGGTATTTTATTCTCTTTGAAGCAATTGTGAATGGGAGTTCACTCATGATTTGGCTCTCCGTTTGTCTGTTATTGATGTATAGAAACGGTTGTGATTTTTCCACATTGATTTTGTATCCTGCGACTTTGCTGAAGTTGCTTATCAGCTTAATGAAATTTGGGGCTGACACTATGGGGTTTTCTAAATATACAATCATGTCATCTGCAAACAGGGACAATTTGACTTCCTTTTTTCCTAACTGAATACCCTTTATTTCTTTCTCCTGCCTGATTGCCCTGGCCAGAACTTCAAGCACTATGTTGAATAGGAGTGGTGAGAGAGGGCATCCCTGTCTTGTGCCAGTTTTCAAAGGGAATGCTTCCAGTTTTTGCCCATTCAGTATGATATTGGCTGTGGGTTTGTCATACTTATTATTTTGAGATACATTCCATTGGTACATAGTTTATAGAGAGTTTTTAGCATGAAACGTTGTTGGATTTTGTCAAAGGCCTTTTCTGCATCTATTGAGATAATCATGTGGTTTTTTTCCTTTGGTTCTGTTTATATGATGGATTATATTTATTGATTTGCGTATGTTGAACCAGCCTTGCATACCAGGGATGAAGTAAACTTGATTGTGGTGGATAAGCTTTTCGATGTGCTGCTGGATTCAGTTTGCCAGTATTTTATTGAGGATTTTTGCATCGATGGTCATCAGGGATATTGGTCTAAATTCTCTTTTTTTGTTGTGACTTGGCCAGGCTTTGGTATCAGGATGATACTGGCCTCATAAAATGAGTTAAGGAGGATTCCCTCTTTTTCTATTGATTGGAATAGTTTCAGAAGGAATGGTACCAGCTCCTCTTTGTACTTTTGGTAGAAATTGGCTGTGAATCCATCTGGTCCTGGACTTTTTTTGGTTGGTAGGCTGTTAATTATTGCCTCAATTTCAGAACCTGTTATTGGTCTATTCAGGGATTCAACTTCTTCCTGGTTTAGTCATGGGAGGGTGTATGTGTCGAGGAATTTACCCATTTCTTTTAGATTTTTTAGTTTATTTGCATAGAGGTGTTTGTAGTATTTTCTAATGGTAGTTCGTATTTCTGTGGGATTGGTGGTGATATCCCCTTTACCATTTTTTATTGCATCTATTTGATTCTTCTCTATTTTCTTCTTTATTATTCTTGATAGTGGTCTAACAATTTTGTTGATCTTTTCAAAAAACCAGCTCCTGGATTCATTGATTTTTTTGAAGGGTTTTTTTGTGTCTCTATCTCCTTCAGTTCTGCTCTGATCTTAGTTATTTCTTGCCTTCTGCTAGCTTTTGAATGTGTTTGCTCTTGCTTCTCTAGTTCTTTTAATTGTGATGTTAGGATGTGTATTTTAGTTCTTTCCTGCTTTCTCTTGTGGACATTTAGTGCTATAAATTTCCCTCTACATACTGTTTTAAATATGTCCCAGAGGTTCTGGTATGTTGTGTATTTTTTCTTATTAGTTTCAAAGAACATCTTTATTTCTGCCTTCATTTTGTTATGTACCCAGTAGTCGTTCAGGAGCAGGTGGTTCAGTTTCCATGTAGTTGTGCAGTTTTCAGTGAGTTTCTTAATCCTGAGTTCTAATTTGGTTGCACTGTGGTCTGAGAGACAGTTTGTTATAGTTTCTGTTCTTTTACATTTGCTGAGGAGTGCTTTACTTCCAACTATGTGGTCAGTTTTGGAATAAGTGCAATGTGGTGCTGGGAAGAATGTCTAATCTGTTGATTTGTGGTGGAGAGTTCTGTAGATGTCTATTAGGTCTGCTTGGTGCAGAGCTGAGTTCAATTCCTGGATATCCTTGTTAACTTTCTGCCACATTGATCTGTCTAACATAGACAGTGGCATGTTTAACTCTGCCATTATTATTGTGTGGGAATCTAAGTCTCTTTATAGGTCTCTAAGGACTTGCTTTATGAATCTGGGTGCTCCTGTATTGGGTGCATATATATTTATAATAGTCAGCTCTTCTTGTTGAATTGATCCCTTTACCATTATGTAATGACCTTCTTTGTCTCTTTTGATCTTTTTTGGTTTAAAATCTGTTTTATCAGAGACTAGGATGACAGCCCTGCTTTTTTTTGTTTTCCGTTTGTTTGCTTGATATATCTTCCTCCATCCCTTTATTTTGAGTCTATGTGTGTCTCTCCATGTGAGATGCGTCTCCTGAATACAGCACACTGATGGGTCTTGACTCTTCATCCAATTTGCCAGTCTGTGTCTTTTAATTGGAGAACTTAGCCCATTTACATTTAAGGTTAATATTGTTATGTGTGAATTTGATCCTGTCATTATGATGTGAGCTGCTTATTTTGCTCGTTAGTTGGTACAGTTTCTTCCTAGCATGGATGGTCTTTACAATTTGGCATGTTTTTGCAGTGGCTGGTACCAGTTGTTCCTTTCCATGTTTAGTGCTTCCTTCAGGAGCTCTTGTAAGGCAGGCCTGGTGGTGACAAAATCTCTCAGCTTTTCCTTGTCTGTAAAGTATTTTATTTCTCCTTCACTTATGAAGCTTAGTTTGGCTGGATATGAAATTCTGAGTTGAAAATTCTTTTATTTAAGAATGTTGAATATTGGCCTCCACTCTCTTCTGGCTTGTAGAGTTCCTGCTGAAAGACCTGCTGTTAGTCTGATAGGCTTCCCTTTGTGGGTTACCCGACCTTTCTGGCTGCCCTTAACATTTTTTCCTTCATTTCAACTTTGGAGAAACTGACAATTATGTGTCTTGGAGTTGCTCTTCTCGAGGAGTAACTTTGTGGTGTTCTCTGTATTTCCTGAATTTTAATGTTGGCCTGCCTTACTCGGTTGGGGAAATTTTCCTGGATAATATCCTGAAGAGTGTTTTCCAACTTGGTTCCATTCTCCCCATCACTTTCAGGTACACCAATTGGATGTAGGTTTGGTCTTTTCACATAGTCCCATATTTCTTGGAGGCTTTGTTCATTTCTTTTTTACTCTGTTTTCTCTAAACTTCTCTTCTCGCTTCATTTCATTCATTTGATCTTCAATCACTGATACCCTTTCTTCCACTTGATCGAATCAGCTACTGAAGCTTGTGCATGTGTCACATAGTTCTTGTGCCATGGTTTTCAGCTCCATCATGTCATTTAAGGTCTTCTCTATGCTGTTTATTCTAGTTAGGCATTCGTCTAATCTTTTTTCAAGATTTTTAGCTTCTTTGCGATGAGTTCGAATATCCTCCTTTAGCTCGGATAAGTTTGTTATTACTGATCTTCTGAGGCCTACTTCTGTCAATTTGTCAAAGTCATTCTCCATCCAGCTTAGTTCCATTGCTGGCGAGGAGCTGCGTTCCTTTGGAGGATAAGAGGTGCTCTGATTTTTGGAATTTTCAGCTTTTCTGCTCTGTTTTCTCCCCATCTTTGTGGTTTTATCTACCTTTGGTCTTTGATGATGGTGCCCTAGAGATGGGGTTTTGGTGTGGATGTCCTTTGTGTTTGTTACTTTTTCTTCTGACAGTCAGGATTCTCAGCTGCAGGTCTGTTAGAGTTTGCTGGAGGTCCACTTCAGACCCTGTTTGCCTGGGTACCATGAGCAGAGGCTGCAGAACAGCAAATATTGCAGAACAACAAATGTTGCTGACTGATCCTTCCTCTGGAAACTTTGTCTCAGAGGGGCACCTGGCTATATGAGGTGTCAGTCGGCCCCTACTGGGAGGTGTATCCCAGTTAGGCTACTCGGGGGTCAGGGAACCACTTGAGGAGGCAATCTGTCCGTTCTCAGATCTCAAACTCCCTGATGGGAGAACCGCTACTCTCTTCAAAGCTGTCAGACAGGGACGTTTACATCTGCAGAAGTTTCTGCTGCCTTTTGTTCACCTATGCCCTGCCCTTAGAGGTGGCGTCTACAGAGGCAGGCAGGCCTTCTTGAACTGCTGTGGGATTCACCCAGTTTGAGCTTCCTGGCCACTTTGTTTACCTACTCAAGCCTCAGCAATGGCAGATGCCCCTCCCCCAGCCTCGCTGCTGCCTTGCAGTTCAATCTCAGACTGCTGTGCTAGCAGTGAGCAAGGCTCCATGGGTGTGGGACCCTCTGAGCCAGGCGCGGGATATAATATCCTGGTGTGCCGTTTGCTAAGACTGTTAGAAATGCACAGTATTAGGGTAGAAGTGTCCTGATTTTCCAGGTACCATCTGTCACAGCTTCCCTTGGCTAGGAAAGCTAATTCTCTGACCCCTTGCACTTCCTAGGTGAGGCGATGCCCTGCCCTGCTTTGGCTCACACTTCATGGGCTGCACCCACTGTCCAACAAGCCCCTTCGAGATGAACCCAGTACCTCAGTTGGAAATACAAAAATCACCCGTCTTCTGAGTCCCTCATGCTGGGAGCTGTAGACTGGAGCTGTTCCTCTTCGGCCATCTTGGATCCCTCTGTATGTCAACTTTTTTAAAAACTAAAATAAGAAAGATTACATAAAAAAGTAATTTTGTGTAAAAAGGATAATAGAATTATACAACAGTATTTGTGGGCCTGGTTAACCTGCAATAAGGATAAAAGAATTATACAACAGCATTTATGAGACTAGTTAACCTGCAAAAAGGATAAAAGAATTATACAATAGTATTTGTGTGACTAGTTAACCTGCAAAAAGGATAAAAGATTATACAACAGTATTTGTGCGACTAGTTAACAGTATTTTTGTGATTAGTAACACTGTAAAATATAAATTGTAAGTAGTTTCCAAATACATGATTTCAAATCAATTATGCCAATATTTATATATCTAAAAGAATATTATTTTTTTCAGAATATTTAGTCATTTTATTCAGTCAAAAATCTGCATAAATTCTCCCTTTAAAGTTTATACACAGTATCCACCAAAGCATCTTGCTTAAAGTATGTCTTTAGTGCATGCTTACTAAAGTCAAACAGTAACAAGTCCTATAGGAAAATCTGTTGTTTATTAAAGAGCATTGTTTTGTGTACTATAAAATTATCACTTTTGGAGATTAAATACTTTAACTCTCCAGTCTTGACCTTATTTAATTCAAAATGTTACCGAATTGAATTAACCAGTGTATTAAGCAGAAAATACTTAAGTGCATTTTAACAGTTCTCTAAAGTCAATTAATTCGTCAGGAAACAAGTATCTACCACCTTTAAAGGAATGTGACACTGGTAGCTCAAAGAAAATAAATCTCCCATGACAATTATTCTGAAGTGGAGGGGAGAAACAAAAAGTCTATTGCTTATTGATAGATAGAGAATGTTTCTCAAAATGCCTATATCTTTACGTTTTACTTCTGCACCATGTATATATGCATAGACAATTCAAGGAGAAGACTTCCTTTTATTATTATTTTTGACTTGAAGTCTCCCTCTGTCATCCAGGCTAGGGTGCAGTGGCACAATTATGGCTCACTGCAGCCTCTATCTGGCTCAAGTGATTCTCCTGCCTCAGCTTCCTGAATAGCTGGGATGGCAGGTGTGTGCCACCATATTCTGCCAATTTTTTTTTTTTTATTATTTTTTGCAGAGACAGGGTCTCACCAGGTTGCCTAGGCTGGTCTCAAACTCCTAGGTTCAAGCAATCCTCCAGCCTTGACCTCTCAAAGTGCTAGTATTACAAGTGTGAGTCACTTGCCTGTCCCTACTATCCTTGTAAAAGGACACAACAACTGCACAAACTCCGTATAAAAAACTGGTATAAAAATAGTCTTTGTTTAGGATTTATTGATTTATATTTTAGTTTTGACTGATGGGCTGATAAAGGTTACAGATATTTGAGTAGCTTTTTAAATCATACATAGGAAGATTTACTTAAATGTGTATTTTAAGAAAATTAAGCGTAACATTAAAATAACAACAAGAAAATACATGTTAAACACATCTTGCAGGATCTACTGGAATATTAATAACCTGTTTAATTTAGTTCCCAGTTTTCATCTTAATTGACCTTTCAGCATCATTTGACACTGTTGATTGCTCCTTCCTCCCAGATATAGTTTCTGCAATTGACTTCTAGGACACAACTTTCTCTTGTTTCTTTTTCCCCTTTATATATTCTTGTTTGCTCCTAATCAATCTCCTCTGCTGTTTCTTCCTTTTCTTCTGGACCTTTAAATGTTGAAGTGCCTCATGACTCACTCTCCTTTTGGGATTCCTTTTTCTTTCTACACACACTCGCTAGTGATCTCATCCGGTCTCACTTGTACACATACCATTGATATGGTGATGCTCCCAGCTTTATTTCTCCTGCACACACTTTTCCAAAATTCTTACTTTGAGATGTTCAGTTGAATCTAATGAGCATTACAATTTCCATACGTCCAAGGTTAAAACATTAGTCTTGGCTGGGCCTGGTGGCTCACGCCTATAATCCCAGCATTTTGAGAGGTCGAGGCAGGTGGATTACCTGAGGTCAGGCGTTCGGGGAACAGCCTGACCAACATGGAAAAACCTCGTCTCTACTAAAAATACAAAATTAATTAGCTTGGCGTGGTGGCACGTGCCTGTAATCCCAGCTACTCAGGTGGCTGAGACAGGAGAATCGCTTGAATCCATGAAGCAGAGGTTGCCGTGAGCCAAGATCACACCATTGCACTCCAGCTTAGGCAGCAAGAGCGAAACTCTGTCTCAAAAAAAAAAAAAAAAAAAAAAAATCAGTCTTGCCCTCAAATCTGCCCCTCCTACAGTCTCCCCATCTCAAATGACGACAACTGTATTCATCTAAGAATACAGTTGCTAAGTCTAACCTAGAAATCATGCTTGATTTAGTTTATTGTTTCATAGGCTACATCTAAATTATCAGTAAATCTTGTTGAATCTATTTTCAAACTAGGATCTAAACATTTTCTACCAAATCTATAGCCACAAACCTTGTCTGGGCTGCTATTATTCTTATGTGGTTAATATTTTAGCATCCTGACACTTTCCAGGCTTCTATTTTCTACCACTTCAGTCTATTTCAACACAGCAGCCAAAGTGATCCCTCAGGCAGAAGGGGCAAACTAGAGTGAAAGTTTCATTCTTGGAAGGGCCAAACAAACAAGCATACAATATTTCAGGTTAATCCTCTTAGATGTCATTATCTGAGATTAATGACAGCACCTTACAAACTCTGGAAGAAATATTTGTGAGTGGGAGAAAACATGGCAAAAACAGATAAGGTGAATAAGATTATTCAAAAGACAAAAATGGACAACCCTGGAAGAATCCTACCAGCTTCCAAAATTTTAACCTGTTGATAAGACAAATTTGTTCACTATGGTTTTTATTTGTGGTTTAAAAAAATCCTTAGAAAGAAACATTTGAAAGAATGACACAATTTATTCCATTGTTCGACCTTTCGCCCCTGTGATAGTGGGATTCTCAGAAAGAGCTTTGGGTCCTTGAGACTTTGGGATCTTATTGTACCAAGAAATGGAAGACCTGTGTTTCTTAAAAAGAACAATTTAAGTCCAAGAAAAAGGTTTGGAGCTCTGAATCTTTAGAGTTAGAGAGTTTAATAAAACCTGACATGGGAAATTTCTCTAGCACTGAGTTAAGGGAAGATGTCTGTTGGTTCCTGGAATAGTGGGAAATGATTCTTTAGTGTAGTGAAAACTCAGAGTGACAGGCACTCAGGTGACTAATTGTAAGGTTCATAAAGGCAGGAAAAGTCTTGCATTGGAAAACATTGGGTTGCCACCTTGACATAGGAGTACAGGGGCAATGGAGGACTTCTGATCCCTCCCTTTTGAGGGAACTCTGCAGACTTGGATTAAAAAGAAGCCACTTATTAAAAGCTGAAACTTACTCAATTTCCATCCACTTGTGAAGCGGGGACTAGCAGTAATTTAAATCTCTTTCACAATAATAAAGTAAATACAACTTGTAGTAGAATAATCAGCCTAACCTCTATGGTAGGCCCAGTCCATATAGAGCCGATTAGCATCCGGAGGGCTAGATCAAATTTAGACATTTGATAGGGGACCCACAGAAAGTGAAAAAAAAATTAAAGAATGTGCCCTAGATATTAGAATGTTCTTTCTCAATGAATATTTCTGTATCACAATAGCAATAGTGATGGTTTATTGCAAGTTATAGCCAAAAAAGAAAAGAAAGCAAGTAAATGCTTACAATTACCAGGAAACAGACACCAGTCTTTAGTTACAGAATTGTCTTATGAAGGAAAATAACTGACATATTAATGGTTAAGTATTCAATATATTTATAAAAAATTAGGTATTAAGGGTTCAGGATATTTTTAAAAAATTTGAGGGCCAATTTCATTTAAATAGAAAAATAATCCAACTGATATAAAACTTCAGTTAAAATAAGTTTTAATTGTTAGCATACTTGACAATATTTAGGACAAAAGATGTCATAATTTATTTGAACAGTTACATGATCTTCAAACTAGTGATTTAATTACAAAAATATATATATATATTTTTTTTTTAGATGGAGTCTCGCTCTGTCTCCAGGCTAGAGTGCAGTGGCGTGATCTCAGCTAACTGCAACCTCTGCCTTCTGGGTTCAAGTGATTCTCCTGCCCCAGCCTCCCGAGTAGCTGGGACTACAGGCGCTTGCCACTGCACCCAGCTAATTTTTGTATTTTTGGTAGAGATGAGGTTTCACCATGTTGGCCAGCATGATCTCGATACCTTGACCTCATGATCCACCCACTTTGGCCTCCCAAAGTGCTGGGATTACAGGTGTGAGCCACTGTACCCAGCCAGAAGTTAATTTTAAAACATTTATTTAGGTTGAACAAAATCCTATTTGGCATCCAAGTGTATTGATTATTGTCAAGTTTTTGTTTTTTGTTTTACATAATTTTTTCTGGCAAAATCCTCATATAGAGCTTTATCACCAGTATACATTAGGTCTCCTTGTCTTTATGCAAAGTTGAATTTTTATAAATACATAATCCTATATTACATTACTTTCCAATTAGCTCACTGCTTGTGTAAAAGTAATAAATAGTACCAAATAGTAACACTTTTAATGTATTTGTTAATAACAAAACTCATTTATTTAAAGTATTAAAGAAAATTGGTATCTATCGTATTAGAGGTAAATTTTTTCAATAATATGAGACAGCAGCTCTCAAATACTGTATCTGAGAAAGTGCAAAGGGGTGCAAGGAAAATTTCAGCTATGGTTTGCTTTGGGAAGAGGGAACCAGAAATGTATTGATATAAGCTATAAAACTCCTTGGTTATAAAAATATGACAATACTTTCTTTCTCAGAGAAAGTGAGTATAGGAAAAGCTGGATCTGTAGACCACAGGAAATAAAACACTATCAATTATCTAAATATAAAAATAACAAAGAAGCATCAAAAATATGACTTTTGAGATGAGTTATTTTTGTCTCTTTTAAGCTGAGTTCTTTATCCAGTTCATCATTTAGTCACGTTCCTGAAGCCATCTATAATGCAGTTTGCAGTCATGACATTTTAAGAGAAAAAAAAAATGAAGGAGTATATTAAGCTCACTTGGTATTATTTATTTATTTTTCCCATGAATGCATCATTCAAATATTGCTTTAGAAATAGCACAGAAAGCATCAGAAAAGACTGGGCTGGCAAAATACCTAGTTTCAGTTCTGGACAAGAATGGAAAGCTCCGGTAGTCATAAATCTGTGAATACAATTTATTGAATACATTTTTCAAGTCATTGTGGTGAGACAGGCAGAATTGAAATGGGTCTATGTGCATGTCTGTTTCATTCCATTTTATGTGAAAAGGGCCCGCCCTGGACTGAGTCCAAATTGACAGAAGAGCTCTAGAAGAGTGATAAATTTTAATATATCTGTTAGCTGATAGTGATTAATGGGCATATCTCAAACTCTTTAAGAAGTTTGAGATTTAAAGTGTCTCACTGCCTCTAAGTAGATTTATCAGAGACAGTTAACGGATGTTTCCACAAGGAAAATTACCAACACTAAAAAGACTCCCTATCATAAGCTGACTGCAGATATAACTAGTAGAAGAAAGATCTGGGCTTTATGGAAAAAAAAACTAATATATACAAAATCGAATTTTAGTATAGTTTAGCCTAATGGAATTAGGTGATGGAAATTAATCCAGCTTGATCAAAGAGGTTACTGAAATTTTATCATTCAAATTTCACTTATCTAATGGGGCTAATACAAAATATATTCTTTTCGAAAGTTATAATTATATATTTTTTAAAGTTTTACATGAAATTATAAATATGATGTAGTTAATCCAATCTTCTCAAAAATGCAGTATATTCATAGACCAAATTCCCAATAGGAAACAAACAACTACATATAATTTTTGGCTTTATATTCATATTTTGCCTTCAAATTGATGTCGCCTGATTTTCTGCCATATACTTTTCTTCATAAAGTTTGCCATTAAATGTTAGAATTCACATTATTAAACCATATCAATGAAGACTATTACCTCACAAAAGTGCTATGCAGAAAATTTTTACCATTTGTGGAAAACATTTCAAGGAGCACCAAAAGCTTTGCTTTTAATGTCCTAACTTACTCAGTCTTTCTCTTTTAGTACTCAGAGAAAACTGCTCTGCAAATATTTAAAAATGAAAATAATTGGTATAATGAATAAAAATATTGTTGCCGCTGATAAAAGTTAGGAAAACATAGTGAAATCTTTTAATATTTAATTAAAAGCATTGTGTGCTTTTACAAAAGAAATATATGCTAGGGAATTTGGTTACCGTCATTATTTTAAGAGTGAATGCCATGTGCTATTTATTTTTGGATTGGGATCATTTGTCTCAGTGGTGTAAATTTGAATTGTCTATTTGACTGGCAGTTTTGAGCCCTCACTAGGTGTCACACTGTCTGCCAGAGGCCATGTATTTGGTTTTCATTTTCCAGCATCTGAAATAAAGCTTTCTATATGTAGACCTTGATCAAAACCAACATATATATTTATAATAACCCAAATAACTCTAACTGATAAGACAGTATTTTTACATTACAAAAAGTTCACAAAACTCTGGCAAAGAAGTTGTGTCCCAAGGTCCAAATAATTTAGGAGATATATTCTTTATAATGTAAAAAAGAAAACACCACTTATTGAACTTTAAATGACAGGCTCTGTGTTAAACCGGATCATGTGGTATCACATTTAAACTTGACTACAATTTGTAAATAGGTTTAAAATCTAACTGCATCTCACTGGCTGTTATCATCATCACTCTGAAATGAATCATCATTATCTCTTATCTGGATTATTGTTTTAACTTCCTTAAAGGTCCCTCTGATTTTACTCTTGCTCTCCCTATGGTCTAGCCTCAACACATAAGCCTCAACACAAAAGAGGGATACTGTTAAAACAGATGGCAAATGTCTCATCCCACTGCACAGATTGACCAACAGTGTTCTATTCAAAGCTAAGCTTTTAAATGGCCAGAAAATTCTACAGAATCCACTTTCCCTTCACTTGTGTCCATTCTTAAGCTATGTCTGGCCATAGCCACTTTCTCTTCCCTCATTCACTCTTCCTCCAGTCTCACTATGCCAACTTCCTTGCTGTTTCTCAAACTCTCCAGATTCCCTCCCTTCTTAGGGCCTATACCATAGCTGTTCCATCTGCCTAAATGATTCTTCCTCCAGAAATCAACATGACTACTTCCTATTTCCTTTAAGCCTTTGCTTATATATCTCCTTCTTAATGAAGCCTACTCTGATCATCCTGCTTAAAATTTGTCTGTTTTAAAATTTACCTGTCAACTTTTAACAAACTATATAATTTATTTGGTTATGATGATTCGTGTTTATTGTCTATCTCCACTTTCAAAAACTCCACAAAGGTAGGAATTTTGTCTGTTCACTGATGTATCCCATACTTTTACAGAAATATACTTAATAAATAGTTATCATTGAGATGACTCTATGAATGAATAAAGTCTATATCAATAATATTTTATTTTAGGGTTAAAAAATGATGCATAAATGTTTTGTAGTTTTCCCAAAAGCATTTAACTTTTCAGTAGCAGACATGAAATTTGAATGTAGGCATCTTAATCTGAAAACAAACATACTCAAGTTCTCTGCTGCACTATGGCCACTAATTTCTACTTTTTCCCACCAAACTGATTCTTGTTTAAGTTGTGAACTGTGTGTTTACTTTTCTATTAAGATTCAAAGTATACTATCTCAGTAAGAAAAGAGGTAAATTAATTTACTTATGTTATGATGGAATGGAATTATATACAGCCATCATACATAAGAATAATTTTCAGCAATATTGTTAAAAATATTTATTCGTCATACCATAATGTTTAATAAAAAATCAGTATACAAATATGCATATTTGATGTGATCTTAACATGAAAAAGGCATACTTAGAAAAAAACGTTTTAGGTTAAAGGTTATTTTTTGGTTCCTTTAAAATGCCCTAATAACCTGACAAATAAATAAATAAATGAGCATATAAGGACAAAGATGGGAAGAGTATAGATAAATTGAGGTACATCAAAATATTTTTAATTGGAAAGCAGAAAAATGAATAACTAACTTAGTAGAACAAAAGTAAAAAATAACAATAGCATCAACAAACCAAAATAAAATAGGGTTTTATCAGGGGAGGGCATAAAGCAAGTTTAATTATATCAGAAAACTCTGAGGAATTGGAGGCACGAATTATACGTGATAGTAAGTAGTGAGTGAATGGGAGGGTAAAGAAATGTAGTATGACAAGCGTATATAAAGAAAATTTACATACCTTAGCCTGAACAGCAAGCTGATTATGTCTGTTCCACCATATTTGTTTCTCTAGAGAATTAGACCAGAAAAGCCCCAGGAACAGTTTGGGGAGGGGTATGTAAAGGAGATAAAATTGTAGAGTAAGTGAAAGTCAGCATATTCAAAGGAGTGGCAACTGCCCTCCTCCTCCACTCAGTTCCAAGAACTGTTAGCTAGATTTTGGCTCATGAAGCAAGAGACTGAACAAATCCTCTCTAAAGAAATAAGACATTTGGAAGAGAAAAAAATATCAAATGTGGACTTTATTATTCCTCAGCTAAATGGCTGAGTCACCAAAAATAGCCCTAAATAGAGCTTTCAAGCAGATTTTCTACAGCCTCAGGAATCAAAAATCATCTCATATATTTGAGATAAGTTTACAGCATAAATCACAAGGAGCAAAATAAATATACAATCATACAGAAATCACTTAAAGGAAATCAAGAATCTGCAGGAGAATAAAAGAAAACTTTACAAGATGCTATAATTAGCCAATGTATCACTACAGTGTGAGGATTATAAAGCCAATTTCAGATTCACAAGGCCTCAAAATATTCACCTACCACACACCATCTCTTTTCAGAAAGCTACTGTAAAATATGTTGCATCAATAGAGGAGTACACTGAGAAAATAGGAGACATAGGATCTCAAAATCCACCAGTTCTACAAAGGGGAGCAAACTTATAGGTTGTTGGTGAAGTCCTAGTATGATGATTGTGCAACAAGTATTAATACGATAATGTTTGTTTATAAGGTCATGTTTGATTACACGGAAAAAGATACAGATATTTTGGAGAGTTTGAAGGAGAATTAAAGATACATAGGTAACATTGAATCCAAACCAACCCATCTATAGATTCAAACCAGAGGGCAATCTCTCACCATCCCATTTAAAATAACTCCTAGTTCATACGTAAGTCATATCTTTCCTTATTCTGCTTTTCTGTTCTATTATATTTCTTGGGGTTAGAGGAGCTCCAAAAATAATACTGCTCTTTACTTGAATTTATAACCAACTAAGTTGATTTAACAGAAAAATTGCAAAAATTAAGAATGAGAGATCTTGGTTAATGTATGCTTGTAAAAGTGTGTCCAAATACTGTGCTGCATAATTAGAGATTATCAACCTATAATTCAGTAGTCTGGGACCACTACAGACCTTCACAAATCCCTATAAAACTTCTTGAATAGAGGAATGCTGTTCTATATGTGTGGTTTGAGAACAATGGCTCTCAAAGTGAAAAGAACAGAGAGAAAGGAAGTGTATTCCCATCTCAGAATCATTATGAGGTAACTCATTCCACTTGTATGAGAATGAATAAGGAGAAGGACAAGAGGCAAAGATTATTGTGTGTTGCTTGCTTGTATTATTTTTGTTTTGTGGTTTTAAGATTAAATTTATTCTCATGCAAGCAAGAGATATCAAGAGGAAGAATTTGCCACGTAATTTGCCACGTAACACAATGAACTTAATATGCACAGTCAATCTGGATAAGGGAAAATATCAGCAGTATAATATTGAAGGTTTTTGTTATCCTCATAAGACTTCTTTCTCAACACCATGTCTATCTGCTCTTTTTACTTTTTAAAATCTCTTGGGTCTTCTAGGAGGGAGTCCATCCAGTAATTGTTCATAGAAAGCTGTATTTTATATTGCACCCTACATTATGTCTAATCAGGTTCTCCAAAGGGGTATATCAATCAAGTTTCAACAATAATTTTAAATAAAATCATAAAGATGATTTAATAATAAAATGCAATATAAAATTTCCCACAGTTTGAACACAAACTTCCTTCAAATACAAATTTTCTAAGAAAAAAATAAGCCCAAAGATTCAAAAAGTTCACCCACAACACCACAACATTTGTTTCTGTATACATATATATGTATTTTATAATACAAATACATAAACAATACACATGTATGTTATAAATACATATACAACATACATGTATTAATAAATTCATATACAATATACATGTATTTCTAAATACATATAATATTATATGTGTGTATATATATATATATAATAGCCATGCTGACAAGAATGAGATAATCTTTTCTTGTGGTTTTGATTTGCAATTTTCTGGTTATTTGAGTTGTAAGCATTTGTTATATATTTTGGGGATTGACCTCTTATCAGATGTATGTTTTGTAACTATTTTTTTCCATTCCATAAGCTGCCTTTTGTCTCTGTTGTTTTCCTTGCAGCAGAGAAGCTTTTTAGTTTCATGTAGTCTTACTTGCTTATTTTGTTGTTGTAGCCTGTGCTTTTAGTATCATAGCATGGAATCATTAACAAGACCAATCTCATGAGTTTTTCTCCTTATGTTTCAGGTCTTACATTTAAGTCTTTAACCTATTTTGAATTTATTGTCTGTGTGTGGCGTAAGATAGAGTTCTGTTTTCATTCATTTACATGTGGATATCCAGTTTGCTCAACACCATTTGTTGAAGAGAGTATATATTTTTTTCCTTGTATATCCTTGGTACTCTTGTCAAAGATCAGTTGACTGCATGTGTTAATTTTCTTCTGGGATCTCTCTTCCATTCTATTGATCTATGTGCCTGTCTTTATGCCAATGTCATGCTTTTTCAATTACTCTAGTTCTGTAATATATTTTTGAAATTGGTAATTGTGTTGCTTCTAGTTTTTTTTTCTCACTCTTGAGGTTGATTCGGTCATTTGTGATCCTTTGTGTTTCTATGTGACTTGCAGAACTGCTTTTTTTCTATTTAAGTAAAAAAAAAAAATGTCATTGCTATTTTGATAGGCATTGCATTGAATCTGCAGATCACTTTGGGGATTATGGACATTTTAACAATGTTAAGTAAGTCTTCAAGTCCATGAACACAGATGTCTTCCCATTTGTTTGGGTCTTCTTCAATTTCTTTTATTAATGTTTTGTAGTTTTCAGTATACAAGTATTTCACCTTATTAACTTTATTCCTAAGTATTTTATTCTTTTTGGTGCTATTGTAAATGGCATCATTTTATTTCTTTCAAATTGTTCATTTTCAGTGTATAGAAAGAAAACTAATTTTTGAGGATATAGAGAAATCCAAAACCTTGCACACACTGTTTATGGGAATACAGAATGGTGTGGCCACTATTAAAACCAATATTGAAATTTCTCAAAAAATTAAAAATAGAACTACCACATAATTCATCAATATCACTTCTGGGTATTTATTTAAAAAAATCTGAAATCAGGATCTTGAAGAGATATTAGCATTCCTATGTTCATGCAGCACTATTTACAAGAGGCAAGCTATTGAAACAACTACATGTTCATTAACAATGAATCGATAAACAAAATCTGGTATATATGTAAAATAGATTACTATTGAGACTTAAAAATGAAAGACATTTTGCAATATACAACAGTGTGAATGAACATTCAGGACATTTGCTAAAAGAAATAAATCAGTAACAGAAGGGTTTTGTGGTAGCTGGTATCATTCCTTTGTTTCCATGCTTTGAATTCCCTTAAGAATCTCTTGTAAGTCTGGTCTATGGGTAACTAATTCTTTTAGTGCTTGCTTACCTGGAAAAGATTTTATTATGCTTCACTTATGAAGCTCATTTGGGAAGATATGAACTCTTGCTTGGAGTTTCTCTTCTTCAGCAATACTAAAAATCTGCCCCCAATCTTTCCTGACTTGTAAGGTTCCTGCTGAGAAGTCCACTGTTAGCCTCATGGGGTTTCCTTTAAATGTGATTGGATATTTTTCTCTAAGAGTGTTAAGGAATTTTTCTTTAGTGTTGACCTTGGACAATCTGTTGACTATATGGCTTGGTGATGTTCATTTGCTATAGTATCTCTCAGGTATTATCTGGATTTCTAGTATCCAGATGTCAACCTCTCTAGCAACATTAGGGAAGTTTGCCCAAATTATTCACTCAGACATGTTTTCCAGGTTGTTTAGTTTTTTTTCTTCTCTCTCAGAAATGCCAGCATTTTGTAGGTCTGTTCCGTTTACATAATCCCAAATTTCTTAAGATCTTGTTAATTTTTTAAATTCTTTTATCTTTATTTTTATAGGATTGAGTTCATTTGAAGGATCATTCTTCAAGCTCTGAAATTGTTTCTTCTGGTTGGTCCAGTCTATTGATAAAGCTTTCAGTTGTACTTTGAAATTCCTTAAGTGAGTTTTTAAATTACAGAATATCTGATTGATTTCTTTTTAGGATGTTTATCTCTTCCTTTATTTCTTGTATTGCTTTAGAAGTTTCTCTATGTTGATTTTCAAACTTATGTTGGATCTCATTGAGCTTCCTTGCAAAACATGCTTTGAAATTTGTATCCATCATTCTGAGTTTCCCTTTTGGTTAGGGATGATTGCTGGAGAGCTACTGGGTCCTTTGGTTGTGTGACTATATTAAGAATTGTCATGGTTCCAAAATTTTCACAATGGTCTCTTCTCATCTGGAGACACTGGCATTTGGCTTTGCTTCTATAGCCCTATGCACTTCTTTTGGCAGGTTTTATATTGGGCTGTTCAGTTTGACCCACAGGGCCAGTAAATGGTACTTATGGGTAAGAACTGGCTGTGGATGGGTATATAGTTCATCCTTCTTTACTGGGAGAAGCTCTCTGTTGCTTCAGGCAATGGGCTGATTCATGGAGTACACAATGGTCTGAGCTCACTGCTCAGCTCTAAGGGGGCAGGGTCAGCGATGGGTGGGGCTGGATTGCGCAGGTCTGCCTACAGCTTGTCTTGTCTGATGGCAGACACAAGCACCAGTGCCAAGGGAGAAACAAGTGAAGTTATAAGGCTTGTCTCCATGTTTTACTAGTTATTTAAACTTTAAGAAACTACTTAATTTTACTAATCTCATTTTGCACTTATGAAGAAAAGATGGCAAAGGAATGGATGCCTCATGAATTTGCTAAAATAATCAAATAAAATGATGCACAAAAAATGCTGATAAAATCAAATAAAATGATGTACAAAATGTGTCATTAACACTAAACAAATAGCAGTTAATAACATTTTATCAAAGAGTACTTTGTGAAGATTTTTGAGGTTGATACATATTTTAGAAATTACATTGTGGCCATTTTATATTTCTGGAAGCTGGATTGTCATTGTGAAGAACACTTTATTAATTTAAAAATTCATCATTCATCACCAAGGAGTAGCAAAACATTATTTGTAAAATAAAATTGTTAGACTCTGAATATTCAATCCTCAAACTATTCATTCATTTAATATATTCCAAACATTTTTCTAATTACCAAAGATTTTTTTTCCTTAATTTTATCTTGCGCCTTTCTTTGTGCCTAAACCTGCAAAAGCCATAGGTTTTCATATGTTTACAAGCATAAGGATGAAGACCTCTCATAGAACAGAAAGAAAGCCATCATACCAACCTTGGACAGCACTCAGTTATATCTTTCAATGAAATGAATAAACCTGCACAACTTAAAACACTCAAGTAGAATTTTTGTAATTAGAAGCTAATTCTCTGATAATATGTAGTATTTTAGCTTTCATGTGAATTATTTCATGAGATAAACCCAAGAGAATAACATTAGTTCCGTCTTTAAGATCTTTCCTAGAAGAAATGAACAAATTTATTAGTGTACACAATTTTGCTGCATAAAAATAAATTTTAAAATTATAAATTTTAAGACTTTGAAATTAAATATATGAAAGGTAGCCAGACGATTTTGAGTTAGAGAGAAACAGTAGAAAGATCATTTTCAAAACACCAACATTATCCAACTCTTGACTTGTTAACAGCTTCTCAATAACAACAAAGAAAACCTAAAGACAATGGTACAAATACCCTCAAAATAATGAGAAAAAATAAGCATCCTATAATTTATCCACACAGAAATTATTTGAATTAGAGTAATATAGAGAAAATTTCATATGAACAAAACAGAGTTTTTTTTTTTTTTTTTTAACTGCTACGTCCTCTCTAGGTAAATTCTTAAGCTATGTGAAAGGATAGCTATGCCAGATAGAGGTTTTATGGTACAGTATGAAATAGTGAAAGAAATATACATGAGAAACAACTTAGTTGAGGGAAAAATAAAATGAAAAAATACTTATCTTTTTAAATGAAGACAAAGGGGAAGGCAAAGAGCATAGTTAACATCAATAACCAGATAAAGTCTTAGAAATTAACTCAAAATATCAGCAGTAATGAAAAATAAGAATGATGTTTATACCTCTTTCAAAGAAAGTGTGGATGAAATATGAAATTCACCTTGATATTACTTGCAAGATACAGACTGAAAATGTTAAATGAATGGGAGTAAAAGAATGGTGAAAATATCAAATAAATTATGAAAGAAAGAATGCTGGTACAGTTACATTAATTTCAGACAAAATACAACGTTAGAAAACATCATCAGCGATAAAGAGGGCTGTTCTCTAATGATAATAGCTCACTTTTTCGGAACATACAATAACCCTGTCAATACACACTCTTAGTAACGAATTTTCGACACACCTACATACACCCCAACTATGAGGAGAAATAGTAAAATCCACATAATATTAGGAGATTTTAAAATCCATTACTCTCAGAATAGGATAGAGTAGGAAGGTAAATATTTCAATAAGGATGTAGAAGATTTGAACAAGTCAATAATCAACCTGATGGCTTAGTGATACAAGAACATTCTACTGGCTATTTATTGCTCAGGGCAAAGATTTCAGATGGGTACAATGGAAATGGCTTTGCTCTCCTCCAAACTATCTAGGGCCTCACATGGAAACTCTAAAGTTTAGGGCCTAAACTTGTCTGAATGCGCATTCGCTCATAAATCTTACATTTGATACCATCTAGGAGACTGGCTGCAGCTGTAAATGGCAGCACCTACACATGTAATCTTCATGTGGTCACAGCTTCTGCAAAACAAGGGGACAGTGTTAAAAACAAGTTATTCACAGGTGAAGAGAGAGAAAGAGAGAGACAACTCAGAATGGGGAGGAAGTGGGCAGAGAGGGGCAGAAGTCCAAAGCTGCCTCTGCATTTTAATTCATAAGTAGTGAACTAAAATCTAACTTAGTACATAAACGAATGCAGCCCAACTTGAAATATACTCTTGTAATAACTAGCTGACTTCAGCCAATCACATCAACCAAGTTATAGCCAGTCACAGGCTGCCAGTTGATAAGACCATGTCCACATAAAGCAATGCCTCATGCCGAAATCCGGCAACCACACAGCTGTAACCAATCAAGCTGTTTCTGTACCTGACTTCCTTTTTCTTACTCTAAGTACAGCCTGCCCATACTGCTGAGTGGAGCTCTGTGAACTTCTGTATCTGAGTGCTAATTGATGAAACATTCTTTGTTCAAATAAACTCTGATAAATTTAATTTGTCTGCTTATATTTTAATGAGTAAAATAATTCCAAATACACTTTTATGGATTAAAAAAGTAATACTTTGAATAGAAGAGTGTTTGTAGAATTGAACGACAATAAAACATTCCACATTAGACTTACAGAATACTGGTACAGCATGTAAATTATAAGAATTTTAAATATTTAAATACTTTTATGATAAAGTCTTCACAGAAATAATTTTGAAAACATCAGGCTGATATAAGTAAGTGAAGCCCCAGCATGTGAGAGAAGCACAGCATTTTAGCCTCAGACCAGGGATTAAAGTACATACCCTGGAGCAGGATAGGGGCCTTCAATGCCAGAACTGCAGAAAGTGCCTCAGCCTTAGGCACTGGAACTGCGCTCTCCCCACCACAAGCCTGAGGTGGGAGAAGGGCTGTACAGCTGCAGTTTCTGTTGGGCCGTGAGACATGAAGCCAGGGCCAGCTTGGCAACCTGGAAATGGTCTGCGTGTGCCATTGCTGGGTCTTCCTGCCTGCTCCCCTGAGATCATGGTGAGGCAGGGCCCCCTCCATTCAAACTCCAGGCAGAAATTCAGACATCTGAAGCACTCACTTGCCTGAACCAGCAGCCTGAGCCTCCCCACTTTTCATGAACACAGATTAACATGAAGTGGGGTCCCATCTGCTCCACACTCAGACAGATCTCCAGGCATTCAAATCACCCACTCACCTGGATCAGCAGGCTGACCCACCCCACCCTTCCTATGCAGAGATCCTGGTGCAGGAAGGCCCTCTCTGCTTCATGCCCAGGTAGATCTCCAGGCATCTGGAGCACTTACTTCATAGATTAGGAGTTAGACTGCTCCCACACATGTGCAGAGAACTTGGGGTCAAAAAGTCTTCCCAGCTCCATGCCTCAGGACACCCTGGGCACTTGGTGGTTACCCACTGGTTCCTCTCTTGGAGCCAGTGCTTTTGCCTGCTATCAGGGGACCTGTATGCCGACCTGCCCCATCCAGAGGTTTGGAAAACCTCTGCAATACTCATTTAAAACATGAGAAAAATAACAAATAAGCAATATTAGTAACATAAAAATGAAATATGGCTATAGATGCAACAGAGATTATGACAATTACAAGAGGATGTTATGAGCAACTTTTGCCAATGCATTGTAAAATTTTGATAGATTGAAGGATAGGGGTCTCCACAGCCAGAACTGCAGAAACTTATGCCATATCAAATATAACTCAAGAAAAAGAACACAACTTTAATCTTATACAAATTATTCCAACATGTAAAAAATATTTTATCAGAATATTAATAATCTGATAACAATAACTGACAAAGTGTTGAAATAGTCACTTTAAAAAATAGCTTAAAGATGCAGAGTCAGTGGGAATAAATCCAACAAAGTTCTGTGAAAAGAGCATGGAGATAAGTATAACTTTACTGAAACATATCAAATTCAATCTGATATCTAGATTTGTGGATGGTTAGGTTTGGTCTGAGGTCAAGGAACTTTATTTTATTCACTGCCATATTTCTAATACTTTGGACAGTACTTCATATATAAATATTTATGAAAGACGTGAAAAAGGCTAAGTAGAAATTAAAATTTTGTAGCACTTTCAAGACAAAATTGTGGCTGGAAAATTATTTATTCTCACCTCCTGTTTCAATCATTCTCCTTCGTTTATCAGGGAGTTATTTCTATGTCCTCTATTATCCTTCTCTTATTGTAGAAAGATATGACATAACCTTCAAAGAAGACGCACACACACACGGTGTAGAGCAGAGGAAATTCAGTGCTGTATCAAAGGGAGCATTACAAAACAAGCAAACAAAAACCCAGTAAACAGCAGATTTTATTTCTTCTGTGTTTATCTGAAATCTTATCTCCTTGTCCAGTTCACTTCCATGTCCCGTTCAAGCAGTTTTTATCTCTTGGTATAAGCATTGCAGTAATCAACCTCCAAAGCATATTTCTTTTCATATCACTCTGATACAGTTTTCAGTGATTTTCAGACCTAGCTAAAGGAAACCCCCATTTCTCATCAGAATCAAGGATCTTTTATAATTTTTAATTAAACTTCTTTTAAAAATTTTGTTTTCTCTCCTACCCACCCCCACCATTTTTTTTTTGAGACAAACATAAATTTATTAATGAATGAGCTATTTTTTTATTATACTTTAAGCTTTAGGGTATACATGTGCACAACGTGCAGTTTTGTTACATATGTATATGTGTGCCATGTTGGTGTGCTGCATCCATTAACTCATCATTTAACATTAGGTATATCTCCTAATGCTATCCCTCCCCACTCTCCCCATCCCACAACAAGCCCCGGTGTGTGATGTTCCCCTTCCTGTGTCCGTGGGTTCTCATTGTTCAGTTCCCACCTATGAGTGAGAACATGTGGTGTTTGGTTTTTTGTCCTTGTGATAGTTTGCTGAGAATAATGGTTTCCAGTTTCATCCATGTCCCTACAAAGGACATGAACTCATCATTTTTTATGGCTGCATAGTATTCCATGGTGTATATGTGCCACATTTTCTTAATCCAGTCTATCATTGTTGAACATTTAGGTTGGTTCCAAGTCTTTGCTATTGTGAATAGTGCCACAATAAACATACGTGTGCATGTGTCTTTATAGCAGCCTGATTTATAATCCTTTGGGTATATATCCAGTAATGGAATGGCTGGGTCAAATGGTATTTCTAGTTCTAGAAGCAATGGCAACAAAAGCCAAAATTGACAAATGGGATCTAATTAAACTAAAGAGCTTCTGCATAGCAAAAGAAACTACCATCAGATTGAACAGGCAACCTACAGAATGGGAGAAAATTTTTGCAATCTACTCATCTGACAAAGGGCTAATACCTAGAATCTACAAAGAACTCAAACAAATTTACAAGAAAAAAACAAACAACCCCATCAAAAAGTGGGCAAAGGATGTGAACAGACACTTCTCAAAAGAAGACATTCATGCAGACAAAAGACACATGAAAAAATGCTCATCATCACTGGCCATCAGAGAAATGCAAATCAAAACCACAATGAGATACCATCTCACACCAGTTAGAATGGTGATCATTAAAAAGTCAGGAAACAACAGGTGCTGGAGAGGATGTGGAGAAATAGGAACACTTTTACACTGTTGGTGGGACTGTAAACTAGTTCAACCATTGTGGAAGTCAGTGTGGTGATTCCTCAGGGATCTAGAACTAGAAACTCCCCCACCATTTTTTAAATATATATCTTATTTGCTGACTTCACAAAAATCTGCAAGCACTGGTCACATTTTCTTGTCTTTATATTTTAAGTCATACATGTCTCGCTATGCAATACTACTCTTCACCATATCCATCTACTAAATAAATCCTACCCATCCTGCAAGATCTATCTCAAAGTCTACCTCCTCACTGAAATTCTCTGTGGTTCCTCCATACACCAGGTTAATTTCTTCTTCTGTCTTTCACACAACCAGAAATATATATTTTTAAAAACCTGTTCAATAGCATAGATAACTTCTTACCTTATTTCATTACTTTTGTTTATGTTTTAGACTTTGATGTGTTTCAAGATCAAAGAATATGTTATCTAATTTATATTTTTCCGTGACATATGGCATCTAGCAGAAGTCCAAGTATGTTAGAGAGGATCAATTAATATTTTTAAATTAAGTGTATAATTTAAAAATCTTCTGCTTTATGAAAAATGGTATACATATGAAGTATGTATATATAGATTGAAACAGGAGATGAGAATGAGTTATTGTCCAGCTATAATTTTGTCTTGTAATTTCTACCTAACCTTTATTTATGTCTTCCATAAATATGTATATGTGTCAAGTACTGTCCAAAGCATTAGAAATATGGTAGTGAATACATACTAAGTATGTACTCTCAGTATTTAGAAGTCAGTGTTTTTCATAAAGCACAACTCTTCTCAAACATTAGAATATGTATATATAAATATTTTTAGTTTGCTCCTCCTCCGATTTTCTCCATTACAAAATAATTAAGAAACAGCATATTCATTCTTTATTTTTTGACCAGTCACAAAATATTTGGTTTAACATCATGAGGAGACTGAGCAACATGCTCTAACCTAAGTATATATAACTTGATTACTAGTTCATAGAAATGTATGGTCAATTTTATAGGATTAATTACTGTCTCTCACATACAAAACTCCCAAGAATCCCAAGAATGGCAAAACTGAAAGGAGTAAATTTTAACCAGGTGAATTTCTAATTGGCATCTCAGTGACCCAGACTTACACACCTTTTGAAACTCTTTGCCGGTTGCAGCTACATTACTTTCTACAAGGGCATATAGAACCTCATAGAATAAGTGGTAAAGATTGTTCAACAATGCACAAGTTTTAGCTACATTCCTTGTAAAATTTCTTCCTATATTCAAATTTCCTCTAGGAAGAAAAGCTTTACTGAACCCTGCACAGCCATCACAGTGTTTTGCTCTTTGCCCAGTATGCTCTTTCTCAGCAGGCGGAAAAGACTGTGCATTATCTAGTAGGGGGTGTTAATTTCAGAAGTTTTTCATATTTACCACAGTTACTAAAAGAAAAAAGTCCTTTCTTTTTCTATAGGCAGGGTCTAATCTCAGAGCTCTGTGATGTGAAGAAACAGAGGGTGGTAGAGTAGGCTGAATGGACTTTAGCACTATGTATCTTTTCATACAAATGCAGAGGACAATTATTCCCTCAGGTTATAAACTCTTTTTATTTTCACTTTCATTGATTCATCATCAGTTGCTCAAATCAAAAGCACGATATCTGCCTGCCTCTATGTTTTTGAAGCTATACATCCTCTACTTCCATTATGCCCTTTAAACAAAGTTATTCTCTAAAGAGCTGTTTGCCTTAAAGGATGTGAAAAAAATTTAATACCCTATATTGGAATGGAACCACAGTTAGTGCAATCATATTGTATTTTCTCTGGTGCACTTGATATATTCTAAGATTTTTTGTATTTATCAGTCACAATGCATAGTATACATTGCATGAATAATAGGCATGCATTTTTCGATATCAGTTATTTATTAACTATTAAGTGAGACATAGGGAAAGGAGTGGTGGCTGGGTCTACATTTCCAATGGGAAATCTTCAAAGTTTTCTGACTGTAACTTTTGGCTGAAGCAACTATTTGTTTATCAATAAGTTTGTAAAAGTAAATTTTGTGTATAAGTTGGATTATAAAGGATAACACTAAACATTTCTTGCTAAGACCAATTCTAAGCAATTTATACATATTAAGTCATTAATAGAAACCATAGAATGTAGGTGTTATCCTCAATGCCACCATTATCTTTTACATAATGAACGTACAGAATTTTAAAATAATTTGCCCAAAATTTATACAGATGTCAGTGATAGCACTTGAGATGCAAATATAGTTATTCTGGCTCTAGAGCATGTGCTCTTAAGTACTGCACTCCACTGAGTAGGTATATTTGTCTTTTATTCTGCCATTTAGCTATATGGTTAAGAGAATCCTTTTCTGTTCTGATCAGTTTCACTGACTGGCAAAATCAGAATTCTATAATCTGGCTCTATGAAGCAAATAATTCCTAGAATTGGAATCTACTAGATTTTTAAATGCATATAGTCAACTATAGACTAAACTCTTATAGAATGAATTATTATGAGGTAGCTTTATATAGAAAATCAAATAATTTGCCAGTAATAACACAGCAAAATATTATGATATATAGACAGGTGCATATTAAGCCATATATTAGATTACTTGAATCTAATATTGTGTAACCTCTTTTTCTTTAATCTATTTTGAGATGAGATTCTGCTATTAATCAAAATTATTCTAATATATTCATATATACTTGTGTAGCCTATATTTGTTTGACAATGTTCTTATCGAAATAAATTTCCTTCCATAGCTTCTTAATTGATAATATATTATCAGGAAGGCCAAGGAGTAGAAATAATAAACTCAACAAGTAGAATAATCTCCATTAATTTTTTTTTATAATTTTGTTTTTTAAAGTTAGGAAATGACTGTGCAGCAGGAGGTTCTTTCTGTTGTTGCTGGGAAACAGTCATTTGTGATTATTTCAAGGTATTGCCACCTGGAGTAGAAAACACCTTTCTGTGCCAAGGTGCCAGGTTAGACAGATAACATCACTTTAAGACCAAACACCTGCTGAAACAATGTAGAGTGGGCTATGAATTCCTATTGGCTACATTTTTTAACAGTATTTGTTTCAAAATTTCATGTGCCAATTAGTCCATAAAATATTTATTGAGTCTCTAATATATTCAGAACACTGTAGTAGTCACTGTGGGCAAACAAAAAGTAATAGTTTACAGTCTACTTCTCTACAGAGGGCCAGAAATAGTTTTGAACATAAAACAGATGTGACCTTGTCTCAAAGGAATTTACAGAATAGGCACTTCTGAATCAGAAGTGGAATGAAGGGCAGAATTAGAGACTACCTGGTCTAACATTCCACCCAAGGCAGTTGTTCCTTTTGCAACATGTTATCATCTAAGTTTTGCTTGAATAAATTCAATTCTATTATCTATCTATCTATCTATCTATCTATCTATCTATCTATCTATGTATCTATCTATCATCTCTATCTAGGAGGCAACCACTTCCTCTTTTGAGGAGTCCCAATTACAAATCATTTATACCATTTTCCTCATTGTGCAATTCATAGCACATTTCTTCAAAAATTTCATGATCATCCCCTGAAAAAATGTGCCATTCACCTATTCTCTAAGCTTAGCTCTCTAATTTCTTCATACAATGATATAGCTTTATTTTATTTTCATTTAACTCTCTTTAAGCCTTTAAAGCCACTGCTCGACCTATCCAATACATATTCGGTCCATTTTCAATTACCTCTTTAGCTCTTTTATTTTTATTGAGTCAAAATGAAAGATTTATTAGTCAACAAGGATTTGCTCCTCCCCTTCTCCAAGATGTATGTTCTGGATGATGATTATTTACACAAAAATCCTGGTGGCACACACAGAAGTTTTATTCAATTCTCACAGGAGGGAATGAGAGCCACTGAAAAGTTTTAAAATAATTTAAAGCCAGATCATCCTTTTGCCATGACAAAGTTGGGTGGATAGAGTGAAGTTGGGCCTGAAAGAAAAGTACATGAATTATCAAGATGCAATGACCAAAATTTGACTAAGTTTTGATGGCAGTAATTGTGGCTTGAGGTGCTACATAAAGAAAAGGGCAGAGACTAGAGTGTGGTTGGGTAAGACATAGGTAGATTAACTAAAAAAAAAATTCAGTTAATGTAATTCAGGATATTTCCTGCATCTTGGCTTGTCTATTAAACTAGAGTGCAGGAGGATAGGATAACCTACCTTCACAATGAGACCAGGAACAGTCTCAAAGAATTAGACAGTTTGCCTAGATAGTGTAAGAGGTTGTTTCTCTCTAACCTGCCATGAAAAACAAAGAACTCCGAGGGTCTTGAAAAATGAAGCATTGTCCAAATGAGCAATTGCTTTCTGATGCAGTTTGTCATTGCCCTGCACAGACATGGTATGCTGATATGGTTTGGGTCTGTGTCCCCACCCAAATCTCATGCTGAAATGTAATCCCTCATATTGCAAGTGGGGCCTGGTGGGAGGTGATTGGATCATGGGACAGGTTTTTCCCTTGGTACAAGAGTTGTGACAGTGAATGAGTTCTCATTAGATCTGGTTGTTTAAAAGTATGCAGCACCTCCCCAAACTTTCTCTCTTATTCTTGCTCTGGCCATGTGAACTGCCGGCTTCCCTCTTCACTCTCTGCCATAATTTGATTGTAAGTTTCCTGAGGCCTCCCCAGAAGCTGAGCATATGCTGCCGTGCTTGCTGTACAGCCTGCAGAATTGTGAGCCAATTAAAAATTTAATTTTAATAAATTTTTATAAATTTAAAATTTATCCAGTCTCAGGTTTTCTTTATAGTAGTTGAGAAAGGACTAATACAGTATGCCAAAGGAAAAAAAATGAGGCTGATGTTTATAATCTCTGTTCTTCTCTATTGAAATGTTTAACATATTTTAATGTGATTTTTACAGACCTATAGTTTCAGCAAAATTTCAAATTATTTAGTTTTACTGCATTGAATTCCATACCTTTGTACTTTAACAATTAAATATGGTGTTTTAAATTCTAAGATTGCAAAATTTATTATTTTATTATGAAGTTGTAACAATTAATATGTTTTTCCTATTTTCAGCATGGTTTACCTTTTGTTAAGTTTTATGCAATCTAAGCTAACAAAATAATTTGTCCTTCACTTAATAAGGTCCTAGTTCTCTTTACCACTTTATAGATAAAATCAACCACCCTATTGGTGTTAAACCACAGTTTGGGTCATTGAAATTAATAACCTTTGTTAAAAGTTATCATGATGTAGATTTCTAGTTCAGCATAGCTTGATGTATTTTTCTACTTTAAAAACGAATAAAAATAATTTTCATCATAAAAGCTCATTGAGTTTCTTATAGTTTTATTCTACTTAAGAGTGACAGGAAAGAACCTCTTGAAATACAATAATACAATATTTGGATCTGAATCCATATATGGATGTCTGATACTGCTGTTTTAATTCTTCCTGAATATCATGTGTGCTTTTATTAAAAAAAGACAGACACACCCATTTAATCTTTCATATTGGCCACAGTAATAACCTCCTATTAAATATTTCATATTATACTAATAAAGAACATAAGACATTATGCAAAACTTGGCACAAACTTGTTTCAGGAGAGCATCTGCTTAAAAATAAAACATTTGAGAGCCTGGTATTTAGCACATAGCAGCGCTCCTAAGAATACAAACCAGACAATTTGTGTCTTCAGTTACATTATTGTGGGCTTCCATAATGATATTCTGCCCTTATCTTTATAGTGAAACTGTGTCTCAGCTGCTGTGTGCTCCTAGAGTGATGTGACAAAGTTTCCCGTAAGCCTGTCCTGAGGCCACTGGTCCAGTGAAAGCTGGTTAATAAATTAATAAAGAGTTTATCTTATGCAGTCTCAGAACATCAAAGCGAAACCAATTTTTAACGTTTATTAAGCACGCTCATAACAGGTCTTACACAATATTTATATTATAGTGAACAGAACTTAGATGGGAAAAATGATTTACTGTATAAATGTGATTTTTCACTGAAACAAAAATTAATAGCCTCTGAAAAACCACATGTCCATAATGACATCACTTTTACCTGGAGATCCAACTACTATTTGATGATTATTCTTCAGTATTTAGAAACAGCAAAGTTAATGATCTGAGTGTTTGTTTTAAAAGTTAAAAAACATATAAACATTCTTAAGTAGGCCACAATTGTCTTCTTCTTCTACAAATCTTTTCTCCCTTTTACTGGTTCTCTTTTTTGGAGAAACCGTTCACTCTAAGTAAGGTTAGGTTTCACTCACTCTTCTGGTACAATATCCTTCTTCTATCTGTAAAAATATAAAAACAAAGTTAATTTTTTGCTTAAAGATGTCGGGGGTGGATACAGTCTAAATAGTTAATTTAGTTTTTTTTATGAAATTAAGACATCTTATAATAAAGAATACAAACAGTATTACATGAAAGAATATAATAAAATAAAATGTATTGGCATAAAGAAAAAAATGTTACATATGAAAATAGCCAATACTAGAATAGGAATTTACAAAGAAGGTGTACTAAAGGATCTAGAACTAGAAATTCCATTTGACCCAGCCATCCCATTACTGGGTATATACCCAAAGGACTATAAATCATGCTGCTATAAAGACACATGCACACGTATGTTTATTGCGGCATTATTCACAATAGCAAAGACTTGGAACCAACCCAAATGTCCAACAATGATAGACTGGATTAAGAAAATGTGGCACATATACACCATGGAATACTATGCAGCCATAAAAAATGATGAGTTCATGTCCTTTGTAGGGACATGGATGAAATTGGAAATCATCATTCTCAGTAAACTAATGCAAGAACAAAAAACCAAACACCGCATATTCTCACTCACAGGTGGGAATTGAACAATGAGAACACATGGTCACAGGAAGGGGAACATCACACTTTGGGGACTGTTGTGGGGTGGGGGGGAGGGGGGAGGGATAGCATTGGGAGATATACCTAATGCTAGATGACGAGTTGGTGGGTGCAGCGCACCAGCATGGCACATGTATACATATGTAACTTACCTGCACGTTGCGCACATGTACCATAGAGCCTAAAGTATAATAATAATAATAATAATAATAATAATAATAAAAGAAAAAAAATAAAATAAAAATAAAATAAAATTTTAAAAATATGTGTAATGACTTTAATACATATTGAAGTTGAAACAGATTTCTAGATGATGTGCCCCTGGAAGAAGAGTATAGTTCTTCAGGGATCTCAAAATGGTGGGTAATATATAGCTCCATTTCTTGAAAGTTTAAGATATAGATATAGATATAAGGTAAAATGTAGTCAAATTTCCTAAAGGAAAGTAATAATTAATAATGAACTATTGCTTTTATCTTCAATAAGCTTGACTTCAGGACACTGATTCTATTATTATTTTCTCCAGTGTATCCAAAATTACCTCACAGAGCATGAGTCATGTGATCAGATAGGGCTGAGTTCAAATTAAGTCCTGTTTCTTACTAAAAGTGAAATTTCAGCTCTCAGACATTCAATTGTCTTACCTGCAAAGAGAAAACAAAAATATTTAGAGAGTAATACCCTTTACAGATTTTTTTTCAAAGCATACTATTTATACAAAAGTAGGTGGTATTTATGTGCTATGAACTTTATAATGCTTTACAGATTTCAACATATTCTTTCTGGCCATCAGCTTAGTCTCATATATTGAAAAATGATGACACCTTATGATATGATATACACACTCAGCATTATTTCCATGTATTTCCACTTAAATATGTAAAAATATATTTATCCACAGGCAAAGGTCAAAATAGGAATAATATTTTAGCAGAATTTTAAAATTTATTAACTCCTCGTACCTTTTGATAAGATGGCTTTCACAGCCTAAATTTCTTGGAAATAGATAACATTGATTTTAATAAGAAGAAAAAGTATTCTGTAATTTTCACCATTTTTTCTTCTACAGAGGAAGTGAATAAAATTAGCAATCTCAACAAAACACTAAACCACATTAATTAAACCCAATGTTTGCCATTAATGAATATTTGGCTAAGTAAATCATGTGTTTAATAATCCTAGAATTTAAAGAAGTAGATTTCTATTTCAGTATATATTGAATTAATAACTTTTAATAAAAGTTATCAATTTCAATGGCCCAAAATGAGGTTTAATCCCAAAAGGGTAATGGATTTTATGTATAAAGTGATAAAGAGAATTAGGACCTTATTATGTGAAAGACAATTTATTGCATTAGTTTAGATTGGATAAATAATAAAATTATTGTGAACCAAAAGGCTAAGAAAAAAATTAATTAGGATTATTACTATAACACTCTATTCTAGGAATTAGGTTCTTGTAAATAATCAAAGATCAGTTCACAAATAAAAATAATACTATGGTCCAAAGGAAGAAGGGGAAAGAAAAAAACATAAAAAATGACTATGTGTTGTAGGTGCTAGAGAATGAGAAGTTATTTCCCAAGGCTGAGAACTTTGAGGGCTGATGATAGATGTAAAAAAAAAAATTTATTAAGATATATCCTGGTCAACTACTCTTTTAAATGGGTCCAGGTAATCAAAAATATATTATTTATTTCTGGGTTAGGGGGAACGACCTAAATTAAATCTAACAAGGAAAAAATAAATAAAAAATAAACAGATATCAAAAACCAAACAAAACAAAATCCAGAAAAAAACAAATGAAAGCAAACCTCTTAAAATTCTAGATAGACAATCAACAATAAGAAATAATTTGGATCCACCCCTTAAAGACTAGGAAAGCTATTAGGTTGGTGCAAAAGAAATTGTAGTTTCTGTGGAAAGTAATGGTGAAAACCGCAATTACTTTTGCACCAACCTAATATATTTAATAGTACATCGTTAGGTTTGAAGATAATACCATAAAGAGATTGAATAGACTAGCATAGTTTAATTCAAACAACAGCAGAATAGCAGAAGAGTTTCAATATGACAGTGAAATTGGTGGTGCTACAAGTTATTATCTATAAGGAAAGGGACATGTCATACAATATTATGAAATTACTTAAGTAAGAGAATATCCAAATAAGTGAGGCCCATTAAGTGATGCTAGGCAAGAAAACATATACAGATGAAGTTCAAGCAAGTAGAGGTATTAAACCAATCAAAAGTTACATTCTAGGTGACTGTACATAGGCCAACATAAGCAGTGAGCTGGGATGATAAATACTTCTCTGCAGACCCGCAAAGTATTGGCTTTGTATGGCTCCCTATAAAGAAATCATACAAGATGGAACCGAAAGCAGACATTATAGGATAAAATGTCTAGTTCTAAAAGCAAAGACAAAGGAAAAGGAATACTGACCCTCTGAAACTGGTAGTCTAGCACACAATGGAACAGGAAATGGGCTAACATCTAAAGTAGCTAATTATTATTTTTTAATTTGCCCAAGCCAATCTTAAAGAAGAAAGGAAACGACATAGAAAAATGAAAAACCCTGCTGAAGAAAAACATTTAATAAAAAAAAAAAATTCCTGCTATCATTGAAGTAACACAAATCCCTCAGGGCTGAAACATTGAAATCTCTGGAAAGGTATGAGTTGGGAGTAGCCACACTACAGAGGTATTGCTCTGCCTTAGACACCAGGTTGTGTAGGCATCAATGCTCAAAGCAGCCTCAGATTAGGGCAGAAATCTTTAAGGAATGAATCTTCACCTGAGGTGAATTAGGGCTAGAATAAATCCTTCTACTGGATGTGAGATTTCTAGGACAAAAATTTACAGTGATAGGCACTATAAAAGACTCAAGGATTTGGCTGAAAACCAGCAAATTCATAGAGACTAGGAAAAAAATATGGGGCTGTGAATGAAAACATCTAATTTATACACTGTTTGTGGACTTGTAAATTGGTATAGACATAAAAATATTTTGGAAATTCCTCAAGAACTAAAAATAGAACTACCATATGATCTGACAATCCCACTACTGGATACATATACATCTAATGCAAGTTAAATTTGTGTCTTAAAAAGATATCTTCACTCCCATGTTCATTGCAGCACTGATCATCATAGTCAAGAACTAGTATCAAGTGTCCATGGATAAAGAAAATATGAGACATATACACACATACAGGCAAACACACACACACATCCACACACACACAAGAAAATTATTCCACCTTAGAAAGGATGAACTCCTGCCATTTGTAAAAACATGGATGAGCCTAGAGAACATTATGCTATTTGAAATAAGCCAGACACAGAAAGACAAATACTGCATGATCTTACTTACATGTGGAATCTAAAAAAGTTGAATGCATAGAAACAGTATAGAATGATGGTTGTCAGGAGCTGGGAAGTGGGAGAAATGGGAAGATTTTGGTTGTACAAACTGAAAGTACAAACTTTCAGTTATATGATTCAACATTCTGGAAACCTAATGTACAGCATGGTGACTATAGTTAATAATACTGTATTGTGTATTTGAAATTTGCCAAGAGAATAGATATTGAGTGTTCTCATCACAAAAAAAAAGCGTAACTGTGTAATGTGATTGATATATTTATTAGTTTCATTGGGGGAATCATTTCACTATATGTATACAAAACATCACATTTTACATTTAAACATATACAATGCTTATTTGTTGATCACATCTCAATGAGGCTTCAAAACATTTGAAGAGTGACTATTTTAATTGAAGGTTGACAATTGACATTAGATCATGATTGTATTACCATTTAAAAAGAAAATACTCGAGAGCAAAAGTAAATTAAAAGTGGGTTTTTTACTAAAAGAAGAAAGCCTCCAGAAAGCATTATGGTGGAGTGTCAGTACAATTATCTAGTTATGTATTTATTCAATTTGCTTTTTTGGGAAAATTTGTCTTGACTGTTTCTGAGAAGGCAGTGTGATCACTGGATCACCACTCCATCACCTCCACTTCAATATGACACAAGTGGTGGCACCCTAAACTTATTTAGAGATTTCTCCCAACTGAGTTTAAATGTGTAGGTTGCGGATTCTGAAAAACTGGTTTAGACTCACTAGCATCCTGGTGACATTGAAAGTATTGACTCATTCAATCAGAATTTGTTGAAGTTTTAATAACCATTTATTTATTAATTCATTCAATAAATGAGAATTGAGTGGCTGCTATTTGTCAACTCTAGGCACTAGGGATTAAAACATTTCAAGCTTTATAAAGCATACATTCAAATGTGTGAAATAAACAAATGCTTCCTTTTGTGTGTGAGAAGCTGAGGAAAAATAGAGGACAAGATTTTTGCAGGTGAGGACCTAGTCAGGGAATTGAGAGGACAGCTCTTTCATATAAATATTGAAATCAATAAAGCTGATCAGCAGTCTGGGTCAAGAGTGGTGTTAGGGTAAGTGACAGTGATTCTGATGCTGGAATCTTCATGGAATGAGGGAGAATGCCCCAAAAGTTGAGAGAGGGCTGCAGCAACCTAATGTTCAGAACCAATGTTTTTATAGTTGGGGAAGGCAGCTTAATCCAGAAACAGCGGTGGAAAGCAAGGGGGCATTGTATTCTAACTCCAGACCCAGGGGTTCTGAAGAATGAGGGGAAAAAACCACCTATTGAAAGACCCACAAAGAAGTAGGAAAAAAACAGATTGCAGTTAAAAGAAGAACGTCAAAGAAGAGGCTGAGAATAGACAGGTATTTACTGATGACTAACCCTGCATTCCAGAGGGCAAATTGGAAGAGTCTCAGAAAATGGGAAGGATGTGTTTTGTGACATGACTGTTTCTGACGTAAAGAGTGTCAGAGGATTAGAGTCTGTGTGATAAGAAACGACCTGGGAGACCCCCATATCTTGTGGGTGATTTACATAACTAAGAAGGGGCATGGCATGATGGAATCTTAATGCATACAGTGATCGTGAAACTGTAATTCTGGTTTTCCATTTAGCCCTTACCACAGGAAGCTTGCAGAGAGTGGACACTCTTAACCTCTGTTAATATAATCCTATGTGTAACCTATTATAAAAGTTTGGTAAGTTATGTTTGATGTAAAAAGGAAATTTGGGGCCTAGGGTGAATTGTGGTCCTGAAGTTAATTACTGGTTTTTTTTTTTTTTTTTTTTTCAGCTGCATTTCAGAGTCTTCTTCAGCAAAAGGTGAGCATTCCACCAATTTTCTCAAGAAAAGATCCGAAAGAGCAGGAGTTGATATATTAGGAGTCTTTACAAGAAGGAAATAGTACTACTTTAGGATGGTGCCAAAGTAATTGCAGTAATGGCAAAAACCACAATAACTTTTGCACCAACCTAATACTATCTGCTTCCTGAAAAGCAGCACCCACCAGCTTAGAAATTAAGCTCAATGGAATTTGAAGACCATACCATAAAATCTAAAGGGAAAGGAAAAACTAGTTTAGTTAGATTTATTGACTCAAATGTCATTCTCCTCTGTCAACACCCTCACTGACACAGCCAGAAACAATACTTTATCAGCCATCTAGGCATGCCTCAATCCAGTCAAGTTGACGCCTAATATTAATCATTATACCATGAACCAAACTGGGTTCAAATCCCATATTGACCATGAGTTAGCTGGGTAACCTTGGGCAATTTTCTTAATCTCTTTCCTCTTCAGTTTTTTCATCTTAAAAAATACAGAAATAATGATATTATTTACTTTAGAGGGTTGTTGTGAGGATTGAGTTGAAAACATGTCACATGCTCAGAAAAATGCCTGACACATAAATTAACCAAATTGAAAGTACTACTATCATCATGATTTTTCTTGCTGATTTTACCTTGTTTCTTTATATATTCATGTACTGTATTTCTCTTAGTTTATACAAGGGAATTTTTGCTATTAGGGGGGTTTTAGCACTTTTTGCTAAGACAAACTTTATCATCCTGCTAAGATATCTTCAACATTAATACATTAACTCAGAAATTTTTTAAGAAGTTTCTCTTTTGTCTAATTTATAAGACAGTGTCTACCCTCACAGATCTTATCATCAAGCAAGAATGAAGGCAATTTGCAAGTTGTTGCAGACAGAAATTTGAATAACATAGATTATAAGGTAGATGCAGAAGTGAAAAGTTTAGTTAGAAGTCAAATGTCTGGAATCTTCTTTTTTCATTTTCACTCTTTTTAGAACAAATTTCAAAAGTCATCCTTACCTAAATGTTTTATGCGAAAAATTATTAAATATGATCATTTTAAACTTAGATTTTGATGAAATTCTCATTATTCAGTTTAACAAGGATGTACTCTACTAAAAATACTATTTCCCTCTGATCTTTTCTTTGATTCCAAAATTGTCACTGGTCAGCAAACATGTGTTGAATGAATAAATGGTTATTTCACTTGTCTTATTAGCATTGTGGAGCCTATATTGAAAACAGTAATTAACTTAATTCACAGTGTTACAATGAATCTAACTAATCCAATTTTTCCCATTGCAATTATAGGCCCCAGAGTGCACAGGACAGTCCTGTGGTACGGCCCATATTCTGAAGAACAAACTGTTCATTTTTTTTTTCCTTTACCATTCCAGTAGAGACAAAGAACTTAGAAGTGGGCCTGTGGGGGACCGTGTAACCACTCATCTGAAGTGGTCATTGTGTGATGCACACCTAGAATTTATCTTTACTTGCAAAAGTATCTACTATATTTACAGTATTGTAATGGAATATTAAAGGACACACTTTAGTAGCACCACACTATTTATTTTTGTATAATTAGGATTACATGGAAATCTTATAATGCACATGTCGTATCTTTTCTTAGAAAATCCTACTGTCATTCTAAAGAATTTTTTTTTAATATTTGAAAAAGCATCAAGTGAAAGAAATTGTGAATGTAAAAAATTAATGAAGCTAAGTGCAATGAGGGCTACTGGTATAGGAGTTGAAGTTAGTGACCACGTGACATCCATGTAAGTGATGCAAGAATTCAGATTTTACTCAGCTATCTGGGGGCTGAGCTAGCTATTTCTTAGACTTCATGACTTCTGTAAAGGATGTGATATTCTTCAGATTTGACTCAGAATGGATACTGGAAAACAGTTCTCGGGATGGCCTTGGACCTACCTAGTTCTCCCTCTTTCCTCACTTGTAGTTCTCAAGGACAGAGTAGGTACTGGTAAGGCAATATCCTGAGATAAGGAAGGACGGACGAGGACATCCTGGGCTCTGTTTCAGTCTCTCCTAGGAAAGGATGTCCTTCAATGCTCTAGACCAGAGAATCTTGCCACACTGGGGTGCAAAACCAAGAGTAAGCTGCTTTCCTGGCTCCCTTAGCTGTAGCATAAGTGGGGTACGAGCAAACGAGATCCCATCTGCCCCAGGCAGCTTTCCTGAGCATTGGACCAGCTCATCATGAATCCTAGACTTCTGTTGTCCTTTGATGTTTGTATGTAAGTCATAAATCCCCCTTATTTAACTTGTGTGTGTGTGAGTGTCTTGTCTCACAGAATTCATGCAAGTAGTAGAAATTGCAGCCCAAGATGTAGTGGGCTGAAGTGGTAACTGGTGCACAGGGAATCTGTTTTGCAGACACTGATGGCCAAACTCTTTCCCCATCTAAAACGTCATAGATGGAAAGATATTCAGCAACCACCATAGCAGAAGTGAGAGAGAGACAAAGAAGTGTCAAAAAATGAACAACAAGAAAGAGAAGCCAATGTTCTCTAAAGACTGCAGACATTTGTAGAGGCTAACCTGAAGATAAAAAAGCAAAACAAAAACAAATATCACTTCTCTTTAGAAATACCATAGATGAAGAGAGAACTTAACATGTAAATTTTAATTAGTTGGAAACTGTCTTAACATTCCTAAAGCTTGATATAAAAGCCCAGACACAAGTAGCTGGCTCTTCTGATACAGTCTTTGTGGGGTGAGCAGGTCAGGGGAAATTGAAGAAAAATAGAAAAGTCCAGAACCATGATTAAGAAAATATTCAAATTAAGGACTGTTTGTATATTTCAATTGCTTATGCTATAACAACTATTGCAATAAATAATTCAGAGTTATAACTACATGCATTTTCATAAAGGTCACAAACATATCACTTAACAATAAAATTTTTGTGTATGATCTATACATAATACCTTAAAAGACTTCAACAACAAAAGAAGATCTGACATTTTATTCCAAATAAAATACTTATTTGTGTTTTGTTTTCTATTTGTTAAAGAAAGCTAAAACCTGCATTTTGTATCCAACTCTATCATTGTTATTCAAAACATACATAGAAGTATTATAAAATAGGGAAGAGAGCCTTATCAAAAGGTTTTAATGATTTTATTAATAAAATGAATTGGCAATGCTATATGTGATTTAGATAGTCAATAGCTTCTTGGATAATTATTTTCTAACTTTATAAAAATTATTTTATTTATTTTTATATATTATTTTTATTTTATAAATAATAAATATTGAATAATATATTATTTAATATATTTAAATAATATATAATATTTATATATTATTTATATTTATATAAACAATTATTATAGATAATTATTATTTTATACCTTTATATACCAAGGTCTTTATAACTTTATGTACCAAGGTCTACCTATGTACTTTAGATAGTCAATAGTTTCTTGGATAATTATTCTTTTATACTTTCATATGAATTATTTTATTTATATATTTTTATATATTATTTATATTTTATGACTAATAAATATTAATAATATATTATTTAAGATATTTATATAATATATATTATTTATTATATTTAAATAATATATATTATTTATATTTATATAAATATAATTATAGATAATTATTCTTTTATACCTTTATATACCAATGTCTATTCCAGGGGATGTGGCTGAGTAAAAGACATCCACAGAAAAAAAAATTTATTTTATATACATTACATATTATTTCATACACATTATATACAGTATATCAAAGCTACTCTAATGAATGAATGCTTAAAAATTGTTCAAATATATCATTCATACAACACTGTGAATATTGACCTGAACTAAGAAATACTTCTATAACCACAACTTCTTTTTTCTTCTAAATTTTAAATATTCTTCACTCATAAAATATTTTATTTACTTTTATTATTTACTGGAGTAGATTGAATATTGAGCTCAATTTTTCACTCCTCATACCTGTGCCGTCTCTTCATCATGGGAAAAGTGTATTTTCCCACCCTTTGACTTTGGGCTTGGCTACGTGACCTGTTTTGATAATTGGATGTTAACAGACATGATGTGAACAGATATTTGAATAGAGACTAGATGGTGTAACTTGGCTTCTTGAACTCCAGGAATCTAGTATATATACCCACGAAGCAGAAAAGAGTTTACCAAATATGGAGTATACTCCCAGGTCTTTTTTGTCTTAAGGCCAACTAATTACTGAGATTACAGTCAGCCATCAGCACAGCAGACTAAGCTATATGCATTTATTCCTAAAGTAAATTCATAATTTTTAGAATCACTTCAGAAGTAGTTTGAGTCTCTAACCCTTTGTGGCACTGCATATTTCTGCTTCAAATGAATACATTTATAATAAAGAATCATAGCTTCACACTGATTGATTATAAATATGTGGAAATAGAACTTGAGTAACTACTTCTGTCATTTTAAATGATGTCTCAGAGCTTGTATCTGGGAAGAAGATTTTTAACAATTAAAATGCAAATTTGGGAGGAGTAAATTTTTGCTTTGAATATGCAAATTTTAGATCTACTATGAAATATTTTATTGAATTTGAATAATATCTTTAAATTTTAGGTACATTATTCTTTTAAAAATATTGTTTAAAACCAAAGGCAGATAAATGGAATAATGACATTACTGATTAATAATTATCTCATGATTATTTTTTAAAATTATTTTATAATTTAAGGGAAAAAAGGCATTAATAAAGAATCTGTTGAGGATGTCAAACATAGCAATTAAGTTCCTGAGGAAAAGATGTCTTTACATAGAGTTCCTTCAATCAGGGGTGCAAAATAAGGCAGAAGCATTGACTCAACCATAGCTGGAGCCAATCTGAGCCAAATCACAGCTTGAAGCTGAAGGACAGTTAATTGACACACCAGTGAAAGTAAGAATAAAAGCTTACTGTTACAGGCCATGAGTGTTGTGGCTGTGCGTTATTTAGAATTATTGTGGCAATAGTATACTGAGACACGTACTGTCTTTTGAGACTTTCAGTTATTTACTGCTCAAATTGTTTTATCCACCATTTCACCTTACACAATGTCTCAATCACAGAAAGGTCGCAGTGATTATCTGTTGATTGATTGATACACAGCTTTAGACTCAAGGAATTTGCAATCACACTGAAGAGGAAAAAAACCCACCTAAAAAGTTGTAACAATGTAGGACATTATATGATTGTGCAAGTACTATGCACATGATGAATCCTAGAGGAGTTTGGAAGAAGAAAGAAGACAATTTTATTGGTGACGTGGGTGGCATAAAATATAGGGGAAGTGGTAAAGTCTGTTGAAAATCATATTTTGGGTTGGATTTAAAGAACTTATTGAATTAATCATGTGTAGTGAATGAGAAATAATAAAGTGCATAACAAGGGCATAATTGAGCATGACATTTTCAGGAATAAGTGTGTAAGGGAAAGGCTATCTTTGGAAAAGCCTGTATCAGATTCAAGTCTTGCCCCTTGCCCACATGTATAATTAAAGGGTCATTACTTAACATTTCAATGCCTATATTTTCTTCTCTGTGGGCTAAATAATACATTATTAGTAGGGTTATTTTGAGGATCAGGTGTGGTTTATTACAAACTGACAAGCATATTGTATACAGTATGTATACAGTGTATATATATATATACACCATTCACTTAATTTTTTTCATTTCCATAAACTTTTTTTTTTCTTTTTTGTTTCTTTTTCCAAGCTCAAGACATAACTACATTTAGAATATTCAGCTTAAGTTTGAAATGATACAACAGACAGAAATAGAGCCATAAAACAGGGGGATCTGTAATTGGAATAGAATTCCGGTATCCTTTTGTTAAATCTGGTGAATTTAGCCAAAAACTTTCAGCTAAACGGTCATATGAATAGAGCTAGTGTCCATGCCTTTCTAGGTATTCTTCAGTGTGAATGAATCAGGATGCACAATTATTGGCAAAAAATGAGAAAGTCGTCTGTGATTTGTAAGTATTTCTTCTTCAGCAGCTCAGCAATCTAAAATACAACAGAGCAAAGGCCATACTAGAGAGTTAATAAATTAGTTAACAGATGTAAGCACATGCAACCTCGCGTGCATGCGTGCACACACACACACACACACACACCTCTTATAGCATCTTTTGCCTCCAGGCACACACACACACAGCATCTTATTACAAGCTTTTCTGAATTTTAAAGAATTAGTCCTGAGATACACAGGTTCAGTGTAGCACTAAAAAAATCCTGTTGCATAGTCTTTTGTGATGGACACACTTATTACATGATTCCTAGGTCAAGAACAAATGCCTTGATGGAAGATGCTCTCTGTTCTCTTATTTTTATTGCTCTGATTATTCTTGTTTTTTGCATCTCTATAAAATATTTTATTTATAAAGTCCTTTATAATAAAAATAATTTTCAACAGAGCAAAGTACTTAACTTGTGTCTGACAGAAGCATTAATTTTGTTTGGAGGATCCTCAATTCAGAAATAATGGTGCTAATTAACACAGTTCAAAAGGTAAAAGCATGGACATAATTATGAATGCACTACATGAACCTAAAAGATAGCTAATAAAAATCACTTTATTTAGATTATTTCTCACATTTTTAAGGCCTTTGCCTTCTGTTGTGTTGGTAGAATCAGGGAAGGTCAATTTTGAGACCCATTGGAAACTTCAGTGGGCCAACGGGGATGAAGAAGCCAAAGAAAAAGGGATTGGGGGAGGGTGTTAACTTTGAGTAAGCTGTAGAGTGTCCCCTCTCAGAATTACAATCATCAGTGCACTCTAAGTTTTCAAGGGGAAATAGCAACTTAAACTTAATCAAATTAATCTTAATAGCAAATGGGCTCAGAAACATTATTGGGCAGAACAGCAGCATGCATTCAGCTACTGAGCAATATTCAAAGTTAAATGCAAAGTTATCATCTTTTCACTTTATGAAATATTATTCCTTCTCTACTGGGAAGCTGGAAAAAAATAGAAAAAGTGTAGGCATCTGGTAGGAAGGTGAAATTAAGGAATTTTTTAGCCAAGATGTCCTGTATTTTAAAGACTGAAAAGATTCTGTGACAGCCAAGGTTTATGAAGATTTCTTGGTGGAAAATAAAGTTGTTCTCTCTCCCTATACCTCAAAATCATCTCTGTGACCCCAGTAAAGCAGGCTAAGTTTAAGGTTACAGTTTCAGTTTCAACAGGGAATTATAGTTTGAATTAGACAAGAAACATAGTAAACATAGTGGGGAAAAAACAAAGCCTAAAGCATAATGTACATACACTACCAGGGCTTGCCTGAGTCAACACTGGATCCTTCAGTGGACACAAATTCCAGGCTGCAACCATTCAGAGGGTGGAAGCTTGTAATATACAAATGGGATTGTTTCTATATTAGCCCAAATGAACACATACATGAGAGAATGAGTAAGTCTGTAGAAAAAAATATATTGGATAAAAACTAAATGCTACTATCAATATCATGTGGGATTTTGGGTCATCTGAAAAACTAAAACAAAAGCACCAAATAAAATAAACATTATAACAGAAAAACTACTTGCAGAAAACAATACATTTATTATATTTTACTTCTGTTTTACTGGAGGAAGGAAATATATTCTCAATGTTAAAATGCTTTTTTAAATGTATTCGGCCTTTGCTTCTTCATTTAAGAATGTTATGAATAAACATTTACATCTTGTCTCAAGGACTTAACTATCATATAGGAATGCTATCTGAGCCTACTTAGTGTTTCCAGGGTCTCTCCATGTCTACTGGTGAGTTTGCAGGCAGTAATAAGCCTCAATGCTACATTCTAGCTCCCTGAAAAAGTTTTTCATTGTTTTTGCTTTTTGTTTTGCTGTTTGCTTGTTTTCTAGACTCTACCTTCTCTATCCTCTGAATCTAATTTGTTCTGTTCTTCTATCTTCATTTTTTTTCCCTGCTGCTTGTTTTTCATTTTTTTCTCCTTAGATGCAACTTCACTTGAATTATTTACTTGACTCTTAATTTGTCTGATTGTGTCTTTGGTCTTTGATGATATACAAACTGAGGACTTCTGAAATCTTGCCCCATTGCCAGACCCAGGGTCTTCAATCCCCCATCCTCATATATGATCATTTGCCTCCAAGCACTCATTTGTCTAGGAGGGAAGTTTAGACATAAAACTCACCCTATTTAGGAAGAATTTGACAAAAATGATTGAGGATATATATTGATTTTATTTTTTTCGACGACTTCAAAATCAATTAATGAAATCAAAGCAAAAAGTTTTCTAAGTTACTATACTAGGCAGAAAGCTTTCTAAAGACAAGAATTTTGCTTCTCCATCAGCCTCTGAAACAAAGCCCAGCACATAGGTACACGTAAGGCAGAGTTTACTGGGTACTGTAGTTGACTTATCTCCTGACTTACTGACTGACATTATGAACGAATGAAACCAAATACCTTCTGAGGTATCTTAGACAATATATGTGAAGTATTGAGGCCAGAGTGAGTGATAAGCATAACAGTTTATTGACAACAATATATAGCTCATTAAAGGTAAACTTCTCAATATGACTATACTTAGAGATAGAACATTTAAAGAGTTAGTTAAGGTTAAGTGAAGTCATAGCGGGGAGACACTAATGCAGTATGACTGGTGTCCTTAGAAGAAAAGGAAAGGACACCATGAATGTGTACACAGAGGAAAGGATAAGTAAAGGAAACAGTAAGAAGGCCATCTCCAAGCCAGAGAGAGAGACCTCAGGAGAGAACAAATCTGCTGACACTTTGATCTTAAATGCCTAGTCTCCAGGACTGTGAGAAAATAAACATATTTTTTATGCCACCTGGCTTGCGGTATGTTGTTGTTATGGTAGCTTTAGCAAACTAAGACCCATAGTTATAAAGCACTTTTATTACATGATAATCTGTGTTTAAGAAAATGCTGGCCAGTCACAGTGGCTCACGCCTGTAATCCCAGCACTTTGGGAGGCCAAGGCAGGTGGATCACCTGAGATCAGGAGTTTGAGACCAGGCTGACCAACATGGAGAGACCCCATCTCTACTAAAAATACGAAATTAGCCAGGCGTGGTGACAAATGCCTGTAATCCCAGCTACTCTGGAGGCTGAGGCAGGAGAATCACTTGAACCTGGGTGGTGGAGGTTGCCGTGAGCAGAGATTGCATCACTGCACTCTAGCCTGGGCAACAAGAGTGAAATTCCATCTCAAAAAAAAAAGAAAAGAAAATTCTATGTTCTTCTAAAGGATATCTGGAAGTTGTCCTAGTGACAAGTTGTTTCACTGTGTTCTTTAAAATATTTTTCTTTTAATAAGAACTTATTTTTTCTAATATGTTAACTTTTGTAATACAGTCTCATTAGGGATTAGGGCTTAAACATCTGAGTTTTGGGGGACACAGTTGAGTTCATAACAATGTGCACTGTTTCATACCTATAGTTTTAAAATAAAAATTTAAAAACCTATTATTTATACCCCTTAATCTTTCTCACAATTTGAAAAATGCTTGCGCAGATCAATTAACTGATGATATACTATATAGCCTTGTATTAGCTCTTGTTTTTTCTTTCATTCTTTTAGTAATGGATTGTAGTTAAGTCACAAATTGTTTTTAACTCTTCAAACACATTGACTTCACTTTCTGTAATATCTCTAGCCAGCAGATTTAATAAAAATAGTGTTATTGATGTGTTTAGATAAATTTTTGTGGAATTAAAAATAATCTTTATTTTCAATTGCCATATATTTATGCAAATCAGTCATCATAAATAAATAAATCAGTAGAGCAAAAATTAAAAATAAAAATAAAAGGTAAATTTCTCCACAGAAGACATGTGAAATTCAACTCTAACTATTGAACTTTGACTACATTTTACCCTAATTCTCTCCAATATATATATTTCTTGTGGCAATCAACTTCCACAGGCATCTGAAGAATTACTGAAAACAGATATCAATCTATGTCTTCTGGTATCACCTAAGTTTTGACTATGCATTTCTTATAGAAAGTTTCATTTTAACCTTTAGCACTTTGAGAAATGGTTTCTAGTCATTGATACTGCTGAGTTTTTCAATCTGTTTTCCTTTCTGGAATTCTATCCATGGCATAAGCAACCTTAATTTATTACTGACATCATCACTTATTACAAGCGTTCATCCTAACAATCCATTGTCTTTTAATGTCCTTTCTTTTTACTTATTTATTTTGATGGCCTGTCCAGCTCTGTGTTTGCCTTGCATTCCCAATTTGTTTTTCAGCAAAGTGGCTAGTGCCGAGTGATCAACTATCATCATCCATCACTATCAGCAAGCTACACACTATTCATTGCATTTCAATGGATGGAACACTTTGGTTTCACATCCCCAATGCCTTTGGCCTCTCTGCCAATAAGTTTTCTACTTTAATATTTTAGAGGCACCCAAAACATTGAATGTTTGAATATTTGGCTTCACAAGTAAACACGATGCAGCAGGAAAAAATTACCTCTAACTGCGTCTCTTCTTCCCCTTTTGGTGTATGAGTGCAGTGATGGCCTTTAAGTTCTTTGTCCTTTAGTAGGGAATCACCAACATTGTAATGATGCTAATCTTCTTAGTGTGGAAAATATTGCTTTTTGACAAGTGTGCAAAGCTGTAAATCTTTTAGGTGAAAGGAACTTTGGAGTCTAATTACTGTGTTTATTTATAAACAACAGTTATTTCAAATAGCTGAATCCTAAGTTATTCTCACAACGAGAATATTTTCCATTTAGAATACAGTTCAGATTGCAAAATAAGCATTAATTATTTTAAACATAGTAATTTGTGTTCTATTCTATTTTTGTTATAAAGAGCTGGATATATATTCACTATTACAGTTCACTTTAACATGGGCAAATTCAGAAAGAAAAAAGAAGCAGATTTTTTAATGTGGTAAGCTGGAATGCTTACAAATAAAAGCATATTAAGCTCAATAAACCATTTAATTTTAATTGCCAAAGGTTATCATATTATCTTTACTTTCTTATAATTTCATATGACAAACTAAGTTTAAACATGAATTTAAACATGTTTTGCAGATGCTCCTTAGGCTTCCTTATGTATACCCTCAATCATAGGGTAAGTACATAAATTATTGTACAATCCAGAACACTTTAGATACTGGAAAGGTACCAAAAACGATAAAACTTGTATATATTTTTGAAATATTTATTGCTTGATTGATTTATTAAATTGCTAAACTATGAAATAATCCTATTTAAAAAACAAATTTCATTCTGTCATTGTGACCACATGTGTGAGCCTGGAGGATACTATGCTAAGTGAAATAAGCTAGGCACAGAAAGATAAATACTGTATGATCTCAGTTATATGAGGAATCTAAAAATATTGAACTCAAAGAAGTAGAAAGTAGAATGGTGGTTATCAGAGTCTGGGTGGGGAAGGTACATCTTAAATTAACACATCTTGGTAGATCATAACATTTTTAATTGAAACAATATTATTTATCTAGGAGCTGACATGACTGATAAGTTCAGAGCAAACTAAATAAAATCGAGGATTTTCTAAAGTCTAATTTACTTCAAATAAAAATATTTAAACATTTTATCTAAAATATTTAACTAGATGTTTATGTATGTTATCACAATTTAGAGTACATTTCTTTGATAATATTTTTACGAATAAAAGTCTCCAAAATGTTGTCTTTATGACACATTTAATGTTACACCAAATTTATGCCTAAATTAGATACTGGAAAAATTAGATACCTAAATTTAATATAACATTAAATGTATCATAAAGACAACTTTTTGTGATTTAGGCCAAATCAGGCCTTCTTAATTTATTACATTTTGGTACAGAATATAAATATAACTGAATATATGTGCTCTATCAAAAGACTCTAACCTCAATTTGAAATTTTTCATAAAGCATTTATAGGCCAGGTGCAATGGCTCATGCCTATAATATCAACATTTTGAGAGGCTAAGGCAGGAGGATCACTTGAGGACAGAGATCAAGATCAGTCTGGGCAACATGGCAAGACTCCATTTCTCTTAAATTAAGAAAAAAAAAGAAAGCATTTCTAGAACTGCATGATTTAATAGTTTAAATTTGAGCATTCCTAATTTTATTTGTTGGGTTCTCTTTTAATTTTGTAGGAATATGTTGAAATCTTTTATTTCTAAGCTTTGTCTCTGTTATTTTCTAAAAGTTTTAACAGCTACAATTTTGATATTCATTAGTTAAAATATTTTGATTACATATTTTAAACTAAGTTTGAACCAAATACACCTACAATTTAGATAAAAGATTTACAAGAAGTTTGAGTATCTCACTGAAGTTTGATTTATCAAGGTTAATTTTTTTGGAGAGTAAATATTTCTAAAATTGAATTTATGATAATCAGTAAACAGAGAAAGCACAGGATGCCATGCTAAAGTCTGTTTAGTTTTAAAAATCAGCTGTTCACAAAAATATTATAGTTTAGGCACACTATGTAATAAAAAGTATGCAAAGTTTTACATTTTATTTTGTTGCTAGTCACAGCTTATTTTGATGTAGTTATAAATTGTCTGCACAATAATAAGTTCCAAGTATATTTCTAATCCATTAGTTTTTTAATTTAGTAAAAGCATTTTAAAATAATACTGTGCTCCATCAAAATCTTTATTCTTGTTAACACTGCAAAATCAGATGGATATATTTCCAACGTTGAAAGTTTAACTGAATTTGCAAAAGCATCACAATAACATGTAATATTTTACCTTTCATAGATTGAACCTCTAGAGCTATACTTTGAGGTTATAAATTGGATAAAAGTAAATGATCAAATCATTATTGGTATTCACTAGATTTCCATTTCAAGGCTTTGAAGAACTAATGTAAAACTGTTATCATTTAAAACTTTAAGAAGTTTTTTTTATTTGCTAATGGAATCAGTGAATTAACCGTTACTATTTAATTTGGAATAAAAATTTCGGTGAAATTAATTTAGAAGAACCATCTTATGATCTAAACAAAAAGTATTTATTTACCAAATGATATAAAAATACAGTTTTGCAGTGACCCAATTAAATAGCTGTCTCAGATACAATTTTAATAAAACAATATCACTTTAGAATAAATGCTGATATTTTTCATTGGATTTATGCCTTCTAATTTTCATATATTCAGTGATATATCCAAACCTCATGATATAGACCAATGTTTAAAAAAATGTAATTTTTACATTCATCAGCTGTCTTAAGAAATAGAGACTCAGCACTTTCACCTTTTAGTCCTTTGTTTATGAAAAGGTTCATAAGTAAATGATTAATGGTTAAAAAGAGATTACCTTTGGTTTCAGCTCTAGCATGTAAGGAACTTGGAAGTCATCACTCTGTTCTTTAGAAGAAAAATTAGGACAACCTGTAAATGAGTGCTCATCAGAAAACTATAGTTGCAGGGCAAATCACCACACCAAATCCAGGAGTGTAGTTAATCCATAGAGACACAAGTAAGACCTGTTTATGTGGAGCAGAAGCCACTGAAGCCATAAACTGGTAGAAACAATTCAATAGTTGACTATTTTAATAAGTTGCTGTAGAATAATGCAAATAAACTAGTGTACTAGTCTGTTCTCACACTGCTATAAAAAAATACCTGAGACTGGGTAATTTGTAAAAGAAAGAGTTTTAATTGACTCACAGTTCTGCATGGCTGGGGAGGCTTCAGGAAGCTTACAGTCATGGTGGAAGGCAAAGCAGGCACATCTTACATGGTGGCAGGTGAGAGAGAGTGTGTGAGGGAGCGCTGGAAAAACTACCATTTATAAAACCATCAGATATCGTGAGAATTCACTCACTATCGTGAGAATTCACTCACTATCATGAGAATAACATAAGGAAAAACGCCCCCATAATCCAATCACTTCCCTCCCTCAACACATGGGGATTACAGATCCCTCCCTGGACGTGTGGGAATTATAATCTGAGATGAGATTTGGGTGGGGACACAAAGACAACCCATATCAACTAGCATGAGTGTTGTTGCAGGTGTTTCCTTGTTTTGTCCTCTGAGAAGACTTAGATACAATGAACTTGCAAAGCAACAAGCATACCTGGCATCTGTATTTTGGATTCTCCTACCATTTTCCAGTATAAGGAATCAGAGCTTCTTTGAGAGTGTCTGATTACATCACTAGGCTAGGAAATATAAAGAATAAGTCTGAAGCACCTTATGATATTAGAAAGTAAGAAAACATTCTAAATTAAATGCAATGGTGGAGACATGTCATAGGAATAAAAGCCTCCAATGGCAAAGATACAACAATCTGAGTAACTAAATAAATAATGTAGTGTTGAATTATAACCCAGTGTATAAACAGAATATACATGAGGCCATAAGTATATAAATAAATGATTGAATAAATGACTAAATGGGGGGGATAGACAGATATCTAATATAGGAGAATTCCCAAACATGATGTAGGTACCTTGTCCACAAGGTGATGGAACATAACTTTTCACTACTTAAGTGTGGGCTGTGCATAGTTGCTTCCTTTCAAAGATGATGATATGAAAAGGGTGAAAGAAGAGACACTATACAGTAGAAAGACCTGACATGAGCTATATCATGATCACAATTAACATCAATAGAAATGTCATGTTGACAGTATGTACTCTTGATATGATGTTATAAAAATGCCAATTTACTCTGTAATCTTTCTCACATGAACTCATAACCCCAATCTAATCATGAGAAAAAAACATCAGACAAATTCCGACTAAGGGTCATTCAACAGAATACCAGTATTCCTCAAAATTGTCAAGGTCACCAACAGGAAAGGTTTCTAAGAAACTGTGGCAGCCAAAAGAAGACTAAAGAGACATGATGGCCAAATTTCTTATGGCATCCCAAATAGGATCTTGGATCAGAAGAAGGGCATTATTCAAAAATTAAGAAAATCTGAAATCATCGATTTTGGTTAAAAATAACTTATCAATATTTTTGCCACTTTTCTGTGCATCTAAATATACTCTAAAATAAATGTTTATTTCAAAAAGTAAATTTCAGAAACAGTATATTGTCAGCAAACAAAAAAATTAACAGAGATGAGATTTTCACCATGCAGAAATTGATGAAAGAACTATAGCAAAAACATTCTGGCCATATATTCTAGAAGAAGATGGCTTAGCCTCTATTTCACTCACACTCTATCAAGAGTGACCTGGTGATATTTATATCTTATAGACTCTAATACATAGTTCAACCGTTCCTGTCAGCCACTTGAAGTACAAGCCAGTTGAGCTATGTGGTAGGGTCTACAAGATATAAATGCCACCAGGTCACTTCTTGATAGAGTCAGTTGAAACATAGACATTTATAAATAGAAACCAATAAATGATGTGAGTGAAATACACGCTAAGCCAAGACTAGATGCTTGAATCAGAAAGCACTTATTTTGACAGTGAGCACCTACACTACTGATCTGGAAGGGGATTGTTCAACTACTTTGCCTCTGAGATTTTCAGGAAAGGAGAGATAGACTATCACTACTTCTCTTTTATATTTATTCATGTAATAAAAGTTAAAAACCCTGTTGAGAGCACAAGCATCCTACACTCTACCAGATGAGACCGTAGCAGAAACTATAACACAGATCTACCAAACCCTCTCTGACTTATATTTAACTATACTAATAATGTGTAATTTAATTTTTAAAAACTCAGGCAAAATGCTAAACTACATGGGACACCAGGATATAGGTAAATATCAGAAATGATGACTGTCTGCAGAAACCCAAGGTGTATGGCCATTTTATTCGGGAAGTCTCCAGAGGATTCTCAGTTGCCAGGGTTTGTGTTACAGCTCAGTTCACATATTAAGGGTTTACAATTCATGTGGTTTTACTACTTTTACTTTGTTATGAAAATTGCCGAATTGGAACTAGGCAAGACTTTGGCAGGTGATCTCATCCATTGCCATAATTTTACCAAAAATGTTACAAAAGCACAAGCAAGACAAGTGATGTGAAGTCCACAAGGATCATTCATGTCAGACCCATAATTACAACCTACAGCTTCAAAACCCCAGGCTTGTTCTCTCATTTCACCACCTTGATAGTTTATGCTGAAACCATATTCTGCATTGGCTCAATACTGATGTGCCTTAGGAGCTTTGTTTCAGAGTACCCTGGATGGCTTTATGAAACTAAAGGTATTTATGAAATGATTTCTTTATATGTTTTTAATAACATTTAAGTTGTACTTTTATAAAAGTAACATATTGAATCAGAAATAAAAGGTATCATTCAACCTGGTCAACCTCCTTCTTATGAAATGATTCCAGTGATAGAATTATTCCAGTGATTCAGTCAGCATCTTTTTTAGGAAGCATCTACTATTTCTAAACTTAGGTAGGAGACTGAGGGGTTGAGAGTGCGGCAGAGTATGAAATGTTCAAGTAGCTTATCTAGAATGGAAGATTCAGAAGTGGGTGTAATTCAAGGTGATATATATACATTAGGTTATAACATAACATAATTTTATGGGAAAACCAATTGGAGTAATATTAATTCTGACTGGAAGATCAGGTAGAGAATCATGAAGAATGGGATATTTGAGCTTCCAAGTTAAAGTAATGGTATGTAGGAATAACAGGAAAAAGGATAAAACATAGTTGCTAATGATGACTGCCGAATGACAATTGCCCTTATTTGTTAAGATGTTTCTTCAAGGCAATCAGTGAAGATTTTATAGAAAGGTATATTGGAGCCACATCGTAAAGTTCCCCCAAAGTTATTCTAAACGAGTAGACAAATTGAATGAATGTCATTTAAACTACTGTGTAACAAATACTATATAGTGCAAAAGTAGCATCTTTGAAATGAGAAATATTTATTAAATTTTATATGTGATTCACTGTATCAAAGCTCCCTGGATCAGTACTATAAAAGTGAAAAGGGAAATAAATCAGAATCATCAAAAGTTAGAAATAAAAGTAAGCAATGATAAGCATTTGAAAGTTTCCACCTAGTAAAATAGCAGCAGTTAGTGTGTCATGTGGAGCTGTTACAAGGCTTTCTCAACAATGGTGAGACTTCTCTGGTGTTGGTTAGTGTTACCTCTGGAGCCTTTGCTGAGGCTGAGGGCTCCTGCCTACCTAAGGCCAATGAATTGTATCTCATACAGGCTTTTGATTAAGCAAGTAGAGGTATACACAGAGGGTAATATGTTTTGTACAAAATACAGTTTACATGAATACCTATACCATGAATAAAAATTTAAATTCAAAGATAACAACTTCTTATATTACAAATATACAATAAAGAATTAGGGCTTAGGTGAAAGAAAAAAATTATGAAATCATTTATATGTGATTTACACTGTCAATGTATATTATCTTATTTTTATTTATTAATCATGATCTAAATCTACACAGATTTTTAAGCCTTGTTAATTTTCTAGAAATTACAAGAAATATTGATTTTATTTTCCCTGTTATGCTCTTAAATATACTGTTTTAAGGAAAAAAATTCCACAAAAAAAATGTTATTTCTCGAAATCTCGGCAGGAAGATGGCCGAATAGGAACAGCTCCGGTCTACAGCTCCCAGAGTGAGCGACGCAGAAGACAGGTGATTTCTGCATTTCCATCTGAGGTACCGGGTTCATCTCACTAGGGAGTGCCAGACAGTGGGCGCAGGTCAGTGGGTGCACGCACTGTGCGCGAGCCAAAGAAGGGCGAGGCATTGCCTCACTCGGGAAGCCCAAGGGGTCAGGGAGTTCCCTTTCCTAGTCAAAGAAAGGGGTGACAGACGGCACCTGGAAAATCGGGTCACTCCCACCCAAATACTGCACTTTTCCGACGGGCTTAAAAAACGGCGCACCAGGAGATTATAACCCGCACCTGGCTCAGAGGGTCCTAGGCCCACGGAGTCTCGCTGATTGCTAGCACAGCAGTCTGAGATCAAACTGCAAGGTGGCAGCGAGGCTGGGGGAGGGGCGCCCACCATTGCCCAGGCTTGCTTAGGTAAACAAAGCAGCTGGGAAGCTCGAACTGGGTGGAGCCCACCACAGCTCAAGGAGGGCTGTCTGCCTCTGTAGGCTCCACCTCTGGGGGCAGGGCACAGACAAACAAAAAGACAGCAGTAACCTCTGCAGACTTAAATGTACCCGTCTGACAGCTTTGAAGAGAGCAGTGCTTCTCCCAGCACGCAGCTGGAGATCTGAGAACGGGCAGACTGCCTCCTCAAGTGGGTCCCTGACCCCCGACCCCCGACCCCCTAGCAGCCTACTTAGGGGGCAACCCCCAGGAGGGGCAGACTGACACCTCACACGGCCGGGTACTCCAACAGACCTGCAGCTGAGGGTCCTGTCTGTTAGAAGGAAAACTAACAAACAGAAAGGACATCCACACCAAAAACCCATCTGTACATCACCATCATCAAAGACCAAAAGTAGATAAAACCATAAAGATGGGGAAAAAACAGAGCAGAAAAACTGGAAACTCTAAAAAGCAGAGCGCCTATCCTCCTCCAAAGGAATGCAGTTCCTCAACAGCAATGGAACAAAGCTGGACGGAGAATGACTTTGACGAGCTGAGAGAAGAAGGCTTCAGACGATCAAATTACTCTGAGCTACGGGAGGATATTCAAACCAAAGGCAAAGAAGTTGAAAACTTTGAAAAAAATTTAGAAGAATGTATAACTAGAATAACCAATACAGAGAAGTGTTTAAAGGAGCTGATGGAGCTGAAAACCAAGGCTTGAGAACTTAGTGAAGAATGCACAAGCCTCAGGAGCTGATGCAATCAAATGGAAGAAAGGGTATCAGCGATGGAAGATGAAATGAATGAAATGAAGTGAGAAGGGAAGTTTAGAGAAAAAAGAATAAAAAGAAATGAGCAAAGCCTCCAAGAAATATGGGACAACGTGAAAAGACCAAATCTACGTCTGATTGGTGTACCTGAAAGTGACGGGGAGAATGGAAACAAGTTGGAAAACACTCTGCAGGATATTATCCAGGAGAACTTCCCCAATCTAGCAAGGCAGGCCAACATTCAGATTCAGGAAATACAGAGAACACCACAAAGATACTCCTCGAGAAGAGCAACTCCAGGACACATAATTGTCAGATTCACCAAAGTTGAAATGAAGGAAAAAATGTTAAGGGCAGCCAGAGAGAAAGGTCCAGTTACCCTCAAAGGGAGGCCCATCAGACTAACAGTGGATCTCTCAGCAAAAACTCTACAAGCCAGAAGGGAGTGGGGCCAATATTCAACATTCTTAAAGAAAAGAATTTTCAACCCAGAATTTCATATCCAGCCAAACTAAGCTTCATAAGTGAAGGAGAAATAAAACACTTTACAGACAAGCAAATGCTGAGAGATTTTGTCACCATCAGGCCTGCCTTACAAGAGCTCCTGAAGGAAGCGCTAAACATGGAAAGGCACAACTGGTACCAGCCACTGCAAAATCATGCCAAAATGTAAAGATCATCGAGACTAGGAAGAGACTGCATCAACTAACGAGCAAAATAACCAGCTAACATCATAATGACAGGATCAGATTCACAAATAACAATATTAACTTTAAATGTAAATGGACTAAATGCTCCAATTAAAAGACACAGACTGGCAAATTGGATAAAGAGTCAAGACCCATCAGTATGCTGTATTCAGGAAACCCATCTCACGTGCAGAGACACACATAGGCTCAAAATAAAAGGATGGAGGAAGATCTACCAAGCAAATGGAAAACAAAAAAAGGCAGGGGTTGCAATCCTAGTCTCTGATAAAACAGACTTTAAACCAACAAAGATCAAAAGAGACAAAGAAGGCCATTACCTAATGGTAAAGGGATCAATTCAACAAGAAGAGCTAACTATCCTAAATATATATGCACCCGATACAGGAGCACCCAGATTCATAAAGCAAGTCCTGAGTGACCTACAAAGAGACTTGGACTCCCACACATTAATAATGGGAGAGTTTAACACCCCACTGTCAACATTAGACAGATCAACGAGACAGAAAGTCAACAAGGATACCCAGGAATTGAACTCAGCTCTGCACCAAGTGGACCTAATAGACATCTACAGAACTCTCCACCCCAAATCAACAGAATACACGTTTTTTTCAGCACCACACCACACCTATTCCAAAATTGACCACACAATTGGAAGTAAAGCTCTCCTCAGTAAATATAAAAGAACAGAAATTACAACAAACTATCTCTCAGATCACAGTGCAATCAAGCTAGAACTCAGGTTTAAGAATCTCACTCAAAACCGCTCAACTACATGGAAACTGAACAACCTGCTCCTGAATGACTACTGGGTACATAATGAAATGAAGGCAGAAATAAAGATGTTCTTTGAAACCAAAGAGAACAAAGACACAACATACCAGAATCTCTGGGATGCGTTCAAAGCAGTGTGTAGAGGGAAATTTATAGCACTAAATGCCCACAAGAGAAAGCAGGAAAGATCCAAAATTGACACCCCAACATCACAATTGAAAGAACTAGAAAAGCAAGAGCAAACACATTCAAAAGCTAGCAGAAGGCAAGAAATAACTAAAATCAGAGCAGAACTGAAGGAAATAGAGACACAAAAAACCCTTCAAAAAATTAATGAATCCAGGAGCTGGTTTTTTTGAAAGGATCAATAAACTTGATAGACCACTAGCAAGATTAATAAAGAAAAAAAGAGAGAAGAATCAAATAGATGCAATAAAAAATGATAAAGGGGATATCACCACTGATCCCACAGAAATACAAACTACCATCAGAGAATACTACAAACACCTCTACGCAAATAAACTGGAAAATCTAGAAGAAATGGATAAATTCCTCGACACATACACTCTCCCAAGACTAAACCAGGAAGAAGTTGAATCTCTGAATAGACCAATAACAGGAGCTGAAATTGTGGCAATAATCAATGGCTTACCAACCAAAAAGAGTCCAGGACCAGATGGATTCATAGCCGAATTCTACCAGACGTACAAGGAGGAACTGGTACCATTCCTTCTGAAACTATTCCAATCAATAGAAAAACAGGGAATCCTCCCTAACTCATTTTATGAGGCCAGCATCATCCTGCTACCAAAGCCAGGCAGAGACACAACCAAAAAAGAGAATTTTAGACCAATATCCTTGATGAACATTGATGCAAAAATCCTCAATAAAATACTGGCAAACAGAATCCAGCAGCACATCAAAAAGCTTATCCACCATGAACAAGTGGGCTTCATCCCTGGGATGCAAGGCTGGTTCAATATACGCAAATCAATAAATGTAATCCAGCATATAAACAGAACCAAAGACAAAAACCACATGATTATCTCAATAGATGCAGAAAAGACCTTTGACAAAATTCAACAACCCTTCATGCTAAAAACTCTCAATAAATTAGGTATTGATGGGACGTATCTCAAAATAATAAGAGCTATCTATGACAAACCCACAGCCAATATCATACTGAATGGGCAAAAACTGGAAGCATTCCCTTTGAAAACTGGCACAAGACAGGGATGCCCTCTCTCAACACTCCTATTCAACACAGTGTTGGAAGTTCTGGCCAGGGCCATTAGGCAGGAGAAGGAAATCAAGGGTATTCAATTAGGAAAAGAGGAAGTCGAATTGTCCCTGTTTGCAGACGACATGATTGTATATCTAGAAAACCCCATTGTCTCAGCCCAAAATCTCCTTAAGCTGATAAGCAACTTCAGCAAAGTCTCAGGATACAAAATCAATGTACAAAAATGACAAGCATTCTTATACACCAATAACAGACAAACAGAGAGCCAAATCATGAGTGAACTCCCATTCACAATTGCTTCAAAGAGAATAAAATACCCAGGAATCCAACTTACAAGGGATGTGAAGGACCTCTTCAAGGAGAACTACAAACCACTGCTCAAGGAAATAAAAGAGGATACAAACAAGTGGAAGAACATTCCACGCTCATGGGTAGGAAGAATCAATATCGTGAAAATGGCCATACTGCCCAAGGTAATTTACAGATTCAATGCCATCCCCATCAACCTACCAATGACTTTCCTCACAGAATTGGAAAAAACTACTTTAAAGTTCATATGGAACGAAAAAAGAGCCTGCACCGCCAAGTCAATCCTAAGCCAAAAGAACAAAGCTGGAGGCATCACACTACCTGACTTCAAACTATGCTACAAGGCTACAGTAACCAAAACAGCATGGTACTGGTACAAAAACAGAGATATAGATCAATGGAACAGAACAGAGCCCTCAGAAATAACGCTGCATATCTACAACTATCTGATCTTTGACAAACCTGAGAAAAACAAACAACAGGGAAAGGATTCCCTATTTAATAAATGGTGCTGGGAAAACTGGCTAGCCATATGTAGAAAGCTGAAACTGGATCCCTTCCTTACACCTTATACAAAAATCAATTCAAGATGGATTAAAGACTTAAATGTTAGAGCTAAAACCATAAAAACCCTAGAAGAAAACCTAGGCAATACCATTCAGGACATAGGCATGGGCAAGGACTTCATGTCTAAAACACCAAAAGCAATGGCAACAAAAGCCAAAATTGACAAATGGGATCTCATTAAACTAAAGAGCTTCTGCACAGCAAAAGAAACTACCATCAGAGTGAACAGGCAACCTACAAATTGGGAGAAAATTTTCGCAACCTACTCATCTGACAAAGGGCTAATATCCAGAATCTACAATGAATTCAAACAAATTTACAAGAAAAAAACAACCCCATCAAAAAGTGGGCAAAGGACATGAACAGACACTTCTCAAAAGAAGACATTTATGCAGCCAAAAAACACATGAAAAAATGCTCACCATCACTGGTCATCAGAGAAATGCAAATCAAAACCACAATGAGATACCATCTCACACCAGTTAGAATGGCAATCATTCAAAAGTCAGGAAACAACAGGTGCTGGAGAGGATGTGGAGAAATAGGAACACTTTTACACTGTTGGTGGGACTGTAAACTAGTTCAACCCTTGTGGAAGTCAGTGTGGGAATTCCTCAGGGATCTAGAACTAGAAATTTCATTTGACCCAGCCATCCCATTACTGGGTATATACCCAAAGGACTATAAATCATGCTGCTATAAAGACGCATGCACACGTATGTTTATTGTGGCATTATTCACAATAGCAAAGACTTGGAACCAACCCAAATGTCCAACAATGATAGACTGGATTAAGAAAATGTGGCACATATACACCATGGAATACTATGCAGCCATAAAAAATGATGAGTTCATGTCCTTTGTAGGGACATGGATGAAATTGGAAATCATCATTCTCAGTAAACTATCGCAAGAACAAAGAACCAAAAATGGCATATTCTCACTCATAGGTGGGAATTGAACAATGAGAACACATGGACACAGGAAGGGGAACATCACACTCTGGGGACTGTTGTGGGGTGGGGAGAGGGGGGAGGGATAGCATTGGGAGATATACCTAATGCTAGATGACGAGTTAGTGGGCGCAGTGCACCAGCATGGCACATGTATACATATGTAACTAACCTGCACATTGCGCACATGTACCCTAAAAACTAAAGTATAATAATAATAAACAAATAAATAAATAAAAACATTTTATTTCTCTTAAAAGCAAATAACAAATAAGGTAAAATTTTATTATTTAGTTATAGTGTCACATTCTCAGAGTAAATCAACCAAAGAAAATTATAATTTAATTTAAATTAAATTATAATTTAAAATAAGACATACAAACATAACAACTGTTTATAACGTTAAAATGTGCTAACTTTTGAATTATTTCTATAAAGTGACAACTCAAATGAGTGGCTGTTATTCCAATGAGGTTTTCAGGTTTAGTATTTGTACATTTCCTTAAAAATGGGGTTGGTGAGGGACACAGATGATAAGTAGAGGAGCAGGTAGTCGGTTGGATGAGTAGTTACATTCCTATGAGACTTTAATTAGTGACCAGTAAATCTTCATTTTACATGAGATAAAGTGAATATCTGAAGAGACAAAGGGAGTAAAAGAAGAGTCAATTACACAGCTATCTCTTGGTAAGTAGAAGAAAGAGTCTTGACTTTGTCCAAGAACTTGTCCTGGAAAGATAAGCTTATAATGACATTATCCATGTGGAATGGAACACACTTCAGTTTTAGGAACTAGACTTAGATCGTAGACTTAAAGTTACAATTGGCATGCCCTTTTTTATAGGAGCCCAGCAAAGAATTTATAGATGAATGATCTTTAGAGGCAGTCCTCCACAGATGCCTGAGAACTTTTACCTTTCCATGGGGATCTGGTTGAGGCAAAATGTTAGTAACAGCTATCCATTTGAAAGATGGTGTTGTAATGACCTTCTCCTTCCATAAGCAGTTCTAGCGGTCCTGAGATTTTTAAATTTTCTTTTACAAAAGTTAGGTAAATATAGTTTCATAAATATTCATTATTTACCTTAAAATGTATTATATAAACTACTCACATAGTATAAGGCAATAATATACATATAAGAACAAATACAAAATAATGTTATATAAAATTATTAATGTAAATACAATATATAATTTAAATATGGTATTTTTTTATAAGATATCATAAATGTAGTATTCCACATACACCCATTCTGGGAGAATCTATGACAGAATATGCGTGCTATATTAGGGTTTTCTAGAGGGCAGAACTAATTGGATATATATATATCCCATTACTCATATATATATATATATATGAGTTTACTAAGTATTAACTCACATGATCACAACGTCCCACATTAGGCTGTCTGTAAGCTGAGGAACAAGGAAAGCCAGTCTGAGTCCCAAAACTGAAGAACTTGGAGTCTGGTATTTGAGGGCAGGAGGCGTCTTTCTCCCAACGTGGGAGAAAGATGTAGGCTGGGAGGCTAGGTCAGTCTAGTCTTCACATTTTTCTGCCTGCTTTATATACTAGCTATGCTGGCAGCTGATTAGATTGTGCCCACCTAGATTAAGGGTGGGTCTGCCATTCCCAGTCCACAGACTCAAATGTTAATCTCCTTTGGCAACACCCTCACAGACACACCCAGGATCAATACTTTGCATCCTTCAATCCAATCAAGTTGACACTCAGTTTTAATCATCACAATTACTGTTAATTATTTTTGGAGAATGCAATTAGTGGCAGGAAAAAATTTCATATGTAACTAAATTTTGACTATGTAAACTAAAATTAAAATCCTAAGCCCCTCAGTTGACTGAACGGACCACTTCTTAGCCAGGGGAATCCAAGGAAAACCTTAAAAACTAAATTTCTAGCCATGAGAGGAAGGGAGGTCAGACATCCCTCATTATACCCTCTCCCTTTTGGAGTACAGGCACAACTGACCAGGGTTAATATTAAAATAGAGATCATAAGACTGACAGAAGGGACTCTTTGTGGCAATACCGAATTATAAATAGGACCTAAGGCCATGCAAGGCAAAGATTAAGTCACACCCTACAAACCATAAAATCGCATTAAATGGGTTTTTTAATTGACTCAGTATAATACAGCTTACTTTCCAACCTGGCTCTGGTATATTATCACATAACAGACAGCAAACTCCCTTACCTTAACTCAAGCATTCCTTTTTACTGATTTCAAGTCTTTAGACAAAGCTTCACTCTTTCTACCAACTGTTAACTAATAAGAACCCCTACACCCATCTCTAATTTATAATCTCCTCGCTTTGAGATGTCCTATTATTTTCTGGCTGAACTAGAAACTTTCCATGTATTGATTTATAATTTTACCAACAATTTCTGTCTCCCTAAAATGCATAAAACAAAACCGTAACCCCACCTCCTCAGGATGACTTACTCAAGGCTTCTTGGGTTTGTGTATTCTCTGGGCTGCAGTCACTCATTTTGGTTCACAACAAGCCCTTTAAAATATTTTACAGATTTTGGGTTTTCCATTAACAACTGTGAGTTTTCTTAATGTTATGACAAGAATGAATTTTAGACATAACCCAATAATTAATTGCAATATCTAGATATGTATGAAGTTTTTGAAACTGTGTATATTTGCAGATTGAAAGCAGCTCAACAGGCAGAATAAATAAGAAACTTGTACCTCTAGCCCCAGGTCAGTAACTAATCTGTATCACTTAGGTGATACTTGTCACTAGTGCTGCCATGACTTAAAAAAAATCCAGAGAATTGTATAAATTTGTTGCATATGCAATATGCTAAGAAAAGAAAAATAAATATGTAAAACAAAAGACAAGGGGGACCCCTATCACTCTCATAGGTAAAAAGCCACAGTCTCAGCTCACCAACACAGAATGCCACACCCATACACACAATCCCACGGAAAATCTTAGGTCCCTACACACCTCACTGGTTCTAAGCTTTTGAACAGAGCCCTTTGGACTGAATGTTGCACTACCAAAGAAATAAATAGTTTACTGTGGAAATTATTGCTAGACAGTTTTATTGCTCTAAAATTCTAGGAAGGAGTCAATCATCAGGTAAAACCAGAGAAGAGGCTGTATTCAGCCTTCCCTCAACTTAGCACCAAAATTAGTGGCATTACAATTATTCTGCAACAGAGATGGTTTTCTATAGTTAACTGAAAACAAAGAAATGTTCTTGCTTTCTAGCTAATTTATTAGCTACATTTCTGCAGATAGTTGTGTTTTCTTTCTCCAAATAAGAATTGTGTTTTCTTTTGCTTTGTTTTTTTTTTCTGAAGTGCTTTATATGTTTCTGAGGTGACTGAATCTAGAAAATGCAGGTTTGTTTGTTTGGCTTTGCTTTTATTTTCCACCAGAAAAATTTTTTTAAAAGCAGAAATGATTTTTTTAAACTTACGTGCTTGTTTTTGGAGAGTCAATCCTCTTCTAAGTAATTTTACTTCTGTTACTTTGTTTCATATTTTCTACCCTAATTAGCAAATTATATATATATATATACACACTACATATATAATATATATACACACTATATATATTATATATATATACACACTATATATAATATATATACACACTATATATATTATATATACACACCATATATATAATATATATACACACACTATATATATAATATATATACACTATATATATATATATAATATATATATACACTGATACATGTATATATATACATGTATCAGGATAGTCACTGATACATGGGACCAAAAGCCTCCTTTATCAGAAAATGCACATGCATTTTTTAGGCTTCTATGAAGAGATTTTCTTTTCTGTTTATTTCCTGCTGTTATTTGACTTACTGGCTGAGCCATGTGTCACTCTCTGAGCCTCTCTTTAATCTAATTTATTTCCAAAATCTTTAAGATTCTGAATTATACTAGTACTAGAAATGTAATTCTCAGCAAACTGAAGTTACCTGTATTGTTCTACGGATAGGTGGATCAAATTATTGATAGAAGATGTACAAATTTTAAGTCCAAGTGTTTCTCCCTGTCAGTTAAATTTTCCTGGATTCTGTTTCTGTTTATTTCAGGCTGCTGAAATAAATATAAAAATAAAACAATATACCTATACATATGTGGCCATAATCTGTTTCACATGTTTTCTACCTATTTGAACTATGATTTCAAGTACTTATAATTGTCATATAGAAATATTTTTATAAAATTGGATTTATGTAACTGTATGGAAAACACTTGTAAAGTCATATGTTAATGGCAAAAGAAAGGTATAAAATGCTACATTTATACGTGTGAAAATCTATATTTTAATGCCAAATAAAGAAAGGGATCATAAGAAGAAAAACAACAAATTTAGCAGTATTAGAATATAAATAATTTATTTCCACTTTGTCACTGATATACTTCAAAATTAAAATATTTAAGCAACTGTAGTATTAGCAAGCTGTATTTTCTTTTCCAAAGAATCATTTTCAACAATTTTTAAAAAATTCATAGTGGTAAACTATAGTTTAATGTAAATAAATTGACTTAATGTATATTTGTTTTATATTTAAAGTACAGAAATATTAGTAAAAATGGTGTCAATTCGAGGTCAACTCTCCTACTAAATATCAGAACAGGGGGTTTTCTGTCACAAATATGCTAAAAATGATCTCTAAGTTTCTTTCCAATTCTCAGATATTATTATTTTAATATGTTATATATAAGCTATATAATATGTATAATTAATCCATATTGTTAATATATGTGTTACTTATAAAATCCATTTAAATTAATAATATATATAAGTGTAGATCTCAACATAATAAAAATTGCAAAAAATGCAGATGACACTAAAACTTCCTTGACTACTACTCAAACTCTTATCCTCCTGATGCTTACCTTCCGTAATGTTGTTTACCCCTCCAAACATCTTACATATTTTGTGCATAAACATACCAACATGTAAATTTATTGTGTTATATATGGTTATCATTAAATTGAATTTTACTTTCTGGAAAGACAATTATGCATTTACAAAACTGAAAGAGAGCTTTAAACATTAAAAGAGTGGTAGTAATTTTATGTTGCGCACCTACAGAAGTTAGGAAATAGCATTGCTGCCTCTAGAATTAATGTAGTTTGTATTCACTTCCTCAAGCCTGAGATCAGGCAGTTTTTCTGGGACTCAGCCTCTTGGAGAAGGTTATCTTGATGTTAGAGTTTATAATGTCACAGCTGATGCCGTCCAATCCAGTATAATATCCTTCTTGTGAGTAACTCAGGGTTATACAACGGATATAATTTTAAATAACCTCTTTTAAACACATATGCTATATATGCTTTAAATATTAATACAGAAATGAAACTGTAACCAGGGACTAGACTACCAGATTCTAGGACACTGTTAAGTCAAAGGGAGATGCTTGAAATATGTATATATATATATATACTTTTTTTTCCAGTTAGGTTGTTAGTATGTTTCAAGGATAAACTAAGGTCAGGTTCTAACCTGCATCACAGAAATGTTTATAAAAGTAAAGATTTCCAGTGAATCGAAAGTACAGAAAGACTTTTATTTCCCAATCTGTGCAGTATTCCACCTAAGAGAAACTAATAAATACAGCAGAAAATTTTACAGAAATTCTAGTTCAGAACTTTATCTAGTTGACCAGAGACATAGTAAGGGGTCAATATGATATTAAGCTCAAGATCAAGCTAAAGATAAGAAGAGGAGTAGTTGAAATTAATCTACCTAGGATCAGTGAACTTTGTCATTTTTTCAGCCTTTTTTTTAAAACAGACCACGTTACTTTTAATCCACTTTTCCTGCACTTAGAAAGGTATGAAAATCAATACCTCTGGTGAGATGTGCAATACTATTACTTTGGAGTTGTGGTTTAATCACTCTATACCTCTGCATGTTGTTATGTTTCTTTTAACTGGGTTTGACTGGTAATATTCTAGTATGAAAAGATAACTTGATTCTACCTCCAAGCTCTTATGAAGGCTAGACCATGTGAACTAATCAGTAAAAATAATTAGTAAAAATTTATTTCTTCTTTCATAGGAAAGAAAGTTAAGATAGACAATGAAAAAGGCATCTATTATTGAAAAACAATTCAGCAGATTTATTTTTCTAATGAGGAAGCAATACATATATGTGTTCATTTTCAATATCTCCATTATTCAAAATGTCAGATTTTTTACTGTGAAGAGATGTAGGAAAGATAGAGACTGGGCGCACTAAGCAAATGGGCTGGTAAAAAATGTCAAGAAAATTACAAAGAAGAGAGAAAAAAAGGGAAGAGAGAGGGAGAGGGAAGAAGGAAGAGGGGAGAAAGAGGAAGGGAGGGAGGTAGAAAGACACCTTAGAAAATTAAACTCTTTGTCTTAAGAATAACTACTGCTGGTTACCACTTTTTGAACTTGTCCAAGGGCAGAATTCATGCACAAAGGTCTTTAACATAAAAAAAGAATTATCCACACTTGATTAGTTTTGTTGATGGTTGGGGACAACCTGGGTTTGTTCATCTTTTCAATATTTTACTCATCTATTTAAAAATATTTGTTTAGAGCATTCTGTGTTTTAAATTACCTGCTGCAACCTGGGGATATTTTGGACAAAAAAGAAATCACTCCTGCTTTCATGGAATTATACAGGCTATCAGAGTTAGTAATCTAGGATTTAACTAATCTGAGAATGATTGACTGTCAATGTTTAAAGCATAATGTTATTTTACATTACTAAATATTTTAATAAGGACTAATAATCGAAATCACAAAGTAGCTTGTTTCATGTATCACAAACCTTAAAATTCCAATTGCAGAACCTAAAGTAATTGATTAAGTTTACTGATCTGGATTTTTTAGATTTAACTAATTGTCTTTCCAAAATACTTTTGAAAATATAAATCTCTCAGGGAGATGAAAGTAAATAATCCTATTTCACTGTGAGTTCAGATTCCTAAAAAAGAGTAACTTAAAATTAATGAGAAATCTGTGCACGTAATGATAAATCTGCAGAGAGACAGTCTATGGTTGGTAAAGTCTCCAAGATTCCAATAACACCCCAATCTCTTGGTCTTTCTGTTCTGCTATCCTTTGGGAAAATCACATTAATCACATGATGATACCTGTAAGTAAGGCAACTTTAATAGTAGAAGAAAGGAGAAATGTAAGTGGCCAATAGTCAATGTTGGCTATGTGCGTGTGTGTGTGTGTGTGTTTTAAGTATGTTTTGGAATTTCTAATAAAACAAGTTTTCATTACAATTCATAGACTACGATGATGCAAAATGGCAACGTTCCTTGCAAAGGATGATAGCAGATACATTTTATTTTTTTAATTGGACATATTTTCTCTTCTTCTCTCTAATAAAATCTAATTTTCTTACAAAGCATAAACAATGCATAGTGAGTAAAGAATTAATAGTCTCTGAATAGCATAGAGGAATATATCTTAATCTGTTACACATGAGTACAGATAGTTGGATGAGGGAAAAACTTAAATGGACAGAGTAGAGACCAGAAAGTCAGTTTGCTATGGAAAGAATTTGCTGAGATATGGGAACCTATAATAAATAAAACTCTCCTCTGTCTTCTTTGAGACCCTGTATATATATTTATATATACACACATATATATACATACGCATATATATACACAGTATATGTCACACAGTTACCTTTCTCATAAGGAATCTGTAGAAAGTGCTACTGTGAATACATTAGGTGTTCCATTAATCTGATTTTAGAAAGAAAACAAAAGGGAAATACTTTCTAACCAATAGAATTTATGGCTTTAAGATATACTTAGCTGAGTTCTTTTACCAAATCAAGTAATTGGGGAGCAAAATAAGAAAGAGGTAAAAGGACAAAAAAAAATATGGAGTGTGATTATTGTCGGACATAGCTGAAAATGATGAAGATTCATTGTAGCTGACGCTTTGAGCATCTTTTCTGAGCAACAGATTGCTCATAAATAATGCAACACTTAGCATAATATTGGTTACCATCATTTTAGTTAGAAGATGCTAAAAGCTTATTAGATAACAGTCTATTTCTTGGCTTTGCAGGCTTGAGTCCCTAGAGACAGCACATAACACTTGATCTCAGTCAACAGACCAAAAGGAAATAGTCATGATATATTTGAAAACGTATTATGGATCTATGGCACATACTCAATTACCAGAAGACAGAATAACAAAACCTTAAATATATACTACTGAAGTTGACTTTTATATGAGAAGACTACTAAGCTTATACTAAATTTTTGAACCTTATTTGCTTGTGTTCTTCAGTGAGCTCATTGTTTGCTACGTGGCTCAATAAATAAGCTGTAATTTTTCTCATATGGCATAATCTTAAGAACAAATTTAGATGTTTCTAGTAAAATCTGATTTTTTTTATTTGTTTTTGATACAGAGTCTTTCTCTGTCACCCAGGCTGGAAGGCAGTGGTGCCATTTCAGCTCACTGTGGCCTCGACCTCCTGGGCTCCAGTGATCCTCCCACCTCAGCCTTCCGAGTAGCTGTGACTACAGATGCATACCACCACACCTGGTTAATTTTTGTATTTTTTTGTAGATACAAGGTTTTGCTACATATCCCAGGCTTGTCTTGAACTCCTGAGCTCAATTTATCCACCTCTCTCTGCCAAAGTACTGAGATTACAGGTGTGAGCCACTGCACCTGGCCTTAAAATTGGATTTTTACACCATCGTTATTTCTGAAGGACTACAATATTAAAAAGTTTTACAGATAGGAAAATATCATTAAGCTTTTTTTTCTTTTTACAAAGAAAGAAAGTTTCATGAATTTGAAAAATATGGGTGACAAATGGATGTATTACTTTTTTGCCTACAACAAAAGCTATTTTTAGGCATTATGATTTTTTTAAAGCTACAATTTGTTTTTTTCTAAATCTTCCAGAGTTTTAGCTATGATTTTCTAAGTGATTTCTTTCTCACTTATCAAAATATGTGCACATCCCTTTACATTAGTTAAGATAAATGTGCTATATAAAAATGCTTTTGTTTCTACCCAACCCTTGAGTAGATAGAAGAGCAGAGATGGTATCAGAGCTGGAGCTGAATTTCTCAAGAAGAATAGATTGCCTTTTCCAGCTTCTAGACACAGTGTGCACTTGCTTTGAATTGATTCACCAGAAGTACAATTAATTCCTAAGTGTAAGTCATCCTTTCTCTTTTACAATTCCCAACTAAAGGAGCAAACACACAGTATTATGCCTACTCTTCATATGTCTAGCATACCTGTCTAATGACACTTGGCTTCTGTTGACAAACAACAATAAAAGCTGTAATAATAGAAAGCTTAAGGAGCAATTTCTATGTCCCAGACATTGTTTGTTCTAAGCCCTTTATATCTATTCTCTCATTTAACTTTCCCATCAAACCTAGAAGGTAGGTATATATATTGTGTAGTTATTGTCCTATAGGAAACCAAGGCATCAAGACATTAAGCCAAATACAGACCAATTCAGTAAATATTCAAAATAAGTTTTTATTGTGCAAAACAATTGCTACATAGCATGTTGAGGCTTTAGAACTGAGCTAGAGCAAGCAACTACCCTTGAAACCAACAAAACATGGTAAAAGAAGTTGCACAGAGGGCCGGGTGCGGTGGCTCAAGCCTGTAATCCTAGCACTTTGGGAGGCCAAGGTGGGTGGTCACGAGGTCAGGAGTTCGAGACCATCCTGGCCAACATGGTGAAACTCTGTCTCTACTAAAAATACAAAAAAATTAGCAGGGCGTGGTGGCGGGTGCCTGTAGTCCCAGCTACTCAGGAGGCTGAGGCAGGAGAATGGCATGAACCCCGGAGGCAGTGCTTGCAGTGAGCAGAGAAGGTACCACCGCACTGCAGCCTGGAGGACAGAGCCAGACTCTGTCTCAAAAAAAAAAAAAAAAAAAAGAAGTTGCACAGAGAATGTAAGTTGTAGAAAGAGCTATAAGTTCAGGTCCAACTGATAAGGTATGTTTCAACCATATTTAACAGATGTATCATTAAAGTGATGAGACATATTAAATTTGCTATAAGAAGACTTTGAGTGATGAAGTCACTGTTTAGCAAGAACTTATAGGACATGTGTTTAAATTCTGTCTCTGATAGTCACTTGTAATTTTAGGAATATTATTTAACATCTCTCAATCTCAGTTTCTTGTTATACTTTAAAGGGTATAATGAAGACTAATAGCTTAATGTATGAGTATTCTTATACTGGGAAAAGGTTATTAAAATTATTACATTTTATGCATTTTAATCATTTTTATGTCTCACATATGAGTTAAAGATTATCTCTATTTTACTTATGAAGAGTGGAATATGAAAGAAGTAATAAGTGCAAATAACACAAAAATAAATTGTTGCCAAATTTCAACATTTATTTACTACCCAGAAAAGTCACAATAAGCATTTGCTGTATCACATTTCAGATTTCTACATTTTAAAGAATTCTAAGGAGATAGTTTTTCTGACATAACTATAATAAACTATGAGTTTTCTATCTATAGTTATCTCAAAAGGTAACTATTCCTATGACTTATAGAAAACAATTTGCTAAATTTCTGTCTTTTTAAAAAATGATGTCTTAAAGCACTTCCTTAAAGCACTATGCCTTTAAATCAGAATATTACAGTTTGGCTCTGCTATTATTTTTATAGATAATTCCTTCAAAAAGAACAGCATAAAGAGATTTGATGAATTAAAGATTGATACCTTGCCCTATGAACAAAATTATAACATTCTATCAATTACATTTTGAAATGTGGAGTGTGATATTAGACAGCCACAGTTTACAATTCAGCCAAGTTTTCTACTACTGCTATATAAAGCCACACAAACTACCATAAACATTAAATTATTCCAGTCTTCACTAGAAAATTCAGTCATATATCCCCAAGTTGAGGAGACTAGAGAGATATTTAAAAAAATCTTACATAAGATTTTTTCTAAAAGCTTGAAAAATTTGTTGGCATCATTGTTTCATCAAATAGCATCAAAACATCAGATGCTTTAACACTTTTTGAAAAAGTGGTTAAGTCCTTGATTTGATTCAATGGATGAGCTTTCTTAACATGAATTTGGCAATCTGATTATTTCCACAGTCATGCTAGTTTAATTGCCTCAGGTAACAAATATGCCTCCTTCTATTTGATTTACGTGTTCATGCCATGTAACAATCATGGCTAACAATCTCCATTGTTAACCATGGCTAACAATCTCCAATTCTTAAAACAAAACAAAAACATACTTTTCCAATTTGATAAGGGAAAAGAAATAACACAGAGTATATTTCATATTGTTAGCCCTCAGTATGACAACTAGAAATAAATCTCTTCTGTTAGCTAAATTTTAGGTCTTGTTATATAATGATGGATAATGGATTAGGATTGGAAAGTGTGGGACTTGAAAGGACCTCAAAACTGGCTTGATTGACTTAAACTAGAAAGATCAAAGAGTCAGTCTGGAAAAAGAAAGAAAAAATGTGAATGGAAAAAGGAAGGAACAGACAGCTGTCAGAGACTCAGTACTGGAGAAGTTGAGAAGAGAGACAGGAAACAGTATCATGATATTATGTATTAGTTGGACTTGGAAAAGAAAATTGGATAAGAAAAATATTTTAAAAGTATTGCTCACTATTATGTAAAGAAATTCACCTTTCAAGTTTCTTAATATGAATCAGTTAAGATGTATATCATTTTTCAATTAAGGGAAGGCATATTTTGGTACACAAGACAGTAAGATGGGTTACCTGCAGAAACTGAAATTAAAGGTACTTGTCTATAACTTTTTCCAAAGAGGGAAAATATTAGGAAAAGTTTCTAATACATAGCAATGCAGTATTGTCAAAATGACAAGAAAATACTTAATGGGCCAGGGTCCAAAACCTGGGCATTTAGAAACACTGGCATTTTGGGTAATTTATGAGAAAAAATGGGCATGGCAACTAAAGTTGCTCTTTCATAGTTACTAATTCCTCATATATCTTCTGTCCCAACTGTAATCCCTCTTCTATCACTTTAGGCACACAACCTACATGTTCTTTTTTCCTCAACCCAGGTAAAATCCATCAGTAATTTTTTTGTTTGTTTTTGTAAGTTACAAACTCATTCTACAGACACAAATTAAAAACATACTCTGGTTCACCAATATGCAGTAACCACAGTTATCCAAGTTCTTCATTCTTATAACTAAAAACATCTGGACATAACAAAACAAGAAGAAGACAACTCTGAAAGGTGGAAAGAGAAAGAAGGCTCATACCTGGAAATCTCAGGGCTTGAGAGAGACAAAGTGGTGAGCCTCATAAGTTTCTTTATTTCTCACATATAGCCCAGGAAGGGCACTGCAGAAGCCTCCAACCTGGAACTGCCAACACTCACAGACCAAAAATAAAGCTCCACAAAGAGCGTGTTCTCACTAGCAGAAAGACTGGAACAGAGTGACCTGACAAAGAACACGTATTTCTCCAACGCCTGCCCTAGTTCAGCCAAATACCAGCAGAAAAATCATATAGCTTTACAAGATTTTGCCATTTGGGGAAACTAGGTGAAAGGTCCTCAAGATCTCTCTATATTATTTCTTAGATTGTATGTAAATCTGTAATTATCTCCAGAATAAAAGATTGATTAAAATATCTTGTTTCAAGTTGTATGCTATATGCAGATTAATATATTTACCTGTGTGCTTGTATTTCAACAGATATCTAAACTTGGGAATAACAACATGAAAACTTGGGAATAAACTCATGGAACTTATATCATCAACCAGTAGGTCAGGGAGGGCAATTTTTATGTGGAGACTGTATTAGTCAAGGTTCTCTAGAAGGACAGAATTAATAGAATAGATGTATGTATAAAGGGAAGTTTATTAAGGACTATTGACTCACAGGATCACAAGGTGAGGTCCCATAATAGGCCATCTGCAAGCTGAGGAGCAAGGAAGCCAGTCCAAGCCCCAAAATCTCAAAATTAGGGAAGCCACCAGGGCAGCCTTCAGTCTGTGGTCGAAGGTCCAAGAGTCCCAAAGCTGAAGAACTTGGAGTCCACTGTTTGAGGGCAAGAAGCATCCAGCACTGGAGAAAGATGTAGGCAGGAAGGCTAAGAAAGTGTAGTCTCTCCATTTTCCTCTGCCTGCTTTTCCTTCTAGTCGTTCTAGCAGCTGATTAGATGGTGCCCACCCAGACTAAGGGTGGGTCTGGCTCTCCCAGTCCACTGACTCAAATGTTAGTCTCCTTTGGCAAGACCCTCACAGACACACCCAGAAACAACACTTTGCATCCTTCAATCCAATCAAGTTGACACTCAATATTAATCATCACACAGACAAAGTACTTCAGAAATCATATAATGTATGCTTTTGTTCAGTGAACTTTTTATGAGCTTGTATTATACGCCAGGCCCCAGGAACACAGAAGAAAGCTATATGATGGCAGTTACCTATTAATGACTCATAATCTTCTGGTGAACACAAACATAAACCAAAATTATATTACACAGTGATAAATACAAGTGCATACGAGAACACAATTATGAGAGCAGAGCACAGGAAAGGAATGGCAAAGGTGGCAGCCAGTTCCACATATAGGTAGTTGACTCTACTTTGGCCCAAAAAATGTAGAGGAAGTACAGTTGATCGTGATTTTTGTATAGTTCTTCTGTTAAAATTACACTATACCCTAAGTATCTATTCTAATACCACTTAGGGTAAAAATACCCTAAGTGCTATTTTTAAATAGTGCAGATATTACTGGTGGCATTTATTCACAGTTTATACTGACGTTCCAGTTCTATCTTTTTTTTTATAATATATATATATTTATTATACTTTAAGTTCTAGGGTACATGTGCACAACGTGCAGGTTTGTTACATATGTATACATGTGCCATGTTGGTGTGCTGCACCCATTAACTCATCGTTTACATTGGGTATATCTCCTAATGCTGTCCCTCCCCCCTGCCCCCACCCCACAACAGCTCTATCTTATGAACGTCTTGTCAAAATGTACCTGTAAGTTTTTAAACTAAAACACATTAATAGTGTTATTTTAAAGATATGAAAATAATTTAGAAGACACTAACATCACAGATAATTATGAGAAATAGAATACTTTGCTGACAAATGAAATACCTGTGAGCTTAAGATCTGGAAAATATTTGAGTCATAGATATTCGAATTAAGAATTATGAGTTAGAAAGCCTATATAAAGCCACTCAATCTAACTTTTATAGCATTCAGGTATTTTCTGTTTTCATAAACTTTATGTAGTCACTGTGTTCAAATTATCCTCACTTCATTAACCTTAGGTACTTACTTTGTCCAAAATAAAGAGTAATTTTTTTCACTGAAAAACTGTAGATTAAATTTTTTTCTATATAAAGAAAATTTTAAGCAATTAATGCAAGTGTCACAGTCAATATCAGAGCTCTATATGCCAAGCATTTGAAATAATTTATGTTATAATTTGTAAGTAATGGTCAGGAAACTATATTTTACAGAGAGACAGGCTAATACACACTTTCTGGACTTTATCAAGAAGTAGACAGATGTTTCATATACCTATTGTTACATATTCTCATTAGATCCAAATGATGTGGATGCATTAAGAAAAATGATGACTAAAGCAGGGAATTTGGAAAAGCTTATTGCAATGGTTTATGATTCAGATAGACTTAATTGATGTAAATATATTTTTAGTAGCTGAGCTATCCAGCCTCCAAGACATCAAAGGTCCTGCTTCTTGGTATACACACCCTTGTATAGTCCAGTACCATATTGTCCCAGTGCTGGTTGTTTGACCAATAATAGATAGCAGAAGGGATGGTATGTCTTTGCCAATATTAGGTTATAAAAGGCATTGTGGCTTCAGTCTTGGTTGTTCTCTCAGGTAACACATATAGAAGGAAACCATCTACAACTTGGGAATCAGTCCTATGGAAAGGCTCCCATAACAAGAAAGAGAGGTATTTTGACAAAAGCCACGTGACGGGTTAGCAAAGTCTTGGATGACTGTTGCCCCAGCTAGTTTAATGGCAACCTCATTAAAGATCCTGAACCAGAACCAACCAGGTCAACTCCCAGGTTTCTAATCCTCAGTAAATGTGTAAGACAAATGTTTGATATATTCAGCAACTAAGTTTCGGGGTGATTTGTTACACAGCAAGAGACAACAACTACATTAATGCTATGGGTTAAACATCTTGCTGTTTGAAAATGTTATAAATATATCATCCAGAGTTCCACTTATGATAGATGCTATTTATTGTATAATTATGTACAATGTTCCAGATACTTTGTACAAATTATATGTACAACGTTCATAATACCGTGTATAATGTTCCTGATACTTTACCTACTGGTTTTCAATTATCTTTGCAAAATTATTTTCATTAACTTTTCATTTCTCTTTTACTGAAGCTAATACAAATGATTTATTTTAATTGAGGAAAATTTTTTATATACAGTATGTAGCCTTTTATGCTTAATCCAAATGAATTTAACACTGCTCCAAACTCTGTAAATTTGAACTCCACTGCACATTCACACGGTTGCAACATCAACACGTAGAATTTCAGGTTAGTTCCTCCTCCCTCCTTCCCTTTCTTTTCTTCTTTCTTCAACAAATTCTTAATGAATTTCTATTATGTACAAGAAATGTACTGAGTGCTGAGCATAAACAGTAAATAAAATATAGAGCATAATCCATGGTGAGGGAGCAGGCAATATATAAGACAAAAAAGCAAATAGTGTGTTAAATAGTAGTAAGTGTTAAGAAAAAAATAAAGCAGATAAGGGGGAGAAAATAAAGATAGAAGATCGTTTAATATTTAAGATAGGGGAATTTTTGAAGGAAACAGTTCAAATTCCACATTAGTGAGAAGGTAGAATTTGAATAAGACCTGAAGGAAGAGAGGCAGGGAGTGAGTTTATAGACATGTGGGAGACATGCTTCTTAGCAAGGGGAATACCATCTGCAGTGGCTGTGAATGAGAAAGGGAAACTGGTATATCTCAGAAACACTCAGTAGCAGCACAAGGATAGAGATAATTAGGGGACAATCTCTAAGAAGTCATATAAGAAAGACAGTTCAGGCCAGATGATGCAGGGCCTTGGAACAAGAAATTTGACACAGCAAGGACTGAATTTTTGTTAGAACAAAATGTGGAGCCATTTGGAAGTTATTGAGGAAAGAAATGACACAGGACAATCTTCTCTTTTAAAAAAATTACTTTGGCAATTGTGTTAGAAATAGAATCAAAGAAAGAGGCAAATGATGAAGCAGGATGAATAATTTAAAAGCTATTATAATAGCTCAGTGGATAGGTGATGATGACCTGTATCATTGTATTGTAATACCACTGTTTTGAGGATTTTTGCATCTATGGTTATGAAGATATTGATTTATAGTTTTCTTGTTATGGTATTATATTATAATGACATGTGCTTTATGATTTCCCATAACACCTATATTTTCTTAACACCATCTATTTTCAAACAATATTCCAATTCAACGCTTACCTCATCAGATGCATTATACTATTATTGATATACATTAACACAAACCCAAATATATGTTAACATTAAATATATTTGTATGTATTTTATACATGTAAAATAATCCTCACAATATGTTATTACTGTTAAACAGTTCATTATCTTTCTGAAAATGGAAGAAGTTACTCATATTTGTTCATGTACTTACCATTTGGGGCACTCTTATGTAGATCTATGGTTCTGTGACTATTTTCCTTCACTCTGCAAAACTTATTTTTACTTCCTAGTAATGCAATTTTATTTCAAGTCTTTCTATTTGATTTCATAGGTACACTGGAGGTAAATAGCTTCAGTTTTTCTTTCACTGAAGAGATCTTTATTTCACCTTCAATTTTCATGGATTTTTTTTAAGATTAGAATTTGAGAGTGACAAATTTATTATTTTCTTTCAGTCCCTTAAAATGTAATTCCATTTTCTTCTGACTTGCATTGTTTACAATAAGAAGTCTGCTGTCTCTATTATATTTGTTTCCTTGTATGCATTGTAATTATTTTTACTCTGAGTATCTTTATGATTTTCCATTTATGACTGTTCTTCAACAATTTGATTATAAAGAACATTGTCATATCTTTCTTTGTTGTTACCACTTGAGGTTACTTGACTGGTTTGGGTTTCTGGGTTGACATTTTTCATCAATTTCAGAAAATTTTTATTATTTTTACAAGTATATTTTTCTTTGCCCCCTTCTGAAACTCCAGTATCATATATGGTAGGACAACTTGACACTTTCCATACATCACTGGGACTCTTTATATTTATTCTCAGTTTTTTTTTCACTTTATGCATCAATGTGTATATTTTCACTATCTTTTTTTCAAAATTAAGTTTTTTGTTTGCTTATTTAGGATTTTGATTTTTTTTTGGTAGTATATAATCTGTTTAGTGAAGTTTTTATTTTGGATATTGTATTACTCAATTATAGAAACTCCATGTCTTCTTAATTATTTTTTTCCTCATTATTTTCTTTTAAATTTGTGAATATATTTATGATAGCTGTTTAAAGTGCTTTATAGTAATTTTATTATCTTTGTAATCTCTGATTCTGCTTCTATAGATCGATTCTTCTCCTGGTCATAGGCTGTATTATTCTGCTCTTTACTTCTCATAATTTTTATTGGATGTTAGATATTGTGAAGTATTTAGATTTTCTGCACTCCTTAAAAGAGTGTTGATTTATGTTCTGATCAGCAATTATTTTATCTTGGAGTCATCTTGATCCATAACTAGTGATGGTTTTAAATTGTGTTGTGATGGGTCTAGTGAAAACTTTACTCTAGGGCTAGTTTAGCTCTCTATAAAAAGAGGCACTTTCTGGGTCTTGACTGAATGCCCTGAGTATTTAGTGAGGTCTCTTCACTCTGGCTGTTTAGAATTATTACATGTTCTAACCCTCTTTGATCTCAGCAAGTTTTTCAGATTATATTTTTTTAGCAATTGGTATTTATTCGGGCTTGTAGATTACACTCCTGGCACTGCTCTACACATCAATGGAGAATTTTCCTGAGTAGTTCCTTCTTAAGCCAGGACTCCTGAAAAATTTCAGCTTCCTTAGTCTTCCGAAACTACTATCTCTGTTTCATCAGCTCAGTGCGGCTCACATGCTATTCTTATATTTCCCCTTGCTTCATTGTGTTCTAGAAATTCCCTTCAGGACAAGATTCTGTGTAAACATAAAGATGATATATTTGTTTCCTTTTTTATAAGTGTTGCTGAATTCCATTTTCTGAAAAATAGTTATGGCATATATTTTGTCCCATTTTCCAATGTTCTACGCAAGAGAGCCTAATCTGATACCAGTATCCCTGTTGTGGTCAGAGGCATGAGTCTCTGGATTCATTCTGAAGAGCGAACTGAAATGATTTGCTCATGGATTGGACAAAGAGTAGCAACAATAACCCTAAGACTTTTACTTTGTGTACTTAGAATGATAAAGCTGCCATGAAGGGGACAGGGATCACTGTGGGAGAGGAAGTCTTTTTATGATTTTATGTTGGAGAATGGTATAAATACCCAGAAATGTACTAATATGGGTTGGCTATATCCCCACCCAAATCTTTTCTTGATCTGTAGCTCCCATAATTCCCATATGTTGTGGAAGGGACCCAGTAGTAGGTAATTGAATCATGGTGGTGGTTCTTCCTTGTGGTATTCTTGTGATGGTGAACAAGTCTCATGAGATCTTATGGTTTTATAAAGGGGAGTTCCCCTGCACACGCTTTCTTGCCTGCTGCCATGTAAGATGTGTCTTGCTGCCCCTTCACCTTCTGCTGTGATTGTAAGACCTCCCAAGCCATGTGGAACTGTGAGTCTATTAAACCTTTTTCTTTTATCAATTACCCAGTCTGTGTATGTCTGTTAGCCAAGTGAGAACAGACTAATATAGTGAATTGGTATCAGGTAGTGGGGCGCTGCTGTAAAGATATCCACAAATGTGAAAGAGATTTTGGAACTTGGTAACAGGCAGAGGTTGGAATAGTTTGGAGGGCTCAGAAGAAAACAAGATTATGTGGGAAAATTTGGAACTTCCTAGAGACTTGGAGGTCTAAGAAGACAGGAAGATTTGTGAAAGTTTGGAACTTCATAGAGACTTGTTGAATGGCTTTAAACAAAATGCTGATAGTGATATGGACAACAAAATCCAGGCTGAGGAGGTCTCAGATGGAGATGAAGAACTTGTTGGCAACTGGAGCAAAGGTAACTCTTGCTTTGTTTTAGCAAAGAGACTGGTGGCATTTTGCCCCTAAACTAGAGATTTGTGGAACTTTGTAATTGAGAGAGGTGATTTAGGGCATCTGGTGCAATAAATTTGTAAGCAGCAAAGAGTTCAATATCTGACTTGGGTGCTATTAAAAGCATTCAGTTGTATGTATTCACAAAGATATGGTTTGGAATTGGAACTTATGTTTAAAAGGGAAGCAGAGCGAAAAGTTTGAAAAGTTTGCAGCCTGACAATGCTATAAAAAAGAAAATCCCATTTTCTAAGGAGAAATTCAAGCTGGCTGCAGAAATTTGCATAAGTAATGAGGAGCCAAATGTTAATCACCAAGACAATGGGAAAAATGTGTCCAGGGAAAGTCAGAGGTCTTCATGGCTACCTTCCTATCACAAAACAGGAGGCCTAGGAGGGAAAAATGGTTTCCTTGACTGGGCCCATGGCCTGGTGGCTTTCTGCTGTCTTGGGACTTTGTGCTCTGCATCCCAGCCATGGCTAAAAGGGGTCAACATAGAGCTCAGGCTGCTGCTTTAGAAGGTGCAAGCCCCAGGCCTTGGTGACTTACACATGGTGCTGGACCTGTGGGTGCATAGAAGTCAAGAATTGAAGTTTGGGAATCTCCACCTATGTTTCCGAGGATGTATGGAAATGGAAATGCCTGGATATCCAGGCAGAGGTGTAGGGCAGAGGCAGAGCCCTCATGGTGAACCTCTGCTAGGGCAGTGCAGAAGGGAAATGTGGAGTTTGAGCCCTCACACAAAGTCCCCACTGGAGCACTGCCTAGTGGAGCTGTGAGAAGAGGGCCACCATCCTCTAGACCCCAGAATGGTAGATCCACTGACAGCTTGTACCACGCACCTTGAAAAGCCACAGACATTCAACATCAGCCTGTAAAAGCAGACAGGAGGAGGTGAATTCTGTAAAGCCACAGCAGAAGAGCTACCCAAGGCTGTGGGAGCTCATCTTTTGCATCAGTGTGATCTGGATGTGAGAGATGGAATCAAAGGAGACCATTTTGAAACTATAAGGTTTAATGACTGCCCTATTGGATTTTGGACTTGCATGAGGATGGTAGCCCCTTCGTTTTGGCCAATTGCTTCCACTTGGACCAGGTGTATTTACCCAATGCCTGTATCCTCCTTTTATCTAGGAAATAACTAACTTGCTTTTGATTTTACAGGCTCATAGGTGGAAGGGACTTGCCTTATCTCAGATGAGACTCTGGACTGTGGACTTTTGAGTTATTGCTGGAATGAGTTAAAAGTTTGGGGAACTGTTGGGAAGGCATGATTGGTTTTAAAATGTGAGGATATGAGATTTGGGAGGGTCCAGAGGCAGAATGATATGGTTTGGCTGTGATCCCACCCAAATCAATATTTGCTCCCATAATTCCCATCTGTTATGGGAGGAACCCGGTGCTAGGTAATTGAATCATGGGACTGAGTCTTTATTAGCAGCATGAGAACAGAGTAATACATGTACTTGTATATGTCTTAGGCTTGAGATATCTGCCAGAATTATTAGAGATATACTATGTTTGGAGTTAGATATACAATTTTAAATTTCAGGAAAGTAATTCAGGATAGTGATTTAAACTGGGGAGTTGTCAGTGTACAGAATATATATAAGTCTTGAGACTAGGTAATATTCCTCTAAAGATCAAATATATATAATAAAAGACATGACAAGCAAACCTCCAACCATGGACCTATTTAGGACCACTTTAATAGAAAATGAATTATTATTAATTGAATTATTTGTGATAAAAATTATTTATTATACTCTAGGTTTTGTGCTAGTTAGTTAGTAGTACATAGAGTGGAGGTTTTTTGTTTACCCATGTACATGGAACACCAACACAGTAATAGTGAAAAAAAAAATTGAGAGAGAAAAGACTGGAAAACATTGAAAATATTTAAGTAGATATTATTGAGGAAGTGAGTCCAAATATATTCTTCTTCTTCTGACATACAAGATAATAAGTCCCTGGAGGGAAAGAATATTTTGTTAAATTTTATTTATGTATTTATATATTTATTTTGCATGCCCTGTGATTAGTCTGGTGTAGTAAGACCTAATTTCTATTGGACACATGGCATGAGCTAGGTGCTTATTTTAAGTACTTTACTGAACCTTATTTTGTTTCACTAAGAGGACACTGATTATGAGTTGTACCATTATTAGTGAGCAACTAGGAAAAATAAAATTAAAAAAACTACCAGTTAAATTCTAACACACCATCAAATCTATGATGACTCTCAAAATTTAAAATGTTTGTAAGTGAAAAAATGCATCATAGAATATATATACAATTATACATATAATTGCATGTGTATATCTCTATATAATATCTATCTATATCTCCATCTATCTATCTATCTATCTATCTATCTATCTATTGGAGTCTTGAACCTTTGCTAACTCTATGGAAGAAAGAGAAAAAGTAAAGGTAGAGAAAGAGAAATGTACAAGGCAAAATACAAATGCATTTAGAACAGTGCCTGCTATATAGGAGCGCTCAACAAAATTTACACATTGATTGAGCAAACACATTGTTCATCCTTTTATTTCTTTTTAAATAAGAACATATGAGAGACGTCATGAAAAAGTTTTAGGTGGGACTAGTTCAATTTTGGCCTTAATAAAATGTAATTCTTCGACTATAGCAAGAAAAATAAGTTAATCTCATTGCATTTGGTTCCATATTGGATTGAAGCTACTTCATACTGTGGATAATATTACTTTTAAGCCATGGATTAAAGTGATTTTTTGTTTGTTCCATACCAATCTAATGTTAACATTTTAATAATTGAATTTGAAATAATTGAATTTGAATTTAATATATTGAATTTGTTGTTTTTGTTTGCTGAAGCAATACTGGTTATATCACAAGAGTATAAATCACTTAGGCAATAATAAAGATGCTTCTATAGTATTATACAAATATAATTTCAGTATTATCTGTGGATTTCATGAGAATAAATGTCATTTAAATATTTATTTATAATAGTTTATATGTAATCATTGAAAGAATTATATTTTAAATACATTTCCTTGTGTTGAATTTCTATACTTTTGCTATTTAGTCCTACTCCTGAGTATAGCAGACTACTAAAGGCCTAGACTTTTAAATGAACCAAAATATTGTAACTCTCTTCTCATTAGACATTTTCATCAAAGATTAGATAGAAAATTAGAAAACATTTTTTGAGTTGATAACTTAAAATTCTGTTATTTTATAAAACTTGTATAATCTATGTCAGGAGTCAAGTAATATCTCCCTAAAATAGTAAGAATCACTCAGCAATTATTGCTTTTTAATTTGTAAATGTAAATAAGTATCAAAATTTTTTAAAAATATGTATCATAAATAAATCATCTTAGCTATATCAATTTGCACATTTCACTAGAATAAAACTAGCCAACATAACATATGAAAAGAGCCTGAACACATGATAATAAAATTCTAAGGCCATTATCAAGGAAATGTTGACACTCAAGCAGTCAGTCTTTTCTCAAAGTTTCAAGTTACCATACATAGCGGTTATCCTGAGTCCACACAGGAATAGTGAGACATTGGGCAGAGTATACCTTCAGGCAATACAAAAAATACAGTTAGAGTCTTCTGTTTTGATCAAAACCTCCAAGGCAATGTACAGATGACTTCATAACATAGTACAGTAGTTCCATAATTGCTACATTTACCAAGTTATCATAAGATATAATTTGTATTAAAATCCTTATAAAACATACTTCCTATTAATCTGCAGAAAATATACAGAGAAATTGGCAACTAATTTTTCCAGATAATGAGATAAGGTAATGTTTGGGGTGAACATTATTTAATTTGGGTAACTTGCATTTTTTTCTTTTTAATCATGCCCTTGTATTATTTCGTAACAAAATAACACAAACATTTATGGACAAATAAATGAAATGAGAATAGTAATGTATGTATTACTGATTTTAAAATGGGAAAAAATACTTGGCCAAACAGAGCATAAAATAGACATTCAAAAATTTACTGATGAATTCAACTACTGGGAACATAAAGCTTTAAAGTTCTGAAACATCACAAGAAATCAATAAATTAATCAGTAAACAAACAAGTAAGAAGCAGAGGTCAAACTAGAAGAAATATTCAACTTAAACATGTTGAAAAACATACTTGGTGAAGCATTAATGTTCATAATACATATAGTTTATATTAATATGTAACAAATGCTAAATTCTACTTAATATGAGAAGATGCATGAAGAGACAATGTAGAGAACAAATAAAGCTGGCCTATTAACTAAGAAATGTATAACAATTAATAAAAATGAATGTACATTTTAAAAAATATTTTACCTATCACATTTGCAAAGTGTTAGACACACATCTTGAAATATATTTTAGTTTTCAGGCATAAATTATTTTCAAGCATAATAAATTAGTACTATTTTTGCAAAATATTTTTGAGTACTGTTTCAGATTTTTGTGTGTGCCGTAGAGTGTGACACAACATTTACCTTTTCAAGAATCTATCTTAAAAATGTATAAAAACAACAAATGTATTTTATATGTTTATATCAGTATGAATTGTATCAATAAGAAATTAGTAGTCCGAATCTCAGAGAAAAAATTTAAAAGATCACTAGAAATGAAAATATATAAATATTTTACCTTTCTTTTTTCTTGGATGGTGGTGAAATTATAGGTTCTTTGCTTTAATGCTTACTTATCCCAATATCCTTTCTGTTTTTCTTTCCTTAAATAACAGGACAGTGACAATTTTACCTGGGTATGTGACCACCTAGTTAGAGACGTATTAGCAAGCATCCTTTGCAATTGAAACTTGTCATGTGACTAACTTCTGTCCAATTGGATGTGAGCAGAAATGATGTTTGAACTGTCTAATGATTATTTAATAGAAAATGATCTCCATTTAAGTCTGCTTTCTAACATTCAATGGAACTCTTCAGATGTGGCATGATGAGATTAACATCCTAAGGGATGAAGAAGCAGCAGTATAAAAGATACTCCTCTTCTTTCACATCACCTTGTATTACATAATTTTTGGAAGAGAATGATACTATCTTGTTTAAGCCACTGCTGTCTGTTCTAAATTTAAAAGTGTAGCTAATATCTCATCTGATTTAATAGGTTTCTGTATTTTAAAAATAATCTACAAGGAATATGTATGTAGAAACACAAGCTGAATTTTATTTTTAAAGGAGAAAGAAACCAAATCTAAAAATGGACAGAATTCATTTAACAAGCATTTTACCACTAAAAGCTAAAGGTCTTAACTTTTAAATTTTGGGGGACCTAAAACAATTTTTAAAGGCTTGTCATTAAAATGTGTTATTCTATTTGTAAATAATATTCATGGAATGTCAACTTTAAATAAACAGTTGCCTCATCTGTTAATATATAGGTGAATATCACAGAATTGACTGACAGGAAGAAATTTATCATGGTAAAATTCAGTTTCTAGGGATAGAGTACCTGTTTCTGTCTTGGTAAAATTACTTAGGCAAGAGTCTTCTTCTGTGCAAGCTTTATTTATTTACATCACATGTAAAATGAGCATAATAATCCAATCTAATTCATCGAGTTGGATGAGGATTACAAAGAATTTGTTATGGTAACTGGCACAGTTTGACTTCCATAAAAATTAGTTTTTATTATGAGAATGCTAATTTACAGATGGATATTAAGACTAAATAACAAACTTGGAAATGTATATGAAGGCTACTCTCAGTGGGATTCAAGGTTAAAAAGTTAATGTGGAGTAATTGAAAAAGACTAGATGATAGTTAATAAATTTTCACTTATCAAGTTAGCCAGTAATTTAAAGTTTTAGAGTGCCTTGGAACAAAGCTTTAATAAGTGCATATTTTAAAATATTGAGCCATGTCAAACTTCACTTAACATGTGTATTTAAAATTTATTGTGCTGTGATACTTTCATTGGCACATTTAATTAATATCCTATAATGATGCTATGAGGCAAAGTTTTATAGAAAAAGTGTTTTTATAGACAGTATTCATACTCAATAGAGAATATTTTATTTGTAGTGAAATTCAGTATCAAGACTTATTAATAAATTATTGATAAATTTAAATGTAGCAGATCTCTGATCTCTGGATTGTCACTGCACTCTTATAGAATGTCCTACAGAGTAAGAAGAGGCAGAAGATTAGATTCATAATTTTTCTTTTATACTATTCTATGGAAAGGTATATAATTTGTTTTACAAATAACGGCAGGTAAACGTGGGATAAAATAGAATGGATGAGTAAATACAACTGGCATAAATTTAAGGTGTGTTATCATTATACATTGCCCTAAGACCATGGTGTGAAGGTAACTATTAATACAATATAGCAGTTTATTAAAAACCATAGGGTAGATACAGTATAGAGAAAGTCTAGAGTAAAGATTATATGGTGAGTATGGGTAATTTTTTTTCTTTAAGTGTTAATGATTACAATATCCATTCTCTCTTCCTTTTAGTAATAGAACATCATGCATTAATATTTCAAAGTAATTTTGTCTTTAATGATAAAGAGTGATATCTTTAGTGATAGGGAAGTGTTGGTAAAATGAATGAGTATAGGGTGAAGATAATTGTTCTTGTCACCATGCATACTACTCCTAAAATATGCAACAGAGAATACTTTACAATTAACTCATAGTATATTGATAGAATTTGCACAAATTCTAGTTTCGGCTACAAAAACTGAGGCTTAGAAACATTCATGTCCAAAATCCAACGTTTTTAAATGGCTGTGCTGGGATTGAATCCCAGGACTTTCTAGTTCATGTGTGTAATTTCCTACTAAATAATTGGAAAAATATATATGTTAAATTAGCATGGCTTCAGAATAATAATCAATGAGTCCAATGAATACTACTGAGTTTTAGTTTTTATTCTAATTTTACTGACTTTCAGATATTTTACCTAGTTACAACATTTCATAATTTCTTTTGCAGTTTGATATAGTCATATGACTGTGTCTACACTGATGGCATAAGAACACAAGCAATATGTGCAACTTTTGGTTTATCTCATTGTATTCGATTCTTTCATCAAACAAAAAGTTAGAATATAGATTTTATAGTGCCTTATTTTGGACCATGAGGACCAGGACAACATTTTGGGGATGGTAAATGCATAAGAAGAAGGAAAGTACTTTAGTTCTGGAAGAACATTCTAGATCTCGGCCAACATAACTTGGAGATATGAGAAAGACAAGTAAGTATCTATCTTATTTCAGCCACTGAATGCCCCATTCTCATTATTACTACATGCATTTCCATACATATCTTATATGCTAACTAATGTAGTAAGCAAGAAACCAGAACAGAAAGGATACAACTTTAATTCAAGCAAGAGATCAGAATTCAATTCATGTAAATCAAGAGAAGTAAGCGGCAAATAGAAGGTAGATAAAGAATTTGAGAAAGAAATGAACTGAAGATGTCTGTGAGAACTGAAGACTGGAGACACATGTTGCTTATAAACACAAAGAGCCCCCCTTGGGCTACAGGTACGAAGAGGAAATAGTTCTCTATTTGTAGAGATCTACTCCTTTTCAGTTAGCTCAGAGAAATTAGGGTGAAGATGAGGAAAATAATAATTGAGAAAGGTTTTTCCTCTTAGATGGACAGAAAGATAAGCAAATGGATGAGAATCAGCTTGGCTAAATATCAGCCAAGTGCAGTGGAAATAATTGATGTCTATGTAAACATGAAGAATTCTTCACAAATCTATTCATTCAGGAACTTATTTATTCAAAAAACTTTTGGTTTTGGAGTTTTTTTTTTTTTTTTGGTTTGTTTGTTTTTAGAGGTAGGGTCTCACTCTCTTGCCCAGGCTGGAGTGCAGTAGTACAAACATAACTCACTGTAAACTCCTCCTCCCAAGTTCAAGTGATCCTCCCACCTCAGCCTCCTAAGTAGTTGGGATTACAGTTGCACACCACCATGCCTGGCTAATTTTTTATTTTTTGTAGAGACAGAGATCTCACTATCCTGCCTAGGCTTGCCTTGAAGTCCTAGGCTCAAGCGATCCTCCCACATCAGTCACCCAAATTGCTGGGAATACAGATATAAGCCACTGTGCCAGCCTCAAAGGCTTAAGTAGTACGGCCTCAGGTTACATTGTCTCACCTGAATTACAAAATAGTTTTGAACCTCAGTTTTAGCACATAAAAAAAGAGTGGTTTTAAGAATTTGATAAAATCATATAGAAAGTAGATGACAAAAAAAAGCTGTGATTATTTTTGTTGATACCATTGCTACAGAAACTGAGGTAGCTAATTCTCTGTAGTATTTGACATTTTCAAAGTGGAATGTGATAGTTTATCTGTGCTTTGAAAGATAAGTAGATATTTTTCAGGAAGAGAGCAGGATAGGACTTCCAAATTGAAGAAAGATTATACTTAAAGGCAGGAAGCCATATAAGAACACCATATATAATGGAAATAAATATTTACTAAGTTTGGAACATAGGTGACAAAATAAGACATAATCGAATAGGCTGATAGAAAAAATTTCTGAAAACCATTGATTAACAATTAGAGATATCACACATAATTGTATACATTTTTAATAATAATAATAATAATAATAAAAGAAAAAAAAAAGGAAAACAACAATTTTCCAGAATCCCACTACCATAAAAAAAATAATAATAAAAAAAAATAAAATAAAATAAAAAATAAAAAATAAAAAAAGACTGACATAAAAGATGTTTTATTCAAAGAAATTCAAGATTCTTTACATCAATAAAAACAGAAAAGAGTGAGACCAGCTATTGAGAAATTAAACAAAAGGCTGTTGCAAGTGATTAGGCAAGAGAAAATGTCTAAGTTAAATCAGCGAAAGTAGGTGTACATAAGATATGGCATTCTAGTAACTAGAATCACAAATTTAGAAACTGGGGAAGGAACAGGTTTGTGGAAGAGAAGTGAGTTGAAGTTTTATAGTAACAAGATTTTGATAACAGTTTAGAGGAAAATGTGTGTCTCAGGTATATATCCTTAAAATAAAATACTGCATTTGTGAGTAACATAAGAAGTTTCTCTTGTATTTGTGTTATATTGACCATCTCATGTATCTGTATACCTCTTCAGAAGGATTTTGTATATGGAACAGCTGCTCACTCCCAAGAGAGTATTTTGATGTCAGTGGAAAGAGCTCATTGCATTAAAAATGAATAGCTCAGGTAGTGTGCTCAATGCTAGGGATAGAACTAGAAACAAATTGGATATGGTCCCTGCATTCATGAAGCTGAGAGTCTTAGAGGGAAACAGACTAAGAGAAATTTCTGTCAAGGTACAATCATAACCTATGGTGAGAAGAACTGGAAGGTGAAGCCTTTACGTGGTAAGTGGGATCATATAACTATTTTGTTCAGTTGTGCTCTCTTTACAACATTCCTTGGTATGTATTCACAATTACATTTTATTTGGGAAAACTGAAATTCAGAGAATGCAAAGTTACAAACGGATGGTCTGTAATTTAATCCTCAGTTTTTCCAGATAGAAAAAAATATAAGATCAGGAAGCTACTGACATCATTATGAAAAAAAAAAGTTCCCCAAATAAACCCAAACATGCCGCTTCTAACTGACCTCTCTCTGATGGAAATGAAGTGAGTACCTTCCAATACAAAAGACTAGTACCCAGGAAGAGCAGGAAAAAGAAAAGAGCCACTCATCAAATTTAGAAAGGCTTGATGGAGCAGCAGTGAGAGTAGAAAGAAGAAAAAGACTGGCATTTTGGGAGTCCATTTCCTTTGAAAACATTTTTTTTTTCAATCCACAGTGGCCTAGTCCTGAGAATTTCCAACGCAGTTCAGTCTAATACCAAGTTAACATTCTATATAAAATCCTAAAATCAATATGACATAAGTAAATGTTAACTAAGAAAGAAAACAAAACTTGTTCACTTAATCCATACATTAATGAAAATAATTATTTATAGAAAGAAGGCGAGACCAAGGGTGAATAAGTGTAGAATGGAATCCTGCCAGAATACACTTTGTGACAGTCTTGGTTTAGAAAATATACAAACATTTCACATATTCACAAAGAAAATTTAAATTTGCAGAAGCAAATTCCTCCCCAAATTGAAAAGAAATATAACAAATAAACCTAACTATATATAAGGTGGTGATATAGCCACATAGAGGAATAAATTACTTTAAGTGAGTTTACAGTAAATTAGAAGCCCAAAGAAATATAAATATTATTTGGGAGTCTAAGTGTTGGAGTAAAATTAGTATTACTCTTTTAAATTAACTGATTATTTAGAATAATGCAAATGAGTAAATATGTTAATGCTCTTATGGACCAATATTTTCAATTCAAAGAAATAAGATCAAGATCAAATAAGTGTACCTTAAATCCCATAATATTCAATTGATTTAAAAATACTATTATGGACCGGGTGCGGTGACTCACGCCTGTAATCCCAGCACTTTGGGAGGCCAAGGCAGGCGGATCTCGAGGTCAGGAGATCGAGACCATGCTGGCTAACACGGTGAAAACCCGTCTCTACTAAAAATACACACACAAAAAAATTAGCTGGGCGTGGTGGCGGGCGCCTGTAGTCCCAGCTACTCCAGAGACTGAGGCAGGAGAATGGCGTGAACCAGGGAGGCAGAGCTTGCAGTGAGCCGAGATCGCGCCACTGCACTCCAGCCTGGGCGACAGAGTGAGACTTCGTCTCAAAAAATAAAATAAAAATAGTATTATGGACTCATAAGTCTTCTTTACAAAAATACATATTTGTATATGAAAAAACTCTATAAAATATTCATGTCATGAAAAGCCTTCTAAAAGAGTATGGAACTGATGCAGATGAGGTGAGAATTCAGAGATGTAATAAAAGCACCCATTAAATTCTAGAGTATTTATTTTAAATCCAATATTTAGAAATGCTTAGGCAAGTTTACTTTAAATTTTAAAGAAAATTGTCAAAAATGACAATTACCAAAAGAGTAGATACCTTTTTCACAAATTGAATCAGCAAAATATTGCTTGTTATTAATTGAAAATACATTTTTAAGTCAAATTAGATTTTGATAAGCATAAAGCAGTCTGTAACTATCTTAAAAGTCAGTTCTTTTGAAATTCTGTAATAAGTTTTATTGAATAATGTTTGCAGAGGTGGGCGATGTGGGTGAGCAAGAGCAAATTCATAAAAAGGAAATAAAAATGGAGTTAAGTATCCAAGATTTGTTTTTAATTGATTTTTAGGGTTTCTGGGTTGGTTTATGTTGTTCTTTTCTGAAAGAATAAATGTGTTAATTTTTCTTTTCTTAGAAATAACGAAGTCAGTCTTTTAAAAAGATCTACTTATATGGTGTCATGTTGATGCTATTATAATACCATGGACATACTGATAGATTTATTTAGCATTGTTTAGAAGAAATCTGAGGTCCACGCTATTAAAACTTTTTTTATTTTTAAGATAAAAAATGTTAGATTGCAGGCACAAAAATCTAATGTTTAAATAATTGATGTATTTATTAATGTACTGCTTATGTAACAATTGAAAACCTCAGAACTACAGAGTAATATTTAAGCTCAACTGGAAGCCTGTGAACATCAGAGTTCCATGCCGATTCAAGGATTCCTGACAGATTTTTATTTATTTTTAATAGAGTAGCAAAAACATTTAACAGAACTCAGGGTGATTTTCAGTATGTCTCTCACACAACCTTAACACTTCATGAGAACTGCAGGCATCTGTGAGGCAATCATTTTGCTTTCACTTTTTTCCCAATTCACTTTGTCTAAAATGTCTTGACACAATGTAAATTTACTTTATTACACTTACAAATATAAAAAGAATCATCCTTCTTATTTTGCAAAATAGTTTCCCCTCTCCCATGTATCTTTCCAAACTGACAAAAAGAATGCATATTAGAGTCAGTGTTAATCTCACACTCCTCTAGACTTTTACTCAGGTAAACACATAAATATGCATATTGTAGTTACTACAAATCTGTAAAGGTTAATTTAGACATAATTTTTAACATATCATTTGCTAGACATGAAAAGCAATGCAATGATCTTTTTGATTCCATTTATGCTCTCTCTCTCCAGAAATCTCCTATCAAAATTTTTTCAGATTCTGTGATCTGTGCATAATTTTTTAAAGGCTTCTATTTTGTCTTCCCAGTACCATCTTCCATCAATGTAGTATGTTTCAATAATACTGACTTTTTTCTTATTTTACAAAAAGTGTTTAGTAAAAGTTAATGAAAATTTAAGATATCTTAAAATAAACTATTTGAAAAAATATTTATCCCTTTGTTACACGTATTATTTTGAGGCTTTCATAATGCATAGTGCTATATTTTCAATCTGTTAAAGCAGTAAGTGTACTTTATGGTTAAAATTCTTTACATAATTTGTGTTCCTATATTACTAGTATCTTTGGTAAATTATTAATTAATCTCTGCCTTTCTTTAAATTAATGTCATTTTCAAAATACTAATTCTATATAAAAAAATTCCCTTTAAGTCTGTTCGTTTTTAGAATACATATCAATTTTTATGTTAAGGTTTTGAAACAAACATGTTTCTATCTGACATTTGTTATATAAAATATTAAGAAAATAAATCATAATTGTGGGCTACATGTGGTGGTCCATGCCTGTATTCCCAGCAATTTAGGAAACTGAGGAGGGAGTGTCGCTTGAGCCCAGGAGTGCAAGACCAGCCTGGACAACATGGCAACCCCCTGTCTCTCTAAAAAAGTCAAAAAATTAGTCGGGTGTGATGGTGTGCACCTGTGGTCCCAGCTACTTGGGAGACTCAGGCGGGAGGGTCACTTGAGCCAAGGAGATCAAGGCTGCAGTGAGTCATGTTCCTGCCCCTGCACTCCAGCCTGAGCAACAAAGCAAGAGTCTATCTCAAAAAAAAAAAATATATATATATATATATATAGTTGATATTTTTCTTACAGTTAAAAAAAAATTTGAGTTACTTAAGAAAACACAAAATTGAGTGATAAGACTTCAACTTTTTAGTATTATACCAGAAATTAATTTTAATATCACAAAAGTCACAATTTTCCAAGTTCTCCATTTTCACAGATAAAAAATTAGAGTTTGAATAGAAGATTGCTAAGTCCTTGAGAGTTTTAAATTTTTTAAAATTATTTTGTTAGTATTACCTACCTATACCATACTAAGTGAATATTACAAAATTGGACATTAATTTAAATATTATTATATTTGCACAACTTATTTGCCTACTGTTCAGGCTTCTGTCATGGTTACTCTACCAAGAGCTCAAAACAAAATGCTTCTGGTTTTTATTCAGGTATCAAAAAGTGTTATTTTTTATAATATCGTTATTTCCTTTTAGAAAACTGAATATTACGATCTATTTTATCTACTTGTTTAAAAATTATGTTTGAGAATGTGGCTGGGAAATTTCTGTATTTTTTAAGGACTGATCATTAGGAAAATATTAAAATATTAATCGCATTTAAAGAAATACAGAAGGATATATGTAATACTTTTATAAATTTTTTTTATAAAATTTTATAAATAGCATTACAACTATTTTTGTGCATTCTTTTTCTCCTCTGAGAAAGAGTAAACATGTCTAATTCCTGTCTTCAGATACCATAGCACTCATGGCAAGCACTAAATGTACACTTAAACAATAATGTAATTAATTTGGTACTGCTTGTTTTGTTTCTCTTGCAGGGTAGGTTAAAAGAAAGGAAGAAAGGAAGAATAGAAGGAAGGGAGGAAAGAAGGAAGCTTCTTTCTATGTCTTAAAACTTTCTTTCTTTAAAATTCAATTGTTTCCGAACTGGGAAAACAAAATAAAATGAAACAAAATATATCCTCCCTCAATATACTGCTCTCCATTCTAATTCCAGTTCAGACTCTTCTTTACTGGGCATTAGCCCTGAACCTGCCAAAGTTCAAGACTTGAAGAGGCTAACAAGGCTGTGTCCAAGAATCACATCACTTCACCAGGCCTAAAGGAGAAGCAGCAGACTCTGGAATCAAAGGGGAAGATAAGAGGTGCAGGCACTTCCTCCATCACTCGCCACTTTATTTATTGCATCCATGCTTCAAGGGATGCATTTAAAATTTAGTTCTATCATTCATCCCCTTTGGGAAGGATAGTTAGAGATTGAGGAAAATAATGTTCTTTCACAGAGCTCTAGATCAGTGGTTTTCAACCTTGGTTTCACTTGTAACCACCTGGGGAATGTTAAGCAAATACCATCCCCCAATCCCCTCACACAGAAAATCTGATAAAATTAGTCTGGGAGTGACACCAGTATTCACATATGTAGTTTTTTTGACAATTACTGTCTAACTTGGGAGCTCTCTGGACAGCTTTCAAAAATATGGCAAAATAATCTGAGAACAATTTAAAAGAACCGTATCTGAAACACATTACTTTTGTGCTTGCCTTATTCAATATAGTATGTATGGGCATGATTTCAACTTTTTTTAATGACCCATTACAAACGTTTTGGAATTATCCACATGATCTTGAATGTCTCAAATTTGAGCAGAAATAACTACTGAATCACTGTAAGCAAAATAGGGGTATCTTAAGAGATGTTATGTGTGTTTACACAAGTCCTGTCTTGTGTGCAGATTTTATCCAATAAGAATCTATTTTCACCTCAGATTCCATTTATCAAAAAGAACCTATTATATTCATCCTCATCATTATGTTATGGTTAAAAGCAGAATATAAAACATTAGAAAATACAGATTGTGGTGTCAGGAGGCAGAGCAAGATGATGGAATAGAAGGCTCCACTAATCATTCCCCAAGAAGGTCACCAATTTAGCAACTATCTACACAGAAAATAAAACACCTTCACGAAAACAAAAATCAGATAAGCTCTCATAAAACCTGATGATAACTTTGTATAGCTGAAAGACACACTGAAGAAATAGAAAAACCAGCCTTGAATCACAAACGCCACTGTTCCCCCATGCCCCAGCAGTGTCAACATGGTGCAGAGTGTGTCCCAGAGCACTGGGGGAGAAAGAACACAACAACTGTGAGGCATTGAACCCAGTGCTGTCCTGTTAGAGTAGAAAGGAAAACTGGAGGAAACTCAGCTGGCAGCTGCCCACAGAGGAAGCATTAAAACCAGTTCTAGCCAGAGGGGAATTGCCAACCTCACGGGTCCAAACTTGAGTTCCTGGCAAATTTCAAAACCAAAGGCTAGAGTGTTCTGGGTCTCTTAGTAAACTAGAAGGGAAGTCTAGGTCATAAGGATTGCAACTCTTAAGCAAGTCCTGGTGCTGAACTGGGCCTGGAAACAGTGGACTGGGGAAGCACGTGACTGCTGAGATACCACTGGGGGTGGCTAAAAGAGTGCTGGCATCAACCCTCCCCTAACCCAAGGCTGCAGAGCTCATAGCTTCATAGCTTATCCACTTGAGAGGAGAGAAAATAGTGGGGAAAACTTTGTCTTGCACTTTGGCTCAGCCATAGCAGGATAGGGAATTGGTCAGAATTATGAGGTGCCCATTACAGGCCTTAGATCCAAGACAACATATCTAGACACACCCTGGGCCAGAAAGGCACCACTGCCTTGAAAGGAAGGGCCAGTTCCTGGCAGCATTTATCACCTGCTAACTGAAGAACGCTTATGTCCTAAATAACAAGCCTTGATACTCAGGTACTACATCAAGGGTCTCAGGTGAGCCTCCAAAAGTTGTTGGCTTCAGGTACCAGCACAGCCACAAGGGCGTAGAGTACCAAGTGGGCACTTGAGGCCCCTGATTCCAAGATGTGACTCTTAGCATCTCTGGACCTGCCCTGGGCCAAAGGGGAGGCCACCGTCCTAAAGGGTTAGTCCTAGGCCAGGCAGCATTCACCACAAGCTGACTTAAGAGCCCTTGTGCCTTACAGGAACATTGGTGGTAGTCTGGGAGTACTCCCAGTGACCGTGACATATGGTCACTGGGTGAGGCTCCTCTGCCTTTGAAAACGGGAGGAAAGATTGGGAAGGACTATGTCTTATGGTTTGAGCGAAGTCTTAGCTGCAGTACAGTAGAGTGCCAGGTTGACTTCTAAGGTTTTTCAGGAGTTGCTGACTTCTGAACAGCACCTCTGTACACACCTGGGGCTTTGGGGACCTCATCATCCCGAATGGAAGACACAGGACTGCCTGGCTTTGCCACCTGCTGATTGTAGAGCCCCTGGACATTGAGCGAACATAGGCAGTAGCAAGGAAGTAGCTACAGCAGGCCTTGGAAGAGACCCAGCACTGTGCTAACTTCAAGTCTAACCCAGCACAGTCATAGTGGTGGTGGTCACAGGGTTGTGGAGAAAAAGAAACACTTAGACACTGTTGGTGGCAGTATAAATCAGTTCAACCATTGTGGAAGCTAGTGTGGTGATTTCTCAAAAATCTAAAAACAGAAACATCATTTGACTCAGAAATTCCATTAATGAGTATATACCCAAAGGAATATAAATCATTCTATCATAAAGACACATGCATGCATATGTTACTTGCAGCACTATTCACAATAACAAGGACATACAATCAACCTAAATGTCCATTAATTGTAGATTGGATGAAGAATATGTGTTTCATATATACCATGAAACACTATATAGCCATAAAAAAAAAGAGATCATGTCCTTTGCAGGAACATGGATGGAGCTAGAGGTCATTATCTCCAGCAAACTAACACAGGAACAGAAAACCAAATACCATATGTTCTCACTTATAAGTGAGAGCTAAATGATGGGACATATGGACATATAGAGGGGAGAAACACACACTGGGGCCTACTGGAGGGTGGAGGGTGGGAGGAGGGAGAGAATCTGGAAAATTACTGGATACTATGTCTAATACCTGGGTGATGAAATAATCTGCACACAAAAATTCCCATGACACAAGTTTACCAATATAACAAATCTGAACATGAACAGTTGAACTTCAAAGTAAAATTAAAAATAAATTCAAGCCCAGTGTGAGTGACGCAGAAGACAGGTTATTTCTGCATTTCCTACTGAGGTATGGGGTTCATCTCACTGGGGTGTGCCAGACAGTGGGTGCAGGACAGTGGGTGCAGCGCACCATGCGCAAGCCAAAGCAGGGCGAGGCATCGCCTCACCTGGGAAGAGCAAGGGGTCAGGGAATTCCCTTTCCTAGTCAAAGGAAGGGGTGACAGATGGCACCTGGAAAATTGGGTCACTCCCACCCTAACACTGCGCTTTCCCAACGGGCTAAAAACTGGCACACCAGGAGATTATATCCTGCACCTGGCTTGGAGGGTCCTATGCCCACGGAGTCTCTCTCATTGCTAGCACAGCAGTCTGAGATCAAACTGCAAGGTGGCAGCAAGGCTGGGGGATGGGTGCCCGCCATTGCCAAGACTTGATTAGGTAAACAAAGTGGCCAGGAAGCTCGAACTGGGTGGAGCCCACCACAGCTCAAGGAAGACTGCCGGCCTCTGTAGGCTCCACCTCTGGGGGCAGGGCACAGACAAACAAAAAGACAGCAGTAACCTCTGCAGACTTAAATGTCCCTGTCTGACAGCTTTGAAGAGAGTAGTGGTTCTCCCAGCACAAAGCTTGAGATCTGAGAATGGGCAGACTGCCTCCTCAAGTGGGTCCCTGAACCCTGAGTAGCCTAACTGGGAGGCACCCCCCAGTAGGGGCGGACTGACACCTCACATGACCGGGTACTCCTCTGAGACAAAACTTCCAGAGGAATGATCAGGCAGCAGCATTCACGGTTCACCAATATCTGCTCTTCTGCAGTCACTGCTGCTGATACCCAGGCAAACAGGGTCTGGAGTGGACTTCTAGCAAACTCCAACAGACCTGCAGCTGAGGGTCGTGTCTGTTAGAAGGAAAACTAACAAACAGGAAGGACATCCACACCAAAAACCCATCTGTATGTCACCATCATCAAAGACGAAAGGTAGATAAAACCACAAAGATGGGGAAAAAACAGAGCAGAAAAACTGGAAACTCTAAAAATCAGAGCGCCTCTCCTCTTCCAAAGGAACGCAGCTCCTCACCAGCAACGGAACAAAGCTGGATGGAGAATGACTTTGAAGAGTTGAGAGAAGGCTTCAGACGATCAAACTACTCCGAGCTACGGAGGAAATTCGAACCAATGGCAAAGAAGTGAAAAACTTTGAAAAAAAATTAGACAAATGGATAACTAGAATAACCAATGCAGAGAAGTCCTTAAAGGACCTGATGGAGCTGAAAACCAAGGCACGAGAACTACGTGACGAATGCAGAAGCCTCCGTAACTGATGCGAACAACTGGAAGAAAGGGTATAAGTGATAGAAGATGAAATGAATGAAATGAAGTGAGAAGAGAAGTTTAGAGAAAAAAGAATAAAAAGAAATAAACAAAGCCTCCAAGAAACATGGGACTATGTGAAAAGACCAAATCTACGTCTGATTGGTGTACCTGAAAGTGACGGGGAGAATGGAACCAAGTTGGAAAACACTCTGCAGGATATTATCCAGGAGAACTTCCCCAATCTAGCAAGGCAGGCCAACATTCAAATTCAGGAAATACAAAGAACACCACAAAGATACTCCTCGAGAAGAGCAACTCCAAGACACATAATTGTCAGATTCACCAAAGTTGAAATGAAGGAAAAAATGTTAAGGGCAGCCAGAGAGAAAGGTCGGGTTACCCTCAAAGGGAAGCCCATCAGACTAACAGCTGATCTCTCAGCAGAAACTCTACAAGCCAGAAGAGAGTGGGGGCCAATATTCAACATTCTTAAAGAAAAGAATTTTCAACCCAGAATTTCAATCCAGCCAAACTAAGCTTCATAAGTGAGGGAGAAATAAAATACTTTACAGACAAGCAAATGCTAAGAGTTTTGTCACCACCAGGCCTGCCCTAAAAGAGCTCCTGAAGGAAGCGCTAAACATGGAAAGGAACAACCAGTACCAGCCACTGCAAAAACATGCCAAATTGTAAAGACCGTCAAAGCTAGGAAGAAACTGCATCAACTAACGAGAAAATAGCCAGCTGACATCATAATGACAGGATTAAATTCACACATAATGATATTAACTTTGAAAGTAAATGGGCTAAATGCTCCAATTAAAAGAAACAGACTGGCAAATTGGATAAAGAGTCAAGACCCATCAATGTGCTGTATTCAGGAAACCCATCCCATGTGCAGAGACACACATAGGCTCAAAATAAAAGGATGGAGGAAGATCTACCAAGCAAATGCAAAAGAGAAAAAGGCAGGAGTTGCAATCCTAGTCTCCGATAAAACAGACTTTAAACCAACAAATATCAAAAGAGACAAAGAAGGCCATTACATAATGGTAAAGGGATCAATTCAACAAGAAGAGCTAACTATCCTAAATATATATGCACCCAATACAGGAGCACCCAGATTCATAAAGCAAGTCCTTAGTGACCTACAAAGAGACTTAGACTCCCACACAATAATAATGGGAGACTTTAACACCCCACTGTCAACATTAGACAGATCAATGCAACAGAAGTTAACAAGGATACTCAGGAATTGAACTCAGCTCTGCACCAAGCGGACCTAATAGACATCTACAGAACTCTCCACCCCAAATCAACAGAATATACATTCTTTTCAGCACCACACCACACCTATTCCAAAACTGACTGCATAGTTGGAAGTAAAGCACTCCTCAGCAAATGTAAAAGAACAGAAATTATAACAAATTGTCTCTCAGACCACACTGCAATCAAACTAGAACTCAGGATTAAGAAACTCACTCAAAACCACCCAACTACATGGAAACTGAACAAACTGCTCCTGAATGACTACTGGTTACATAACAAAATGAAGGCAGAAATAAAGATGTTCTTTGAAACCAAAGAGAACAAAGACACAACATACCAGAATCTCTGGGATGCATTCAAAGCAGTGTGTAGAGGGAAATTTATACCACTAAATGCCCACAAGAGAAAGCAGGAAAGATCTAAAATTGACACCCTAACATCACAATTAAAAGAACTAGAAAAGCAAGAGCAAACACATTCAAAAGCTAGAAGAAGGCAAGAAATAACTAAAATCAGAGCAGAACTGAAGGAAATAGAGACACAAAAAACCCTTCAAAAAATTAATGAATCTAGGAGCTGGTTTTTTGAAAAGATCAACAAAATTGATAGAGCGCTAGCAAGACTACTAAAGAAGAAAAGAAAGAAGAAATCAAGTAGATGCAATAAAAAATGATAAAAGGGATATAACCACCGATCCCACAGAAATACAAACTACCATCAGAGAATACTATAAACACCTCTACGCAAATAAACTAGAAAATCTAGAAGAAATGGATAAATTCCTCGACACATACACCCTCCCAAGACAAAACCAGGAAGAAGTTGAATCTCTGAATAGACCAATAACAGGCTCCGAAATTGAGGCAAGAATCAACAGCTTACCAACCAAAAAAAGTCCATGACCAGATGGATTCACGGCCGAATTCTACCAGAGGTACAAGGAGGAACTGGTACCATTCTTTCTGAAATTATTCTAATCAACAGAAAAAGAGGGAATCCTCTCTAACTCATTTTATGAGGCCAGCATCATCCTGATACCAAAGCCGGGCAGAGACACAACCAAAAAAGAGAATTTTAGACCAATATCCTTGATGAACATTGATGCAAAAATCCTCAATAAAATACTGGCAAACCGAATCCAACAGCACATCAAAAAGCTTATCCACCATGATCAAGTGGGCTTCACCCCTAAGCTGCAAGGCTGGTTCAACATACGCAAATCAATAAATGTAATCCAGCACATGAACAGAACAAAAGACAAAAACCACATGATTATCTCAATAGATGCAGAAAAGGCCTCTGACAAAATTCAACAACCCTTCATGCTAAAAACTCTCAATAAATTAGGTATTGATGGGACGTATCTCAAAATAATAAGAGCTATCTATAACAGACCCACAGCCAATATCATACTGAATGGGCAAAAACTGGAAGCATTCCCTTTGAAAACTGGCACAAGACAGGGATGCCCTCTCTCAACACTCCTATTCAACATAGTGTTGGAAGTTCTGGCCAGGGCAATTAGGCAGGAGAAGGAAATAAAGGGTATTCAATTAGGAAAAGAGGAAGTCAAATTGTCCCTGTTTGCAGATCACATGATTGTATACCTAGAAAACCCCATTGTCTCAGCCCAAAATCCCCTTAAGCTGATAAGCAACTTCAGCAAAGTCTCAGGATACAAAATCAATGTACAAAAATCGCAAGCATTCTTATATACCAATAACAGACAAACAGAGGCCCAAATCATGAGTGAACTCCCATTCACAATTGCTTCAAAGAGAATAAAATACCCAGGAATCCAACTTACAAGGGACCTGAAGGACCTCTTCAAGGAGAACTACAAACCACTGCTCAAGGAAATAAAAGAGGATACAAAGAAATGGAAGAACATTCCATGCTCATGGGTAGGAAGAATCAATATCGTGAAAATGGCCATACTGCCCAAGGTAATTTATAGATTCAATGCCGTCCCCGTCAAGCTACCAATGACTTTCTTCACAGAATTGGAAAAAACTACTTTAAAGTTCATATGGAGCCAAAAAAGCACCCACGTCACCAAGTCAATCCTAAGCCAAAAGAACAAAGCTGGAGGCATCACACTACGTGACTTCAAACAATACTACAAGGCTACAGTAACCAAAACAGCATGGTACTGGTACCAAAACAGAGATATAGACCAATGGAACAGAACAGAGTCCTCAGAAATAATGCCACATATCTACAACTATCTGATCTTTGACAAACCTGACAAAAATAAGACATGGGGAAAGGATTCCCTATTTAATAAATGGTGCTGGGAAAACTGGCTAGCCACATGTGGAAAGCTGAAACTGGATCCTTTCCTTACACCTTATACAAACATTAATTCAAGATGGATTAAAGACTTAAACGTTAGACCTAAAACTATAAAAACCCTAGAAGAAAACCTAGGCAATACCATTCAGGACATAGGCATGGGCAAGGACTTCATGTCTAAAACACCAAAAGCAACAAAAGCCAAAATTGACAAATGGGATCTCATTAAACTAAAGAGCTTCTGCATTGCAAAAGAAACTGTCATCAGAGTGAACAGGCAACCTACAGAATGGGAGAAAATTTTTTCACCTACTCATCTGACAAAGGGCTAATATCCAGAATCTACACTGAATTCAAACAAATTTACAAGAAAAAACAAACAACCCCATCAAAAAGTGGGCAAAGGATATGAACAGACACTTCTCAAAAGAAGACATTTATGCAGCCAAAAAACACATGAAAAAATGCGCAACATCACTGGCCATCAGAGAAATGCAAATCAAAACCACAATGAGATACCATCTCACACCAGTTAGAATGGCGATCATTAAAAAGTCAGGAAACAACAGATGCTGGAGAGGATGTGGAGAAATAGGAACACTTTTACACTGTTGGTGGGACTGTAAACTAGTTCAACCATTGTGGAAGTCAGTGTGGCGATTCCTCAGGGATCTAGAACTAGAAATACCATTTGACTCAGCCATCCCATTACTGGGTATATACCCAAAGGATTATAATCATGCTGCTATAAAGACACATGCACATGTATGTTTATTGCGGCACTATTCACAATAGCAAAGACTTGGAACCAACCCAAATGTCCAACAATGATAGACTGGATTAAGAAAATGTGGCACATATACACCATGGAATACTATGCAGCCATAAAAAATGATGAGTTCATGTCCTTTGTAGGGACATGGATAAAACTGGAAACCATCATTCTCAGCAAACTATCACAAGGACAAAAAACCAAACACCACATGTTCTCACTCGTAGGTGGGAATTGAACAATGAGAACATATGGACACAGGAAGGCGAACATCACACACCGGGGCCTGTTGTGGGGTGGGGGGAGCAGGGAGGGATAGCATTGGGAGATATACCTAATGCTAAATGATGAGTTAATGGGTGCAGCACACCAACATGGCACATGTATACATATATAACAAACCTGCACGTTGTGCACATGTACCCTGAAACTTAAAGTATAATAATTAAATATATATGTTATTGAAAAAAATTCAAAAAATTAAATAATAGTAAGCATCTTCTCTGATCATAAAGGAATACAACTTGAAATTAATAACAAGAGGAATTTTGGAAACTACAGAAATGCCTGGAAAATAAACAATATGCTCTTGAATTACCAGGGGGTCAATGAAGAAATTAAGAAGGAAATTGAAAACATTTTTTGGAAACAAATGATAATGAAAATGCAACACACCAAAAACTACGGGATACAGTAAAAACAGTACTAAAAGTGAAGTTTATAGCTGTATGTTCCTACATCAAAAAAGAAGAGAAACTTCAAATAAACAATCTAACAAAGCTTATCAAGGAATTATAAAAGCAAGAGCAAACCAATCCCAAAATTAGTAAAAGAAAATAAATAATAAACATCAGAACATAAATAAAATTGAAAAGAATAAATACCTTTTGTGAAATAAAAAGATATTTCACAGTGAAATAAAAATTTAATATTTTTCAAAAGTTAAAAAAAATTGACAAACCTTCAGCTAGACTAATGAAAAAAGAGAGAAGTTCCAAATCAATAAAATCCGCCATGAAAAGGAAGATATTACCAATGACGTTCTTCACATCAATAATTAAAAAAACTATTCTAAAATTCATATGAAACCATTAAAGACCCAAAATAGCCCAAGCTATTCTAAGAAAAAAGAACAAAATTGGAGAAATCACATTACCTGATTTAAAAATGTGCTACAGAACTATAGTAACCAAAACAGCATGGTACTGGCATAAAATCAGGCACATAGATCAATGGAACAGAATAGAGCATCCAGAAAGAAATCCACACTTCTACTGTGCACTCATTTTTGACAAAGGTACCAAGAACATACACTGGGGAAAAGGCAGTCTTTTCAATAAATGGTGCTGAGAAAACCGGACATCCATATGCAAAGGAATAAAACTAGACCCCATCTCTCACCATATACGAGAATCCAATCAAAATGGATTAAAAGCTAAGACCACAAACTATGAAACTACTACAAGAAACATTGGAGAAAATCTTCATGACATTGGTCATGGCAAAAATTCCTTGAGCAATACCACACAAGCACATGGAACCAAAGGAAAATAGACAGAAGGGGTTATATCAAGTTAAAAAGCTTCTGCACAGCAAAGGAAACAATCAACAAAGTGAAGAAACAACCCACAGAATGTGGAAAAATATTTGCAATCTGCTCATCTGACAAGGTATTAATATCTAGCATATGTCAGTTCAAACAACTCTATAGAGAGAAATCTTCTAATTTGATTTAAAAAATGGGCAAAGGCAATAGGCATAACTCAGAAGAAGACATACAAATGGCAAATAGGCATATGCAAAGGTGCTCAACATAATTGATCTTCAGAGAAATGCAACTCAAAACTACAATGAAATATCATCTTACCCTAGTTAAAATGGCTTATATTCAAAAGTCAGGCAATATCAAATTCTGTTGAGGATGTGGAGAAAAGGGAACCCTCATATACTGTTGGTGAGACTGTAAATTAGTATAACCACTATGGAAAACAGTTTTGAGGTTCTTCAGAAAACTAAAAATTGAGCTACCTTATGATCCAGCAATTCCACTGCTGGGTACATACCCAAAAGAAGGAAAATCAGTAATATCAAAGAGATATCTGTAGTCTCATGTCTGTTGCAGCACAACAGCTAAGATTTTGAAACAACCTAAGCATCCATCAACAGATGAATGGGTAAAGAAAATGTGGTACATATACACAATGGAATATTATTCAGCTGTAAAGAGAATGTGATCCTGTCATTTGCAACAACATGGATGGAACTGGAGATCATCATGTTAAGTGACTCAAGACAGGCACTGAAAGACAAACATCACATATTCTCATTTATTTCTGGGAACTAAAAATCAAAACAATTGAACTCATGGACCTAGAGGGTAGAAGGATGGTTATCAGAGGCTGGGAAGTGTAGTGGGGGACTGGAAGTGGAGGTGAGGGTGATTAACGGTTACAATAAATAGACGGAAAGAAGAAGATCTACTATTTGATAGTGCAACAGGGTGACTATAATCAACAATAAATGAATTATACATATTAAAATAACCAAAAACATGTAATTGGATTGTTTGTAACACAAAAGATAAATGTTTGAGGGGTTGGATCCCCCATTCTTTGTTATATGATTACTTGACATTGTAGGCTTGTATCAAAATATCTCATGCACCCCATAAATATATTCACCTACTACGTACCCACAAAAAGTAAGAACAAAAAAAATTAAAAGAAAATACATTGTCCTGTGGTCAAAAATAAAAGCATGTGAAACAACTTCTAGAAAATACACAGAAATAGCCTTTCTCTCATTTTTTCTAATAGATGTTTTAAGAAAAGTGCATATACCTACACAAGTTTTCTCTCTTCTTCCTACTGCTATTTTTAACATAAGATCTATTATTAACTGAAGATTTTCAAACCATGAGAGTTTTCAGGATCATATGTCCCAAAATTGTAGAGTGGCTATTTTAATATATAATACAAAAGAAAAAAATCATATTTTTTCAGTCACATTTGACTGTGTTTCCACACTTAAATTCATTATTAGCAATGAGTGTTAATTCCAGTGCTGAGTCTATTCTTTATCAAATAGCATTTTATTAAATATACTAGAATCTGATATTCTTCTGTGTGGCATCCACTTAGGAATTTTTTACTTGCTTTAATTCCATTACTTTTTTAAAAAGAAATCTTTCTGTCCATCATATATTACTGAATATATTCTCATATATTTCTCAGATATTTCTGAGATACATTTCTCATATATTTCTCAGATATCAAAGTGTTTACTGAATATATGTCTTTATTACTAAAACAGATTCTCAAAATTTGCAACAAAATGTTACATATGAACAGATTTATCACTATATTCTAATAAAATAAAATAGCTCAAATTTCCCTTCTAAGTGCACTGTGTTTGTGTATTAAGTCAATCGATCAATCAGTCAGCTAATCAATGTTTATTGAGTACAAGATTCTGTACATGACTAGATTTGGGGCCAGGAAAGCTAACAAACTAACACTATATGCAAGATCAAAGTAAAGTAGTGAAATTTCTATACTCCTTGCAAGCTATTAAGGACTAATTGACCAAATATTTTAAATTATTAAACTCAGAACTCAGACTCTAACTTCTATTACTAAAAATCAAGTTAATAAACCTCATTTTCTCCACAGCCTGCTATTTAGTATTTTGTTATGACTGTAAATTTGTCTGATTATATATATATATAATATATATATATATCCCCTTTGATTCATATAGAGAAATGAGAGAATAAATTATATAGATATGGACAATTCAAAATCAGTTTTAGACTGAAGATTTTCCAAAAGAGTTTCTTTCCTCTTATTGTGTTTTATATTGTGTAAACCCCTGCAATAAACTTTCAAGATATCAAAACACACACAAATAACCCCAGTGTATTTTTTTTTTGTATGTGTTAGGTAACTCAGAAATGAGATTCCCATAATGTTCTCAATACTATCAGGGTCAATATTGTTAATTTTTCCTTATTTCTCAAAATGGAAATAAGAGGCCTAACTTCTGAACAAAATGAATTTTTATTTCTAGAAATCAGTCTTTTGTAAATACATTTTAGCTGCAGACAAAAGGAAGATGCATAGGTTAAGGATAGCTTTTCCATTGAGTTTCCTGTTCTCCTTTGATTCAAGGTGATGTGGTTGAGAGCTGACTTCAGACTAGAGTGACAATCTAATCTATCATTCATACCAGGACACTTTGAGAAAAAAAAAAGAACTATTAATCATTAGGCTGCGACAATATACAAAAACTAGAACCCTGCTGTGCATATCAGGACATGTGGTCTCCCTTATCATGAACACACCTGATGTTTAAATCCTAATTTTATCACTTTATTAGTTGTAACAATTTGTGGAAATTGTTCAACACACTGGCATCTCAGTTTTATTATTCATAAAGAATAAATTTCAATGTCTAAATTTAAGCCAGAAAATACATGCAAGGTATATATGTCACATATTAAGCATTCAAAAATTGGTAGCTACCCTAGGATATTTTTCTTTGCCAGGGCAGGGGAGCATTTTTAGTCTAAATTTAGTTAGGCATCAGCTATTTCAATTTTTCCATGCCAAAGTGTTCTCTATTTGTGTATTCCAGAATATCTGCACACTTTACAAATACTTACGTCTTTCTCTCTTGCATGTTATCATTGTCAGAGAAGAACATGACCATTAGCTCCAGGGGAAGGATGAGAGACATGAGAAGAACAATCTCAGGCAAGCTAAGTCAAAACTAGCCAAATTTTTAAGCTAAGTGTCAGAGGATTTTTTTTCCATAAAAGGAAAGACAGTAAATACTTTCAGCTCTGGGGCCACACAACCTATTTTATTTGCATTTAGTGGCATAGTACCTGTTATAATTAGTTTGAAATTTATGCTAAAGCAAGAACTATAAAATTAGATAGCATCCTAAAAATTTTTACCTATCATCTGCAAATTAAAAACAAAACAATAACTGATTGGCAGATTTACAGTAATCAATCATACTAAACTATATATAAAACATGTATATTTGTGTTTGCAGGTGTGTGTGTATCTAAGAATCACAATTAATGTGGTCTTATGTGTATATGGTAATCATTAATCTATTAAACAAATATATTTGGTCCTCTACTTTTTAGGCAGAGGGTAGAATGACATTTTTTGCCCATCTCGCATTAGGATTGTACGGAGTCATGTGACTAGTATGAAAGGAAAATAAATCTCAGGACCCCAAACTCACTAAGCCAAAGGGAAAACTCGAGGTGGGAACTGAGTCTTAAACCTGTCTTCCATTTTGTTCCTAAATAAGATAGCTACAAAGATAAAAAGCTACATACTTCCCTCACAATTTGCCCACAAGGAAATTCCTTGTGGGCCCCCAAATCTTTACCCATAAAACAAGTCTTTTGAATTTCACCATGGCAATGTAAATTGATAGCTTATCTTTACAGGCTCAGGACAAAGGACAGAACTCAAAGTCATTCCTCTGCTCACCTGAGACAAATGTATGTCTGATTGCTTCCTCTGCCCTGTTGTTTATATTATGTTATGTAAAATACTCCTCTTCTCTCCTCTCACATGTAAATTATATATTCAGTAAAAGCCTGATCAAAGACTTAAAAGAATGCAGCCGTTTGTCTCTTATCTACCCATACCTTTAATTTTTTTTCCTCTTTCCCCAATATCCACCGTTCCTCTTTAAATATTAAAGCCCCTCAAAATCATCTTTGAAGAAAGGCATAGACCTGTCTCCCAGGCGAACAAATAAACCTCCTAAAATGATTGCGACTTGCCTCAGTCATTTTCATTGATTCACACTAGCTCTCGCCAATAAGGTAACATTGTAAGATTCTCCCCAGGCTGAAAGCTTAAGAAGATGAATAACTCCTCCTTTCTCAGGCCCAGTCCCAAGGTGCAAGGCCACTTGCATCAGCAGCATGCATCAGCAGCATGCGCCAGAAAGATAGCAGAAGCAGGAAGAGAGCCCGCGGGAAGACACCTAATCTGGCCGGAAGACACATACCCCTGAAGATCCAGAAGGATGCTCTCTGGGTACTATGTAGCAGTTACGTCAGACTAGGACACTTCCTGTTTACAGGAGACTACAAAACCTTTGCCCCGTCCTCACTTGGGGCTGACGCCATTTTAGGCCTCATGCCATTTTAGGCCTCAGCCCTCTTGCACCCAGGTGCTCATTAAAACAGCATGTTGCTCCACACCACCTCCTGTTGTCTGTTGGCACGCTCTCGGAATTTGAACTGATAGAAAAACCTTGCAAACATACGGTAAGTGACATAACATGTACTATCATTAGATTGAGGATTTCCAGAACTGACATTCCCTCTGATATAACAACGAACTCTTAAGATGGTGGATGCTCACCTTAAAGGGCTGTGATTGTGGTCCCCTGTTGCTGTCTGCTAATGGACATGTAGTATAAATGACAATTATCTTGTTTTGTCACATGAATTTGGGGTTGCTTATTGTCACCATGTAACCACATATAAATCTTGTGTGTATAAATGCTCAAGATTTGGTTCCAATACTGTATTTAGTTTCAAAGATACCTTTTGAAGTTGAATATATATTACAAAATAAAATAACTTTCAAATCAATATTGCAGTCATCCTATTTAAAAGGCAAATATTGTTTACTTTTCACAACCACATCATTAGTTTACAAATTTCACAGGGCCTAAAATTTTCTCCACATGAAGTTAAATATAATATTTCAGAAAATAAATATAAGTGTCAAATGTAGTTCTGGCAGATATACTTGGCTCTTACAATCAAGCCTTAAAATTGCTAATGTAGACCAAACCAATTTCTTTATGTACACTAAGCTTCTATCAGAAAGTCTAAAGCAAGTCAATTATTGTCTGTAAAGAAATACCATAAATTGTTCCTCCATACAAACAAAAGCAAATAAATGACACACTGGATGAATTTTTCTTATCTACAAATAATTCTTATATTTTTCAAAAGGAGTTGAGGTCTGGTGCTTTGAAATAATGCAACTGTTAATCTGTGAGTTGTTGTGTCTTTTCTTTGACCTAAGTTGTTTCTCAAAGCACGTTAATATAAATTCTGCATTGCAAGTATCCTCTCTTGATTTAAGGAAATGAAAGGGCAAACAAAGAATCACCACACACTTTTCTTACCTTTTACCACACAATCAATTGCATTCAATCTGTTGCTAGAAATCCCCTAGTTCTGCTTAGCACTAAATCACTGATATTCAAAGTTTTATTGCACATTCACACTCATTTGTCATTTGCAGGAAGTCTAATTGAGAGAATTTACAGTCGGTTGTGTGCTTCATTTAGATTGTTCATATTTAATGAAAGCTTTTTAAGATACTAAGCTCAGGAAACAACAAAAGTGTTTGAGGGTTAAAGAACAAAACATAGCAGGTAAATGTTATGGTGTGACATTTCCTTATAATGTTTCCAAGTAACTGCATTTACTGGGTTTGAATTGTTTTTACACATATAATGTGCTCTGCTGGAAAAATTTAGCCTATTAGTATACCATGTGACAAAAATGTGAAGGTAGAATTACTCCTCAGTCAAAATGCTGTGGTTAATGGAAAATAGTGTTAATAATCATTGCCCTGTAGGAGAAAGCCTAAAATAATATCTTGAGTAAAATAATATTGAACATCTTCTCATAAAAATAAATCTAATTAAATTGCAGAAACTGACTTCAGCCTATGTTACTCTGCAGTCATTTTAAAATGTGATTCTGATTTTCAGCTTGAACATTAAACCATATGCATTGTTTATGGGATGGTACTACACAGTGGGAACTTGTTTTACACAAATAACCCTCATTGCCATTTAGACTTTTATTTCAACAAAAATACAAAACTGTAAATAAGAATGACCAAATGTTAAGATTCAAAACATGGTAGAAAAATACATCAAAGAACCCACATACATCAGCATCTGCATTCTCTCTGAGTTAGTGTGCTAAAACTGGCCACATAACAATAATGCTGTTGAATTATTGTTCAGCTGTTGAACAATAATGCTGTTGAATAATGCTGAATAATGCTGAATAATGCTGTTGAATTAAGTCAGATGGTGCTGTTGAATAATGCTATGTAACAAAAATGGAAGCTTTGAACCATCTCTTTTAGTGGGAAGTTGATAAGAACTGCAAGTTTTCTCATTTCCCAGTAAATGTGAGTGTGTTGCTTTTTTCTTTAGTGTGGTGTACTAAGTGCTGGTATTACTGCATGACACTGAGCTATTTAAACTCTGTTGTTTCTAAAGCTCTTTTCTTAAATGAAAGTGTTAATCCACTGTTACTACTTAGCACATTTGGATTAGAATTTGAGGAAAAAGATACATGCATTCTTTGGAAATTTTGTTGATAATAAAGTGAGGCATGAGAAACTTTAGTATATTATAATAGAATAATTTATCTTTATTTAGAATTGAATTTACGGTGCACAAAATGAAGAAAAACATTCTCTAATTTACACAGATGGCCAAAAGTAGTAATATCAAGTAGAGCAATGAAAATATTCTCATTGCTTTGGTCACTGGACAAAATTTTTCTAAATAAGAATATTTGAATTGATTTTTATTTTAATTAAGTTTGAATCAGACTCCCTTGCCTTGTATAGTTTGGAAAGCTTAAAGAGGAATGATCGAGGGAAATACTGTGATAACATGGAGGAGAAGGTTTCAAACAGGGAACAATTAAGCATCTTATATAATTTTCTAGATGTTGGAGGCGGAGCAGTGAACAAACCTTCTTCCTGTGTCCACAGAGCATACATTCGGGTGAAGAAAAGAGATGTATAAGCAAATAAAAAACTAAATGTCTTCTTTATACATTTTATTGAGAAAAATAAAACTTGCAAAAAGAGGGTGGAAGTGAGGTATATGATGATATTTTACACTTTTATAGAGTGTCAATAAGAATCTCACTGACAATCTGATATTTGAACAGAAACTAGGGAGAAGTATCTGAGTGCACCATGTGGCTCACCAGGGAGAAAAATGATCAACACTTTAAGCCTAGATTTAAATCAAGTCAAAATTAGCTAAAGCAACATTAACAGCAACCTACAATAAAATTGTCTCTTGAGTCATTAATTCCTTGAAAGCTTTTTTCAATACAGCACAAGATTAGCAGTCTTCATCCTCATTTACCAATGCCTTCATTTCTTTTCTGAGCTGGCTTCATCTCTTGCCCTGGCTTTCATAACACTAGACCCTCAGTGCAGTCTGCTGTTTTAGGCTGTCCATGCCACTTTAACAGGATCCCTGAGACAGGGTAATTTATTTTAAAAATTTATTTCTTACAGTCTGGAGGCTGGGAAGTCCAATATCAAGGTGCTGGCATTCACTGGTCATGGCCCATTCCTCACAGACAGTGCTTTCTCCAAGTGTCCTTTCCTGGTGAAGGGACAGAAAAGCAAAAAGTGACCTACCTACTGTATAATGCCTACCTACTGTATAATACCTACTGTATAATGCCAGTTTTATGATGTCCTTAATCCCATTCACAACGGAGGAAATCTCCTGACTGAATAATTTCCTAAAGGTAACACCTCTTAATACTATTTCCTTGGGAATTAAGCTTTAACATAAATTTGGGAGGGGATCCAAACATTCAAACCATAGCTCTGTTTAACTACTAGTAGTATAACATCAAATAGCTTGCACAACTACATCCTTATCCCTCTCCGTTTTTGTTTATGTAACTATTGCAGATTTAAGAGAAATGAGGAATTCACCCACTCACTCTAAAAGTTAACTTTTTCCCTTTTAACAATACATTAGTTTCTTCAATATTTGTCTATTATCTTATAATGCATTCATATCTTCAATATTAGTGTAAAATTCATAGCACTTGGAAAAGACATCCTTGCATTCCAGTGAGGTCACATTACCATTCATTACTCCTGCTTAGAAAATAAGTACATATGAGTTTCTATTGCTGTTTCAACAAATTACTGCAAACTTAGTGGCATAAAACAACATCAATTCATTATCTCACATTGTTACTGAGTCAGAAGTCCAGGCGAGGCAAGGCAAAACTTAGCGGGTTCTCTGGTTAGAGTCTCACAAAGCCAAAACCAACATGTCAGCAGGGCTGCATTCTTTTCCAGAGGCTCTTGGGATGAATCTGCTTCCAAGTTCATTCAGACTGTTGGCCTAATTCAGTTCTTTGCAGCTACAGTGGCCCCTGTTGCAGCTGCTGAGTATAAGCCAGAGCGGGGCTTTACTCTGTCTACATTTCCTATGTTTTACACACACCCCCTGTCCCCAGCAGCAGCAGGTCTGGTCCACACACTCCAAATATTTCTGACCTCCCCTCACCCTCATCTCTCTTCTGCCTCCCTTTCAGATACATTTCTATGATCCCAATTAGAGATTTTTAAGGACTCAAGTGTTTTGATTGGGCCCACCCAGATAACTGAGAACAATCTCCCTATTTTAAGGTCAGGTAACTTGGATTCCATCTGAGAAGTCCTTTCAAAGCAGCTCCTAGATTAGTGTTTGCTTTAATAACCAAGGGACAGGAATCTTGAAGAAATATCTCAAGAATTCTGCCTACCACAAAGTGCTAGCACATTTTGTCAGTTTGCACTATCTTAAGAGCAACTGTTTAATCTTTATAATTTTCTATTATAAAATTAAAGCTATTATCATCTTTATGTTAGAAATAGGAAAGGCTTTCATTTACTGTTCTAAAGGAGAGTAGTTCAAGTGCCTCTATAATCTGAACTCAAAAATAGTTGCTTAATCCAGCTTAATTTAAAACTATTCTCTTGACTCCTGCTCATCTAGAGGTAACATCATCCTACATGCAATTTATGTGATTATTTCAGGAGGAAGATGTGCTCTGGAATTATATAGATGTTGGTTTAGGTTCTGTTCCATGTCTCACTGGGTAAAGAATATTGGGTAAATTACTTAAATCACATTCAATATTGCACTAGAATTATAATATCATGATTTTTAAAAGGCATAATTTCTTTCAATAATCGAGTATTCAAAAGATAATCACTTTCAAGTATTCAAATCGAGTATTCAAAAGATAATGCTAACTGAAATAGTGACAAGATTTTTAATGTTAATTCCAGATCCCTAAGGTAAAATTAACTAATTAGCTTTTTAGGGAAGATTACATTTATAATAGTGTCAACTATGAGCTTCAGCTTCTACACACCATTTATTTGTTTATTCTATAAGTTTTAATTAGATATAAGTAATTCAAAACACAGAATAAGGGATCTTATAGGAAGGATTCCTAAAGCAGAAATAAAAAGGGGAAGAATTTGACAATACACATTAAATTAACAATAGAGTCTAACTATAAAATTTGCAAACATATTTGGATATGGAGCCAAACTAGAAAATTCAAGATTAGAAAGCCCTTAATGCATTAATAGTACCCATATTTTCTTTTTCTATGATTCAATTAATATATTAGATATTAGAGAAAGCATTACCTGACTTGTATTATAGATGTATGGCCTTTAGAGTTGTTTAAAATAGAAAATACAATAATTTTCATAGTAAATAAAATAAACAAGAACTAAACATAATGTTTAACTTTTAAAATTCAGAGCTGAATAAATATGTGTGTATCTATAAAGTATGTGTGTGTGCACACACATATTTTTTACCCAATTTTTATTATATTGTAATTTCAAAAAATAAAAAGAAATCAAAATAATGCAAGTTTGTTCACTTTCCCATGATTCATGAAGCTCGCTTAATTAAATTACTATACAGAACCCATTGATCAGTATGTTATTATTCATCATTATTTGCAGCATGGAATTTGTATCTGTGCTCTCTTGAACTCTAGGTCCTGTCAAATTAAAAAATAATCTGTGAATATGACAAACAATTTACAAAAAAAAAGAGATAAATTCTGTTAATAGAGACTACACAGTAAGAATTCCCGGGCCGGGTGCGGTGGTTCATGCCTGTAATCCCAGCACTTTGTGAGCCCGAGGCAGGCAGATCACTTGAGGTCAGGAGTTCAAGACCAACCTGGCCAACATAATGAAACCCCATCTCTATTAAAAATACAAAAATTAGCCAGGTGTAGTGCATGCCTGTAATCCCAGCTACTGGGGAGGCCAAGGCAGGAGAATGGCTTGAACCCAGGAGGCAGAGGTTGCAGTGAGCCGAGAGCACGCCACCGCACTCCAGCTTGAGCAGTAGAGCGAGATTCAGTCTCAAAAAAAAAAAGAAAGAAAGAAAAAGAATAATTCTCTTCTTAATTGTTGACAAATTTAATTCACAAGAAAAATATTCTTGTGTTTACTGGTATATTGTATAAAATTTGAAGGTTTTTCTAGCACATTGTAGTATCCTAAAGAACTTAGCTTTTAACAGCTGTTATAACTTTAAGGATTTGGCATTTTCTATACTAAAAAAAAAAAAAAAAACCACTACGGGAAAATGGGCTGGGACAAAGTTAAGCTTACCACACTAGAAGCAAGAACCTCTCTTTTCTATGATTTTAAACTAATTTCCAGGCCACCCGCCTAGTTTTCTGGATGGCGAGATTTCTTTTCCTTAGACTAAAGCCAGAGAAATTGTTCAAATACCTTAATTCTGAGACTCTGCTTGGCACGCACAGGGTTACTCAGAGGAGCAACACTGCAGCATTTTCATAGCGCGGCATAAAAATGGAGGTTTGCGTGTATCAAATCCTTGACAAATGTTCTAGCAGTTAAGTAAAACTTTGTTTATATTGCGTGCCTCTCAACAGAAATTAAGAACTGTGGAAACAATTCACGCAAGTGGTGGGCAATGTTCTCTCGTTCTCTCTTAGTGAATATGACAAGCTCACCTGCTGTGGGAGGCTGAAAATAAAAGATAATCTCACCACATTAATAAAACATGAGCCACAACTGAATCTGAGGCCAACTAAACCACCAGAGATCTAGTGTGACGCTTAATTTTGTCGATGGTGGAAGTACTTTAGCCCGAGGTAACTTTCACGGAGGCCATATTTGCGTGCAAACCTTCACTTAAAGCACTACCGCTGGGCAGAGTTAATGTTCATGGGAGTGTAAACTTACAGTAAAAGGCAGGAACCACATAAGAAGTTACATCACTCAAGCCAGCAAACTTTGGTAGTGGTCTAATGTTTTATTGAAGCTCATTTCTCCTCAAAGGAGAACTGAAAATCCACTTAGTGCCCTCAGAAAATTGTCTGTTTGGACTGCACGAACTGGTTCCCAATCACAGAAAGATCAAAACATCAAAATAAGCTAATAGGGTTTTGCCATGAAATACAGTCCCAAGAGATCTAGAATTAAAAAGGGGCGGGGGAGGTTTCCAGGGGAACTATTAAGTTCGAGGTTTTGCTGGAATTGGGGGAACATACTTCAGTAAAGAGAAGGATAGGGGGAGACAGAAGAAACATACATGAGAAAGGGGAAATCAGAAGGAATAAAAAAATAAGAAAAAAGCAATTATTTTGTTGGAGGTGGAAAAAAGGAAGACCCAGTAAATTGAGTAAAACCATTTTTAAATTTCTTATCAGTCATACAGTATTTGAAAATGATGCTGAGGCATTGAAACAGAATTATGGTGATTCAGATGAAAAACACTCCTTAGAAAGTCATTTTGAATAATAAGAATTCATAAGGGAATGCTGCCAGAGAAAAGACATTTTGTGAAAGAGAATTTTTCCTTCTGTCAATTATATATTTTTAGGCACAGATTTTAAAATTATGTTTTCATTTATTTCCACATTTGTTTCTTGAGACCAAAAATTTGTTTTCTTTAATTAATAGTAATAATTCATATTCTCAATCAGATAGTGTAAATGAGAATATGAAGAGGAGGCATATAAAACTGTTGATTATTGAAGACCCCTGGAATTTGCTGTTGATCTGAACCTCAGTTATTTGTGAGATTTTAACCAAAGGCTTACGGAAAAAGTTTATAAAGGAAAAACTGCAATTTGTGAAAGAGTTAATACTTCTCAGTTGCAGTATACTTCAGTTTATCCTGAGTATACTAACACCATGGTTTAGGAGGTAAATGTTTTATCCCCTTTTGTACAACTGCAAAATGTCATATCTAATAACTCATAGGAATTCTTTTTGGAGAGGATGGCACCAATGAACCGGCTTATAAATTTATTACATAGGATACTGATATTTTTGGTAAAGGTGTTAGATCACAAATTTAGAATCATATATTCTCATATCTGTGAGATCATACATGTCATTCTCTTTTCTTTCTTAGATTTAATAGCAAAAAAAGCTTTTAAGATAGGAATAAAGTAAATTATAGAAATGTATGTCACCCTGACAACTCTTGGTATTAAACATGAAGCTAAGCCAAACATAGACTTTTAGAAATGATTGTCATTGAGATAAAGATTTCTCCTGTTCTTTCATATCCTAATAAAACATTACCTCAGGGAGGAGTTGCAAATTTCTTCCTCTTCTGGCTGAATTCAGCCAGCATATGCATTTCATGTGGCCCAGACACACTTTTATTTTTCAGTTTTTAATAACTTGGTCTAATTTTGGAATATGAAGTGCTTTTACATTCAAAACCTGCATTCCAGCTTCTCTTGAAAGTTAGAAGATCTGGCAATACCAAGCCCCTAATATCAGTGGCCACCAATCAGCTGGAGTCATGCCAATATGGGGTCCTGCAGCCCAGCACCATCTCTCTGAAACAAAAATTTGCCATTTATCATCTCACTTGCCCTAATTCAAATTATACTTTTCGGTAGCCAATGTCTTTCCAAAGGAAAATGTGGATAAAATAAGAAAGCTTTATAGTTTAAAAAAATCGAAGACTGTATTTTTGTGTGGTGATGAAAAATGTGCCTGTGTTTAACATATAATGTATGCCTATGTCTTCCACCTGGACTCTTCACTCACCTTACCTGTCTGTCCCTTGTGTGCATTTACATTTTAACCCTTGTGGCATTTTTTTTTTCCTTGTTGGAATGTTAATCTCTCTCGTAAATTCCTAAAGCAGTTCTCATGAAACCAAACTGTCTAATTTGTATTGAACAATGTACATGCCTCTCCCTCTTAATAGACTAAAAAATTTTTCAGGGCAAGTCTCATATATTCTTCAGTTTTGTCGTCCCAAACACATTGGGTATAATGCTATTAGATAAGCTTCAACTTTTTTTTTTTTTTTTTCAGAATAATCGAATGTGTGAAAATCAAATTGGTTAACAAACACTACCTTCATTTAAAAGAAAAGGTGCCTTAAAATATTATTACCCAAAATATTATAAAATCTGGAAGAACTGGTTTGACTACTATTGGACTTAATAACCACATCTCTTCCTTCTATAAACACAATAAATGAAAGTGTTATGCATAAACCTCCTTTACTCTAGTTTGTCTGGCCACTATGCCTTTTGATCAAGGCTCTGCTTTTTATTTACCAAACATGTCATAATTCGCAAGTGGAATCAGATGTAGAATGGCATTCTCTAGGGTCTTTTCACCCTAGATGAGACAAACATTTAACGACTATTGTATTTTTTACAAGTAATTTTACTTCTACTTATATTTGAATTGGAGGCTTATTTGTTAATTAACCCAGAGTTATTTAGAAAAGTCATTTAATTTGTAATCGGTTATATGTAAGAATGATGTTCTAGTAACGAACTTCATTAACTAACATCTTAAATAGCTAAAATTTCCCAAAATTCAAAGAGTAACTTTAATAGATAAAACTGTGACTAAAACTTTACATATGACATCATAAAAAGTATTCTTTAGAGAGCTGTCTACATGGGGCTACAGTGATAAATGTCCTAAAATTATTTTTATTGGTTCCTCTTACATGTTTGTAAAATTTATTTTGCTAAAGACAATATTAATTATACATAAAACTGTATGATAATAATCTGGACTGTAAAAGTTGCTGATGAAGTTACTTCTATATGCTAGATACCGTAAAAAGATTTTACGGGTATAATTCAAATGTTCACAACAACCTTCACTGTACTGATGAGTAAAATGAAATACCTAAACATTACGTAACTTGTTCAAGATCACCCTTCTAGTAAGTAGCAGAGCCTGATTTTCACCCAGTATTGGTAGCTTCTGGGCTTGTGTATTTATTAGGGCATAATTTATAATACTGCCTCTGTTTATGGCAATTACTTGTGAACTAATTTGGAGTTTTAATAGTTAATTTTGTTAACTATGCTAATTTGCTAATTTTGCTAATAGTTAATTTTGCTAATTTTGTTAATTATGCATAGTATGTATTTATGCATAGTTTATTTAAAAAGTGGGCGTATCTTAGCACATCTCATAATGGCTACAGTGCATGCTACCTACTCTGTGTAGATCTCATCCTTTTTACAGTTGGCCCTTTTGTATGTTTTAGGTTCCAACTTAGATATTACCTCCTACCCTTATTGATTTTGCACTTCTAAATTTATCTAATTTCATCTTTGTTTATGTGCTTTGTATGTGCCTATTAGTTCTTTCTCAAATTAGAGAATAAATGTCAGAATGGTGGAAGGCATTTCCATTGCATTCATTCAGGCATATCCATTACCTTTCATAGGTACTGGCACTAAGAAATGTGTTGCATAAAGAATTTTCAATGAGTTGTAATCATTTTATACTAAAATATAGAAGTTTGGTAGTTGAAATGGGTAAAAGACTAATAAGAGATGAATTGGAGAGAAAGCCAAAAAGCCAAATGTATTTCATAGAGTCTTTTATGCTCTAAGTAATTTCATCAACACCTTTTAGTGCCTTCCAAAGCATTTTTCTTAGACATTTCAATCAAAAAAATTTTGAGTATACCTTCCAAATTAAACATACTCATCTTTTTAAAATATAATTTCCCTTCCATGGCTGCTTCCCTTGTATAAGCTACTCTGAATCCACTACAATTACTTTCTACTCATCATTCCTTGAAACAGTGGATATGCTCACACCTTGGTACTGTGCATGGGCTGCTGCCTCCGTCTGGATTGCTATTCTCTCAATTATCCACATGGAGCACTCTCGCAACTTCTTCAGGTCTGTGCTTAAATGTCATCTCAGGACTACTCAGAACACACTATCTAAATCACAACACAATCCCCCCAAATTCTCTATATCTTTTCCTGTGCTCTACATATTTTCCATACCATTTTTGACCTTCCACTATATTTCAGTGCATTACATTCATGTCAAGCAAGTATTTACTCTTCTCCTCCTTCTATGTTAAAGAGGGTTTATACCACCCTGAACACAACATTTGATTCAGCCAATGGAATGTGAAAGAATTAAAGCAGAGCCTAAAAAGGAGCCTCTGAATTTTGGTTTGCCTCTGAGGTTCCTGGGATGCATAATTGTATTTTGAAGAGTATCTAAAATCTCAACAGAAATTAAAATTTTCATTTATTATTAACATCTAAAGATGTCAAAATAATTCTAAATCTGATTGTGAAGACTAACACATAAAAACAACTGGAAAATTCAGAATGGCTGAATAATGGTTGTGATAACCTATTTTAATAAACATTAAACGTATTATTATAAAGATACTATATATGAAACACTGGCACTGGCATATGAATGGGGAAAAATTTCATGAAAGAAAAAAACATAGCCAGGGAAACAGACCTTAGAAAATGTTGTGGATTTCTCTATCCTTTCCCTTGACTGTGCCATGAACTCATAATGAGTTGGCAGGAAGAAAGAGTGAGGAAAAAAAAAACAAAACACAAGTCTTTGACAGGTGCTAAAAGCCCAATACAAACTGAAAGAATCAAAATCAGAATGAGCTTCCAATGTTTACTTAACCACTTTCCTTTTAGCTTGATTCATGGACACTAGGTTTATTGTCACTATTTGTAAAAATATTACTGAGAGAAACTACAGATTAGAACCCTACTTATTTTTTTTTCAAGTTCTGTCAGTCTTGTTTTCTTTAACCATACACAACCTCTCACCTCAATCCTTTCTCCAACATAGAGATTGTAAGTTCATGTGTCTTGTTAGTGCATCTTTTGAATATAAGTGATAATGCTCATTTAAAAGTCGATACCAAGCAGCGGAAGCCCTATAACCAGATAAAGGACATATTCTATTTACACAGTTGGTACCCTGAGAATTCCTCTGCCTTATTCTTTTTCTTCATCTTCGTGATCATCAGCTCCCTTCACAGGTATCTCTTTCCTATTATTTCGATGTCTCATGTAAATAATTCACTGTATTAGTTTTCTGTTGCTGCCTTAACAAATTACCACAAATTTTTAGCAGCTTAAGCATCACAAAGTTATCTTGCACTTAGTAGGCCAGAAGTACCACATGGATTTTGAGGTGTCTACAGGGCTGTGTGCTTTTCTGGTTGTTCTATGGGAGAATCTATTTCCTTGCCTTTTCTAGGTACTAGGGGCTATCCACATTCCTGAGTTTGTGATCTCCTTCTCCTGTCTTCAAAGCCAGCAAAATTGCATTTCCTGGACCCTTCTTTCATTGTCACATCTAACTCTAACCTCAGCCAGGTTCTCACTTTTACAAACTCATTTATATGAATAGACTGGTTGTACCCATTCTAATAATCTCCATTTCAAAATCCATATTTCTATTCACATCTGCAATGAACCTTTGACTCTTTTGCCCTGTGAGGTAATATATACCTAATTTCCGGAGATTTGTGCTTGAACATCTTTAGGGGTTTATTATTCTGGCCCCCACATTTACCATATCTTCTCCCAAGTATAGAAATTTACTATGTGAGATCTGAAGCAATGTAAAATACAGATGCAGAATTCCACATATACATAAAATACTTTGATCTAATTCAACCTGTGTATTTATTAATAATCTCATAAATTTCTATATTTTAGTATGCCAAATTTTATTCTGATCAATATACAGTCAGTATAACTTAATAAAACACTAATATTTTGCAATAAAGGCAGAAATTGCTCAACTGATGTTATAAAAATGGATTATTTGAAAACACACACATTTATATCCTCATTTTAGGACTCATTAGAATGAATGAAGATGTAAATTGAAATAAAATGATCAAAGGGAAGCCTGGCTGCATCTGGCTCTCTGCTTTGGAAGCTCAGGGATTCCCTTCTTACCATTTTCAAGGATAATCAGTCCCTCAGGGACTATCTTATGTTAACTAAACAGTGAAGACAGAAGGAAAAAACGGATTGCAATTTTATTAATTACAGTGAGAATAAAGTTGTCACAAGACCTGAAATTCAGAACTTATGTCAGATCAAGCAGCAGATCTTCATACTATAGTTCTGCTACATGGAAATCATATTACTATCAGTAGCTACTTTGTTGAGATAACTTAAGAAATAATTTTCCCAGTGGCATAATATTCATACACTGCATAAGCAACCTTTTTCATTTTACTGTAAGAGACCCACCTGGGATTCCCAATACCAAAATAGGTGAGTTTAAAATGAGAAAAAGAAGCTTGAAAATAATGAAGAGCATTGGCCCCAAAGTGTCATATATCCCTTCAGCTCACATTTCATTCAGTGAAAAATATACAAATAGTCATACTCAGATGTAAGGAGATGGGAGTGAGACAATTAGACCTTAGATAGGCAGCTACTTCCAGTGACATGTGTATACCTTGGAAAGGGGAACATTGATTTTGGTACTGAATTAGCACCCCAACTATATGGATATGTAAGTAAAGAGGGAAATAGATAAATGATTTTTAAAAATGTAAAGCATATATTTACATATAATATTTTAATGAAAATATATTTATTTGCTTCAAAGTAAAACAAGCACAAGTAATTGAAGTGAAACTAAAGGATATGCTGAATTCAAGGTAAATATTTTTAATCTACAGTAGACATTACATTGAAAATAAATCTTTAAATATATTTATAAAAGATTATGGAAGGCTGGGCTTGGTGACTCATGCCTGTAATCCCAGCACTTTGGGAGGCCGAGGTGGGCAGATCACCTGAGGTCAGGGGATTGAGACCAGCCTGGCCAACATGGTGAAACCCTGTCTCTACTAAAAATACAAAAAATTGGCCAGCATGGTTGCATGTTCCTATAATCCCAGCTACTCGGGAGGCTGAGGCAGGAGAATCGCTTGAACCTGGGAAGCAGAGGTTGCAGTGAGCCAAGATCGCACCACTGCACCCCAGCCTGGGTGACAGAATGAGACTCTGTCTCAAACAAACAAACAAAAAAAGGTTATGGAAAACATTAAGAGGTTGGAGTCATTTTTAACATTGTTTTAATTTAAAACTACATTGATTGACTCACCTATAGAAAATGATATTAGTATAGTTACATATCCACCTACTTCCCTTTCCTCCACCTTCTGTATTTTTGCTAATGATACTATATTATTAATTTAGTTTGTTGTGGCTGTAGCCTTTAAATTATGGATTATAAACTCAATGTATACAGCAATTTCATTTTGATTCCACACTTAAATGTAATGTTTTTATTCCTTCTTTAACAGGATTCTTCATTTCTGAGTGCTTTATTTGACCAAGTTCTTGGCGTTTGGATTTCATTGCTCAGTAACTTTCTTCCAGAAAGACTTAAAAAAAAACAGTGCTGTTTGATTTCTTGCATCTTTGAAGTTGCCTTCATATAGAAGTTCAAGATGTCAAAACATATTCCCTCTGTTACTATGGGAGATTGTATTAGCAATTGTTTGTTGCCCTTGCCTCTAAGAAAAGAGTATTTCCAAGCCCCAGTGACATACTTGACCATGTTACTCACCAATGTAATTGACTGGAAACATCTTGGCACACATCTGAGCATTAATTTTAAGAGCTCTCTCTTGTTTCTGTCACAGTTCTTTTACAACTACCACGATTCTAATATATTCTAAATTAGGACTACTTCTTGAGCTTGGATTCTGGATAAAGAGGACATAAGTCAGAGTCTAAGCCACGTTGAGTAGAACATTTAAAGTGCTTGAGAAATAAGTCTTTGTTTTTGAAGTGCTTATTAAGATTTAAACAAGAAAAAGTACTTATGGGAAATGCAAATGGAAATAGGGAGTATATGAGATTCATATTCCATTGAATGTATTTGAAGGTAGCTCCTGCACCCTCTTTTATATTGATTTTCCTTTCATCTGGGGGATAAGAGGCTCTTCATTTGGTGGACTCTTACTTTTTAAGTAAATAGCTGTTTGTATCTGAGTCTGGTAATTAAACTAGAGTTCTTATGAAATTTTACTGCACCTAATAACATTGCTACTATATGTATAAGTTGTAATAGAAAGATATACACAATGAAATTGATATTTGAAGCTATTCCTGAATACTCTGTCTGTAGATACTGCACAACCTACATGCTTTATGTGCATTTATTTTCTTTTTCAGGTCTTAAATTCAAACTCACTATTCAACAGAAGCAATGTAGAAGGACAAATAGGTTACATGACATGAAAGGTATATCAAGAATGAGAAATGTAAGTTACCATGAGATCTTTTATTGTGAGTCTTTGATGACAAAGTGTTTCCAAGTCTCTGTCTGAAGACCCATTCATTTGAAATATTCACTCATCTGAAATATTTGTGTAGAGAACTAAATGCTCTCTCCTGTCTTTTTAGATCCCAAATGTGTATCACCAGATAATTGTCTTGAATTTTAAAAGATTTTTTTTTGTTTACCTGAATTCAAAAAATTTTTCAATTATTTCACCTTTTAAATGAAGTAGCATTAAATGTCTTTTTATCCCCACTCCACCGTTAGATAAACAAGTAAAAAAGTTGCAAGACATTAATGCTGAGGGCAAATTTGAATATGCTATTGTGCTTTGAACAACAAAAAAATACCAGGGAAACAAGGACACATCTGCCTTGCTTACCTCCATATGGAATAATCCTGACAACATCTGTTCTGCAGATGGGAGAGGACCAGGTGACTTGGTTTGTGTTTCTATTTCCAGCAATCTGTGTCTGGTTAGATAATAGACAATAAATATTGTGGTCTATGACTGGGCTCAAAGAGTGAATATCATGGGCTTGGTTGTGCTGCTCTCAGCTGACAAGAGAACACTTAATAGAAAATTTAAAGGAGTAAAGGTGAATGAAAGCTAAGGGTAAGACACATGATGGCTTTCTTAGTCAAAACTTCTGGGTCAGTTCAGGTATTTAAACTGTCAAGTACAAACACCTGTAGATACGGGAAACAGGTCTGCTTTCGAAGGGAAGCTCATAAAGTTTGCACAGCATGGTAGAGCCAACATGGAGAAGGAGCTTCATGTAAAGGAAGGTGTGTAAACTAATCACGTGTGAGTTTGTCTCTAATCACACTGAAAGGAGTTAGTTAGCTTGCCTTAGGTAGATAACAAGGGAAGGGTCTCAGATAGCTCCCCACCGCCACCCATGGGTCAGTGCCTCATCCCACCATAACATGAAAAGCAGCCTGGGAAAAAAATTCAAGCTGCAGGCACGCCTAAGGGAACTAGCACAGGGTGTTGTGCCTGGAGACATGCCCATAGCAGTACAGACAGAAAAACCTCTGGGCCATTTGGAAAAAAACTTGCACAAACCTCCAGCTCACTCAGATAAGGGAACAAGGCCTGGCATAGTAATGCCTTTGTCCTTTGTATAGTCAGTGTGCTCCCAGGAATACTTTCATCTTTTGTGGGCATGGACACGGTGGGCTCTGCTGGATTCCGGTGGGGACTCTACTTTCCTTTATTAGGACTATAAACCCAGCATCTATGAATCATCACCTCAGCCCCTGATTGGTCCCGGGCCAAGCTTTCTCTTCAGCTTCTGATACGACCTGAGCCAAGCTAAGCAGCATCTATGAATCATCATTTCAGCTACTGATTGGTCCAAGGCCAAGGTCCAGTGCCAAGCTGAGTCACGTGTTTGCCAAGACAGCTCGCAGACTAAGCACATTCCTTCCCCTTACCAGTCCATAAAAACCCTGGACCCCAACCTCATAATGGGTATTCCCACTGGGGACCCACTCTCTGCGGGCAGAGAGCTTTCTTCTTTTGCTTATTAAACTTTCGCTCTAACCTTACCTTTGTGTCCGTGCTCCTTAATAGTCTTGGAAGTAGGACAAGAACTCGGGCTTCATCTCAGACAATGAAAGACTGTTTCAATACTTGTAATGTTCAGTCTTTTTTTTTTTTCTTTTTAGTCACCTGCCTTTTTGCCAGTCATACTAAGTTGTATAACAGTTCTTTGTCATAACATAACCCATAAACATCTCTGGAGGTTTGCAGGGGCACATGTCAATGCACAATATCTGAAAATAAAATAGATGTTTGAGATGCCATTTTAATTTTTAACCTTCCAAAATCTTACACACACACACACACACACACACTCACACACGTCAATAAGGAAATGCAAATGACTTGGCCACTAATCTGCTTCTGCTAATTAGACTCTGCTTAATTGATCCAATACTACTTTCTATTAAGAAAACTAAGAAATATTTTATATTTTGAAACATCCACTGGATATTAGCGTATTTCTTCAGTTTTTATTTTATGCGGATTTTCTGATTTGTTAAAATGTCACTGGTTTATTTTTCTCTGAGGGATTTTGATCTGTGTCTTTGAAGGCCTTCTCTAATCTTCCACTTTTTGGATAGGTGATATTTGAATTAATGTTACTTTCCTGAACCCTGAGTCCATCATTGTAAAGGGTCTTTAATTCAATCCTTACAACTACAAAAATTAAAAAATTTCAAGTCTTGCAAGGAGCTTCTTCCTTTCTGTAGGCTCCCAAACTCTGTAGGAATTAGATTTTAAAATATATATGTCTAGCAAAGATGGTAAAGAAAAAATAGAATCATCAGTATTTTCAGATGAGATGTTTGTATTACTAGAATAGTCAAGAAAATTAGCCAGAGAATTGCCTGCTCAAAAATGAGATTCTAAAATAAATCCTCAAAACAAACTCTGCTCATACTAGTGCCAGACAGCAAATAAATAAATAAATAATAAATTTCAGAAAAAAATGCTATTTGAAATAGTAATACAGAGCATTAAATACTTGCATATTTTTGACTTGAGACACAAAAGACAAGGAAAATTATAAAACTCTGTTAAGAGAAATAAAAAATAATAACTACTTGAATAAATGGAGTGATGCTCCCTACTTCAAAAATAAATTTCCAACATCCTCTGAGAGAAAGAGGAGGAGGCAAGGGAACTGAGAATTACAAGGGTCATGGGGATGTGCCCATGGGTTCAGAAAGGGCAGTTGAAGGTGTAGAGCTGGTTCATGTGGTACAGACGAAAATATATATGACTTTGACTTACAAATTAATCCAGTATCTATTAAAGCCTATTGGAACATTTCCTAGATCCTGACAAGTACAGAGTAAAACTCATCTGGAGGAATAGGGAATAATAAATACTCTTTTAAAGAAATTGGGTAGTTCTATCGTACTAGATTGGGAATTCTAAAGCTGTAATTATTAAAATGTAAGGACTTGTATCACTGGGCTGGCATACTCTACAGAAACCATTCAAATTCCTAAAGAAATGTAGTAAGTGACCTATGAGAGGCAATAAAAACATACTATTCTTAAATGACAACTTAAAATTATTTAAAGTCCTGGTGACACAAATTTTTAAAATAAATAAATAAAATATATCTGTCCAACTTTAAGCAGTTGTTACCAACAATGTATAAGATGTTACTATTAGCAGAGCTTTTTATATGGTCTAAGCAAACTTCTATTTTTTGCAAAGTTATGCTTATATGCGATAATTAAAAATGCCCTTTATTAATAAATTCATTTTTCTTAATCAATTTGTGCACTCTTTTGCAATAAGATCTGGAAATGTAAGAGGCACTAGGGAAATTTAATGTCTATACCTAAGAGAAACTAGAAAAGTGTAGGATGTTGAAGTGTTTTTATAAACTTGTTTTTAATCTTACATTAGGGAATATGAGTACACACTTGGGAAGCTCAGTAGACAGGTAAATATGTCATACGATGGTGTGCTTTTGCATTCAGCATGATTGCTTGGGGGATTAAGACTATTTTGAAGCACATAAAGACATCATTATATCTAATCCTGGACAATTTCTAAAAAAAATGACCATTATTTGTGGTTCAGATGCTCACTCTAAGCAATAAAATTAAATTTTAAAACTTCTAGATTGTTGAAATAAATGAGTTTTTTTCTTTCTCTTTTTCTTGTTTGCTTTTTATTGTTTTACTCTCCATGGCCAAGTATCCTTCTGAAATCTCAGTTGATTCTCATTACCTTAAATTGAGAATAATTTTATCTTGTCTTTAACTTTCCACACATTATTCCTTCAGCATTCGATAAGGGCTACTGTAAAAACTATAGGTGGCAAGCGCATGAATCAAATAGACAAGTAGGGTGACTATAGTTCACAGTCATTTGTTGCCTATTTCCGAATATCTAGAAGAGAATGATTTCAATGTTTCTAACATTAAAAAGATAAATACTTGAGGTGATGGATATCTCAATTACGCTGCTTTGATCTTTACAAGTTATATGAAAGTATATTAAATTATCACATGTATCCCCAAATATGTACATTTATCATGTATCAACATAAAAAATTAAATCAAGAAAGTTATGACATCAAAGGAAATGAGGTGGTTTTGTATCTCCTGAAATCCAAAAGCAGTTTACAGCTTTATCTGCTGTAGCACCCTGAATTTGATCACTTAATTACAATGCAGTGTTCTTGTAACAGGTACATTAACCAAGAGAAAAAGGAGTTTGAGTAGTGTTTATCCAAAACTTTAGAGGGTAATTAAAATGAGTGAGTCACCATAAATCATTCTAACCCTAAAGTCGCTCAGACCTGACATATTAACCGAGTGGCAGGAAAAACAGTCTGTCTCCAAAGAGACTTTTCCTCTTCTCTTTAGGTTTTCTATCTACATTTACATTCTCACTTTTACCTGTCAATTCAAATCAATTAGATATAAATTATAAATGGAACTGTTTTTGTGTTTTGCTCCCAAGAAAGTCTGAGCGTGATTTAAAACATGGTAATTGCATGCTATGCTCTGTAATAAAATCGGTTTGAACACTAAATTGACGTGTATTTTCTAAATAAAGTTTTTAGACAGAGGAAAATGTTTTCTTCTTCCTCTAATAAAATTTTCTTAATTTTTCAATAAGATTCTTCCAATTATTGTTCTTCAATTTTATTTGTACAATGAGGAATGGAGTTGCACATATTCAGAAAAATCTATAAATAATAATTTAGCAATTTCTTTTGGAGGTATAGTTCTAATAATGAATTAGGAAACAAAATATTGATATATTATCTGATCCACACTCTTTAATAATGTAACTATTTTACACTTGAGATTTTCATTGACCCCTTTTTAGAAAGATAAAGTATTTATTTTGTTTGTAATGAACACAGAAATTTAGAATGATATTCCAAATAATTAAACATTTCCTTCTTACAGTTGAACTTACTGTTCAGCTGTAAGTTTTTGTATCTGTGACTTCCATTAGATGATTTGCAACCATGCATTAGATGGTTTGCAATATTTAAATAAATGTACAATATTTGGAATATTTTATGCTACTTTTTAAAATTTTTTACAAGGATTATTTAAACAATGATTGACAAATGATAGTAATGGATGCCATTCCACATTTTTTGGAGTAGATTGTCAAGGCAGACTTAGAGCAAGTACAGCAAACCAGATACCAACATTTTAGAGCTAAATGGTACATTACTGAACCAGAATCTTACTTTTCAACAGAGTAATACAATGGCCAGATAATTTAATAATTTTATTCAAAATCATCAAGCTTTATTATATCTCAGGTTTCTTACCTCTTACTATTTACCAAGGATGAAAACATTTAGCTGCTTGGCTTTAACACCCATTTGCAAACTAGAAATAGCATCCATGTTCCTAATAATATGTTTTCTCTTCTCATGCCTTCTATACATTAGGTAAGTCAATCATTTGTCAGGGATCCTCCAATTTATAAACAACATTATAACCTGTAAGATGATTCCAGTGATGTGTAACACCTACCTCTCTAGGACCTGAAAAATAAAAAATAAAAAAAACCTTACTGATTAAAGAGACAAAAATAGAAGATGTTTAAATAGCATAGCCATAGTCTTCAAAATTTTCATGTTTATTTTTCCTACTTTAAAGAATGCCTTAACAAAGACTAAAAAAACTAGTGTCCAGCAGAGTAAGATTATTTCATATAAAATATTCTAACCTCTGGTGAATACCTGCCCTCCCAAATAGTATCTAATAAACTAAGATAGTTTGGCTAGAAGCCCAGTGTTTAGTATAAGAGGATTTAACCTGACGTGATCTCTTTTTGATCTCAAAAAATGTTTTACTGAATTATCTATAAGACATAGTGAGTACTTTCCAAGTCGTAGACATTTGTAAAAGAACTGTTCATGTATTAGCTCATTACATTTTCCTAACAAACTTATTGAGTAAGACTACTATTGTTTCCACTTTACAGATGAGAGAAAACTGAGACACAATTATCTAAGCTCACTTACCACACAGTAGTAACTGTCTTGAACACAGCTAAACTCCATGTATTTGTTGAACAGATAAATTAATAATTTCTGACACTGATTTATCCACCATTTACAATGCTCAACAACAGTTACAAGATCATATGTGATATAAAAGCTTATTAATTGTTGTTGCTTGGGGAAAAATGCGTTTTTCCTTCTTAATAAAACACTAAAAAAAGGAAAAAAGAAAGGTTGTATCCAGTATACCCAGACAAGCTAATCCTTTTTAGAATATCCTAACTTTTGAAGAATGCATATGGAAACTTATAGACAGAGAAATATAGATCTAGATATATAAACAGTTATTCCTATAGATAGATATACATATATGGTTATATGGCAACAGATTTTTATACATTTACATATATATAAAAAAGATATAGATACAGATAGGTTTCAATATATAGATACGGATATTCCAAATAGTTTATATCACTGCCTTAGGCGTGAATAATTCAGAATCCTCTGTTCTCTCTCCCTCTGTGTCCGACACATTTTGTATTGTTGGATAAGAGATTGATTTGGCTGGAGTTAGACAAGCCCAGGTGGTTCTCTGATGCTTATTGTGTGCACATATTGCCTAGCGCCTGCTGAATATTACTTCATTCTCTTCTTTTCTGTAATAGCCCTTTAACCACAAAATTAATAGTATACTCAGAGGTGGACAAATGGAAATTAATCACACATTATTACAAATTGTTATTTCCCTCAGATTGGCTTGAAGGCATTTCTCCATTTTTGGAATCAGAACTGGTACATTTGTCTGGTAACACACGGTCAAGCAGAGTCATCATTCTCTTTTGAATACTAGTGTTGTTAGAATTTCCTTATAAAATATGCATGCCTTTGAGTGGAGAAATTCTGAACACCAAATATAAATGTTATGTCTGTGATTTACTCTTTTTTATGATTATTTTAAAGTAATCCTATTAATATAGAAACATTAGTATAGTATGGGTCCACAGAAGTGAGACTTAACTGTGCTTCAGAACAAAAAGAAAACTTCTATGGAAAATATAACTGGTATTTAGGATGGTGTTTGTGTATGTAATTTACCAAAAATCCACAAAAATATAAGATGTTCAAGAGATTCTGTGTTCGAAATCCCTTCAGCGATTAAGCTAGGTACAATAAAAAAAGAACATACTTAAAATTCAATTGATATAATTTGTTATTTATTAGAAATGAGAATAATATAAATAAAATAATACACTGATATAATTGGCAATAAATTGTATAATTTGTTATTAATCTTTAAAAATATTTAATGAGTTTCCTCTACAATTATTCTGATTGTAAATTTTATTGATATATGAAAACATAAAAGGTCGCTGTTCTTGAGAAAATTTTATTCTAGTGGAAAGATGGGAGTGTATAAGAAGATGAAAAGGAAAATATAGAAATTATAATTTGACCCGGTCAATGCAGCAATGCATTACTAGAGAATTACTAGGAATTTCCTAGACTCTTGAGACTATTATGGCCATAATTATAATTAATCTAAATTATAATTATGAAAATCTAAATTATAATTATGAAAAGAAATTACCAAGAAATGAATGATGTTCAGACAAAGTTAACTAAAATGCCTTATTAACTCTTTCATCAAATTATTAGAAATTTAGGAAGTCATAGCCTCCTAATTTACTTTTGGGTTGCTTCTCTGTGAAATGGATTTTTGTGTCTTTGCTTTCCCTGTGTGCTACTTTTGCTGATTTTAAGTGAAGTTTTGAAAGAAACAAATAAACGTAGTAGTTGTGTGGGTGAATACTAACTTTGTTAATAAATATTTGCATTGCATTCTAGTGTTATGCTAATTTTCATAAACACTAAATACCAAATTATTTGACTAAGTTACTAACCAGTCATCCAGCATGATCCTAATTAGTTTGTGAACTTACCTACAACTGAGATGTAACACTTGGGATGGAAGCACTTGCTGAACCCTGTAATGAGGAGGTATCTGTGTGTTGGCACATCTCCAATATTTAATTAACCTGTCATCTTTTATTATGTCTCTGTAAAGCATCTAAATCTTGTATAAGTTTAACATGCTAAAAATATTTCCAAGCCAAACCTATGATTAATTTAAAGTTAGTCAAATATGGGCACCTTATAACTTTGTAATTTACACTTTTTCAGCTTTGAGATCTGTTTTGTCCCTTTTATGGTAAAAGTTTTTATGAGTCCAACATACGAAACATTCCCTTTTCTATTTGTGTGGCTTTTCTATTTGTAAGATGTGGCTCAGTAGGACTGGTGCTCAGAAGATATAGTTCAGTATCCAAGCAGTAAATTGCTAGGTAACTGCTCCAAAATGACTAGAAAATTATGGAACTATCCTAACTTCAACCTACCACGATAACAAACAATAGCTTTGCTTTTTGACACAATTTTAAACTGTAAATTTACCACCATTCATATGGAATTGTTTGCCTTTGTTTTTAGTGTATTTTGTTTAGGACAGTGGTAAGAGTGAGGTGCCGCCACAAATTAGTATAATGTTTCAGTGTTTCAGAGTGTTTTTGCAAACCAAAATAAATGATACAGTAAGTGAATTTACAATACAAATTACTTGGTTCTAAAAAATATTACCTAAGTATATATAATTTATAACATTTCTGTATTTTCTAGATAATAATGAACAACTCTGTTGGGTCCTCAGTAAAACAAATCTATTAATGATCAGTTTCACTGGCCTTTCTGAGATGTATAAATTCTCAGCAGATGTTCAAGGTCCTGCAGGTTGAGGCCAAATGGGTGAATAATAAATATTTGAAGGTAAATAAATGCAAGAATCAATAACTAATGCATATTCAGGGTTTACACATACTCCAGGAACTGACTAATTCACACTAGATTTATTTCACATAAATGATGGACTCTGCTAATATTAGAGGTAGAGATCTCACTTTTTTATAGGTATGCAGGAATAGAAAAGTAACATGGAGCAAATCCAAGAGTTATGCTCAAAACGTGTGTAGCCGTATTACAACGGTTCCTCACTTTAAAACAATAGATCTCAAAAGTAGACACACATGCCAGTAAATTATGGCTGACCAGAGTGCAATCAACACAGCAATTTTGACTGGAAATTATAATAAAATTTTAATACAAATAATAGAGTTTATGGGCTGGGTGTGGTGGCTCCTACCTGTATTCTCAGCAGTTCAGGAAGCTGAAGCGGGAGGATCACTTGAGCTCAGGAGTTTGAGACCTTCCTGGGCAACATGTGGATACCCTGTCTCTACAAAAATAAAAATAAAGATAAATTAGTTGAGTGTGGTGAGCGTCTGTGGTCCAAATTGCTTGGGAGGATGAAGTGGGAGCATTGCTTGAGCCCAGGAGGTCAAGGCTACAGTGAGATATGTTCTGCCACTGTACTCAAACCTGTGCCACAGAGTGAGACACTGTCTCGAAAAAAGAAAAAAAAGTGAGTTTATCAGATTCCCTAGACTAAATCCATTATTTATGATTCCTCCTGTAATATTGACCTAGCGTTCCCCAATTTTGGTTCCAATTAAACATTTCTCAGAAAACAATTATTTTTGTCTTTTAAATGTAGCCCTTTTTAATTCAATATATTATTGAAGAATAAATAGTATTTGAGATTTTATCTTAGATTTTGCGTTTCTTATGTGTCAGGTCATGGAGGCATAATAAAATGCATGTTTAATATAACCCTCGGTTAATCAAGATAATATCTGAGAACAAAAAATATGTATAATTTAGAAAAAAATCAACTATTTTGAACATGATCCGGTGTAATGTTATTTGACGACTGGTGATAATCTGAATTTGGAAATTCCTTTCAAAATGCCAAGCATAATATTCACAAGGAAATATCCATATCTGTATCTATCTTTATCTATATGCATGCAGACACATGGGTTGAAACTACTTTAGAACAAAATATTTTTGTCTTAAAATACTTGAATGATTTAAAAATAGCACTGTCTTTACAGTGCCGTCTCAATGCAAATTGTTATTTGAAAGATGAGCAAGCCATCCTAACTTACTTCTAGTCAATAGAGATTGAATGCTTTGGCCGAGCACCAAGATACTTGACTTTGGTATCAAGGCACTTATGACTGCGGTGCCAAGATTATTGGCTCTTGGCACCTCACAATTTAATCCCTTCCAGGGAACTGCCTTCAGTGAAAGGTGAAAGGGAGCACAAGTCCAACGACCCTTCAGAAGTGAGAGGAAAAGGCTCAGGCTCATGCTTTAATCTCAGACAATTCTAATGGTCCAGCTCAACTCCAGAATTCCCTGTGAGATAGTCTGAGGTCTTTGTGGGAACTGCATTGCAGTACTCTTTCCTCTCTGTAATCCTATTTCCTTCCGTCACTCCTCACAGAGGTTATTTTTGAGAGTAGCCTCCACAGTCTTTCTGCATGCAAATCTCTGTCTCAGAGTGTGTCCTCAGGGAGCCCAACCTAAAACATCTGTCTTCTGTGTTGGAATAGAAAAATAGAAGTAGATGTAGAAGCCGATATCTGATTCTCAGACAGAGCATTTCTTACTGGGGAAATGAGTGTGAGGAGAAATGCTGCATTTTTTCCTCAGGCAGAACGATTAAGTTAGAGACAACCATAGAAACAATAGGTAGAATTACTTTATTGCAATCCATAATAATAAGAATGTAAATCAGTGTTCTGAAAGGAACAAAATGTGAGGTAAATGAAGAGATTTTAATGTACCAAATTAAAAGCTTGGTGCAGAAATTCTCCATGTTCATGTGGCTGAGCACCTGGAAGCAAAGTGTTCTTTGCTGAACACCAGGAAATATTGGCATATTGAATTTTATCATTCAGAGTAGAAATCATTTTTACCAGCAGAAAGTGCCAATATTGCATAAAGGCAAATGGAAATCACAATTGGTTTAACAGAATGCTCTATAATTTTGAACGTGCTTTCAGTCTTTCTGTTAGTGTTTGTTACTCTGTCATTCATTATGCAGTTGCAAGCTTTCATAGCAGATGGCAAAAGGTTAAGAAAAAATAATAGAACTTAAAATTTAGGAAATGTTATATTTTATTTTATTTTCCTCTAGTGAACTTAGAAAAATACTCCGGAGTATAAATTTAATAGCAGAACATATATATAGAGTAGAAGCATAGTATGAGAGTCCATGGCTTAGTATGTGCAAGCTTTCAAGTAAGAAAAAACAGAGGATCGCTTGGATGTAAAATGCATATATATATTACATACATATGTATGTATGTATACAATGCATAAAGTGCATATTGTGAGGGAGGTACCTTCAATTTTATGGAGTCCATCCCAATTACTGATAGAGTAGATGTAATATATATGTGCATTTTCAAATCTTTCTGATTGTTTTTAACCATACTAATTATTTTCAGACAATTACATTTCTGTATATTGTATAATAGAACAGTTATACAATCAATCTGTATAAATAATCTGTAAACAAACAAGGGCTTTTTTTCTAAAGAAATAATTAACCATAGCAGGAAATGTCCTCAGAGAAAATGCTGATTAAAAAAAAAACAGAAAGAAAAAATTAGTCAGAAAAAGAACATATTAATGTGTTTTTAATTGTTTAAATACAAATTTTGTCTTTCACTATTTTATTAATACTTAAATATACTGTAATAGAAGGATAATGCTCTATTAATTGCATTGTGATATGTCAGGTGAACACAGTAACGATTTATTTATTTATTTATTTATTTATTTTATTTTATTTTATTTTATTTTTTTTGAGATGGAGTCTCGCTCTGTCACCCAGGCTGTAGTGCAGTGGCTGGATCTCAGCTCACTGCAACATCCGCCTCCTGGGCTCAAGCAATTCTGCTGCCTCAGCCTCTCAAGTGGCTGAGATTACAGGCACCTGCCACCATGCCTGGCTAATTTTTGTATTTTTAGTAGAGATGGGGTTTCACCATGTTGGCCAGGCTGGTCTCAAACTCCCGACCTCAAGTGATCCTCCCTCCTCAGCCTCCCAAAGTGCTGGGATTGCAGGCACGAGCCATCACACCCAGCCAATTTATAATTTTAATGGTAGTAACAGAAACTTTTGGTAGTCTTAAGCCAGACTAAAAAAAATACCTTTTCTGTATGTAATACTGGCATTCCTTAAATATTGCCTATAAAATACTGTAATTTCTTTAAAAATAAGTATCTTGGTTCATCTCCTTCTAGTGAATTACTTTTGCTATTGAAACCATCAGTATATTCAGTAGCTATACTATTCAAGGTACTTTTAAGTGAAAATATATATTTTTTAATTTTTACTAAATTTGTCTTAGAGGTTATGAATTTAATGTTATTCAGTCTTAATGTTATATTTTATTTTATTTTAGTGAAAAGCTCTTATTTTTCTTTTAAGTAAAGCAAAAGAAAATATTCATGAAGGACCTAAATGGAGAAAATTTACATATGAATCAGAAGCTACTAAAAATAACACTTAAAGGCAACATTTTCAGAAATATTCTTCTGTTTATGTAGCATATTGAAAAGATACAAATTGACAAAGAGAAAGAACATATATACATAACAAATATCAGAGCAGAAACCATTTTTATTACCACACTAAACTCTAAAATACTTCAATTTGCTATAGCTTTTGTATTGCTTTTCCACCTGTATTCATTTTAGAATATATTATGACTATTTACTTAAACCAAGAATACTACTTCACCAAAATAACATACAGAATGGAGCTTTTAAGACTCATTTTATGAAACATTAATGTGTTCTACAGAGTGATTCATATACACTAAAAAAGAGGAATTATTTTTGAAACTGTAACAATTATAAACTATTATATTCTATTAAATGATATTATAAAGTTATAGACCCATTATAAGGAAGGGAATTAGGAGGAACCTGGGTTTTCTGAGAAAGTTGAAATTATTCAGTGAAAGTCCTATGGAGACACTTCTGAAACTGAGTAAAATAACATCTATGCGTTAGACTGTTAAGGGGCTTATGCAGGGTAAACTGCGGATACAAAAATTAGCTAATTCTACAAAGCATAAGAGCTATGTTTTGCCTGTAATCTGGATTATTTCTCTTCCTGAAAAAAGTATTAAAAATTGAATAAGGATCCCCATAATGTTAGACCACATAAGGCGTGGTTACATTATTCCTTTAGCAGTTACTTTTAAAAAATTATATGCAATTAATTTGTCAGAGCCATTTATTTTATGTTAGTTAAATGCCTAGACACTTCTTCTTGTGTAAGATGACTACCAGCATTAGTTCAACTCCATTCTAGAAGACTGCAATACGGTGTTTATTACTTATGTAAATTCAGTTAATTATACACCAACTCAGTTATTTATTGCATTTCAATTAGCATCCTTGTAATAGTCAGTAACTCTTTAATTAACTCACAAGAATAAGAGATGTCTTGTTAAGTGTAAATTAAATAGATTTAAATAGACAATAGATTGCAAATGGTACATTACTGCTAATGCTATAGAAAACTGTTGCTGGAAGTTCTAAACGTACTCAGTACCATCTGCCTTCATCTGGGCAAGAAGATAATTCCACTTTTTTTAGAATTCTTTTTAGGCCAAAGATAAGACCAACGCAAAACATAAGTATGGCAAGTTTCTGTTTTGAGTGGGTTAAATGTGATTTAGAGTTTTGTCTTATTGTCAATAAAAAATTCTAACAGTGTAAAGAAATGTAAAAGAAAAGTCTACTTCAGTGTGGAATTACTTCTCAAATGAATTTGTTAAAAGCCGTAAAAATAATCCATGACCGCTGATTTATTTGCCCAGGGTAGAAAGGAGCAAAATACTACAGCTCTTCCCTAAGTGCTCCCTTGTGACCTAACAAGAAAATTAATTAGCCGAGCACCACTATGTGGCAACAACATGACTACGGGGAGCCTGAATGTCAATGGGCTGACACTATAACCCAGTTTTGTTAGCATTAACGTTTCTACTTTAGCCAGTTTATTTCTCAGAGGTGAAATAAAGGCTTAGCTTAGCTGTAGAGACAATCTACTTTCACTTAATAGCAGATTTCATTCCTTGTGAAGGGAATTCAACAGTATTTCTAGATTCTGTTATTTATATTTGGGGAATGGCAGATTCTGTCACTCTAAACATTAGAAATAGATGGAGTAGGGTCTCATACATACTACTCTGCTATATTCTCCACACTGGGTTGTAGAAGGGAGAAATGGAGAAAAATATTTAAGTTTTGAGGTACTTCTTATTTTAATAGAATAATACAATTTAAAGTTACGTTGCCATAAATTTCTGATATTTTAAATTGAAATATTTGGCCTATTTCAAGATTATAAGAGATTATAAGATTTCAGAAATAACGATAAAATAATAATGCTTTTTTTTTTTTTTTTTTTTTTAGACGGAGTCTCGCTGTCACCCAGGCTGGAGTGCAGTGGTGCGATCTCCGCTCACTGCAGGCTCCGCCCCGCGGGGTTCACAATAATAATGCTTTTAAGGCAACAAGAATATCATCAAAATAACATTCTTATTATTATTTGGGTTTGTTATTTTTAATTGGCATATACTAATTTTACATATTTATGCAATAGAGTGTGTTGTGTATACAAGATGTAGTGATAAAATCTGTAACTAGCATATATATCACCTCAAACATTCATCATTTGTGTTGAAAACATTCAAAATGCACCATTCTAGCTATTTGAAAATATTCAATAAGCTGTTAATTACAGTTACCTTATGGTGCAGTACAACTTTTTCCTTCTACGTAGCTGTACTTTTGTAGCTATGCTTGTCTGTCCCTGCCTTGTCCTCATGTCTAGTAACATTTTATTCTCTACTTTTGTAAGACAAACTCTTTTAGCTTCCACATATGAGTGAGAACATGTTGTATTTATCTTTCTATGCCTGGCTTATTTCGCTTAACATAATGTTTTCCGAGTTCATCCATGTTGTCATGAATGACACAAGAAAATTAATAGAAAATAATTTTAAAAAACTGCAACCCATTCTCATATTTTTGGCAGCCACCAAATTATATTGGTTTAATTTACATTATCACTAACAACAGAGCACCCTCAGACATTCCCCTTTCCTCCTTTCCCTTTCAACTTTCAAGATACACTGTTTTCCTCCAGGAATGAGTAAACTGGAGTGCATAGTAGAAAAACTTGATTGACAGCAATGTTTTACTGTGAATATCATGTAACATTACTGACTATATTACATCCTTTTCTTTTGATTGTAATTTTTACTCTATATCATTGTAACTTTTCCAGACAGAAATTTTCTATCACTCATTCCTTCAAAGTACTTTTTTAAAAAGAAGTTCTCTGTTGAAATACTATTGAAGAGCTCACTGAGTTTGTAGGTAATTTCTGAACATTTTCTAAGGTAATTAGTCTTGGCAATATCCTGAAATGAAAACACATATTGCTTTTCCCATGAAACTCTTTTTCTAGTGATTCATCTTTCAAACCAACATATCTAATGGTGCAATTCTCCTGTTCTGAAGTGATCGGTCAGAATTTGGGCTTTGGCCTAAACACTCAGCAGTTATATGATCTGGGTAAATTTCTTAATCTTTCCAAACTTCAATTCTTCATTTTCTTCAGGGAAATAATAATTCTTAACATGATAAGTTTTGTATGAGGATTGATTTTTTTTATGAGGATTGTTTGGAAGGTATTTAATACAGTGTCTGATACTTAGTGATTACTAAATAAATGGCAGTTGTACCTATTACAGTATTAAAAGGTTATTTTGTTTCAGAGACAAAAATATTTTGCCAGATGCAAATGAGAAAATATACCCTACTATGTTTTGTTAACTAATAATTATTTTCCAGGTTGAAAGTAAAATTATTTGCACCTTTGTTTTTCCTCAGATTATGTAGTAAAAACAAAATAAAACAAAAAATTTAGTGCTTGTAGAAACTGTTTCTACAAGTTGTGTCATCAGGGATCTTTATAAACTATTCCTATTATTAACATGGCATCTTCAATAACTACCTTAGGGAGTTTAATCCCATTGTTATAGACTGTTATATATCTCCCCCAAACTCATATGCTGAAATCTAATTCTAGGAGGGGCCTTTGGTCAAGAGGATAGAGCCTTCATGAATGATATTAGCATTCTTACAAAAGGGACTCTGGGGAGCCCTCTTGCCCCTTCTGCCATGTGAGAACACAACAAGAACACTGTGTATGAATAAGAAGTAGGCTCTCAACAGACACCAAATCTGCCAATGCCTTGTTCTTTTCAGCCTCCAGAGTTGTGAGAAATAAATTTCTGTTCCTTATAATCCGCATAGTCTATAGTATTTTGTTATAGCAGCCCAAGCAAAGATACCCACTAACTTAAAAAATTATTTTACTTCCTTGATACCAACACTGTTATATATGCATTCCATTTTAGCAAAGCACTCTATAGTAGTAACCTGATTTCCTGGAATGCCTCTACCACTAGAATCTTAAAATCCATTCTCCACTGGACATATTCTGGACTTTCAGCACTCTTCTGAAAGCAACTACCAATCCATTGTCCCACTTTCAACAAGTGAAGTTTTTATCTGCCTTAGCAGAGGCAATTGTGTAATCTTCCAGCCTCCAATAGGCACAGCTTTAAATGTGATTCTCCTCTCACCCCCATCTACTTTTTCAGTTGCAAAGGAAGAGAGTCACCTTAGCTCATCAATGTACAACCCCATCACATGATCTCCTGATTCCATTTCCTCCCTTTTCTTTTGTGAGAGCTTGCCTCATTTTTCATACCTGAAAGTACCCCTCCTTATAGCTAATATCTTTCACCTTCCTTTTCAACAGAAGTCAACATCAAGATCATCAGGGGTAATATCCACTTAATTATACCCTTTCCTTCAAACTAGCAATCTTGTCCTCACCTCTTCTCTGATCATCTGATAAAATAAACAGTGTCATCTTTGTTGCTCAATCCAATGGTCAATGCTTCGTGTATTTGGCACCTCTCCTTTAGTTGACACTGTGACCATTTCTTCTTTCTTGAAAACACTCATTTTTTAATCTCCAATGACAGCATTCCCCTCTGATTCTTATCTGAATCCTTGAATCCTCCTTTCGTTTCTACTCAAGACCATCTGCTATCTCCAGTATTTTTAGAAAAGCCCTTTAATTATGATGTGTTCAAGGGTGCAATTCTTGGATCACTTCTCTTCTGACTTTCTTATATTGATATCATTTCATCTATTCTCATAATCCAGGTACTATTCGTGCTAAAAATTATAAAAGGTTTGTTACCAGTGTTTCCCCCAAAATCAAAAATTTTATGTATCACCACACAATGGAACTGTGATTTAGGTGTTCAATCATAGGTAAGAATGATAAAATAGAAAATTAAATTTCCCATCTTCTAAAAAATACTCTACCAATGAACAATGAGAAACCTGAAAGCACAAAAATCTATACATCCTATGTATATTATTTAAAGAATATCCCCAAAAATGTGCAATATGTTTCACCAACATTTCGGGAACTGTTCAAGTTAATAATTGTTATTTAATGGTGTAATTTTAAATTCAAATGTTTCAAGCAAATTATTGAAAAGGAGGTTCCAGACTTTACTCCTTTTTTACAGGTTTCTAAACACTCAAGAATCTTCAGTACAGCATCCTTGCATAGATGGTTGAAAATAAATGATTTTCTTGTAAATAATCTCTGTGCTAAAAATGCATTTTAAAATGTCTTGATATACTAATAATAACATTGATGTTAGATCACCAAATATTTACAATTTGAAAATCTTTTGAGTGTTACTTTTTCCCCCATTCAGAACAAACCACTTTTTCTCAAAGTGAATTATTTAATGAGAGGGTGGTGCATGACTATAGACAAATTTTACCTAATAATTTATATTACAGATATTTATTTTTACTTGGATTTATTTAGAACAGAATTAGGATAATGGCATTTAAAAATTGTACCACTTATATGATGCTACACTAAGCAAATTTTTTAAGAAAACATTTATGATCAGTTTCTCTCCTAAGATTTTTTTACCTGAATTGAATCTCTGAATTTTGAATGCCACACCAGACAATAAAATGCAAGAGTGACTTCCTTAATTACGTAGCCACAAGTCCAGGTAGATAAGGAGAAAATAGAGTTGTATTGTTTTACTCAGTGAACGATGAGAAATGGGAGTTGACTGATATGCAAAAAATAATAAGCAGCCAATTTTGATACTTCTTTACTTAACTACTTTTTTAAAAAAGGAAACAAACTTATACCATATTTTGCATAATTATAGGGGTATTCTTATGTGTTTTTGCAGGGTCTAAGAAAATGAAGTAGCCCAGAAAGTTATAAAACTACGGAAATCTCTAATGTTGATGCATATGCATAAAATGCATGATTTACCTAAGCCACTTCAATTTGTAAAGTGATTAACATTTTAAGAACTTGCTAAATATCTGTTTCCCAGCTTTTGAAAGTTAATTGATCAAATGAGATAGTGGACATAGTAAGAAATTTAATAAGCCCCCTTTCCTCCCCTTTCCCTCTAGCAGAATCTCAGCATTTTTCTGAAAGCAGGTGCTCCTACTTTCTCAGTTAGTAATCCTAAAAAGAAATAGAAATTAGAGAGAAATCTGGCTGGCTACCTGACATCTTATTGATTGCTACTGGTTTATTCACCTGCTCTGTTGAATAAGTGGGCTTCCTTCTTTTTTGAAATGAATCCCTTCTACAGTGTGGGTTCCACATGTCAATGTGGATAAACTTCTGAGATGGAAGAAAAAGGAAGATGCTGAATATTGACATACATAAATGATGAAGATTAGAATGGTAAAAAAGAGATCTTGTGGAAAAGGATTTTGCTGGAACATATTTTATGAACATAATTATTCATATATCCATTCTTATTTATCAGGTTAGAATTAATGAATAACTGAAGAAATCACTACAGTACATTCAAAATAGCTACTGTTTTTTTTTATTTTGCCATTTGATTCCATACACATCAAAAGGGCTTGATGTGGGCCTCAATTTTTCCAACTGTGAAGTAGATAAATACTAACCACAGATCTATAGGTAAAGGCTAGAATAAATTTGTGATATATTTTATCATGGTTGTCCTTTTCTGACTTTAGTATTTGTCAACATTTATTTAGCTACTACACATTTTCTGCTGTTCTACATGGAGACAAAAAGAGACAAAGGTCATGGCTTCACAAAGCATTTCCTGTGATAATTGCTCAATTTTCATAGCTCTCAAGCTGTTACTAGTAAATACATAGGCTATGTCCCCTTAGGCTATCTATTATGCATGTTTCCTAATTCATCCATTTCTAAATGACCTTAGAGAAGCTTTAGAAAATTACAAGCTATGGAAACTTCTGTGGTGTCTATGCTTCATAGGTAAGTGAAATGAAACAGGGGAATTTCTTTAGCATAATATTCATATGGAAATAAAATAATGATCTTAATGATAACGACTGTTTACTATTTATTTGAGTAAACAATCCCCTGCACAACCCAATGGTATTATCCTAGCCCACAGTACTATAAACACAGGGATTTATTTAACTAAGAATTGTGTCAAAAAATAAAATTTAGCAAACAAAAATGGTTAAGAAGGTCCAAAAAATTATTTTTTTCATCTCTGCAAGTGATTATTGTGATACATTCACATGGTTCCCTTAACTTTTCTACACCAACTTACTAGCCATCATTTCTGATACGTCTTCATAAATGTAAAATGTCATAGACTTTAAATGTGACATTTGTTTATGGAAAACAAATTATAAAAGCTTCTTTCTGTGCACTGTAGTATATCTGTGGACTTTCTTTTTACCCTAATATGTAACTAAAATGAGAGATATTCACTGGTCACTTCTCAAGATCAGAAAGGTCTTTCATTGATAAGTAAAGTATTTACTTAGTAATGACTCTTAATTTAAAAATGATATAAGAAAGCTAATAGAAAAATAATGTTCAGGCCAATTTTTGTTTGAAAATAAATTTGTGTTTGAAAAAAAATATGAGAGCAGTGGAACATTTTCTTCACACTATAACACTCATTGCAAAATATCAGTAACTAGGCCCTGGCTATGAGCTCAAGGTAATAGTTTTGGGTGCACGTTCTTAATGAATATCCCTTATCTGAAATGCTTGCGGCAAGAAGTGTTTTGGATTTCAGATTGTTTCAGGTTTTATAATATTTGCATATGCATAATCAGATATCTTGGGGATGGGACCAAAGTCTAAATGCAAAAATTTATTTATGTTTCATATGCACCTTATATACATAGGCTGAAGGTAATTTTATATAATATTTTTAATAATCTTATACATGAAACAAAGTTTGATTTCAGTACTTAGGTGTGGAATTTTCTACTTGTGGCATCATATTGGTGTTCAAGGAGTTTTAAATTTGGGAATATTTTATACTTCAGATTAGGGGTGTTTAACTTGTACCATTGTCTTACTTCAAAATAAATTACCCACAGCAAGGGAACAGTCATTTTTAATTGAGAAAGGTGAAGGCATATAATTTTTAATGCTACATATATTAAATTATTAATATCTGAAAAATCTAACTATGTTGTATTCCTTATTCAACTTATATTAATATGATAAGATATGTTATAAGTGAGTGTTATAACACTTGTAGGAACAACATGCATTTTTAACATTTATATCAAATGCTTTTCACCAAGCGATTTTGGTACACCTTCATACAATCAGTGTTACTAGTTAATTGGACCAGTACATCAGATATTGTTACAGACCTGTTCATTTGAATTATTTTTCTTTCAAGTAATTCTTTTATATAAAGGTTTGTTTTTACAACTCTATGGCATTTTTCTTTGACTCTAGCAATGTAATACATTTGTCTTTAAATAAACCTGGTGAATTATAACAAGAAAATTATATAAAATTTCTTGCAGTGAATATAAGAATTGCATTTATTTCAGGAAGGAAAATCTTATTCATTTCTATTACATTTGTTCTTAAAATTTTAATCAAAAGTTTTAAGATGTGTGCACATTTATCATGCTTTTATTTATGTGCCAAGTTAAATAAGCCATTTTAAATTTATTTTAATTTTTGTCTTTCAATTTAAATTTAACACAAAAGACATCAACAAGATCGCTGACTTGAGGCCCCCAGCACTTGACTTCTGCACAGATGAGAATCAAAACAGCAAATAGATAACCACACACCAAAGAGTGTCTATGAGAAAGCACAAGAATTAAGCATGGAAGTGAAAAAGGCCCTCTGAGGCACAAAAGGAGGTGGAAGCAAAGCAGCTGGCCTGACCATGATCAGCTCAGATCCAGAAGGGACTCTCCATTAAGGGGAAAGGTAAGAGAGAAATCTATAGTGATCCACATTCTCACCATGGATGTCTGCAATTATAGCCATAAGAAAGTCCCTTGCTCCTCACAGGCCCTGGGCCTAGTATTGGAAGCTTTCAGGAATCAATATGAGTGCATGGTTTCCAAGAAAGAATTCATGCTGATTCCCACACAATCCTGAGACCTAAGGTGCTGAATCATTTGGGTCCATTTTGGCGTTATTTTGAGAGTCCAACACACACTACACTACATCCTGCCCTGGGGCTCAACAGCCCTTGCATCTCTACATCCCTGGAACCTAGCTGACATCCCACCATGTACACCCACAACACTTTAGCCTTGTGATGCCAGCTGGACCCAGCAGTACAGTCAGTTCTCCAGAATTCTAACCCACACAGTTTCCTAAGCCTGAGGAAGTAAGCAGTCCAATGCCCCAGAAAGGGTACATGTAGGACAAAGGGAGTCTGAGGACTGACCCAGCTTGTGGGCTACTGAAAGTGCCCACATGCATCATACAGAGATATAAGGAGAGGCCTGCCACACCTACCACCACTGGTATATATGTGCACTACCTGGGGGCCTAAGAACAGGCCTGCTGTTACTGCCTCAATTGCCAGCACCTACCCAAGCACGCCAACTGAGGGCACGAGGACCAGCCTGCCAAGCCCACCACTGTCATCACGGCACACATATGTGTTACTTAGGGGCCCAAAGGCCAGGCTACTACCACTACTGTCACGTTAAATGCCATGAGCGCAACACAGAGTCTCAAGAACTGGACTGCTGATGTCACTGCCAGCACTCACACATGCCACCTGGGGGCCCAAGAACAGGTCCAACTTGGCCCCCATCAATACTACCAGTACTGATGCACACACACACTGCCTGTAGGCCTGATGACTGGCATGCCCATCCCACTGTCACCATTGACATTGATTACAGAAGACAATATCACACAAAGACTACCCTATTGAGCCCACCCAGAATCAAAACCAAAGCACTTTACACAGCCAACACTGTAGACACATCTACAGGAAAGTATTTTCCTATGAAAGCCAATCCATAAAATTGAAAGAAGCAACTGTTACACCAAATGCATAGATATTATTACAAGGACATGAGAAATATGAAAAAGCAAGGAAACATGACATCTCCAAAGCTACCTCCAAAGGCACAATAATTCTATAGTACAGATCCTAAAGAAAAGAAAATCTATGAAATAACTGAAAAGAAATGAAAAATAATGATTTAAAAAACAGTGAGATACAAGAAAAGACATACATAGACAGTACAATAAAATCAGAAAAAATCATTTATGATTTCAATAATAAATTCAACAAAGATGAAGATATTATAAAGAAAGAACCAAACATATATCCTGAAGCTGAAGAATTCAGTGAATTAAATGTTTAAAATGCAATCAAGAGCTTTACCAATAAATTATATATAGCAGAAAAAGGGATTTCACAACTTGAAATCTTTTGAAATAACTTAGTCAGAAAAAAAGAAAGAAAGAGAAAAGACCCAAAACGAATGATGAAAGCCTATGTGACATGTGGGACAATATAAAGCAACCAAATATTCAAATTTTGGGAATTCCAGAAAAATAAGAGATACGAAAAAGTATAGAAAACCTATTATTTAATAATAGCTCTAAATTTCCAAGTCTTGAAAGAGATATAGATATCTACACACAGGGCACCCAAAGATTCCCAAAGAGATAAAATTCAAAGTTCTTCTCTGCAGCACATGATAGTCAACCAAAGACAAAGACAAAGAGAAAATTCTAAAATCAGCAAGAAAAAAGAATCAAGTCACATAAAAGGAAATCCCCATTTTATTAACATCAGACTTCTCAGCAGAAACCTTATAGGCCAGGAGAGAATGGGATGATATATTCAAAGAACTGGGAAAAAACCCTGCTAGCCAATAATGCTATACCAGGAAGACCTACCCTCCAGAAATTAAGGAGAAATAGAATCCTTCCTAAAGAAACAAAAACTGAACAAAATAATTATCCCTGAACGAGACCTACAAACTATACTTAACAGAGTCCTACATCTGTAAGTGAAAGGACAGTATCTATCATCATGAAACAGAGAAAGCCACCGAACTAGTGCATCCCAAGGAACTACAAAAGCAAGAATAAACCAAACCAAAAATTAGTAGAAGGAAAAAAATAATAAAGACCAGAGCAGAATGAAATGGAATAGAGCACAAAAACTATAAAGAATCAATGAAACAATAAGTTGTTTATTTGAAAAGATAAAATTGATAAACTGCTAGCTATACTAACCAAGAAAAAAAGAGAGACTTAAATAAATAAAATCAGAAATAAAAAAGGAGACATTACAAGTGATACCTCAGAAATATAAATAATTATTTGAGACTTCTATGAACAACTATACACCAACAAATTTAAAAACCTAGAGGAAATGGATAAATTCAGGACATGTAAATATTAAAACAAAGTAAATTTTTAAAAAACTGTTTAAACATTTTAAAAATTTTAACATAATTTAAAAATTTTTAAATGATAAAGATTAAAACACTAATTTTAAAAAATAACAGAACAGACCAATGAGTAACAAGATCAAATCAGTAATAAAAAGTATTTCAATAAAGAAAAGCCCAGGAATAGATGGCTATACTGAAAAATTTTACCAAACTTAAAAAGAATGATACCAATTCTTCTGAGCTATCCCAAAAAATTGAAGAGGAGGGAGTTCTTTTTATTATAATTCATTTTATGAGGTCAGCATTATCTTCCTCTCAAAACTAAAAAACACAACCACAAAAAGAAAACTATAAGACAATATCACTTATAAACACAGTTACAAAAGTCCTCAATAGAATACTAACACAACAGTTCCAACAACATACCAAAAAAAAAAAAAAAAATCATCATTGAATGCAATTTATCCAAGGGATTCAAGGATGTTTCAACATACATAAATCAATACATGTGCTACATTACAATAACAAAATGAAGGACAAAAAACATATGATCATTTCAATAGATGCAAAAAAGCATTTGATAAAATTAAGTATCACTTCCTGATAAAAACTCTCAACAAATTAGGAATAAAATAAACATAACTCAACATAATAAAGTCCATTTATGCCAAAACTCACACCCCCCAACATACTGAATGGAGAAAACCTTAAAGCCTTTCTTTAAAAACTAAACAAGGATGTACACTTTTACCACTATTACTTAACATAGTATTGGAAGTCCTATCCAGAACAATTAGGCAAGAAAAATAAATAAAAGACATCTAAATCAGAGAAGAGAAGGCCAAAGTGTCCCTCTTTGCTGATGACATAATCTTATATATATATATAAAAAAAAAAACTCGAGACTTTACCAAAAAAAGCTTTTAGAACTGATAAACTAGTTCAATAAAGTTGCAGGATACAAAATCAACATAAAAATAATTATCATATATATACATCAATACTGAACTAGCTGAAAAAGAAACAAAAAAAGTAATCCCACTTACTATGTCTATAAAACAAAACAAACAAAAATTAAGAATAAATTTAATCAAGGAGTTGCAAGACTTCTATAAGGAAAACTACAAAACACTGATGAAAGAAATTAAAAAGGACAAAAACAAAAAGAATGACATCTCATGCTCATGGATTAGAAAAATTAATATTGTAAAAATGGCCATAGTACCCAAAGCAATTTATAGATTCAATGCAATCCCTATCAAAACACCAGTGACATTCATCACAGGAATAGAAAATAATTCTAAAATTTGTATGGAAGCAAAAAGTCCCCAAACGGCCAAAGCAGTACAGAGCAAAAGGCACAAAGCTGGAGGCATTATACCATTTGACTTTGAAATATACTATGAAGTTATAGTAACTAAAATAGTAAAATAGCATGGTACTGGTTTAAAAACAGACACACTTGTATAAAACTGGTATAAAAAACAATGAAATATAATAGAGAATCCAGAAATAAATCTAGATATTTACAACTAACTGATTTTCAACAAAAAGACACCAAGAAAATACATTGGGGAAATGATACCCTCTTCAATAAATGGTGCTGGGAAAGCAGGATATCCATACGCAGAAAAATGAAACAGGACCCCTATTACCATATACAAAAATCAACTCAAAGTGGATTGAAGACTTAAATGTAAGACCCAAAACTATAACACTATTATATGAAAACATAGGGGAAACACTTCAGAATATTGGTCAAGGCGAAGTGGTTTTTTTGTTTTGTTTTGTTTTTGTTTTTGTTTTTGTTTTTTGGAAATGGAGTCTCGCTTTGTCTCCCCCAGCTAATTTTTTGTATTTTTAGTAGAGACGGGGTTTCACCATGTTGGCAAGGATGGTCTCAATCTATTGACCTCATGATCCACCTGCTTCGGCCTCCCAAAGTGCTGGGATTACAGGCGTGAGCCACCACGCCCAGCCAAGACAAAGATTTTATAGTTAAAACTTCAAAAGCACAGTCAACAAAAACAGACAAATGGAATTGGAATAGAAAAATGCTAAGCTTCTGCATAGCAAGAAAACAATTAAGAAAGTGAAGAGGCCACCTGTAAACTAGGAAAAAATATTTGGAAACTATTTATCAACAAAAGACTAATACCCAGAATATACAAGGAACTCAAACAACTCAACAGCAAAATCACAAATAATCCAGTTTAAAAGTAGGCAAATAATTTGAATAGACATTTTTCAGAAGAAGACATACAAATTGTCAACAAATATATGAAAAAGTCTCCACATCACTAATAATCAGGGAAATGCAAATTAAAACTGCAATGATATATTATCTCACCTCAGAATGACTATTATCAAAAAAATAAAAATAAGAAATGCTGGTGAGGATGTGGAGAAATATGAACTCTTACGCTGTTGGTAAGAATGTAAATTAGTACAGGTATTGTGGAAAACTGTGGAGATTTCTATAGAAATTAAAAATAGAACTATCATAAGATTCATAATCCCATTACTTGTATTTATCCAAAGGAAAGAAAATCACTATATCAAAGAGATACCCTCAATCCAGTTTATGACAGCATTACTCACAATGGATATGATGAGGAACCAACCTAAATGTCTATCAATAGATAAATGGATACAGAAAATGTAGTATATATGCACAAAAGAATACTATTCAGTCATAAAAAAAATCCTGTCATTCATGGCACTATGAATAAGCCTGGAGGACATTTTGTTAAGTATTAGGTTTTTTTTGCAAAAGTAATTGTGTGTTTTGCAATTGTTTTTAATGACAAAAACTGCAATTACTTTTGCACCAACCTAATAAAATAATCCAGGCACAGATTATTCTCAATAATCATATGAGGTCCTGGGTTCTCAATCATATGTAGAAGCAAAAAAACAAAACAAAACAAACAAACAAAAAAGGAAAAACAAAATTAAAGTCATAAAAGTAGAGAGCAGAACTGTGGATACTAAGGGCCGGAAAGTTTAGGAGGAAAGGGAGGATGAGGAGAGATTGGCTAACTTACATAAAATTATAACTGATAGGAGAAATAAGTTCTGGTGTTCTGTAGCATTGTGGGGTGAATATGATTAAGTCTAATTTATTGTATATTTTCCAAAAGCTAGAAAAGAGGGTTCAAATGTTCACCACACAAAGAAATGATAAATGTTCGTGGTGATGGATATGTTAATTATGTTGATTTGGTCATTACTTATTGTATGCATGTATCAAAATATCACTCTATATCCTATAAATATGTACAATACAAACATTTTAACCACAGCATTCTATTTTTCTCTTCACAGCTGATTAATTATTAGTGAGAAATTATATTGGTGAATCTGCATAACACAAAAAGCTACCCATTAGCATTCATTTTCCCCTCAGTAAATAAGTCTGTCAGACTATTCACCTTCAATGTCTGTAACCCTGGCAAGAGAAAAATCACCTAATTTCAAATTAAGTTTAACCTTTCACAGCATTAATTATTTATGCAACAATTTCCTTTCTAAGTATTCAAGTACAGTATTACTCACATGCTTTGACTTTTGTGACAATGAATAATTACAAAACAGGGACTGAAGGAATGGAACCTTGGTGGTTGAACTGGTTTTAGGAAGTTTCTATTTTAGTTCTTTTAACTAGTGACACTGAAAAAAGTTATATGTTTTCAGCATTAGAAATTTCTAATCAAATGACGGTTTTGTATAAAAAAATTATGATAATATACAATGAATATATAAAATGTTAATTTGTATTTAATAGATATTTACACACAGAGTAATCAAATTGAAACAGTAAGTCAAGAGTAAAGTTTATATGTGAAGAAAAACTTGATAGCTTTTAAGATGTAAATTATTACTGTCATTTTTCTCAGAAAAGTAGTTCTGAATTTACTGAAGCTAATTTTCTTATTGTCTCAGAACCACTTCAGTGAAAAGATAGAGGCATGGTAAAAAAGATAGTGGCATTACAAAATTCTGTATTTCAACTAATTCTCATCCCAAGGGCTCATCCCCAGAGATTCTGAGTAGATTAGTTTAGGGACACAATCAGGCATTGGTACATCATCAACACTCCCAGATGACTATAATGTGCAATCAGGAGAGAAAAAAAAAAAACTTTAATTTTCTTTAAGACAGACTTCTAAATCTTATTGAACTTTGGAATTATCTGGGAAGCTTTAAAAAATACAGTTGGCTGGGTCCCACCTCCAGATAGTCCAATTTCATTCCTCTGGGCTGCGGCCTGAGCATCAGGGTTTTTATAGCTCCCCCAGATAACTCCATGGGCTGAGATGGTCGCCTGCATCAGTCAACAGCAAATTCTAGCATGATCTTGATGTTCACGGTCAAGATATGTGCCAATTGTTATAACCTGCTGTTGCTACTACCTATAGACATTGCTGTCAATCTCTTTTTGGCATCACTTTGTACTCTCTGTCTTATCTTCACAACTTTATTTTATCACTTCTCAGGTGTGATTCACATTCTCCCTTTGAAATCTTTGAGAAATACTCTGTTCTTTTGACCTAGCCTGGGTCCCCCTTTCACGTGACACTTGCCTCCCATATGGCTGCAAGGGTAGTAAGCACTACAATCAGATTCTTAAGTTCCCTCTAAATGTAATAGGAAAAATTTGACTGAGATTGGTCCTAAATTATGACAAGAACAAAAACCTCAATATGGCAGGCTTAAGACAAAGACATAATTTAGGCTTGATAACACTATACATATATATATATATACACACACATATACACACACACACGTTATCATGTTATCTATATATGTTATTTATCTATCTATCTATCCATCTATATAGATAACAGCCTTATATATCTCTGCTCCCTAAGATTCCCTGAGTTGACATAAAACTCCTAAACGAAAAGTCTTTCCTTAATTGTTAGTCAAAACTAGATAAACATATGCATGCATTCCATAGACAAAATTCTTCATCTCTCGGTTCTGTAGCTTCCTCTGTCCTGTAGAGAAAAATTACTTTTTAATCTTTCTATTAACCCTGGTATCCACACATGACATTCTGTTTCCTTTATGCAGATATAGATTACAGATTTAACCAACTAGCTGAAACAACTTGGTTTTGTTTCAGTTTTAGTTTATTTAAGCAATACATTACTAAGTTCTTAGTTTCTATTGTTTTCAACTTTTTGTCTGGTTACATTGTGTATAGTTATAGTTGAGAGTACTGAAATTTACTTTCATTAAAGCTTTAAAATCTAATTTCTGAAATGCACTATAGAATAGCATACTCACAATCAAACTGCAAGGGGGTCATTCAACAATGAAATACTCAGTATGTAAGCTTGGTAGGTTCATGCTGAATATGAAATTCTTTGAGATACTGAATTACGCAGCTCTAGATTATAGAGTCTCTTTTCATTTCTTTCAATGAGTGTGAAATTATTGACTCCACCTGGAGTCCTAACTAGATGAGAAAGTAATTCAGTCTTTACAGTGGCAATCTATTAATAAGGTGATTTTTGCTATTTTGTGAAAAATGAAAGTAATAAATCTTGGCTTCTTGATTGTACAGAAAGATAGAGTATATATATTTTTATCCATAAGGCCATACACTAAAGAGTGACTTTCCGGCTATTTATATGTTTGATATTACTCATTAATGATCAAATAAAAAGTGTAGCAGGCATTTGATAATTATTTTTTAAAAATCCATTATAACTAAAATGGCAGCCTTTCAATACACAACTAAACCAACATATTAAGCTGTATTAAAATCAGTATTACAATTTTTCTAGAAAATTGCAATGGTGTAATATCTTCTTAGCATAACAATCAAGCTTTTTCTTTGCACAAATTTTTCCAATATTTTAATTCCATATTTCAGTAATTTTAATTTGAAATAGAGAATAAACTCATGTAGCCAATTTTGTAAATCATTTGGTAACTAACATTAAAAAATGCATGATAAAACTGCACATTGTGTTAGGTATTCATATAGTATGTATTATTGTACAATTGTATAATATTTAATGCAGCTAGATACCTTTGAAGTACTTTTAAGGGAAGTAAGGAGCATAGCTTTAGAAAGTGGTGTGCTGGTAAATGGATAACAATGGCTCTCAAAACAACTACCTATGTATGCACATACATATATGTTTACTAAAATTTTACAGATAAATATGTTGTGTGACACAACATATTTATCTGTAATATACATATACAAATATTAAAATAGCCACTATTATTTATTATTAATTTCATACAGACAACTTATTCCAACAATACGCTTTTGTTGATTTTTGCTGAACTCTTATATCCATTAACAACTCTAGTTGTAGGTGATAAATAAATGTAGATCTGACATAAATGTTGGTGGATATTTTTGTTTACCTTCATGAGCAAGATGCAAGTAAAATAAAGAAGACATATTGGGACTTCACTCTTTCATCAATGATGTCAGAGATTTCTTTGCCGAATTATCAAAATAATGAAAGAATAGTTTCTAATTCCTTCACGTTATTCATAAAGTAATGGCTAATGATGCCACATAGTTTTAAATTTCAGCTGCATTACCAACATGTATCTATTGTTTTCTTCAGCCCAGACAAGGATTTTGCAAAATTCTTAAAGGACCGTATAGTATATACTTTAGGCTTGTCAGCCATATGGTCTTTATTGCAAGTATTCAGCTCTGCCAGTAGAGTGAAAAGTTCCAATAACACTTTATTAAAATAGGCAGTTCACCCACAGGTGGTAGTTTACTGACTCCTGATTTAGACAATGAATTAAAAAAATATATAAACCAAGTTTCGATGTGTAGAATTTGCTCATTGTAGTGGCGTAAATACTTCTACCATGATTGACTTCAAACTACCAAGGTGATTTCACTGAAAGAATGGTGGGAAGAGATGCTCAATAGCAGAATGTCATATAGTATTTTAAACATACAGATATGATAGCTATTATTATCTTCAAGAACATAGAGAATAGCAACATGTAATGACATAATTAGAAAATAAGATTTAGTATTTATTACTTGTATCTTTAATATGATTGTATGTTATGTATATGCATATGAGTGTGTATATGTTATAATGGCTGTATTGACAACCAGCTTGCATAACTCAAATTTAACAATCTTCTCTCAGAGTTGACACAAGCCAGCTCCAGCAAACCAGTGGTTTTAGATTTTATAATGTATGATTTACAAAACAAGAATTTAAGTATTCCAATCTCTATAAATAATTTAAAATATTCCATAGATATTTTTCTTAAAATTTTTGACAGGGAATTTTACACTAGTCAGTCTTTAACAGTTTTTATGTAAACACATAGCATTAGTGTTTATTTAATTAGTTGTACCAATAGTATCACTAGATATAGACTTTTTTGAAGACAAAAAATGTATACATACAAATAGAGTCAAAGATTAAAAATCACATATCAGTTATAACTTTTACATACCTCCAAATGGAAATATAACTGTAATAAAAGAGCATTTATCATATATAAATATTCTTATGTGTTCTATTTTTATCTCGCATGTGATAAAATAATAGGTCTCCTTTCACCTTTGACACCTCTCCCTTTCATAAGGTAAAAATTATGAGCCTTGTCATTTGCCTTCCTCATGAGACTATCATAAGGATAAATGGAATAATATCCAGACAGTATGCATGGCTATTTAGTGAAAAGGCATTTTGCTAAAAACAAAGAGACTTGCAACTCCATGCACAGTATGACCTAGTGTTACAGTTAAATTGCAGAATTGAATAGGTAAGTTGGTTTATTGTGAACACACAGCAGGAGTGTCAGAACCTTATCTGTGCTGGCAATTCCACTGATTCTTCCCCAGCCTCTTAATGGTTTCTTTTTGTGTACAACCGTATGGTGACAGTAAGCATGGCTTGACAGAGGGTCCAGCAGGGAAGTTGCGTGATCTTTGACTTCTATATGCTAAACTTTGCCTTAGATAATCCTTCATGGACTGACCTTTTAGATTAACTGCTGTAACTTTGGTTTTACAGTGCAAATATAAATGTGCTTCAGCCAACAATAGTCTGAGTTAGGATAATATTCAGTCTACATATGTGGGGAAATAAAAGGCTAAACACAATATCCTATGTTTGCTAGCTGAAAAAGAAAAACTACAGCCCAATATGAGTGTGTGTAAAATGATCTTTAACTTATTTGTAAATGAATATATAAAAATCAATAAGGCAAAGATGTTTAATTTTCAGATGTGAAGTGAATTTTCAGATAGAGAAAGGCTATTTAGCTTCTAAATAGCTTTGAATCCACTTCTATGTTTAGTGATTTATAGGGGGCTTTCCTCAATTCCAAATTCTTAAGTTTCCCAGTAGAAAATGAAAGAGGCAAAGCTGAGACCCTAGAAGGGTTTATATGAGGACTCCAAGTAAGAAATGTACATGGAATAAACACTTTATTAATATTTTTTTCCTTTTTCAAATTCTTTAAGTCCCTGCTAGTAAAACCTTGGCTATGATCTGTCATATATGTGGATTTCCTATATCACCATCACCATCTCAAGAAGTAAACTATTGTTTGAAGGAAATTTAATAGATTCACATTATAATTAAAGTTATTCCATATATTAAAACAATTAAAAGTTTACAATATACTGGGGAAGTTGGAGATGGGAAAATAGCTTTCAGAAATCCACAGAGGAGTTTGCATAAATCCAATCTAATGTGATCAATTAGATACTTTGACATAAGGTTAACTTTTTCATTATTTTCCAAAAAAGCAAATATAAATTTTGAGGGCTTTCAGTGTTCACGCCAATTGTCAAATACTTGTAAGTGAGAAATTGCTGTCACCGTTTTGTTGTTGTTAAAGCAGCAACAGCTGCGTTAGCGAAACATCCATTTTTAATGAAGGCCTAGAATAATTTTGTGAGCTTCCTTTCTGTCACCTAGTCAGGAGAAAGTAGTTCTGAGCAACATAAATGATAAATACAATACGACGTTGAGTAGAAAACACATCTTAGTCATTTTTAGTGAAGGTAAATTTATGGAACCTCTTTATCCTTAATAACAAAACAAAACTTTGCTTAATCATGTTATTGCTTGAATTAAAGTTTTACGCTTTCATAAAACTTTAACAGGACTTGTATCTAAAAATTTTTATTGTTCTTGTATAAAATACAAGTGTGATGGTACTTCACTTTTATTATTCAAATTGAACATGTTTTTACCTCTGGATGGACTTCCATCTTAGGTTTTTATGAAGAAGATCCAGTACATTTTCCATTTCTCTAAGTGTATCCTTATTTCCTGAAGTTGTGATTGTTTTTTATTTACTATTTCACTGAAGATTTCTCCCCTCATATCTTGTATCATTTTTTGGATTTCCATAAGCTGGACTTCACCTTTCTCAGATGCCTTCTTCATTAGCTTAATAATCAACCCTCTGAATTCTTCTTCTGGCAATTCAGAGATTTCTTTCTGGTTTCGATCCATTACTGCTGAGCTAGTATGATTGTATGAGGGTGTTAAAGAAACTTGTTTTGTCATATTACCAGCATTGTTTTTCTGGCTCCTTCTCATTGTATAGGGTATGTCAAGAGGGAAGATCTGGGTCTCAAGGCTGCTGTTCAGATTCTTTTATCCCACAGCGTTCTCCCTTGATGTAGTACTCTCCTCCTTTTACAAAGGATGTGGCTTCCTGAGAGCTGAACTCTAGTGATCGTTATTTCTCTTCTGGATCTAGTCACCCAGTAAGTAGGGCTAGCAGGCTCTGTGCTGGTACTGAGGGTTCCTGCATAGGGCCTTGTGATGTGAACCCTCTTCAGGTCTCTCAGCCATGGATACCAACACTTTCTCTGATGGAGGTGGCTGGGGAGGTAAATGGACTCTGTAAAAGCCCTTAGATGTATTATTGTTCTTTATTGTACTAGTTTTGTGCTGGTTGGCCTCCTGCCAGGAGGTGACACTTTCAAGAGCATCAGCTGTGGTAGTATAGGGAGGACCAGGCTGTGGGCGAGGCCCTAGAATTTGTAAGAGAATATTACCTTTGTCTTCAGCTACCAGAGTAGTTAGGGAAGGACCATCAAGTAGGGCTAGGATTAGACATGTCTGAGCTCAGACTCTCCTTGGGAGAGGCTTGATGCCACCATTGTGGGGTTTGGGGGTGTGGTTCCCAGGTCAATGGAGTTATGTTCCCAAAGGATTTTAGCTACCTCTGCTGTGCCATGCAGGTTGTCAGAGAAGGGGTGGCGGGGTGGGGGGGATGCCGGAAGTTACAGACCTCACCCAGGTTCCACACAACCAAAAGGGCTGGTTTCACTCCCACTGTGCTCCCCATCGAACAGCACTGACTGAGTCTGTTTCCTGGCAGTGGGCAAGCAGGGCTGAGAACTTGCCCCAGGCTCTCAGCCTCCTGGAGAAAGCAAGCAGGGCTTTTGCTCCTCCCAGCCGGCCAAGTCTGCATATCAGATTCAAGCCCTCCCCTGGGTTCTGGCCAGGAAACTTCACGTTTGGTTAGGATTGTTACAAAGTTCTGCTAGAGGTTTGCTTCTCTCTGGTCTTTTTCCAGTTCCTCTGGCAGCCCTCCCCAGGGACCACTGAGACAAATCAGAAATGGCTTCCCTGGGGACCCAGAAGCCCACAGGGCTTTTTCCTGCTGCTTCCTCTAACCTGTATTTTGCTTGGCTCTCTAAGTTGTCTCAGATCCAGGTAAGGTCAAATCCTCCCATTACCTGTACCTTCAGGTTCCCCAGTGAGGGTGTGTGTTCAGGGGCAGATCATCCCCCTTTCCTGCTTTCACAGTTTGAGCACTCCCAATATTTGGGCTGTCCCAGGAGTCCTGCAGGAACAATCTACTTTCTTTAAAGTGTCTGGGGATTTCTGAGTTCATTTGTTTGAAAAAATAAACCTGTATCTTACTTAAGCTACTGATGTTTTGGTTTTCTGTTACATGTGGCAATTTAACCTTTAAGTGATACAGCAGTGGTGTAGATAAGTACATGACGCAAAGGAGCTCAACATTATTTTCAGGCACACATTCCTTGTACAGCTCTGTTCTTTCATTCCTAACAGTGGTTTTTATTTGCATGCTTGCACATAGCAGTTGGTGTTCAAGATATCATATCTGCATCTCAGGCATAAAAAAGAGGAATATAAAGGGAAAAAAGGCAAAGGGGCAAGCCAATGTATCCGTTCACCTTTACTAGATTTTAAACTTCAATGGCCTAATCTTTATCATGTGACCACAGTTATCTGCATAAGAGAGAAAGAAATGTTATATTTTAACTGGGCACATGTTCCATTCAAATAAAATTGATTTTTGTCAGTATGAAGAAGGGGAGGGTGAATTCTGGAGAGGTCATTTAACATTCTGTGTCAAATGGCACTTTCTAATATGCATCAAAATATGCAAAAAAAATCCCTTAGGAAGAAATAGTGTGTATTAATCATTTGTGCATCATCAGCAACTGACAAGTGGAATACAACAAAAATAAAATACATGATAATTTTATTTATTAAATTAATAGAGTCAGAGGCATCTACATTTGAAGATGCTATAACCATTTACATTTGAAGATGCTATAACCAACTATCAGCTCATGATATTTCTTTACTTTGTATTACAAATTTGCTCTCATACAGTCAGAGATGGTGTCAGAAAGACCCCCTTTTAAACCTGGGTTTAACACTTTTTGTATTTATTCTTAGCTGAACAATACAGACAAGTTTAAAAATCTCTCCGAGGTTTATTTTTCTCACTAAAAAAAAATCTGGGTGATAAGATCTCCCTAAAAGGGTTACTGAAATTATTAAAGTGACAACACCTGTAAAGTTCTGAAGACTATGCCTGACACATTACTATGCTAAGTTAATGGGCACTTTTATTTTAAGTATTGTGACCATAGCAGAGAGAGAAAGACATTTATCTTCCTCTACTTTAGATTTTTTAACTAAATATTTGTTACTGAAAATAAAATATTTGGCTACTACTATTATTAAAAATCGTGAATGAAAAATGCATTTTTTATTCTTGATATTCCTTTGTTCCATAAAGTCAAATTTTTACAATAGAATAAAGACTAACATTCAGGGTCATATTGTTCATATTCCTTTCTCCAGACAGAAGCTAATTAAATACCTGTGACTGAGAGTAAAATATATAAATTATATAACTAATCAGATAATGAAATAACCACAACTAAGGCTTATTTTTAAAAGTGTCTCCCATGAGAACAATTTATATTTATTTCTTATTTAAATTCCACATGTGTGGAACATTTTTGCCCTTTGTATATTCTCCTTGGAACAAGTAAACAAGTGCCCTCACTGTCAGAGAGTAAAAACAAAAGCATCATTTGGATAGCACAAGAAATATTTATATTCTAAAGACCTTAATTTTGTACAAAGAGTTACATAATGTGTTAGTAGGGAGATAATATATATCTGCTCCGTATATTTAAATTTAAAAAAGTTTTTAATTACTGACTTCACAAAAATCTGAAGTCACTGAACAAACACCAATAAAAATAGGTTTATGTAGTAGAAAGAGTAGACACAATCTTTCCTAATAGCGTAAGAGAGTCAGCAATCTTTGAAAACTTATTTATCCTCCTGGACTCAGGGGATGCTCAGGTAATTGAAAAAGAACACAATAATACTGAGTTTCTAATGGCTCAGCAATGCTGCATACATGAAAACACTGAAACTGTAGTTAAATAATTATGGTACAAGGCTTAGTGAGCATAAACATAATGGCAGTGCTTCACAGCTTCTAAAGATTTTTTTACTATGCTTTTACACAAAATGATGGAGACTTTTATGTAAAGTTTGGGATTATAATTCACCATTTAATTTATATATTTGCCTACTGCCATAAAATCAAGCTAATCAATTTAGCTTTTAACAAGGTAATCTATTTTCCATATTCTTGCATATTCCCTTTTCTTCTGAAATGCATTTTAATATATGAGTTACATTAATTGAAATCCAGGTGATTCATCACAAGAGATCCCTGGATGCTTGCTAGTTTTTTTGACATTCTCTAGCCAAATGAGAAGTTTATTCTTGGGTAGTTATTTCTAACCATCATGAGTATTTTCATTTCAAATGCTTTTTAATGGAATTATTGAAAAAAAATTCACTAGTATCTAAATATAAGAGAAAATGGAGATCTTTGAGAATGATATCTATACAAAAAGTTAAGAACCAGGAGGAGAAAGACATAAAATTATGAAAACATAAGAGGTAAAAATGTGGAAGCAGAAAAGAAAAATACCAAGAAAAGATCTATGTCTATGGGTGATAAGGATGGAAAGTAAGCATAGAAGAAAGTGAGTGAAGACAGACACATACGGATAAACTAAAAGTAATATCGCTCTATGGGATAAGGCTTCAAAGAATGAAGTTGGTCACTAAGTACAGAGTTTGGAGAGATTTAGAATGGAGAAGAATATGAAGAATTGTTTATTAGTATGTTGTTGGTGAACTTTGTGAGGGTGCTTTTGGTAAATGACAATATACTATAGGCCAGTGAACTTAAAACTATATATATTTTAGCTTCCTGTTGGAAGAGTCCTAGAGATGATAATAGAAAATGAAGGCTTGGAAGAAAAGTTGAAGATGGTGGGTGGTGACAACTGTAGAGAGATATTGAAAAACACTGTTTACCCAGATGAAAAAGAACTGGAAATGTTTATCTGCTCATCATAGAGCTTTTCTCCTTTGACATTGTGTGATGGCTACATTTATTCATGAATTTAAAAAAATTCTATAATTTTAAGTTTTATTTTAGATTCAGTTTCAGATTTGTGGGGTACACGTGCAGGTTTGTTACCTGGATATGCTGCATGATGCTGAAGTTTGGAGTACAAATGATCCCATCACCCAGTACTGAGCATAGTATCCAATAGTTCATTTTCAACCCTTGCGTTATTTCTTCCTTCCCCCAACTAGTAGTCCCCAGTTTCTATTGCTGCCGTCTTTATATCCATGAGGACCTGTTGTTTAGCTCCTACTTATAAGCGAGAACATGAATTATTTTACTTTCTGTTTGTTGCTGGTTAATTCACTTGGGATAATGGCCTCCAGCTACATCCATGTTGCTGCAAAGGAGATAATTTCATCCTTTTTGTGGCTGCATAGTATTCCATGGTGTATACGTACCATTTTTCTTTATCCAATCCACTGTTGATGAGCACCTAAATTGATTCCATGACTTTGCCATTGTGAATAGTGCTGCAATGAACATAAATATGCATTTATCTTTAAGGCAGAACAATTCATATTCCTTTGGGTATATACCCAGTAATGGGATTGCTAGGTTGAATTGTAGTTCAATGTCAACTTCTTTGAAAAATCTCCAAGCTGCTTTACACAGTGACTGAACTAACTTACATTCTCACCAGCAGTGTATAATCATTCCTTTTCCTCTGCAGTCTCACCAGCATCTATTGTTTTTTGACTTTTTAGTATTATATTAGCCATTATGACTGGTGTGAGATGGTATCTCATTGTGGTTTTGATTTGCATTTATCTGGTGCTTAGTAATGAGGGGCATTTTTTCATGTGTTGTTGGAAGCTTGTATATCTTCTCATGAGAAGTGCCTGTTCATTTCCTTTGCCCATTTTTTAATTGGGTTATTTGTTTTTTGCCTGTTGATTTGTGTAAGTTCCTTATAGATTCTGGATATTTGACCTTTGTTGGGTGCACTGTTGGTAGATATTTTTTTTTCCATTCTGAAGGTTGTTTACTCTGTTGATAGTTTCTTCTACTTTGCAGAAGGACTTTAGTTTAATTTGGTCATACTTGTGTATTTCTGCATTTCTTTTGCAATTGCTTTTGAAGACTTAGTCATAAATTATTTCCCAAGGCAATGCCCAGAATGGTGTTCTCTAAGTTTTCTTCTAGGACTCTTATAGTTTGAGGTAATCCATTTAAATCTTCAATCCATCTCGAGCTATTTTTTGTATGTGGTGAAATATAGAAGTTCAGTTTCCTTCTTCTGCATATGGCCAGCCAGCTTACACAGCACTATCTATTAAGTAGGAAGTCCTTTCTTTCCCCATTGCTTATTTTTGGTGACTTAGTCAAAGATCAGACAGCTGTAGTTGTGTGGCTTTATTTTTGTGTTCTCTCTTCTGCTCCACTGATCTATTCATCTGTTTTTGTACCAGTACAATGCTGTTTTGATTACTATAGCTTTATAGTATAGTTTCAAGCTTGGTTATGTGATGCTTCCAGCTTTGTTCTTTTTGCTTAGGATTGCTTTGGCTATTTGGGCTCTTTCTTGGTTCCATATAAATTTTAAATAATTTTTTTCTAGTTCTGTGGATAATGATATTGGTATCTCCATAGAAACAGCATTTAATCTGTAGATTGCTTTAGATGGTGTGGCTATTTTAGTGATGTTGATTCTTCCAATTCGCGAGCAGGGAATGTATTGTTGCTTATCTGTGTCATCTATGATTTATTTCATTAGTGTTTTGAAATTTTGTACAGATATTATACCTACTTGTTTAGATGTATTTGTATAGGGTTTTTTTGAGGTTATTGTAAACAGGATTGCATTCGAGATTTGTCTGGTAGCTTAAGCATTACGGTGTATAGAAATGCTACACATTTTTTGTTCATTGATTTTGTATTCTGAAACTTTACTGAAGTCATTTATCAGTTCTAGGAGTCTTTCAACAGAATCCTTTGGGTGTTCTCACAATAGAATCATATCATCAGTGAAGAGAGATAGTTTGACTTCTTCTTTTCCTATTTGGATACCTTTTATTTCTTTCTCTTACCTGATTGCTCTGGCAAGGGATTTGAATACTGTGTTAAATAGGTGGTGAGACTGGATATCCTTGTCTTGCAGTTCTCAAAGGGAATGGTTCCAGTTTTTGTCTATTCAGTATGATGTTGGCTTTGGGCTTTTCCTAGATGGCTCTTATTATTTTGAGGTATGTTGCTTTGACGCCTAGTTTCTTGAGGGTTTTTTTTTAATCATGAAAGAATGTTAGATTTTATCAAAAGCTTTCTCTTTATCTATTGAGATGATCATATGGTTTTTGCCTTTAATTCTGTTTATGTGGTGAATCATATTAATTGATTTTGGTATGTTATACCAACGTTGCATCTCAGGAATGAGGCCTACTTGATTATGATGAATTAACTTTGTGATGTATTGCCAAATTCAGTTTGCTAGTATTACGTTGAGGATTTTTATGCCTATGTTTATCAGGGTTACTGGTCTATAGTGTTGTCTTTTCATTGTATCTTTGCCAGATTTTTATATCAGAGTGATGCTGACTTCCTAGAATGAGTTAGGGAGGAGTTCCTCTTCCACAATTTTTTGGAGTAGTTTCAGTAGAATTGATACCAGCTTTTCTTTGTATGTCTGATGGAAATTGTCTGTTAATCCATCTGATCCAGAGACTTCTTTTTACCATTGGTAAGCTTCTTTCATTACTGATTAAATTTTGTAACTCAATATCTGTCTGTTCAGGGTTTCAATTTCTTCCTGATACAATTGGGAGGTTGTTTCCTTGCAAGAATTTATCCATTTCCTGTGGATTTTCTAATTTCTGTGTGTAGAGGTGCTCATAATGGTACCTGAGGATCTTTTATATTTCTGTGGGATTGGTTTGAATGTCACCTTTGTTATTTCTGATAGTGCTTATTTGGATATTTTCTCTTTTTTCTATGTCAGTCCAGCTGACAGTCCATTGATCTTGTTTATCTTTTTTTAAAAAATAACTTTTGGTTTTGTTGACTCTTTGTATGAATAGTTGGGTGTCAATTTTGTTCAGTTCTGCTCTCATTTTAGTTATTTATTTTCTTAGCTTTGGGGTCAGTTTGTTATTTTTTAACTTGTTCTAGGTGGAACGTTATGTCATTAATTTGAGATCATTCCAACTTTTTGAGGTAGGTATTCGGTGCTATAAACTTTCCTCTTAACACTGCTTTTGTAGCATCCTAGAGATCTTAGTTACTGTGTCTCTGTTTTTATTTATTTCAATGAATTTTCTGATTTCTGCCTTAATTTTGTTTACCCAAGAGTCATTCAGGAGCAAGTTGTTTAATTTCCATTTAATTGTGCAATTTTGAGAGATCTTCTTGGTATTGATTTCTATTTTTATTCCATTGTGGCCCAAGAGTATGGATGGTATAATTTTGATTTTTAAAACTGTACTGAGACTTGCTTTCTAGTCTGGGGTCAATCTTAGAGTATGTTCCTTGTGCAGATGAAAAGAATATATATTCTGTGTTAATGAGGGTTCTGTAGCTTTCTATTAGCTCCAATTGGTGAACTGTCAAAGTTAAGTCCCAAATATATTAGGTCTTCTGCCTCAATGATGTAAGTGTCAGTGGGAAGGTGAAATCCTACTCTATGATTAAATAAGTCTTTTTGTAGGTCTAGAAGTACTTGTTTTATGATGCTGGGTACTCTAATGCTAGGTGCATATATATTTAGGATTCTAAAGTCTTCTTGCTGAATTGAAATTTTTAACATTATGTAATGTCCTTCTTTGTCCTGTTTCACTGTTATTGGTATAAAGTATGCTTTGTTTGATACAAGAAGAGTGACCCTTGCTTTTTTTTTTCTGCTTGTGTCGTAGATTTGTCTCCAGCCTTTTCCATTGAGCCTATGGGTGTCTTTACACATAAGATGGGTCTCTTGAAGACAGCAGACAGATGAGTCTTGGTTTTTATCCAATATGCCACCCTGTGCCTTTTAAATATGACATTTAAACCATATACATGTATAGTTAATATTAATGTGTAAGGTTTTAATTCTATCATGAAGGTGTAAGCTGGTTGCTTTGTGGTTTCTATTGTGTGATTTGCTTTATAGGGTCTGTGAGCTATGTATCTAAGTGTGTTTTTGTGTTAGCAGGCATTGTTCTTTCATTTCCATGTTTAGAATTCCCTCAAGGATCTCTTGTGAGGCTGGTATAGTGGTAACAAATTTCCACAGTGCTTCCTTGTCTGGAAAAGATTTTATTTTTCCTTCACCTATGAAGCTTATTTTGGCAGGATATGAAATTCATTCTGGAAATTCTTTTATTTAAGAAGGCTAAAAATAGGAACCCAATCTCTCCTTACATTTCAGATTTCTGCTGATAAGTTCACTGTTAGACTAATGGAGTTGCTTTTGTCCATGATCTAACTTTTTCTCTAGGTGATTTTAGTATTTTTTAATGGAGGTTGACCTTGAGAAGTCTAGTCACTATATGCCTGGGTGATGTTTCTTTTGTATAGTATCTCACAGATGTTCTCTGCATGTTTTGTATCTGGATGACAAGTTCTCTAGCAAAATTAGTGAAACTGTCATAAATAATTCCCTCAAATATTTTTTACAGGTGTTTTATTTTTCTTCTTCTCTACCAGGAATACCAGTGGTTCACAGGTTTTGTCACTTTACATAATCCCATATTAATCAAAGATTTCCCTCATTTTATAAAGTTCTTTTATCTTATTTTTGTCTGACTGGGTTAGTTCACAAACTCATCTTTAAGCTCTAAAATTGTTTATTCTGCTTGGTCTAGTCTATCATAAAGCTTTCAATTGTATTTTGAAATTCCTTAGGTGAGTTTTTCATTTCTAGATCTGGTTGATTTATTGACTCCTTTTTAAGATGTTTATCTCTTCCTTCATTTCCAAGATTGCATTAGCAGTTTCTTTGTGTTGATTTTCAACTTTTTCTTGGATCTTGTTGCGCTTCCTTGAAATCTATGCTTTGAATTCATCTGTCATTTCTGAGTTTCTATTTTGGTTAGAGACCATTGCTGAAGAGCTAGTGTGATCCTTTGGTGGTGTCACTACATTTAGCTTTTTCATGTTTCCAGAATTCTTGCACTGATTCCTTCTCGAACTTCTAATTATTGTAATTATTTTCATGTAGGTAGAATAACTTCTATTTCTTCCTTTCCCTATAACGCTATTATTTTTCTTCTTTCTCTTTCCCTTTCCTCTACTCTCTAAGGGGTGTGACTGTAGATAATGCTGGTAGGGTCTTTTGACTTTGCTTCTATGGAACTATGCACTTCCCTTGGAAGGTTTTGTATTGGACTGTGCAGTTAGAACTATAATCCAGTAGATAGCACTTAGGGGTAAGAGCCAGCTGTGGCCAAGGAAGCTGGGTATACACTTGATTCCTGTTTACTAAGGGAAGCTGTCTGTTGCCTCAGGCCGTGGCCTGATTCATGGAGTGCACTGTGATCTGAGCTCACTCCTCAGCCCCCAGGTAGTGGGGGCAGGGGGCAAAATGGGTAGATCCAGACTGGGAAGGTCCACCTGCAGATCCCCTGATGTCAGGCAAAAGCACCAGGGCTGAGGGAGAATCCAGTAGGGGGCCACCAAGCACCCAGGGTTGTGCCTAGAGATGGAGCTGGGAAACCTCCTTAGCCCCAAGTCCTCTGCATGAGGATAGGGGTTGCCCTAGGCTCCTGTGCCCGGAGAGTGGGTGTTCCAGATGTCTAAAGATCTTCCTAAGCATAAAGAAGCTCCCCCCATACTAGGATCCCTGCATAGAAAGAGTAAGGTGGTTCAGGCTGTTGTTCCAAACAAGTGGGTGTTCTGAATGCCTAGAAATTTGCCTGGATATGGACCAAAAAGGGCCCAATGCATGGCCAGGCACGGTGGCTCATGCCTGTAATCCCAGCACTTTTGAGGCCGAGGCAGGTGGATCACTTGAGGTAAGGAATTTGAGACCAGCCTAGTCAACATGGTGAAACCCCATCTCTACTAAAAATACAAATATTAGCCAGGCCTGGTGGTGCATGCCTGTAATTCCAGCTACTAGGGAGGCTGAGGCAGGAGAATCGCTTGAACCCAGGAGGCGGAAGTTGCAGTGAGCTGAGATTGCACCACTGCACTCCAGCCTGTGCAACAGAGCAAGACTCCATCTCAGAAAGAAAAGAAAGTTAGAGAGCGGGGGCCACTGCACCAAGATCTCTGCACGGGAGGAGTAGGGTGACTCAGATGGCCAGTTTGGGCAAGGAGGTGTTTGAATGCCTGGAAATCTGCCTGAGCACAGAGCAAAAAGGGCCTCGCTGCAGCACAATTTATGTCCAGGATGGGTGGCGGTGTCTCAGATTGCTGAACCAAAATAATGGGTGATTCAAATGCCTGGATATTTGCCTGGACGTGAAGTGGAGATAGCCTCTTTGCACCAAGATCTCTGCACAGGAAGGGTAGGGCAGGTCAGGTTGCTGATTCAGGTGAATGGGTGCTGCAAATTTCTGAAGATTCGCCTAGGTGTGGAGAAAGGGCCCTGCTACACCATGATGTATGCCCAGGAAGGGTGGGGCACCATAAGCTGCTGAACCAGGGGAGTAAGTGTTTCAAATGCCTGAAGATCTGCTTGGGCATTGAGCAGAGACTTCCCCACTGCACCACAATCTATATTCATGAAGGGTGGGGCAACTCAGGTTTCTGGCCCAGGCAAGCAACTGCTCCAAATGCCTGAATTTCTGCCTGGGGGTGGTGTGCAGAAGGCCCCACTGCATCACAATTTCAGTAGAGCTGGTTAGAGCACTCAGCAATGACACATGCAGACCAATCCCAGATCACCAAGCTGGCCCTGATCACAAGTCTCCTCATCTAGTAGAAACTACAGCTGTAGCAGCTCTCCTCACCACCCAGGCTTGTGATAGGGAAAAGAAAAATTTCAGTGCCCACCAATGAGGCACTCTATACATTTCTAACTGTGGAGGCCCCTACCCTGCTTCAGATCATATGGCCCAATCTGTGGCCAGAGACTAAGATGGATGCATGGCCACACTGCCATATCAGCTGGCTTTGTATGCGCCTCGATTAAAAATTATTACCTACTCTTGGTCTCAGTTCTTTGGAAAATTACTGCAGCTTTTCCTGGTGTCTTTTCTGCACAACATCTCCATTCGTCTCCCCAAGTTAGCTCCAGGGCTTTGGAGAAACAAAGCGCTCTCCCTCAGCCTGGGTTGCTCAGATCCCCAGTGGACCCTCTCTTGTGTACTGGAGCTTTACTCACTTTTATCAGCCAGATGCCATCACAGGGGCTATTTGCCTGCATTTTCATCTTTCATTAATCTTGTGGATTCCCATTTTCCTTCTTGAATTAAAGCTCACAGAGTTTATCTTTATGCACTATCTTGCTACTTTCAAGTGACTGGGGTGTACTGAAAACCACTAATTTTCCATCTTGAAAAAGCAAAAAATAACGTATGTGAATTTGACTGAGCCATGAGGTGCTCAGACATTTGGTTAAACATTATTCTGGGCATGTCTGTGAGAATGTTCCTAGATGATATTAATGTTTGTATCAGTAGATTGAGTAAGGCTGACTGTCATCCCCAATGTGGTGGGCCTCATGTAATCCACTGAAGATACAAATAGAACAAAATGGCAGAATAAGAGAGAACTTGCTCTTTCTGCTTGACTCAAGCTGTAACATCTGTCTTCTCTTGACTTTGAAATCAGACTGGAAGTATACCAGCAGCTTTCTTAAGTCTCCAGTTTGCCGACTGCAGATCCTGGGACTTCTTAGCCTCTATAGTCACATGAGTCAGTTCTTTCAATTCCTTATAGTAAATCATTATATACTTATGTGTATGTGTATGTATTTCTCTGGGGAACCAAAACTAATATAGATTTTGGTATTGAGAATGACTCTAGAGGAAGAGAATTTTGAAGATGATTTGTCTGAATTGGTTCTGGGGTTCCTGGAATTGGATCTCTAATCTGATTAGATTTTAAAATGCTAATGACTCCATTTCTAATAGTAAAGAAAACAATGATAGTCCATGGTGTGATCTGGCAATAGAGATAAGCAAAATATCTATATTAGATACACTCAAACACATATTTAAAAAGCCAAAATCTTGATGACTCTTTATATAATACTTCCAAACATTTTTGGAAAACTAATGAATATAATGAGGTTGGATGATTATTCTTAATGTTGCTGGATAAAGTGATGAAAGAAAAGGATGAGCTCAGGGATTTTAATTCCCAGCTCCAGCACTGCATAAATGAACTGAATGTTTCCATGTGTGCTTAAAAGGAGACCCTTATCTTCTTTAGCTGTGGGGATAAGACTGCTGAAAGTCAAATTCAGGATCCCATCCTACAACTGCCTGAATTACAATACAAGTTGAGCTCCCAGCCTTACAGGATACCTACTGTTTAAGTGAGAGCATTCATTAGAAAAAAAAAAAAAGAGGTCCTGTAAGTTGGAATGGGGACGTGTAGGAAAACCCTGATGAACTAGGGACACTGAGCCCCTAAATTCTCGTGAGTCCTCTTTACCAGTGAAGAGACATCCACACCCCCAGTGGAAGCAGCCTTTTCACTCCTGGTGAAAGTGGCATTTTCACTCACATTGGAGAGTACTAACCCTACATTTTTTGAGGAAATTGTAATAAACTCCACTGAGGCAGTTGCCATGCAAGATAATTGTGACTCTCCCTAGGACCCACCTCTATTACCCCTTTGTGCTTTTAGACCTATATAACTTGACTGAAGTCAAGGCAGGCCCCTAAAGCTGAGGTACAAAGAGTTCACCATGAGGAGGTATGCTACACTTCCAAAGAACTACAGGAGGTTTTTTTTTTTTTTAATTTATCGAGACAAAAATACAGGAAATATGTGTGGGAATGGATATTAATATCCTTAAGGATGTGAGACAATGATGGAAGGAATATAAAGTTGAAGCAGGCTGAATGTGTTGATATGGGTTCACTATGCAGAGATTCTGCATTTAATGTTGCATTTGGGGAGGCAGAAAGCGCTCTAAAGGTGTGGTTGCTTGGTTGGTTAAGACATGGGCCAAAAGGTGGCCCACAGTGAGCAAATTATAAGTGGTTGACCTGACTTGGTTTAATGTAAAGCTTCTAAGGCATAAAGAGATTGAGATATTAGAGTAGACTTGTTATTTAAGAAATACCCACCAACACTGAGGGTCGGGGAGTGAGGTTGCAGAAGATACACCTTTCACAACTATGTGGGGAGAGCCTGGCATCCTTGAACAGCTCTATAATTGTTCCTCTCTCTAGACCAGACCTTACAGTATGGAACGCAGTCACCAAGTTGGGAAACCTAAATGCAATGGGAATAATTGGATTCAAGAGGGGCATGGGGACAAGTAGCAGTACTCAGCTACCATATGCAAGATGTGGATGATGTCTGTAATGAAGAGCAGGGTCAAAGCAACAATCAGAAGAGCCTGACTTATGCAGACGTATGGTGTTGTCTAGTTGATCATGGCATTCGTAGATGTGAAATAGGTAGGAAATCTACTAAATTCTTATATAGTCTGTAAGCAGAAAATTCTAGGTCATGTGAACAAAAGTCTAACGTAAGTCATAAAAACAGAGAGACACAGACCCTCAATTATTTCCCAAATTTGAGCCAGTTTACCAACCCAGAACCCTTTGTTTGAAGGGGAGGCTGTCCTCTTTTGAGAAAGGACACTGGTACACTGCCAAAAAGTTACATTGCTAATGTTTCTCCCAGCCTTCCCCATGGGACCTATGGCCTTTTACCAGGGAAGCTGTGCAATGTGGAAAAAAAAATAATCAGAACTTTTTAGGGACTAGTAGAGCCTGGCTGTGACCTGACAGTAACCCCAGGATACCCAAAATATCACTGTGGTCCACCAGTCAGTGTAGAGACTAATGGAGGTTAGATAGCTCAGGTCCATCTCACCCAGTGGGTCCACGAAACTATCCTGTGGTTATTTCCTTAGTTTCAAAATGGATAATTAGAATGGACCTACTTAGCATCTGGAGAATCCCTATATTGGTTTCCTTATCCATAGAATAAATGATATTATGGTAAGAAAAGTCAAGTGGAAGCCACTAAAGCTGCCTTTACCTAGTAAAATAGTAAAAAGCAAATCTGCATTCCTTGAGAGATTGCCAAGATTAGTGCCATCATCAAAGACCTGAAAGATATAGCAGTGTATATTCCCACTATATCCCCATTCAGTTCTCCTGTTTGGCCTGTGCAGAAGTAAGACGAATCTCAGAGAATGACGGTGGATTATTGCAAATTTAACCAAGTGATGACTTCAATTGCTGCTACTATACCAGGTGTAGTTTTATTTCTTGAACAAATTAACACATCCCCTGGTATCTTGTTTGCAGCTATTAAGCTAGCAAATGCCTTTTCTTGATGTCTGTTAATAAATACCAGAAGCTATTTTCTTTCAGCTGGCAAGGCCAGTATCACACTTTCACTGCCCTAGGACCTCACGGATGTATCAACCATCCAGAACTATGTAATAATTTAGTCTGGAGGAATCTTTCTCTTTCAAAAAATATTACACTGGTAAGAACCTAACGAGAAAGACATAGCAACTACTCTAGAGTTATTGTTAAGGCACGTGTGTGTCAGAGGGTGAAAAACAAATCCAAAATAATTCAGCGGCCATTTAACTTAGTGAAATATTGAGGGATCTAGTGGTGAGACAGATCCAAGTATTCCTTCTAAGGTAAAGGATAAGTTATTGCATCTGGCCTCATCTACAAACAAAAGAGGCACAGCATCTGGTGAACCTCTTTGGATCTTGGAGGCAGCTTACTTCTTATCTGTGTTTTTCACTCCTGCCCATGTATGTAGTGACCCAAAAAGCTGTTAGTTTGGGGTCACAGAACAAAAGAAGTCTATGTAATAGGTCCAGTCTTCTGTGCAATCTGTCATGCTTCTTGATCATATGACACAGAAGATCTAATGGTGCTTGAAGTGTCAATGGCAGATAGGGATATCATTTGGACGTTTTAGTAGACTCCCATAGGCTAATCACAGCACAGGCCCTAAAAAATGTTGGAGCAAAGCCCTACCATTTTCTGCAGATAACTGCTTACTCTCCTTTTGTAAAACAGCCCTTATCGTGCTACTGGGCTTCAGTAGAGTCTGAATGCTTAACCATAAACCACCAGATTACCCTAAGACCTGAGCTTCCTATCATGGACTAGGTGTTATTTGATCCTCCAAGCTGTAAAGTTGAGCATGCACGTCAGTATTCTATTATCAAATGAAAGTTTTATATATGTAGTAGTAACAAATAAGACCCTGAGCCACACATGTAAGTTACATGAGGAAGTGGCCCAAATGTCTATTGGCTTCCACTTCTGCTATACTACCTTCTCTCTCACAGCCTCGGTTTTGCACAATATGCAGGCACCACCCAAAAGTGGACAGCTACATCACTACAGCCCCTTTCTGATGCACCCCTGGAGGACAGTGGTGAAAGGAAATCTTCCCAATGGGAGGAATTTAAAACAGTGATCCTGATTATTTACTTTGCTTGGCAGTAGAAATGACCAAACTTGCCATTATATACTGATTCATGAGCTGTGGCCTATGGCTTGGCTGGATGGTCAGGGATGTGGAAGGAACATAATTGGAAAATTGGTGATGAGAAAATTTGGAGAAGAGATATGTGGATAAAATTCTATGAATGGGCAAAAAACATGAAGATATTTGTGTCCCATGTGAATTCTCACCAAAAAGGGACATCGGCAGAGGAAGATATTAATGATCAAGCAGATAAGATGACCCAATCTGTGGATAGCAGTCAGCCTCTTTCTCTAGCCACTGCTGTCATCAGCCAGTGGGTTCATGGACAAAGTGGATATTGTGGCCATGGTGATTTTCCATGGGCTCAGCAACATGGATTTTCCACTCGCCAAGATTTTGGTCATTGCTCAGTGACCAATCCGCCAGCACCAGGAACCAACACTGAATCCCCATAAGGCACCATTCCCTGAGGTGATTAGTCAGCTACCTTGTGCCCGGTTAATTACGTTGGTAAATTATGTTAGACCACTTCCATCACGGAAGGAGCAGTATTTCTTTATTACTGTAATATATATTTACTTTGGATATGGATTTGCCATCTCTGCATACAATACTGTGCCAAAAGTACCATCTATATACTTACAGAATTCTTTGTCCACCATCATGATATTCCACACAGCATTGCTTCTGACCAAGGAACTTACTTCACAGCCAAAATAGTGCAGCAATAAGCCAATGCCTACAGAATTTACTGGTCTTGCTGTGTTCCAAACAATCCCGAAGCAGCTAGTTTAAAAGAAGTAATAAAATGGGCTTTTGAAGATCCAGTTACAGCACTAGCTAGGTGGCAGTGCCTCCCAGGGCTGTGGCAAGGTTCTCCTGTGTATGCTCTAAATCAGTTTCCAATATGTGGTGCTATCTTTCCCATAGCCAAAATCTACAGGCCCAGAAATCAAGGGGTGGAATTAGAAATAAAACCAATTACTCTTATGCCTAGTGACTCATTGGCAAAATTTTTGCTTTTGGTTCCCATGACCTTAGGCTTTACTGAGCTAGAGGCCTTAGTTCCAGAGGGAGTAATGTTTTCAATAGGAGATATAGTAAGGATTCCATTGAATTGGAAATTAAGACTGCCACCTGGCTACTTTGCACTCCTCATACCTCTGAGTCAACAGGCAAAAAAAGGGAGTTACGGTGTTCACTGAGTTGACTAAGCCTGGCTACCATGGGAAAACTGGAATACTCTTCTACAATGGAGGTAAAGAAGAGTACGTCTGGAAAACAGGAGATCCTTTAGGGTGTTTCTTAGTATCACCATTAAGATCAATAGAAAACGACAACAATCCAATCCAGGCAGGACTACTAGTGGCCAAAATGAAGGTTTGTGTCATCCCACCAAGTAAAAATCCATAACCCACTGAGTTGCTTACTGAAGGCAAAGGTAATACAGAATGAATGTAAAAAGAAGGTAATTATGAATACCAGCTTAGAACATATATATATATATATATATATATATACACACACACATACATATGTATTAATATGGTTGGGCTCTGTGTCCCCACTCAAATCTCATCTCAAATTGTAATTCCTGTGTGTGGAGGGAGGGAACTGGTGGGAGGTGACTGGATCATGGGAGCAGTTTCCCCAATGCTGTTCTCATGATAGTGAGTTCTCATGAGATCTGATGGTTTAAAAGTGGCACTTCCCCCTTCGCTCTCTCTCTGTCTCCTGTGACCATGTAAAATGTGCCCTGCTTCCTCCTCATCTTCCTCCGTGATTGTAAGTTTCCTGAGGCCTCTTCAGCCATGTGGAACTGTGAGTCATTAAACCTATTTCTTTTATAAATTACCCAGTTTCGGGTATTCTTATAGCAGTGTGAAAACTGACTAAAACATGTATATGTGTAGGAAATATCTTTGTTTTCTCCAGTCTTTCATTCTTTCATCATGTAACGTGTGTTAATTTTATATCCCAGTATTTGAGTATTATTATTTTAACACAGGAGTACTCAAGTTATGAGATATCAAAGATAAGAATAAACGTAACTCCTGTTCTGGAGAAGAGATTAGAGCATGTCCAGTTGAATGCAGGACAGATGTGTCACGTTAGGCAAAGTTATGATCCTGTTTTGTCTTTATTTGCAGATTAAGTATGGTTTAAAAAGTTGTGTATGGGTGATAAGTTGACAAGGGGTGGACATGTAATGTTTAATGTTACGTGTCAATAAGACAGGCCACAGACTGCCCAGATATTTGGTGAAACATTATTCTAGGATGTCTCTGAGGGTGTTCTAGATGAGATTAACATTTGAATCTGTAGATTGAGTAAAGCATATTGCCCTCCCCCAGGTGGGTGGGCCTTATCTAATCCACCGAATGGCCGAATAGAATTTAAAAGGCAGAGTAGAAGAGAATGTGCTTTCTCTGCCTGATTTTCTTCAAGGTGACCCATCTATCTTTTGCTGCCTTCGGACCTGGACTGGAGTATATCTTCAGCTTTCCTAGGTCTGACAGTAGATCCTAGAACTTCTCAGCCTCCATAACCACATAAGCCAATTTCTTATAATAAATTTCTTTCCTCCTCCCCACCCCCTCTATATATGTGTGTGTGTGTGCGTGTGTGTGTCTAAACACATACATATACATACACATAGATAGATATAGATATATATCTGTTTGTCTATATATATCTAGATGTGCACACACACACACACACACGTGTACACACGCATGTTCAACTGATTCTCTTTTTCTAGAGAACCCAGTCTAATACAGACACTCAATGGTAGAAATTACATTTATTAAATAAGCACATTACAATTGTAAAATCATATCTTAATTCATAAGCACTATTTGGAGAGCATAAAAATAAATCTTACAGTCCTCAAGTAAAGGAGTAAATCATGTTTGAACTGTTAATAAAAATAATAATAAAATATGTGTGGCTAAATTAATGACTTTTTCATATATATGCATGTATATGTGTATGTACATATACACATATATACCTTCACATAGATATGCATATATATTCTCATTTTAATCATGGTTAAAAGTAGTTGGTTATTTTACTGGTTGAAATGTTTGATCTTAAATTGCAGGGGTGATAATTTGAAGAACATATTTGCCTGACACATTACATCTAGTTTTCGTGTGACTTAATTTTATAACCTCATTAATTCACTTAACTAAAGAAACTCTAGATTTACCACTTTCTAAGGCAAATTAATAAGTCTTTAAAGTATAGTTTATATATTAATTTTATTGTATTATCAGAATTTTTGTTTCAAAAATTCTCAAAAAATTATGGCGTATGTTCAAAGTTGCCCTTGTATTTAGAAACAGAATCAATGTATATGAAATTTTTTAAACCACAAAGTAATCTTTTTTAATCCTCCATTTGAAAGAAGCCTTCAAAACTGATGACAGATCATAGTGTCTTTTATATTTATTGGATATAAAGTTGGAACCTATATTAAATGCACTTAATGTCATTAATGCATGCATAGCATTTTTTCAGTATGTCACATATAATTTTTGTGTAGTGGATGATATATGTAGTGACTAAAAATATAAACCACCTGTTCAGATTTTCACTGCTGAGAGTACTGCATTGTTTAGCTTTCTCTACAGTGTGCTGTTTGTGTCAATATTGATTTCAGAAAAAGTAATAAAGGATCCTGTCAAAATAAAATTAAAACCTAAGGCAATTTACTTTGCTGAAGGGGGTCAGCTTTAATAACCATCACCATCTTACCAGAACCGCTGTGAAATTTCATTAACACTGTACTCCAGTCACATATCAGCTAGGTTCACAATTACTACTTGATTATATGACTGTATAGATCGTTAGGCACAAGCCTCCTTTTTCTGCCCTGTATCGTTTGCTGGATGAGGTTTCTTTTCAATTCAGTGAAAATTCTATTCAAAAAAAGAAAATGATAATAAAGAAAAGATTGCTCCTGGAACTGTTTCCCAACTCTGTGCAAAATTACTAAACACATAGCAATTTCAGGATATTTGGTGTTTTAATCTATCAAAATTCTTAAGTTAGGTATCACATGAGTTCAAAACCAGAGTGATTTTATATGTAAAGATAAAAATATTTAAGAGTTTAGGAGATTCAGGGACTACTTACCAGGAAGCAAATGTAACTGTCTTTATTCCTACCTCTAGGAGGAGGAAAATTCTTTGCTCCATTTATTATTTATTGATATAATTGATATTTATGGATAAATATCAGTTGGCCCACCCAATGTATGAATAATGAACCCAAATGTATATATAAACTGCATAGGCATTAAAATATAAATATGTGAGCATTTTCATCCAATAGATAGATGTTTTTATTAATTCTTTTCAGCTATGGAGTAGACATTTTTATCTTGAATTTTTAGTGAAAATTTTTATAACTTTTAATTGCTTTTTTGTTTCAGCAAATAATAATTGTTTTGCATGGTGTTCAAAGCAGGCCAAAACACTGAATGTTTCTCTGTAACAAATACTATATTGAGGTGAGGTTCTGTCCTACTTACCTATATGTATATTTGAAAGGCAAGTTACAAATAATGTTGTAGAAGATGTAATCCATGGGCCACACCAACACTGAGATTTAAATTTAAAAATAAAGGTAGACATTTGTCAATCATCTAGGCCTATCACTCAAAGGGATTGTATATAGTCTGATGTCAAGGCAATCCTGACCACATGGGCAGTATGTTAGTAGGCTACATTCACCAGTAGGTGATTTCTAGAAAATCATGTAACTTCAAGCCCAATTTATAGCATCCATCAGATCCCAAAAATCTCTTTGAATAGTCTTAGTTGCTCATTTATAGTCCAATTTTTTTTCATGACGAGGATCTTGCATTGAACCCTCATGCTCAGGACTAAGTCTATCACAGCCCTTGTTCTGATGAGCCTGGTCCTACCTAATCTCTTCAGCTTGAGCTTGAGATCAACTACAAGTAGTTGAATCACTTTCCTTTGTCCCTAGATCCATGTGGCTGTACCTGCTTTATAATGACTATCACTGCTACCTTGAGATTACTGTTTTAGTATGTTGACTAAAACCTCTGGACTTGAAGAGAAATAGATCTTGTTTCAAACCTTTTAAACCTATCTTTTGTGAATTATAGGCAAATATCTTTCTCTGACTCTCAATTTCTTATCTATTAAAAGAGACAACAATAGGTGCTAACTCATAGAAATTTTGCAATAATTTGATCAGACAATATTCCTAAATTAAAAGAGAGAATAATTGGTGCTACTTCATAGAAATTTCACAATGATTTGATCAGACAATATTCCTAAATAATGAGAATATTTCAAAAGCAAATAACAAATGAGGGAAATGTTAACTATGATCTCCTACTTTTATCAAACACTTTGACCATCAGGACTGTTCTAGACTGATATAGAAGGTGGATTTCCCCTTGGATGTTGTAAAGTAAATGACCAAACCTTCTTTCTAGTACTAGTCCCACAGCTGGACCCAACTGTCTTTCCTTGTCCATTAAAGCTGACAGTAAACAAGAATTATGATGATTCACTTTCCCTAAGAGTTTTGCCTGCCTTAAATATTTTATTGGCACTACTAAGAAAATAACTATTCTCTTAACATTTATAATGAACAAGCTTTGCCTCTGTTACTGCTACCATTTTCAGTCTGAAGATGTATGTGCTGATGCAGGGGTAAATACTAACCTTTCATTTCATCCAGCCACTAATGCTGTATACAAAAGAGCACACGATGAACACAAATCTCCCAAGTATTAAAATGACTGGATTACATTCCTTAAAGGGTAAATTTATTCTGCCAATTTTTGGATCAGTCTCTTCTCATAAGACAGCAGTGGGCTGGATTATATTTGAAAAATACCACTTTGGTGTCATATGTACAGAACTCTGACACTGGCTTGCTTTTTCCAATAAGAGGCAGTCAGTGCCCAGGTCAGAGTCTGGGTACTTCCACAGTCTTATCTCACATGGATTCCCCATCTGGCAATGAAGTTCTTCAGATCCTTCTGAAAAATAAGATTATTGGTGTCCCTTCCCTATTATTATAGAAATTCTGTGTTTGGCATGAAGGTTAGTAATGCTCCGGGCCTTCGTAGAGTTTGTATTTTAGAAAGTAAATCTCTCTAGTTTTCTTCTCCCTATACTCAAACTACCTAATTGCACCGTGTGCTTATCTCTTTCCATTCTTTCTCAGAATAAGAGGTATATTTCTTCTTTTTAAGAAATGAAGACTGTGAAAATAGATTGGCTGTGATAAATTCCTGAATTTACTACTTATTAGTTGGGTCAATGTGGGTGAGCTACTTACCTTCTCTAAGTCTAACTCACTGTCATCAAAATAGAGATAATGTATTGTATTTTGGATATTATATGATACAACGTTATAAACTACTTGGTCCAAAGTCAGGAATATAGTAAGCAAATAATAAACATAAGCTGGCATTATCATAATTGTCATCACTATTATTATTACTATTGCCACCTATGCCTTCATTTAGGATAGGCCTTAGGCAACTTGATCCATTGCTAAGCAAAACCCTGCATCATAACTTAATGCCCTAGCCCACTTCTGGTTTATAAGAGAAGAACACAGAAGAGAGTTTGTTGACTAATTGTCTTAAATTTCTTATTACCTCTTAACTTTTCAACACAAATATTCTGTGTTCCACTACAGAAATTACTCCAAATTACCAAATAGAATAGTGATATTGAAGCAATTTGGTCCTCATTTCATTTAAGATATTTCTGCACCCTGCACAGACTATGAATGTTGGTCATTATTTGGGTATTCTGCTAACCAAGACTCTAAATCTTGAACTTACTATTGAATGTTTCCTTTTTACTGTTTATCTACAGCAAATGCTTATTAACAAATATAACCATTATTTTGAATCTATGAGACTTAGAGGATGAAATACATATTTTTTGTTATTTTCTTATGACTATAACTTCATGGGTACTTTTTGTCCGGCTGCTTCGTCATCCCCTTGGAGGAATCTAGGGTAGACTCTAACTTTGGGTCATTTTCCGATATTAAAAGACCTTGAGTCACATTAAATCTCAAATAGGTAAATATCAAAATGCTCAGTTCCATAAAACAATAATGTAAAAAATATTTTATTTGAAGTTTAACTTCTTCCTTCCTTTGGCTTTGGGAGTCTACAGACAGGAAAGTACGTTATAGTTGTTGGCTTCTTTATTCTTTAATCTCCTGGCACTTTCCTCACATCTCACTAGCTGTACCACTAACACCTCTAGAATTGTAAAAGGGAGAGAAGCAGAATTGTTATATGTATACGAAGTATGCTTCCTAACAGGCATTTTTTATGAACTGGCTTCAGAGATCCCTGGGCTGGAGAGCTGTGAAAGCTGACTCTGTTCTCATGCTAACTTTTATATGATTTTTTTGAGACTGACTTTAATAACTATCACACATAATTCTCTTTATTAAGAAGAATGTATCACTTCTGGGTACTTTGAGTTCCTCACTTAGCACCTGGGTATTTGAGACTACTACTGGATCCCTTTCCATTGAGTGATGCTAAGTCCTGACAGAGTCCTCGAGGACACAACTTTAAAATAACTTCTGTTTCCAATGCTTGTGTTTCATATATGATGCAGAGAAAATGAAGACTTTGACTTGCCACCTGTAGGAATGTAGCAATATTCAAATGCAGCCTTTCTGTCTAGTTGACATACTTTTCAGGAATGACTTTTCATCCCCACAGGGGTAAGGTTGAGGAATCCAGGGGTGGCACCCTTGGCACACCAAAAACATTCTCAAAAATATATTTCTATAATACCCAACTGAGCTTTTCAGCCTTTCCACTGTATGTTTTTAATCTGAGTAAGTAACTGAGTCCCATCCTTAAAAGGACAGCTTGGCACCTTACTTTGAAATATGGTTGAGTCTTCCAGTTTTAAGACTCAGAATACAATACCAATTAAACAATTCCCTTTTATCATCTCATTAACCTAGCCAGGCTTTTGTCACAAATATGTATATCTTCTCTCTCCTATATATCTTCTACTGTCATTGAAAACTGACTGAGATACATAGTAGTCTTATATATATATATACATATATGTATATATATATTAAAATTTTTTTTTCAACAATAGAAACATTCCTCCTAAAATGTAATTCAATAATGCTTTATATATATTTATTTTATCACAATTATTTTACTTTTATAGTAATTTATTTAACATAATCTTTCTCTCTTATAGATCACTAGATTCTTTAGGATGCAGGTCATGTAAAATATCTGCTTTCCCATTATCCTTCTGTACTAGGGCATTTTTGCATTGCTACTGCTATAAAGAAATACCTGAGGCTGGGTAATTTATAAGATGAAAAGTTTAATTGACCCATGGTTCTGCAGGCTGTAAAGGAAGCATAGCGCCAGCATCTACTTCTGAGGAGGCCTCAGGAAGCTTACAATCAGGGCAGAAAGCAAAAGGGGAGTAAGCATCTCACATGGCAGGAGTGGTAGCAAGGGGAAGGGGAGGTGCCACATACTTTTAAACACTCACATCTAGCAAGAACTCACTCACTATCATGAGAACAGCACCAAGCCATGAGGGATCTGCCCCCATAACCCAATCACCTCCTACCAGGCCCCACCTCCAACATTGAGGGTTACATCCCAACGTGAGATGTGGGGGGACAAATATCCAAACCATACCCCATCACATTGTCTAACATGTCACAAATGTTTACTGAGAAATGTGAATGTTGAAGTCCTTTCATTTCTTGAAACGGTGTATAACAAGATTATGTGCTTGCTATTGTGTTTCACTCAAAAATGTAATTATAGTTGAATATAGTGTAAGGTGGGCATTCAAAAAAAACTTTAATGGAATTTAGTTAGTTATATTTGAGTAAAAGTTTCTTTTGATTTTTACTAATATTTTTATTCTTTTTAAACAGATGATTACATGCTGACCATTCATCATGCTCACTCTAGTGAGTCATCGAAGTTTATTAGAAAAAGAAATTATCTACTGCTTTTTGTTGTTTCTATCCTAGAAAGGCAAGTTCTTTTCCTAAAGTAGATTGACAAGGGCTAACGCAGAGATACTGGCAGTTCACTATCCTCTAGAGAGCTTGAGTCAGCAGACAAATATTCCCAAACATACTCATTCTTATTGCAGAAGAAATAAGCTGTAGGAGACTCTTGATTGCAAATAATTCTAGTTTACTAAAGAAAGACTGTGGCCATTAGTGAACATGTTTTATTGAAACCGTCATTATGTGGAAGGAGATATTCTGTTTTAAAAAGTTCAATTCAGATGTTAATGTTTCCTAAAGACTTTTTAGAAGTCAAAACGAATCTACAAAAAATAATCAATTTCTGTTCATGATTTATAAAATTGTGTCTTTCTGAAGGGCTACAAAACATTAGTTTAATATTCTGCCTCAGATAGCTTCTAAAACAATTCTGTAGTTCTCAAATTATTTATTTCAAACTCAATTTCTTAAACAAGTAGTATTTATTACATTCCTTTTAAATAAAAACAAAAATTCCATTGAAATCTAGAGGCAATAAGATGAAATATAAAATAAAATATTTACCCTTGAGAACTCTCAATCGTGGAAAAAATATGTAAATGCATAAAATAATTAAAGTGAAATTAAGTAGGTGATTAAGCACTTAATAGGAAAGTTACAGGTATAAAGAGAGATTCAATATGAAGTAAAATACTAAAGAAAGACTTTGATAACCACGTAAAAAATGAGCTAGAAAGATAAGAATAACTTTAGTGGAAAAATAAGAAGGGTGAGGTATATGTTGCATATAATCATAAAATAATATTTTAATTATCCAATATACACATTATATTTAAAGGCAAATTAATTTCTAGAGAGGTTGGATAGTTTATAACACAGGTAACTGGTAAAATTTTAACTTTTGGCAGTGCAAAATTTGTTTAACTTTGTAGTTTAAAAAAATCTCACATGGTCCATATCACAGCACTTGTTCACGGCCTTTACTATCAGAATTCTAGCACCACCACCTTGCCTGTCATGGCAACAAGCCTCCTAAAGAAAACTGTTCCTCCACAGCCCTTGCTGCAGCTACAAGCCCCTAGGCTCTGAATGATATCCATTTTATGGTCTTCATTTCTCCTACCTTCTCCCTAATTACAATTTACGTGAGCATAGAAGGGCATCTGATCCAAGGGCAGCTAATACAAATTTATGACTTGCATTGCTGTGAAAAGCTGCAACTGGGGTTTTGGTTATTACTGAAACAATATTGTTTCTTCTCTTAAATCTTAAAAGATTTGTGAAGAGAATGGGCTAGTATATATAAAGAAGTGAATTAAACAGAGAGACTAGAAAACATAGTTGAGTTGAAATTGCAGAGCATCTGATGGAATCCTTGTATATTTCTGTCACTTGGTCTCTGGACCTAACTTGGGTCATGGATGATGCTTCTTCATGACCACAATCATGCATCTTTCACAACCAATGAAGTCTGCCTATGATGATTCCTATACTTGGATTTCCATGAATTTACAGTTCACTTACTTCCATGTGTGTACATATGCTGGCTTTATAACATCTCTTTGTTACAGTCAAAGGGTTTATTAAAGCATGTACCAGAGGGCCTTGAGGGCCTTTCTATATGGTTCTCCTTCTGCTTGAAATACTTTCTGCTTTCCTTATTTTATCTTAAACTTGGTAATATGTACTTATTTATCATTTAAGACTTAGTTCACATACACATTCCTGGTGAAGCCTTTCTAACCACTCCAGAGATGCTTAATATATTCCTCTTCCAGACTCCTGTTTCACCCTAGGTCATTTCTTTTCCATCACATTTATCATCATCTATTTTATGAGCTGGTAAATGTCTTTTTGCTGTAGAAAGTAAGCTTTTTTAGAACAAGTACGATATTAGAGTTACGTTTATATCTTTGGGGCTAATAGAACAGTATCTGGCTCGTAGACACTTAAAAATTATTGGGTGAATAAAAATGGCAATGCCTTTAAGTATTTAAATATTTGAAAGCTAGGAAGTAAGTTACAAAACATGACAAACATTGTTTTGACACAGCTGGAGAGATTACTTACCTTGATCTAGAGGAATTTGACCAACATAATGCAAAGAGTAATTAAAACCAACATAAATTAAAATTATTAAAATGATTCATCTTGTGAAGTTCATCACATGAGTATTGAGTTAAAGTGGGGGATAACATGAGTTGCTCAAATAACTAGAATTAATTCAGTAATATACAGTTAATGTGATGAAGAAGGTATTTTGAGTTATGTTTTGAAGAATAGAATGTGAACTAAGTTATCACCACAAGTTTACATTCTGCTAGAACTTATGAAAATATAATGTATATTTATGACAGGAAAAGAATAGATAATAGATTCACTAGATTCTCCCAAATGATACATATATCTTTTGCTCATTTCTAAATGGTTCTAAAAATCACGTATTTCTGAACCACAGTCTTAAACTATTATATTTTTAAAAATCTTATGAAAATATTAAGGCAGTTTAAACTGTTTCTGTGGCTGAAGTATCCATTTTATAAAGAGAAAGAAATTGTTTTAAACATTTTTAAAAAATCATATTTAATGTCAAATGTATTCTTTATGACTACGTATAGTAGAGAATTGTGTGGTCTCTTGGGTTTTTTTTTTTTTTATAAACTTATAAAACCAAAATACTGAATAGTGAGGTTAACATGTGCCTAAAATTCCTTAACTGCTCAGCCCCTTGCAATACTCTCAAAAGCCTTCTTCCTATAACCCTGTCTCATATTTCATTTCCATGCTTGCCAATCAGTTACAGTCTTTGGCCCCATGTCACTTTCATCCCATTGGATGACTGTCATGGGAGCTGCCCAATGGTATGCTGCTAATGAGGCAGCTTAAAGAGCAGCTGGGGATGTGCAATTGCTGGATTAGGGTCAAGGCCAAAAGAGAAAATGGATGAGAGAGATAGAGCCTGAATGACTGCCAATAAGCAGGGGTTCTATTATCCTGCTGAAGCAGGACATTCATTACCATCTATTGTAACATAATTTGGGCTCAGTCAAGCTGTCTCTCCCTTTTTGGATTTACAATTCATAAACCACAAATGGTCCAAAGGGTGCATTGTCCCTTGTGGCCATGTAACCCTGGGCCAGGGGGAGGCCTGGCAGAAATGAATGAGCTATGAAGTTCCTGGTGTGAACACCATCAGGGCTGACACCTTGTGTCCTGGAGTTGTGACATAAGTTGTAGGCACAATGCCGACATAGTTTTGCATCTCTCTGGAGCAAATTTGCTCATTAAGCAAAGATAAAATAAAAAGTCCTTGTTTATCCTTTGCAAAAATCAAATCCTAATGCTAACAGCCGGTATTTCCATGCTAATTTCCTCTAGTCACTGGTGAGATTACTGCACAGGAACAGAAGTGAAGTTTCTTTTTTCCACAAGCATACAAATGCTTGCTTATTTTAGATCAAGTTCTTCCAAGTCCCAGAAAATTATCTGTTCTATTTTTTAGTAGGTTTGTGGTGTTTCAACACATGAAAAATGTAGAAAATTGTCTCATGTGTCTCTTTTATCGAAAAGCTTCCTTTGAAACAGGATAAATGTGTCTCTCCTTCTTCCTCTTCCCTTCTCCTTGGGCCCCCTACTGATCTTTTCAATTATACTATTTATTATCTTTTGGATTCAGTGCTAAAACCCACCTGCCATCTGAACTAACGCGACCGTAGTGTTATTGTCTACGTGCTGCACTCAGTTAGGAAGGCAAATGAGTTTGGTGAAAAGCTAGCAAGCACAGAAGCTCGGAGAGAAAAGGATTCAAGGCACAGTGAAAATAGTTAATCACTGTAGTAAAGTAAGGAAAAGAGAACAGATGCATCATCTTTGCTTCAGCCTGATTGATGGGAAACTACGTAACTCAGTTTATGTAGCAGGTGGACCTTGCAGGGCAGCCTCACACTCATACCAAAAGGCCAGCTCTACAAGTCACAGATGAAAGTACTGGAAGTACAACTGTAGTTTTTATAGACTTTATTAATACGACTTTAACACAGCTGAGTTTTAAATTATACCTGCATTTTCTCAGGTTTGCATGATTCAATCCACATTGGCTTTCTTTTCTCAGGTACTAAAGTTTCCATATATATATATATATATATATGACTATCTCACACGCCCTACATGCCATCTTCGCCTGATATAAATTTGTTGCAATTTATCTTCCAATCATTTCCATTTATGCTTCACAGTAAGATTGTTTTATTATTAATTTGAGATTCCAGTGTTTTGACTTTCAGTGCTCCACTAGCATAAGTATTTCAAACTGCCCATACACACCATAGTAAATGATCTATTCACAAAATCTGCCTTTAATTCTTGCAAGAAATCACTTTATACATGTGTTTACAAAATTCAAAATATACATTACCTTGTTTAACTCTTAGAAACAGACAGAATGGCTTCTAATGAACTTAAGTCATTTAATATTATGGCTTAACATATTATCACAATACTTAACAGTAAAAAAATACTGATCAACAATTTCTGCAAACTCTTAACAAAGTCATCTCTACTGAATGCATAAAGGGCTAACGACTGAAGTTTTTTGTGTTTGAAAATGTATTAAATGTATTAGTGTTCCTGATAGTTTAAGATAGTTGATTAATTGTAGCAATTTTCTTTTGCTTAAGATAATATGCTTGATCTGTGTATCATTGATCTAATAAAATGCCTATTTTTGATGCTACTACAACCTATATTATGTTTTCATTGTAGTGTTAAGTAGATCTTTTGAGGATGTGAACAGTAGTTCCTTTACTCAAATTTGTGAAATTTAACCCTATGACATCTTGATTAATACACATGGCTATTAGTAATAATTTTTTTCTCTAATATATTTTAGAAATACAGTAGTACTTCTTTCAAAATTACAAAAATTGCTTTACTGAGTTGAAATTTTCCATTTTCAATTTATTCATGAAACGAATTCCTACTCTGATTCATGTTTAATTGTTTTTGTAAGATGTATGTGGTCTATGAATTAAAAGTTGAGGAAATAATGATATCCTTAGAAAATATTTGCTTAAAATAATTGAATAGAAATAGGAAGGAAGGGAGGGAGGGAGGGAGGAAGGGAGAGAGATGCTTATAATTTCTAAAGGATTTTGCCATTGGAACATTCTTTTGTTGAAGTACAATGATTGGTAAGGAATGAGAAAATTTAAAGGTTGAATCTGGGTCTGGTCTTAATTACCCAGCATGATGATGATGGGGAGGAGATCCTGGGTCTCTAGGAGTAAATTCAAAGGGAAGGACAAAGTTGCCAAAATTGCCAACCTTTCCTGGAGAAAAGGTTTAAAAATGAGGCTTTGATAAAAGGTAAGCAGAATTTTTTAATATGATTTCCCCACAGGACCCTTAAAATCTTTATTAAAATTACTAAATCTATGATATGCTTAGTAAATTTATAGACTCTGAGTGCAGTAACATGCCCTAAGACACCACCTTTTAGATGTAACCAAACCAAAACACTTAATACATGATTGGCTGCTGTCCACATGTTGTATGTTTGTCACAGACCATTATGTTTTGGTAATAATAATAGCAATAATAATAATGGCTCACATTATTTTTATGGAACAAGTATTATGCTATGAGATTTCTCACATTTAGTCTCCAGCACGTATCTCTTCTGTGAGGAAAACATTTTCCCATTATTTTTCCAAAGAGAAAACTAAACTTTAAGGAGAGTTTAAGTGACTTGCCTTAAATCACCTACCCATTAAGTTGTGGAGCTGAAATTCAAATCTAGGCAGTCTGGCTCCACAACTCTTGCTCATAACCAACCACTGAACTAGACTAGCAGGGAAGGGAATGTTAATGTGCTCCACTAAGCATTGCATTTCTGCCAGGGAATGACTTTAATTCCAAGAGAGAATTGGTCTTTTGGAATGATGCCATAAGGGATAAAGAACAAATAGAAATTTTCAAATAAAAAGAACAATGACTACAAATAAAAGCATGTGTTAACATTATAATTCTTTCATCAAATATGTTTACCCACTTAGCTTCTAGGAGAGTGCAGTACTACTTTATGGATTCCTGAAAAACTAGCACACTTACTAATTTAGCATATGTTTAAACTAATCTAATCCCATTTTCCATCCCTTTTACTCACCGATTTCCAGTGGATTATCAGGAAATACATACATACATAGACAAATTATTTTTCTGTACATTCTGGAATCTTCTAGAAATTAATGGTAAGATTTTTCCAGCCTGTAATTGGCTACATATCAAATACCTCTTCATATCAAACTTACTTACATGCAGATACAGGTATGAATCAAACATTGTTCCTTAAAATCATAATTTAATGTTATGGTTTAGATGATATTTAATGGATCAGGAACAAAAAAGTGTGTATCCACATGTACTTTTATCTCTATTACCATTCCACTTCCCTTAACTATGCATGCAATAATCTTTTTTTTGTAGGTAAATGCAAAAGTTTTTCTTTTTAAGATAGTTATAAATAATTGGAAAAAGCCATTAACCCCCAATAGCTTAGAAAACATACCTTTTATTTCTGTTAGTGAAAAAAAATTGTGTTATTTTAATAACTATGTTTCTTCTTAGCTCATTATAATATATTCCTGGAATTTTCCAGAATACATTTCATATCTGCAAGTCCCTAAAAAGCCTTCACAAATGGTTACATTAGTGGCACTGGTAATCAGAGCTGGAATGGAGAATGTAACTGACAAGTGCTATGTAAATCAGCTTTGATATTGTTCTGTGGCTTTTATCTGTCCACTGTGAATTGGGTTCATTGCTGCAAGAGCTCATCCTGGCCAGATAAAAACTACAATCAAGTTGCAGACCAAAACAAATGGCACTCACAGGAGCGCCAAAATGGGTATTGTGGAGACTTCCACAGACTGCCTACTTGTGCAAGTCCAAAATTTGCAGTCAGATCTTTGATGGCATGTACATGTTTAGTTTGATAAATCCTAGGTCTATACTGCAATCCAGCATCCTCCTGAAATAACAGGCACTCAGCAAGTTAATGCTAGCATCCTCTGGTTGGCTTGATTCACCGAATTATTTCCTTACTGGTTCACAGTGTTTGGCTCCAATAGCTTATTGTTTCCCTCTTGTTCTTGAAAAGTTTCTCAGGGGTAAGAATGTGGAAAGATCATCAAAATCCTTAAGAGAAAAGTATCTTGAACAAAAAGCTAAAAGAATATATAACATCTGTTTCCTGAACCATCATATCACAAAGCTCATGTTTGTTGTTTTTTTTTTTTTTTTTTAAGAAATGGAATGAACACGCTCCTTAGGGATTAAGCTATCTGCTTTTTCGTAAAATATGTAAATAGTTATAATGTGTATATAAATATATATATAGCTGCAATTATTCTCTTTCAATAATAAACTCTGAAGAATTTAAAATAGTATTTATTTCTGAATTTGTGTATGATATTTTGTATTTATACATTGAATACTAATAAAATAGCATTTATTTGACAATTATTTAGATATAGAGAAAGATTAAAATGGATATTCCTAAAGAAGAAATACCATTATTTCTATTTTTATATGAGTGAAACAAGACTTAAAGAATTAGAAAAATTGCTAAAGCCTCACAATGACCTAAGATGTAGCTGTCTTGAGTCTAAAGCTTGTGTTCTTCTCCACCATGCTAAAGTGATACAGAATGTATACAAGTCTGGTTGACTGAATAATTTTATTCAAATTAGAACAGTCAGGAAAATAGTGAATAAAAAAGCAATTACACCATTTGTTTTACTTAACGGGTTGCTTACATGGAATTCACCAATAAATTAAGACCTAGCAGTCAGTCTTATAGCTCCATGTACTGACAAAGCAAATTGTTTCTTCTTCAGAATTTGGTTAAAGTAAGGATGAAATGCCAAGCAAAACAAAACAAAAAGTGAGAATATGTCAGCATTTATAATTTTCTTTGTTGTTTTGGATCTTGGTCTTCATCTGAGATGATTCGTTAACTCAAAATGGGGATAATATTTCTTAATGAACTCATTAAGAAATATTTGTTGAGCACCTATTGTGTGGTCAGCATCAGATTAAAATATAGAAATATTAAGACATGAAGATATGACAACCACTTTAATTTCTAAGTGGGTAGTATGAAGGGGGCTTTGAAAAATTGGTGAAAGAGTTTAGGAATTATAAGGTAGAAAATACAGACAGTCTAGTCAGACTGTAATTGTCTTAACAAGCTGAATTCTATCAACTATAACAGGTAAATTTCAAGGGTGAAGCATGCAGAGCAAGTTGCTATGATGCTGTTGCTGTAATTTGAGTGTGAGGTAGTAAAGGGCCTGGCATAGAATAGTGATAGCGCTATTGTTCTTGTTTGATTCCTTATTCTGTTATTTAGTTTTATTTTAGTGTGCTTTTTAAAAATGTCAGGCTTTTTACTATTTCTACTCTTACTTTGTTATTTAATACAGTTGTAGAAAGCAAAACAGGACATTTGAATGTAAATTACCCAATCTAATTCTAATCGAAGCTTTGGTACTAATTTGTATAACTTGAGAAGAAACATTATATGTTACTCTAAGTCAGGTTTCTTAGCTTTCCAATGAGGACGTAGAAATTCCTTACATCCTGCAAACGGTCTTCAGACATATCGAATAAAATTATTAAATTCATTCCTATATTTACCATCTTGCTCTTCTAACACTGGCAAGAAAATATCTCTACTTTGCATTATTTGCCAGTTATTGATTATTGTTTATTTGTTAAAGATTTGCTTGGCAATTCACAAAGCGCTTTTACATGCAGTTCTCTTCAAAACCCTCGCAAGCACACCATGGTGAAGACATATTTTCTCCATTTTCTAGATGAATCTAAATTTTCTTATCTGTTAGCATTTGATGCTGCCTCACTAGTTTTTAAGAATGTGGAGTAAATTTGTCATGCTTGTGACAAATGTAGTCCGGAGCTCAAGGAACCATGCAGACTTACAAAGCAGTTAATGAGTAAAATATATATATGATAGAGTTTCCAAGAACAGATTGAACCAGAAAAAAAGGAAGTACTAGATATACAGGATAATTAACACAAGAATACTTAAATAATTGCCCCCCAACAAAACATTCGTCTTTGACCTCTTTCTTTTTCTCACTGCACTATACTCAACCACTTTTTGCTGGTATTATCCTAAATGCCCTTTATACCCGCATATTCTTTTATACCATTCCCACAACTACAACTCAAATTAAGACTTGGACCTATTACCATAGTCATATTATTCGCCTTATAAGTTTCAATGTATTTTCATTAAGAACAGAGTTCAAACTCCTAATGAAATTTCAGCACCTCCACAGTCCGATCTCAGGATTGTGTTCTATGGAGTCATGAAGACAATGGGCAGGTAGAAGAACTCACTATGCACATCTCTTCCTCCATGTGCAATGATATCATGTTGGTAGCTTGAAATCTGCCATGATAGGAATATTTATACTAATAAATTCATCAAGCATTACAAATCAGGTTTTCATTCACCAGGGACCCCGTCATTAAACATTCATCTGCATTGCACTGTCTCTGTTCCAAATTACACTATTACTATATTTCTTTATATGCATATGATACTTTCTAAGGTTGTCCTAAGCATGGCCTCTTACATCATCCTGTAATAGTGATGTAATTCCAGCCCTTTTAACTAGGTTAAAAAAAATCATGATGCTTAATGATATGACAATATATTTTATAGATTTTTTCTGTTCTTGAGTTATACTGAGGAGCATGTCTCAAACCTCTAATAAAAGTGAGACCTATTTTTCTCAGGCTTGATTGTAATGCCATCTCCTCCCAATACATGCCTTGTTTTTCACAGATGAAAAATAATGCCACTGTCCTCTGTGCTCTGATAAGGTTTTTTACATTTATTTACATATATTTGCTTTATAAAACTTAACATCTCACATAGTATACATTTTATGAGGGTAAAGTTTGCATCTTGTTCCTATTTACCCCTGCATTGTTTCATTTAATATGTGGCAAACGAAAGGGGCTTAATAAATCATGTTACATAGGTAAAAGCATTGAACATTTAGCCTCATATTTCCCTAGTTCTTCCATTTTTTCCGTTAAATATGCTAACTTTTATTAAAGAGGTATTCAAAAGGCCTTTGAAAGAGAAATAAAAATATGCTCCACTTATTGTCACTTCATGATTAAATGTAAGTATATTAAATACCAAATGAGTCATAGGCCTTGTGTTAGAATGACAGGAAGGCATTGGATTGAGAACAAAATGCTAAAAAAGCTGTTGAATTTCAGTTATTTTTTCGAAAGAAAATAATGCAAACCAACACAATTTTTAGGCAAGTGCCCTTAAATGTCAATAGGAGAGAAAACACCACTTGGAAAAACGTGTTCTGTAGGAATATTTACTTAAATGTTATTTTTGTTGGGGGGAAGTATTTGCATGATAAAATTTATTTATTAACAGCATACTGGGCCTCAATTTCTTGGTTTGAAACAGAGCCAAATGATGCCAATACTATTTTCCTCTTGTTTTGTTTCCTTACTAACATAAATGGAGACTACTTTAGAATTTGATGAAAAAGTCTATTCCTGCCACACACACTTAAACACATTTCCTCAGATTTGGGACGCTATCTGAGTCAGCTCAGAGCAGCAGTTGTAAAGTCACAAAATATTTATCCTCATTCATTATTTCCTTCTGCAAGAAAATTTTGTCACTTCCAAACATCTTAATTTCCTTAAAAGATTCCATAAACATTTTCAATCAGCGGCCAACTGAGAAAACTGATTCAGTGGGCAGGAAAGCAGGTGTCACCGACTTCCCATTTGAAAGCAACTGGTTATTTTATTTCAAATGATCTCTGTTATTTCCAATGTTAAATAGTCTGCCAGGGGTACAATGGGCAAGGCTTTGATGTCTCCCTGTTTTGTCCTGTTCCCTGACCACATATTATCCTTAACTTCCATAAGTTATATACATTACACAGGCTCTTCATGACAAAGAAAATTAAGTGAGGGAGATTCTTAGCTGGATCAGCACCAAAACCCCCACACAACTGAAACCTGAAAAGAAAAAAGTAGTCTGAAATGTAGGCATATCATACAATTGTATTTTGTAACACTATCCTTGCATGTGAAGGACAGTAGTGTTAACACTTATGATTTTTCATAATTAACATGAATAGACCAAACATATCCTGTGGGTTGCTTTTAGGAGAAGGGGAAGTAGATTTTTAAATTTGGACCTAAAGTGTTGATAATATTTGGTTGATGTAATTGCAGAAGAAAAGAAGTTCTAGACACCTGCTCTTTTACTGAAAGGAACAGTCTCCTTAATACTGTCCCAGATTATAAGAGTCACCAGATATTACCTCCATGTTGTGGAAAATCATCCTGGGAAAAGTTCATTTCCCTACAACAATGCAAAGCAGAAAATAATCTGTAGAATTACACAGAGAGAATAGTTTAGGTAATTTATATTCTGCATTCTGTTCCATAGTTTGATGCTGATCATTCCAAGTAGGTTATTTAGCTTAAATATAAATATACATAAGAAATTATATGTGTGTGTGTATATATATATATATACTTTGTATATAAAAATATACGACCAATAGGAAGAAGCAGTTCTATACATTAAAAGTACCAACACGTTATCCATTAATAGGATGTATAATACTCAGAAAGTAATTATTATAACAACTATAAAATCAATGATAATAGCAGTAGCTAAATTTTTTGAAGACCGTTATATCAAGCATTTTCTATACATTATTACAATTACAATTAATACATGTAAACATGTAAAGATGTAATGTTTCTTCCATTTTCTCATTTAATTATCAGAACTACTACACAGAAATAGACATTTCTTCAATTATATAACTAAAGAAATCAAGGCTCAGTGAGACTTAGTACATTTATAAAAATCCCACAACTTGTAACTAGTATCACCAGCACTTAAACAGGACTTTCCACCTCTAGAGCTTTGTTTTTTTGGCCACTACACCAAATTAAATACGGTAAAATATCAAGAAAGTTAAATTACATTAAAATATTTGTAAGATTATAAATATATCCATGCATTTAAGCAACAAGGACAGTCACTTTTTTCATTTAGACATTTGAATATTTAGAACAGAATTTTTCAAAATGTGCTCCATTAAATAGTAAGTGGGCATGTTATTAATACATTTGACAAGAAATCTTTTAAAATAGTCAAATGAGTCTGGGTTAGACAAATTTAAATATAGTTATCTTATTGCAGGATTCACTCTCAGATCGCAATGTGCATTTTGATTCTCTAGAAAGAGAAAGGAAATAATGACTGTTTACCAATGTCTATTGCCCGCTTACCACGTTTCAGGCATAAGCATTACTGCATTTAAGTCTAACAGGCTTATAAATTTAGTTTATTATTTTTATTTAACGGATAAAAAGCAGATGATTATAAATGTGAAATAAATTGTCTGAGATCCAAAACTAGATTGAAACTTAAGTCTAACCCCAGACCTTCGCTATCTTAGCTGCTATGACATGCAATGTTGTTGTCTTTTCTATTGAGAGTTCTTTACAATTTTTTAAAATCTAGAATACATTTGGAATCTCCAATTAAGACAGTTAAACCATAGACTTGAAACTCCTAACACATTATGTATAATTTATATTTTGTCAAAATCTGCTTCCCCCCACCATCTGGTTTGTGGGCTTCTTGGAGGTGAAATTTATCATATTTGTACTCTCAGTTCCTAAGAAGAGTGTCTGATACATAATAGGTATTCAATAAATATTTGTTGAATAAATTAATTTGTCTGTAGATTGACTTTATTCTTCTTGAATTGCTAGATCTACATAGACAATGTTGTTGTTAATCCTCAGGATCAACCCTTAGTGTTGGAAATGAGAAAGCAGGTAAAAGTAAAAGAAAATCACAGTGCTGTTATATCCAGAATACTGAGAATATATTTAGTAGGCTACAATGATTAGCAAACATGTAAACAGGGACTACAAAATAAAAAATATGCATTGCCATTCCTAACAATAACTTATTTCAAAATTATCCTTATGGTCAAAATAAATGAATCAATATTTATTACTTAGCAATGTGAGAAAGTGAGGAGGCCATGATTAGCTTGAGGTTAATTATGACAGGTTGGTATTCTGCCACTTCAAATTTACCTCTTTGGCAACTGTTCACAGTCCTGAGGCTTCACTTTACTGATTTCTAAATGGTTCTGTTACCTTTATTGCAGGTTGTTGCAAAAATTAAATGAGATAAACCACCCAAGATAGTGTCTGGAACATAAGCATCAACAGATAAATAGTAACAATTATGTTTTCTTCAGCTGATTTTAAAATCAATTCAGATTGTTGATTTTTGATGAACTAATTTACTTGTAAGGGAATTGGAGCTCTGTAAATAGATCTAGTCATAATGTGCTACATGAAGCTTACTTCTGAACCTGCCCGTTTCTAAAAGGTTCATTTCTCATTTTTAAAACCTGCTGATGTTAGAAAGAAAAGTGGTTGCATTTTGAGACAGTACTATGGTACACTGACCATTCATCAAGACACTCACTAATTTCTCTAACAATCTAAAAATTGACTCCAGAAGTTTCCTTCATCTAGATATAAATTTAAGCATGTTGAGATGTATTAGATTGTCATATATGGGACAAAAGAGACTAGCAATTCTGCATAAACCAGATAAATGCTGGAATAAATCTGCTGCTATTTCTAATAGAGCATAGGCCTTTCTGACATGTCATTGCTAAATGTTCTACTTTACAAGATTGAAACTGTCCAAAGTCACTCACTATCCTAAACAGGATCAATACTAAAAGGGATTTACTACTCAGCTCAGTGCATAAATCTGCTGTGATTAAATCTAGTTCTGGAGAATACTAACACTGGAAAGTTTCCTTTTGTTCTTCAGAGGAAATAATGAACTACATTCATTTTAAGGGTGACATAGAAAATAATTTGTTTTTTCATCATGACTATCAATGTTATTAACTCATTTATTTATTCATTGATTCATTGCTCAAATATGCATTGAGTGTTCACTATGTACAAGTCACTTTGGGAGCTGCAAGTTTAGCTTACACATAAATTTTTCCCTTGGGGAGCTTACAATCTATCAGAAAAAGATAAATATGAACATAAATTAATTTTAGTGTTGAAACTGTTAGGTATAATAAGTACATTAAGAGAGTTTTAGAGAGAACTCACATTTGGCTTAAAAATCATCAAAAACACATTATAGAAGTTTTCTACACTTGAATGGGGTCTTGAAGAATGCATATAATTTAAATGTGTAGATATGGAATAGAATCTACATATTTTACATTTTTCACTATACATCTTAAACTTCCACAACAGAATAAGCGATAGTAGACAGTCATCAAATATTGGCATTAAATCATTTAGCTATATTTTTCTAGCAAAACACAATATGAATGTCAACTGCAAGACTGGTATGCACCTCCCAAACATCTCAATCACTTCCTAGTGTAAATATTTTGAGAGATGAGAATTTTCCTGGGTCTACAGGGAAACATTTTATGCATCTTCTGTCAAAGAGTAGCCTGCATACTCAGATTGCAGCATTGTAACTACTTTTTTCTTCAGTTTATCTCTTGCTTATTAATATGGATGAATATTAAAATTTTAACAACTTCCATGTGGCATCTGGTTAGAGTATAAAAACATAATTATATGAGAAAGTATAATTAATATTTGTATATTTAGAAATAAGTGTATAAATAACCCATAGAAGCAGGAAATGTTATTTAAAGCATTTAAAACATTTCCCATTAGTAAATAGTGTCTATGATGAAAACTATGAGAAATACTATCACCTTGGTAATTTTAACACTTTGGATTCTGGAAAACTTTACTTCTGTAGGATACTAAGAGGTTTTACTGCCTTTCTACAAAGACTATATTGTCAAGTAAGTGTGGGTTAAAACAAAGTTAACCAAGCTTCTTTATTGCAGGGTTTTGCTCTAGAGTCTTACATACGTTAAAGTGTAACATGAATTCCTCACATAATACCTAGGAAACAATATCTCACAAACGAAATGTAAATGAAACACCATTTTTAAAAAGGCCTTAGTTCATCATTTCCGTGTATTTGATTCCAATACTTGAAATAGATTATTCAACTAAAGATGAAACTTTAATGAATATTGGACGTACTGATTTGTACATTTATTCAATTCAATAAAGAAAAAAAGTATCTTGAGTCCCTAGAAATAAAGGCCTATGTTAGAGAAGCAACAGAGCATAGTGCTAAGAACACAAGGTGTGGAGACAGACTGTGTGTATATTCTGAGCCAATTGCTGACTAACAGGTTTCTTAAACACTCTGTGCCTTCTTGTTTTCTCATCAGTAATGGAGATGAGAATACAACAGAAGCTACTCCACAAAGTTGTTATGAGGACTAAATAATTGAATAAACAAATTGTTAAAGTAGTTCCAGCCACATAGTATTATACATGTATTAGCTAATATAATAAACACCATTATAAATATAAAGTAAAAATTTTCAAACATTACCTTTGGCTTCTCATAAGCTAAATATTGATTAAACATATGTGAAGTTGTAATCATGGTTTCGTTATTTGACAGCTGTATCTCTTTGAGTGAGTTATTTGAATTCTCTGTGCCTTAGTTTCCTAATCTGTTATTGGCTGGTGGGGAAGATGATAATGATTGCATCATGTTGGTAACACTACCTCTGCTTTCCCCACTACCTCCCTTTAAAACACAAGCACAATTCTCAATGAAAGTGACACTTTAGTCCTTCCTATTAGACACAGCCTTCAGAGGAATTTATGACAGCCTTGTCAAATCTGACAAATGCGTAAGATTATTTCACGCTGTCTTAGAATCAAGATCATATGAATCCACACTAGAAGGACAAATATTTGAAATCTTTTTTTCTTGTGTTTTTCTAAATAGGAAAAATTAAACCAAGTCAAAAATTTTGACTGCCAGACCATTTTTTAAATAACAAATTTATTGAGCTATAATTGTCAGAACAGGTAACTCCTTTGAAGTGTAAAAATCAAAGGATTTAAGTATATTCACAGAGTTGTGTAACCATCACCACTATGTAATTTAGGACATTTTCATCACTCCAAAAGAAACCCCACACCCATTAACAGTCACATGTTATTTCACCCTATCCCAGGCCCTGGCAACCACTCATCTATGAGAGAGACAGACATCTCTATGGATTTGCCTATTCTGGAAATGTTATATGAATGAAATGATAAAATATGTGTTCTTTGTGACTGGCTGTTACTTAGCACAGCATTTTCAGGCATCAATCATGTTGTAGTATGCATCAATAATTCACTCCTTTTTCCTGCCAGATAGTATTCCATTGCATGGATCTACTATATTGAGTTTATCTATCCATGGGCATTTGAGTTGTTTTCACTTTTTGGCTACTATGAATAATTCTGCTATAAACATATATATATATATATACATATATATATATGTACATATACAAATGTTTGTGTGAGTATATGTTTTCAGATCTCTTGGGTATATACCTGGGAGTGAGATGGCTGGTTATGTGGTAACTCTATGTTTAATATCTTGAGGAACTACCAAGTTATTTTCCAATGTGGCTGTGCCATTTTACAATTCCACTGGCAATGCACGAAGGTTTCAATCTGGTTTCTCTCTACTTGTAATTGTCTATTTTCTATATTTTAGTCATCCTAATGGGTGTGAAGTGATCTTTTATTGTACTTTCAGACCATTTTTATAGGGTTGAAAATAGAAATGGAATTTTTTGGGGAAGCAGTAATATCATCAAATAATGTAACTATAATATAGAATGAAAAGACAAAATAAACATTTCGTCAATCACGAGCCATGAATATATTGCTCTTTTGAAGCATGCTCAAGAATATATTCAGTTCCATGAAGACATATTTAAACCACAGATAACTAAAGAAAGCTCTGAAATGGTGCCATTTTCTTTTTATTTTAAAAACTCTAGAAAAACTATAGGTCTAGCTGGGCAAAAATACATTTTTCAATACATTTGAAAATATGAACTTTTTAACAGACTTATAATTTTACATTGGCAATAGTTTTGAAAGCAATTACATCAAATATGTCTCCAAAAAAATCTCTCATGTTTACAGTTAGAAAAATTGAATTAAAAAAATGTTTGTGTCTTGGGAGGCCGAGGTGGGCAGATGACCTGAGGTCGGGAGTTTGAAACCAGCCTGACCAACATGGAGAAACCCCATCTGTACTAAAAATACAAAATTAGCTGGGCCTGGTGGCGCATGCCTATAATCTCAGCTACTCAGGAGGCTGAGGCAGGAGAATCGCTTGAACCTGGGAGGCAGAGGTTGCCATGAGCCGAGCTCACACTATTGCACTCTAGCCTGGCCAACAAGAGTGAAACTCCGTCTCAAAAAAAAAAAAAAAAAGTTTGTGTCTGACTCAGCTTTCAGTTATCATTTCCTAACCGAAATGCTGTAATTTTTGCACGTTAAAAATATATTTTCTGCCTGGCGTGGTGGCTCATGCCTGTAATCCCAGCACTTTGGGAGGGTGAGTCGGGTGGATCACCTGAGTTCAGGAGCTCGAGACCAGCCTGGCCAACATGGTGAAACCTCGTTTCTACTAAAAATACACAATTAGCCAGGCGTGGTGGCGGGCGCCTATAACCCCAGCTACTCGGGAGACTGAGGCAGGAGAATCACTTGAACCCGAGAGGCGGAGGTTGCAGTGAGCCGAGGTTGCGCCATTGCACTCCAGCCTGGGCAACCAGAGCGAAACTCTGTCTCAAAAAATATATATATATATATATTTTCTTAGTTTGTATAGCATACAGAATTTTATTTATCCATAATTGTATTGGTTTCTTGTGGTTGCTGTTAACAAATTACCACAAATTTGGTGGCTTAAAAAAAATGTATTCTCTTCAAGTTCTGAAGCTCAGAAGCTGAAATCAGTTTCATTAAATTAATAATCAGTGTGTCACTAGAGTCACATTCCCTCCAGAGACTTTAGAGAAGAATCTATTCCTTAGCTCCATCAGCATCTGGTGGCTGCCAGCATTTCTTGGCTTGTGGCCACATCTCTCTAATCTCTACTTCTGTGGCTACATTTAACTATCTACAGATCTAGTGATTCAGATACATTATTTTATAGCTAGAGATGAAAATGTTGTTTTTTAAACCTCAGTGGTAATGATAAACCATTTCATATTTCTATGATACAGTTTTCTGTCTCAACAAACCTTTTGCTAGATCTTCAATAAATGTCTATAGAAGTTATTATAAATCTTTATGAAAGAGTATACAAACTATAGTCAGTGCTGATGACTTAAGCTCACTTGTAAATTAGTGCCCAGTGGAGAGCCAGACATAGAAACAGGTAAGTAGACTACAATGTAACAAGCATTATAAGGAACACCTGGGTAATCTGAAAGCTGCTAAGATAAGCTTGAGTAGCAATTTTAGAAGCTGGCACCTGGCCTGACACTTTGTACACAGGCAGCAAATATTTAGTGAGTGAATAAATGGAAAATTCACACTTTAAGAAAGATTCTTGACAATTTGTCTAAAAGGAATATGATTTTGCATCACTGATAAACTTCAGGCAGAATTATAAGAAAAAGAAAAATATTTGCAAGTTGACAATAGTTCGATCAAATAGATGCAATAATTAGATATTTTATTTCAATCAATTAAATAGCTTTATGCAACTAAGACACCTCAAGAGCCTTAACAATTATTTAGAGCCCAAAACAACTTTTGCTTTTATAGGTTATAGCTACACATATTTACTCTATTAGAAATTAAAACTAAGAACTTTAAAAAATATTTAGTTATTTGATTTTTAATAAGTAAATAATATACCCAGTGCATGTTAACATAAATAACATTTTGATTTTTAAAAGGGTTATATTTTCCAGATGAAAATAAGTTAGTGAGAAGAGTGGCATTGTTTTACTTTGGTAAATCTCTTTTATATATGACTTAAGATGGCAGACTTCTTATTTTTGTTTCTGCATTCATTCTGCTGTGATTTTTTTAACTGAAGTATGTAAAGGAAATCTAGCCTCATCCAACTACTTAGTTGGAAAATAATTCTAAAATATTATTTCATATAGTTGTGAAATTGTTGACAGTACACTAAAATGTGAAAAGTAGCATTTTTTTTTAAAGATTAACAGTGAGGCTAGTGGCTAGTTCAGCTGGCAAATTAAACAAATAACGCAAGTGCTTTTCTTCCAGACAAGCCTTACACTTGGCCTCTCAGTTGAATTGCTTTGTTGTGTCCTTTCTATTTTATTATGAAGAATATTAGAAAGAAGCATATTTGACTGGGCGCAGTGGCTCACGCCTGTAATGCCAGCATTTTGGGAGGCTGAGGCAGGTGGGTCACTTGAGGTCAGGAGTTCAAGACCAGCCTGGCCAACATGGTGAAACCCCGTCTCTACTAAAAACAGAAAAATTAGCCCAGCATAGTGGCGAGCACCTGTAATCCCAGCTACTTGGGAGGCTGAGGCAGGAGAATTGCTTGAACCTGGGAGGCGGAGGTTGCAGTGAGCCAAGATCATGCCACTGCACTGCAGCCTGGGCAACAGAAAAAGACCCTGTTTCAAAAAAAAAAAAAAAAAAAAAGCATATTTAAGAGTTGAGATTCAATAAAATGAATCATTTTCAGTAATTCATTCATATTTTAGTGAACTAGCTTTTTATTTTCTGCAAGTGCATGGCAGTGAAGAATACAGTAACTGTTAATACAGTGCTGCCACATTTCTTCTATGTAAAAAGTACTTGTAGTGGCACCTCTTCTACCATGAAAAGACTTGTTTTAACATCCCCCAAAATCTATGTTGCTAGAGTAATGCCTATTCTCATAGAAGAAGCCACAGAAACTTGCAATCCATTCCAGATTAAAAAAAAAATCTCCCATATGTTAACAATTCAGTAAATACAGTTGAATACATGAAAATATGAAATTACCAAAAGCAATGGCAACAAAAGCCAAAATTCACAAATGGGATCTAATTAAACTAAAGAGCTTCTGCACAGCAAAAGAAACTACCATCAGAGTGAACAGGCAACCGACAAAATGGAAGAAAATTTTCGCAACCTACTCATCTGACAAAGGGCTAATATCCAGAATCTACAATGAACTCAAACAAATTTACAAGAAAAAAACAAACAACCGCATCAAAAAGTGGGCGAAGGACATGAACAGACACTTCTCAAAAGAAGACATTTCTGCAGCCAAAAAACACATGAAAAAATGCTCCCCATCACTGGCCATCAGAGAAATGCAAATAAAAACCACAATAAGATACCATCTCACACCAGTTAGAATGGCAATCATTAAAAAGTCAGGAAACAACAGGTGCTGGAGAGGATGTGGAGAAATAGGAACACTTTTACACTGTTGGTGGTACTGTAAACTAGTCCAACCATTGTGGAAGTCAGTGTGGCGATTCCTCAGGGATCTAGAACTAGAAATACCATTTGACCCAGCCATCCCATTACTGGGTATATACCCAAAGGATTATAAATCATGCTGCTATAAAGACACATGCACACGTATGTTTATTGCGGCACTATTCACAATAGCAAAGACTTGGAACCAAGCCAAATGTTCAACAATGATAGACTGGATTAAGAAAATGTGGCACATATACACCATGGAATACTATGCAGCCATAAAAAAGGATGAGTTCATGTCCTTTGTAGGGACATGGATGAAATTGGAAATCATCATTCTCAGTAAACTATTGCAAGGACAAAAAACCAAACACCACATGTTCTCACTCATAGATGGGAATTGAACAATGAGAACACATGGACAAAGGAAGGGGAACATCACACTCTGGGGACTGTTGTGGGGTGGGGGGAGTGGTGAGGGATAGCATTAGGAGATATACCTAATGCTAAATGACGAGTTAATGGGTGCAGCACACCAGCATGGCACATGTATACATATGCAACTAACCTGCACATTGTGCACATGTACCCTAAAACTTAAAGTGTAATAATAATAAAATAAAATAAAACAAGAAAATATGAAATTAACAGGAATGTCAAATTAGAATTCAGAAATGAGCTAGTAGACAAGGCAACTGACAAAATTGTGAAATGGCATCTGATAAATCTAAAAACAGGAAAGAAAGAGAAAAGCTATTTCAGAAATAGCCAAAGAATTTTAAAAGTATGGCTTATAGTCTTTTAGGTTTGTTGTAGACAGGAACTTTGTAGGACAAGTTTTATTATAGCAGAATAATCCTTATTATCACTCTGGATACCCTGTTGTCAAAAATTACTAAACATTTCCTATCGTACTGAAAATATTTTTATTTAAAATGGTTTAAATTGAAGGAAATACACATATTAGTGTCCAAAGAAACGTGTTAAAAAAAATGGGAAAACTCATTTTGAGGATTCCAGGTAACTGAAACATAACTTGATATCTCATTTCTCACTCTGCTAATTCCCTGCATAGCCCATAACTCTGTAAGGAATTCCTCTGAAATCTGAACGTTTAGCTATCAGTGCTATTTTACTTCTCCAGGGAAGTTTTCAGGGAAAAAAAAAATCTTCATAAGTTAGTGTTTTGCTTGGTATGTATTCAAATATTTGGAGCACAAAATTGTTGAACATGTGCAGGAAAAGGAAATTAGATTTTTTTTCTTTATTAGAGAGTTGTTTCAGTACTTTGAAATGAATCATAATGCATATCAAAATGTAAAATACAAAAACACGTTTAAAACCTATTATGTTTTACGATAATTTGCCGTTTTAAAATACCGTGTCCATTCACAAATAAACTTAATAAAAATAGTTAAAAGCTGATATTAATAATCTGAGGGTTGATATAAATAAAGACCATTAAAATCACCTACCATTGAAGTCAATATTAGAAATCATATTGAATTTTACAACTGAGACCCAGATCTAAGTGCAAATTATTAAACTACAAAAAGTGTCTCTGTTTGGTTTAGAGCTCAGTGGTCTTCCTTATATTATCTTAATTTAATCTACCTTCTCTGAATTATCAAAAGATTTTTATATTTCCTCCCTCAATTTCTACAAGAAAAATTATTAACATGCCCGTTACGGTATATATCAATATAATTTAAATTCAAATGTAATGCAAACTAAATATTGAGCATTAATATTTAGAGTGTCGGCCTGGCATGGTGGCTGGCACCTGTAATCCTAGCACTTTTGGGAGGCCGAGGTAGGTGGATCACCTGACGTCAGGAGTTTGAGACCAGCTTGACCAACGTGGTGAAACCCCATCTATACTAAAAATACAAAACATTAGCCAGGCATGGTGGCGGGCACTTGTAATCCCAGTTACTTGGGAGGCTGAGGCAGGAGAATTGCTTGAACCCGGGAGGCGGAGGTTGCAGTAAGCCGAGATCACGCCATTGCACTCCAGCCTGGGCAACAATAGCAAAACTCTGTCTCCAACCAAAAAAAAAAAAAAAAAAAAAAAAAGATTTAAAGCGTCAATACAAATCATGTTGAAATTGCCAAATTAAGACCCAATGATAGTGCAAATATCAAAAATACTAAATTAATACCTTCTAATAAAGAAACATACTTTTTATAATTACTTAATATTATTTAGTTAGTATTATGAACAGGATCAATTTGGGATGATTGCAAATGCAAGAAGTATAAGCCTAGAAAAAATATTTTTTTTTGGTAGAGAGGAGAGTGCTCCAAATATTATACATCAGAAAAGAGAAAACTAGGGTGCTTTGCAAAAGCTGTTACTTGAATGTTATCTGTACTATTTCACATTTCTATATATCTTCTCCCAGTTAAATTTAATTTACTGAATGTTTTCCACAAATATTTCTTAGAAATGGAACTTTTACCATTATAAATCTTCATCTCATAAAATGTGAAAGTGATAATAACAACATGACATTTCTTTCTTTCTTATGTGATGTAGATTGAATATTTTGTATGTTTACAACTAGCAGAATGAGATATTCCAGAAATTGAAAGTTAATTCCAAGTCAACATTAAAATTTAACCTCCTAAACATCCCTGTGGAAAATATGCTCAAATATTCTTTTTGGAGGACATTGAAGATAGGGCTTAGTTTTACTTTAATCATGTTGGTCATAAAGAGCGTCTCATCAGCAAAATCTGGTTCAAAACTACAGTTTTCTGCAAACAGCGATTTGCAGTTTATCAGTAAGAACACTCAAGGTGACTTTCCCTGAAGAGCTTTTAGGAACATGAGAAAAGGCATGAGAATCTCAGCAAGAGTGTTTCAGCCTGATGTATCCAATCCCTTGAAGCATATTGGAAACAATATATACAAATATTCATTCTGGCTATTGTCTTTTCACTCCCTTTCCCCTGAGACAACATGCCATGTTATTCCTTATTCTCTGACTCTCCAGTCCATTTGTGAGACAATACATGATCATATAAAAATGTGTTCTGGGTTAGCTGAACTGGCTCATGCTTGTAATCTCAGCACTTTGGGAGGCAGAGAATGGCTGTTCACGTGAGGTCAGGAGTTCGAGACAAGCCTGGCCAACACGGCGAAACCTCGTCTCTACTAACTCTATTTAGCTTTGTAAAAATACAAAAATTAGCCCGTTGTGGTGGCGCAGGCTTGTAATCCCAGCTACTCTGGAAGCTGAGGCAGGAGAATCACTTGAATTTAGGAGGCGGAGGTTGCAGTGAGCCAAGGTCGTTCCACTGCACTCCAGCCTGGGCAACAGAGTGAGACTCTGTCTCAAAAAATTAATTAATTAATTAATTAAAAATGTGCTCTATAGCTAACAGAAACACAGTAATAACAAATTTTAAGACCAGTTTAAAGGACCATAATCTTAAGAATGTTAAAATTCTTAAACAAACAAATAGGCTTTAATTTTATTCTAAAGTGCCATTGCTGCCGCTGATGATGATGCCTGGCACCCACTGAGACTTTAAATGTACCAGGGACTTGGTTGCTTTTATCAAATTTTCTTATCTAATCCCTAACATACACAATAACAAAAGTTAAGTGCTCACCTTAATAAAAAAAAAAATTAGGCTTAGAGTTTAAACTATGTGTGCAAGTTCTCACAATTGACAAAATATTCCAGTGCTTAAGAATTCATGCTAAACAAGCACAGTCTGTAATGGGCCAGCATGAATTCAGTGATCTAGATCATCATGAAGAATGAAAATGATGATATATTACAAAAATGACATAACCGTCTATGTTATGATGTAAAACAAGTTATAATAATCTTCGATAGATAATTAACAAAGCTACAGTCTACAAACTGGGATTTATTAGTTAATAGAAAAGATTGGACGCAGTGGATCATGCCTGTAATCCCGAAACTGGGAGGCTGAGGCGAGCGGATCACTTAAGTTTAGGAGATCGAGACCAGCCTGGCCAACATGGTAAAACCTCATCTCTCCTAAAATTACAAAATTAACTTGACATGGTGGCACATGCATGTAATCCCAGCTACTCCTGCGGCTGAGGCAGGAGAATCGCTTGAACCCAAGAGGTGGAGGTTGCAGTGAGCGGAGGTCGTGCCACTGCACTGCAGTCTGGGCAACAGAGTAAAACTCCATGTCGGAAAAAAAAAAGAAAACCAAAAGGGCCGGACGCGGTGGCTCACGCCTGTAATCCCAGCGCTTTGGGAGGCTGAGGCAGGGGGATCATGAGGTCAGGAGATAGAGACCATGCTGGCTAACACAGTGAAACCCCGTCTCTACTAAAAATACAAAAAATTAGCCGGGCTTGGTGGTGGGCGTCTGTAGTCCCAGCTACTCGGAAGGCTGAGTCAGGAGAATGGCGTGAACCCGGGAGGCGGAGCTTGCAGTGAGCCGAGATCGAGCCACTGCACTACAGCATCTCAAAAAGAAAAAAAAAGGAAAAATGAAGAAAGAAAAGATTTACTTTCCGCCAGACGTAATTACTCGTTTAGAACACACTGCTAAGCAAAATATGGACAATTATTGCATTTATGGAATTTGCTGTATACAGAAGTCTTCAGTCCGGTGTAAACTGTAATTAAAAAGAATTTAAAAACAGATTATCTGTGGATTAGTAGAAAAGGCAAGTTTAAATATTCTCCAACGTGTTACTTTCCTGGAACCATGTGCATTTGTATGCATGGCTATTACTGATCATTAACTGCCCAAGTTTCAGTGAAGTCCTTGTGATTGAAGGGCCAGTTTTTCAATTTATATATCATGAGGGCCAATTCGTTCCTTACTCTGCAACTACCTGCCTTTAGGCAGTTTTCATGATAATGTTTACCTACAACAGAAAAGAAATTGAAAGTCAATTGTCTTCTTTTTTGACAGTTCCTATGACACACTGATGGAAAAGGGAATTAAGTATATTACTTGAAAGAGTTTGAGAATTTTTAACTTTTTATACATTGTACTTATACACATTATCCCTGTTTTTCTTGCCACCTTTAAGAAACCGTTGGATAAAGAGAAGGGGCATTCCCTATTCAAGATAAAAGACAATCTGTCCAATTCTGTGTTCTCAATAGGTCATCAAGTGAAAATTAAGATCTAATTCCTAGCTGGTAAACTACTCGAAAAAAAAGGAGTGCTCAGAAGAATGTCAATTGGTATAACCTGGCCAATCTTGTATCACCACCCACCCTAAAAAAAAAACCCTGTGTATTATGCTCATTCAACAAAATTATGTTCATAGGGACTAATGGGTACTTAGTAGGCACCCAGAAGGCTGTGGTAAAACTAAATCCATATTTGCGTGAAATATTACATTTATAGTTATGACATAAGTGAAAAAAAAAAACCAAATGAGACACAGGTGTCAGAATTTCTGTGACTCTTGCTGATTGTGTCATATTGACATGGGTAGTGCTTAGCATTGTGCTGGTGATAAACATAGTTTATACACTTTCCTATATTTAACTTGCAATTTCTTCTGTAATAGCTATAATTTTGAGTACATTGAGTGCTATTCAAGTGACAAGAGGATTGTGAGTAGAAGCCTCCACTTTTCTAAAATGATGCCAGATTTTTTTTTTAACCTTTACAGTTTTCAAGTGTTTGGGAGCACACAGTGTTTATAAACCCACTGAAATAAGTTAAATGCCTTAATTGCTTCTGATAACACTGCTAATCTGAAGCACCCACCAAGTCTGTTACAGGTATGCTTTCCACCATAGTTTCCTCAGCAACAATACAAAACTCTACAAGGTCTTGAGGATTAGAATGTGAAAAAATCTTTGAAAAAAAGAGTCTGAAGCCAGTAAAACCTAAACGTTTTTCAGAAAAACTTCATGGATATATTTAGGGACAAAAAGAAGACTTTCTCATGAATCTTTTCAATAGAATAATAGTATTCTCTTTCGATTTCTAAACCAACAACCTACATCTCAAAGTAGATGTTCCACTGGTATCAGCAAAATTTGGCATTTATGAGGATATTTATAATGCCTATTCAATTTTTCAACATAAACAAATTGCTTTTTGTGCATTTAATTCTACTAACATTATATGGTAAAATTACAGCAAATGGAAATTTGTTTTGCTCCTAGAAGGCATTCTTGATTCCTCCATTTCTCACATACTCTACAATTTATCAAGTCCTGTCTACTCTACCTTTAAATGGTATCTCTAATCTACTTCCTCTCACCATTCCGCCCAAACTCCTAGTCTAAGCCACCATTATCATACCAAGATACTTGGGTAACTTCATTGCCATCTTTTCATTCTTGCCCTGCTCTTACTCTTATTAACAAGGAGGATGATTTTATAAAAATAAATCACATTATGCACACCTGCTTAAAGTCTTTAATTTTTATCCATATACCTAGAATAAATACAAACTTTTAAGATACAAAAAAAAAAAAAAATCCCTGCACGCTGTCACTCTAGCTTTCTGTAAAAAAACTATACTTCTATTATCTGATAGTCTTCGAACTCATATTCCAAACAAATAGCCTTCTGAAACGTCTTAGAACAATCACTCAACCCCAGTTTCATCTCTTATAGAATTGATCTATTTATCATTATATAGTGGCCCTCCTTGTCTTTTTTTTTTTTTTACGGTTTTTAATTTGTAGTACATTTTGTCTCATATGCATATATCTACTCCCTGTCCTCTTTTGGATTTTGGTTTCTAGTTGGAGGGTCTATCCCTTCCCACCCCTTCACTTTCCGTCTATGTGTGTCTTTATAGGTGAAGTGGGTTTCTTGAAGGTATTGAACAGTTGAGTCTGGTTTATCCATTCAGCCACTGTATGTCCTTTCAAGGTATAAAACCCACTGGTAAAATTAAGAACCTCCATTCTTGAGCCTTTGAATTCCCCAGCAAACAGGTTAACTGCCAGATATCTAGAACACTTTTCTCATTATTAATTTTGGACCAATGGGGCTAAATATTTATAACCTACTATGAAAAGAAAATCATGTAGTTTTCATAAAAAGTGCATACCTTGTATCATATTGGCAGTTCTTCTGTGAAATCTGATCATTTGCTGTAGAGAAGAACTGCTGATCACATAAAAGTTAATAATGTCCACTGATATATAGAAATTATATTTTATTTCACAGAAAGTTTGAATTTTTGTTTTTACCTTTCTAATTAACCTCTTCACTAATTAACAGTGCACATGCAAGAACAGATCTATATTTCTAACATAATATTAAATATCTTTCCTGATATATGTTGGACATCAAATTATGAGTTTTTAATTTTTTTCTTTTTTCTTTTTTTTTTTTTTTGAGGCGAAGTCTCACTCTGTCACCCAGGCTGGAGTGCAGTGTCACAATCTTGGCTCACTGCACGCTCTGCCTCCTGGGTTCACGCCATTCTCCTGCCTCAGCAGGAGTAGCTGGGACTACAGGCGCCCGCCACCACGCCTGGATAATTTTTTGTGTTTTTAGTAGAGACGGGTTTTCACCGTGTTAGTCAGGATGGTCTCAATCTCCTGACCTCAAGATCTGCCCGCCTTGGCCTCCCAGCGTGCTGGGATTACAGGCGTGAGCCACCACGCCCGGCTAATTTTTTTTTTCTTTTGTGTAGAGTACTCTGTGCATATTTATCATTCACACTAATAATTTTAAAATTATAGAATAGAATAAAAATTACTGATTTTATTGTGAAACATTCTGTTTGTAGTTTTACACATTATGAATATCTGAAATATATCCAAAAGAATAATGTCCACAACTTCATAAAACTATAAGCCCAGTTTTAAAATACCTTTATAAATAAGTATAAGATATATTTCTGTGCATGATATATTGTATCGATATAACTTTTTTTTCTGGAAGACACTTTTAAAATATTGTTTTAGAATTTGAATCTACTGCCAACAATATAAAATTACAAGCAAATCATTAAAAACTACACATCCTAAATGACAACACAAGGGTGTTTCATCATGTTATATATGTCTACTTTACAAATGAGAGGTCTTTGGGGAAATTTATTGTCAGATTTTTTTATGGAAGACTCTTCTGGGCTATTTCACTCTCTACAATAAAGTAAATTAAGATACTAATTAGCTGTGCAAAGCCCATGTGATGATGTGACTGCACAGAGGTAACAGATTACAGTCTTTTGACATGGTTCTTCAGTTTTTGAATGAAATAAATCAATAATCATTTCTCTTTATCTAAATGCAGCTTCAAAATTAGCTATGTTTGTTCTTTAAATACAAATATTGACAAGGTCAAATTAGTTTAAGACTAAACCCAAGACTTCAGCAAGGTCTATTTGTATCCTTGACCAGTGAGCAATCAATATGCCAGCCAGTGGTGAGGAGGTCAAAAGCAAAGAGTATTTCTGGGAAATATCTGTCTGCCATTAATGTGAAAGCAACTTTGCTTTTGCCAATAAATAAAATCAATTTTCTACCATGTCTGCCACTGGTATGGATGGAGTCACTGCATCCATTTAGTCCATCAACTGCTTATCTCACAGGAATACTGAGCTTAATGCTTTTGTTCAAAAGAAAACAAGAAATGAAAGCACAGCTACTGCTTAAAAAGTCTGAAGTTTAAAAATCCTGAATCTTGCCCTAAGCAGAACTGATAAGGAAACTCTTCAATTAGAACTATTTCTCATTGATTTAATTATTACACTAAGTCTTTCTGAAAGTTTGGAAAGTCCAGCTTCTCCTTCCAATAGGGTGAATCAAACTTCACCAAAGAATTTGTTTTCAAAATTCATGGAATACACGTCACTTAATTTGGTGTTGCTTTAGTAATTGCTTTGTTATATCAACTCAATGCTTATTCAAGTTAGGATAAAAGTGAATATATTTTATTTCTGCTTTTTTATATTTTGAGGACATCATGCCACACAAAATAAACAATAATAATTTTTTTCAATCTAATTGACTTTTTAAACAAAAGACAAAACCAGAGCTAACCTGTTTTACTCAATTCTTTACGCATGTGTTCTTATTTTGTCTTTTTATTAGTTGAGTAAGAATATAAGCAAATCTGAAGAGATTTGGCCTGAAGAACTCTCACCTGTATTTCTGAGTTGCTTTGCTTCACTTATGCTTTAGTAGCCTTACAATAAACAAAAATCCAGTCATAATAGATTGAGCAAATAGGGAATTCACTAGAAAGCTCAGGAAGGGTAAGAAGAAGGAATGAAGCAGCATTGGAAATCAGGATAACTTTTCCTTTTATTATTGTCATTTGTGTGCTATATGATAATTTTTTTTTCAGTTTCTTTCTATTTTCCTCTTTTCTTTTTCTAATTGAGCTGAAATTTACCCATAATTCCCCCTCAAAATATTCTCAACACCTAAGTCTTCTTGCTAAAAATTCAGTTATCACATGGAATTAGCTCCATGTCCTACTTATAAATTTCCAGAAAGAGTGTCTAATTGTCTTACTCAAAACTCAGGATCTTCCAGGGGGCAAAGGAATACCCCTGTCAATTGTCACCTCTCATTCAATTAGCTGTGACTATGGTGTGAACTTGAGACATCAAAAGTGTTGATTAGAATTTTCAACTCAGATATTTATTAAATACTCTATATGGTACTGCGCAATATGTTACAGGAGATACAACGTATAAAAGGTGAACCCATCCAATAAGTATCTTACTATTAGAGGGTGGGTTTAAAAATATATATATTGCATATAAAAATGGTAATACACAATAGTATTTATGACAAGATTTTGTCAGTATTTCACTTTATAATAATAAATATTTGGCTATGATATTAAAATCATCTCTTTTGGGGGGAAAGTAAATAATGGAAGAACTTTTATTAGAAATATAAGATTGCATCTCATATACTAGTTTGAATTTTTTGTCGACCTTGCTTTTTGACATGGTGTAGGCACTGGATTTCCTTAAAATTCCAAGTCTGTTACTTTACTGAGAGAATCCATTCCTACCACAATTTAATGAATGCTGCTGATATGTATGCTTAGATGGAAATATTATATCAGATTTGCAAAAAGAATTTAATTCTCAAATTAATCAGATAGCTGTGTGAAAGATTCTTGGGGCTCCCAAATCACTAAGCTAAAGGGAAATGTCAAGCTGGGAACTGCTTAGGGCCAACCTGCCTCTCATTCTATTCAAAGTCACCCCTCTGCTCACTGAGATAGATGCATATCTGATGGCCTCCTTTGAAAAGACTAATCAGAAACCCAAAAGAATGCAACTGTTTCTCTCACCTATCTGTAACCAGGAAGCCAGCTTCAAGTCTTCTTGCATTTGTTTCAAGTTGTCCCACCTTTCCAGACCCAACCAGTGTATTTCTTACATATATTGATTGATGTCTCATGTCTCCCTAAAATGTATAAAATGAAACGGTGCCCCAAACACCTTGGGCATATGCTGTCAGGACTTCCTGAGGCTGTGTCACGGGAGCACATCCTCAATCTTGGCAAAATAAACTCTCTAAATTAACTGAGACCTGTATCAAGTTTTCGGGGTTCACAACTGTAACAAGAAAATATCTTAAAGCAAATGTATTAAAATATAAACCAGACTTATGCCTGAAATTTCAGCACTTTTGGAGGCTGAGGTAGGAGGACTGCTTGAGGCTAGGAGTTCTAGACCAGCCTGGGCACCATGGCAAAACCTTGTCTCTACAAAAAAATAGGAAAGTTAGCCAGACATGGTGGCATACACCTGTAGTCCCAGCTACTTGGGTGAGACACTGTCTCAAAATAAGTAAATAAATAAATAAAATATTTTATATGATAATATATAATTATGGACAAAAGGTATTCTTCATAATCCTTCACAAAAATCAAAAACGTCTCATCTTTTCTTAATTGATATAAAAGGCACATAGTTTATTGATTTAAACTATATGTAAAACTGTAGATATACTAGCTACTCAAGTGAAGCATGATGATTCTCATGCCCTGGGTCCTAAGAATAACTTCCTTGCATTCTCAGAAAACATACAAGTAATGAATATGAATGTAATGAATATCCTCAAAAAGATCCTCACAGTGACTACAGTAAGGAGAAACATAGGGCAGCTTCTTTTTTCACACCTCAGTGCAGGATGATGCATTATGCCAAAATACAATCTATTAAAAGCAATTGAATTCTGGGGGAAGGCAGAGAAATAAAAGGTCCCAAGGACAAAAGATTATGGTTCCATTTTTCAGCAATATGATTTTAAAATTAAATCCAAGAATAGATATATTGTAGGGTGTTAAAGAACTGTTTACCAATTTACTATAACTCATTGTTTATTAGCTTTTATTGTACATAAGTGTGGTATACAAGCCTCACAGTCCATTTTGTGCTGTTACAACAGACTACCTAAGACCAGGTAATTCATAAAGAACAGATTTATTTTCTCACAGTTCTGTGGAGTGGGAAGTCCAATATCAAGGTGCCAGCAGCTTCACTTGTCAGGTGAGGGCTGAATCTTCTGGAGGGGAGGAACACTGTGGTCTCATATGTTGGAAGACAGAAGGGCAAAATAGCCTAGCACTGCATGAGGCCACTACCATAAGGATCTTAATCCCATTCACAAGGGAGGAGCCTCATGGTCTAATAACTCATAAAGGCCCCACTGCTTAATAATACTATCACATTGGCAACACATCCAAGAGGGGACACATCCAAAGCATAGCAAGTATAATTTAGTACACATAAATAAATTTGAGAGTTTTTCTTACAAAAAAAACCTCTTGAGTAGACATTTGCATATTAATTGTCAAATACAGGGCCATATTCTTCTACTGTCTTGTCAACAAGGAATAGGGTTGACAACCTTTGATGAAAGACCAGGAGCCTGATGGTTATGCATGCCTGGAAAGAATATCACCACATGGAGATTGGTCCAGGTTAAAAACACGAAGTTCTTCTCTAACGTAGTTAAATGATAAATCATCAACAACCTTCTCTTTCCAAGGAAGAATACATTTCTGTAACTTATTCTACTAATTATCATAAAAATATTAATACATAGAATATAATTTTTTTACTATTAATAGATTTTCTACTAACTTTTTGTTAATATAAAAACTCATGTTACCTATGATGATGTTTATTCAATCAACATTTAATATGAGGGCACACAATGTAGAAGGCTTTGTATAAGTCCCAAAGTTTCTTATGATACAATAGAAGATAGAGAGTAATTAAATAGAATTGCAACTATGAAATAATAAGTGTTACAGAAGCATAAAAAAGGATAGCTATTGATAAGTTACATTTATTGAGTGGCTGCTATATGTTAGAAACTATTAGATGTATTTTATGGGTATTATCTCACATAATACTTACATTTTACAGATGAAACCAAGTATGATATGCCATATAATTTTCCTGAGGGTCTGTTAGTTCTGTTTGAGAGTCTTGGTGTTATTAGATTTTGAATGCTAAAGCTGTTTGAAAGTAAGGCAGAAAGTAAGATAAATCCAGGCAGAGGGAATAACAGCAGCAGAGTCATGGAGACTTAACTTCAATGGTGAGTTTATCCAACAGAATAGACACATGTTGAAGGGGCATAAGGTAATTGGCAGTAATATGATCCAAAGATGAAAGGTTTTGCAAGTCAGAGCAAGAGATTTGAGATCTTGTTGGTAAAGCAAGAAATCAAATTTTTAGCAGTGAAGTGGCATGATGAGATCCAAGAGAATGGGTAATATTTCTTATAGTTTTCTTCCATGTAGTTTTTTTTAAAAATTATAAAATCGTTGCTCCTAAAAATAAAAGTATATAAAATACATTATCTTCTTTGTATATATCAATTGTACATTCTACTATATATTTCACAAAAATGGAATATTTATATATTTGCCATTTCTTTTTAACCTCTCCCAACCACTTAAATACATACTATAGACCCTTTAAATATGTAAAAACTTCAGCATTCTTATTTATTCTTATATTTGAAAATTGCATCCTGGAATGCCTTACCACGAACTTTTCCATTCTTCACAGACATCTGGGTATTCTGGGATAATACACATGTAAGAAAAATACTTACAAATAAAATTGGCGGGTTAAAATTGGAAAATGTTAAATGTAGGTAGATACTGTCAGTTTACACCCCAATAAATAGTTTGCATTTCTACAAACAACAAGTTTTACCACATCCTTACAATATTATTATTAATCTTTTAAGCTTCTGCCAAACTGCTTTGTGATAAATGTGGTATCATTTTGCATTTTTCCAACATTTCTTCTCTTATTAATAGTGTCTTTTGCCATACAAAAGATTCACCTTTAATACCCTACCTTATTATTATAAGATATCTTCTGTTATATTTTATTCTCACTCACTCATAATTTTAAATCTTATATTTATACTGAACATACAAATGAAACTTATTATGATTAACAAAAGATATGAATATTTTATGATATTTTCCATATGGATACCAAATTGTATTAAAGCAATTTATTGAAGAACTATATTTCTGCAGCTCTGAAACACAAGTTTTATGATATATCAAACATTCATATATGCACAATCTATATTCACATCTAATTTGTTTATCAGTCTGTTATTTCTATACTAAATAACATGTCATTTCAGTCATTGTAGTTTCCAAGTACAATTTCATATCTAGTAGAGCAGGTAGAATTTTATTAGCTACTTTCCAAAATTTGTTCTACCACGTGAGGTGTAGAAATGATTTGCCAAGTGTTTCTAGTATACTATTGAACTATTAATCAAAATTTTTAGCTGGAAAACACGTGTTACTTTCATTCAAGACTTGTTTTGTACTACTCAGTGTCAGCTTATAATTATTTTATATAGTTTGTTATTCCTTTTAGAAGTCTTATAGTTTTGTTGACATTGTGAATTACTATTATATTTTAATTGGTTATTACTAAAATTTAGGAAATATTTATCACTATCTATAAGTGGACAAATTTCTGAAACATAAGTACTATTACAGTCTATTCTGATTTTGTGGGATAAAAATAAGTTGCCTTGAAGTAATGCTATTCCGTGACTGCATTTCTAATATCTTCTCCTTGACTTATCTCATGAGTTGAACCATTAGGACAGTACCAGATAATATATAAAAGCTTTGCTTCTACTTTGGTAATGCTTGTAGTATTTTATTCTAAAATATGTTTGGTGATATTTTCTAATATGTTATTAGTTAAGGAAGCTATTGTCATCATTATTGTTTTCTTTTTTAAGTCAACAGCGTATTTCAAAATTTGTTAGAACTGAATAACACCCTCTATGCCACATCTTTTTGTAGAAAATAAGTTGACCATATTTCCATTTTATTCTACAATTAGCTTACGGCATATATTATTACATAGGTCAATACTTAAGTTATCATTTGTCAAAATTTTATAATATTTTAGGGTTATCATCACATAGTTTAACATACTGTTATGAGAATAGAATATCATGATATACTTTTTAAAAAAACCTCTGGGACTCTTGTTCTTTATAAACTTGTTTATCTTATCTAACCTTCTATCTACTTCTTGTGCTGCAAACAACGACAATCATCAGACTTTACTTGGCAGGGTAAAAAAAAGACAGTTTTTGACTGAAACACTGCCATTTATTAAGGTGCCAACTAATATAATTTTATAACAGCAAATAAAGTCTCTTCTTGACCAGTCATTAGAATTAGAACTCAAGCATCAATTTTGAAATGTTTATTACTTGCCTTCTCTAATGGCCCATTTATATCTAGAATATTTTTAGAACAAAATGAAGTAGAGCTATGTAGAAGACTTATCAGTCAGTGGAGGATGGGTGCAGCCGCTGAGGACGATGAGAAGATTACAATCCACAGAGTGTAATGAGAATGCAGTTGGTTATGTTCATACCAATTCTCATTACAATCTTTGTCACTGCAATGAATTCATGGTGTATCATTTTCCATCCTTGTTATATTCTTTGTCAGAAAAATGATACATCATTCATGCCATCTGCCTCTCTACCTCACACCCCTCCCCTTATACTTTATTGTATTTTTCACAGATTGAATTAGAGGAATAAATTGTGTAGCTCACACAAAGTCCATGGAAGCGTCGTGATAAATATCAGAAAAAGTCCCAAATCATAAATCCACAGGCCATATAATGGAAGTGTAAAACAAAATAGGATAATTATAGATAAATATACTGCTCTGAAATTAAAGTATATGCAAATGTGTTTCTTGTGTAAATGACATAAGCAAATTTCTATAAGATACTGGAGTAGATTGGAATGGAAATAATGTGAACATAATTAGTAAATCATCCAGTTTCTATCCTCATTCCACAACTCCCCCTTTTCCAATAGGGCACACATATAGTGGGCTGATGGAGTAAGCTTATGTATGTATGTATTTGATTTGGTTTTGCTTTTTTGTTTACACTTACATTAAATGGTTTTTGTTGTTATCATGATTAAAGACTATTTAAGGGCAGTTTGAAATTCACAGAAAAATTGAGAATAAAGTTCAGAGAGTTCCCATATCCTCCCTACCCCCACACATGTATGGCATCTCCCATTATCATTATCCTCTATCAGAGTGGTACATTTTTTATAATTGATGAACCTACATGGACACATCATAATCACCCAAGTCCATGATTTGCATTAGGATTAACTTGATGTACATTCTGTGGGTTTGGACAAATGTCAGTCATATAGGTATAATTACAGTAATATATATTGTATTCTTACTACCCTAAAAATATTATGTGATCTGCCTATTCATTCCTCTCCCCTAATCCCTGGCAACCAGAGATCTTTTCACTGTCTCCATAGTTTTGCCTTTTCCAGAATGTCATGTAGTTGGAATAATATATGATGTGGCCTTTCAAGATTGGCTTATTTTACTTAGTGGTATGCACCTACCGTTCCTTCATGTAATGGCTTAAGAGCCACAAAAGTGTTGAATAATATCCCATTGTCTGGATTTAGCATAGTGTATTTATACACCTACTGAATAACATCTTGGTACTTCCAAGTTTTGGTCATTATGAATAAAGCTACTACAAACATCTATGTGCAGGTATTTGTGTGGACATAATTTTTTCACTCTTTTGGGTAAAAACAAAGGAGCTTGATTGCTGTGTCATATAGTAAGATTATGTTTAGTTTTGTTAAAAACCACCAAACTCTCTGCCAAAGTGGCTATACCACTTTGTATTCCCTGCAGCAATGAATGAAAGATACCATTGTTCCACATTCTCACCAATATTTGGTGTTGTCAGTGTTCTGGATTTTGGTCATTCTAATAGGTGTATAGTGACATCTCATCATTTTAATTTGCATTTCCCTAATGATAGATGATGTGGACATCTATGCCTTTTTGCCATCTGTACATCTTCTTTGGTGATGTGTCTGGTGAGGTTTTTGGACCCTTTGTTGAGTTGTTCCTTTTCTATTCTGAAGTTTTAATAGTTGTTTGTATATTTTGGGACACAGTCCCTTATTAGATGTGTATTTTATAAATATTTTCTTCCAGTCTGTGAAGTTTGAATTTTAATGAAGTCCAGCTTAGCAGTTCTTTCTCTCATGCATTGTGCCTTTGATATTGTATTTAAACAGTTATTGCCAGTCCCAAGGTCTCTCTTTTTTTTTTTTCTTCTTCAATCAAAAGACTAAATCTGACAATTCTGAGGAGTTTTAGGGGAAAAAAAAAAATCTTTACTTCTACTCTCTTCTGATCTCCAGATGGACCTGAGAATTAATTTGGCATAAAATAGACTAACAGGTGAGAAGCACACAGATTTTTACATCTACATAGCTGCCTCCAATGGAAAATAAATACCCCAAAATTTGGCCGAACTGAAATGCTTTTATACTAAGTTGAACCAAGAAAGACAATTGTGGAAAACTAAAATATATTGGGAGGCTAAATGGTGATAAAAATGACTTTAAGAAGGTCTCTTTATACAGAATTATCTTGGTCTTAACAGTGTCCTTGATAAGAATGCTTCTTTTCTCCTCATGTGGGGAGGGAAGCACTGACATGGGAACTTCATCTCGTCTTTAAGAAAAAAAGGGGAATCAGAATGTTCTTCTTACACCTTTTCTTTTTCCGATAGTTAATATGCCACAGCAACATACTTTTGGGATGGCATGTTCTGAAAACTTTCAAACCTTACAGTTACTTCTAAAATCTTGATATGCTACACACAACAGAGAAAACATATTTTCTCTGAATTTCCCAAAAACAACAAAAAAATTCAACGAAAATTTACAACATTGCTATATTTTGATTTTCTCCTAAGTTTCCGTTTGAAACCTATTTTCCAAGGAAATCCCAAAGTTTGCAAGAAGAATTTCATTTTACCTGTTACCTTGGCATAATTGTTCTTTATCTACTCTCTTAGCAATTTAAATAGATATATAGTTATTAAATATGACATCATAATGTACAAGAGATCTCTTGAACTTATTTCTCTGTTAAACTGAAATTTTGTGTCCTTGACCAACATCTCCCCAATTCCTCACTCTTCCTAGGCTTCTGGTAACTACCATTCTATGCTGTTTTTATGAGTTTAACTTTTTCAGATTCTACATGTAAGTTGGATCATGCGGTATTTGTCTTTTTGTGTCTGACTTATTTTATTTAACATAATGTTCTCCCGATTCATCCATGTTGTCACAAATAACAGAATTTCCTTCTATTTTAAGGCTGAATAGGATTATGTTGTTTATACATGCCACATTTTCTTGATCTATTTATTCGGTGATGAACACTTAGGTTGTTTCCATTGTTTGGCTACTGTGAACACTACTGCAATGAATGTGGCAGTACAGATATTTTATCACTATACCAATTTCATTTATGTGGATACATACCCACCAGCTGAATCATATGGCAGTTTCCATTTTTAATTTGGGGAACCTCTATGCTGTTTTCCATACGGCTGTACTAATTTACATTCCCACCAATGATTTATAAAAGTTTTGTTTTCTCCATATCATCTCCAACATTTGTTACCTTTCATCTTTTTGATAAGGGGTTAATATCCAAAATATTTAAGCATCTCAAGCAAATTAATAGTAAGTAAAGAAATTACTCAATTGGAGAACAAAGGATATGAATATTTTTAAAGAGAAGACATTTAAATGGTCAACGGGAATTTTTTTAAACAAAGCTCAGCGGGGAGCGGTGGCTCATGCCTGTAATCCCAGCACTTTGGGCAGCCGAGGTGGGCATATCACTTGAGGTCAGTCGTTCAAGGACAGCCTGGCCAACATGATGGAACCCTGTCTCTACTAAAAATACAAAAAAATGAGCCAGGCATGGTGGCTGGTACTTGTAATCCCAGCTATTTGGGAGGCTAAGGCAGGAGAATTGCTTTAACCCAGGAGGTGGAGGTTGCAGTGAGTCGAGATCACGCCACTGCACTCCAGCCTGGGTGACAGAATGAGATTCCATCTCAAACAAAAACAAAAATAGAAAAACATAATAAGATATCACCCCACACCTGTTAGAACAGCTATTATCAAAAGAAAACTGACATTAATAGTACTCCTTCCATTTTCATAAATGTTCTTGATGGCACTATCAATTAGACAATTATATAGTCATTTTATTTTTAGGTGCTTACGAGCCACCTTCCCCCATAAAAAAATCTACTAACCTATTCAAAACATCTTTTATATTCATACTCACAGTGCCTTTCTTAGGCTAATTGTTACAATGTAGTTGCTCCAGTTGTCTCAGGCTCATCTTACTGATAAGAGAGTAGAAATCCAGCACTTCGAGTTTCTCTGTGGTCAGTCCAGACACTGCAATTCTTAATACTAGTTTGCAATAATAGGACCCACCATGAAAATTATTTTGATTATGACAATTATTTATATTAGTTTTATCTGTAGTTGAATGTTCTTAAAAACTATTTATACCTATTGCTTTCACTATTTGTAATTGTTTTTATATTTCTACCCACCCCTCCTGCCCCTCCCTTCAACCTACAATTTGGGAAGCTTAGTAATAAACTAGAAACCAGATAATGTTTTGTTACTTCGAGATATAAGCATGTTACTCTAAGGTAAACGTGTCTTTGATCAAATAAGGTCAAATGTGTTCCTTCTTAAAGTTTTAGAATGAGTATTAAAATATTAAAGTGTAGGCCGGGCCCTGTGGCTCACATAACCCCACGTAATCCCAGCACTTTGGGAGCCTGAGGCAGGTGGATCACAAGGTCAAGAGATCAAGACCATCCTGGCCAACACGGTGAAGCCCCATCTCTACTAAAAATACAAAAATTAGCTGGGCGTGGTGGCATGCACCTGTAGTCCCAACTACTCAGGAGGCTGAGGCAGGAGAATCACTTGAACCCGAAGGTGGAGGTTGCAGTGAGCTGAGGTCACGCCACTGCACTCCAGCCTGGCAACAGAGTGAGACTCCATCTCAAAAAAAAAAAAAAAAAAAAAAAAAACCTAATGTGTAAGTAAAGTCCTTTACTAAAGTCTTTAGTAAAGTGACTTGTTCAATTTTGTTTAATCCAGTAGTTCTCAAAATTACTTTATTATGAAGAACTATGTTACATTACACCTTTTAACAAACCACAGATCAGGACATTGAAGCATAGTTTTAAAAATGCCATTAAATTGTATTTATTCTGATACATATGTTTAAAAAGAAATTGAAGATGCTATTAAGGGAAATAAAATTCAGAAACTAAATTGTTCCTATGTTTCGCCTTTGTTTGATGCTTTTTATTAAAAAACAAACAACAAGGCAATAGGTACCTTTTATGTCACAGAGAACATTTTCAACTCAAAGAAGTCTACACAATGTAAAAATTTTTTGCAGCAGTCTCAGATAGGAGTATGCATTAGAACTAGGTCAGTAACAAAATTTTCCCAAAGATTTCGGACAACCAAGGAAAAGTCCTGTTTGGAAATGAATTTTTGTGTTGTTCAAGGCAGAATGAAGAACTCTCATAGGCCCTAAAACCAAAACAAAATTATTAAAGAAAATGAATATGAACTCTATAGGTTGACCCTATATTTCTATAAAAACAAATAAAATCCCATTGTTACCAAGGAGTTCATCCAGAATAAAAGTTGATGCCACATAAATGTGGTTATCAAATTGAGGGCATACTTTTTTCTCAACATTCTAAAGTTGGTTTTTAAAGAAGCCACTAAACTTAAGGAAAATTAGTAGTTTTTACTGGACTTGTGTGCCATGAGATGATGTACAATTTCTTACCGTAAATATATTTTTAATACAAAGGTTTAAGGTATGTTTTATGTTCATTGTAACATATTAATACATCTAATTTTGTATAGCATTATCATTTAGCAATATGGCAAACGAGATAACCAGCACAACTGTAGAACCTTTTAAAATAATATACACTGCTTATCTAGAACGACAGAAAAAATCTGCAGAGAATAAAATGAGGAGGAAACAAAAAACACTCCAGATAAATAGAAAAGTACAAAAGCAAGCTTTCATCCTAAAGGTTTAAGCCACAATGTGAAGTAACTGAATATCTTCTGTGATAGTTACACAGGATTTGAGAGCAAGAGAGAACACAGGACCTTCCCATGGTGAGGAGCCTAATGAGAGACTTCTACATGAACTTGGGACACGAAAAGGAGAAAGTAAAGAGAGATATTGGTCTTATTCTTGGCTTTGGTAGACTGGGAAAATGTTTCTTCCAAATATCTTCAAAGAAGATAATGTGAAATATATGTTTAATTAAAAAACATAATTCTATACTAAACCTCAATATAAAAAGCAATTACAATAAGAATTGAAAAATAGGAATAAATAAAAATGAAATCTACATATTGAAATGTGTGGATGTTTCTAATGTGGTAGAAGGGAATTTCTAGGCATAAATACAATAAAAATGAAAGGCTTACAATGCATCCAAATCTGGAGGATGAAGTACAATGAATAAAAAAAGAAGGAAAAGAAAATAAATAATAAATATTCAATCATAAATCAAATTATACAATCAAAAAATATAGAATAAAGATAAAATTAAAATATCAAAATATTAACAGTGGGTTCTCTGAGGAAACTAACAAAACAGTCGAAGATCTAGGAAAATTTTTAAAATGAGGAAAACAGATAAATTAAGATGGAAATAAGAAAACTAACTCTATATGTTGAGGAAAATAAATAGAAAATAAGGAAATATTCTAATAAATTTAAGTTATTTAAAAATTTAAAGAAATTGCATAATATCTAGAAATATATAATTTCTCAAATGGATATAAGAAACTGAAAACTTCAATAGTCATAAAATCATTGAACTATTTGAATCAGTTTTCAAAATCTTTCTGCAGAGAAAACAGTAGGCCAAAGTGGATCTATAGAAAAAAAACTTACCAAATACTTAAAAAAACAAATAATTTTAAACGTTTATGTGGTAATTTTCTAAAGAAAAGTAAAAATGAAAATGCTCTCCATTATATTTTATTACTCTAGCATAATATCATATAAGAGCATAAAAACAAAAAATTAGAGACCACTGTCATGCATGAACAGATACTTTTAAAATTGTATAAATTTATCGGCAAACTTAATCCAACAATGTTTTAAAATTATTATGACCATATAGCATTTATTTCAGGAATACCTGAATGGTTTAATATTATAAAATTTATTAATGTAAGTCACATATTTTTAAAAGTATGTTACTATCTCTATCTATGCAGGAAAGGCATTTGATAAGCTTCAATATGCAAGGGAAAGAAAAACATTGGTTAAATTTACAGAGGATAACTCTGTCCTAATAAATTATATCTATAAAAACTTTCATCGTGGTGGAGCATGGTGGCTCATGCCTGTAATCCCAGTGCTTTGGGAAGCCAAGGTTGGAGGAATATTTTAGGTCAGAAGTTCAAGGCCAGCCTGGACAACGTGGCAAGACACTATCTCTATTTAAAAAAAATTAAAAATTAGTTTGGTGTGGCGACACACCTCTGCAGTCCTAGCTTACTCAGGAGGCTAAGGTGAGAGGATTGCTTAAGCCCAGGAGTTCAATGTTACAGTGATCTATGATTGCATCACTGCACTCCAGCCTGGATGACATAGCAAGATCCTGTCTCAAAACAAAACAAAACAAAACAGAATTACAGCAGATAAAATACTAAGAATTTCCCTTTTGGATAAAGCACAAGTGGAAGCATTATTACATAGTGGACTTACAAGTCAGATGTCTGAATTTGAATCTTAATTCTTTCATTTACTAATGAAGTAAACTTGAGACCACTTGGTAAAGTGCCTATGTTTCATTTTCCTCATCTATTAAATATCAGCATAACAGTAATGCCCAACTCAAGGAATTTATGACAATAAAATTAGCTAAAACTGTAAGGTTTAGAACACTTCTTGGTTTATAGTAAGCATGATAAAAATGTGTGTTATATGAATAGAAAAATTCCCCATTCATCACTCTTTCAATATTGTACTGAAGGACCAGTACAGTCTTGCATAAGACAAAAATAGTACACAGTCACATACTCACGCATACACGAATTCACCTATATAAATTTCAAGAAGCAAGATTCTCATTATTTGCAGATAGTATGATTATCTGCATAGAAAAATCATTTTCAATAGCAAAATAGAATATAAAGTATCAAGGGATACATCTAAAATAATGATGTGCAAGCATTTTATGGGGCAATTCATAAAACTTTACTGACTGATTATAAAGAACACATAGTGACACTAGGGTCTTAAACAGGAAGTCTCAATATCATGAAGATAAAATTTGCCCCAAAAGCAATTTATGTAGTCAATGTATTCCCAGTAAAAATTTCAATATGTTTCTTGTCTTCTGTGGAAGTCAATTAATAAATTGATCACAAGACATAGATATAAGAGCAGTAATCACAAGACATATATCTTAGAACAGAAGGACAAAGTTGGAATACATTTTTGCTAAAACGTATCTACCCTTCAAATTTAGCTATGGTAATTAAAACAATATGGTAGTGTAAAAAGTTAGACACACCAACTAACAAAAGGAAATAGAAAGACCAGAAACATACCTTCCGATGTAGAAATGATTTACAATAAACCTGACATTACAAATCAGTAGGAAAGGAAACCATTTGATAATGATACTGGGCCAATTGGTTATTTATGTTGAAAATGTTTAAAAGGATACCCACCACACATCATACCAACAAAGAGATTCTAAGTGGATTCAAAACTTAATGCAGGAAAGACCTTAAATATTTATAAAAGATAATATATGATATTTTTTAAGACATTGGGTTTATATTGACAATAAAGTAACAATTGATAAATTTGAATATTTTAGATTTAAGAAAATCTATTTATCAAAAGCAGTGCTTATTAATCTTTTTCTGATTATCACCGTCCTAAGGATAAAATTTACTACCATTTATCAAGATAAATTAAACAACAAAGAACAAGATTTTGCTATGCAGGATTGAATTTTGGATGTTCAGAAACCACTGTATTATCTAAGTTTTTTTTTTATCTCTAAAGAAGAAAAACATTGAGAAGGAGAGAAACCTCCCTAACTCCCTACAAAGCCAGTATCATCCTGATACCAAAACCAAGAAAAGACATACACACACACACACACACACACACACACACAATAGGCCAATATTCCTGATGAACATAGATTCCAAAAATCCTCAATAAAATACTAGCAAACCGAATCCTACAACACCTCAAAAAGATAATACACCACAATCAAGTGTGTTTTATTCAAGTAATATAAGGAAGGTTCAATATATGCAAATCAGTACATGTGATTCACCACATAAACAGAATTAAATACAAAATTATATGATAATTGCAATGAATTCAGAGAATTCATTGATTCAATAAAATCCAGTCCCCCTTCATGAAGAGAATCCTCAAACTAAGCATAGAAGGGACACACCTCAAAATAATAAAGGCAATGACAAACTCACAACCAACATCCTATTGTACAGGGAAAAGTTGAAAGCATTCCCCTGAAGAACTGGAACATGACAAGTATATCAATTTTCACTACTCCTATTCAACATAGTACTGAAACTCCTAGATAGATCAGATAAGAGAAAGAAATAAAACACACCAGAATTGGAAAAGAGGATGCAAATTATCTCTGTTTGCTGATGATATAATCTTATACCCGGAGAAATCGAAGATCCCCTCCAAAAGACTCCTAGACTTGATAAATGGCTTCAACAAAGCTTCAGAATACAAAAATCAACATACAAAATCAATAGCATTTCTATACACCAATAAAGTTCAAGCTGAGAACCAAATCAAGAACTCAATCCTATTTACAATAGTCGCAAAAAATAAAATACCTAGGAACCAATTTACCTAAGGAGGTAAAAGATCTCTACAAGGAGAACTACAAAACACTGATGAAAGAAATCATGGATGGCACAAACAAATAGAAAACCATCCCATGTTCATTGACTGGAAGAATCAACATTGTTAAAATGATCACACTATTCAAAGCAAGCTCCAGATTCAATGCAATCTCTATCATATTGCCAACATCATTTTTTTTTCACAGAATTAGAAAATACAATTCTAAAGTTCATATAGAATAAAGAAAAAAAAAGCCTGAGTAGACAAATCAATACTATGCAAAAGGAAGAAGGTAGGAAACATTACATTACCCAACTTCAATATATACTACAAGGCTATAGTTACCAAAACACATGGTATTGGTACAAAAATAGACACATAAATCAATGCAACAGAATAGAGACCCTCAAAATAAAGTCACCTACCTACACCAACTGATCATTGGTAAAGTCAACAAAAATATATAGTGGAAAGGACACACTATTCAATAAACAGTGCTGAGAAAACTGTATAGCCACATGCAGAAGAATAAAACTGGACTCCTATCTCTCACCATTACAAAAGTTAAGTCAACATGGATTAAAGACAACTATAAGTTCTAAAACTATAAAACTCCTGAAAGAAAACCTAGGAAAAACTTCTGTGGGCATTGGCATAGGCAAAAAATGTCTGACTAAGACATCACAAGGAAATGCAACTCAAACCAAAAACAGACAAAAGAAACTTAATTAAACCAAACATCTTTTGCACAGCAACAGAAGTAATCAATAGAGTAAAGAGAAAACCTACAGAATGGGAGAAAATATTTGCAAACTATGGATCCATCAGAGAACTAATATCCAGAATCTACAAGGAACTCAAAAAACTTAAGATGAAAAACTAACCGCATCAAAATTGTGCAAAAGACAAGAACAGACATTTTTCAAAAGAAGATATAAAAGCAGCCAATAAATATGAAAAAGTGCTCTATATTGCCAGTCAAAGAAATGCAAATCAAATCCAAATGAGACACCATCTTACACCAGTCAGAATGGCTATTATTAAAAAGTAAAAAACAACAGATGTTAGAAAAGGGAACACTTATACACTGTTGGTGGGAATGTAAAATTAGTACAACCTCTATGGAAAGAGTATGGAGATTTATCAAAGAGATAAAAATAGAACTACCATTGGAGCTAGCAGTTCTACTACTGAATATACATCCAAAGGAAAACAAATTATTATATTTTTAAAAAGGCCTCTTCCCTTATATGTTTATAGCATCACAATTCACAATACCAGTCATGTAATCAATCTAAGTGTTCATCAACAGATGACCTGATAAAGAAAATGTAGCGTATATATATGTATGTGTGTATATATACGTATATATATGTGTGTGTGTATATATACATGGTGTGTGCGTATATATATATATACACACACACACATATATATACACGCACACACATACCATGGAATACTACTCATTCATAAAAATGAATGAAATCATGCATTTTGCAGCAACATGGATGGAACTAGAGGCCATTATCCTAAGTGAAATAATTCAAACAGAAAGCCAAATACCACATGTCCTCACAAATGGGAACTAAACAATGGGTGCACATGGACGTGCAAAATGGAATAATTGACCTGGAAGACTCCAAAAGGTAAGAAGTTGAAGGGAATGAGTGATGAAAAGTTACCTGTTGGGTACAACATACACTATTTGAGTGATGAGTACACTAAAATCCCAGACTTTGCCGCTACACAATATATCCATGTAACAAAACGTACTTCTACCCCCTAAATTTATTAAAAAATAAATAAATAAAGGTACCTTAAAGATAACCAGAGGTAAAATCATAAACAGGGGCCGAGCACGATGGCTCGCGCCTGTAATCCCAGCACTTTGAGAGGCCAAGGCAGGTGAATCACAAGGTCAGGAGTTCGACCCCAGCCTGGCCAATATGGTGAAATCCCGTCTCTACTAAAAATACAAAAATTAACTGGGAGTGGTGGTGGACACCTGTAGTCTCAGCTACTCGGGAGGCTGGGGCAGGTGAATCACTTGAACCCAGGAGGCAGAGGTTGCAGTGAGCCAAGATCGCACCATTGCATTCCAGCCTGGGCAACAGGGAGGCTGAGACTCTGTCTCAAAAAAAAAAAAAAAAAAAAAAAAAATCATAAACAGGCAAATTGTGGTTTCAGCACATAAAACCAACATATTTACATGAATAATTCCTATGAGTCAATAAAAAATAACCCACTAGAAAAATCGTAAAAGAATATGAAGAGACATTACACAGAAGAAACAATAAGAAACTTATAAGTCATCAATCAGATAACATTCAACATGATTATAGTTTAGAAATATATATCACACAGCTGCATGCTCAGTGATTTGATTTCATTTGCTCTATGTATCAGAATTTGTATAGTCCATTCTCACACTGCTATAAAAAACTACCTGAGACTGGGTAATTTATGAAGAAAAGAGGTTTGACTCACAGTACCTCAGGCTTAACAGCAAGTGTGACTGGGAGGCCTCGGGAAACTTACAGTCATGGCAGAAGGGGAAGGGGAAGTAGGTACCATCTTCATATGGTGGAGCAGGAAAGAGAGAGGGCATGGGGGGAACTGCCACACATGTTTAAACCATCAGATCTCAGGAGAACTCACAATGAAGAGATCAGCATGGGGAAACTGCCCCCAGGATCCAATCACCTTCCACCAGGTCCCTCCCCAAACACACGGGGATTACAGTTTGACCTGAGATTTGGGTAGGGACGCAAAGACAAGCTATATCTGCTTACAAAACCAAAACTTTAATTTCTGTAATAGAATTCTTCCCAAATGAGACAGAAATATTTTCCACATATGTGTAATCTTGGGGATATATACAATAAGAAAATTGCCCATGTATTACAACTCTTATAAAATTTACTACATACAACTAAAATGAATATTTGAGATGGTTAAAGTTAAATGGGTGTCTGGACTTTATTGTTTTGATGCCACAATTTTAACTTTTAGACCTACAGTCCCAATATGACATAAAATTTATTTAAAATTTAGAAATAAGGTAAAATAAGATTGGAAGCATGTCCATTAAAAGAAATGTAGGGACAATGGCCATTCAAAAGTTATGTAATGAAAATATGAAGTTCCTAAGTTTTACTCATTATTAAATGTTCTAAACTTGGTAAAATTATTTGTTAACTTACCGACTTTTTTATGATAAAGATATACATGATTTCTGTGTGGAACACATAAACCCAAAGGCTTATGGCTCTTTTAATCAGTTTTGATTCTAACTCAACAATTTTCTCCTTTTATAAATATGCTAGTTTCTCAAATACTTTTTGAACCAGTTATAAATTTCTACTTGTTTCCTCATCTATTAATAAATTGAATGAAATCTTTGCCATGTCTTTGTTTTATATTTGCATGAGAGTTGTAATTTTACTCTTTTGAAAATTGTACTTTTACAAAGACCAAGTTTGTTAAGGACTATGGTCTTCTACCTGAGTCTGTTATATTATGGCAGGTAGTCTTCTTCTACCACTAAGTTCTCAAGATGTTTGGATAAACTGTTTTCCCTTGCTCTGGGCTCATTTTGAGTAGGTGGACTTAATACCTAGTATTTCTAAAGCATCTCTATATAAGGCATTGGGAAAAGAGTAATAGGCCATATGTCATACCCAGAGGGAACTTAAAGTCTTAAAAGAAGCAAAGATATTTAAGGCTTAACTTATTTTTAGATGACTCAACTTGTTGATAGTAAAAATTTTAAAATATAATAATTTGGAACTATAAAGATACAACACTATGATATCCTGCTCTGGGAAAAGGCATTGATTGACTGCCCCACCGGATCCACCACCGCGTTTTCAATAATGCCTCACTTCCCTCCAGCTTTCTCCCAGTTGATAATTGAGCATGGTTGAGGATATTAGTGTAGAGCCATTACTGCAGTATATGGAATTCCCTAACAGGAAACTTTGGTTAAAGGACTTCCCAGCAGGCTTACAACACTTTCTTTGGAATGATGCCACAGTCTAAGACTTCCCACTCATTTCTTCTTCCCTCCTCCCAGCTTGCTCTCACATGTATCATGCCTGAAATGTGGTCTGGAAGCTCACACTGCCTATTTATCTTCTTCACAAACATTCCTCCCAATAAGTTGTTTGCACATATAATCCTGTCTTGACTCTGCTTCTTCAAGTACCTAAATTGGCAGGAAACTGAGCTGAAATTTTCCTGACTTCAAAGGCTTTGTTTCTATCCCTATACAGTTACACCTTTCTTGAAGGGAGGTTGTGTTATAATAGCATCCCATTAATTATTTCTGAAGAAAAGAAACTCTATTAAAGAGAGAAAAAATGGTAATTTCACAGTAGCTTAATATGGTCAATGTCAATATGATTCTGGCTTAACAAATAATTGCTAAGCAAGACATTGGTTGACCATTATGTAGAGAACACCTCAGAGATTTTGTTCTGATGTGGACTGCTGAAAATCTAGTACTGTGTCATTCAACCATAAAATTCACTGCTATAGTCTGAATGTTTGACTCGCTCCAAATTTCATTTTGAAACCTAATCCCCATTATGGTGGTATTAAGAAATTTAGGAAGTGATTAGGTGTGGGGGCTCTGCCTTCATGAAGGAGATCAGTGACCTTATAAAAGAGATTTCAGGGAGCTTCTTGCCCCTTCTGCCATTAGACAGACCCAGTGAGAGGTGCCATTTCTGAAACAGAGTAAGCTTTCACTTGACATCAAATCTGCTGGCACCTTAATCTTGAATTTCCCAGCCTCCAGAACTATAAGCAATACATTTTTTTTTTTATTATTTATTATTTTTTTTTTGAGATGGAGTCTCGCTCTGTAGCCCAGGCTGGAGTACAGTGGCACGATCTCAGCTCACTGCAAGCTCCGCCTCCCGGGTTCACACCATTCTCCTGCCTCAGCCTCCCGAGTAGCTGAGATTACAGGCGCCCGCCAGCACGCCCGGCTAATTTTTTGTATTTTTAGTAGAGACGGGGTTTCACCGTGTTAGCCAGGTTGGTCTCGATCTCCTGACCTCGTGATCCGCCCGCCTCGGCCTTCCAAAGTGCTAGGATTACAGGTGAGAGCCACCGCGCCGGGCCTAAATTTTTATTTTTAAAAAATTACCCAATCTAAGGTTGTTTCTTTTTTCAGAGACAGGGTCTCATTATGCTGCTCAGGCTGGCCTCAAACTCCTGGGCTCAAATGATCCTCCCACCTCGGGCTCACAACTAGCTGGGACTACAGGTACATTCCATCACACTTGGCTTAAGGTGTTTTGTTGTAACAGTGGACATGGACTAAGACGTTGACTATCTTAATGTATTTAGTTGGGGTTCTGAATAGTTAGCCATCTTCTTACCCTCCTTTCACATACTCTAAGTTCAAAAAACATTCAGTAGCTTGAACAAAGTAAAATGAAAGTAGGGAATAACAACACCTTTCTTTCTATTGATTGTAGAAAAGAGAAAAGGCCAGATTGACAAAGAATTGCAGAGACCAAGTCAAGTCACAGACAGGAAAAGCAGTGCAGAACACTTCCACATTTCTGGCACCATCAATCACTGAAAATATGTCATCAGAACAAGGTCATATTTAACTGGCAATGCTGTAACTGTAATAGGTTGTTTAGGTAGGGGAACCAGTGTATCAGCTAATATAGCCATTAACACTCATTTTCAGATTTCAAGGGAAAAAAATACCAGGAAACCAGGGCACAAATTTATTTTGCAATCAGTTTTTCTTCCTGAATATAATTTTAATCTCCTAATTTAACCAGTTGAAATTCTTCTTTACTATTAGTAAATTTAAGATAGTTTGTTAAATGTGAAATCTATATTCCATAAAAATATGGAACATTTCTCCAAATAGGGTTTTCCCCTACAGTAACATCTGTATTATTATTGTTATTATTATTATTGTTATTATTTAGATTAACAAGTTGAGTGGTATGAAAAGTGAGTACACTGGAAACAGGAAGGACATAACTTAGACTTCTAGACCACTGGTATAACTGTAGCAAGGAACCCTACAGAAACTGAGTTGTACATTTTAAACGATGAAATGGAGCTAGCATACTGAAATATACTTTCAAGCTGGCAGTCTAGAAATTACACTATATATTCTCCTTAGCTATCTGTCAAGCACCCACACATAATTCTGTAGAAACAAGTAATAGTAGTTTGGGTTTAATGAGTACTTAAGGTTAGATGTTAAAGTATAGAGCTAAGCTTTAGTCCCTGAGACATCTGTTTGCATACAAGAATTTCAGCAGGGGCTTAGTTATTACCTGGTTGAAATGAGATAGGAATTCTGCATTCTGGTCTCTGAAGTTCAAGAAATGTCAAACAGATTGGTGACACTCAAGGTCCTGATAGCTGGGAAGAATAACCAGAGACTCTGAGAAGGAAGAAAATAGAAAACCAGAGATAATTGACTGGACATGCAAATGCCAAGACTGAAACACTTTGGAGAAATAGTGTTAGATAATTTTGCTTTAAAATACTGACCTTGACATAGTGAAGCTGTATAAGCAGGAGTCAGGGTTAGGGTCAGCAGAATAAGGTGACCCAATAAGGCCTTAAGAGGCCAAGACAGCCCAGGTTTCAGCATGACTTTCAATGGCTTTCAATAATATCACTGCTTCCACAGTAAAACCTTGTGACTGCCTAAAGGCTCCCGTCCTCAAGGACTTACCAATGTGTGTTCTGTCTTGCCAGGCAGAGAAGAGCAAATAAGTAGTAGAAAAGACTGAGTCATAAAAAAGTGTAAAGTCCCTGAAATTATTCATAAATAAAGTTGCAGGAAATAAATATAGCCAGAAAGTGGGAAATTTTAAAGAAAAATTTAAGTACAAACATGAAAAGTAATTCTGTAAAACAAACTTGTTCAAAATCATAAATTCCTTTTGGTCCCTTCATCTGTCATATGTTTTGTTTCAAGATTAATATTACCTTGCTGAAAAAAATGTGAACCTTTGTTTCACTACTTCACCCACTTTTTATTGTAATATGCTAGTGTCTCATTTTATTCATTTGCAATTTCTTTCATTTGTCCATTACTAACAACAACAAAACAATCCTTGCCATTACAAATTGAAAAAAGATTATTGATGTCATAAATATTTCATAACACCTAGTACATGCTTTGCAAACATAGGCATGCAGATAGCTAAATTTTACATTTCTTATTAAGTAGATCAACATTAGATTTTATATTGGGAGCTCGGTAATTTGGAATATTGATAATTCTGATGTTCTATGTTCAGTGTCTCAATCGTTCAACCTCTAAAATCATAGAACTATTTCCCATTTCCATTTTCCATCCTCATAGGTATGTTTTTAGAACTAATGAGATAACATTTATAATCTGAGGGAGTAGATTACTTTCTTTCTCAAGACATTAGTGTGCAATTTATTGCTTATGAAGAAGCAATTTACTGAATGGCACCCTAGTGGTATAAGAAATATTTCAAGGACTATTCTATTTCGAGAAAGTGAAAAATTGGTGGATTCTGCCTAGCAGAGCTTGACAATATGTGTAAGTTAAAAAGTTTTCAATGATTTAAAAAAAAAAACAAAAAACTAAAACTAAAACGAATCAGGGTTGTGTATAGTGGCTGATACCTGTAATCACAGCACTTTGGGAGGCCGAGGCAGGTGGATCACCTGAGTTCAGGAGTTCGAGACCAGCCTGGCCAACATGATGAAACCCAGTCTCTACAAAAATACAAAAATTAGCCAGGCATGGTGGCGCACTCCTGTAGTCTCAGCTGCTCAAGATGCTGAAGCAGGACAATCGCTTGAACCCAGGAGGCAGAGTTTGCAGTGAGCCGAGATCGCGCCACTGCACTCCAGCCTGGGTGACAGAGTGTGACTGTGTGTCAATAAATAAATAAATAAACAAACAAAACTGATCAGCCTGCCTTCTGTCATATTTTTCTTGATTTTATATTTTCCTAATTAGTTTTCATTTTTCCCGAAGACAAATGTTTTCTTTTACTTAACTCATAATTTTTCCTGTACTCTTCACCTTTCTCAAATGTTTTCTTTCATTAATATTATCCTGTGAAAAATGTCAGTTTTTAAGTTTTATATTTAACTCATTCTTGTTTTTATATCTTACTGCTTCATCTCATCCATTTATCATTTTTCTCAAATGCCCACTATTACTATAAAATGCAGACATATGTATAATCATTTTAAAAAATATTTAATATGAGAAGAGATTTTAAATACAGAACCATGACTAAACACATATTATATATCGATAATATTTGAAAACAAAAAGAATAAATTTTCTCAATGAAAATTATCATGATGACAAATTTTCACTTGCCTGAGCCACAAACACCCTGGGGCACTTAGGGTTTATATTGTGATTATTTACTGTGAATCTTCTTAGTCTGTATTTTAAAATTCTTTGTTTATCTATGCAACATATTTTCAAACTTGATTTTAAAAAGCAAAAAAATAAATAATAGGAAAAAGAAAGAGCCATGCATTTTATTAAGTTGAATAATTGTAACAAGAAAAAGAACTATACTGGCTCAGCTGCATGGTGGCAAAAGAATAGGCTGAATGAAATAATACAATTCTGAAATAATTTTTAATGACTAATGTACAATTAAATTATTAGAAAGGATACCATTAGCTATCACATGAAAACTGGGAGCAAGAAGTTCTTTGAAAACCAGAAAATGGAAAATGGAAATTTCATATCTAAGAGCAAAAAATTATTGACAATGCCAGTCTACTTAAGCTGATTTAATGTAGTAAGTATTTGGATAAAGTTCAATAAATACAAAATTCCTAGGAGTTATAATTAATTAAACACACCTCAGAAGATCTACCAGCACCTCAGAGATGTTGTTGTTTGTATTTTTCACTCAATACATTTTTCACTCAATACATTTTCATTGCTTAGTGTGTTAACTCTAAAAAGGGGAAACGTAATTCCAGAATACCAAAAGAAAGGTAAAGAAGAGACTATTCAATTGTTTAAGGGCTGGAATAATGCTTTATATTTTCTCTAGCCTTCATAAATGCCTTCAAAAAGAGGTGTTTACAAAATATTCAATGAATGGATAAATAGATAATTCTATCACTAACCTTGCGTAAAAGTAACAACTTTCTTTAAAGGCCCCCAGTGTTTACCTAAACACCGTAAAATAGATTTATTTCAGCATATATTACCCAACTCTAAATTGTGCTCATATGCTTCTTAGATTGAAATTGGACCCTGGTTTACTGTTTTTAAAATAAGCCAAATTAGTTGTGCACATATAAATGTTTCAACTCTTCCACAAGTTTTACAAGCAATGTGGACCTGCATAACGTTCCCATGAAGACTTTTAGACCAATGAAATAAGAGAGGGAATTAACAACTTTGAATAAATGTGAAATTTATATGCCTATATTTGGGTGGAAATACCTAATTGTTTTATTATTCTCCTACTGAGATATCCTTTATCCATGGAAGGCAGTAAAGCACAGTAGTTAAGATTGCAGGCTCCAGACTCAACTCTTGGATTTGTGCCTAGCTTCTCAACAAACTACAACCTATAAAGTCTCAATTTACACATGGATAAAATGTATGTGATGATAGTTCCCATTCCATAAATGCATTGTGAGCTTTAAATGAGATAATAAAGACAAAATATTTTACCTAGCAAATACTAAGTGCTTAAAAATTAACTGATAATTATAATTATCCATCTGCTGTATTTGAGGCAGCAAAGTTAGAATATATAATAAAAGATAAACTTTGCTTGTTTTAGAATAAAATGTTACAGTTGAAAACATGCAGTTCTGTTTTTACTATGCTCAGTTTCTCTGTCTCCATGTCTTGTATCTTTCCCCCATTTTAGTTTGACATTTTTGGTTGTTGTATTTTTTAATTTTGAGGGGACAGAAAATTGCTAATTAAATTCACTTATTTTTAAATTCATTCACTCATTATTCTAACCAACTTTGTTTCTAAATATATTTATAGCATTTTATAATTAGAACACACATACAATAAAAGCAGTGTTTAGATACAAAAGCATTTTTAAAAATTTACTTTTAAGTATGAAAATCAGAATTGCAATTACTAGAAAGTGTTGCTTTCTTTTCCCTTAATTCCAGTAGAAGAGGTTGTCAATTACTGACTCTCATTTGAAACTTTCTTTCTCCTTTTCATCTTAATTTTTAATTCTTTTTTTTTTTTTTTGTAGAGATGAGGGGGTGTCTCACTTTGCTGCACAGACTGGTCTTGAACTCCTCACTTCAAGCAATCTTCCCATTGTGGCCTCCCAAAGTGCTGAGATTACAGGCATGAGCCACCATGCTCACCCCTTCTTGTTTTTTAAGCCTAAGCAGTGATGAGATGAGCCCATGTAATACAATGTATAGGAAAAAAAAAAACAAAAAACAAAAAAACAGGCTATATTTGTGGGGCACTCAGTACAGGAAAAAAGTGACTGCGCTACCCTCCAGTAATTGATGATGCAAATGTTTGAGAGATTAAAAAAAAATAAAAATGAGTCCATTTTTATTACTTTCTATATTTTATATTTTTCATGATTGTGTGCATGACTTTCAGGGAATAATAGCCATGTCTACTTGAGTTTTACAAAAATTAAAGAGAAAAGCCTTAAGATGTCACTAGGTAGGTAGATACTCCTCTATATCTACAAACAGTTCTGTGATATGTAATTGTTAAAAGGTATAGCATATGTTGCCCTCTAGTGATTCATATGAACATAGAAAAAGTCATGTAGACTGTCTCAGCTATCCAGATCTGTATATGGATTTCTTATGTCATCATGCAAAATCTGTATACTGTTTTCCATTATTTCATTATTTAGAATCTTTAATAGCCTTGGTGTTTACATTTTGGTTTACTATTGCACAAGTCCAAGTCAAACTCTGTTCTCTATTCTTTATAAAAACAAACAAGCAAGCAAAAACAAACCTTAACAAAATGTAATAGCATGTGAAATTTTCAAATGAGAAAAAGAAATATTTCACTTTATTTTAGTTACCTGTAACTATATTTTTGTGGAGTGCTTTTAACCAAAGAAGTCATTAATCTAAATGTGTGTCTATTAAAAGTTAATCAACTTTTCTTAACTTAGTATTTACTGAATATAAGAAGTGACAAGTGAAATTGAATACATCATGAAAAGGTCTAAAATAATACATACTGGTAATATACAGTTACTATATCTAGCAGAATTGCCAGAGATGTTTGCTAAAAGCATCTTTGTCCCCAAATCTGACTCAGGATATCTGGGAATGACGACAAATAAGGTACATTTTTATTTGGTTCCCAAGTGATTCTTGACCATTTCAAATACTGCCCTGCTCTGGGCCTTTCCAATGTCTTTTCATATCATCTCACATTGCCCTTTGCTAGATTAATATTTCCTATCTTTAGGCATCACAGTTTTTTATGTATGGCCTTCAAGTAAAAATACTTTGAACATATAATTTTATCACCTTTCACGATTTTTCTTAGGCAACATTGTCTCTTAGAATTTTATCTTAATTTTTTGTAACAATTTAGGCTCTACATTAGTGAGATTTCATTCAAAGTAATTAGATTTCTAAAGAAACAGGAGGGCTTCCTAACTTATAGTATATCACAAGGAAAAATGTTCTACCATATCAAGATATTGAAGATAATATTTAAAAAGATTTAAAAGTTATAATTATTTCTTGGTTGGCACTAGAGAAATGAAAGATGCAAAATATTTCAGGGTAAAGTTTCGTTTAAAATTATTTCAATAGTATCTACTTTTGTTTGATAAATTATTTTGAAAACATGATTGATAAAGTTGCTGACCTACAAAAATCAAAGCCTAACAAATATTTACTTGTCATTTAAATTAGGAATAAAACCCTGTAAGAAACCTGTAAAACCTTAGTTTTAGCTAAGAGCTTATTAAAATCAGAGCCGGAATTAATACTGTATTTGGAAATTGTTAAGGTGAAATAAAAAAAGAAAAATGAATCATACTTCCCATGGCATTGTTGCCATGATGGTCTTAAAATATCTTCTATTATAAAATAACATAGTAAGAGGAAACATTTTAAAACAAGTCTAAAATTTAACTTGAAATTCCCATTCTATACATAGGAAATTATAAAGTACTGAAGATATCTTGTGACTGAATAAGCTTGGCAATTTTGTCTCAAAGTGAGGCTCCATCTATTGATGCTGAAACAAGCCATTTATGACATTTATAAGCAATTAATTTGATGATAACCTAATCATTTATGTTAGAAGCTTGTAAACCAATAAACCAGAGCTGATCTTACTAAAATGTTGTTTTCTCACACTGCTCATGCAAAAATCAACACAACTAGCAGAAGCAGTCCTCATTATAAACTCCAGTAGGACAGTTTTGTTAGCACCACCTAACTTTTTAGTACCCACCTTCAAGCTCTCTGAAAGACCAGTTTACTCTCTTTCACTCACATCATAACTACAATATACTGAATACCTGCTAAGTATGGGAGAACTCTGCATGACTCTGCAGCAGATATCAAGGTAATAGATATATTGTCCTCAGGTCCTCAAAAAGTTTTCAACCTCAGATGAGAAGTGACAAAATAAAAGACCTATATATAATAGAAAACCAAAAAATAAAGAGAACTGAGGAGAAAATAATATTTTTGATAGTTTGAAAAGAGGCATATCACCATTTTGTTAAAATGATTAGAGATGATTCCATAAAAAGATAACATTTGAATGAATTGACAAATAATAATTGGATATTGACAAGTGAGACATAGAGAAAGCTTTCAGGATGTTCTTGAGAAACATCAATAGAGTTGTGGAGTCAGGAATGTGAGGGCAGGGTCCAGGAAAAGTATTCTAGTTTGTTCCTTTAAGCCTTAGTGTTGTGGGTTTTTTTCCCTCTCTTTACTTCATGCCTTTGTTTGTTTGTACTGCTATAACAAAAAAACAACAAACAAACAAAATACTGAGACTGGGTAATTTATAAAGAACTGAGCTTTAGTTTCTCACGGTTCTAAAGGCTGGGAAGTCAAAGATCAAGGTGCTGACAAGTTCGGCTTCTGGTGAGAGCTGCTCTGCTTCCAAGATAGCAATTTGAAAGCTGCTCCCTCTGCAGGGAGTTACGCTGTATCTTCACATGGCCAAGATCTCATGAACCAAACACGTCCTAAAAGAGGTTGCACCTCCCAACGTTGTTGCATTGGCTATTAAGTTTGCAACACATGAATTTTGGGAGACACATTCAGACCATAGCACTTAACATCTGGTACCTCTACAGTCTCTTGATTTACCCACTTTGGTTCCTTCTCAGTATTTGTTATTCTTTTGCTCCTTTGCTGTTGGAGCTCCCCAGAGCTCTCTGATCCTAGGTTTTCAATGTATATTACCTCTATCTATAATTTCAATTTATGGTTTCACCTACTGACTATATGATCCTGTTTACACACTCTAAATCTTTAAACCTCAAAAATGATAAGTATCCAGAGTAGATGCTGGGCTGTGCCATTGAGATCCCTCTTTGAGGACTGAGGACCTAATTCACCCAGCTGCTTGGAGTGTTGTAGCTCTCATCTAAATTCTTTCCAAGAATTACATTCATTAGAAAAAAATCTGCTTTGTCCCAGGTCATACTTGCTCCCTGGGGAAGCCTGCCTCCAACAACTTCTGAATACAGAAATACCAAGGTCTATCTTATTACTGGCAATATCGGACAATTCCGAAGAGCCTTTCCAAATCCAGAGCTTTCCAGAGATGGGGTAAGGTCTATTTTGAAAATGTACCTCAGTTCAATAACTTCAATTGCATAAGTTTACTTCCTCCAACTCCTTAGTATATTTCGATCCCAAGGGTATTCCCTGATAATTTGTCTGCATGCAAACCTTCACCTCAGAGTCCACTTTGGAGAGAATCTGACCTTTTGCAATGTCTCATTTTACTAGATCCCCTTCTACTTTGATAACATAAGGGCTTATTAAAATTAAGATACTAAAAATTAAGCTTATTATCTATTTCTCTAAAATATTCTTACCCATTTGTTTTGTTTTGGAATATTATATACCATACACTCCAGTGGTGCCATCCTCATGTATACCCTTGTTTTTAAAACATCTGCTTTATCTACAGTCTGAAAGGGGCTGTCCTACGTACTCCAAGGACTGACATTAATTCAACCAGGAGTAGTCACCTGATTCAATCAATCAGGAATTTGAGATAGAACATAAGACAGAGACACTGGGTTAGTCAAATACTGTTTGGCTCTAGAGTGTAAGTAACATTGGAGCCAGATTTTATTTCATGCCAAGCCCAAATCAAAAAACATCTAACTTTATAGAAGAGACAATAATATAAACCTTGCTGAAGAAGCCAGACTACAAAGGGAACAATAAAATAAATTGGTGGAGGAAACATAAATGAGAACTCACTTAACCTAAGAAATAGTGATTGGTAAGATAGAAGCCTGATTAAAGCTCCCCTGTATGCAGACTTACTTTTTAGAAATTGGTTTTCTAAAATTACCCTGAAACCTTACAATACATTTCCCATCAAATAAAGCATTATAAGACATATCCCCTGCTTGGTAAACAGCACCGCAATCTACCCATTTGTTTCAATCAGAAACCTGAGAGGGATTGAGGCCCTTTACTTATAACCCAGAGCAGAATAGCTGGAAAAAAAAAAAAAAAAAAAAAAAAAAACTTCCATTTTTGTTGCCACTGTTCTGTCTCTTTCTCTCAAATCCTATTACAATTACCTAAGCTCAGAATTTTCCTATTCTTTGTCTGTCAATACTAATACACTGCCTAAGATTCTGATTCTGGTCCTGACCTTCTCCAATCCGTCCTTCATATTTATGAGTGTTTTCACCTACATAGTAATCTGATGGTGTCATTCCCTTATTATAATAAAAATTCTTTCAACTTCATCTCTGAGATAAAACACAAACTGCTGTAATAGTTTACAATGTACTTTCTTATGTGGCTCTATCCTACCTGCCTAGCAACATCTCCTATTACAAAGATTGCTTGAATTTCTAATCCACCATTAGCCATTCCATAGTTTCAAAAACTTGCCATACTTTCTCAAGTTTTCCTTCCCTGTGCATTCTTCCCACTGCTCAGAACATTATCCATCATGCTTGTGGAAAACTTCTATTTAACCTTAATCTGTCCAATTAAAAGTTATTTCATTTTTTTAGCCAACTAGGAATCTTGCTGACCTTTTAGTCACTGCTGCCTCTGCACATAGCAGAGTACGATAAATATAGCAGATCTATATCCTGTTTTATGAATTAACTGAAGCATCTTTTGCATTATGTAGACAGATTTGGGTATTGATTTTTATTTTGCAGCTTTTTGTGCATAATTCCATTATTGGAATTAATTTATTGCATTGTCATTTTTATGTGCATAACTCTCTTCAACAAGAATGAAATGTTTTGAGGGTACAGCCCATAAACTTTCATATTGGCAAATGTTCCCCAGGAACTAACAAAGTATTTGGCGTGCTTAACTCAGAAATATTTGCCACATGAATGAGTGAATGCCCATAGGGTAGCAATAGAAGATAAGGCTCCACATTTTGACAAAGCTTTTAGCTCTCAATAGGAAGGCAAAACTTCTGAGGAATAAAATCCCAAAATTCCTTCTTTAGAAGGACAGAAACAATGTGCATGGGCTAAGGGTGAGAATTTCCCCTGAAACCAGATTGTATGAAGAAGTGTGGAACACCACAAGTAAGCTATGTTTACAGAAAGCAGTCTGTTCATTCAGGAGGAGGGAGTGAAAGAGACTCTGCATTATCAGCAGCTGTGCTGCCAAACAGGGGGCCAGGAGTAAGGAAATGCTAAAGGAATGTCTTCTCACACTCATTGCTGCTCCATGAAAATTATTCCTGCAAGCTGGAAGTAGAGTTCTGATTCCTCCTTCTCTAACCAACTCCCACAACCCTCCTTCCCCCACATAAACAACACCTTCTACAAACAACAGGCTCAAGAGGAAATAAAGAATCAGCAATGATAAAAAAGGAAAAGGCAAAGAATCTATGCAAAACATTGCAAAAAGAATAAATGAAGCAGGCAAAACAAGAGGCAGATGAAGACAACATAGAAAAAAATAGTTCAAAGACATTGTGATGACATGAAACTTAATGAAACAACCAATTTCATAAGAGCTCAAAAGGGAAGTATAGCAGCTCAGAAAGAGTATAATAAGAAAAAAATCAGATAGAATGTGAGCTAGAGAAAATAAAAAAAAAAACTAGATAAAGAAAATTAACACAGAAAACCCATATTAGTTGCAGCAGAAAGACACAGCTTGAAACAGTATGTTTCAAACCCAGAAACAAATAGTTTTAAACGTACTTTAAAAATATATTTTAATAGGAAGAAAAATAAGCAGACAATATTACGGATTCCATATTAAAGATTTCCCAGAAAGTCAAATAAAAAAGTGAATGGGTAAAATGTATTTTGGAAATCAGATTACAAAATAAACAAAAGTGAATGGCGAGTTAAGAAATCTAATTTGAATAAAAGCGTTACTTCTATCTTAGTTGTAGGCTGGAATGTTCTGAAATGCTATTTTCTTCATTGCAGAGGATACGAAGCATGGTTCCTCCCTAAGGATTCTTACCAGATAGGAGTTACACTAAAATAATTTTACTATACAGTTATTTATAAGCCTAAAGAAGGCAGGATGGAAAGGCAGCCAATGGTCTTATCCCACAAGGCTATGAGAATGTATTGTTATAATGCCCAGTGGACCTGGCAAAGTGTCTGAAATTACATAGGTAAACAATAAATGTTAACTTTCAACTATGCTGAGGGAGTGCTTTTAATTTTGCTAGTGTATATGCAATACACATACACATAAATACATGTAAATATATAATGTCCATGTGTCCGTGATTGCATTTTGATACGGAGAGTATTGGTTAATGACGTTGATTGCAAGCAACAGAATCATTATGATTAATTTAAGCAGAATAATAATTTATTAAATGATTTAGCCAACTCATAGAATCATTGAGGTCTGGAAACAGATTCTGGAGGCAAGCCTTACAGAGACATAATCACACTCTAGAATTTGGGTAGCAAAGAAACTGTCGGCCCGACGCAGTGGCTCACGCCTGTAATCCCAGCACTTTGGGAGGCCAAGGCAGGCAGATCACGAGGTCAGGAAATGGAGACCATCCTGGCTGTGGTGAAACCCTGTCTCTACTAAAAATACAAAAAATTAGCTGGGCTTGGTGGTAGGCGCCTGCAGTCTCAGCTACTCAGGAGGCTGAGGCAGGAGAATGGTGTGAACCCAGGAGGCGGAGCTTGCAGTGAGCCAAGATTGCACCACTGCACTCCAGCCTGGGTGACAAAGCGAGACTCCGTCTCAAAAAAAAAAAAAAAATTGTTTGTACAGATTAAGGTCTCCTTATGTTGCCCAGGCCGGTCTTGAACTCCTGGGCTCCAGTGATCCTCCCACCTCAGCCTTCCAACGTGCAGGGATTACTGGCCTGAGCCACTGCACCCAGCCAAGGTGCTTGAGCACTTTATAATGTTGAGAATTCACCACATATAGAAAGGCAATAAAAAAAAGAGTAGCCAGTGTTTGACAAGTGTCCATATTTGCATGCATACCCGTCCTCTAGTTTTCTCCTGTTATATTAATAACTAACTCACAGGGTTGCTGTAAATATTACAACATATTTTATACACAGTCTTTAGAAGTGTGCCCTGCACGTAAATACTATCTAATTGCTTACGATCTTTCCTTCCATCTGCTTCCTTTTCTTCCTTTTCACTTGGACCAATAAAGTAAACAGGTAAACGTTAATGTTATTAAGAAAAATATTGAATGAGAATTATAATTGAGGTTTCCTAACCTGCAGCATCTTATAGATCATCTTCAGCCTTATGTCCATTTGGCATTGGTTTCTCTTTAAATTGTTGACATCAAAATCTAATAATGACCCAAATAGCGTTTCAGAATGAGGCAAATTCAACTTTCTTTTTCTGACCAGATGCTTAGAGAAACTCTAGAAAAATGTTTTATTATAGTTTATTGGAAAATAAAACTCTATACTGAGAGTATAAAAGTTCTCTCATTTCTAGCAAACAAACAACAACAACAACAACAAAAACCCACAAAACAAACACAAAGTCCTAATTCATTTAGGATTCTCATCAAACATTACTCCAGGCACAGTGTAACTAACATGTGCTTTGGAACTTGAGAGTAGGAGTTACCCTGCTGTCATAAATACTAGCAGTGCTACTCTGAGCAGTTATCTAACTCTCCATCTCAGTCTGCTTGAGGGTAAAATAGGATTCATAAAACCTTGCAGATAAATAAAAATGCAGACAATATATGATATTCACAGAGTGGCTTTGTGACCTCTTTTATCAGAAGCATAATGACATTGGTTTCATGTACTGTTATTTTCATAATATTCTACACCACTAACTATTTGCTTCATGAAGTTCATTAGAATTATTTCAGATGTTACTGCAGAGAAATATCATCTCTAGAAAAGTCAACAGTATTTAAAGAAATGGTCAGAGCTTCCACAAGTAAGAATTCAATAGCAAACTGTCTTGCTAAGTGGCAATGATAAACCATAAGTTCATAGAGTCAGGAGGGACCTTCAAATGTGTCACAAATCCTCCACTTTTCACAAATGTTGATTCAGAAGATACAGAGTTTTTACAAGTATAAATCTTAGACTAAACTCCAGATCCACAATTTTCACAATAGTGTTATTTCCATTCTTACTCTCTAGATTTTCATTATAAATCAGGGAGAATCTCAGATAGAATCGTTTTTCCCTTACTTTATATTCAGGCATACCTCTGAAACACTGTGGATTGATTCCAGGCCACAGTAACAAAGTAAATTTGCAATAGAATCACACGAACTTTTTGGTTTTCTAACACATATGAAAGTTATGTTTACATTATATTATAGCCTATTAAGTATGCAATAGAATTATGTCTACAAAATGTACAGGGCTTAATTTAAAAAGTAGTTTATTGCTAAAAAATGCTAACTATCACCTGGGCCTTCAGTGAGTTTATCTTTTTGCTGATGAGTGTCTTGCCTTAGTATTGATGGCTGCTGACTGATCCGGGTAGTAATTGCTAGAGGTTGGGGTGACTACAGCAATTTCTTAACATAAAATAACAATGAAGTTTGCCACACTAATTGATTCTTCCTTTCATGAAATATTTCTCTATAGCATACAATGCTGTTTTATGGCATCACATCCACAGTAGAACTTCTTTCAAAATTAGAGTCAAGCCTCTCAAATTCTGCTATTGCTTTACCAACTAAATTTATGTAATATTCTGAGTTCTTTATTGTCATTTCAAAAATGTTTACAGCATCTTCACCATTAATGATTCTATCTCAAGACCTCACTTTCTCTGCTTTTCCATAAGAAGCACTCCTCAACTGTTCGTTTTATTATGAAATTGTAGCAATTCAGTCATATCTTCAGGCTACACTTTTAGTTCTCATTCTCCTATTTCCACATCTGCAGTTACTCCACTGAGGTCTTGACTCCCTCAAAGTCATCCATGATGTTTAGAACTTCTTCCAAACTGCTATTAATGTTGATATTTTGACCTTCTTTCATGAATTATGAATGTTTTTAATGACATCTAGAATAGTGAATCTTTCCAGAATATTTTTCCTTACCTAGATTCATGAGGGAATCACTATCTATGACACCTATAGTCTTCCGAAATGTATTTCCTAAATAAGACTTGAAAGTTTAAATGACTGTTTGATCCATGGGCTGCAGAATGAACACTGTGTTAGCAGGCATGAAAATAACATCGATCTCCTTGCAAATCTCCATCAAAGCTCTTGGGTGATCAGGTGCATTGCCAATGAACAGTGATGTTTTAAAAGGAATCTTTTATTCCTGAATAGTAGGTCTTAACAGTGAACTTAAAATATACAGTAAACTACATTATAAATAGATGTGCTGTCATCCAGGTTTTGTTGTTCCAGGCATAGGCAGAGTATATTTACTATAATTATTAAAAGCTTTAAGATTTTCAGAACAGTAAATGAACATTGGCTTCAACTTAAAGGTACTAGCTGCACCAGTCCCTGTGAAGAGAGTCAGCCTGTCCTTTGAAGCTTTGAAGCCAAGCATTGACTTCTCCTCTCCAGCTGTGAAAATCCTAGATAGCATCTTCTTCCAGTAGAAGCATATTTTGTCTACATTGACAACCTGTTGTGAAGTGTCACCACTTTCAATTATCTTAGCTCAGTCTGGATATGTTGCTGCAGTTTCTACATCATACTTGCTGCTTCACCATACACTTTTATGTTCTGGAAACAGCTTCTTTCCTTAAACCTCATAAACTAACCTCTGCTTTCAACTTTTCATCTATCTTGGCGTTCATGAAATTGAAGAGAGTTAGGATCTTGCTCTGGATTAGGCTTTGGCTTAAGAAAATGTTGTGGCTGGTTTGATCTTCTATATATACCACTCAAACTTTCTCCATATCAGCAATGAGGCCATTTTACTTATCATTTATGTGTTCACTGAAATGGCACTTTTAATTTCCTTAAAAAACTTCTCCTTTGCATTTACAACTTAGCTAACTGTTGGTGCAAGAGGCCCAGATTTTTGCCTGTTTCTCATTATGTTTAATCATTTCTAGCTTTTAATGTAATGTGAGATATGTGTGACTCTTCCTTTCAATTGAACAGCTGGCCATTGTAAGGTTATTAATTGACCTAACTTCAATATGTTTGTGTCTCAGGGAATAAGGAAGCCCCGGGAAAAGGGAGAGAGATGGGGAGGTTGGTCAATGGCGACGTCAGAACACACACACAATCTTTACTGATTAACTTTGCCATCTTGAATGGGTGTGGTTTGTGATATCCCAAAAACTATGATGACAATAACAAAGGCCACTGATCCAAGATCACCATAACAGATATAATAATGAAAACATTTTAAATATTGTGATAATTGGGAAAATGTGACATAGAGACAAAAGGTGAGCACATGCTACTGGAAAAATGGTGCTGATGACTTACTCAATGCAGGGTTGTCACAAACCTATTTGAAAAATTACACTCCACCCTGCACAGTAAAGTGAAGCACAACAAAATGACGCATGACAGTAGTCTATGCACACATTTTCCAGGGCTTTATTGAAATTCTGTACATGCCGGCAGATAGAAAGAAACAAAGGAGTGTGATTCTTAAGCTTACCAACCAATAGTTAATATAACACGGTTAAAGAAAAACAATAATGCAAACCGAATCTCATAAACTACAACATTGAGGGAAGATGTAAGATAACCTGTCATAAATTCTTTTCTAAAAATTCACATAACTAATTTTTTGTAAAGACGTATGGTATTTAAAATACAGGTTATTATTAACTAGTATTATTAAATATGATTGTTAATGTATTAACAGTAAATATATTTTCAAATCTGTTTTGTACTTTAATTACATCTTTAGAAGTTGTGACATTTTAACTCTAGACCTTTTAATCTTACTTACACATTTCCTTATTGTAAAGTTTCACAACATTTACATTAATTATATTGTTTCTGCCTCCACATAAGCTAACATATGTGCTAGAAGATCACATGCTTTACAGACTTACAGTAACTTCATTTTGAATGAGTAGTACCAACTAAAAAATTCCTTGATGGAGAAGAGTGATAAACATATATACAAAAATTAGATATGTTTCCTTTCTTTTAAGGCACAAATTTATCCACAGGTGTTCCTGAACTTTTATTTAATTTTGAATGAAGAACAGAAAATGCACTAAATGTTTCCTCTAAGCAAAAATTTAATTCAATAAGATAAAGATACATGGCTTAGAAGATGACAGTAGATATATAACCAAAAATTATTGATAATAATGATAATCTTTTACCTTTCAAAACTGGATATACTATGTGAATTTTTAAAATATCTATTTCATAAATAAAAATGACCTATAAGAATATCTGTTTGGTTAGGTATACACTGACCATAAATAAGTATTACAGTGAAAAAATAAAGTAGTTCAGTATTACACTAATTTACCATAATGTTAGGGCCATTAGAAATTCCTTTGCAATTTTGGGGGAAAATACTTATTGCTTATATATCCTAACATGCATAGAATTGCGGTATAATATTGATACAGTATTTATATTTACTTAATCCACAAAAGATCTTTTGCTGTCTGGCCATGTTATATGTAACAAGAAGACATCTTTCGTATGTATAAAAAAATTAGAATACTAAGCTAGCACTTACTAAATTATTTATAAGTACCCATTTCTCCTTTGTGTTGGAGGAAAAGAGTCTTGTATTTATTTTGACAAGAAGGACTATCATTTTCATTTGTTCAAAAGAAAAGCCATTATAATCTGATACTGAAATCAAGGGCACTTCCGTCAGGACAGGTTTGAAAATTTACTTCCAAGTTGCAACATCAGTGCATAATTTCTGTTTCTTTTCAATTTGGCATACACTGTGCTAACATGTTGACCTCTGCCTCTTTGGATCCTATGAAATATTTCTCTGATTTTATTATTTCCTTCCCATTTCATTTTAAGATAATTCCATTTTAAGACAATTGTCTTACTTCTCCTTAAAACTTGGTCTTTTCAGTCTTTCTTTCTTTCCTTATTCCTCTTCCTTCTTACTTACTCATTTGTTTACTCATTCCCAAAATTATCATACTTTTTCTGTACTGCAGCACCAGAACTATGGTAGATGCTCAGAATGGGTGTGGTTGGTAGGAGAAAAAAGAGCTTAGCCTTATAGCTTAGAGTCTTCTCAGGGTACAGAAAGGTAAGCACACATCATTAACCTATGATACGGCGGGAATACTACTGTGGTGTGCAATGGGAGCTCACAGGGTTTCTTAACTCAGATGCAAGTGTGTTTCAGAGGCCTGGGGTGTTATGCAATGCACATCAGCTGAAATAACATTTAAGTGGATCATTGAAGCATGAACGAGGGTTCAGTAAAGAAATGAACAAACAATATCCAGAAGAGATAAATTATTATTTGTGACTACTCAAAGGTGAGAGACAACATAGTGTATTGGATTAAAAAATAGAAATAGAAAATAACACATAGAAAATACATATTTCAGAAAGGCTAAAGAGGCTCATATGATTAAGGATCAAGAATGGGGCTGGTGTTGGATTTGCTGCTTGGAGTGAATACTGGTGTGATATGAGACAGGAGGCACAGTAGGGTCAGATCAATATGGGATGCTGTAAAATATATTAAAAGATATGCTTTTATATACAAAGAAAAGTAAGAGTCCATTTTGCCCTCTATGCAGAAGCCATAAAATGATGACATTCATGTGTACAACCCTGAGAACAGTTCCTTTAACCTATGTCTCCTTCTCAAAACTCTCTTTAATTCTGCATCCTTACATCCACTATCCTAAGAAACTATCTTACTGGAAAGCCCCACACACATCTCTATATTAACATGTCCAGATGTGTCTTCATCTTTCTCATACCACAAAACCCACTCTTTCTTGTGTACTAAACTCCATACCTTAGGGAAGACAATAATGTTTCACTTATATACCAAAGTCAGAAAAATGAAAGTGCTCTTTAACGTTTGCATTTCTCTTAGCCTCACACTTAATCACTTGTTAAGTGCTATTAATTTTGCTTCCTTAAAGTATTTTAAAAAGTTTCCACTCTTTATTATCTCAAGAGCAATTACTTTTAGGTAAGAACATGAGTATTTTTTCACATTGGTTATCCCAATAGCCTCTAACTGATGTCCGTGTCTTTTGACTTTTCCTGCATTAGTGCATCATTCACATTCCCACAGAGTAACCCTTCAAAAAAAAGTAAACCAAATTTTGCCAGGTCAGAATCATGGTTAAGCAAGCTGTCTCTTGAATCAGATGGTCTGGCTTCTAGGACTGTGTAAACATTTTAACTTAAATGTTTATATGTTTATATACTTAATATACATATTAATATACATATCAAGTTTATATGTTTATAAACTTAAATGTTTATCTATCTATCTATATATATAGATATATAAATGTTTATATATCTATATATAGAGTTATATATCTATATATCTCTGTCTTTATAGATAGGTAGATAGATAGATATATCTACATATATATATAGAGAGAGAGAGAAAAATAGACAGACAGACAGACAGATAGATAGATAGATAGATAGATAGATAGATAGATAGATAGATGTGTAAAATAGAAAAAAAAACACCCAGTAGCAACTACTTTATAAAACTGATTAAATGAGGCAATATATGTAAAGTTCTTCTTATAGAGCCTGGAACATATTATTACTCTCAAGACCACTTAAAATAGTTCAACTGTTTTCATTTACAGACTAAAACTATGGTATATGAGGTACTTCATAATTTCAAAATAGTCTCATTAGACTCTATTCCCACATGGACTGCAGCAATGCAAACAGACGACAGCTCTCTAAATACACTGTGCTTGTTTATACCTGTGTGCCTTCACACACAGTTCTCTGTGCTTGGATTAAACTATGTCCCTGCTCTCCTTCTCTTCCTGGTTGACTCCTAATTATCCTTATTTATCCAGATTAGGAATCACCATCTCTAAGCAGCCTACCATACATCTCCATCATAGCCCAAGGAGAACAGGTACCTCTCCACTGGAGTTCCATAGACCCCTATCATAGAACTTATCACACTGTAACCATGTATTATGGTTTTCAGTCTGTAATCTTGATACTCAGCAGAGTTACTGACATATAACAAGTGTTTTATAAATGCTCATGAAAGAAAGGCAGGAAGGAAGTACAGACTGCATCTTTCATTATATAAGTAACTCATTGTTTAAGAAGTTGTTTCTGCTGATCATGTACCAGGTCTCCCTGCCGCAAAATACTTTATCATTATAACTCAGTAATTAAAAGTCCTACATAAAGTTTAGTTTAAAGGATCATATTTTAAAATTCTGTTAAATGCACTCATGTGACTCATATTCTATGTTCTCATCATTCTGATATACTGGAATTGTCTGAACACACCCTGTTATTACTCCTCATCTTTACATATATCCTTCCTTGTGATGAACAATATCATTCATCTGAAATATAACCTCTCTCTCTCCCTCTGCTTTTCTCAACACCCCACCCCTCTCCCCCCCATAACATTCCAACTTCCACAGAGGTCATTTTCTAGATTTCAAATGGGCTTTTACTGTGGTTTCTTATAGCACACTGTACTTCCTTTATCACTTAAGTTATTCCTTTGTCTGGCTCTGTATCAAGCCACCTGGTACAATAAACCATGTTCTTGCTCCTTCGTCATAGGCCATAAGAAATTCTCTCTGTGGGTGAAGTGTTTCTTTGTAGTTGTAACAAATCACAGGAGAGATGCTAAAGAAAGCTGATTATACATCCCAGAATATCTCAATATTCTTTTCATACATTTGTATGTATTCCTTCTACTTACTAAAAAAAAAAAAAAAAACTTAACTGTAAAACAGCCTCAGGCAGGTGCTTCAGGAGACATTCCAGAAGAAAGCATTGTTATCATAGGAGAAGACAACTCTAAGCATGTTATTGTCCGAAAAACCTTTCAGTGGCACAGATGTGGAGGTGGAAGACAGTGATACTGATGATCCTGATCCTCTGTAGGCTTAGTCTAATGTGTGTGTTCATGTCTTCATTTTTAAAGAAAAATTTTAAAAAGTAAAAAGAAAATTAAAAATAGAAAAAGCTTATAGGATAATAAAAGTATTTATGTACAGCTCTATATATTTGTATTTTAACATAAGTTATTACAAAAGAGTGAAAAAAATTAAAAAGTTTGTAAAGTAAAAGTTACAGTAGGCTAAGATTAATTCATTATTGAAGGAAAAATATTTTATTAATTTACTGTAGCCTAGGTGTACAGTGTCTTTAAAGTCTATAGTAGCATACGGTAATGTCCTATTGACTCACCACGACCAACTTTCAGTCCTGCAACCTCCACGTATAGTAAGTGCTATTTAGAGGTGTACCTTTTAAAAAATGTGTTAGACCATATTTTTACTATACTTTTTCTGTGTTTAGATACACAAATGCTTACCACTGTGTTACAATTGCTTACAGAATTCAGTATAGTAACATCCTGTAGAGGTTTGCAGCCTAGGAGTAATAGGCAATACCATACAGCCTAAATGTGTAGTAGGCTATACATCTAGATCTGCAACATTTGCACAACAATGAAATCACTTAACAATGTATGTCCCAGAATGAATCCATATTATTAAGCTACATATGATCAGATTAACTCAACTATATTCTAGATTTTAGGCTCTGTAGAGACACACATTTGTTTTATTGCTACTATTCTCTCGTTGTCAAATAAAGATCTTCACAGAAAATAAATGCCTCGTGCATATTGACTCAGGGAATAAACAAATATCTTATTTAGAATCACTTATAATATTTATATCAATTATTCGTTAGTTGAAAGACAATACATTGAAGAAATATCTAGAGGAAAGAAACTTTTTCTTACTTTACAATATCACTTAGATACTTCTCTGTGACCCTATAGAACACTCTTGTTTCTATTTGAGCTTATGTTGTGAATATCTTCTATGAGCCCCATCCAGAACCACTGTTCACTCTTCTTTATCAGTTCTGTGCCCCAGGAGGCTCATCACATGGACTTCGTGAACACTTTGGCTTCTGGTTGAGTTCAGCCGTGAGACTCATGGCAGGAAATATAGAGGATGGATTAGATTGAAGTCAAAGTAAATATTCCCCCAGCTCCCTCTGTGCCAAATGCTATAAGCTGGTTGGATTTTTCACCAACACCACCACTCTGGTGGTCCTAGTAATAGATACTTCATTTTGTCTCATTATTGCCCTTTTCATGTTATCCCTATGGGTGATAAAAGCTTCCTGCTGTTACTAGCCAGGAGGGTACAGTACTGTCACACTTTGATAATCATTTATTAACTCTAGAAGTACTGAATTTGAGTGTGTTATTTAATTTCTGCCAAGCATCTGAATAAGCACAGTTACACTTGATAATCATTTATTAACTCTAGAAGTACTGAATTTGAGTGTGTTATTTAATTTCTGCCAAGTGTCTGAATAAGCACAGTACTATTCCCATCATACTATGAGCTTGAACTTCTCTCCCCCTACCTTGGCTCTAAGTATCTTAGGGAAAGTAACTTTCATAAGGACTTTTAGAAACATATCTAATCCTTGCTCATCTATTCTTTCTGGCAATTAAGTGTGGCCTTGTACTTAAGTTCCAACCCAATAGCATGTGACCAAAAGTGATGAGTGCCTCTTCGGGATCTGAACCATTGAAACCTCCCACAAACATGTCTTCATTCCATTTTCCACTTCCACAGACTAATGGAGATGAGTCCCAGGGAGATCTTGAATATACATGTTAAAAGTGACAATGCATCAAGGATCGCTTAGCAAATTAGAAAATTCTATTGCATTCAAGCCATTATGCATTTTATTCCTCTTAATAATACAGAAATCATGCTTGATTAGACTGGAATAGTGTTGGGAACATAGGACTTATCTACAGTCAAATTGAATATGAACTGCATATGATTGTCATATTCACCGACATGTTCATTTATTTTAAAAATTTTGTTATGTTTCTATTGCATGCCGGGCATTGTTCTGTACATTGGAAATAAATCACTGAAAAAAAGACAAATCCCTTATCCTCATGGATCTTACATTCCAGTAGGGGAAATAGATTTTTAAAATGTAGATACATAAGATAATGCTGCACAATAAGTATTATGACAAAAATAGAAGGAATGGAAAGAAATAGAAAGTGCCAGGTGGTCAGGAAATGGTTCACCAGAAAGAAGAAATTTGAGCACAGTTAATACTTGCTCATCAGGAAACACACTGTCTGGATTTTATGGTCTAATTTGGCCAACTTGCCAACAGTGCATCTAACCTTAGGCAGGTAACCTCTTGTGATCTTAGTTTTCTCATGGTAGAAAGATTATAGCAGTGCCTACAATATTTTGCTAATGTGAAGATTACATTAAAGAAATTTAAGTTATTTAGCATATTTATTAGTATATTATAAAGTCATATTTTTAAAAAGTAGTTCTTTTTGTACTATTGTTAAAGGCTCAGAAGCCAGAAACAAGCATGGAGACCCTACAAACTTGAAAATTCTTCAAAATGAGAAAAAGAGGTAGCTACTGATAAGGTAAAAAAATAATAATAATAACAAAGAGAAATTTCCCATAATAAGTTTGCCTCAGGGTAGGCAATGCTTTTCTTAAGCTATTTTCTTTAGAGCTTCTAATTCAATAGAAGAAAAATTATCTGTTGATAATTCTGGAATGGATGGGCTCCACAAGTGCCATTTCTCACGTTTTTAAAAAAAGCAACAACAAACAAACAAATAAGCAAACAAGACCAGATCAACAATTTAGATTATTTATAGGAAGGGAAGCAAATAATGTGGACCTTCCCAAGAGTGTAGCTTGGAATTGGGCATGGTATAAGAATTAACACTCATTAACTCACAAGTAACTGATACCACTGGTGCTTTTATTTACTATTAAGTCTATTACTTTCCTATTGCTGCCACAACAAATGACCACAAGTTTAGCAGCTTAAAACAACACAAGTTTATTATCTTACAGTCCTGTAGGTCAGAAGTCTTACATGGGTCTTACTGGGCTCAAATTAAGTTGTCAACAGGGCTAGATTTTTTCTGGAGGCTCTCAGGGAGAATCAATTTGCTTACTCATTCAGGTTGTTGACAATTTAATTACTTGCAGTGGTAAGACTGGGATCCTTTTTCCTCATTGGCTGTCAGCTAAGACCTGTTCCTAGATTGTAGGGGTTGCTTGCGTTCCTTGGCTCAGGTCCCTTCTTCTTCCATCTTCAAAATTAGCAACAATGTATTGAATCTCTCCTTTCTCCTTCTATTCTCCCATTGGATTGACTCTCCTGACTATCTCTTCCACTTTTAAGAGTCTATGTAGTTAAATTAGCACCCCTGGATAATCTGGGGTAATCTCCCTGTTGTATAATCCTTGATCTTAATTCCATCTGCAAAGTTACTTTTGCCATTAAGGTAATATATTCTCAGATTACAAAGGTTAGGGTGTGGGTATCTTTGGAAACCATCGTTCTGCCTACCACAGATTACATATTAAATAATATTTTTCAGCTGATTTTGAAAATTAATTGGAGTCAGTTTAATTAATATTTTAATTTGTGACTTTAATAACTAATTTAAAGAATTTGCCTGTCAAGATAACCAGAGATGTTTTTGTGTTTTTACTTGTAAATTCTGAACTTTACTCAGCTAAATTTTGAACCTTAATTCATGTGTATTATTAATTAAATTACATAATTACATCACTTAATTAATTAATATAATATTATGCATTACCCAATGAATCTGTGTTTCATTCATTATTGAATTCTAACTAAGGAAGAAAGTTATAGACTATTTAATGAAAATTATGATGGCCACTGGTTTAATATATAGATACATTTTAAAGTAATATAAATAAAACATAACTTTTATTTGTTTTATATTTGACACATATATATTTATATTCAATAGACCTTGTTTTTGAGCATAAGAAATAAGCATAATATAGTTTTTATTTATAAGCAAGTGTGATAGTAGCTGTTGTAAAATAAATTCTATCAATCTCTTGGGAGGGTGTTTCAGTTCCACTAAAACTTGCCCTTTCACTGTCAAGATATTGAGCGAATAGTAATTATTGAAATTCTAAGTAGAATTGTTGAGCACAGGAATGGGTGTCAGGGAAAAATAATTTCATGTCCCCCATATAGCCATTAGCCTCAAGGTTCTTAGTACCTTTACTCATGGAAAATCAGGAGGTTACCTTGTATAAATGCTTTTAAATTTATATGACTATGATTGCTTTCAAGTCATTTATTTAATGAATATCTAGCTACAGGTGAAATGAAGAGATAAAGATATTAACGAAATTTTTCCCATTACAGAAAGAAAAAATACACAAGAAAAGAATCTCATAAGTTTAATAAGTGATGACAATTTCTTTCATCTAAATATGTTGTTTATAGTGAAGTTAACTCCCAGAGACTGACTCCAAATCTTACACTAGGCAGAAGGTGCTTGGTGTTACGGTTTGTCTACATTCATTTGATGCTTGCTTTTCCTATTATTTTTTTCCACATGGGCTATTTTATTGATAAATCAAAAGAAGAAGGATCAAATAGACAAAGCAACAAAGCAGTAAAGTGCTCACTTCAGGGTTGTAGCCAATCTAATTAATTTTTCATTTGGTTCTCATGTATTGGATACCAATCAATTTGGGATTATGTTTACAGAGTTATAAAAGGAGAGGAGATCGGTCCCTCAATTTGTTGTCTAGGCTGTCCAGATTAGTCAGTTAAATGATCCTGGGGGACATTATAAACTGTATGAATAGTTTCTTGTAAGTATCTTTTCTTTTAATTACAGACCAAGTCATCAACACTTCCTGCAGATCTCGACTCTGATAGAAGGGAAAAGTTTTAAAATCAAACGATGGGGTTTTAGTGTTTAGGGTATTTTTGTTTCATTTTCCCTGACATATTTTAGTTGAAGTGTCTTTAGAGGAGGACAATTTTAGCATGTGAGGAGATTTGGAGTGCAGGAACTGACTATCACTCAATGAAGAGTTTTCTGTCAGATAAAAAGTGATATTAAGATTAATGACTTTATTCAATAAGAATTTGTTACTGGTAGGGATATACTGAATCACTGCAAAAAAAATGAATTGTATGAAATAATGACAAAGAGCATTATGTTTCATGGAAATAAGCCCCACCCCAAAATGGTGTATTCTGGAATAGGAATGCTAAGGTGGAATAAAAATAAAATTATGTGTTGATAAAAGCTTTGTGGCACACCTGTGCGAAGTTTGAGGTACATCGATAAGCTCTGAAACCATTGTTTAAAAAAAATCACTGCTCTAGCATTTGGCAGTGTAAGGCAATTGACAATACTTAGGAACTTTTGGAATCCTTCTTACATTCTCTCTCTCTGTATATTCAAGTGATCACCAAGTCCGTACAGGTCTGCCTTCCAAATCTATTTGCATTGATTCTGCATCATTGCTCATCTGGCTAATTGCAATGTATTCTAACCATTTTAGCTTACTCCAGTCAGAACTATTTTAATACCTCCTGTCCTGTGTTGACACATCCTCTATACAACCATTAAGGTTACTTCCAAAAATATAATCATACTCTACTCCTATAAACTCTTATATTTTTATAACTCAAAAAATGTGACTGTTGGCTGGGCGCTGTGGCTCACGCCTGTAATCCCAGCACTTTGGGAGGCCCAGGCGGGCGGATCACGAGGTCAGGAGATCAAGACCATCCCGGCTAACACGGTGAAACCCCGTCTCTACTAAAAATACAAAAAATTAGCCTGTCATGGTGGTGGGCGCCTGTAGTCCCAGCTACTCAGGAGGCTGAGGCAGGAGAATGGGGTGAACCCAGGAGGCGGAGCTTGCAGTGAGCTGAGCCGAGATAGCGCCCCTGCACTCCAGCCTGAGCAACAGAGCGAGACTCCATCTCAAAAAAAAAAAAAAAAAAAAAGTGACTTTCTGTGAAAGTCTTTGGAAACTTCATTCCCTTCTACTCAAGAAATTAGAAAATAGTCACTTCACAGCATAAGCTGACAGTAAATATCTGTAACTATTCAGACTCCTTCTGAAATCCCTGACCCCATTCTCAGTGTTTGGCTTAGAAGACCCTCATAGATTTTAGTGCAACACCTCATTAGACTACTGTGTGCCAGAAATATTTGGTATAAAGAAATAGATACTAGAGGAGAGAAATGGTGAAATGAGAATCCAAAAATATATAAGTATGTTTTGTGCAGCACCTCAGGCTTTTGTAAAACCCAAAAGCCACTAAGAAGAAGCCCTAGCCCTTTATGTGATATAAGACAAATTTTAGTAACTTCATAAGTGACAATTTTATTTAAAACTCAGTCAATGCATAGTTTTACAAGAGACAAGAACCTTCTCCATTTTTTAACAAGAACTTTTTTAAATGTAAGAACTCTTGGAAAAGGAAATGAACTGTCTCGTACTACAAAACCATATAGATTCACTGCAGAAAAACATAACTTCTAAGGTTCCTTTACAATATTCTGGGATTTCAGCTCATTTTGGAGAAGATTAGTTGGGGCAGGATACTTTTTATCTCTAAGCACACAATGACCTGAAATTCATGATTCCCTTAGGAGGCAGTTTGAAAACTAGATCAGCGTTGAATCCTTTCAGAGCCTCATGAGAATTCCTATTATTTTATTCTCACTGGGATTTTATGGTTTAATTAGTACTCCCTTAAAAGTCAAGTGAAAGAATTTGGTTTTCATTTCTTATTCTAAAATTCTTTAACTGAATGTTTCCTAACTTCTGCGAGATGGTTGTTTTTATTTGACTAAAAAGTTTATTCCAGTTTTAAGTTTGTCAAAGACTAAGACAATTAAAGAGATTTCTGTATTAAACTAGGCTTACTAAAGTATCATTTATATATAACAAAGTTCACCTTCTTCAATTACAAAGTTCAATGAGTTTAGACAAATATATACTGTCTCATAACTACCATCACAGATAAGATATCATAGCTCACTGCAGCCTGGAACACCTGGGCTCAAGGGATCCTCCCACCTCAGCCTCCCAAGTAGCAGGGACTAAGATGCATGCCAGTGCACCTTGCTAATTTTTTTTTTTTTTTTTTTTTGTCTAAATAAATCTTGCTTTGTTGCCCAGGCTGGTCTCAAACTCCCAGCTTCAAGTGATCCTCCACCTCAGTCTCCCAAACTACTGGGATTACAGGCCTGTGCCTCCATACCTGGCCAAGATATAGATCATTTTAATCACCCTAGAAAACTCCTCATTATGCTTTGCAATTAATCTTTTCCCTCTATCCCCAGCCTCTGGCAATCTTGAACTGATTTTTGTCCCCTTTTTTACTTTTGTGTTTTTTAGAATATCCTATAAATGAAAACATACTATATGTTACTTTTTGTGTCTAATTTATTTAATTTTTGCATTAATGATTTTGAGATTCATACATGTCACTGCATTTCTCAGTACTTTTTAACTCTTTTTGAGAAGTACTCATTGTATGGGTATATCACAATCGAGTTACTTAGCAGATGATGGATATTTGAGTTGTTTTCAAGGCTAAACCATTTACCAAAGCAACCATGTCATTTTGTATCCCCATCACAATCCTGTTTCAGAACTTCAGAATCAGAATTATGGAGGTAGATGTTATGAATCAGCATTTAAAAACAAAAACCAGAATGAAGTTCAAGATGGCCAAATAGAAACAGCTCTGGTCTGCAGTTCCCTGCGAGATCGACGCAGAAGGAGGGTGATTTCTGCATTTCCAACTGAGGTACTCAGTTCATCTCACTGGGACTGGTTGGACACTGGGTGCAGCCCACAGAGGGCAAGCCAAAGCAGGGTGGGATGTCACCTCACTGGGAAAGCACAAGGGGTCAAGGAATTCTCTCTCCTACGCAAGGGAAGCCGTGAGGGACTGTGCCTTAAGAAAAAGTGTACTTTGGCCCAGATACTGTGCTTTTTCCAGTCTTCGCAACCTGCAGACCGGGAGATTCCCTCCGGTGCCTACACCAACAGGGCCCTGAGTTTCAAGCACAAAACTGGACAGCTGTTTGGGCAGACACTGAGCTAGCCACAGGAATTTTTTGTTTTCCATACCCCATTAGTACCTGGAATGCCAGCGAGACAGAACCTTTCACTCCCCTGGAAAGCGGGTTGAAGCCAGGTTGCCAAGTGGTCTGGCTCTGTGGGTCCCACCCCCAGGGAGCCCAGCAAGCTGAGATCCATTGACTTGAAATTTTCACTGCCAGCAAAGCAGTCTGAGGTTGACCTGGGATGCTGAAGCTTGCTGAGGGGAGGGGTGTCCACATTGCTGAGGCTTGAGTAGGCAGTTTTACCCTCACAGTGTAAACAAAGCCACCAGGAATGTTGAACTGGGCAGAGCCTGCCGCAGCACAGCAAGGCCGCTGTGGCCAGAATGCCTCTCTAGGTTCCTCCTCTCTTGGCAGGGCATCTCTGAAAAAAAAAGGCAGCAGCCCCAGTCAGGGGCTTATAGATAAAACCTCCATCTCCCTGGGACAGAGCACTTGGGGGAAGGGGCGACTGTGGGCGCAGCTTCAGCAGACTTAAATGTCCCTGCCTGACAGCTCTGAAGAGAGCAGCGGTTCTCCCAGCACAGCATTCAAGCTCTGCTAAGGGTCAGAATGCCTCAAGTAGGTCCTGGAACCCCGTGTATCCTGACTGGGAAACACCTCCCAGTAGGGGCCCAGAGGAGAGAGGGGGTCCACATATAGGAGAGCTCTGGCTGGCATCTGGCAGGTGCCCTCTGGGACAAAGCTTCCAGAGGAAGGAACAAGAAGCAATCTTTGTTGTTCTGCAGCCTCCGCTAGTGATCCCCAGGCAAAGAGGATCTGGAGTGGAGCTCCAGCAAACTCCAGCAGACCTGAAACAGAGGGGCCTGACTGTTAGAAGGAAAACTAACAAACAGAAAGGAAAAGAATCAATATCAACCAAAAGGATGTCCACTCAGAGACCCCATCCGAAGGTCACCACATCAAAGACCAAAGGTAGATAAATCCACGAAGATGAGGAGAAACCAGCGCAAAAAGGCTGAGAATTCCAAAAAACAGAATGCCTCTTTTCCTCCAAAGGATCACAACTCCTCACCAGCAAAGGAAAAAAACTAGATGGAGAATGAGTTTGACAAATTGACAGAAGTAGGCTTCAGAAGGTGGGTAATAACAAACTCCTCTGAGCTAAAGGAGCATGTTCTAACCCAATGCAAGGAAGCTAAAAACCTTGAAAAAAGGTTAGATAAATTGCTAACTAGAATAACCAGTTTAGAGAAGAACTTAAATGACCTGATGCAGCTGAAAAACACAGCACAAGAACTTTGTGAAGCACACAAAATATCAATAGCCAAATCTATCAAGCAGAAGAAAGGATATCAGAGATTGAAGATCAGCTTAATGAAATAAAATGAGAAGAAAAGATTAGACAAAAGAGAATAAAAGGGAAGGAACAAAGCCTCCAAGGAATATAAGACTATGTGAAAAGACCAAATCTAAGTTTGACTGATGAATCTGAAAGTGACAGGGAGAATGGAACCAAGATGGAAAACACTCTTCAGGATATTATCCAGAACTTCCCCAACCTAGCAAGACAGGCAAACATTCAAATTCAGGAAATATGGAGAACACCACAAAGATACTCCTCGAGAAGAGCAACCCCAAGACACATAATTGTCAGACTGACCAAGGTTGAAATGAAGGAAAAAATGTTAAAAGCAACCAGAGGGAAAGTTTGGTTACCCACAATGGGAAGCCCATCAGACCAACAGTGGATCTCTCTGCAGAAACCCTACAAGCCAGAAGAGAGTTAGGGCCAATATTCAACATTCTTAAAGAAAAGAATTTTCAACCCAGAAGTTCATATCCAGCCAAACTAAGTTTCATAAGCAAAGGAGAAATAAAATCCTTTACAGACAAGCAAATGCTGAGAGATTTTTGTCACCACCAGACCTGCCTTACAAGAGCTCCTGAAGGGAGCACTAAACATGGAAAGGAACAACTGGTACCAGACACTGCAAAAAATACCAAATTGTAAAGGCCATCAACACTATGAAGAAACTGCATCAACTAACGGGCAAAATAACCAGCTAGCATCATAATGCCAGGATCAAATTCACACATAACAATATTAACCTTAAATGTAAACGGGCAAAATGCCCCAATTGAAAGACACAGACTGGCAAACTGGATAAAGAGTCAAGACCCATCAGTGTGTTGTATTCAGGAGACCCATCTCACATGCAAAGACACACATAGGCTCAAAATGAAGGGATGGAGGAATATTTACCAAAGAAATGGAAAGCAAAAAAAAGCAGGGGTTATAATCATAGTCTCCGATAAAACAGACGTAAAACCAACAAAGATCAAAAGAGACAAAGAAGGACATTATGTGATGGTAAAGGGATCAATACAAGAGGAGCTAACTATCCTAAATATATATGAACCCAATACAGGAGCACACAGATTCATAAAGCAAGTTCTTAGAGACCTAAAAAGAGACGTAGACTCCTACACAATAATAGTGGGAGACTTTAAAACCCCACTGTCAATATTAGACAGATCAACAAGACAGAAAATTAACAAGGATATTCAGGACTTGAACTCAGCTCTGGACCAAGCAAACCTAATAGACATCTACAGAACTCTTCACCCCAAATCAACAGACTATACGTTGTTCTCAGCACCTCATCGCACTTATTCTAAAATTGACCACCTAATTGGAAGTAAAACCGTCCCCAGCAAATGCAAAAGAATGGAGATATAACAAACTATCCCTCAGACCACAGTGCAATCAAATTAGATCTCAGGATTAAGAAACTCGCTCAAAGCTGCACAACTACATGGAAACTGCCCAACTTGCTCCTGAATGACTACTGGGTAAATAATGAAATTAAGGCAGAAATAAAGATGTTCTTTGAAACCAATGAAAACAAAGACACAGCGTACCAGAATCTCTGGGACACATTTAAAGTAGCGTTTAGAAGCAAATTTATAGCACTAAATGTCCACAAGAGAAAACCTGAAAGATCTAAAATCGATATCCTAACATCACAATTTAAAGAACTAGAGAAGCAAGAGGAAACAAATTCAAAAGCTAGCAGAAGACAATAAATAACTAAGATCAGAGCAGAACTGAAGGCGATAGGGACACAAAAAACCCTTCAAAAAATCAGTGAACCCAGAAACTGGTTTTTTGAAAAGATCAACAAAATAGATAGACCACTAGCCAGACTAATAAAGAAGAAAAGAGAGAAGAATCAAATATATGCAATAAAAAATGATAAAAGGCATATAACCACTGATCCCACAGAAATACAAACTACCATCAGAGAATACTATAAACACCTCTATGCAAATAAACTAGAAAATCTAGAAAAAGTGGATAAATTCCTGGACACATACACCCTCCCAAGTATAAACCAGGAAGAAGTTGAATCCCTGAATAGACCAGTAACAAGTTCTGAAATTGAGGCAGTAATTAATAGCCTACAAAACAAAAAAGTCCAGGACAAGAATGATTTACAGCCAAATTCTACCAGAGGTACAAAGAGGAGCTGTTACCATTCCTTCTGAAGTTATTCCAAACAACAGAAAAAGAGAGAATCCTCCTTAACTCATTTTATGAGGCCAACATCATCCTGACACCAAAACATGGCAGAGACACAACCAAAAAAGAAAATTTCAGGCCAATATCCCTGGTGAACATTGATGCGAAAATCCTCAATAAAATACTGGCAAACTGAATGAAGCAGCACATCAAAAAGCTTATCCACCATGATCAACTTGTCTTCATCCCTAGGATGCAAGGCTGGTTCAATATACACAAATCCATAAAAGTAATCCATCACATAAACAGAATCAATGACAAACACACATTATTATTTCAATAGATGCAGGAAAGTGTTCGATAAAATTCAACACCCCTTCATGCTAAAAACTCTCAATAAGCAAGGTATTGATGGAATGTATCTCAAAATAATAAGAGCTATTTATGACAAACCCACAGCCAGTATCGTACTGAATGGGCAAAAACTGGAAGCATTCCCTTTGAAAACCGGCAGAAGACAAGGATGCCCTCTCCCACTACTCCTATTCAGCATAGTGTTGGAAATTCTGGCCAGGGAAATCAGGCAGGAGAAAGAAATAAAGTGTATTCAAACAGGAAAAGAGGAAGTAAAATTGTCTCTGTTTGCAGATGACATGATTGTATATTAGAAAACACCATCATCTCAGCCCAAAATCTCTTTAAGCTGACAAGCAACTTCAGCAAAGTCTCAGGATACAAAATTAGTGTGCAAAAATCACAAGCATTCCTATACACCAATAATAGACAAACAGAGAGCCAAATCATGAGTGAATTCGTATTCACAATTGCTACAAAGAGAATAAAATACCTAGGAATACAACTTACAAGGGATGTGAAGGACCTCTTCAAGGAGAACTACAAACCACTGCTCAAGGAAATAAGAAAGGACACAAATAAATAGAGAAACATTCCATGCTCATGGATAGGAAAAATCAATATCACGAAAATGGCCATACTGCCCAAAGTAATTTATAGATTCAATGCTATCCCCATCAAGTTACCACTGACTTTCTTAACAGAATTGGAAAAAACTACTTTAAAGTTCATATGGAACCAATCAAGAGTCCACATAGCTAAGACAATCCTAACCAAAAAGAACAAAGCTGGAGGCATCACGCTACCTGACTTCAAACTATACTGCAAGTCCACAGTAACCAAAACCTCATGGTACTGTTACCAAAACAGATATATAGACCAATGGAACAGAACAGAGGCCTCAGAAATAACACCACACATCCGCAACCATCTGATCTTTGACAAATCTGATAGAAACAAGCAATGGGGAAAGGATTCCCTATTTAATAAATGGTGTTGGGAAAACTGGCTAGGCATATGCAGAAAACTGAAACTGGATCCCTTTCTCATACCTTATACAAAAATTAACTCAAGATGGATTAAAGATTTAAATGTAAGACCTAGAACCATAACAACCCTAGAAGAAAACCTAGGCCATAGCATTCAGGACATAGGCATGGACGAAGACTTCATGAGTAAAACACCAAAAGCAATGGCAACAAAAGCCAAAATTGACAAGTGGGATCTAATTAAACTAAAGAGCTTCTGCACAGCAAAAGAAACTAACATCAGAGTGAAGAGGCAACCTACAGAATGGGAGAAAATTTTGCAATCTATCCATCTGACAAAGGGCTAACAACCAGAATCTACAAAGTAATTAAACAAATTTACAGGAAAAAAACACCCCTATCAAAAAGGTGAAGGATATGAACAGACACTTCTCAAAAGAAGACATTTATGCAGCCACCAAACATGAAAAAAAGGTCATCATCACTGGTCATTAGAGAAATGCAAATCAAAACCACAATGAGATACCATCTCACGCCAGTTAGAATGGCAATCATTAAAAAGTCAGGAAACCACAGACGCTGGAGAGGATGTGGAGAAATAGGAACACTTTTACACTGTTGGTGGGACTGTAAACTAGCTCAACCATTGTGGAAGACAGTGTGGCGATTCCTCAAGTATCTAGAACCAGAAATACCATTTGACCCAGCGATCCCATTACTGGGTATATACCCAAAGGATTAGAAATCATGCTACTATAAAGACACATGCACACGTATGTTTACTGCAGCACTATTCATAATAGCAAAGACTTGGAACCAACCCAAATGCCCATCAATGATAGACTGGATAAACAAAATGTGGCACATATACACTATGGAACACTGTACAGCCATGAAAAAAGGATGATTTCATGTCCTTTGCAGGGACATGGATGAATCTGGAAACCATCATTCTCAGCAAACTAACACAGGAACAGAAAACCAAACACTGCATGTTTTCACTTAAGTGGGAGTTGAACAATGGGAACACATGGACACAGGGAGGGGAACATTACACACTGGGGCCTGTCAGGGGGCGTGGGGGCTAGGGGAGGGTTAGTATTAGGAGAAATACCTAATGTAGATGACGGGTTGATGGGTGCAGCAAACCACCATGGCACATGTATATCTATGTAACAAAACTGCACGTTCTGCAGTTAAAGTATGAAAAAAAAGAAAGAAAAAAGAAAAAAAAACAAGTTGACTTTTGTGCACATAAAAGTGTCAGATGCTAGGTCTCCTAACTCCAAATCTGATATTGTTTGTCTCAACTATAACTATCATAATAACTAATATGCATTGTAACAAATTGTCACCAACTTGTTGGCTTAAAACATAAAATTGTACTTAGGAATTTTGCAGTTTAGAAGCCCAACACAGGTTTCCCTAGGCTAAAATTAAGGTGTTGACAGGTTTATCATCCTTCCTGGATGCTTTAAGAGTCTGTTTCTGTACCTTTTCCAGCTTCTAGAAGCTGCCTACTTTTCTTGGATCATAACTCTGTTCCCCAACTTTAACCCAGAAATCTTGCATCTCTCTGACTACTCCTTCATATTCATAGTTCCTTCTGACCACAGCTTGCAAAAGTTCTCTTCAAGAACTCGTGTGATTAGATGGGGCCCACTTATATAATCCAAACTACTTTCCCTACTCTCCAGGTCTTTAACTTATTTCCATCTGCAAAATCCTTTTTGCCATACAAAGCACTAATAACATATTCACAGGTTTCAGGGATTAGGATGTGGACATTTTGGGGGGCCATTTTTCTACCTACTATAGACCACAAGCTTCTGAAATATTAGAAATCATTGACAGTTTTGCTTTCTTACTGAAAGTATAGATTTTGTTTCCATTTCATTTATTTAATAAAATTGGGAGTACATTACCTAACCTCTTTGAATTTCTATTTTGGCCAGGCACTGTTGCTCACGCCTGTAATCCCAGCACTTTGGGAGGCAGAGGTGGGCAGATCACTTGAGGTCAGGAGTTTGAGACCACCCTGGCCAACATGGCGTAGGCTCTTCTCTACTAAAAATACAAAAATGATCCAGGTGTGGTGGCGTGTGCCTGTAATCCCAGCTACTTGGGAGGCTAAGGCAGGATAACTGCTTGAACCTGGAGGCAGAGGTTGCAGTGAGCCGAGATCATCCCATGGCACTCCAGCTTGGGTGACAGAGTGAGACTCCATCTCAAGGAAAAAAAAAAAAAAAAAAAAAAAGAATTTCTATTATATCTACAATGAATACATAACAAAAGATGTTTTTAATCTCAAAACGTTGATGTCCATAAGTATGAAACAATCTCAGAAACTTTGTATTTGCAAATATTAGGAATAAAAATGTTTGCATTCTTGCTTACTTTTTACTTGTGGACTGGTGTCAGTAAAGAGGAAACACAATCAATCAACTGATCAGGCTTGGAGTCATGCAGCGAGGAGATAGCATATCTGCATCTGGTCCCATTACCTAAATGCAAATTGTCACTTATTTTAAGATATAGTATATTCCTAGTTAAGAAACACAGTATACATTTTACCCCTTTTCTCGAAGTATTCAGAGTGTTCATACATGTTTCCTAAACAATTTGCTGAACATGAAAAAATCTTTTTGTTAATAAGATGCTTTAGAACATGAAATACCAAAATTGCTTGAATTAATTCCTCTTAATTTAAAAGATCTTGCCTTTATATTAATTTAGAAGTTTAATAAAAGCAAAAAATCTGGGGTTTGAATTTTAAAAATTCAGGTTTTAATCCTGGATCTATCATGTACTGAGACACTTGAAATAAGCATATAATCTCTTTAAACCTAGGTTTCCTCATCTGAAAAATGTAAATAATGATATCTCCTCCAAAGGATGTAATATGGGTCAAATGAGAACATGAGTAAAAGAACATTGCTTGTCAAAACTAGAATCATCATCAGTATTATCATTATTTGTATAGTACCTACCTAATAGTATTTTGGGATCATAAAATGAAATATTTGATATAAATCATTCAAGACTACAACCTGAAAATGTAAAACTCTCAATAAATGTCATCATCTTTATCATTGTCAACATAGCTAAAAGGCTTAAGTTCCCACTTCCACTCCAAATATTATCCAACAAATAAATAACAATGTATGTACAACCCACAATATAGAAATTTCACTGCTAGATATGAATCCTAGAGAAACTGCTGAATATCCACGTAAGGAAACAAGAATGTTCATAGAAGCATTGTTTATAATTGTAAAAAGTTAAACATGGCATTTAAGGCCACCAGAATAATGTGTAATTAATTTTTGGAGTAGTCATCCAATGGACTATTGTATGGGATTGAAAATAAATTAACTAGAACTCCATGAACAAACATGAATAACTTAAAAGCATGCTATTGGGTAAAAACCGGTTGCAAAGATAGGTTGGTAGGCCAGGCGTGGTGGCTCACCCCTGTAATCCCAGCACTTTGGGAGGACAAGGTGGGTGGATCACGAGGTCAGGAGTTCAAGACCAGCCTGGCCAAGATGGTGAAACCCCATCTCTACTAAAACTACAAAAATTAGCCGGGCATGGTGGCAGGTGCCTGTAATCCCAGCTACTCGGGAGGCTGAGGCAGGAAAATTGCTTGAACCTGGGTGGCAGAGATTGCAATGAGCCAAGATCACACCACTGCACTCCTGCACTCCAGCCTGGGCAACAGAGTAAGACTCCGTCCCCCCTCCCCCAAAAAAGATAGGTAGGTAATATATACAGCCATCACTCAGTATCTATGATTGTATTGTACTTGATTTTGTTATTATTAATACCTTTTATTTATATGGCATTTACTTATTTGCAAATCACTAACCTGGGATGAGACTCTTAATTACAGAATTCAATCTAGAATTAAAAATGTAGATTTTATGTTTTCTAAGACTGCAATATCAGGTATATGGCAATCAATAAAATTGTATTTGGCCACAGGTAAGAATAATAAATAGAATGTTTAAATCTATAAGACAAATTGCAAAAAGTTGGCCATTGATTATTTTAAGGCTTAATGAAAAAAATAGATAAAAGACAATAATGAGACACACCTACACTTCTCCAGTAAAAATTATTTTGCCCAATCCTGGATGCACATAAAAATCACCCAGAGAGTTTTAAAAATACATATGCTTGGCACTCACCACACGCAAATTTAATTTAACCAGTCTGCAGTAGGAACCAGTCATTGGTCATTGCTAAAACTTCCCAGGTGATTCTAATATATGGTCAAGGTTGAGGCCCATAGCCCTAAAACTTAGAAAGTCCACACTATGTGAGAGATAGTGCAAACAAAAATGCTTGCCCTATGAATATGACTTGGCTCCTTAGAGAACAGATTGAAAAATCATCTGACTCCTCCATTGGCTTTATAGCAAGGGTTTGATATAAGTGCCAGAAAGAATTACAATACATTGCAAATAGTGCTAAATAACAGATATTCACTGAAATCACTGAAATATACATAAACGCCTTAAAAGGTAATGGCATTTCTAACTTACATAGTAACACTTGAAGACTATCAGTGAAATACTAGAACACTGAGAGAAAAGATCTAATTTCAAAATGTGGAGAATAAACATTTGCTTTTTAATCTTGGAATGAAAATACTCCAGTGTCTCCCAGCAACCCTCTGTCTTTACCACAATTAGATGGATTTAAGTCAGTTTTTATTTCTACTTGAGTAATATGAAATTTGGTTTACAGCTCTTTTTTTAACCCCTACATTCATAATTAAATGACTAAATCCCATCCACAGCATTACCCACAGAACAGGAATGGAGAAAGATTATCCATTAAAGAGAGAGGGCATTGCTATTATGGCTTTTGAAGACTATAACCATGCACTCTCTTAGGAATCCTATTATGGCTGAGCATTTATATTATTGGTATTGCAACTCAATTCACATATATCAAACTATAAACTCCATTTACAGTCAATCCATATTTCTAGGTTTTCTCTAATAACTTATTTATTTGTGTGTTTCACATTGGAAGAAGTTATGTGCTTCAGAATATCTTCTGTGCCAGTGACTGTGGAGATGGCTTTTGTAGCACAATAAGGCATTATTCCTATTAACTACAATCTAAACATTTGCTGTTTTACCTTTGATTTTAGTTAGAGCATCATAAAAACCTTATCATGATGATTCATGTGGTTTCAGACACTGTATCTACTTTTAGTTCAAATGAGCAATAATACTACAAGCAATTGTTTCCCCTGGTGACAAAAGCTGATTAGGATCAATCCCATAAATCAAGATAAACAGACACGATGTACAAATAAGTTTTATACTTATTTCCTTTTATAATTAAAACAATTATATCAATAATGTCTATTGCTGTCTTTAAATTCAGCTCTTGAAAAACAGGTCATTTTCAGCAATCACACGTGTCAGCCAACGATAGAACTCAGTTAGCCATAAAATACATTTCTTTGACAGAATAGCTTGAAATGTTTCATTAGCCTTTTTTCCCTCTCCACCATGTTTTCCTAGTGCAAGATTTTTCCTTTTTGCATATTTAAATTCATTTCATTGACAACGGGCATTGCTAAACTCAATGATTTATCTGTGCCAAATGAATGTCTGTCAAAAGGCTCAGGTGAAATCTGTCTACTCCTGGCAGACCAAATTGATCCAGCTGCAGTAAATGATGAAACAGATCATTCATCTAAGTTTGGCCATGCCAAAAGGTTATTCCTTCCCACTTATCCACGGCTGCTAAAAAGTGGGCAACTGACTTTATCTTACAACCAGAGCTTAGGGTAGTTCAGTGTTTTCATTACCTGTGAACATCAATGGCTTTGGACATAATTAATCGTGCTGAAATCACTTCATTATTTTAATGAGCTTTTCTCTTTCCTCTAGCTATGATAATAGGTACATGGGAAAGAATTTTTTCTCATTATTTCTGAAACTAAAGGAGAGCAAAGGGAGCGAAATGGAAACATGCAGAAAACCTGAAAAACGGAGACAGTTGTGCCTTCTGCTGCTGATTTCTCCACCTGCATCAACAAAGAAAAGTGTGATGAGAAGGAAGCTTTGTGGATGCTCAGCTGCCAGGGTCTTGAACGTGAAGCAAAACGATTTCATCTCAACCTCTTCAGAAGTCTTGTTTATCCTGAATATTTGAAAGCATATTTTTAAAAAGTTGGGAAAGAGAAAAGAATACATGTACCTAAGTTAATAACTGGTAAAAATAAATGGACTTAGTGCTCTTCAAATCAACCCACTTCGCTGTTCTTCCCCAGAATTACACTCTGAATTCAGAAGGTTCAGAAGGTTCAGAAGATGAGTCAGAATTTAAGATTTTGTTTTCCTGAAATTATTCTCAAACTTTAGTGTCCATCAGATGTACCTGGATCACAGATTACTGGACCCCAGCCACAGAGTTTCTGATTCAGAAGGTCTGAAGTGGTCCCTGAGAATATTCACTTCTCACAAGTTTCCAGCTGTTGCTGGTGCTACCGGTCCAGTGACCACACTTTGAGGACTGCTGCTTTAAAGTCATCATGTGGTACAGTAGCTATTGATTTTTTAATAGAAGAAGTATCCAAGGCATAAGCCCTTCACCATGAAGAGATTCCCAAGAGGAAAGTACCGACTTTTAGTAAGTCTGAAATGTTAGACTGATACACTGTCTCATTTTCCACTATCCAAAATGAATTACTTGTCATTCAACAAATGAGTGCAGCCATTGCGGTGGGTGTCTTTCAAGGATCTCTTACTCTTTTTTGTTTTTTATTTTATTTTATTTTTTTTAATTATACTTTAAGTTCTAGGGTACATGTGCACAACATGCAGGTTTGTTACATATGTATACATATGCCATGTTGGTGTGCTGCACCCATTAACTCATCATTTACATTAGGTATATCTCCTATTGCCACCCCTCCCCCCTCCCCCGACCCCACAACAGGCCCTGGTGTGTGATGTTCCCCTTCCTGTGTCCAAATGTTCTCATTGTTCAATTCCCACCTATGAGTGAGAACATGCAGTGTTTGTTTTTTTGTCCTTGCGATAGTTTGCTGAGAATGATGGTTTCCAGCTTCATCCATGTCCCTACAAAGGACATGAACTCATCAATTTTTATGGCTGCATAGTATTCCATGGTGTATATGTGCCACATTTTCTTAATCCAGTCTATCATTGATGTACATTTGGGTTGGTTCCAAGTCTTTGCTATTGTGAATAGTGCCGCAATAAACATACGTGTGCATGTGTCTTTATAGCAGCATGATTAATAGTCCTTTGGGTATATACCCAGTAATGCGATGGCTGGGTCAAATGGTATTTCTAGTTCTAGAAGGGATCTCTTACTCTTTTGCATTCCCTCTTACCAACCCTTACAGTGTTAGAGAAAACTACATGTACCATGGCTTCTTTGTATTACTGAAAAGTGGGATTTCATATCAATCAAAAGCTGTAGAGTTTTGTGTCATGCCTTTTAAACCTAGAAGAATCGTTGTATATAGTTAAATAGTTTATCCAACTCCTTTGCAATTCCTTCTTTACAGTGGCAGACAGTAGGGCCCATAGAAGCAGAGTACATTCTCAAGTTCACACAGCTAGATAGTTGAAGTCAAAGACAGCATTAGAACCAAAATCTCTGACTTTCGTCCAATGCTCAGTTTCACTCACACATACACTCACTTACTTATTCATAGATTCTCTTACTCATTAAACAAATGGTATTACACATGAAATATGTACTAAAAATTGCTAGGGACTGGCCATGATAAAGAAGAAAAGAGTGAGACTAACATCTGCTTAGTCACTACTCTGTGCCAAGCACTGTGCCAAGGTAGAAGACATAATATGGTTTCTCATTGAATCTTCATAGCCACCTTGAGAAATATTATCATTCCCATCTTGACTAGTGAAAAATCATATTGGTTGAACATAAAAATTTCAACCTCAAATTTAGTGCTGTGAATAAACACATGGTCCTTGTCCAAGAGAATCAAAACCCAAACAGACTTGAACACAAATAATTTCAATGAAGTGTCATAAGAATCCTAATGGAAATAGAACAAAGGAAGGAGTGGTAAGCTCTGCCTATGAAATAATATTAGCAAAGCTAACATTAGTCACATATTATATTCTAGGAAATTAACTTATTCCAAACTCATTTGATTCTTATAATGGCCCTGTGCAGAAAGTACTATTATTTCTACTTTACAAATGGAAAATAGAAAAGATTGTGTCTAGAACCACAAAGCAGATCTCAATTTTAAGGTAGATGTGTCCAATTCCAAAGCCCATGCCTTTCTCAGATGTTCTACTTTATATCCTACACATCATGGATGTTACATTAAGTTCCACCTCTCACTTTCCTGTCTTTTTTTTTTTTTTTTTTGGCACGGTTTCCTGCTAAAACTCCTCCAGTATGTGAGTTGTTCTGCTTATAACCAGCACCAGCACATTATTGATAAACACCACCCCCACTTCTCTAGGAGTGAATCCTATACCTCCAAAAAATTTGCTTCAGGGCACTCTGGTAGTGAAAGCTGAAAACTTGCTTGCACAGTAATACGAGAGTTGTTGCTGGCAAATTTTTACCCTACCTCAATGCTTCAGTTCATTATCATAAGATATTTTTCTTTTTCTGACAATCATATCATTATGAGATTTACTCTTAATGGAGCAGACTAAGCAGAGAGAACGTTCTCTCCTTGGAGAACCACAAACAAAATAGTGTTCCAAAAGGATTATTTTGATAAAGAAATTTATTCAATCAGAAGATGAATACAGTTGATAAGCTCAGTATCTCTAAAGACTTTCCCAAACTTTCACTTTCATAAAATAAGTAATACAAAGGACAGTGCTTTAGGAAACAAGTGGTACAGTAACTACATTCTGTTTTATTGGAGAAAGATAGGTTTCCTTCCCAGGGTAACAAGGTTCTTCACAGCTATCAGCCCTCAGACTGATTAGATCTATTTAAAACCATCATGGCCAGAAAGCATCTGTTGATTCCTTGGCGGAATGTGGAACTCTGGAGGCGAACAGCCCTGTGCACAGGGACAGCATTATCCTGGGCAGCTGAATGATGCCTGACTGCTGACTGCTTCCCTGTCACTTTGCTATTCTGATAATGCCATGGGGGACTCTGAGCTTGAAGAACCTCCAGAGACTGATAATGCAAGTGCTAATCATTAGCATCTCCCAGAATTCTTGTAGTTCTCATCTCCTCCAGTTTTTCCGGCTGCTGTTTGTGTAATTGAAGAAAACAACACAGCCAAAGGGAGGCAATTTATCTTGTGAGCCTCCCTGTAGTAGAGCAAACTAGCTGGGTTGCATAACAAAAATCCAGACAAAGAAAATAATTGATCATCAGGGGCCTATGGGTGTGGTCTCTCCTGTTATAATAGACCTCAACTGTAAGATTTTTTTAAAAGTAGTTTTAAGAGGAATTAAATTTCTTTGGAATTTAAGGCAGTCTTGAAGAGGTGTCTTCCTGCCAGAAAAAGCAACCTCAGCAGAGAGACCTGCAGGAAGATCTGCATTTATTATTCAAAGCCCAATAAACATTGGGGAATGACATCTTAAGCCAAATAGTCTATCTTGTGCTCACTGGCTTTGAATCATTAAGTTGAAAGGGTACTGAAAGATTATTAGTGTAACATAACCAGTTAGATGCAGAGTATAAAGTATAATACAAGTGTGCTGATGGCATCTTGATATTTAGTCTGCTATTATTTTCTTGCCTATCACAATAAACATATACTCGTAATACCACAAACCAGAGAACAAAAGTCAAGTCATTTAACTGCCAGACTAAAGGACACCACAAATTTACAGGTCAGACATTCTTTTACAAAACTCTCTAGGTATTCAGTTAAAAATGCAAGAGATCTCAAAATATCTTTAGGGTTTTCAGTTTGTCTGGTAGTTTGCAGGGCCACTAAATATACAAAAGCAACAAGAAAAGAGTGGGCCTAACATCTACTTAGCAATATTAACATTTTCAGCATCACCTGGAAAGGTGTTAGAAAGCTCAACCTTGAGCCCAGCCCCAAACTTACTGAATCAGAATCTGCATTCTAACCTGGGCATACACAATTTACCTGGTGCTCTTAACTAATTTCCACTAGTTGGCCTTCTAAAAACTTTACTTCTGTCAGCTATGCCAGAAGTAAGAATAATAATAAAAGTATACAAGTGTACATTAAGGATAAATAGGATCTGAAATATTATAGACAGACATCACAAAATCTTTTTGGTCAGTTTAGAGGCTTATTTTTAAGTTTTTAATATGTGTATAATTTTTAGCCCTGATTTATTTTTCTCTTTCAGCTTTACCCTCTGCATGTAGACTAAATTCTGGCACCATCATCCCAACTTGCCCTTTTTTGCATGGGGGCTGAGGAGTTGATGCTCACCTGGGGTACAATGGCTACGTGGTTATTAAGCTTCCACTGATGGAGTTACACCTCACCCAAGCCACTTATATTATAAGGTCTCACTTAGCAAATCTCCCTTTATCTGATATTACTTCAATTCCCCCTCTTACTAGTACTTCCTTCCCTAATGTTTTATTAGGTCTGCCCTCCCCTGGGTGAAGGTGACCCCTGAGATGAGACTATATCAGTGTGATTAAGGTAATCATGCTGGACAATTAAATGACTGGAGAGGAAGCTAATCAAAAGTGGGCTCTTAATATGGTCCTCTGAAAGCAAATATGTTATCAAGGCCATAAAATTGCTAAATATATTATCTCTATCCCCCATATACGTTGGTCAGAGTAAAAGATTGGAAACAGTAGGAAGTCTTTAAGGCTATTTTCAACTAATTGGCACTAACAACCATATGCATTTACAATCTTAACAATATCAAATAAAAGCTCAAAGCTAAGGTACTAAAGAATTCTTAGGCAGCCCTTTATGGGAGTTGCTTTCTCATGAATTGCCAAAGAAAAGGGACCAAAAAATTAATAACCCAGAAAAAAAGTTAATTATAAACAAAGTCCTACTAATACAAATTTCAGTGGGCTATTTGGGTAAAAGGAGGCAGGCTGAGCTCTAAACAATATAAGTGAAACCAATGACTATGAGAATAAGGTGGAAGAAGGGGCAGGATACTGATGATAGGAACCAAAAGATGAGAGTTCTTCCTATGAAACCAGTTTACTGATTAAAAGGAAAAAAATTCTGGCAAAATTCACAAGAAATGGGAAATTAGTGAATTGTTGCCCATGTTTTTATTTCTTTTCTTTTTTTTTTTTTTTTTTTTTTTCCCCTGAGATGGAGTTTTGCTCTTGTTGCCCAGGCTGGAGTAGAGTGGTGCAATCTCAACTCACTGCAACCTCTGCCTCCTGGAATCCAGTGACTCTCTTGCCTCAGCCTCCTGAGTAGCTAGGATTACAGGTGCCTACCACCACGCCCAGCTAATTTTTTGTATTTTTAGTGGAGACAAGGTTTCACCATGTTGGGCAGACTGATCTCAAACTCCTGAGCTCAGGTGATCCTCCGACCTTGGCCTCCCCAAAGTGCTGGGATTACAGGCATGAGCCACTGCACCTGGCCCAGTGTTCTTATTTGTAATGTAAGTGCATTATATCATGTATTTGTCTGTATTATTGAAACTCCCATATTGGAGAATATTCAAACCAGGATTTAAGTAAGCAAATGCATACTATGTGCTGTTCTATTGTTCAAGGCTTTAGAAACTGCAGATGAATGGCTGCAGTTGCCAGTTAAACAAGTTGATGATTAATTTTAGCTGTGCATACACTCAGATCTATGTTTGGAGTTGGAACATTTTATGTGTTGAGCATAATATCAACTTAGAACACTATCTTTACCAGAAATTCTGAAACAAAATACAGTAACTTCTTAATCATAGCAAAATAGCTGTTTCTTTGGATTGCAGCTGATTTTCAAGAATTTATTTAACTTGTTGAAAAAAGGATTCTTACTTAAAAATAATTAAAGTTAGAGTTCACTGACCTTCTCAAATCTACTATTTTTTTCTAACTCTTGGCGAGAAGGACCACTTCCTGGGATATCTCTTTCATGAAGAAAGAATTCAATCCCAAGATTTCAGATTCAGAAACCTCCCTGTTTGATTACAACCACCTGTTGTTTCTTGGTTCCTTGCTCATGTACTTCCATTTTGACCTTCCTCTAGCTTCATTCTGAACTCTCTATCCTTGGCTTCTCTATATCCCCTCAGATAGAAGTTTCATTGGCTTCCATTTGTAGACTGCAGCCCCCACCAATTATTTGCTCATTCCTAAAATCTTTCAGAGGTTTGTCCTAGTGCCAATCCTCAATCATGAGTAAGTCCTAGCACCTCCTTGACTAATTAGTGAAAGAGAGGTCTCCCAGTCAGTGCCCAGCACAATAATTGCTGGTTTATTTTTTTCTTTCGTCTCAGCCAGGTGCCCAGAATTATTAGGAATTAATTCATTTTCTTTACATTGATTTCTTTCATGCTTCTGATAGAAACTATTCCTATTATTCTCCCCTTTTCCCCTTGCTCTCCACAGTTTACCCCCTTTCTTCCATGAGTGGTGCCAGGTCAGAGACAACAAAGTCCACACATGTTTGTGTCTTTCCACAATGTCAGACATTTATTGATGCTATTTCAAACACAAAAGCTAGGAGCTACATGGAGCTCCCAAGGAGGCAATTTCCCGCATTACTTCCAGATCACTCGGTAGTCAGAGCCACAGGCATACAGGCTCAAGTCACTCTACAAGTCAGTCCATACTGCAAACCATAAATAGGAGAGTTCATCAATATATAAATATTATAGATTAAACATTCCACCACAAACAAGGTAACATTTAACATCAAGAGAAAGCGGATAGGAAAAAGAGTTAATGATCCCAGTCCAGGGAGAGCAGTATACACAAAAGGAATCCCCTGGTCTGGGCCAGGCGTTCTGAGAGTCATGCAAGGAACGGTCTTTGACGTGGGCAGAGCCTTTGCTGACAGATATTAAGTGGCTTAACACAAATCACAGCAAGACAGTGGAAGTTAAGATGACCATTTTGAGCTGAAGTCCCTCTTTTTACGGCCCCCGGGCCCCCTGGTGAGAAGTGTTAGTGGAAGAGTGTGCTTGTTTATGCCCTTATCCGCTAGGATGCAGTATTTATTTATTTATTGTTTTTATTTTTTTTTGAGACAGAGTCTCGCTCTGTTGCCCAGGCTGGAGTGCAGTGGCGTGATCTCGGCTCACTGCAAGCTCCACCTCCCAGGTTCACGCCATTCTCCTGCCTCAGCCTCCCCAGGAACTGGGACTACAGGTGCCTGCCATCACGCCCGGCTAATTTTTTAAATTTTGTTTGTTTGTTTTAGAGATGGGGTTTCACCGTGTTAGCAAGGATGATCTCGATCTCCTGACCTCGTGATCCGCTCACCTCGGCCTCCCAAAGTGCTGGAATTACAGGTGTGAGCCACCATGCCCGATGTACAGTCTTTATTAAGCGAAACATCTGGTCCCTGTTGGCAAAGTGCCTTAGGAAACGTAAGATAGAATTTCTTTCTAAGATGAAGTTATTTATGTCAAAGATGCTATATACACTTTCTAAGAAAATTGCATCTATTTCACATGAGCTCCTTTGACTTCTGGTCTAAGTCTTTGGGAATCTTCCAGTATCCTCCTTGGTAAAGCAAATCCTTCTACTTATTTCTTGAGTCCCACGACCACGAGACTCCCTGGCACCCTCTTCTTTCCATTATTTTCATGCCTTCAAGTGGTTCCTTTGTATTGGTCTTCGTTCTTTCTTTCCAAATATGATGGAATCTCCTGCCCTAAAAGGATGATATGGTTATCTTCCAGAAGACATAAATTTATTCTCCACCTGGAACAAATTCATTTTGTATCCTATCTCACAAATAGTTCTCTCAGAAGAATCACATACACTTACCAGTCTATATGCGCTTTTCATATGTCATTACTGCAACAGAATTAAAAAAAAATTAACCTACACATCTTAATTCCTTGAACTTAATTTACATTCAGTAGCAAAGAAGGATGTGATAGAACTCACTATAACTTGGACAAATCTCTGAAAAAATAGGTTGATCACAAAGTCTAACCATATGCAGCTGCTCTAAAAGGAAAATGAAGCTACAAAGGCCCAGACCAAGAAGATACGGAGAAATCCAGACAGTAGAAGTCAAGACAAGCCTGTAAGTGCTAGTTCTTTAATTCCTTAGTGCTTAATTTATAGGAGGATCAACTGAAAAGTAAGATTTTTTTATGAGTTTTTGAATATTTAATACATAAATTTACTTAAATTTAACTAATATTTAACACATAAAATTCTATAAGTCTTTACAAAGATTTCTGAAAAATAAAAATATTGAAATAGCCATTGGCTCATTATCAACAATGGCAGATATGGAACCAATAAGATATAATGTTCTACTTATTTTTTATATTGGCATATTTTTTTAACAGAGCAAATTAACTGAAGTTTGAGTAAAATAAAATTAAGCCTTTTCATTTCAAAAATGATTTCCTCAGCACATTTTTTCTAGCTTATATTGCTTATTAAAAGAAATACTAGAAAACCTAAAAAGAAATTTAAACATAAAGTAATATGTGATCTGCAAAAAGACCTTTCTTTGTTCAGATGATTTCTGACCAATAATAACATATGTTGGGAAGCTTTCACATTACGTGATAACAGTTTACCCTGACATATTATAAAACAACCAAATCTCTCCTATTAGGCTTCAGCAAAATGTGGATGGAGAGTATATCCATGAGCTTTCTGTTCTTGAAACAATATGTAGAGCACCCTCACACACATTTTTTCTCATCTCATTCAGTACAGAATCACTCTTCAAGCATATGCCTCAGGTAGTTATTTGCTGTTTTAAAAGACAGAGTGATGTGGGTGTTCAGGTCTTTAGTTTTCACTCCAAGGACAACCACAGAATTAGCTCTTACACAACCTTCAGATATAAAAATTGTATGAAATTATAACAGGGACCCAAAGTTCTCACAGTGTCTTTTCTTACCCATCTGTCATCCTTCAGAAAGCTACTAAACATAATACCTTTCCACATTTTGGCTCTAAATATATTAATCTAAAATATTTTAAGCTCTGGGTGATCTATCCATGAAGAAAATGTGTAAACTCTTTATTTTTAAAAAATCAAACTGTTAGTTTTAAATGAGAATTACTGTGAAAAGTAAATTCAGTTGAAATGATTTTTATTGTCCAGAGCACCAATATAGCAAGCACAAAGGTAAAATAAGGTGTAGAATTTGAGACCGAATGTTCAGAATTATTATCCTTGTGTTAGCAAAGTATATAGAGGCTCATTTTATTGCAAATACTCCCCACGTAAAAATATTTTTTTCTTAATTAGTGGGCTTCGAAATTCTTTAGTGGGCTTTATGTTGTTTAAAGTAGCGATACTGACTGCACATATGTTAAAATAGCTGCCAGATGATGGCTGTTCCAGGACACTCCCACAGTGTGTAGGAATAGGGTGGGAGAGAGAGAAGGACCAATGCAGAACTGACGGTCCTGATAGGAGCAGATGGTGGTGAATACTCAAAAAACTTTTTAATACATACCATTCCTTATTCCAAGCAATTGTATGGGGACTTCCTGTATGCCAGAGTTTTCAAAGCTAATTGCCTTTGTATCTGCTGCCATTAACTGTGTTTGACTAGGGGGAAAGCAGGGGGTGGGGGGACAGAAGATAATATCATGTGAACTTTTTGGCACTCTACTACTTATTTTTCAACTATCAATTATGTAATTTCACAGTTCATAGATTTCAGAAGGTGCAGCAGGAATAGATCAGATGTCCTTTGGGGCTAGAGAGTGGAAAAATAAAAGAATGGAGAAGGGCAAAGATTGGAAATGGCTATGTTTAATTTTGTTAGAAAACCATAAAATCAAATTAAGTGTTGGGAAAAAGCTATCTTGATGAAAGTTAAATCAAAGTTTATTCAAAGAAAAGGTAGGAGAGATTGAAGGTTGCTCCCGTAACTGGTTGAGAGTTTCTGAAGACATATTCTTCCTGTACATTTTCTGTGGGAAAGGTTTCATTTCCATAGGTCATCTTTAAAGCACTTTCTGTCCATCATTTTTACTTACAGAGCAACCACTCCATGCTGTTTGGGAACTATAAAGGATGGCAAACACACCATGTATTAGGGTTTTCCAGAGAAACGAACCAATTGTTTGCGTTCTGCAGACTAGAGAAAGCTGGCAGGCTGGAGACCCAGGGAAGAGTTGATTGATGTTGCAGATTGAGTCTGAAGACCACCTGGAGGAAGACAGCATTCTCTCTTCCTTGGGGATCTCAGTAATTGTTCTCTTAAGATCTTCAACTGATTAGATAAGACCCACTCAAATTATGGGAGGGTAATATGCTTTTACTCAATGTCTACAGATGTACATGTTTATCTTATTTTAAAAATACCTTTACAGCAATATCTAGACTGGTATTTGACTAAATATCTGGGTACCATAACATAAAGTTAACACATAAAATTAATCATTACTCACCTTCCTCGATTAACTAAAAATGGAATAATCTCCAGAAAGATGCTCCTCAAGGACCCATCTCACATTCCTTTACATAAAAATGTCCGTCCACAGGGAAGATCTGTTTAGGAATATGAAACTTTATTAACCCAGTTTCCTATGGATATTATTTAAATATTGTTTTAGTTTTAAAAATAAAAATTCTGAAATATCAAAAAATTCATCAGTTTTTTTCTCCTGTTATTCAAAAATATCTTTCTCAACCCACTTCTCAGTTGTACATAATTGACTTAAAAGTAAAAAATATTGCCGTTTCATAAACTTTGGGGCTTCCAAAGACCTGGATAGCCTGAGGCTTAATGTTTTAGTTCTGGTTATCAGAAAATCATTACAACTGGTATAATGTGTGTGGAAGAGGTAGAGGGAAGAGAAGAAGAGACAGGTAGATTTCCTGGTTATTTCAATTCATGTCACTGACTGAAATGCCATTGGGTATAATACATTAAAATTTTCTATCTCTGGAAATTCTGAGTGAGAAAGAAATAAGGCTATGTACCTTTAACTAAGAATGTGTGAATAATAAATATAAAAGTGCAATTTATTTTACGTGCTGCTTCATTGTTGACAAAATGTGTTATCTAGTTACAATTTGCTCATTTGGCCTCACCAAGCTTTTTTTAGGCCACGCAGGGCAAGCTACTGTTGGATCCCTGTTTCAGAATTGGCAGCTGAGGGTGAGAGCAATCATGAAACTTGCTTTTAGCCACTTTAGCTGGTAAGCGGCAAAAACAGGATTTAAATCATGTTTATCTCATTCTAAATTTAAAGAGACTTAGGGGCTGGTCAGCCGCATATTAAGCTCCAGGTATGTGGCTTGCTTTCTTCATCTATTGAATGGGAATAAAATAACACATCACAGAATTGTTTTGAAGACTATGTAAGGTAGAGCAGGAAAAGTGGTAAGTGCAGTTTTTGGCCAAAGAAAATATTCCGTTCTTGCTATTCTTTGGAATTCTTAATTGGCAATAGCTACAACTTTGTCAATGAACCACTCAACCCCAGCACCTAAACAAGAGACTGCTTGTTCTGCACTATAGGGTTGCTCAACTGCAGGATCCCCAACTGTGGAGAATACAATGTATTCAGTGTGAAAGGTAGCCCTTGGAGTTGAGCAGTCTCTGGTTATTATGGCAGTACAGAAGCAGCTACCACTTTATTGTCAGTAGTCAAAATGTTATTAAATGTAAGAATAGCAGCTCTGAAAAAAAAGAACTGGGCGAGAGATGGCCAATTGAAGCAACACCCACTGGGGCTGAGTACTTTAAGGTTTCTTGTGGCTGACAGCAAGGAGAGCAGCATGAGGCCAAATTTTGTAATGTTCTCTACCCCACCACACCCTAGTGATATGATGTCTTTCGTGTGCCTCATTCTTATCTCTTTGTATAACTTTAGAGATGGAAGTTTATAAGCAAAATTAAATTTTTCATTACTTAAAATTTGTGGTTAAGTACAAAAATCATATTAAACCTTATTTTCTGACAAATTACTTTATAATCCCATATTTTAAAATGGAGGATAAATGTATCCACTTGGTATATAGCAAAACTGAGAAATGTAGAACTTAATTAGAATGTACTTAGATTTATAAATCAGTGAAAAAACCCAGAATGAAATTCAATTTTTTTTATTTATATTGTCTATTCAAAGAATCAACTGGCATCACTTACATTTCAGAAAGAACAGTAAATCAACCTAAATTTCTTTCTCAAACCCTAGATAATATAACTCTAGTATTCCAAAATTAAAATAGCATCTTAGATTAAAATATCAATATAACTGTCTTCAGAGGAATAAAATAAAATATTAAATCTAAAAGAAGTTTGTTTATACTGACAGGCTCAGTGAAAAATATGTCTGTCTAAGCAATAAACCTATGAAAATCAAGCTGCCAGACACAAATGCTTATGGGCAACATTGTTATTATGATCCTAAACAAATATTGAAGACAGCAAGACAATACATTTTGAGCATGTAAGACAATGATTTACCATTCTAATTTTTTCTGCTACCTTCTTTTAAACATATTTTCAAACAGCAAAACTTGAGGAAGACTGACTGCTGAGAAAGAGACCAGTCTTAATTTATAACTTCCTGATTCACTGAGCAGCTAACAATTCTTGCTATTTCTCCATTTTTTTCATGCAGCATCTTAAATGTGTTTAGCTTTGAGCGTGGTTAATGGAAGGAAAAGATGTTCAGTTCTAGCTTCTGGCTTATAATGGGTTCTTTCAGACGCTACACTGTGAGATTTACCTGCAAGTAATCTGGGTGATGATCCCAGAAGAGTGAAGAAGTGAGACATGGAAGGGAAAGAAGCCTAGGAAGCCAAAATAGGGTGCTTAATAAGCAAGCTACTCTTGTGGAACCTAGGTTAGGTACTTTTGATAGATGGTGAGAAATATGGCCAATGCTTTTACAATGGGAGTGGAGAGAGAGCTGGGGTATTTTGCACCAATTCCTATTTGTCATTTGTGGGCTGCTGGTGGTTAGGGGTCTTGGTGGTTAACTCCCTGGCACTTCCAGTCTACCCTGCCTCAAGACCCTGTAGCCATAAAAAGCCTTTGGAGTAAAACCTGAAAGTATTTGCCTTCCCAAGGCATTGAGTGCCAAGGGGATATAGTTTGAAAACTCACAGTACCTGCTATCAGTTCCTAGTCCTAGACATAGACTGGATTCATAAATATCACGTGCCCATCAATCTTTGACACTTCTGGTGCACAGTCTCTCTTCAATTTACCTAAGTGGTAGCCTGGGAAAGGAATTCTCAATTCCCTGATAGAATCATATGTCATGAGATATGCAGCACTAACATATGACTGATAAGAGTTCAGACATCAAAATTTGAAAATTTTAAAGTTTCAAGCTTTTTTTTTTTTTTGAAACAGAGTCTCACTCTATCACCCAGGCTGGGGTGCAGTGGTGTGATCTCGGCTCACTGCAACCTCCGCCTCCCGGGTTCAAGCAATTCTCTGCTTCAGCCTCCCGAGTAGCTGGAATTACAGGCACCCACCACCATGCTCGGCTAATTTTTGTATTTTTAGTAGAGATGGGGTTTCACCATCTTGGCCAGGCTGGTCTTGAACTCCTGACCTCATGATCCACCAACCTCGGCCTCCCAAAGTGCTGGGATTACAAGCGTGAGCCACCGCACCCAGCCCAACCTTTTTAATGCATTAAATAAAACCAAAGGTTATTCTTTGAAAATACTTGTTTTACTCCCTGGATTTATATTAAGTGAATCAGTGAGGTTAGAATGAGAGCTTGTGTTCTGAAATGCTTATAAACAAGAGTCCATTTGTCCTATACCACAAACTATAGTATCTTCTTTATGGAAAAACATTTATTTTGTAGTTTATGTATTAAAAGTGTTGAGAGTCACTGGTAAAGGCAATAATTCATCTCATATACATTCTCTCTGAGTCACATACTTGCAAAGAAACTGTCATGCAAAAATCCACAAAGAGTTTGAGGCAAGTTCTATTTTTGTGAAAAAGTTTAACTTTTATGAGAAATTGAGTTTGATATCAGATCAAGTACTTTTCAGAGGGCAGGCAATTATCAAGATTGCAAATAGCATTCAAAATGGGAAAAGATTACCATGTTATTACATGCTAGTTAAACTGGTCAGAGAGAAGCATAGTGCGTTATAATTTTTAGCCACTTGGAAGAACAAAGAAAAAATATATACACTTAATAATATTTAATAAAATTTCTCAAAGGAGAATTTGTTGAAATTTTTAAGATGTTCCAGAGATCCTATAAGAATGGACAGCATGTATTTTGGTGTTATTTGTGAAACAGAATCAGAGTAAAAATTGTTTGAGAGACCATCATTAGGAAAGATACTAAACATTAATTCAAAACTTTGAAAATTTAGTACTATGCTAATAAAATGAACTTGCCCTTACAGAGTTTAATTCATGTGAAGAAGTCTGAATATGCATATCAAAATTTAAATGATAGTAAAAGCATCAGATAACTGTGTATAATTATTTGGAAATGACAGATTGAGAAAATAAGTGCTAGAAGTTCATAGGAGGGCCTTATCACTAGTGATAACTGTGGAAAAGATGAACATTGAACTGCACCTGAAAAATTGGTAAAGCTTGGATAAGGTCAAACAATCATGAAGTTAAGGTCAAAAGGAAAAAAAACAGTAAGTATAAAGGCCTTAAAAAAGTACTACTTAGAACAGCATCTCACATAATGATTATTGATATAGTAGATATTTAATACCACAATATTCAATGTCTCAATATTATTTTTAAGCATTTAACAATCATCAAAAGGACAGAGCCATGAGTTTGAGATCCATTTTAGAGATATAATGCATCTCTGTATTCTGTTTAATATTTATATCAGTCCTTCTCAAGCATCAGGCTGTAGGTCACCAATTAAAGGATTTAATGCTACCATATTTTGAAAAGTGTTTCTTACAGACAGGAGGAAAAAATGTCCTTGTTAAAGATAACTGTAAATAATCTTTAACCTGCATTATTAAAGGCTTCATTTTCAAGTCAATCCAGATTGTGGTCCTCTGATAAAAATAGTGAATAAATTACATAGACAACAACAAAAACCTTGGCCCCTCTATCACTGATTTTGCCTTTTTAATAAGAAGCAATAGACAAATTTTTTTATCTTTAGGGACATTAGGTAGCTATCTAGACAATATAAGTTGGGCAAAATTATCTCAAAAGGAATAATACCTAAATGTCATATATTATTTTCTAGATGCCACACTGATAATGTCCCTGAAATCTTCCTTGATAACCTGAGTTACTTGACACCATAAATATAGCTAAAATTTAATGGGGTTTAAAAATTAGGTACCAGGATCATTTTTTATGATATGCTGTATCTATATTCCCATTTATTCCTTACAATTACCTTAGGTAATATTATTATCTCTATTTTACAAATGAGGAAAAATAAACTATAAAAAGGCTAAGAAATTTTCCCAAGGTTTTAAAGGTAGTAAGATTTGAACCCAAGATGTTTGAGAAACATGCCTGAATTTAGTTTTAATAATATTAACTTTCTTTACTATAACTAATTTTGTCTGCCTTTGTCCTGTCATTGATTAATCTGACAAAATTTTCAACAATCATCACATATATTACACCCAAAATGTATCACCTCTATCATAAAATGTTCACCATTTTCCTTCTCTTGTTCAGGTTCTCCTTCTGCTGCTGAGGTCTCTGGTACCTGTGAAGCCTCAAAAGGGCTCTTAACATGACGATTGCTGATGCTGTTTATCATTATGATTAAACCTAAATGGGGCTGTTCTGTCTGAACATATTGTCATACTGTAACAAATTAGTGGAATGATTGACACTGCTATGTAGCACCCAACACTGCATACTGGATGTCACTACATTCATGACTGGGTACTAAACCAGCTACTAGGACATGTTACTACAGGAGAAAATGATCCTAGTAATTTTCGCTGCCAAGCACTTAAATCATGCTGTATTCTGTGACTACTTGAAGAAAATTCCTGTTCGTTATGTTATTCTTGTGTTGGCTCCAAAGCAATAAATTTTATATAACTTAGTATCTCATTGGAATTTATATACAAATAGCACTTTTTTTTCACTTTATTTTAGGCTCGGGGGTACATATGCAGGTTTGTTATATAGGTAAATTATGTGTCATAGGGGTTTGGTATCCAGATTATTTTATCACCCAGGTAATAAGCATAGTATCTGATAGGCAGTTTCTTTATTCTCTCCATCCTCTTACCCTCCATCCTTTATGTGTCCCTTTATGTGTCCACGTGTACTCAGTGTTTAGCTCCCACTTGTAAGTCAGAATATGCAGTATCTGGTTTTCTGTTTCTGCATTATTTCACTTAGGAAAATGGCCTCCAGCTCCATTCATACTACTGCAAAGGACATGATCTCATTCTTTTTAATGACTGCATAGTATTTCATGGCATATATGTACCATATTTTATTTATCCTGTCTACCATTGAGGGGCATTTAGATTGATTCCATGTCTTTACTATTGTGAATAGTGCTGCAACGAACATACATGTGCATGTGTCTTTATGGTAGAATGATTTATCCTCCTTTGGGTATATGACTGATAATGGAATTGCTGGGTCAAATGGTAGTTCTGTTTTATATTCTTTGAGAAATTCCCACATTGCTTTCCACAAGAGCTGAACTAATTTACATTCTCACCAGCAGTGTATAAGTGTTCCCTTTCCTCTGCAACCTTGCCAGCATCTGTTATTTCCTGACGTTTTTTTTTTTTTTGAGAGGTAGTCTTGCTCTTGTTGTCCAGGTTGGAGTGCAGTGGCATGATCTCGGCTCACTACAACCTCTGCCTCTCTGGTTCAAGCAATTCTCTTGCCTCAGCCTCCCTAGTAGCTGGGATTACAGGCACCTGCCACCACACCCAGATAATTTTTTGTATTTTTAGTAGAGATGGGTTTCACCATGTTGGCCAGGCTGGTCTGAAACTCCTGACCTCAGGTGATCTGCCCACCTTGGCCTCCCAAAGTGCTGGAATTACAGGTGTGAGCCACCATGCCCGGCCTTCCTGACTTTTTAGTAATAGGCATTCTGACTGGTGTGAGATGTTATCACATTGTGGTTTTCATTTGCATTTCTCTAATGATTCATAATGTTGACCATTTTTTCATAGGTTTCTTGGCCATGTGTATGTCATCTTTTGAAAAATATCAGTCCAAGGCGGGGATAGCGTGAGGAGAAATACTTAACGTAAATGACGAGTTGATGAGTGCAGCAAACCAACGTGGCACATGTATACCTATGTAACAAACCTGCACGTTGCACACATGTACCCTAGAACTTAAAGTATAATAATAATAATAATAAAAGAAAATCAACCGGAGAAACAACACAAAACAATAAAAGGAGTCTATTCATGGATTTAAGTAGGAGGGGTAAGGAGGTTGATACAAATAAAAATTCAGTAAGAACAAAAAAAGAAAAATGTCTGTCCATGTCCTCTGCCCACTTTTCAATGAGGTTGTTTGTTTTTTCCTTGTTAATTTGTTATAGATTCTGGAAATTAGACCTTTGTCAGATGCAAAAGTTGCAAATATTATCTCTGATTCTGTAAGTTTTCTGTTTAGTCTGGGGATAGTTTATTTTGCTGAAAAATAGCACTCTTTATGTGGGCCAGAACCAGAATCTATGTGTACTAGGCTGGAGGGAGTCAAATTGGTGTGACTGACACAGCACTGATTTCAAAATTGCCTCCTCTTGTTCAGAGACTTGAGCACATGACTTCTCAAGCATGAGTTTTTTCCTCACAGGGTTTTCAGTTCCCTTACACCTGAAACTCCAGTTCTGGGCATTATATAGATCCCCAAATACATTGAAAAGTGTAGAAATTAGACAAGTCCAATGGAGAAAATGTGCAACTATCTTATAATTCACCTGCATTTTTGAAATAGATTTTTTCTAGGTATAAAATTCTAGGTTGATGGGCTGTGGTTTTGTTTTTCACTTTGTCTTTTCTTTCCTTGTATTAAAAACACTGCTTCACTGTAATTAGGCTTGAATTGTTTCTAATGGAAAGTCTTCAATTTCACTTATCTTTGTTCCTCTGTAGGTGCATCTTTTATTCTATGGCTGTTTTTAAAAAGGTTTTTTTTTTAATATATCATTGGTTTTAACCAATTTGATTATGATGTGTCTTGGTATGTTTGGCATGAGACCTACTGAATTTCTTGGATCTATGGGTCTACAGTTTTCTTTAAATTTGGAAAATGCTCAGCCATTATTTCTTCAAATATTTTTTCTTCCTGCCTTACTTTGAAATTCCAATTTTATGCATATCAGGTCACTTAAGATTGTCCCACAGCCGTTTTTCTCTGCAGGCTTTATCTGAATTGATTCTATCGCTATATCTTCAAGTTTACTAATCTCTTCTTCTGTAGGATCTCATCGCACCAGTATAATTTTTATCTCAGACACAGATTTTTTCATCTCTAGAAATTTGATGTGTGTATTTTTTGTATATTTTCTGTCTTTCCTTAACATACTCATGCTTTCTTCTAACTCCATGAACACATGTAATATAGTTATAATAACTTTTAATATCAGTGACTACTAATTCTGTAATCTGTGTCATTTATAGACCTGTTTATTTTGACTAATTTTTTCCTTATTATGAATCATGTTTTTCAGCTTCTTTGCATGCCTGATAATTTTTGGTTGGATATCCAACATCATGGATTTTGTCTTGATAAAGATTTTTTGTATTCCTTTAATTCTAGAGCCTCATTGTGAGATTCAGTTAAGTTTCCTGAAAATAGTTGGAGACTTTTGATGCTTGCTTTGAAGTTTTGTTAGGCAAGACCGGGGTCACCCTTAAGGCAGAGCTAATTTTCCCCACTATTGCTGCAATGCCCTTAGGGACTACTCCACTCTATTCCGTGTATTACGGGATTTTTTTTTTTTACTTTGGCTAGTTGAGAACATAAAATATTTCCAGTCCTGTGTGAGAACTGAAAATTGTTCTATTTGTTTTTCTTGGTGCCCCACCCGCCTCCACACACACACACACACACACACCATCAGATGCATGCCCTAATTAATACTCATTTGAAAACTTGAGGAGAACCCTCTGCTTGTCTCCAGAATTCATACTCTATGTAGCTGTTTCTTCCCACTTTATACCCTCCAAATTCTAGCCACTTTGGCCTCCCAAATTCTTAGCTCTGTCTTCTTAATTCAGGAAGACTAATAGGCTCTCTTTGGGGTTTGCATACCTGTACTGGCACCTGAAAAATCTCCTCAAACATTAAGGGAGAGCAATTTTAAGGACCACTTTGTTTGTGTCCCTTTTCTCAGAGATTCTTGTCCTATGGTACTTGTTGCACAAAGTCTGTAAACCAATGTTTTCTTTTCTTTTCTTTTCTTTCTTTCTTCTTTTGTGCTCTCTCTCTTTCTTTTACTTTCTTGCTTATTTTTTCCCTTTCTGCTTTGCTTTTCTTTTTCTTCTTCAGAATTTTAGTTACTTAATTCAAACAGATTAATCCAGCCCTTATTACTCTATCTTAAATAAAAATAGAAAGACTGCTGGAGATACACATTTCCAGAGCTCTAATTCCAGGCATCTATCTACTAGTGGTAAGCATTACATGAACATTAAGTGGTAGGGTTCAAAATTGTTATAAACCTTCTTAGAAGTCAAGTTATGAGCAGGAAACAAATAATTTGGTAATCTGAAGAGAACTTAATAAAGGTGATTTAGTAAAGTATAAATATTGTTTATAAAAAGCAACAATAAATGGTTCAGTACCTCAAGACTAGTAGTAGCAGGGAAACTGTTGTCACTATACACCTGAAAGTTGAAGAATAAGGAGTACTTATAGAACACAAAAAATAACTGTCCCTGAGATTTCTCAATAGATAAATGCAGCTGACCTAAACTTACCTAGCAAAAAAAAAAAGAATTATGTAAATATAAACCCCCTCCTCACAATCATCCCACCTTCAAGATCTCCTGCCAGTACATTCTCTAGATACCAATCAGAAGCTAAAAGTTAAAGGAGTCATTTAATCTGTTCTAATTGTCAGTTTCCAGATTGGGGAATAGAGACTTGAGCTGGAAGGACAAATAAAAAATATCCAGGACATCCATCAAGATAAATTCGAATGATGATGTGTACATTATTACCAACTCTAGGAATTAATGGAGATGAGCTGAAGGGAATAGTCTGTCACATCAAATATAACTATAGTAAAAAATGGTGACCATGTTAGCAAGTCTAAATAAACAGTATCTTAATAAAGTATCCACAGCACTCAGATAATTATATGCAAGGAAATTGGAATAGGCATTGTGTCTACTCATAGCCAACTTAACTACTTAATCTTTGTTTTAATAGTGATTTAGTAAGTAGTTGTTAATCTATCAGTCAGCAAATACTTAAATACTCAACATTATACCAAGTAGGATTATATAAAGAAGCAAAATGCCTGGTTGGTGTCAAGGACTCTACAATATACTTGGGAGAATAAAATACACAAGCAACTAAAAAATCAATTAATTACACATACATGGCTGCTTGCAGCAGTTCATGCCTCTAATCCCAGCACTTAGGGAGGTTGAGGCAGGAGGATCACTTAAGCCCAGGAGGTTGAGACCAGTCTGGGCGACATAGCAAGATTCTGTCTCTACAGAAAAAATATAGCCAGGCACAAACAATCATGCCTGTAATCCTAGAGCTTTTGGAGGCTGAAGTGGGTGGATCACTTGAGCCCAGGAGTTGGAGACCAGCCTGGGCAACATGGCAACATCCCATCTCTACAAAAAATACAAAAAAATTAGCTGGCCATGGTGGCACATGCCTGTAGTCCAAGCTACCCAGGACACTGAGTTGGGAGGGTCCCTTGAGCCTGGGAGCAGAGGTTGCAGTGAGCTGTGATTGCACCACTGCACTCCAGCCTGGGCAACAGAGAGAGACTCCATCTAAAAAATGATAATAATCAATAAAATAAAAAATAAATATCTGTGAAGATCAAATTAGAATCTATTAAAAGCTGAATTCTTAGTTTCATAAGCCTCTGAGCCATCTGGAAAATTTGTTTTTTAATGATATCTCTTCATACAGATTTCACAATGCAATGTATTAGATCAGAATTTCCAAATTGGTACTGGCTGAACATTTCTGAAATAGCCCTTCATTTTGTAGATAGTGCCTGATATTTATATTATGTCTGATTGAAAAAGAGTTCCAATAGCTTCAGATCAACTTTGTGTTAATAAAGAGAAAGTTGGCTGGGGTGGTGGCTCACACCTGTAATCCCAGCAGTTTAGGAGGCCCAGGTAGGCAGATCACTTAAGGTCAGGAGTTTGAGACCAGCCTGGCTAACACAGCAAAACCCCGTCTCTACTAAAAATACAAAATTTGCCGGGTGTGGTGACGTGAGCCTGTAGTCCCAGCTACTCGGGAGGTTGAGGCAGGAGAATCACCTGAACCCAGGAGGCAGAGGTTGCAGTGAGCCAAGATCGTGCCACTTGCACTCCAGCCTGGGTGACAGAGCCAGACTCAGTCTCAAAAATAAATAAATAAATAAATAAATAAATAAATAAATAAATAAATAAAGAGAAAGTTAAATGACAATTTAGTAGCTCTGGGTTGATTCAGTCAAAGAACTCCTAAAGTATCTGAGAGACAGCTTTATGTCATTAATAAAAAAAATCTTTATTACAGGTGATAGAGACATCTGTCTATCTATTGGAAGACAAAACAAGAAGAGGAGTATCAGAAGGTAGCTCTAGGTGGAAGCTGATCATTTATATCTCAATTGATTATACAAATTACATTACCACATTTATTGAATGACTGCATGACTCTAAATCATGTGTGTGAAAATCAGGTTTTAGTCTCTGCCAAGTAACTCAGAATAGCTACTTGATAAGGGAATAACATGCTTTGTCAAAACAATATTCCCATTTGGCCTTTTGAGACCTTTTAATAAAAGAGCAAGTTTAAAACATAATTTTTAAATTTGATTTTAGATATTTTACCTCTGAATCATTTATTAAACTAAGATCTCTTTGGCCTTACTTTTCTGATTTGTAGTATCTATTTGTTTTTATATTAGAAGCATAATAAAAACTGATAGATTTAATATCCATTGACATTTTTCTATTTGTCTTATAATTTAGACTCTAGCAGCTGTTCATATGCACATCACGAGTTAGTATTCATTGATATTAATGTTCTAGGAATAGCCAAGTAAGAGGACATTGTTGCTGAGTTGGGACCACAGGAGCACGCCACCACACCCAGCTAATTTTTTAATATTTTGTAAAGATGGAGGTCTTGCTGTGTTGCCCAGACTAGTCTCAAAATCCTGGCAACATAGATATGCCTGCCTTTGCCTCCCAAAATGCTGGAATTATAAGCATGAGCCACTGCACCTGGCCTTTACAGATACTTGATTTAAGAAGGGTTGAGCAATTTGTGAAATCTGTATTTTCTGTTTTGTAATATTAGAAAAAACATTTGAATTCTTCCCAGAACCAAATTATGTAGCTTTTCAGTTGCACAGAAGGTAAGTAGCTTGCTTATAGGCATAGAGAGTACCACTAAAAAATCAGGAAAAAAAATTTTATTCCCTATTGTAAGTTTATTACAGTTTGTTTTCTATTGTTTCCCTTTATTTTGGAAAATACAGAATAGATAAAACCTTCTCTTACAAATACCATCACTCATAAATTCTAATAACAGACAAACGGAGTGACAAAGGAGGAATAAAGAAAATATGCTACCATAATTCTTTAAAATTTCACTTAAAATTTCTTAGCTAAGAAGTTATTTAAAATGAAATAAGTGAGTCTTCATCATTTAAAAAATAAAATTAGATTCAAATATTTCCCAGAGGAAGTTCTTTCTTTACAAGATACCAATAGTTCATTGGATCTGACTCAAGAGGATCAAAGTTTTTTCCCTAAATATTTTAATTTTTCCTGTTTATATTTTAAAATTAAAGAGCCCTTTTGTGGTGACAATCCAAATTTTCTCTTCAATCCCTACTTTTTCATATAAAATTTTATCAGAAAAAGGTAGAAAAGATGTACGAGTAGAGATAGTAAACTGAATTAAACCATACTTAATCTGTTTTCAATTACTGTAAGCCTCTTTAAAAGGTAATTATTAAATGTTAAGACCACATAAATTTTTTTTAAAGAATTCATTTTACTCCATTTGATAAAAAGCTTTAAGTTTCACCAGAAACTCAAAGCCATATGTTTCATAAGATTAAAAGCAAGTGGTAAGTGTTTCTATATCACTATAAATGATCTGTTTCAGGGGAAAAAAAGACGATAAAAAGGGGAAAAAATACTACCAGCAATGAGCTTGAGTAATGGACTCTTAGAAAAAGAAAATCAGACTCTAGTTAAAACTATAAATTGGGATGCTGCATGATTCACTTTCTGTGCAACTGCATATAAATTTGAACTGCTATTTATAAGTGGGTGGTTCCATAGTGAGGCCGTGTAATGTGCAAAGATATTTAAGCAATTTATCAGTGATATTAAGAAGTATTATATAATGTGCTGCAGAATACTATACATTGTACATGGTGACACTCTTAGAAATTGGACTTAGAATAATAATCTGTGTTCAAATGACACAGCGACTTTTTAAGGGAAAGGAGAGGACTGTGATAAACTCCATCAGTCTTAAGACCTCAGCCTCCACAGAGAGCTTATTATACACTGCTTTTAAACTTATGTGTATAATCTTGAAACAACAGCAGGAAAGAAAAGTAGCAAATGCTAAACAAAGTTTGAAATCTATACTAAATACATAAACAAGACATATACCATTTATCAAAATCAGGAGATGGGGAGTTTTCAGCATATTTCTCAATGGTGAGCCCAGCCAGCAAGACAGCCAATCATAGCAAGCCTCTTTCTTCCGAAAAACTCATCTAACTTCCCCGCCACAACCCTAGTTTACTTGAGACATCTCTTACCTAAACAAATTTTTAAGGATTTTATGTTACATTAGTGATTGTTTTCACAGTGGCATCTCCCCAGTGAGTTATGAAAAAAATGCAGGGAGAAAGGTATGCTTAGAAGGTACAAAATGCTGCAGCACACATGGCCATAGAAAGAATAAGCAATTGAAGACTTTATGCAGACTTAAACTTCTTAATTCTGCATAATTCTTAATTTTGCATAGTTCTATAATTTTATATCATTCTTAAATTAATTTTCAAATAAATGTGGATTAAGTTGTATTCCTCCTCCCACTAAATCTACATTTATCTGAAAATTCACTAGAACTTAAGAGAGAAGCTTTTAATTTTTTTCCTCGCCTTTCTTTAAGAGAGAAAGAAGATTAGGTTTATAGGCTATCTAGTATGATTGTTACACTTTTGAGCCACTGCAAATAAAAAATCCAAAGGATGTGAACTATAATTCTACATATCTAAAATCAAGATTATCGAAAGAGAAAGAAAAATGAAAGACAGCTTGGAGATCTTAGCTACTGAGAAAAGCATAGGATCTGAGCGAAATCAACTTAATAAAAGCTGAATGCAAATATTAGGCTATCTTCTGCATAATTTTCATGTTCAGGTTAATTTTCATGTTCATGTGAAATTCTAATTTCTTAGACATTGAAATTCTTGTGAACTGAGTAGGACAGTGTTCCAGATGTCATACTTTGCTGAGTCATTTAAATGCACTAAGCTAATAATAGCATTCTCCAATGTTACCAAGAAAATAAGATATGTTACAAATTGTGGTAGAATTCCAGATGAAATTGCTGGGGGAATCTGCTATTGTATGAAATAAATTATTGAACCTTTTTGTTTTGTTTTGTTTCGAATACCAGCCCTAAGGATGTGCATGTTTTGAAGGCAGGGACCTGGAGCCAAAGCCCATCTAAATCAGCATGGACAGTGCAACTGGGACTTTGTAATTCAACAGGTTTTACTGCCTTCCACTCACATTGCAAACTGAATAATGTAAATACCACAGGAATGAGCTTCCTTTTCCCTGGCTTTATATTTCAGCTTAGACGACATCAATTAGTGTACCTCTCTTGTCACGCACTCATTCACTTCTTCCTAGGAGAGAAGTACATTTTCTCTTTGGTAGGTTTAGAAACACACCCTGAGAATGTTCAGCTCAACCTGTTCTCTTCCTTTTATTTTTTGAGAATATGCCAACACGTGGGAAAAATGTTCTCTGGTATGCCCCAAGCTAAAGAAAATGTTTAGCAGAAAAGGCTCTCCTTCTGCCTGGGAAACCGATGAATTATCCATCACTGCCTTGGATAAGCCTGTTTATGTGTGTGGTTCAGTAATAGAAAGCACATATAAGACAGACACCATATGTCACCAGTAAATGATTAAAATATTAAGTTCGTGTGACTCAAAAATAAATAACCTACATGATATGTGATCAATGATTCTGGTTTACTGTTGGAAAATAATATATATTAAATATATAGTTATTTGATATATAGTGTGAGGAGTTTTATTGAACACAGAAGAACCAAACAATTTTAACACAAGGAAAAAAAAGTTTACAGGAAATTACATATAAACTAAATCATAAAAGATAATTTAAAGTATCCTGGTTGAGCAGTTTATGTAGCATAGTACACTGGAGTGGTGGTGGAAAAGTGACAGAAGAGTCATCCCAGATATATCATGATAAAGAACATGGATACGAAATTTCAAGTACTCTTAGGGAAGCAAAAAATGGAGTTGAGAAGCAAAGTGTATGGGAGATAAAATACAAGATGATACTGTGCATGTAGGGATTTTAGTCTGGAGGAAATGAAAGCTCATCAAAGTTTTCTCATATGGGCAGTAATATAACCAAATCTATAGTTTAGATATATTATGAGAAGTAGTGAGTATAAACTTGATTTTATGAGTTAAAAGTCTGAATATAGGTGTAAATTTGGCAGTTAAAGAGACTAGAGGCAGGTAGACAAGAGGCTCTTATAATCATCCATGCATGAGATAATAAGGGTTTAGAGATGGTGGAAGATAGTAAATGAGGAAAGAGGTTAAAGAGACATTTTAAGGGAAGAATCAACACAGCATTGATTTGATTATTATGTAAAGGGGAAAAATGAAAGAACAGAAAATAAATTAATTTTTGACAACAATAAAAATGATAATTATAACAATTATAATAGCTATTACTTATGTGGCATTTGTCTGTAAAGCAATGTCTTATAGGCGCTGCACAAATTAATTTGCTTACTCCTCCAAATAAGGTAGATATTATTATTAGCTCCATTTAAAAGATAGAGGAAGACACTGGAGCTTAAAAAGTGGTTATTTAACTAGTCACTTGTCTAAAGTCAAAGACCTAGTAAGTGGCAGAGTTAAGATCTCAATACAGGTGATTTAGCTTCAGCGTCTGCATTGGTAATTACAACAGTATGCTAGGCTTTAGTTAGTATTCCACTTGAATAATATCTCATAGCATTTCAATCAGCACAATTCTAAACATCCTAAAATATGCAAAAAATCAATACAACTCCTAGTCATAAATACCATAAAATGTAATGGAAAAAAATTTGGTCATAATAGCAACAAACTTGAAAGATGTAAGAAGAAACCTAATTTTTAAAAAATGTAAAAAAAAATGGAAAATTATAAAGGTATTATAGTCAGTTTGGACTGCAATAACAAAATACCATAAGCTGGGTGGCTTAAACCAACAAAAATTTATTTCTCACAGTTCTGGAGGTTGAAAATCTGAGATCAGAGTGAAAGCAGGATCACGTTCTTGATTAGGGCCTCCTTCCTGATTTTATTCCTGGTGTAAAGACAGCCATGTTCTTGCTGTGTCTTCCTACAGTGGAAAGAGAGCTAGGTAGCTCTCTGGCCTCTTCTTATAATGGCATGAATCCCATTCATGAGGGCCAAATCTTCATGACATAATTATCTCCCAAAGGCCTTACCTCAAATAGTATCACACTGGAATTAGGATTTTAACATATGAATTGTGGCAATACACAAATACTCAGTCCTTCTCAAAAATGTTAATGAAAAATATAAAAGAGAAATGGAATAAGTGGAGATATACTGTTTATAAACAAAATATAATAAATTTAGTATTAAAATGCCATTTTTCTCAAAATGAATCTATAAATTCCATTCAATGTCAATGAAAATTCTACAAGAATTTTCCTTACTGACTTCAAAAGACTGATACTAAAATTTATATAGTTAGGTAGTAACATTAGGAATACCAAAAAAATTCTAAAAAGTAAACTAAGGTGGAGAAATTACCCTACCAACCACCAAGGCTTATTATAAAACCACGAAATTAAAAGAGTGATGGTGAACTTTAAGTAAACCCAAGAATATTCTACACTTAATAACAGAAACGTTTAAGATAATGGTGAGGGAAGGGAATAAAGAAAGTTTAAGAATTATAGATAATATTTATACTGGGTAAAGTTTACACCAAATAATTTTAATTTGGCTGGGTGCGGTGGCTGACACTTGTAATCCCAGCATTTTGGGAGGCCGAGGCAGGTGGATCACCTGAGGTCCGGAGTTTGAGACTAGCCTGACCAACATGGAGAAACGCCATCTCCCCTAGAAATACAAAATTAGCCGGGCGTGGTGGCACATGCCTGTAATCCCAGCTACTCAGGAGGCTGAGGCAGGAGGATTGCTTGGACCTGGGAGACGGAGGTTGCAGTGAGCTGAGATCGTGCCATTGCACTCCAGCCTGGGCAACAAGAGTGAAACTCTGTCTCAAAAAAAAATAAAATAAAATAAATAAAATAATAATAATAATTTTAATTCTTTATTATTTGACGTGTATAGCCTTACAGTAATACATTATATGTGCATATTTCATAATAAACTTTAAACTAATCAAAAATATTAAAAATAGAAAAATGCTGTATTGACACAGAAAGTGACAAATAGATCAACAGAAAAAAATAAATCAAATAATATGGAAATCTGAAACATAGTATGATATTTAAATTATTTGATAAATGCTTTTGATACAATTGGGTAACCACATAGAAAATAATATATTAAATGACTGAATATACAACACACAAAATAAATTTCTGAGTAAAGACTTCAAAACTATTTAAATATAAGATATATCTGTATAATATTTTGTTCAGGTAGTATTTCTTAAACAAGATACAAAAAGCATTACCTTAGGATAAATTGTTATTAAATTTGACTAACTCAATTTTGTTTCATTTAGAGAAAAATAATAAACAAATAAAAGGACAATAATAAAACTGAAACAATCTAAGAGAATTGTAGAAGAAAATAACTACAAAACAGCAAGGAATTGTTATCCAGAATTTTTTTTAAAAACATACACACAAAAATAACAGACTGTCATAGACACTATTGCCTGAAAGAAACAGACTGGTTAACTCAGAAAAAAAAAAAAAATAGCTAAAAATAACAGAGAAACAAACAATGGGTAAACAAAGAAATTTAAAAAAAATAAAAAGAGTAAAAATATCTGAATAAAAATGACAATGAACACACAATGTCCCCAAATTTACGATATAGCAATATGTGCCTACATTAAAAAAGGAGAAAGATCCAAAATAAACAACCTAATATTATATCTCAAAGAACCAGGAAAACAAGATCCAACTAACCCCAAAGTTAACAAAAGCAAAGAAATATTAAAGATTTCAGAGCAGAAATAGGTAAAACAGAAAGCAGAAAAACAATAGAAAAGATCAACAAACTAAGAGTTTATTTTTCCAAAAGGTCAACACAATTATAGCTAGACAAAAAAAAAAAAAAACACCAGAAGACTCTAATATAATCAGAAATAAAAGAGACATTGAAACTGATACCACAGAAATGGAAAGGATCATAACAGATGATTATAAACCAGTATGCATGAATAAACTGGACAATCTAGAAGAAATGAACAAATTCCTAAACACATACAACCTACTGAGAATGAATCCCAGAGAAATTAAAAATCTGAACAGACTAATAATGAGTGGTAAGGAGGCTGAATCAGAAATAAAATGTCTCCCACCAAAGAAAAGCCAAGAACCAGATGGCTACACTGATGAATTCTACCAAACATTTAAAGAAGAAATATTATCTTTTTTTCCCAAACTCTTCAAAAAATTAAAAAAAGATGAAGTACTTCCAAACATATCATACAAGGCCAGCATTACCTTAATAGCAAAGCAAGGCAAGGACACTAAATGAAAAGAAAATTACAAGTCAATATCCCTCACGAACATAAATGCAAAAATCCTCAGCAAAAAAAGAAAACAAATTTAACAGTATATTTAAAAGGATTATTCACCATGATCAACCGAAATGTATCCCAGGGATATAAGAATTGTTCAGCATATGCAAATCTATAAATATGGTACACATCATTAAAAGAACGAAGGACAAAAAAAAAAAAGTAACCATCTCAATAGATGCAGAAAAAGCATTTGACAAAATTCAGTATTTTTTCATGATAAAAACTCTCAACAAATGATGTATAGAATGAATGTACCTCAATACCATAGAGACCAAGTATGACAAAACCACAGCTAACATTATACTCATCAGTAAAAAGTTGAAAGCTTTTCTTCTAAGATCCAGAACAAGACAAAGGTACACATTCTCACCATTCTATTTGGCACAGTACTAGAAGTCCTAGCCAGAGCAATTATGCAGGAGAAAGAAATAAAGCATCCAAAATGGAAAGAAAGAAGATAATTCAACCTTAGTTGTGATGACATGATTTTATATATAGAAAACCCTAAAAACAGTTTCAAAAAGCTGTTAGAAACAATAAACAAAATCAGTAAAATTACAGGATGCCAATTCAACATGCAAAAATCAGTAGCATTTCTATACACTAAAAACACAGTATTTGAAAATAAAATCAAGAAAGCAATTCCACTTATAATAGCTATAAAAGATAATCAAATACTTAGGAATAAATTTCATCAAAGAGAATAAAGACCTGTACACTGAAAACTACAAAACATTGATGAAAGAAATTGGGGGAGACACAAATAAATGAAAAGATATCCCATGTTTATTGATTGGAAGAATTAATATTGTGAAAATGTTCATATTACTTGCTGTGGTTTGAGTGACACATTCAGCATACATTGAAAAATTAATACCAAATGCAATAGTGTAGATAAGTGGAGCCTAATGAGAGGAGATTAGCCATGAGGGCTCTTGTGAATGAATTAATGTTGTTATCTTAGGAATGGGTTTAGTATTGCAAGAGTGGATTTTTTATAAAAGAATGAGTTCAGCCCCCTTTGGCTCTCTCCTCCTCACTTTCCCCTTTCACCTTCTGCTATGAGATGACACTGTAAGAAGGCCTTCGCCTGATGCCAGCTCCTCAATCTGGAAATTCCCAGCTTCCAGAACTGTGAGGAAATAAACTTCTGATATTGATAAATTACCCTGTTGTTAGTATTCTGTTATAGCAGCATAAAATGAACTAAGACACTATCCAAAGCAATCTACAAATTCAGCGCAGTTGCTATCAAAATTCAAGTGACATTTTTCACAGAAATAGAAAACAATGCTAAAATTCATATGGAATCACAAAAAACCCTGAATAGCCAAAGCAATCTTCAGTAAAAAGAACAAAGCTGGAAGCATCACACTACCTTACTTCAAAATATACTTCAAAAATATAGTAAACCAAACAGCATGGTACTGGTATAAAAAATGAACACATAGAACAGTGGGACAAAATAGAGAGCCCAGAAATAAGTTCACATATTTACAGTCAATTGATTTTTTTTTTTTTTGGAGAAAGGATCTTGCTTTGTTGCCCAGGCTAGAATGCTGTGGCACAATCACAGCTCTCTCTACCTCCTGGGCTCAAGCAGTCTTCCAATCTCAGCCTCCTGAGTATCTGGGACCACAGGTGTACCTCCATACCCAGATAATAATTTTTATTTTTTTGTGCAGGTGAGATCTCTCTATGTTGCCCAGGCTGATCTTGAACATCTAGGCCCAGGTGATGAATTGATTTTTTTATGAAAGTGCCAAGAACACACACTGAGGAAAGCACAGTCCCCTTGATAAATGGTGTTGAGACAACTAAATATCCACATGCCAAAGAAGGAAATTAGACCCTTATCTTGTACTTTATTAAAAAATCAAAATGTAAGACCTGAAATTATAAAAATATTTGAAGAAAACATAGTGGAAAATATTCATGATGTGGGCTAGGCAATGAATTTTTGGATATAAATCCAAAAACAAAAACAAAAGGAACAATAGACAAATGGGAATTCATCAAACTACGAAGTTTCTGCACAGCCAAGGAAACAATCAACAAAGTGAAGACACAACCCACAGAATGGGAGAACATATTTCCAAACCAAAAATCTGAAAAAGGGTTACTATCCAAAAGATACAATGAACTCAAGCCAATAGAAGAAGACAAATTAATTCTATTAAAAATCAGTGGGCTGGGCATGATAGCTCATGTCTGTAAGCCCAACACTTTGGGAGGCTGCGGCAGGAGGACCACTTGAGCCCAGGAATTCGGGACTGGGCTGGACGACATAGTGAGACCTCATCTGTATATAAATTTTTAAAATAAAATAAGTAAATAAATAGGCTAGTATCTGACTAGATATTTCTCAAACAAGACATAGAAATGGCCAACATATTTAAGAAAAAATACTTAAAATAACTAATATTAAGAGAAATGTAAATTAAACCACCATGAGATATTACTTCATGCCTGTTAGCACGGCTATTATCAAAAAGACAGAAGATAATAAGTGTTGGCCAGAATATGGGGAAAAAGGAACCTTTGAATACTGTTGATAGAAATGTACGTTGGTGCAGCCATTATGAAAAACAGTATAGTTTCCTCAAAAATTAAAAATAAAACTACGATATGATTCATTTATTCCTCACTGGGCATATAAACTAAATTAAATCTGTATATCAAAGAAATATCTGCACTCCCATGTTCATTGCAGCATTATTCATGATAGCCAAAATATGGAAAAAAAAATTAGGCTCCATCAACAGATGAATGGATTTCTAAAAACCTTGGCATATATGCACAATATAATACTATTCAGACTTAAAAAAGAAAGGAATCTTGTCATCTGTGACAACATGGATAACCCTTGAAAACAGTGTGTTGAATAAAATAAGCCAGGCCCCAAAAGATAGATAAAATGATTTCATTTGTATGAGAAATCTAAACAAACTAAATTCATAGAAGTAGAGAGTAGAATAGTGGTTAACAGTCTGAAGGATGGGGGATTAGAGAGATGCTAAAGTATATACAATTTTAGTTACATTGGAATAAATTGACAATATCTATTGCACAACATGGTGACTGTAGTTAATAGCAATGTATTGTATCCTTGTCAGTTGCTCAGAGAGTAGATTTTGTGTTCTCAACACAAAAAAGATGAGTATGTGAGATAATGTATATGTTAATTAGCTCAATTTAGCCATTCCATAATGTATTCATATTGCAAAAAACATGTTGTACACAATAAATCAGTGCAATTTTTATTTGTCAATTAACAAAATAACATGACAAAGTATGCCATAAATCATCTATAACTCAAAAACTTCTTATAATGCTAGCCCCTTTATCATCTCTCTAGACCAAGCCACCCTTTTTTTGCAAAATAATAGCATAGCCTTTTAATTCATAAACCAGCTTCTATTTTTCTCTTCTTCAGTCTACTCTTAAAACAACATTTAATCTCATTAAATCAGGAATTAGATCACAACAAATCTGAAATAAGTGTTTATTTCATCTGAATTTGAGCCAATTCCATAGAATATAGGGTAATTATAAATCCAAGTTTGCCCACAAGACTACTGATTTACGTTTTTTGTCCTAATCCATATATTAAAAATGCCCCTTTTCATTATTTCAAATGTTCTATTAAATGATAAATGTATAGCTATTTGGTGAAATCCAGTTACTGCTAAATCTTTTTTTCTCATCTTGTACCACTTTCCACCCCAACTATTCAGCATCAGCACCATTCCCTACATGTCCTTGCCTCAAAGATTTTTACTTGCATCTTCGATTTTCTCTGCCTGGAACCCAAACATCTCTTGTCTGCATCTCTCATTTCCTCAAGATTTTGGATAAAATTTCAACTTATAAGTGAAAGGTTTTTTCATTTATAGTAACACTATTCTCCTCACACTTCCATGCAATATACTCCATTCTCTAACTCTGCTTTATTTTTCCATGACAGATTATACTACCTTTTGACATGTAAAATGTTTGCTTATTTTTTCTCTTTACTCATCCTACTAGAATAGAAGTGCATTGAGAGCTGGAATTTGTACTTGTTCACTCACCTCCATTGGTGCCTGTCACATAATACATACTCAATAGAAATATGTTTAATAAAAAAAGAAAAGGCCAACTATATTGAAGAATATTATGCATGAAGTGATAAAATTTATGTAAAATATTAATACATAAGGAAATGGTACTATATGCTAGTCCACACACAGCAAATTTTTGATGATAGTTTTTGAGGAAGAAGAAAAAAAGAAAAATGTGACTGGGAGTGGTGTCAATGGTCATTTCAGCCTTATCTGAAATACCTTTATTAACCTTACAAAAGATAGGGTAAGTATGAGCAGCTTGACTGTTTTAAATTCACAACAGTGGAAAAACTAATATTTTCTTATTATTCTTTGCACTTTTCTGTATTTTGATTTCTTGAAAATGTTATATGTATCCATTATTATCCCTCTTATAAATTGAATAGCAGAGAATTGTGAGTTTTTTCTCATTCACTAGTTAATCATTTATAAAGTCTTTGAGAAGATGCAAATTGATTTGAAGAAAATGTTTATTAAACCAACATACCCTTTTGGATATTGCATTTAGTGAAAAATATCGAAGCTAAAATCATAAACTAGAAGTAAACAAATAAGGTTCCAGGTTGTTATTTTTTCTGTAATTGAAAAAGTACCTTTTATTTTGAATTACATTAGCAATTCTTACTAAATTGCTCTCCTAGTGTTTGCTCCTGGCATAGCTCTTGCTAGCTCCTTACTTTCACCCATGTCTCTCTAACCCTTACTCAACAAGCTCCTTCTGTCATTTTCCTGAGCATGAAAGGAAAATCACATATTACTGAAGTCATTTAACTTCCAAGTCTTTTCCTCATGAAGGCAATAAACGTTAAGACCCTGTTCCACCAATCTCACAGAACTGACATTCTGTTTGTGAAAAGAATTTTATGAATTCTAAATCATTATATGCTCATTAGGTCTCATCATTATTCTCTAGGAAAATAACATTCTCCTAAAATTTAGTGATAATTTTTATAGGGGAGAAGATGTGAAAGAAAATTAAAGATAAATACAGGGGCTAATAGAGATAGATTTTTCCATTGACCCTAAATTAGTAACTAGACTAGTAACAGGAAATCCTCAGCTGAAGCTCCTCTCCAGGTCTTTGACACAAACTTCTCTTTTATTCACTTTCTTTGGTAGTAATGTAAGATAAATATGTTTCAGGTGACTCACAGAAACTAATATATTTTAAATTTTTGTTTTTAATAACAATAATAAGGTACTTAAAAGGTTCCATTGATGGGAACTTTACTTGAAAACAAATAATATAGAACCACAACTGGATACCATGTCATTGCCAATAAAAATAATTTCAGCAAACCTAGAAAAGGCAAACAATGGTTTGGGATTTTTATCTTTTTATCTTTCTGATACTGAAGAATCTATAAAAATCAATCAAGCAACTCAAAAGAAATGAAAACTTTAAAGAAATTGTTTTTCAAGTATACACACAGAAATAATGAAAGATACCAAATTACATAGAAACATGTACATTGTAATCAGAAATACTTCAATTGGAGGCTACATTTTCAACAAATTACATTCTATGAAGAAAGGCTAAAATTATCACTAAATATGGTGATAATATCATTCTATCCAAAAAATAAAGTAGAATCTACTCTTTCAATGATTATTTTTTCTTTTTATGACTTAGTTTCTTTCTAGAATAAAAAATATTTTGAATAGAATGAAGCAGTGATATGAAACAGAATGATAGCACACTAGCAGAAAACTGATTTTTATGCATGAAAAGAAGATAGCCTGTGTAGTATTTTTGTCTTCATTTACAATCAATTCCACTCAAATAGCTGCATAGAATGACTACCATGTGCAAGACACATCATTACAAATAAATTTCCTTGTCTTCAACTTTAAGATATCTTGTGACTAAAACTTTCCAAAATTAGAATCTATGTTTTCAACGTTCAATAATTAGCTATAGTTATTCCAAAACTATTTCTAGAATTTGCCATATTGAAGCTTTAAACATGTCTACTTGAACTTCATTGTCACCCAGTTTATGTCTTCAGTATATGGAGTGATTTATCATTTGATATTAGCGAAAAATAATGTTTTTGTTTTTATCACCTGATTTATAAGGCATCTACTACAAGGGGCTTGAAGTGCAGAGATTTGTCAGTTTGTCATTACATTCAAGGTGCCTATCATAGCACCAGATAGTAAGAAGGCACACTGAATTAATAAGTGAACAAAGTAAATTCCAAACTTTTATTGAAATATTTAAAATACTTGATAAATGGAAAGAAAATCCTTTCCAAATTAATTTAGAGATTCCATCTAATTGTAATCTACTTTCCCATGAGGTCTTTCTGGAATTTTCCAAAGTGATTCTAAAAGTTATACAAAAAGAAAATAATAATTGCCAAGACATTTTTTAAAAAGGATGACTAGTGGCAGGGTGCGGTGGCTCATGCCTGTAATCCCAGCACTTTGGGAGGCTGAGGCGGGTGGATCACCTGAGGTCAGGAGTTTGAGACCAGCCTGGCCAAAATGGTGAACCCAGTCTCTACTAAAAATAAAAAAAAAATTAGCCAGGCTTGGTGGTGCACTCCCGTAATCCCAGCTACTCAGGAGGCTGAGGCACAAGAATCGCTTGAACCCAGGAGGCGGAGATTGCAGTAAGCCAAGATTGTGCCATTGCACTCCAGCTTGGGCTACAGAGCAAGACTCTGTCTCAAAACAACAACAACAACAAAAACAACAACAACAACAAAAACAAAAAGCTTGACTAGTGGTGAGATATTTCTTCTATATTAAAAGCTAAATTTACAATTATCCAAAAAAGTTATGGTATATATATATATATATATATATTAATAGCATAGAATAGTTCCCTGATATATTAGAAATTACATATACAATAAAAGTAGCATCACTAGAGTAAAAAAAAAGTTTGACTTTTAAATATATTGTACTGAAACAATTGGTTAACCACTTAGAAAAAATTAATACTTTCTTCATACTTTATCTCAAAATAGATTTCAAGTGGACTAAACAAATGCAACAAATAGAAACGTTAAAACCTGTAGGTAAGTATTTGTTGAACTCTCAGAATGGACAGTAACTTTCCATTAATTTGTAAAGGAAGAAGGTCAACTGGTTTTAGTACATAAAATTTTAACACATCTATATGTCAAACTAATTAATAAAATTAAAAACAAATGACAAAGGTGAGGAAGACAACTGTAACAACTATGAAAGTTAACATATCCTTAATAAATATTGAGATATAAAATTAATTTTAAAAATAACTTTTCCACACCCAGTTAACCTACAATGACCATGATCAAATCACTCTCAAATGGGAAGTAAGTGATGAAGGCAACTATAAAAAATATACAACATCACTAATGAAGAAATGTAAAATAAAATACCAGATATGATTTTCCACCTACTAAGTTTATAAACTTTTTTGCAAAATGATATTTCATTGTTCTGTGAAATCAGTGATACAGGCATTCTTATATCAGGCTAATGAAGAGACCACATTAACCTTACCCTTTGAGAAAGCACTTTTAACAGGGATAAGAGGACAGTGACATTTCCTTACATATGTGTAGAGCTTATGAAACCATGACATAATGTCATAGCTAAATATGCACTGTCTGCAATCACAAAATAATTTCAAAACAAAACAATTTCTTCTATTTCTATAACATTTTTATGGAGTTATCTTAGACTAGACCAGATTAATATTTCTTTCTTTTATTATTTTATTATTTATTATTATTTTTTTAAACAGAATCTTGCTTTGTTGCCCAGGCTGGAGTGCGGAGTGCAGTGGCACAATCTCAGCTCACTGCAAGCTCCGCCTCCTGGGTTCACGCCATTCTCCTGCCTCAGCCTCCGGAGTAGCTGGGACTACAGGCGCCCACCACCATGCCCACCTAATTTTTTTTTTTTTTAATTAGAGACAGGGTTTCACCGTGTTAGCCAGGATGGTAGATTAATATTTCTTAAAATTCTCCTTTTTTCCCACTATCTGATCCCTTACTCTGAAAGGGAAAGCTGCCCTCTCCAACACATCATGAAAGAATTCACCATACCAGCCCAGCAGTATGTCCCTCTACACTTTCTTCCTGCCACCCTCCAATTCTGCAGCAACAAAATAAAACAAAAAAAAATTAATGGATCTGGCAAATCAGGACATTAGGGAGAAGAGAGTGAGTCAAGAGAATTAAAGGAATAGAACTAGAATTTTCTTTCATTAGTTGGGTAGATGAAAGACTTAGGAACACTCCTAAATTAATATTTTGTTCTATCACACAAAGGAAGCAATCAATATACTCCCCAAGATTCTTGTACAAAGGATCCACATGCAGCATTTAAATAATAGCAAAACCTTGCATTTAATGTCTGTCACGTGTATCCGTGTGAAGAGACCACCAAAAAGGCTTTGTGTGAGCAATAAAGCTGTTTATTTCACCTGAGTGCAGGTGGGCTGAGTCCAAAAAGAGAGTCAGTGAAGGGAGATAGGGGTGGGGTTGTTTTACAGGATTTGGGTAGGTAGTAGAAAATTACAGTCAAAGGAGGTTGTTCTCTGGCGGGCAGGGGTGGGGATCACAAGGTACCCAATGGGGGAGCTTCTGAGCCAGAAGAAGGAATTTCACAAGGTAATGTCATCAGTTAAGGCAGGAATTGGCCATTTTCACTTCTTTTGTGATTCTTCACTTGCTTCAGGCCATCCGGATGTATACGTGCAGGTCACAGGGGATATGATGGCTTAGCTTGGGCTCAGAGGCCTGACAATGTCTATGTCTATCAGTAGGTTAGAGATTAAGTAAATTATAAATCATTCACACAGAAAATATTATACAGTGATTAAAACTTTTGTATTTGAGGAATAATTACATGAGAAAAATCTAAGTAAAAAAAGCAGAATAGAAAATGTATTTCCAATATGACAATATTTTTAAAGGGAGAAAACTAAAAGGGGTACATCAAAAATGTTGCTATCACATTCTAGGCTTTTTCTTCTGATTCCTTGTACATTATGTATTTTCTAATGTTCTGGAAGTAAATGTATTTTATTTTAATATTTTTAAAGGTAAAATGAAAATATAGACAAATGATACTTTAGAATACTGGGTTTTATTTTCATCTCTGTATCCATACTGATATAAAAAAGGTGGCCAGCTGCCAGTCAATCCAAGTTATGAAGAAGTTAAAGCAGTAAATTTTCTTCCATTACATACCGTTAAGCATTAACATTCCTGTTGTCTTCATCTCTGCTATTAGTACAGCAGTGAGAAAAAACAGCATAATCATGAATCTAAACTCACGATGATGACTGACAATCTGTTAGTTAAAGAAACTCATTTACCTAGCACAAGTCTAAAGAGGGACCAAAGAACTACTTTATCTCTTGATATGGTCCCAATTCTAAATGAGAGGAGAAATGGCAATGCATTAGTCTGTGTCTCTGATGTCACAGTTCTAATTTAACACATTACTGAGAAGATAAATCTTTGAATACGTCTGGCATAAATAACATATTGTTGTAAAGTCTGTTAATAAACCATGAACAATTAGCCTGGGAACCTCTAGCACTCTTTTTTTTCATTTTATTCTTACAAAATATTAAGTATATGCAAATATTTAAAGAGTATATTTAGGGAATAAAAAATAGTGATGCATGGATGCTGACTTTTAAAATCTCTGTGTAACCTTCTCTATTTAGCTGTAAATACTTTCCTAAATTTTGTATTAATTATGTGCTTACTTTTCTTTCTTGATTTACTAGATGTTTGTATCTCTAAAATTATTCTGTTTAGTTTTGAATGTTTTGAACTTTATATAATGAAATGTACTATATTTATCTTTCTGTAATTGTTTCCTTGACTTGATTTTATGCCCCAGAGAGACTTCCGTGTTCATATATTGATAAAATAAATGCAATTTTTCTTTTCATTGGGTAGATATGATTCCATTTTAAGAACACAGCACATGTAATGTATCTTTTTTATTATTATCTTTCCTATTATTGATGGATTTGATTGGCGGATCTGAGTAATTTACTTTTTTTCTTCTTTTTTTTTTGCTGTGACAAGCAATGTTGCTTTGACATCTTTTACATGCTCCATGGCACCCAGGAAAAATAGTTCTTAGCATATATATCTAGCATATATATCTAGAAGTGGAATTGTTGGGTCATAGGATAATTGATGTTTTCTAGAGGATTTTTACCTAAAAAAATACTTGATTTATTTTATAGGTTGCTAGACTTTATTTGCTGACATTTTTAAATTTTGATTCTAGGTTCATATCTCAAGTTAGCCTATATGTTATTTATCCGTAATGTTCTTGTTAGGTTTTGATATCAATATTATACTAATATTACAAAAATGATCAGAAAAGTAATTCCTGGTTTTTTTCCTAAAGAAAGCATTTAAGGTGATCATTATTTGTTCTTGAATATTTTGTGGATATATTTAACTAAACTACGTGGACCTAAGGAGATTATAGTTTTAAAGTTTGAAACTAATTATTTATATTTTAATTGTCATAGGAATATTTTACCTCCCGGGTACAATATTTAATTGTAATAGGATTAATTTTTATAGAATTATATTATATAATTACTATTTATTATTAGAGATTATTATAACCTTTATGTTTCTTGAACACTTTGTTTTAAAATTATTGGAATTGATTTTTAATGACAATGTATTTTTATAAACTATTGTATCTCTAGTTACTTTAACATTTCATTCTTAATGTTTTTGTGCCTTCTTTGCTTTTCCCATGATCAAACTTTTCAGAGAATCACCAATACAGTAAAGGGTACCAATCATTTTTTGGTACCCTTTACTATATTTATGTTTTATGTCTTATTATATTTTTGATTAATTTTCTTCCTTCTCCTATAACTTTTCGATTTACAACCAATATGGTTTGGCTTTGTCCCCATCCAGATCTCATCTTCAATTCCCACATATTGTGGGAGGGACTTGATAGGAGATAACTGAATCATAGGGGCAGGCCTTTCCCATGCTGTTCTCCTGATAGTAAGTCTCATGAGATCTGATGGTTTTAAAAATGGGAGTTTACCTGCACAAGCTACCTCTCTGCCTGCTGCTATCCATGTAAGATGTGACTTGTTCCTCCTTGCCTTCTGCCATGATTGTGAGGCTTCCCCAGCCACGTGGAACTGGTTTAAGTTCCAATTAAACCTCTTTCTTTTGTGAATTGCCCAGTCTCAGGTATGTCTTTATCAGCAGCATGAAAACAGACTAATATAGTAAATTGGTACCAGTAGAGTGAGGCACTGCTGGAAAGATACCCAAAAATGTGGAACTGACTTTGGAACTAAGTAATGGGCAGAGGTTTGAAGTTGGAGGGCTCAGAAGAAGACAGGAAAATGTGGGAAAGTTTGGAACTTCCTAGAGACTTGTTGAATAGCTACCAAAAGCCTGATAATGATATGGACAATAAAGTCCAGGCTGATGTGCTCTCAGATAGGGATGAGGAATTGTTGGGAACTGGAGCAAAGGTGTCTCTTGTTATGTTTTAGCAAAGAGATTGGCAGCATTTTGCCCCTGCCCTAGAGATCTGTAGAACTTTGAATTTGAGGGAAATGATTTAGGGTATCTGGAGGAAGAAATTTCTAAGCAGCAAAGCATTCAAGGGGTGACTTGGGTGCTGTTAAAGGCATTCAGTTTTATAAGAAAAGCAGAGCATAAAAATTCAGAAAATTTACACCCTGACAATGTGATAGGGAACTAAAAAACCATTTTCTGAGGAGAAATTCAAGCTGACTGCAGATATTTGCATAAGTAATGAGGAGCCAAATGTTAATCCCAAATACAATGAGGAAAATGTCTCCAGGGCATTTCAGAGGTCTTCACAGCAGCCCCTCTCATTACAGGCCCAGAGGCCTAGGAGAAAATGGTTTTGTGGGCTGGGCCCAAGGTCTCCATGCTGTGTGCAGTCTAGGGATTTGGGGCCCTGTGTCCCAGCCACTGTTGATTCAGAGGGTAGAAGCCTCAAGCCTTGGCAGCTTCCATGTGCTATTGAGCCTGCAGATGCACAGAAGTCAAGAATTGAGGTTTGGGAACCTCTGCCTAGATTTCAGAGGATGTACGGAAAGCCTGGATGCCTAGGCAAAGTTTGCTGCAGGGGCAGGACCCTCATGAAGAACCACTGCTAGGGCAGTGCAGAAGGGAAATGTGGGGTCAGAGCCCCACACAGAGTCCCTACTGGGGCACTGCCTAGTGGAGCTGTGAGAAGAGGGCCACCATCCTCCAGACCCCAGAATGGTAGACAGCTTCCACCATGCACCTGGAAAAGCCACAGACACTCAATGCCAGCCAGTGAAAGCAGCCAGGAAGAGGGCTATACCCTGCCAAGTCACAGGGGTGGAGCTGCCCAATGGACCATGGAAACCCACCTCTTGCATCAGTATGAGATGTTAGACATGGAGTCAAAGGTGATCATTTTGGAGCTTTAAGAATTTGACTGCCCTGCTGGATTTGGACTTGCATGGGGCCTGCAGCCCCTTTGTTTTGGCCAATGTCTTCCATTTGGAATGGCTGTATTTATCCATTGCCTGTACCCCCAGTGAATCTAGGAAGTAACTAACTTGCTTTTGATCTTACAGGCTCATAGGTGGAAGGGACTTGCCTTTTCTCTGATGAGACTTTGGACTGTAGACTTTTGAGTTAATGCTGAAATGAGTTAAGACTTTGGGAGACTGTTGGGAAGGCATGACTTTTTGAAATGTGAAGACATAAGATTCGGGAGGGGCTGGGGTGGAATGATATGGTTTAGCTCTGTCCTCACCCATATGTCATCTTGAACTCCCCCATGTGTTGTGGGATGTACCAAGAGGAAGGTAATTGAATCATTGGGGCAGATCTTTCCCATGCTGTTCTGGTGGTAGTAAGTCTCACAAGATCTGATGGTTATCATAAGGGGGAGTTTTCCTGCACAAGCTCTCTCATTGCCTGCCATCCATGTAAGATGTGACTTGCTCCTCCTTGCCTCCTGCCATGATTGTGAGGCTTCCCCAGCTGCGTGGAACTGTAAGTCGAATTAGACTTCTTTCTTCTGTAAATTGCCCAGTCTCAGGTATGTCTTTATTGGCAGTGTAAAAATGCACTCATACAACAACTTTGGTTTTTAACTTTTTAAATTGATACCTGCTTTATTCCTTTCCACCTTCTATTTTTCCTAATAGATATAACGAATGCTAATAACAATTTTTCCTTACTTGTACACAAATTTTGATACTATGTGCTGTTTTGTTGTTGTTTGCAGTTTTATATTTTTTTGTTAATTTGCATTTTAGGATTTTTTTCTTTGAGCCATAAGTTATCTATTTTCTGACACCTATGTGTGTGTATGTGTATATATATCCATATGTGTGTGTGTATATGTAATATATATATCCATATCTGTTAGTTGTATTGGTCAAATCTTCTATGTTTTTAAAATTTATTATCTGCTTAATCTATTAGTTATTAGTAGAAGTGAATTAAAAATAATGATAGATTTTTAAACTTATCTTTATAATTTCTGCCAGTATTTGCTTTAAATATTTTTGAACTTATATTATTAGGTGATTAAGTTTATTATTATTATTTTGGGGTGAATTGAATATGAATATGGTCTAGAGATTATGCTTTTTAATACTTACTGTTTTGCTTTAAAATCTATTTTGCCACGTATGTTTATAACAGCTTTTCTTTGATTAATATTTACTTTGTGTATCATTTTTGCTATTTTCTACTTTCAGTTTTTCTATAGTTGTGATTTAGACTAAATCACATTGTAATATATTCTGACAGTCCTTGTTTACCAAATAAAGAATTTACTCATTTTATATCTGAAATAATATTCTAAGACTATTTTCTACCATTTCATTTTGGCATTTCAATTTCTTTCATCTTTTCTGTATTCTTTTTTCCCTTTTCTTTCATTTGAATTAATTATTTTCTTCTCCCATTTATATTTGTCTACTAGATTGAATGTTATGCAATCTGTTTTTAGTTTTTAATAATTTACTTATACATGTTAACATGAGTAAAGTCTAAAGCTCTAAATGTAAAAAATAATAAAGACTCACAAATTAGTTAACATGGGAACATCTAAATAAATATTGACAGTAAAATAATAATTTATTTCAGGTTTTAAAATATACATATGTAATAAAATACAGGAAAACAATAGCATACAAGTTGGGAAGATGGAATTATATGGAATTAGGTGTTCTGATTATAACACGTATATTATGAATTATATATTATTTAAATATAAATTATATAACAGTATATAAGTCAAGATATCTCTATGTAACCGTCTACCCACAGTTAGTCAAATTCAAAGTTAAGGGCAAAATTCTCCACAAGACTGCCTTCACTTTAAATACTAGCCACAAGCTCAAAGATTCTCATGGCCACACTCACTTCTAACCAGTGGCTACAAAATACGGATTCCAACAGCACTCTCAGTTTTAGTAATTCACTAGACCAATTCATAGAACTCAGCAAAGCCCCATACTTTTAATTACAGTTTTATTATAGCAAAAAGAATCAAGTTAGAACTAGTCAGAAAAAAGATACATAAGGAGAAATCTGGAAGCGTTTCAAAAGTGAAACTACTATAGTCCTTGGGGACATGTTTGCCCTTCCAGCATTGAAGTATCATTATAACCAAAGAGTACTGTCAACCAGGAAGGTCACGTGAATTTTGGTCTATAACTTTTATTAGAGTTTCCTTACCTAGACATAATAGAATCATTGCCCATGCGACTCAGTTTCAGCCTGCTAACTTGCCTGGAGATAGGGCTGATATTACATAACCTAAACTTCTAATCACATGGTTTGTCTTTCTGGCATGGCTAGACTTTATCCTAAGTCATCTCATTAACATAAACCATCTAGGGCTCACCATGGGTCACCTCATAAGCATAAGCTATCATTTGTGGTCTGAGAGGCCCAACATAAATAATAACGACACTCCTATCACCCAGGAAATTCCAAGAACTTAGAGATTACCAATAACTGAAGATGAAAGCCAGCCAAATTATTTATTATATACTACTAAGAGAATTTTTTAAAAATGTGTAACTACTCAACAAGAAGAGAAAACAACATAAATAAAAATATAACATTAATAAATTAAAAAGTAGAAGACAAAGGACACAAAATGAGAACATAGAAAAGGTAACACAAAAAGCAAAACTGCACTATGCTAGATTTGAACTTATATTTTCTAAATACTCAAATTGAGTGACAAAAAATGATATGCCTAGACTTAAAAGAAAACTAACATGCAGTTTATAGGAGACATACCTATAATGTAAGAATAGAGGAGAAATAAAAGTAAAAGAATAAAAAGAATTCTAACACTAATCAAAAGAAAGTTTGTGTAGCTGTATTAATATCAGGCAAACTTGTGTCATGGGGAGTTATTGTAGAGATTATTTCATCACCAAACTATTAAGCCTAGTATCCATCAGTTATTTTTTCTGCTCCTCTCCTACCTCCTGCCCTCCACCCTCTGATAGCCCCCAATGTGTGTTCTCCCCTCTTTGTGTTCATATGTTCTTATCATTTAGTTCCCACTTATACACGAGAACATATTGCGTTTGGTTTTCTGTTCTTGCATTAGGATAATAGCCTCCAGCTCCAACTATGTTCCACAAAAGACAACCTTGTTCTTTTTTATGGCTGCATAGTATTCCATGGTGTTTATGTACCACATTTTCTTAATCCAGCCTGTCATTGATGGACATTTAGGTTGCTTCCATGTCTTTGCTATCTGAATAGTGTTTCAGTGAACATACATGTATATATGTCCTTAAGGTAGAATGATTTATATTCTTCTGGGTATATACTCAGTAATGGGATTGCTGGGTTGAATGGTAGTTCTGTTTTTAGGTGTTTGAGGAATCACCACACTGGCTTCTACACAGTTGAACTAATTTACACTCTCACCAAAAGTGTAAAAGCATCACTTTTTCTCCAAAACAACACCAGCATCTGTTTTTGACTCCTTAGTAATAGCCATTCTGACTAGCGTGAGATGGTATTTCATTGTAGTTTGCATTTCTCTAATGATCAATGATGTTGAGCTTTTTTTTTATAATCATTTGCTGCATGTATGTCTTCTTCTGAAAAGTGTATGTTCATGTCCTTTGTCCACTTTTTAAAAGGGTTAATTTTTTTTTTTTGGAAATGTGTTTGTTTCTTAAAGATGCTGATTATTAGACCTTTGTCAGACGCATAGTTTGCAAAAATTCTCTCCCATTCTCTAGGTTATCCATTCACTCTGTTGATAGTTTATTTTGCTGTGCGGAAGCTCTTTTGTTTAATTAGATCCCATTTGTCAATTTTTGTTTTGGTTGCAATCGCTTTTGGCATCTTCTTCATGAAGTATTTGCCCGTGCCTATGTCCTGAATGGTATTGCTAAGGTTGTCTTCCAGGGTTTTTATAAATTTTGGGTTTTACACTGAAGTATTTAATCTAACTTGAGTTAATTTTTGTATATGGTGTAATGAAGGGGTCCAGTTTCAATCTTCTGCACATGGCTAGCCAGTTATCCCAGCACCATTTAATGAATAGAGAATCTTTTCCCCGCTGCTTGTTTTTGCTAAGTTTGTCAAAGATAAAATAGTCGTAGGTGTGCATCCTTATTTCTGGGTTCTCTATTATCTTCCATTGGTCTGTTTGTCTGTTTTCCTACCAGTACCATGCTGTTTGTGTTACTATAGCCCTGAAGTGTAGTTTAAAGTTGGGTAGCATAATGCCTATAGCTTTGTTCATTTTGCTTAGGATTGTCTTGGCTATTCAAACTCTTGTTTGATTATATATGAATTTTAAAATAGTTTTTTTTTCTAGTTCTGTGAAGAATGTGAATGGCAGTTTAGTAGGAATAGCATTGAATCTATAAATTTCTCTCAGCAGTGTGGTCATTTTTAAGATGATGATTCTTCCTATCCATGAGCATGGAATGTTTTTCCATTTGTTTTTGTCATCTCTGATTTCTTTGAGCGGTGGTTTGTAGTAGTTCACCTTCCTGGTTAGCTGTAACCCTAGTTATTTTATTGCTTTTGTGGAATTATGAATGGGAGCTTGTTCCTGATTTGGCTTTAGGCTTGCCTGTTGTTGGTGTATAGGAATGCTAGTAATTTTTGTACATTGATTTTATACCTTGAGACTTTGCTAAAGTTGTTTATCAGGTAAAAAGCCTTGGGGCTGAAACTATGGGGTTTTCTAGATATAGGATCATGTCATCTGCAAACAGGGATAGTTTGACTTCCTCTCTTCCTATTTCTATGCTCTTTATTTCTTTCTCTTGCCTGATTATTCTGGCTAGGAATTTCAATACTATGTTGAATAAGAGTGGTGAGAGAGAGCATTTGTGTTTTGTGCCAGCTTTCAAGGGGAATGCTTCCAGCTTTTGCCCATTCAGTATGATGTTGGCTGTGGCTTCATCATAGATGGCTCTTATTATTTTAAGGTGTGTTCCTTCAGTACCTGGTTTATTGAGAGTTTTTAACATGAAGGGATGTTGAATTTTAGTGAAAGCCTTTTCTGCATCTATTGAGATAGTCATGTGATTTTTGTCTTTAGTTCTGTTTATGTGATGAATCACATTTATTGATTTGCATATGTTGACCTAACCTTGCATCTGAGGCATAAAGTGCACTTGATTGTGGTGGATAAACTTTTTGATGTGCTGCTGGATTCAGTTTGCCATTATTTTGTTAAGGATTTTTGCATCAGTGTTCATCAAGGTATTATTATACTTTAAGTTTTAGGGTACATGTGCACAATGTGCAGGTTAGTTACATATGTATACATGTGCCATGCTGGTGTGCTGCACCCATTAACTCGTCATTTAGCATTAGGTATATCTCCTAATGCTATCCCTCCCCACTCCCCCCACCCCACAACAGTCCCCAGAGTGTGATGTTCCCCTTCCTGTGTCCATGTGTTCTCATTGTTCAATTCCCACCTATGAGTGAGAACATGCGGTGTTTGGTTTTTTCTTCTTGCGATAGTTTACTGAGAATGATGATTTCCAATTTCATCCATGTCCCTACAAAGGACAGGAACTCATCATTTTTTATGGCTGCATAGTATTCCATGGTGTATATGTGCCACATTTTCTTAATCCAGTCTATCATTATTGGACATTTGGGTTGGTTCCAAGTCTTTGCTATTGTGAATAATGCTGCAATAAACATACGTGTGCATGTGTCTTTATAGCAGCATGATTTATAGTCCTTTGGGTATATACCCAGTAATGGGATGGCTGGGTCAAATGGAATTTCTAGTTCTAGATCCCTGAGGAATCGCCACACTGACTTCCACAAAGATTGAACTAGTTTACAGTCCCACCAACAGTGTCAAAGTGTTCCTATTTCTCCACATCCTCTCCAGCACCTGTTGTTTCCTGACTTTTGAATGATTGCCATTCTAACTGGTGTGAGATGGTATCTCATTGTGGTTTTGATTTGCATTTCTCTGATGGCCAGTGATGGTGAGCATTTTTTCATGTGTTTTTTGGCTGCATAAATGTCTTCTTTTGAGAAGTGTCTGTTCATGTCCTTCGCCCACTTTTTGATGGGGTTGTTTGTTTTTTTCTTGTAAATTTGTTTGAGCTCATTGTAGATTCTGGATATTAGCCCTTTGTCAGATGAGTAGGTTGCGAAAATTTTCTCCCATTTTGTAGGTTGCCTGTTCACTCTGATGGTAGTTTCTTTTGCTGTGCAGAAGCTCTTGAGTTTAATTAGATCCCATTTGTCAATTTTGGCTTTTGTTGCCATTGCTTTTGGTGTTTTAGACATGAAGTCCTTGCCCATGCCTATGTCCTGAATGGTAATGCCTAGGTTTTCTTCTAGGGGTTTTATGGTTTTAGGTCTAACATTTAAGTCTTTAATCCATCTTGAATTGATTTTTGTACAAGGTGTAAGGAAGGGATCCAGTTTCAGCTTTCTACATATGGCTAGCCAGTTTTCCCAGCACCATTTATTAAATAGGGAATCCTTTCCCCAAGTCTTGTTTTTCTCAGGTTTGTCAAAGATCAGATAGTTGTAGATATGCGGTGTTATTTCTGAGGGCTCTGTTCTGTTCCATTGAACTATATCTCTGTTTTGGTACCAGTACCATGCTGTTTTGGTTACTGTAGCCTTGTAGTATAGTTTGAAGTCAGGTAGTGTGATGCCTCCAGCTTTGTTCTTTTGGCTTAGGATTGACTTGGCGATGTGGGCTCTTTTTTTAGACTGCTAGCAAGACTAATAAAGAAGAAAAGAGAGAAGAATCAAATAGACGCAATAAAAAATGATAAAGGGGATATCACCACTGATCCCACAGAAATACAAACTACCATCAGAGATTACTACAAACACCTCTACGCAAATAAACTAGAAAATCTAGAAGAAATGGATAAATTCCTCGACACATACACCCTCCCAAGACTAAACCAGGAAGAAGTTGAATCTCTGAAGAGACCAATAACAGGCTCTGAAATTGTGGCAATAATCAATAGCTTACCAACCAAAAAGAGTCCAGGACCAGATTGATTCACAGCCGAATTCTACCAGAGGTACAAGGCGGAACTGGTACCATTCCTTCTGAAAGTATTCCAATCAATAGAAAAAGAAGGAATCCTCCTTAACTCATGTTATGAGGCCAGCATCATCCTGATACCAAAGCCGGGCAGAGACACAACCAAAAAAGAGAATTTTAGACCAATATCCTCGATGAACATTGACGCAAAAATCCTCAATAAAATACTGGCAAACCGAATCCAGCAGCACATCAAAAAGCTTATCCACCATGATCAAGTGGGCTTCATCCCTGGGATGCAAGGCTGGTTCAATATATGCAATCAATAAATGTAATCCAGCATATAAACAGAACCAAAGACAAAAACCACATGATTATCTCAATAGATGCAGAGAAGGCCTTTGACAAAATTCAACAACCTTCATGCTAAAAACTCTCAATAAATTAGGTATTGATGGGACGTGTCTCAAAATAATAAGAGCTATCTATGACAAACCCACAGCCAATATCATACTGAATGGGCAAAAACTGGAAGCATTCCCTTTGAAAACTGGCACAAGACAGGGATGCCCTCTCTCACCACTCCTATTCAACATAGTGTTGGAAGTTCTGGCCAGGGCAATTAGGCAGGAGAAGGAAATAAAAGGTATTCAATTAGGAAAAGAGGAAGTCAAATTGTCCCTGTTTGCAGATGACATGATTGTATATCTAGAAAACCCCATTGTCTCAGCCCAAAATCTCCTGAAGCTGATAAGCAACTTCAGCAAAGTCTCAGGATACAAAATCAATGTACAAAAATCACAGACATTCTTATACACCAATAACAGACAAACAGAGAGCCAAATCATGAGTGAACTCCCATTCACAATTGCTTCAAAGAGAATAAAATACCTAGGAATACAACTTACAAGGGATGTGAAGGACTTCTTCAAGGAGAACTACAAACCACTGCTCAAGGAAATAAAAGAGGATACAAACAAATGGAAGAATGTTCCATGCTCATGGGTAAGAAGAATCAATATCATGAAAATGGCCATACTGCCCAAGGTAATTTGTAGATTCAATGCCATTCCCATCAAGCTACCAATGACTTTCTGAACAGAATTGGAAAAAACTACTTTGAAGTTTTCTGTTTTTTATTGTGTGTTACTTCCAATTATGTGATCGATTTCAGAGTACCATGTGGCAATGAGAAGAATATATATGCTGCTGTTTTGGGGTGGAGAGTTCTGTAGATATCAGGTCAATTTGACCTAGTGCTGATTTCAGGTTCTGAATATTTGTGCTAATCCTCTGTCTTGATTATCTGTCTAATATTGTCAGTGGGGTGTTAAAGTCTCCCAGTATAATTGTGTGGGAGTCTAAGTCTCTCTGAAGGTCTCTAAGAACTTGCTTTATGAATCTGGGTGCTTCTGTGTTGGGTGCATATATATTTAGGACAATTAAATCTTCTCATTGAATTGAACCCTTTACATTATGTAATGCCCTTCCTTGTCTTTTTTTTTTAATCTTTGTTAATTTAAAGTCCGTTTTGTCAGAAATTAGGATTGCAACCACTACTTTTTTTTTTGTTTTCCATTTGCTTGGTAGATTTTTCTCCAACCCTTTATTCTGAGCCTATGTGTGTCATTACATGTGAGATGGGTCTTCTGAAGACAGCATAGTAATGGGTCTTGTTTCTTTATCCAGCTTGCCACTCTGTGTCTTTTAATTGGAACATTTAGCCCATTTACATTTAAAGTTAGTATTGATATGTTTGGATTTCATCCTGTCCTCATGATGTTAACTGGTTATTTTACTGAGTTGTTTATATTATTGCTTTATAGTGTCACTGGTCTGTGTATTTCAGTGTGTTTTTGTAGTGGCTGGTGATGATCTTTCCTTTCCATATTTACTCTTTCCTAATTAGGAGCTCTTGTAAGACAGGCCTGGTGATAACAAATTCCCTAAGCATTTTCTTGTGTGAAAAGAATCTTATTTCTCCTTCACTTATGAAGCTTAGTTTGACTGAAAAGAAATTCTGTGTTGAAATTGCTTTTCTTTAAGAATGTTGAATATTGGCTCCCTCTGGAGCTCTTGGGCCTATCGAAGGTTGGAGAATCAAATGGGGAAGCAGGAAAAATAACTAATGGGTATTGGCTTAATGCATGGGTGATAAAATAATCTGAACAACAAACCCCCATGACACAAGTTTACCTATGTAACAAACCTGCACATGTACCCCCAAACTTAAAATTAAAATGTAAAAAATTCACACACACACACACACACACACACACACACACACACACAGGAAAACCAAAAAGGGTCTCTATAGCTTCTATTATAAAATATTACATAAATAATGGATAACTCAGTTAAAAATCCAGGTACCAATCCAATGGTTCTCAAAGTGTTATCCAATGACCCATGGGGTCTCTAAAACCCTTTTAGTGGCAAAAAAAAAAAAAAAAAAAAAAAAAACTACTAAAAGTTTTATGTTTTTCACTGCCATGTATTTATGAGGGGGGAAAAAGCTATTTTCATTTAAAAAATGTCCTTACTGAGCAAAAAAATCCCATTAATTTCATTAAATCTTATCTGCTGAGTACACATTTTTTAATATTCTATTTTATAAAACATGAATTATGCATAAAAAATTTCTGCTCCAAACAAAATATGGTAATTTTCTAAGAATAAACACTTGTGCTATTCTTTGGATTGTGAGCTGAACAAAACATAAAGAACCATTTACTTGAAAAATTGACTGACAAAATATTGTTATTTAGACTTGAGTAGGTGATAGACATTGTTTATTTCAAAAACAAATTACGTGAGTCTATTATTTCAAGGAAAACAACTGCCAGTATTTTTTGTGAATAGAAAACTTGTATCTGCCACCATGATCTCGAACGCTTCTCAGTACTAAAAGGCTTTTATTATAAGTTTGGTGATGATATTAACAGATGTGATGGGGGATGCTGTATAATGAAATGTATCACTATTTAGAAGATCTGCATATCGCTATTATTATCATCAAATTACCAATGTATAGTATTATAAAATCATGCATGGGTAAAGATACATTTGAAGTGCAAAAGAGACCAATGAATTTTAACATAACTGAATAAAAGTTTTATGGATATGTTTTTAAATTCCACATTGTAACTAACTCTTATGGAACTACCACTTGTCAAGTTGTAGAATGCTTTAAAAAAAGATTTTCTACAGTTATCTGAAAATGCTATTAAAGTACCCTTTCCTTCTTACACTACACATTCATATAAATTTAGGTTTATTTTTCCCAACCTAATCTAAAACAGTAGAGCCCAAGTGGTTTAATTCAGAGGCAGATGCGAGACTACTTAATCATTAAACCACACACTAAAGAGATTTGCAAAATTGTAAAGCAATGCCACTCTTCTCTCTAAATTCTTTTATTTTGGAAGATAGGGGACACTTTTTTATTAAAATATGCCATTTGTTTTGATATGTAATCCTTTAATATTATTCTAAATAATTTAATACAGATTTTTATATTTTTGAGTTTTAATTTCTAAGGTAGGTATTGACAGACATAACTCATGTAAACAAAAGTTCTTTGTATTCTCAATAATTGTAAAGAGTTTAAAGAGGCCCCAAAAGTTCTCTGCTGTAGAACAACTTAACAAATAGTTAAAAAGTCTAGTCAAATTGACTTATTTAACTAAGTACCTAACCACGTAATACTACACATTCTTTAAAAGTATATACATTTAGAAAAATTAATGAAATGGTGGGTCATAAAGAAACTCTCAACAAATCTCAAGGTACAGAGTACCTTGAACTACAGAGTATGTTCTTTGATCACGGGAGATTTAAACTAAAAATTCATTAGACAATAACCATCACATGTTTAGAAACTAGGAAATACACTTTTCAATAATCTGTGAGTTAGAGGAGAAATCAAATGTTGCTTACAAATTATTTAGAACTAAATGGCAATGAAAACAGGGTATATCAAATCTTAGGAGATGCAGCTAAAGCCATAGTGATAGAGGAAATTATAGCCTTAATGCACATACTAGAAAAGAAGAAAGGCTAAAAATTGATGTTAAGCATTAATCTCCAAGTACGATTAAAAAATAAGGGCAAATCAAACCCCTAACATTTTAGAATGGGAAAATTAATAGTTTTTTAAAAATTAAAAACAAAATATACAAAGAACCACCTTTGCTCACAAAGCCAAAGGTAGTTTTTTAAGTATAAAGTCTGTTGGGGCATAATTTGCATACAGTAAAAGCCAACCTTTTCGAGAAGCAAATTCCATAAATTCTGACAAATACATAGTTATGTAGCTAAACACCTTATTCCCTTACCTCCCCACCCCGCCCCCACCAAATTCCCTTATACGCCTTTATGGTCAGTTTCTTCCCCTTACCAGAGTCCATGACAATCACTCATTTGTTTCCTGTATCTACAACTATAAATGGAATCATACAATATGCAGACATTCATGTTTAGCTTCTCAGCACAATGAATTTTAGATCCTTCCATGCTGCTGAATTTATCAATAATTTATTTTTATTACTGAGTTGTATTCCACACTACAGGATGCACCATAGGTTGTTCATCTATTCAGTAGTAGTTAGATATATAAGCAGTTTCCGTATTTTGTTGGTTATGAATATAGCCAGGACTGACCTCACGGGCATCTGACCTGTGCAGTTACAGGATGCCTGCAATCTGAAGAGCCTGATGCCTGGTTTAGTGCTCTGTTGTTGCCATCTTGAAATTCTTAATAATTTTATGATTAAACTTGTGTTTTGTAAATGAAGTCTGATGAGACAACAGAGCATGGGGTAGAGCAGAAGAGGTATGTGCAATGTGTGTATCCACTGTCCTTGCTACCTGACTCATGTCCACAATGCCCCATAAGCACAGAATTCTGGTGGGCCTTGATGCTTTGGCATTCGGTGAAACTCAAAGCAAGTACAACTGTATGTCTACCACTGAATAAGCAGTGGTGCTGACTGTCCTGCCAAAACTGACATAAGAAATAGAAAACCTGAAAAATTTATTCTTAAAGAAATGTATAACAAAAATACTTTTCAGTGAAAATGTCAAATGGCTGTATTGCTGAATTACTCTAAATAGTTAAACAGACATTAATTCCAATCTTGCACATACTCTTTCAGGAAAAAAAAGTGGAAATACTGTCAAATTCCTTGTATTAGACCAGAATAACATTGACATCCAAACTTAACTATGATTTTTCAAGAAGGGAAAAACTGCATGCCAGTCTTACTCACGAACATAAATTTAGAGATCCTAAATAGCATTTAAAAACTGAATCCAGCAATATACAAAAGGAACCTTATGACCCGGTTAGCTTTATTTCAGTAATGTAAAGCTGGTACATCAATTCAATAATTAATGAATCTAATTCACTATATAAGAAAATTATATAATCATTCCAGTGATGCAAATAAAGCATTAATAAAATTTAAAATTAATGGAATAAAAATTCAGCAAATTAGGAATTGAAGAAAAGTTTCTTAACCTAAAAACACTATCTACAAAAAAAAAAAGAAAAACACACATATTATACCTAATTGTGAAATGTTGACAGAATTTCTTCTGAGATTAAAAATTAGAAATGGATTACCATAATTACCCTTTATGGTCAACATTGTATGGAGGTAAGAATATTGAATTAAAATAAAATTGTGAGGATTATAATCTATGAAGCAATCTGTCATTATTTGTAAGCTATGTAATTGTTCATGTAAAAAAATCCAGAAGAATACACATTATTAGAATAATTGAGTACAACATAGCTGCTGGATATTAAGTCAATATGGAAACACACTAAAAGTATAAAATTTAAACAATAGTATTTATGAGAACTTCAAAACCTATTTAATGCTAAATCTGTCAATGACATTAGCAAGAGGGCAGAATATAAATTCTCCAGATTCACTTGCTCACCACAGGAGGGCATGGGAAGCTGTTGATCAAAGAGTACAAAATTTTGGACAGACAAGGGAAACAGGTTTTGAGATGTATTGCACAGGAAGGTGACTGTAGTCAATAATAATGTATTGTACATTTCAAAATAACTAATGGAATAAATTTCAAATATCTCACCATAAAAGATGATAGGTAAGAGGGCTGATAAATATGTCAGTTAGCTTGATTTAATCATCCCACATTGTATACATACATGAAAACATTACAGTGTCCCCCATAAATGTATATTATCATGATTTTTAATAAAAATATTAATAAAAATAAAATAGAAAAATAGCTATTATTTCTTGACAAAAAATGCTAAACCTATGAAAATATTTTCAACAGGTTTGCTCAGGATACTGTAAGTCCATTTTGAGATAACTAAAAGAAGACCTTAATAGAGTAATAAACTAAGTTCAAGGATCAGCAGGCTCAATATTATACTGACATTAATTCTCTATGGTATGTTTACTAGTTTTCTATTGCTAAGTAACACATTATGACAAACAACAGATTAAGACAATACCCATTTATTATCTCACAATCCTATAGGTTAGAAGTTTGGGCTGGGCTCAACTATGTTCTCTGTTCAGGATCTTCTGAGACCAAAATTAAATTGTCAGCTACATTCTGAGCTAAAACTCACATGGTTGTTGATATATTTTAGTTTCTTGATGTTATAAGGACCAAGATCCCTGCTGGCTGCTGGCCATAGTTGCTCTCAGCTCCTACAAGATGATTCTTAGGTCCTAATAGTATGCTATTCTCACAGCACAGCAACTTGCTTCTTTAAATCCAGCATGTAATTTGCACTATGCTACAATGAAGTCTTACTTAATGTCATGTAAACACACGTGTGACTATCCTACCGCATTGATCATAGAACATAACTGAATCAAGGGAGAAACTGTAACATAATATTCACAAGTCCTGCACAAATTCAAGGGGAGAAAATTATACAAGGCATGTATATTAGGAGGTGGTAATCTTGGGAGCCATAACGGAGTCCAGGAGCAAAGACATCTGCTTACCAAAGCATACAACCCCAATATAAATCCTAAACGTTTCTGAATAAAACACAGGGCCAGGCACGGCGGCTTACGCCTGTAATCCCAGCACTTTGGGAGGCTGAGGGGGGCGTATCACTTGAAGCCAGGAGATTGAGACCAGCCTGGCTAACATGGCGAAACCCTGTCTCTACTAAAAAAAAAAAAAAAAAAATTAGCCGGGCATGGTGGCACATGTCTGTAATCCCAGCTACTCAGGAGGCTGAGGTGAAAGAATTGCTTGAACCCAGGACGTGGAGGTTGCAGTGCGCTTAGATCGCACCGCTGCACTCCAGCCTGGGTGACAGAGCGAGACTCCATCTCAAAAAAGAAAGAAAGAAAAACAGAATCTAAAGTTAAAATGGAAACATAAAAATTGTGAAAAAAGAGACAAAAATGGTAGGATTAATTTTACTAAACATCAAAACATACTATAAAGCAGAAATTTTTCCATAAAAGGGCACTCATTTACTGAAACAATAAGAAATTCACTAATGAAAGGGACATGAGCATCATCAAGACTCTCAGTGGCAGCTGCCGTCTACTGGCCAGGACTCTGATAGGAGACAATATTACCGAACTAGGTTCCTAGATATCAAGGGTGAGGATGGAATCATAAAACAAAAAAAAAAGCATGGTGCAAAAAAAAAAAGGTGCAATTATTCTAATGACTGTTAAGAATGGAGTAAAATTCAAGAATACAGATGCGACTTAAAAATGGAGTTGTTTAGCAAAAATAAATCAGAACGAAAAGATGCGGGAAATTCTCAGCCTATGCATATTGAAAAGAATGAGAAAGCCTGTTTGGGAGAGAATACTAGGGTTCTGGCTAAATGCCACTTGATAAGGTAAGCCAGCCGTGTCAGCAAAAGCCAGGGGTCAGAGATTATCAGGGCTGTCTTTCCCAACACAGGCCCAAACTGCAACGGCATGGAGGACAGAGAGGTCTCAAAGTATGGGGTCATGTCTTCAGTTCAAGCAGACCAGGATGCCACTGCCCAGTGCCACAGGGGTAAACACATTCTTATCTGTCACTCTAAAGAACTTGGATCAGAAGTGGTTCACATTCACAAGGTATAGGCAACTGTATGCAATTATGGTTTTATCCCAGGTATATTAACTCTTTCGCTCTATGTTTAATATACTTTTAAAAGGCTTAAACCATTGATTATTCCACATAATATCACATTGGTTCAATACGTTGATCCTGTATGATGATCAGGCTGGATAAACAAAAACTGGAAAGCATGTGGTGGGTCATTATAAGACATATGTTCTCCAGGCCGGGCACGGTGGTTCGTGCCTGTAATCCCAGCACTTTGGGAGGCCCAGGCGGGCGGATCACGAGGTCAGGAGATCAAGACCTTCCTGGCTAACACCGTGAAACCCCATCTCTACTAAAAATACAAAAAGAAATTAGCAGGGCGTGGTGGCGGGCACCTGCAGTCCCAGCTACTCGGGAGGCTGAGGCAGGAAAATGGCGTGAACCTGGGAGGAGGAGCTTGCAGTGAGCCAAGATCGCACCACTGCACTCCAGCCTGGGCGATAGAGCAAGACTCTCTCAAAAAACAAAACAAAACAAAAAAACAAAAAACAAACAAGACATATGTTCTCCAGAGAATAAGAGAGAAACCCAAAGAAGATTCAGGGTCCTACCATATCAGTGAAGGTTTGTAATAGTCCAGAAGTAACAGAATGCAGAGACATGCTTGAAAAAGTCAAAGAAAAGTCATCGTGTCATTTACCTTCCACTAATAAGAAGGAAGCACAACCCGTGGTTAGATTCTTTGGATTACAGAGTCAAATACCATTTCGACCCATTTACCTACTGATGTGGAAGGCAGCAGGTTTGAGTGGGACCTGAGTAGGAAATGACTATTCAGCAAGTCAAGATTATGACAAATGCCCCTCTTCTACTTGGGCCAAATAACACAATAGGTCCTGTGATATTAAAGGTGTCTGTGATTGGCCGGGCACGGTGGCTCACACCTGTAATCCCAGCACTTTGGGAGGAGGAGGCGGGCAGATCACTGGAGGTCAGGAGTTTGAGACCAGCCTGGCCAATGTGGTGAAAGCCCTTCTGTACTAAAATATACAAAAATTAGCCAGGCATGGTGGCGTGCACCTGTAGTCCCAGCTACTCGGGAGGCTGAGGCAGGAGAATTGCTTGAACCAGGGACATGGAGGTTGCAGTGATCCAAGACTGTGCCACACACTCCAGCCTGGGCAATAGAGTGAGACTTCATCTCAAAAAAAAAAAAAAGTACTGTGGTTGCAAATGACACCTTTTGGACTTTATGACAAGCCCTAATAAGAGAATCTTAATGTCAGCCCTAGGTTTCTGCAGGAAAGTCATGCTTTTGGTAGTGGGGAATACACCATTCAAGTAACTGCTGGCATGCTACTAACCCTGGTAGAGATTAAATATCTGGTCATGGGATATCAATTGACTGTGAGTCCAGAGGGGTCCACCATGTGGTGAGTTCTATTAGATCTACCATCAAATCATAAATTTGGGTAAGCTTGGCCACAACCCACTGTAAAATGGAAAAAGATATATTCAGGATCAAGAAGGCACAGAGAACACAAGTAAGCTACATCATGAAATGGCCCATTCACCTTCAACTCACTCACCTTTGAGCCACCCATGCCTCTCTCTCAACTCAAAATACAGCCACATGTGGGGTGCCTAAAGAGTTTCTGTTTTTACTTAGATTTGGCTTCTAAGTAGCCTTTACTTCCTGTAAACTCATCAACGTAGTTTAAAGTATGTATTTCATATTTTATCTATTATTTTAGTCATATTTATTGAGACAGTCAGTAAGGGAATGTTCTCTGACACACTGCTAAAAGTGGAATACTGTTATCTCTCTATAATGCTAAATATAAACAATTAGATTATTAGATTACTATATCATGATAATCTAACATGACTGACAAACCAACATTTTATGTACTGCTTAGTTTATTTTCTTTTCAGTTATGCCTTTTGGCCTGCCACACTGACAATCTTGAAAGCTGAATTAAAAGATCTGGGAAGAGAATAATGATATATATGACAAAAGAGAGGGAGAACACTTAAAACAGATTAGTTGGTTCTCATTTCAGAGCTCCATAATTCAACAAAACAATCCATCAGTATTTGGATAATTAAATCTTTCAAATTAATTTTTGCAAACATAGTTGAAGTGTGCTATTAAACATATTCATCTTTTGCTTTTATTTCTACCTGAAATATGGAAAAGCCATGGCACAATTTTTGTTTGTTTGTTTATTTTTGAGACAGAATCTCACTCTGTCGCCCAGGTTCTAGTGCAATGGCTCTATCTCAGCTCACTGCAACCTCCTCATCCCTGGTTCAAGCGATTCTCCTGCCTCAGCCTCCCAAGTAGCTGGGACTACAGGTGTGCGCACCACGCCCAGCTAATTTTTGTATTTTTAGTAGAGACGGGATTTCACCATGTTGGCCAGGATGGTCTCCATCTCTTGACCTTGTTATCCACCTGCCTCGGCCTCCCAAAGTGCTGGGATTAGAGGCGTGAGCCACTGCTCCCGACCAGCACAATTTTAAAACATGGAATAGGCATTTACATTTTAAAATTCTATCTGGAAAAATAATGCATTATTGGATATATTAAAATACGTGTGTATATATGTACATATTTTTCCATATTTCTATATATTTTATAAGCAAAATGTGAGAATTCACCTACTTATTTTGAAGTTTCTGAGAAAAGGTAGGAGGCAGGAAATCCAAAGCAAAGCTTAAAACATCCTTTTCCTGGTTTTAATAACATTTACAACAGATCCACATTTTAGGCTATGAAATAAAATTATCATCATATGAAGCAAGTACTTAAAGTTAATATGTTTCTAAGTGTTTTGCAATTATTTTTATTCTAGTAATTTACATAAATAATGGGATAACTTAATAAGGATTATCAAATACTTTATTGCAAATTGATGAGAGGGCAAAGAAATAACTAAAATTCTGACTTACTAAATGTGCTTTGTATATTACCCTGGATGCTAGATTTAACAAATGAATGTCTTTTTAAAAGCGTAATTAAGGGCCAGGCGGGGTGGCTCACGCCTATAATTTCAGCATTTTGGGAGGACGAGGCGGGCGGATCACGAGATCAGGAGTTCGAGACCAGCCTGGCCAACATGGCGAAACCCCGTCTCTATCAAAAATAGAAATATTAGCCAGGCATGGTGGCGGGCGCCTGTGATCCCAGGTACTCGGGAGCCTGAGGCAGGAGAATCGCTTGAAACCGGAAGGCGGAGGTTGCAGTGAGCCGAGATCGCGCCACTGCACTCCAGCCTAGGCGAAAGAGTGAAACTCCCTCTAAAACAAAAAAAAAGTGTAATTAAGAGCTGAAATAATGTCTATGGGAAGCAAGAGTGATGCAATCAGATAGATTCTTCATGCTTCATAAAACAATTGTGAATCTTTATTATTTAATGGCCACATAGTACTAGACCAACTGAGGTTCCGTCTGCATAAAAGTGTTTAATTTCAGTGCTGATAATTGAAATAAATCAAATTTACATGTATACTTTCTGTCCTCATTTTTTGTGGATTCTGTTTTTGTGAATTTGCTGACACACTAAAATGTACTTATAAACCCAAAATCAATATGCACTTTGTTTACAGATTATTCCCTAATATGCTCAGTGCTAGAAAAATTTGAGTTGTCTAATGCACATATTCCCCGCTGAAGTCCCACAAGTCCATTCTCTGCCTTGTTTCAGCTTTCATACAGAGATGACCGGAGAGTGGAGACGGCAGGGGGCAGTGCAAAGCAGTGCAAGAAGACCAGGCTCTAGGGGCCGATTGGAGAGTCTGAATCTTAACTCTGGCACCTATCTGTCAGTTGAGCAGCCTGAGGTAAGTCACACAACATCTCTGAACCTCATTTCCTTTTTGTAAAATAAATAAAACAGAAACTACCAGAAAGAGTTAGTTTTAGGTTTTTAAGATTTAAATCATAATCTATGTCAGTCATGTTAATATACCACACACACACACATTTATTTCCCCTAGGAGCAATGACTTAATATTTACTAATTTAGTATTCACAGAAACTTTATAGAATATAACTACCATGTGCAACTAGGTTTGACTGATTTTACATATATATGTATATATATGCATATATATATACACAAACATGCACATATATGTATATATAAACTTCTAGAATTTAACTCTGACTTATACATAAAGATATAGCCTGAAATAGTCTTAAATCGCATTTTCTTCTACAAGTAATAATGACACGCCCTTGTATGAGCAGAGCCACAAATGCTCATATTATTTAGTATTTAAAGTGAATAAAAATAATGTACCAATGATAAAATAAATCATAGATTCATGGTTAATATTTTGCTGAATTAAAAATGTAAAAGCAAACAACAAATTAAAAATGTAAAAGCAAATAACAAATTTAAGTTCCTTTTAAAATATGAAAAGAATACCACAAAAAATATATTGCCTATCACAACAATTTACTAATGATGGCTTTAAACAGCAAATTTAAATTTGCTCTTCAAAAGCAAATTTTATGAGGCCAAAAAGAGATTAATCTCTAATTAATTTAGTTTCTAATGTAATGAAATTACAGTTTTCAATTTTATTTTCACATAATCAGAGGGGTGATGTCTTTTATCCTATATTTATATTTTCAGTTACTTTTATTCCACTGTTTATAATAGATATTATTGATAATAGATATGATGAATGATGGAACTACATTACAAAGACATGACATAAATCAATCTCTGTTTTATGCACTATCTCCACTGGCAGCAAACATCACCTATGGCCTATTGCCACTTTAGAAAAAGAAAAGAAAAGAAAGTATTCTCAGTTTCTTTTATAGTATAATGATGTAAAATCCATATTTTTGACTAATAATGGAACTAAAATTTCTTAAACTGGTAAAAACAAAACACAATTTTAAAAACTATTATTTAAAATTGTGACCAATATCTGCTTCCTAAGATGCATCAGTCTTGAAATTGCCTTTGCAATAGACTCCCTTCTGTTCTGGAAAAACACTACAACATGTCTTACAATTATACTAATACAGACAGAAAACTATCTATTTTTCTTGGGGAACATCTGAATGCAGTGACTTGAACATAAAAACTTGAGTCATGGTTTTTATACTATTGTTTGAGATTTGGAAATGGTTAAGAGTGTACTGGGTATTCTTTCATTGGAATGCTTGGTGTTTTCTAGTAGATCTTCTGGATATTACCTCATTCTTAAATGATATGCATCTCTGATTAAATTTCTATTATATTATTTTGTTTACTGCAATGAAAATTATAATATCAAAATTATAATTTCAACTAGTTTTAACAACTTACTGTTTTCCATATCAATTAATAAGTTGAATAAAGTCTTTAGTATACGTTAATTTTATATTTGCATGAATCATAATTTTATATTGAATAATTATACCTTAAAACTATGAAGAGGATTTTTTATGTAGACATATGCAGCAAGTTTTACTGTTTTTTTTTTTTTCCTAAATAGAATTAGACTATCTCACCATATACCCCATGAATATCTCTGGTTCTCATAGAAGTTTGTGTGCAGGGTATCTGGAAATGCAATATGGAGATCAATAGAAAAATACAGATAGGCTGTGGCCCTTCAAGTAATAATGAGAAAAGTCTGAAAAAACTGAACTAAACTATCTCATTAACCTATTAATTGCAACTTTTAATTTGGAATGAATTAATTAATTTTAAAAGTGGAAACGGTATGATCATAAGATAGGAAGAAACAAAACAAAGTGACTGGTGCAGAGTACATACACAAACAAAAAAATATGGGAGATTTGGTTGAAACATATAAGGGAGCAGTCTGACAACGGCTGAATATCACAGGCTGAGTAAATTTCACTAATCTGTAAAAAATACAAAGCCACTGGGCATAAGGCCTATTGGAGTGAAAGAATCAGAGTTAGAAACAAACAAAAAATCAAATTCAAATCTAAGTTCCATGCTTTTTCTGCTGTGTTACATTGAGGAAGTTGTCTAAAATCTCATATCCTTGAAGGACCTTCGAATGTGCCTCTCAGGATTATTATGAGAATGAAGTGAGATAGAGTATAGAAAAGCACTTTGTGAACTACTCAATGCCATACAAATGTCAGTTTTTGTGTTCATAAAAGCCACAAGAATAACTTTTTGAACTAAAATAGCTGTTCGTTCTAATGGAGGATTTTTGAGATGTTCTCATTTTCCCTTTAGTTATATGTATGCTAAAATTAAATAATGCATCTGTGTATTTCTGCTCTTTCCATAAATTAGGTTGACCTTTTCCCCATATTATTGTATTTTTTTCTGTTACATTAAAGAACCGCATATTCTGAAAGTACTTTATTCTCTACCACATAAATCTAGCTAATAATTTCAGCTCCATATTAACTAACTAGCTATGGCTACACTATACCTTTTAACTTCACTGATATTTTTTCCCAGTTAATTAAATCACTCTCATTTAAAAGTAAAAGCAGTCTTTTATATTTCCACCTATTGATTTTCATACGCAGAAGAAAAACATTTGAACATGAAAGGTGTTGATGTATATATATGGCCAACTCATTTTTTTTTAGTGGGTCGTGTTAATACCTAATGCCTACTTTGAAAATATTAGGTCTACATGCAAAATCTTGTTAGAGAATTTGACAGATGAATGTTTCTTGGACAATACTGCCGTTCTCCTCATAAGCAGGCTTTTTCTGTGGCTCAACCATCCAGAAATGTTGGTGTTATGGTTCTTTGAAGGGCCACAAGTTTTTGGATGTGACTTTCTGACATTTCTTTAACAAATTTCATTTCTTAGATATTTTCAAAGAAGTAATTTTCTCTGAATATCCAGCGTATTGTTATACTTTTTTTTTCAGACTAGTGTTAACTTGAATATATTGTTTCCTCCAGAATAGTATTGCAATTGCACGACTTGTTATTTCTGTATCCAGTTAGGCTGTGGTTTTCATCACATAGTACTTGTCTAGTCTACTTTCATTTATATTCTCTTTCTTTAAAATATATTTTCTAGGAATAGTGCAAAAAACACTTTTAGCAACAATTTAATCTCTCTTGATTTTTTGGGGTATTTTATTGTTACTTCTTAATATATTTACTATTCATTTAAACAGAAAAAATATGTCTTTGAAAACTTTTCAGACCTAAACATCTCTATCTGGTTTTCTCCTGAATTTTCAATATCTTTTTAACTAATTATAGTTCATTGATGTTTACAGTGTTATTATACTGTTTGAAAGTTCTACTCGGACAGTAAACTGAATTCATATACTTCAAAGTAGCATTTCTCAGGGGGTGTCTCATTTCTACCTCCTGAGAGGTGGCCATGGAGAGCTAGCCACTATGTATACACAAAGACTCACACACTAAGCAAGCCATTTTCATGCTGTAAAGACTCTTACCCATTGACACTGGTTCTCAGAATGCATAGTTTTTATCTTAGTATATGTGAAAAGCCTGATAAAAATTGTGCCAATTAGTATTTAGTTCACATAATTATTTCTTATAGAGATTTGAGCTTTGTGAAACAAACCTTTAGGCTTGAAAATTCTGAATCTGCCATTATAACTCCAATATGTGTATGATCTTGAGTTAAGTTACATAAATTCTCTGTTTCTTCATTTAGAAAATAGGAATAATAATAGTGGCTGTTTCACAGAGTTGTGAGGCATCAATGAGATGATGTACTTGAGAGCATTATAAACAGTGTGGTATTGCATGAAAATGTGCTCATTCCTTTATGTTATTTCTAGTCATAACACCCTCACTTGCAGGTTTAGGTAGTATGGCATTAAACAAAAGGGTGCATACCTAAAAAGATGATTATTCCTATATTTCCCAATATATGATCATCAGATAAATAAAATAATTTAAAACATAAAAAAATTTGGCTGGGCACAGTGGCTCACACCTATAATCCCAGCACTTTGGGAGGCTGAGGCGGGTGGATCATGAGGTCAGGAGTCTGAGACCAGCCTAGCCAGCATGGTGAAACCCTGTCTCTACTAAAAATACACACAAAAAAAATTAGCCAGGCATGGTGGCACGCATCTGTAATCCTAGCTTACTTAGGAGGCTGAGGCAGGAGAATTGCTTGAACCCAGGAGGCGGAGGTTGCAGCGAGCCGAGATTGCACCACTGCCCTTCAGCCTAGGTGACAGAGCGATACTCCGTCTCAAGAAAAAATAAATAAATAAATAAAATTGTAAATATAATAGGCAAATATATTTTATTTGATGTCACAACAATGTGAATGAATATTTTCTTGTCATTTTTAGTTGATAAACAACTAAATTAGTTTTATATGGGTATTGTCTTAAAATATTATATCAATATTATAGAAGTTAAAAGAACATATTAAATGTGTAAAGGTTTTAGCAAATAAGGATACATTTTATTGGCTTTGGCTACACTCCTATCCCATTCACTCCTTTCTTTCTGCTTGCAAGTTTTCTGATCAAAGTCAGAATTCTTAACCTTGTTCATCATTAGTAAGATGCCTTTTTCCTCTGTTTTCCCTCCAGATGTTCTCTTTGTCTTTGGTTTTATGTGGTTTACATATAGTCTAGGTATTCTTTTTCTCTATTTATTTTATTTTACGTTATTGGTATTTTATCTCTCCATTCTTATTCCTTCTTTGTATTCTTTCTTAGTATTCTTTGTATTTGTATTCATATTTTATCTTTCTTCATATGTGATGAAGACTGTGGATTAGTGTCTTTAATTTTGGAAAGTACTCAGCTATTATTTCTTCAAATATTTCTTCTGCCTCATTCTTTCTCTCTTTTTTCTCTTCTGGTATTCCAATTACAAGTATACTATACATTTTCATATTTCTCCACAGTTCTTGGATGCACTATTTGTTTTTTAAATTCCTTTCACATTTCTATTTGAAAAGTTTCTATTGCGCTATCTTTAAGCTCACTGAGGTTTTTCTTTGTCTCTTCAGACTGTATTCTTTCTTGCCTTTGGTATTTGTTTTATCGTTTTGTTGAAAGTAGCACATGTTGTATAGGATAAAATATACTGAAATAAATAAGCTTTTAGTGAGAAGATTTGCATGAATCTGACTGGCATTTGGGCTGTGTTTAATGTTTGCTGTGGTTATAAGTACCAGAAACTACAAATTTCTCTAGTTTCTTTGTTTTTGTATTTCCTCTTGGCTTTGTGGCTTCTTGTTATACTTCTCAGAGAGCATTCACATTTTGTAGCTCTTCTAGTTGTAATCCACTAAAAAACACTACAGGCTCACTGGTGTAGTGGTAGGCTGTGGTAGAGGAAAGTCATCTATAGTCTCCCAATTAAGTCTCCTCTTTTAGTAGAACCGTGTCTGGGAGGTGTTTCACACTTCACAAGTGTTTCTGTCCCTCCTACACAAATATAGAGTTGTTGTTTTTTTTTTTTTTCCTTTCTCATCTTTTACTCTTTTCCCTGGATAATGTTCCAGATTTACTTTCTTGCATCCTGGTGACTACATTTCAATGTTTCCCCTCCACCTCTTAGGTATGACAGAAAGGCTAGAAGAACACAGGTAGAAAAATATTTCAGCATTGCCCTATGAGAGGCCTTTCTCTCAGAGTTGCCCTTTGTTATAGAGAAGAATCTGGGAGGATTATATCAACACTTTGGCTACTCTCCCAATCCCCCTGCCAAAGGCTTGAGGGCATTTTTATCAGATCTTCACTGTAAAAGTCTGATGAGGTTCATGGAGAAAAACTCCATGATAGTGTGGAAACTCCCGTGATTGAAGCCCCCAGGAATTTCTTACTCTTAGCTTATAGATGCTCCACCTCCGGCAATTCACTCAAATTATTAATGAAGTTGTCCTACTGCTATGGCTTCCAGTGGCTTCCACTCCATCTAAGCAGATTTCAAGTACTGTATCTCTCTCAATGTGCCTGTCTCTTCAGATTTTGTTGTGGCCGTTTTCTAGGATCTCAGTCCTTTGTGAGTTCATGAAAAGTTGAATGATTTCAATTTGTCTAGCCTTTATTGGTTGACATTCTATTCTATTCACACTACCTGGTTCACCACGTTATATGATTTCAGATATGCCAATATTTTAAAACAAATTGCCTTTAATTGACAGAATTATTACTTGCAATTTCATTCTTTGCATAACTATAAAGCTTTACTTTTGCAGCATACAAACCACTAACAGGTCACTGAACTAACAGAACTCTTGATTTGTTTTCTTTTTCTATTTTAACTTTCTTTCCTCATATCATTCAACATTTAAAAAAGAAAAAAAAAAGCATGCCAGTCAATTCCTGTTACTCTTGAATCTTTTACTTACTAAAATTGAAGTGATGTCTTCTATTATTTCCTATCAAAATGAATGATGAATACAAAATTGGCTTTGAAACTGATGTCTGGCCAACACAATCATTGGTAATACAAAGGCATTAATATGATACATGCCTAGGGCTGCAAGTTCATCTAAAATAGCATGTTCCAGAAGACGGATTAGAGAAGGAGAAGAACCATTCCATGTGGGCTCTGTCATCATAATTCATCATGTTGTCCTGGACAATTAGAGGACATTTCTGTTATTTCTTGCTACTTGCATTTAAATCCAAGTCAACAAGTCTGTTTCTCTGGAGCGCATTCTGATAAATCTTCCCCAATAATTCCAACTTACTTATTTCCACTAAACCAGGAAAATGTGTACAACCCAGAAAACGAGGGGTTAAAAAGATGGTGAGCACAATGGTCTCTGGGGTGACACTTCAGAGTGCAGGATTAATAGAAATTAATTCTAATTTCTATTGTTTAGTAATGATTGGAGTTAACGGATGGGGTGGGTTGGAAATAATTAAGTTTAACTGGGAAGTGATTTGCATCACCTCCACCTCAGCAAAAGATTTAAATTAACTTTAAAAATCACTGAACTATTCCAAAATGCCTTTTAGGAATGGTCTCACTATGACTTTAACCAATTTTCAGAACGTCTACAGCTCTCTAGTTTTGTAGTTGACAGTTATATCTTCTTTTTGTTCCTTGTTGGATAATTGGAGCATATTCATTATATTTTTATTGCTCTCTGGCTTTTAGTGGTCTTCTCACTTGAGTCACTGTTCTTTCCTTTTAGAAAGCCAAAAGATAGCAAACATACTATTTCAGACCCACATAACAACAGTAAAGTAATTGTATATGTGAGAAAAATGTTCTGGATTTGTGACTCACCCAGTTTACACATAGGTATTCTCAGTAAGCCCCTACTTGACAAGCACATCGTGGTTAAATGATACATGGTATCTTATTAAGGAAAGTCTAGGAATTATCTAGTGAAATTAAGTTAGAGAAACAATACCTTTAGGCAGATCTGATGTTAAATCTAGCCATTTTCTAGACTATCAAATTAAGATACACATTTACACATTAAGGTAAGACTCATCCAACAATAAGATTCATCCCTTATATAAAATAAATCTGTAGATCAAATTCTACTTTAGAGAATTATAGCCTTCGTTTCTATTAACCCCTTCTAATATCCTCTTCTGAGACAATTACCTTCTCTCTCTGACACCCAAAATCACTCTAAACTTCCTGAATAGTCACATCCACAGGCTAAGTCTGTGAAAATACATTTTTTTTAGTTTAACTGAACACTCACGAAGTGCTAGATGCTTTACATGCTTTAGTTCATTTAAGCTTTACTACCTAGTAGCTTACTGATGAAGAAAATGAGAAACAGAAATTTGGGGTAACCTGAAACAGGCACACATCTAATGAACAGTTTATCTACAATTAAAATGGAGGTATTCTGCCATATCCTGATGCCCTCTTCAACCTTCCTCGGCTATCCTGTTTCACGTATGTATATTCAGGATATGAAAAGTCATGAACCAAGAAAGAAATAGGTAGGTTTTGAATACAAAGTAACTATATTTCTGTGCAATTTCTTACTGTTCATAGTAAGAGAGTTATAAGACATTCAGTTTGGAAGAAGTATACCACTGGATTTCTTTGCATGGTGAAAGTAGAAAGTTTTGTTTTGCGTTAGTAGAAAATTGCATTAAAAATATACAAACAAATAAAAAGTGTCTTAAGTGTTAATTGAGTGATGCTGCCATGACAACTTTATAATCTTTGCAAAGCTTTTTTATTAGAAGCCTCTCTAAATTGCATATCATGGTAGAAATAAACTAAGAAAATAAATTATTTCTCTTATTACAGGAATGTATGATATCAAGAACTCATTTTCACTTTGAGATTTTTAAAGTAAGCATATAGATAGCATTAAGATATGAATAAACATGAGTGATAGATTGAGTTGTCTAACAGCCAGCCTCAAGCAGAAAAACCAACTGACTTGAACAAAGGATCTCAGCAGAGGGAGATTTATGTTATTCAGCTGAATTACATTCCTTTATAGACTGTTGCAGATGGGCTGCAGGAAAAGCAGCCATCTATCCGATTTAAATAGACTGTGTGCTAGTACTATAGATATACCATTAATTCATTGCTGGGTTGCTGTAGGCATGGAACTGGCTTTGTTCTTTGACAGTCTCCCTCAGATTAAATAGAAATGCTATTTACCAGAGTGTCAAATAAATAGGGTCCATATAACACTCTAATCAAGTTGCAATGACATTACATATTTAAGCCTCAATATTGAAAATGGTCAAGTCAGCAGATACTTACACTCTGCAGAACTCTGTCGACCACTGAGAGCTACTTGTCATTTTCCACATAGCTATTATCTTCTATATGTAAATAATAATATTGATATCTTTAATCTGTGCTGCATATTGTAGTTATGATGCTGATTCTCTTTTGTATAGACTCTCTTCTTTTATTTTTTACAAGTTTCTGAAGTATTATTATCTTACATTTAGGGATAATAAAATTGCACAGGAGAAATTAAGCAAGTTGTCCAAGGTTATAAAACTAAGAAGTGAAAATCTAGAATTCAAACACAAATATATTGTCTCTAATGCCAATATTCTTTCCATGGCATGTTGTTATGTGTTCTGGAATGGGGTTACTATAAATGAAGTATATTATGTTCTAAGTTGTGAGTAAAGCATACATAAAAGTAACTATAATGGGAAATTTGTAAGTTGTGAGTAAAGCATACGTACGAGTAACTATAATAGGAAAAAATTACTGCAAGCATTAAGTATAGCTACATTCCTGAAGCATTTCTAGTGTCTCACTTACCCATGAAGTCATAACATAAAAGGATAGCGTTGCCTTAAAGTAACTCATGGGCAAACCGCTCTCAGTAGTTTGCAATAATTAGAAACCTGGACTTAATTCTGAATACTAATAGAGATTGTTGTCTTCAATCCTATGTTACTAAACATACTTGCTTACAGGCAGGCCACACAATCTATGTGAAAGTACTTTAGGTCTCTTTTACACATATGGGGTCTAAGAGGAGCGGGAACATATTGAGCTAATGTGATCAAGCACTGAAGTTACTAATTTGGAATTATTCTGATATTAACACCAAAAAGTAAAAACTTAAACAGTTTTGATGTTAGAAGAGATACAGAATTCACTGAAATGTTTTCAAAGAGTGGATATGACAGTCTGATATTTATAAAAGCATGTATTTCCTGAATTAGATCTGACACTTTACAATTTAAAGCATTAATGATTCAGTATCTGCATTTCCAATTCAACTGGCAGCACATTGTCTTCGCTCCACAGTCCCATTACAGGGAGATGACCTGTCAACATTTAACGCTACATACAGACAAATCTTCACCTGCAATTTTGGTCTCAAATGACTCCATACTAATGGGTAAGTATCAACACTTCAATGCAAAACCTTATTTAGGATGCATTGTGACCAGAATGATGAAATCATTCTTTTGCAGGTAATCAGTGGATTTGATAGAAAAAAAATACTTGTTCTGCCCAGTTAAGCCAGACCCTGGGTAACCAGATGTTTGGCATATCAATTGACATTCTAGTGCCTAATAAATATATATAGCCTGGTTAGAATTTCATGGAAATGACTTCATTTTAAAAAGAGATGACTGGAACAAGTTTTAAAATAGGCTTATCAGAGGGCACAAGCTATTCAGTTTCCTCCTTCCCACAGGGTTCTTATATGTAGTTCATTGCATAACGTAATACATATTTTCGATATTCTCTTTGTTATCAATAAAGCTCAACATACTAAATAAAACATTACTATATTATTTAAAATAAATGTATTTCTCAAAAATGTGAAAAAATTACATTTTTTTACATTAGAAAAAATATACATTTCTTCTTCATTTTAATTGACCTTTGTCATCTCTTCAATTCTTGTACTGACATGTAAGGCCAGAATCAAGCAATTTACTCATGTTTTGTAATTTTGAATTTAAAAAGTATTTATCAAATATTTTTATATGCCTAGCATTGTGCCAAATATTTGAGAAATTTAAAAAAGAATACAACTCTTTCTAGGCCCTCTAGAAGTTCACGATATTGTTTTAAGACATATGTCTATCATGTAACACAGGGAAAAATGTTATCATATCTCAAATTTGTGACAGAAACAGTTAAGTGCAATGAAAATTACCTAGGAGGAAGATGAGATAGACAACACTGAAGTTCAATTTTGCTCCTAAATTGACTAAATTCTTTTTACTATTTTGTAAACGAACTCTTTTTACTACCCATATTATGCATGCATTTAAGGAAAGTAAAAAAAAAATGCAGTCTTTTTTTGACAATGAAAAGGTAACAGAGTGGTTTATATATTCACCCCAACACACACATATGATCCCATAATCAAATCCATACAAATCAATACGTCTTTTTACCAATTATAATCACAAAGTTAATCCTGAAAATAGTGTGTGAGATGTAATTTTCATTATAATAAAATATAACATAAAAACACTTTATTTTGTGAAGATGTGCACACTTACATGAAATATACCATTTGAATATGTGTGTTTACATACACACATATGTATAAATCTAATGTGTGTGTGTGTGTGTGTGTTTGCATATGTGTGGGCATGTTGGTTTATTCTGAGACACTAATTCTCCACTTTACCTTAGAGATCAAAACATTATATAGATGCTTGATGAAACTTAAGCCAAAAAAGCATAACAAAATGGTAGCAAATAAATGACCGGCAAAAAGTCATGAGGAATATTTTATGACAATTAATTTTTGAATTATTACAATTGTAACTAACAGTACTATTTTCTATATCAGCTTCACTGAAATGAACCTCAGAAGTAAAAACAAAACCCTCTTTTCTGTTCTCTGATGTAAGCAACTCTTTGGAAATGGATTAAGTAAACATGAGCCTTGTGCATTTGATAAATATGTATGTCTTATTTCTCCTTTCCCACTGCTTTCCATCCAGCTGCAGCTGGGAACCAAGCAATACATACTATTTATTTATTTTAATAGTATGCTTAGTGGAAGTATTACCAATATTTCCTATGCTTAAAAACATCCCCAAATGCATTTTGTGTTAGGCTCAGCATTTTCATCATAATTTACAACTTAAAAGGGTAATCTCTATTACTCTATGTCAAACCAACAACTGGGTAAGTGCAGAATGTTACCCTGTGAAGTATGATCAAATTTATTGCTGCAGTCATTAGTACATATTGATTCTGCTTATAACAACCCAAAGGGAATAGTAAAGCTATTATGCTGGTGTTTGGTCTCTCTCTGAGAGGAGCCAGGCTTGGCACAGCCAAGTTTCAAGAAGCATCCAATTAGTTCAGCAATCAATGCTGCTCCTTTTCTTTTGGTTATTATTAATACAACTAGTCAGTGACATGAACTTCTAGATCTCGGACTGTCTTACAATCAAATCTGAGCAACACTACTGCTTTTTTGCAAAGGCAAATTTATTCTGTCACTTTTAAAGTTATACGTTTTCTATGTGAAATCATTTGATAATTTCTGTTTGTCTTCTGTAAAAAAAAAGGCATTCAAATTCACAATACAATACTGCTACGCACTAGGTAGTTTCTCATAAGCTCCTTTATTTCTATATCTTAGGCATCAACATTTTACATTCATGTTAACCGGGATGGGCTCCCACTGAATCCTGGTAAATATATTTGGAAGTCAATTTGCAGAATCTAACTTTTGTTTTTATAATGGAAAATCAAATTGTAGGCCTTTTAAAAAGAGAAAACTCCTGCTATCACTTCCACACCAAACACAAGCCTCTCTTTTACTAATCTTGCTTGTTCTTTTCCAGAAGGAGTACAATTTTCTGGTTGGTAAGACTACAGAATACTGATCCACCTGTACTAGTGATCCACCTGTACTAGTGATCCACCTGTACTGGTGACCCACCTACAGTAGAGGTCACAGAGCTGAGTTTGCTTAGTTGTGGTTAAATGTGAGCTTTGCGCTTTCACTTTCATCAGTGAAAAATTAACGATCTCAACATTTAGATATAGAGTTAAGGGAGTGCAGAGTCACCCATATCTCTTTGGGCTGTGACATGTGCATCAAATCCAATTTTACAGAGCTCTGTACTAAGTACACACTTGCCTCCTAGCTGGCATTGTTTCTTGTGTACAAAGAATCCACAAGATTCACATAACACATGATTGACTTAGCTAAGGCAAAATTTTGTTATTTTGTGAGGACTCCCATTTAATAAAATCCAATATACATCATATAATTAAAACCTAGTCTATCTGCCCCAACAAAACAAAACCTATAACCTGCAGTTGAGAAAACAATTTGAATGTAAGAAATGTAGTGACTTTTATCCAGGTCTATGACAATATTTCAAATCACTATCAACTAGAATATACCTGATGGACAAACTATGGGCTGCAGGACAAATCCTGCTGTGCTTGTTTTGGTAAATAAAGTTTTATTTGGACACAGCCACGCTCTTTAGTTTACTATTATTTTTTTGCTGCTTTTGCATTACAAAGGCACAATTGAGACAGAAACTACATGTTCCGTAAAGCCAAAAATATTTACCATTTGGTCCTTAATAGAAAAGTTTGCCGACTCCTGGACTACGTCATACTTTATATAATGCTACATATTAAAGTTCCTAAAACAGTCCATAATATATAGTAGCTACTCATTAAGTTTTGTTGTATGAATGAATGAATATAAATCTTTTTTGTGCATTTTATAAATTTGTAGGAAAAAGCTCTGCCTTAGAGATTGTATTAGTCCATTTTTGCACTCCTATAAAAGCATACCCGAGACTGAGTAATTTATAAACAAAAGAGGTTTAATTGACTTACAGTTCCACATGGCTGGGGAAGCCTGAGGAAACTTACAATCATGGTGGAAGGTGAAGGGGAAGCAGCCACCTTCTTCACGAGGCAGCAGGAAAGAGAGCACAGGGAGAAGGCGCTCTCCAGACACTTATCAAACAACCAAATCTCGTGAGAACTCCCTCGCGATCACAAGAAGAGCATGGGGGAAACCATCTCCATGATCCACTCACCTGGCACCAGGTCCCTCCCTCAACACATGGCGATTACAATTGGAGATGAGATTTGGGGGAGGGGAGACACAAAGCCAAACCATATCAGAGGCGGACCTAAATCTATCTTTCTTTTTGCTCTCCTTCCCTGGTTTTTTCCTTCCTTCCCTCCTACCCGCCTGCCTCTTTTTTCCCTTTTCCTAGCTGAAGAAAGAGAAGAGATTAGCAGTGTCTATTTTTGGGACTAAAAAAGGTAACCCAAAATGGAGGCCTCAGAAACTGCCTCAGAAAGCAAAAGTTTTTCTCTTACCTTCTCCTGCCCTCCTGTATCTCATTACAATTCTCCCCTGAGGCTAGCCATAGAAATTAGAATCCCTCTTCCCCAGGGTGGGTCATAAAACCCAGAACCACTTTTTCCCCAAAGCCAGCCATAAAACCTAAAAATATTACCCTAACTTACCCTCTGCTTTTCTGTGTAAAAACTGGCCATAAAGAAATTATCTGACCTACCTTGTTTTACTGTAAGTCCTAAGACTCCCATTCCAGAGAGGGTCCTGCCAATACCCAGAAGGAAAGAGCGCATGCTCCCAGAGGCCAAGAAGAATCTAGACAGACAGACCTTGCTGGGTTTCCCCACTCAGTCTATAGCATTAGGTCATATGCTTTTTGTCCAGTCATATTTCTACATAGCTGTTTGTAGTTTGTTAAACCTGTTACCAATACACCAGGATCTTTGGTCTAGGCCTTGCTGCTCACCACACAGAAAGCCAATGACTAAGATTGCGAGTATTGCCAGGGAAGAAGGCTTTAATCAGGTGCTTCAACTGGCGATAGGGAGCTCAGTTTCAAATCCATCTCCCAAAACAACTAAAACCAGAGGTTTACATAGCAAGGAAGAAATGTAACAACGTGTAAGAAAACAAGAACTAGGCAGGGGCAAGGAAGCAATCATGATGAATGAGGGGTCTGGCATGTCATTGGATGTGGTGATCTGGTGAGTTTCAGTTAGGCAATAATTTTTTTGAGAGGCCTGAAGGCCATTTCCTAAGGAAGGAACTCAGATGAAATAAATGTAAGCTTCAAGTTTTAAGACCAGAAAGTTTCATTTCTAAAGCTATCCAAAAAACAAAAACAACACAAACAAACAAACAAAAAAAACAAGATTATTGGGTCAGTTTCAAACCTAAGCATAAAAATAGACAATGTCCCCTATGTCTTTGGTTCTTCATTCTGAAGGCCACCATATACACTTAATAATGAATATGTATACCTTTTATTTCATTAATCTGTCTCTTGTCAGTGATTTTCAGCAAATCTTTAGAGGGCAAAGGGGAAGTTTTCCCTTCGGCCCTACACTATCCTGCTTGAAATTCGGGGAAATGAACGTGTACCACACAGGCAGAGTCTGCCTGCCTCAAGCATGCCAGCAGACTCATCACCCTGGGAATACCTCAGGGAGCCAGTGTCAGATGATTCCCCACACACTCTTATACATACTCAGCACATGCCCTTAGATGCCCTCTTCCACCATTCCAGTCACTAGACCATTTGTGTCATAAAATGCCTAAACAAAAGCTTATTTAATTAGAAGTCTCTGCCATTGTCATTTGTCACGGACTCATGTGATGGCTAATTTGCAAACTTAAATGTTATATAGGTGATCATACTTAATTGCAACTTTGCTTCATGTTCAGTTTAGCATTTCACATTACACAGCCTTAATGTTTTTCGTGGGAGAAGTAATAAAAGATAAAGAGAGCTAGGAGGAAATAAAAAGGATGAGAGGTGGGAAGAATAAGATTAATAAGAATGCTATAGCTATAGTTTTTTTGAACTGTCTGCAAATACAGAAGAGATAATCACTTCTCCCCAGAATGCTGCATCATTTTTTTAGCTTTCAAAATAAATTAAATCATAAGCAATTTATCTTTTCTCTGCTGCATCATTTGGATATTTATTTTCCTACATGGTTATATTCAGTTCTTGAATCATTTAATTTTGAATCAACTCATTATGTCAGTTTTCATTACAGTGGTGTATACGCACAACAAATTGAACTAAAATTAAACTAAGGAACCCAGACATAATGCCAAGTAATAGTCCTGACAGAGCTGATTGGAAGTTTGGCTATAAACATTTACCACGTGAAAGAGCACAGAAGTTGTTAAACACAAACTCCATAAATTCGGTCAAAGCTTATTTATTTAACCGTATTCTTTCTCAACTTACTCAGACTTTGATTTTTACAAAATTGAAGGAGGAATTTTTAATGTGTAAAAATTGTCCCTAGAGTTTGTAACCCTTGTTATAAACTGTTATAAGTGGTAGGAATTGGCTAAATAACTTCTAAAGAACAGAAACAAAAAATGACTCTTAAATTTTAAAAGTCATTTGGAAAGTGTTTAAATGCTACCTGTAATAGCTCTTTGAAAATTGATGTATGAATATTATAATTTAAAACATTCTCTAATGCACAGTCCAAACGTGACCCTGAGACCATGTTTATTATTTAAATAACAAAAGGTATGTACTATGTACACTGCTTTAAATTTAGTTATTGGCTTCTGAAGGGGTAGATTGAGGAGGGTGAAGAGGAAAGGAATTATCACTTAATTGATTATCAATATATTTGTTAATATGTAAAATGTTGGAATTCAGAGTCAATTTATTTCTACCATGCACCTGAACACTAATGCTTTCGGTATATATGTTTTCAGTGCAAAATAAAGGTTGGTATGTTAGAATAACATAACCATATATCCCATTTCCCAATTATTCCTTTATTATACCTCTATGATATACTATTTTTCTGAAAAAAAAGAAAAAATATTTATTAAGATCATATGTCTCATGACACTTTTTAATGGAATATGAATTTACAGATAAAAAGTTGGTGTGAAAAATGTAAAAATTCTGAACAGTTTTTAAACTTAGTTTTTAAAAGTCACTTTTAAAGCCCCTTGAACACATCCATCTGTCAGTTCAAGATGGCATCCTCTAGGACTCTTGCATAACATTTACATCATTTCAATTTTATGTCTAAATATGTTGATTGTGCCTCTTAAAAGGCCACCAGTATACAGTGTCCTTGTATTTTATCTGCCTGGATTTCTGTTCCCCAGGAAATATATTATATGACCTCTGATTAGCAGGACCTTTGATGATTTGTCTTATTTGTTCCTCCAACCACATAAAAAAATATTTATGGAGGATCTGCTTCATTCTGGGCACTATTATACACACTGAAACAGAAATAAATAAGACAAATCAGTCTAGTAGAGATGTATAAATGATAATAATAATGCAGACAGCTAATGGCAAAATTAAAAATATATGCAAAGAACAATGGCAACACCATGAATGAGGAATTAAATACATGGGGACTACTTTTTTGTTCAGCCCCTTTTAATGCTAGCTTCCCAAATTTACCTTCCAGTAATGGGATTCTTCTGGCACTGCTGAGTAGCAAATCTGAGGCCTATTACTATTAATACTTGTTTCCTTACATCTCCAAACATACTACATTTTGTATAAGGTAAATACTCAAAAAGTATTCATTGCTATTGATACTCATTTAAATGATTTACCGAAACAATGTTGGTAAATAAAGAAACATATCAGCATAAGAAATGGACAATATGTGAAGGAGCTGTCCAGGATTAACTGCCTAGACTCAATCACTGCCTTCCTAGCTCATAACATGTAGCAGATTCTTCCTGCCTGGCTAGACTTCCCCAGCTCTGCCTTCACTTGGCCAGATTTGCTCTGCTGGTATGTTTCAGTCCCTCTCTAGTTTCTGAGCCAGTTACTGGCACGTTTAAAATCCTTATTTTAAGTTATACGTGTCTTGAAATTGAAAGATAAGACTTCTGGAGGATATTTAAGTAAATTTAATTTATATCCTGCCTTTTGAAACCCCAAACAACTCTAAATTAACATCTTATTTGGCAGGCCTGTAATTACAGAGGAAAGTCAGCTTTCAAAGGCATTGCTCTTAAAAATATACATCCAACCACTTAAGTAATGACTTGCCTTGAGAAAGTAAGAATTGCTGAGCTGTCCTTGAACCACATTGACAATTTCTCTCAGCAATGACCTGAAGACAAGATGTGCACTCTGAAAGGGGATTGCCACAATTTTTAATCTGCCTGGGTTTCTGATCAGGCAAAATATAAATCATTTAATCAGCTCCCAACTGAGCATCAGGTACAACCAGTATAAATTTTCCTTCATAAAAGTTTCATCAAAGCTGGGGATGGCTGCACTGCCTTACCTTTTGCTAGAGAAATTATAGCCTGCAAAGATTGGCTGGTAGTCATATGTGATTGATAGGCTTGGGGTGGATGGCCTTTCTGCATAGGAGTTCAAGTCTAAATGGCCTTTGCAACTACTTTCATCTTTCCCTTAAAATAATGCTTTGCTTCACTTACTGCAAAGGAAAAGGCTGCTAACAATCGTTTTTCTTTTTTTTTTTTTTTTCTGAAAATACTCTCACTTCCGTCAATTTACAGCTAGAGAAAAATTGGCAGGCACAATCTTCAATATGGTAATTGTTTCTTATAAGCCAGCACACCTATATGAAAAGCTAGAAGATTGAAGAGAATCATCACTCTCTACCTAGCTTTAACTGAGATTTCTGAGATGAATATTATTAAATTATATGTGTTCTCATTAGCCATTTTATACATCTGGTATAATATCTGTGTGATTTTAAGATGGAAAGTAACTCCAACCAAATGAAGAAAATGTGAAGTCAGAAACTTTCTTAATTAGATCACTAATTCTCTTTACTTTTTAACTTTTGTGATATTAGAACTTATACCATTTCAAATGGAAAACATCATCTAAAATATCACAAATGCTACTCAGAATGAGAGTGCAGAGTGATAAATTCCTGAATAACAAGAGTCCTAATTATGAAATATTGAAAGCCAAGTGATATATCTTTCAAGAACTGGTCACAGCAGGAACTAAGACATAAATCAGTGCTAATAAGTAAACACGTAAGTTAATTTTAAGGAGTCTAATTTTCAGTAGACTTACATCACTCATAATGTATTTCAACTTAAAAGCCCTATCATTTCATGCTTTCAAATCAATAAGTGTATGAATTGCCTTACATTCCAATCCCATGTCATTTAATTTAATGTGTTCTTGCTAAATTATAGTAAGACTCAAAGTAAGGCAAATAGGTATAGAAATATTTAATTCAAATATTAAAATTAAATATAAAAGACTGGTGTTAAACAATGTATGTCCCAGGAAACAAGACTTCTATATTCTGCAAGCTATCAGCAATCAATCAATTAAAATTCACTAACACAAATGAATGAAGTGCCTCAAGTATCCCCAGCCACAGATGGACTGTTGCATCAGAACAGTTATTCTAGCTGGTAACAGAATTAAAAGTCCCCTCAGATGGAAAAGTGGAAAAACATGTTATTACACATTTGGCCAAAAAGAAAAAAAAAAAGAATCTCTGATGATGATGTTAAGCAGCTGGGGCTAAAATCTCTCTTAAAACCAAGAACAGGGCAAGTTCTAATCCCAGAATCCTCAGAAAGTCAATCACAGTCAACTTTTCAATTATAAATTCAATCAATTGTAGATCACTTGTAGGGGAACTGTTGCCTTCACATACTGTACACCACAACTAAACCCTTGAAATTTCATTAAGTCCTAAAAACAATAGAATTATGGAAGCTTCCAAAGGCAACTTTATCTCAAAGTCTTAAATGTGAGTAGTAACTTCATTCAGGACTCCCTAATCCAGAAAACCAATATTCAAGTATTTATCCATAGGCTCTTTCTTAGTTTTCTCCAACTTCAGTGTAAACAAAAGTTACCCACAGATTAATTCAAATCTCTTCCCAGAGATTTGAATCGGGTGGCCTGGCCTGGGCCACTGTCACACAACACTTCAAAGACACCTGACAGAGACGTGTTGATACTATTATAAATCTATATAAAAATAGCAGTAAGATAAAACAAAGGATCCTCAAATAACATAATATAGTCATGCCTTGCTTAACAACAGGGATACATTATGAGAAGTGCATCCTTAGGTGATTTTGTCATGTGAACATTGTGTTAGTGACTCTTTGAGGCTGGCACACATGGTAAAGAATTTACCAAGACAGGAATGAGTTTAGACGGGCATATTTATTAAAGAAAGGGGAGACACATTGCAAGGATGCAACTGGCAAGACAGCAGAAGGAAGGCTGTCTGTTGTCTGCAAAGAGGCAGGGACTGGATGAGGAGTTCTATAAGGCTATGCTGCTTTAGCTGAATGCTACAAACAGGATGCTTGAGTGCAGGGTGCTGGGAGCTGAGTGTTTGTAACAGAATGCTTAGATGCTAGTGAGCCACTTATGGTTCACCCCATTTCTCAAACATTCATTCGTCTCTGCCTGTTTCTGTTTTTCCCAGCTAAGCTCATTTTTCAATTTTCTTTTAACTCCTTGGGGCGCCACAAACATCGCAGAATATACTTAAAGCAACCTAGATGGTATAACCTACTACACACCTCAGCTATATGGTACAGCCTATTGCTTTAAGATTACAAACCCGTACAGCATGTAACTATACTGAATACTATAGGAAATTGTAATACAATGGTAAGTATTTTTGTATCTAAACATATCTAAACAGAAAATATACAGTAAAAATACTGTAAAATCCTATGAGTCCACTGTCATATATGAGGTCTGTTGTTGACCATGTCATTTTGCAGTGCATGACTATACATTCTAGATGTTCATTCTTGTAGAATAGTGAATAAGGAAGAAAAAAATTAATTTGATGGAGGAAATGTACATCTGATCTCTGGTACGATTGGCCACAGTGAATGGGCAGAAAAGAGTAAATCTAGAAATCCAAAAACAATGGATATCAAAACCAGTTTGAGCTTGATTCACTTATCATGCCCTTCATATCCTCCATGCTCCCTCCTTCCACAGAGCCTGTCCATATCTATGTCCTCTCTCTATAATGCTCTTTCCACTCATCATCACATGAGCACTTGTATATACTTCATATTTTTTTTCAAATGTAATTTCCCATGGGGAATGATTCCTGTCCTTACTTCTAAGGCCAAATCAAAATATTATAGACAGGCATAAACCATACAGCTTTACTTCCTAGCTTGCCATAGGTAAATTTTACGTTTTTAGTGATTACTTGATTAAAATTATTTTTAATATAACAAAATCCATTTAATTTACTTCCAGTATTCTTAGCTCTCAGCACAATACTGGACACATAGTATTTCTTGGATATATGAATTGAGAGGAAGTCTGCTTATGTATGGGGAAATAAAACTCTATGACTGAAGTAAACCCAAACTGGTAATTGAAATGATACGAGGAAAAACATAACTTTCCAGTAACATAACTTTTCAGTCTCAGGAGGCTTTTACATTCTTAAGTATTATTGAGGGCCTTAAAGGGCTGATGTTTATATGGGTTATATTTATGAATATTTACCCTGTTAGACATTAAAACTGAGCATGAAAATATATATTTATTTATAAATTTACTTGATACAAATAAAATAGACCCAGTTTATGTAACATAAACAGCATACTTTAATGAAAAATAAATATATTTTCCAAAATGAACAAAAAAATTGCTAAGAGAAGTGGCTTTATGTTCATGCGATCTCTTTAATATTTGGCTGAATAGAAGACAGTTGGATTCTCAGATTTTCCTCTGCATTTACTTAGCTGTAACATCACACTTCATGTAGCCTTTGGAAAACTCCACTCATAAGAAAATTAGAGGAGAAAAAGAAAAACAATTTTGTAATATATTATAAAAATAATTTTGACCTTGCTGGCTCAAGAAAATATCTCAGATACCCCCAGAGATCCCTGGACCACACTTTAAGAACTACTGGTACAGGGGAGGAGCCAAGATGGCCGAATAGGAACAGCTCCGGTCTACAGCTCCCAGCGCGAGCGACGCAGAAGACGGGTGATTTCTGCATTTCCATCTGAGCTTTGAGGAGAGCAGTGGTTCTCCCAGCACGCAACTGGAGATCTGAGAACGGGCTGACTGCCTCCTCAAGTGGGTCCCTGACCCCTGACCCCCGAGCAGCCTAACTGGGAGGCACCCCCCAACAGGGGCAGACTGACACCTCACACGGCCGGCCAGGTACTCCAACAGACCTGCAGCTGAGGGTCCTGTCTGTTAGAAGGAAAACTAACAGAAAGGACATCCACACCAAAAACCCATCTGTACATCACCATCATCAAAGACCAAAAGTGGATAAAACCACAAAGATGGGGAAAAACAGAGAAGAAAAACTGGAAACTCTAAAAAGCAGAGTACCTCTCCTCCTCCAAAGGAATGCAGTTCCTCACCAGCAACAGAACAAAGCTGGACGGAGAATAACTTTGACGAGCTGAGAGAAGAAGGCTTCACACAATCAAATTACTCCGAGCTATGGGAGGATATTCAAACCAAAGGCAAAGAAGTTGAAAACTTTGAAAAAAATGTAGAAGAATGTATAACTAGAATAACCAATACAGAGAAGTGCTTAAAGGAGCTGATGGAGCTGAAAACCAAGGCTCGAGAACTACGTGAAGAATGCAGAAGCCTCAGGAGCCGATGTGATCAAATGGAAGAAAGGGTATCAGCCCTGGAAGATGAAATGAATGAAATGAAGCAAGAAGGGAAGTTTAGAGAAAAAAGAATAAAAAGAAACGAGCAAAGCCTCCAAGAAATGTGGGACTATGTGAAAAGACCAAATCTACGTCTGATTGGTGTACCTGAAAGTGATGGGGAGAATGGAAACAAGTTGGAAAACACTCTGCAGGGTATTATCCAGGAGAACTTCCCCAATCTAGCAAGGCAGGCCAACATTCAGATTCAGGAAATAAGAGAACGCCACAAAGATACTCCTCGAGAAGAGCAACTCCAAGACACATAATTGTCAGATTCACCAAATTTGAAATAAAGGAAAAAATGTTAAGGGCAGCCAGAGAGAAAGGTCGGGTTACCATCAAAGGGAAGCCCATCAGACTAACAGCGGATCTCTCGGCAGAAACCCTACAAGCCAGAAGAGAGTGGGGGCCAATATTCAACATTCTTAAAGAAAAGAATTTTCAACCCAGAATTTCATATCCTGCCAAACTAAGCTTCATAAGTGAAGGAGAAATAAAATACTTTACAGACAAGCAAATGCTGAGAGATTTTGTCACTACCAGGCCTGCCCTAAAAGAGCTCCTGAAGGAAGCGCTAAACATGGAAAGGCACAACCGGTACGAGCCACTGCAAAATCATACCGAAATGTAAAGACCATCGAGACTAGGAAGAGACTGCATCAACTAACGAGCAAAATAACCAGCTAACATCATAATGACAGGATCAGATTCACACATAACAATATTAACTTTAAATGTAAATGGACTAAATGCTCCAATTAAAAGACACAGACTGGCAAATTGGATAAAGACTCAAGACCCATCAGTGTGCTGTATTCAGGAAACCCATCTCACGTGCAGAGACACACATAGGCTCAAAATAAAAGGATGGAGGAAGATCTACCAAGCAAATGGAAAACAAAAAAAGGCAGGGGTTGCAATCCTAGTCTCTGATAAAACAGACTTTAAACCAACAAAGATCAAAAGAGACAAAGAAGGCCATTACATAATGGTAAAGGGATTAATTCAACAAGAAGAGCTAACTATCCTAAATATATATGCACCCAATACAGGAGCACCCAGATTCATAAAGCAAGTCCTGAGTGACCTACAAAGAGACTTAGACTCCCACACATTAATAATGGGAGACTTTAACACCCCACTGTCAACATTAGACAGATCAATGAAACAGAAAGTCAACCAGCATACCCAGGAATTGAACTCAGCTCTGCACCAAGCGGACCTAATAGACATCTACAGAACTCTCCACTCCAAATCAACAGAATATACATTTTTTTCAGCACCACACCACACCTATTCCAAAATTGACCATATACTTGGAAGTAAAGCTCTCCTCAATAAATGTAAAAGAACAGAAATTATAACAAACTTTCTCTCAGATCACAGTGCAATCAAGCTAGAACTCAGGATTAAGAATCTCACTCAAAACCGCTCAACTACATGGAAACTGAACAACCTGGTCCTGAATGACTACTGGGTACATAACGAAATGAAGGCAGAAGTAAAGATGTTCTTTGAAACCAACGAGAACCAAGACACAACATACCAGAATCTCTGGGATGCATTCAAAGCAGTGTGTAGAGGGAAATTTATAGCACTAAATGCCCACAAGAGAAAGCAGGAAAGATCCAAAATTGACACCCAAACATCACAATTAAAAGAACTAGAAAAGCAAGAGCAAACACATTCAAACGCTAGCAGAAGGCAAGAAATGACTAAAATCAGAGCAGAACTGAAGGAAATAGAGACACAAAAACCCTTCAAAAAATAAATGAATCCAGGAGCTGGTTTTTTGAAAGGATCAACAAAATTGATAGACCGCTAGCAAGATTAATAAAGAAAAAAAGAGAGAAGAATCAAATAGATGCAATAAAAAATGATAAAGGGGATATAACCACCGATCCCACAGAAATACAAACGACCATCAGAGAATATTACAACCACCTCTACGCAAATAAACTAGAAAATCTAGAAGAAATGGATAAATTCCTCAACACATACACCCTCCCAAGACTAAACCAGGAAGAAGTTGAATCTCTGAATAGACCAATAACAGGAGCTGAAATTGTGGCAATAATCAATAGCTTACCAACCAAAAAAAGTCCAGGACCAGATGGGTTCAAAGCCGAATTCTGTCAGAGGTACAAGGAGGAGCTGGTACCATTCCTTCTGAAACTATTCCAATCAATAGAAAAAGAGGGAATCCTCCCTAACTCATTTTATGAGGCCAGCATCATCCTGATACCAAAGCCTGGCAGAGACACAACAAAAAAAGAGAATTTTAGACCAATATCCTTGATGAACATTGATGCAAAAATCCTCAATAAAATACTGGCAAACAGAATCCAGCAGCACATCAAAAAGCTTATCTAACATGATCAAGTGGGCTTCATCCCTGGGATGCAAGGCTGGTTCAATATACGCAAATCAATAAATGTAATCCAGCATATAAACAGAACCAAAGACAAAAACCACATGATTATCTCAATAGATGCAGAAAAGGCCTTTGACAAAATTCAACAACCCTTCATGCTAAAAACTCTCAATAAATTAGGTATTGATGGGACGTATCTCAAAATAATAAGAGCTATTTATGACAAACCCACAGCCAATATCATACTGAATGGGCAAAAACTGGAAGCATTCCCTTTGAAAACTGGCACAAGACAGGGATGCCCTCTCTCACCACTTCTATTCAACATAGTGTTGGAAGTTCTGGCCAGGGCAATTAGGCAAGAGAAGGAAATCAAGGGTATTCAATTAGGAAAAGAGGGAGTCAAATTGTCCCTCTTTGCAGATGACATGATAGTATATCTAGAAAACCCCATTGTCTCAGCCCAAAATCTCCTGAAGCTGATAAGCAACTTCAGCAAAGTCTCAGGATACAAAATCAATGTACAAAAATCACAAGCATTCTTATACATCAATAACAGACAAACAGAGAGCCAAATCATGAGTGAACTCCCATTCACAATTGCTTCAAAGAGAATAAAATACCTAGGAATCCAACTTACAAGGGATGTGAAGGACCTCTTCAAGGAGAACTACAAACCACTGCTCAAGGAAATAAAAGAGGATACAAACAAATGGAAGAACATTCCATGCTCATGGGTAGGAAGAATCAATATCATGAAAATGGCCATCCTTCCCAAGGTAATTTACAGATTCAATGCCATCCCCATCAAGTTACCAATGACTTTCTTCTCAGAATTGGAAAAACCTACTTTAAAGTTCATATGGAACCAAAAAAGAGCCCGCATCACCAAGTCAATCCTAAGCCAGAAGAACAAAGCTGGAGGCACCACGCTACCTGACTTCAAACTATACTACAAGGCTACAGTAACCAAAACAGCATGGTACTGGTACCAAAACAGAGATATAGATCAATGGAACAGAACAGAGCCGTCAGAAATAATGCCATATATCTACAACTATCTGATCTTTGACAAACCTGACAAAAACAAGAAATGGGGAAAGGATTCCCTATTTAATAAATGGGGCTGGGAAAACTGGCTAGCCATATGTAGAAAGCTGAAACTGGATCCCTTCCTTACACCTTATACAAAAATCAATTCAAGATGGATTAAAGACTTAAATGTTAGACCTAAAACCATAAAAACCCTAGAAGAAAACCTAGGCGATACCATTCAGGACATAGACATGGGCAAGGACTTCATGTCTAAAACACCAAAAGCAATGGCAACAAAAGCCAAAATTGACAAATGGGATCTAATTAAACTAAAGAGCTTCTGCACAGCAAAGGAAACTACCGTCAGAGTGAACAGGCAACCTACAAAATGGGAGAAAATTTTCGCAACCTACTCATCTGACAAAGGGCTAATATCCAGAATCTACAATGAACTCAAACAAATTTACAAGAAAAAAACAAACAACCCCATCAAAAAGTGGGCAAAGGACATGAACAGACACTTCTCAAAAGAAGACATTTATGCAGCTAAAAAACACACGAAAAAATGCTCACCATCACTGGCCATCAGAGAAATGCAAATCAAAACCACAATGAGATACCATCTCACACCAGTTAGAATGGCAATCATTCAAAAGTCAGGAAACAACAGGTGCTGGAGAGGATGTGGAGAAATAGGAACACTTTTACACTGTTGGTGGGACTGTAAACTAGTTCAACCCTTGTGGAAGTCAGTGTGGCGATTCCTCAGGGATCTAGAACTAGAAATTCCATTTGACCCAGCCATCCCATTACTGGGTATATACCCAAAGGACTATAAATCATGCTGCTATAAAGACACATGCACACGTATGTTTATTGCAGCATTATTCACAATAGCAAAGACTTGGAACCAACCCAAATGTCTAATAATGATAGACTGGATTAAGAAAATGTGGCACATATACACCATGGAATACTATGCAGCCATAAAAAATGATGAGTTCATGTCCTTTGTAGGGACATGAATGAAATTGGAAATCATCATTCTCAGTAAACTATCGCAAGAACAAAAAACCAAACACCGCATATTCTCACTCATAGGTGGGAATTGAACAATGAGAACACATGGACACAGGAAGGGGAACATCACACTTCGGGGACTGTTGTGGGGTGAGGGGAAGGGGGAGGGATAGCATTGGGAGATATACCTAATGCTAGATGACGAGTTGGTGGGTGCAGCGCACCAGCATGGCACATGTATACATATGTAACTTACCTGCACGTTGCGCACATGTACCATAGAGCCTAAAGTATAATAATAATAATAATAAAAAAAAAAGAACTACTGGTACAATTCATCCTCGAAATGGGGACACTTTTGAAAATAAAAGTATATTATAATAATCATTCTAGAATATCAAGTGTAAACAAGGGATATTTCTGATATGTATTAATTAATAGTTGTATAAATATGCTAATTAAAATATCTTAAAATTCAAAACCAATATAGACTATATGGTATATAATTTCTTACTACTAAACTGTAAAATTCTTTAAAGTTGGATACATTTTTGTGTACCTACAGGAGCTAGCATAGTGTCTTCTACAAATTTGCTTTTCAATAACTATTTAATGAATGAAAGAATAAATGATTGTGTAAAGAAACAACTAAATGATAACTGTTATTACATGTTTCCCAGTCCTTATAGTCTGCTTTGAAATGGACAGGTGAGAGTGGTTTGAGGGTATTGTAGTGATTCTATCATAATATTCCCTACTTCCTCCACGTCAGTCAACTTTTCAAGTTATTTCAAACCAGTAAAGATAGAAGGTATGAAGCAGAATACAAAATCTCCAATACAGTATGATTGGAGAGGCACAGAGAACTTCAACCTGAATAATTATTACTCACTCTAAAAATGCCTGAAATATATTAGCTGTAGTCAATACGAATTATCATGCTTCCTTGTCTAAGCCAATTTTTAAATTGAATTATGCTTGCGAGAAACACTACATTTTTTAAGTGAAGTAGGCACTCAACCTCAACCTCATATGTATTTAATATTTTTCTAGAATTTGTCCAAACACACATTTGTACACATGTACAGAAAATACATAGACATAATTCACCTAAATATAATCCTTTATTTAATCAACATAGAAAACTTCCTGAGTGTAAGATGGCCTTACATATTTTGTCTTCCCCAAAGATAATCTTAAACATGAAAGAATTCTTGGGTACTACATAGACTTAGGATAATAAGAAATGTTGGGTACAGAGGTAGGTGATTTAATAAGTTGATAAAAACTAACTCAGCAAGTAGAACTTCTTTACTAAGAAGAAAGCTAAAGAATATTAATGGTGGAGTTTTTCTTAAATTTTATAATACATTTTTTCATATGCCCTCTTGAAAAAACACTGCTATAATCCTTTTGCAGGCCCAAGTCAATGAAGAGCAAAGGTAAATGTGTCTCTTCATGAGTGTTTGGAATTTATTACTAGCTTTTGCTATATCATATAAATTAATGAGGATCATTTTCGGTTATTTACAAGCAGTTTCTAATTGAAACATTAAAATTATAAATAATATAGAAAAATAATTTTTAAATTATTAATTTATGTTATTAATTTAATATGGATGAAAATGGCTAATTCAATTTCTAAATAGTAACTGGGCATCTTAATAACCTTTTGGTTACAAGGAATTCACATGTACATCAAAGCTAGCTTTGAGCTGGGTGCAGTATTTCACACCTATAATCCCAGTGTTTTGGGAGGTCAATGTGGGAGAATTGCTTAAGGCAGGAGGTCAAGTCCAGCCTAGGCAATATAGTGAGACCCTTTATCTACAAAAACTTTTTTTTAAGCTAGCTTTGAATATAAGTGACATGAGACATGCACACAAAGAGCTAAAATATAAGGCAGCAATCCAAAGTTTTGATTATTTCTGGAGAAAGGTGATATTACTTCTGGTTTTGGTCATCTAGGGAGAAGAGACATAGATTTAAGTCTTTGTTAGGAATCAAAAGAGAGTAGAGTAGCTGGATTATTCCCTTGAATGAAATGAACCAGGTAAAAAAATTATCTTTGGAGCAGTACCTGAATACAAATTGAATGGAAGGCTAACTTTGGGAGGATGGATTGTCAAAGTCAGTTTTCAGTTGTCTGGGTAGGAAATAGAGGTGTAAATACAGAGTAGCATAAGTGACAAAGAAAGATGGCAAAATGAAAGGTGAAAGAATAAGAGAATTCACAGAGTTATTGGTGGTCAGAATTTGGAGACAGAAAGAGATTCTAGCAAGGAAGGTATTCAGCATCAGATCTATTTATGAATATAATACATGGAAGGGGACCATGTTAGGTTGAGGACGTAGCCAGAATTTCAACTATGTGACAATATAACATGAATTTGTATAGACAGAAAGAGAAGTTTTATTCTTGTTTATATCTCTGGAATCTAGAATAGTTCTAGGAACTTAGCATATGCTTGAGAAATGGTTATTGATTGAGGACTAAATGTATGCTGTTTAGTCCCCAGCTCATGCTGGGTAGCAAGGGGTGTAAGTTTATAAAAACAAGTTGGAGATAGACTACAGGAGCCTTGAATGTCCAGACAGATTATATTTTATTAAATTTCAATATAGCCTCTGTATTAATCAAGGTTCTTAGACAGAACTGATAGAAAGATTATATAGATAGGGCCAGGCACGATGGCTCACACTGGTAGTCCCAGCAATTTGGAGGGCAAGGCGGGTGGATCACCTGAGGTCAGGAGTCCAAGACCCGCCTGGCCAACATGGTGAAACCCCACCTCTACTAAAAATACAAAAAAAAAGTTAGCTGAGCGTGGTGGTGGGCGCCTGTAATCCCAGCTACTCAGGAGGCTGAGGCACGAGAATTGCTTGAACCCTGGAGGCAGAGGTTGCAGTGAGCCAAGATCGTGCCGTTGCACTCCAGCCTGGGCAACAAGAGTGAAACTCCATCTCAAAAAAGAAAAATAATCAATTAATTAAAAATTTTAAAAATATAGATAGACAGATGGAAGAGAAGGGACTTATTAAAGGAATTGGCTCACATGATTATGAAGGTTGAGCAGTCCCACACCAGGACATCTGTAAGCTGGAGAACCAGGGGAGCTGGTTGTGTAGCTCAGTCCAATTCTAAAAGCCTCAGAACGAGGGAAGCTAATGATGTTAACTCAGTCCAGGGCTGAGAGAGCAGTGAGAGAGAGAGCCAGAGAGAGAGACAGAGCTAATTCATCTTTCCTTTTTGTTCTATCCAGGCCCTCAGCCAATTGGATCATGCCTGCCCACAGTGCGGGAAATCTTCCCTACTCAGTCCACTGATTAAAATACCAATCTCTTCCAGAAACACTCTCAGCAAATATACCCTGAAATAATGCTTCACCAGCTATCTGTGTATCCCTTAATCCAGTCAAATTTACACATAAAATTAACCATCACAATGCCATAAAACATTTGGAAAAATGAGTGACAGTTTAAAGAAATGCTTCAGGAAAATTCCTCCAACCACAAGTTGCATGCAGGATAGATTGGGGCAAGAGTTTTTAAGCCATAGGTGTCATTTCTATTAGGGAAAAGTACTCATCTGGGAGGAAAGCACAAGGAGGAGACTAGAGAAATGAAATTTACTGAATTTCTTTGTGCCAGGCACTGCATGAAATACATTTGAAACATTTTCTGATTTCCTTGCCTTCCTTCAAAATGTTGTCATCCAAATTTTTTAATGAGGAATTTAAGGTTCAGATATATTAAGTAACAAAAGTTATGCAGAGAGTAAGAAGATGTCATTTAATCCCAGTTTTACTCTAAAAAGCATGCTATTTCTGCTGTAACAAAAGTTACAATCTTGGAAGTAGTTACTTCAGGGAAGCTAATTAGAAGACTTTATGGAAGAGCGAGAGTTTGAGCATCAGTTTTGTAGATGAAGATTGCCAGGAATTTTAGCTATGCTTGCCATTAAGACATGGAGTCTACTTATCCTCTCCTGGAACCTGTGTTGGGCCTGTGCCTCCTTTTAACAAATGGGATGTGACAGAAGTGATACTCTACAAGGCAAGATCATGAGCCTTGCAGCATCTGTCCAGGTCTCTTGGCTCATTCTGGGGAAGTCAGCCACCAAGTAAAAGTCTGATTCTCCTGAGATGATCATGATATGAGAATCCGAGGCCACATAGAAAGAACCTGTAAAATCAGATAGATGCCATATGAGGAGACAGAAAGGCCATAAGGAGCAGTGGTGAGACATGCAAGTGAGGACACATGTTTGCCAGTAGAATACCCAGCCCCAGCCACCCCAACTAGTCTCATGAGGATCAGGCACAAATGGCCTGGTAGAGTCCATCTCCCATTCTTGATTTCCTCACGTTGTAATCAAAATAAAATAGTTGTTTTGAGCTGCTATGTTTTAGAGTAAATGGTTAAGCAGTATTAGGTAATGGGAACAACTAGAGATAGTAAAAGTCACAATATGACTATTGACTTTTTAAAATAACATATCACATGATGCTGAAGATCCCTGTAAACATTGAACTTCATTTTGATAATGTAATGATGGATAAAATGTTAAAAGAAATTACTTCAATATGGTATAATCACACACACACACACACACACACACACACACACACCAAGCAAGCTAAAAGAAGGAAGAAACAGCAGGTGTAAACGAAATGTGAGGATAGAGGAAAATTCCAGTAGTCAGCACTGAGCTGTCAAATAGGACTCACCCTGATACTTGCAGTGCTTTATCTCAAAGGGTCATTTTTTTAAATCCTCTCACCTCTGTGGGAATCCTATAGCCCAAGTGACCCATATTTAGTGGCCTACCCCACAGCTAGGTCAGTGAAAATCAATTCTCAGTTAAAAATCAACCAACAAGGAAAGACTTAAAGGAAAAGAGGAAAAGATTTGACAAGGGTTTTATTGAAACCTCTTTGCACTTTACGCATTTTGGGCCTAGAAATGGAATAAGCATTTGCTAGTTATCGTGGGAAAAGCTATTTTCTCTCCTCTCAGCAAGACCAAAAGAATGAGGCCAGAATGCTTTGTCTAAAAATCTCCTTTTTCAAAGAAACTAATAATATAGTATAAACTAAGAAAGGTGCTGTGCTTTCAGAAAGCAGTTCTACCAAATTCATTGATTGTTTCCTGCCCATAGATAATCCTGAGTAAGTATGCTCATTGATTTATGTCAGTTTTAAAAGCCCCAATTCTCCTAAATTATTCTAGTGCATGTTAAGCCAACCAATTCTAATTTGGTTCTTTAATCTATAGACTGCATAAGAAATTTTCAGTCATTTCAATAGGATTTTTCAAATGAATTTGTCTGAAACACATTTTTAATTGTCCGTATCTTCTCTAAATAGTTCACATTTCAAAATGATCTGTTTATGGGATCCATGGTACTTTAAGTGACATTAAATATATGTGCGCTTGGCTCACATATGAGATCTGTCAAAGACCTTTCGAGTCTCTGACCACTTAATGGTTTGATCTAGGCATTTGTTTCTATGTTGTCTTCAGTGGGAACACTCAATCAGCATAGGTTCTAGTAGCCATTTGACTTTAGATAATAACAGGTGTAAATCATAATTGCAGCACATGCTGGGAAATGCGATTTTCTTCTTTAAATTGGTATGATAACTTATTTTCCTTTTTTATAGTTTGTCATAAATATTAGTAATTGACAGGTCTTGCTTTTCCATAGATTTACTACAGCCAAATATTGAAATATGATGACCAATAGAACATTTCTGGAGGTGATATTGCACATTAATTCAAATAAAATGACTTTCATAATTCTTCATTTCTACATCTCTCTATATGTTACATGTAAATGAATTTATCATGTTAAAAAATTTCAAATCCATAAGCTTAGGCTACTTGGAAAAAAAAAAAAGATGCCTTCTTTACCTACGTCAAACCCAAAGATAGTAGACAAAGAGAAGACAAGGTCTCAGGCTGACTTGTTCACCCCTGTATCCTCTGCACCTAACAGTATCTGGCACATAGTGGATGCTCACAAATAGTTGTTGAATTCATTAAGAATTATGTAGGCATCTTAATTTTCCACAAGTGAGTACTAGAAGACACATTTAAATAATGTCATTACCAGAATGCATCCTCCATTTCTCAGTAAACAATCAGGCTTAAGTCCTGCTTTTCATCCCTGAAAGAATTAAAACCCTCAACTGCAGGAGACAATCTGGTCACAAATAAAATATTTATAATTGACAACTATGCATGTATTTAACAAGATATTTTATATTAAAATTATAGCACTACATGGTGGGGAAGATCTTTAAGGTTCACCTATCTCCTTTATTTGAAACGTAAGAAAAAGAAGGCCCAAAAGATTTAGCGCCTCATAAACAAATAACAGCAGGGCTGAGGCTAGAGAACAAGTCCCCAAATTCCCTACCCAGTGCTCTCATTATCTAGACTGCTAACCCCTGTTCTTCCACATATAGATAGCCCCTCCATTATCTTTATTGAGACATTTCCTTGCTTTGTATTCAAAAGGATTGCGAGAGAGAGGAAAGCAAGGGTTGATCTTCATCACAGGTCAGTGTGGAACTCATTTTCTCTTCTAGTCCTTATATAACCTCTAGCTTGCCTTCAGGTGTTGTTGGTAGGTTTCTGAAAGAAGCAAGAGAAGCTGCCTGAAATCAGACCTTTTTCTGAGAGACAAATGCTGTCTTTATAAACATAAGAAATTGAGTTTATCAGGAATAAAGAGGATGCTAAAAACTCATTTTTTAAATTTGTCTTTTCACTTGTAGCAGTATTCCAATGTTATGCCATTAGACTCCGTGTATTTTAGATAATTGTTCACAACCATATCAGACATTATTTAGCATGAATAAACTGCCAGTAAAACACTAAATGTCACTGAAGCCTCTGTTGATTTTCTCCCTTGTCTATGTTCTCAACCTCATGTCCCTTTTTTACTCTATTTCACTCTTAACAAGGCTTCTTTGGTTTAAGCTGATAGCTAATGAATTCCACGAATGGTGATAACTGATAAGGACTTACCTTCCCACGTGTATTTCAACTTTAATTTGAAATTCTTGAGGGTCTAGAGCTGCTTTGAAACCAAATAAAAGCCTACCGACCACTTTTGTAACCATCACAACGTTGCCTCCCAGCACACCCAGCACCCAATCTTTTTTACCCTACTCTATTTTCTTTCTTCCAGGACATTTTTTTGAACCTGCTATAAACATATTTTTATATCATGTTTATATTTTATTGTCTTTGTCTCCCTACTAGAATGTAAACTCGAGTGGGAAGGGATCTTGGTTTTGTTCATTGACATATTTCAAGTATCTAAACAGTAGCTGCCATTGTAGTTATTCAATACATATTTGTTGAAAATATAATAGAAATGTATCTGTGTAACTGTATCTATAAATATAGACATGTACATGTTTGTGAATATCAGTGTTGTTTTTCTTATAATGACAGGGACAGGAGTGTGCTTTATTCTATGTAAAGTTCCTCAATCATCAAATGTTTGAAGTTGATAATTATACATTTTGTCTGAGTCTGCTCAAAAATATATATATAATATGTATAAGATATATTTTATATATATTATATATTATATATTATATAAATAAGATATATCTTATATAAGATATATCTTATATATATTATATATATTTATACATATTATATAATATATAATATGTATTATATATTTATTATATATATTATATATTATATATGTAATATATACATTATATATATAATATATATGCCACATATATATATATGCCACAATTTCTTTATCCACTCATTGATTGATGGGCATTTGGGCCGGTTCCATATTTTTGCAAGTGTGAATTGTGCTGCAGTATCTTTTTTGTATAATGACTTATTTTCCTCTGGGTAGATATCCCAAATACTGGGATTGCTGGATGAAATGGTAGTTCTACTTTTAGTTCTTTAAGGAATCTCCACACTGTTTTTCATAGAGTATGTACTAATTTACATTCCACCAGCAGCATAGAAGTGTTCCCTTTTCAGCACATCCACACCAGCATCTATTTTTTTAAATTTTTTAATTATGCCCATTCTTGCAGGAGTAAAGTGGTATCACATTGTGGTTTTGATTTGTATTTCCCTGATTATCAGTGATGTTGAGCATTTTTTCATATGTTTGTCAGCCATTTGTATATCTTCTTTTGAGAATTGTCTATTCATGTCCTTAGACCATTTTTTTGATGGGGCTGTTTGTTTCTTTCTTGCTAATTTGTTTGAGTTCCTTATAGATTCTGGATATTAGTCTTTTGTGAGATGTATAGATTGTGAAGACTTTCTCCTGCTTTGTGGGTTGTCTATTTACTCTGCTGATTGTTTCATTTGCTGTGCAGAAACTTTGCTGAATTCATTTATCAGTTCTAGGAGCTTTTTGAAGGAGTCTTTAGGGTTTTCTAGGTATACGATCATATCATCAGCAAACAGCGAGAGTTTGAATTCCTCTTTACTGATTTGGATGTTCTTTATTTCTTTCTCTTGTCTGATTGCTCTGGCTAGGACTTCCAGTACTATGCTGAATAAAAGTGGTGAGGGGCCAGGCGCAGTGGCTCATGCCTGTAATCGCAGCACTTTGGGAGGCTGAGGTGGTGGATCACCTGAGATCAGGAGTTCGAAACCAGCCTGGCCAACATGGTGAAACCCCGTCTCTACTAAAAATACAAAAATTAGCTGGGCGTGGCGGTGGGCACCTGTAATCCCAGGTATTTGGGAGGCTGAGGCAGGAGAATCACTTGAAGCTGTGAGGCAGAGATTGTAGTAAGCTGAGATCGCCCCACTGCACTCCAGCCTGGGCAACAGAGTGAAACTCTGTCTCAAAAAAAAGAAAAAAAAAGTGGTGAGAGTGGCTATCGTTTTCTTGTTCCAGTTCTCAGAGGAAATGCTTTTAACTTTTTCCCATTCAGTATTGTATTGTCTGTGGGTTTGTCATAGATGACTTTTATTACATTAAGGTATGTCCCTTCTATGAAGAGTCTGCTGAGGGTTTTAATCATAAAGAGATCCTTGGTTTTGTCAAACGCTTTTTCTGCATGTATTGAGATGATCATATGGTTTTTGTTTTTAATTCTGTTTATCTGGTGTATCACATTTATTGACCTGCATCTGTTAAACCATCCCTGCATCCCTGGTATGAAACCCACTTGATCATGGTGGATTATCTGTTTGATATGCTATTGGATTTGTTTAGCTAGTATTTTGTTTAGGATTTTTGCATCTATGTTAATCAGGAATATTGGTTTGTAATTTCTTTTTTTGTTATGATGTTAGGGTTATGTTATTAGGGTGATGTTGGCTTTTATCCCTATCTTGTGGAATAGTGTCAGCAGGATTGGTACCAATTCTTCCTCGAATGTCTGATAGAATTCAGCTGTGAATCCATCTGGTCCTGGCTTTTTTTTTTTTTTTTTTTCTTGGCAATTTTTTAAGATCCATTTCAATCTCGCTGCTTGTTATTGGTCTGTTCAGGGTTTTTAATTCCTCCTAATGTAAGCTAGGAGAGTTGTATATTCCCAGAAATGTATACATCTCCTCTACATTTTCTAGTTTATGCACATAAAGTTGTTCATAGGACCGTTGAGTGATCTTTTGTATTTCTGCGGTGTCAGTTGTAAAATCTCCTGTTTTGTTTCTAGTTGAGCTTATTTGGATCTTCTTTCTTCTTTTCTTGGTTAATCTCACCAATGTTCTATCAATTTTGTTTACCTTTTCAAAGAACTAGCTTTTTGTTTCATTTATTTTTTGTATTTTTTTGGTTTAAGTTTCATTTATTTCTGCTCTAATCTTGGTTATTTCTTTTCTTCTACTGGGTTTAGATTTGCTTTGTTCTTATTTCTCTAGTTCCTTGAGATGTGACCTTAAATTGTCTATTTGTGCTCTTTCAGATTTTTGGATGTAGGCATCTAAGGCTATGAACTTTCCTCTTAGTATAGAGGTTTTGATGGTTTGTGTCCCTATTATTGTTCAGTTAAAGGAATTTTTAAATTTCCATCTTGATTTCATTGTTGGCCCAAAGATCATTCAGAAGCAAGTTATTTAATTACCATGTATTTTCATGGTTTTGTAGGTTCCTTTTGGAGTTGATTTTCAATTTTATTCTACTGTGGTCAAAGAGAGTACATGATATAATTTCAATTTTCTTAAATGTACTGAGACTTGTTTTATGGCCTATCATATAGTTTATCTTAGAGATAGTTCTATGCACTGATGAATAGAATGCATATTCTGCAGTTGTTGGATAGATGTTCTGTAAATATCTGTTAAGTTCATTTGTTCTAGGGTATAGTTTAAATCCATTGTCTCTTCATTGACTTTCTGTCTTGATGACCTGTCTAGTGTTGTCAGTGGAGTACTGAGGGCCCCCATTATTATTATGTAGCTGTCTGTTTTATTTGTTATGTCTAGTAGTAATCGTTTCATAAATTTGGTGCATATATATTTAGAATTGTAATACTTTACTGTTGGACAAGGTCTTTTATTATTATATATGTCCCTCTTTGTCTTTTTTAACTGCTGTTCTTTTAAAGTTTGTTTCATCTGATGTAAGAATAGCTACTCCTGCTCGCATTTGGTGTCTATTTGCATGGAATATATTTTTCCACCCCTTTAAGTTTATGTGAGTCCTCAGGTGTTAGGTGAGTCAAATGAAGGCAGCAGATACTTAGTTGATAAATTCTTATCCATTCTGCCATTCTGTAGTTTTAGGTGGAGCATTTAGGCCATTTACATTCAGCATTAGTATTGAGATGTGGGGTACAATTCTATTATTCTATATTCATCGCGATATTTGTTGCCTGAATACCTTCCTTTTTTTAAATGTATTGTGTTGTTGTTTTATAGGTCCTATAAGATTTATGTGTTAAGAAAGTTCTGTTTTGATGTATTTCAAGGATTTGTTTCAAGATTTAGGGCCCTTAAATCAGCAATTTTAGCAGTTCTTGTAGTGCTGGCTTGGTACTGGCATATTCTCTCAGCATTTGTTTGTCTGAGAAAGACTATTATTTCTTCATTTGTGAAGCTAAGTTTTGCTGAATACAAAATTCTTGGCTGATAATGGTTCTGTTTAAGGAGGCTGAAGATAGGGCCCAATTCCTTCTAGTTTGTAGGGTTTCTGCTGAGAAATCTGCTGTTGATCTGATAGGTTTTCCTTTACAGGTTACCTCATGCTTTTGCCTCATAGCTCTTAATATACTTTCTTTCATCTTGACTTTAGATAACCTGATGACTATGTGCCTAGGGAATGATCATTTTGGGATGAATTTCCCAGGTGTTCTTTGAGTTTCTTGTATTTGGGTGTCTGGATCTCAAGCAAGGCCAGAGAACATTTTCCTTGATTACTCCCCCAAATATGTTTTCCAAACTTTTATATTTCTCTTCTTACTCAGGAACACCAGTTATCCTTAGGTTTGGTCACTTAACATAATCACAAACTTCTTGGCAGCTTTGTTCATTTTTTTAAAAATTATTTTTTCTTCATCTTTGATGGATTAGATTAATTTGAAAACCTTGTCTTCGAGCTCTGAAGTTGTTTCTTCTGCTTGTTTGATTCTATTGCTGAGATTTTCCAGTGCATTTTGCATTTCTCTAAGTGTGTCCTTGATTTCCAGAAGTTGTGACTGTTTTTTATTTATGCTATCTATTTCACTGAAGATTTCTCCTCCTTCATATCTTGCATCACTTTTTTATTTCATTAACTTGGATCTCACCTTTCTCTGGTACCTCCTTGATTAGCTTAATAATTGGCCTTCTGAATTCTTTTTCTGGCAAATCAGGGATTTCTTCTTGGTTTGGATCTGCTGCTTGTGAGCTAGTGTGATTTTTCAAGGGTGTTAAATAACCTTGTTTTGTCATATTACCAGAATTGTTTTTCTGGTTCCTTCTTATTTGGTTAGGCTATGACAGAGGGAAGTTCTGGGCTCAGTGGCTGTTGTTCAGATTCTTTTGTCCCACGCAGTTCTTCCTTGATATAGTTCTCTCCTCCTTTCCTAGGGATGTGGCTTACTGAGAGCCAAACTGTGGTGATTATTATTTCTCTTCTGGATCTAGCCACCCAGCAGAGCTGCTGGGTTCCAGTCTCATACTGCTGGGGCAGGGGCAGGGTGGGGGGTGGGGCAGAGATGTCTGCACAGAGTCCCGTGATGTGAACCGTCTTCAGGTCTCTCAGCCATGGATACCAGCACCTGCTCTGGTGGAGGTGGCAGGGGAGTGAAATGGACTCTGTAAGGATCGTTAGTTGTATTATTATTATTTATTGCACTAGTTTCGTGCAAGTTAGCCTCCTGCCAGGAGGTGGCACTTTCAAGAGAGCATCAGCTGTGGTATTTTAGGGAGGATCAGGTGGTATGTGAGGCCCTAGAACTCCCAAGAAAATATAACCTTTGTCTTCACCTACCAGAGTGGGTAGAGAAAGAACATTAGGTGAGGGCAGGGTTAGGCATGTCTGAGCTCAGATTCTCTTTGGGTAGGGCTTTCTGTGGCCTCTGTGGGGAATGAGGATATGATTCCCAGGTCAATAGAGTTATGTTCCCAGGAGAATTGTGGCTACCTCTGCTGTATCATGCAGGTTGCCAGGAAAGCCAGCAGTTACAGGCCTCACCCAGCTCCCATGCAACCCAAAAGGCTGGTCTCACTCCCACTGTGCCCCCACCAACAACTCCAAGTTTGTTTCCAGGCAGTGGGCAAGCAGGGCTGAGAACTTGCCCCAGGTTACCAGCCTCCTGGCTGAGAAAGTAAGCAATATTTTCAAGTTTTGCACCTGCCCACCTGCCCATGTCTGCACTCTGGATTCATCCCCTCCCCTGAGTTCTGTCCAAGAAATGTCTCATTTTGTTGGAATTATTACAAAGTTCAGCTGGAGGTTTCCTTTTCCCTGTGGTCTTTTCCCAGTTCCTCTGGAAGCCCTCCCCAAGGACCCCTGTGAGACAAAGTCAGGAATGGTTTCCCTGGGGACCAAGTGAGCCCATAAGGCTCTTCCTGCTACTTCCTCTACTCCTGTATTTCACTCACCTCTCTAAATTATCTCAGCTCCAGGTAAGGTCAAGTCCTTCTCCCATGATCTGGACCTTCAGGTTTCCCCAGTGAGGGTGTGTGTTCAGGGGCAGACAATCCCCCTTTCTTAGTTTCACCCTTTGGGCACTCACAGAATTTGAGCTGTCTCCAGGTCCTGCAGGAGCTATCCACCTCCTTCAAAGGGTCTGTGCATTCTATTGGCTTTCCTGGTATGTTCCTGCAGTAGTTCTTGGAGCAAAAGTTCAGGATGTGAGTCTCCACACATTGCTCTGTCCATCAATTTAGTCCTGTCTCCTATCTGCTATTTTCTTCAATCCTCGCATTTCCCTTTATTCTGATGGCCAACTAGAGAAAGCCACTGCAGGTGGCCAACTAGAGAAAGCATAAAGCTTATTACACTAAATTTTTGATTTAAAAAATTCAACTGTACTAAAAATCCTCATTTGAATGGACTAATGAGATCAAAGGAACAGTAAAAAGATGAAGATAAAAATAGATGCACAGTACTTGGATTCTGGTCTGAATTTTCCCACTGACCAGTTGTAGAATTTTGGAAAGGTGACTTCAAGTATTATACTTCTTCCCTTAAATGAAAGAGTGAGGATCTAAGGACCTTTCAAGCTCTAAAATTTTATGAATTTATATTTTTAAAAGCAGCAAGTATATATAAATTGGGGCTGTCTCTTGATCTGAATTTTTCCTACTTGCCTATCACACAAAGGTATGGTTAAGAACAATAAAAACAAGGACACTTTGAAATTTAATGTCATGCTGCCCTTCACGTGTAAATAGCCTCGGTTTTACGCACAGGAGTATATATGTCTAACTTTTATACAGTGAAAGTTTGTGCTTGTTTTCCTACCTCTTCTTTTCTCTTCATTTGTCAACCTTAGAGAGAAATTCAGGTATGACAGAGCACAGGACATTATTTGGCTTACGAGAGCAAACTTCTATGACTTTTGACTTTATTGGTAAATGAGCTTGCCTCTATGCTTCCCCAAGGAAAAGGGGAATGCATATCTATGTTCAAAAGTTAATCAGTTTTTATTTATTTATTTATTATTTTTGCATTTTGGAGTATTTATCTTATATCTGTTTTCTTTTTTTTAAATTATACTTTAAGTTCTAGGGTACATGTGCACAACCTGCAGGTTTGTTACATATGTATACATGTGCCATGTTGGTGTGCTGCACCCATTAACTCGTCATTTACATTAGGTATACCTCCTAATGCTATCCCTCCCCCCTCCCCCCACCCCACGACAGGCCTCAGTGTGTGATGTTCCCCACCCTGTGTCGAAATGTTCTCATTGTTCATTTCCCACCTATGAGTGAGAACGTGCAGTGTTTGGTTTTCTGTCCTTGTGATAGTTACTGAGAATGATGGTTTCCAGCTTCATCCATGTCCCTACACAGGACATGAACTCATCCTTTTTTATGGCTGCATAGTATTCCATGGTGTATATGTGCCACATTTTCATTATCCAGTCTATCATTGATGGACATTTGCGCTGGTTCCAAGTCTTTGCTATTGTGAATAGTGCTGCAATAAACATATGTGTGTATGTGTCTTTATAGCAGCATGATTTATAATCCTTTGGGTATATACCCAGTAATGGGATGGCTGGGTCAAATGGTATTTCTAGTTCTAGATCCTTGAGGAATTGCCACACTGGCTTCCACAATGGTTGAACTAGTTTACAGTCCCACCAACAGTATTGTGACAAGTAAGTGCATGCATGTAGATAATGGTTAAACATGCTGATAAAAATCTGGAGAGCAAATTTTAGGAATCTCTGTAATTAGCAACCAACATTAACTAGATGAGACCATTTTCCAGTTTTCTAGCTCTGAAGCAGACATTCTAAAACTGATGAAAAACAGCTGGCTGGAATTTATCTAGCTTCCACTAAAGTGGTGTTTTTCTAATGTTGTATTAAAATGTTGTATAGAAAATGCAATGCAATGAACACAATCCATCCCCTTAATCTTTATATGTGGCAGTGTATAATTATTATAAAGTTTTGAAATAGAAACATAGAAAAATAAAACATTAACTGATATTATATGTTATTGAGTGAAGGAATTGTAGGCATCTCTTCTTTTTTCAGATAAATTTATAACCTCTAGCCTATACTATTACGTTCTACAATGTGCCAGAACTCAGAAAAATATCATGAATATAATTTTTAGTTTCATACTATGAACAGAGATTTATATTTGAGTATCTCATTAACTTAATAACACTTTACCAACTGAAGCATATACACCTGATCAGGAATGCTATACCATACCACTGAATTACATTCACTGTATATGGACTTATCACAAAGATGGACTAACAAAACTGTCACTGTGCAAGATTGTATCTACTTCTCTTAAATCCATTAGCTCAAATTATTGTTTCTTTGTTTTGAAATAACAGGAAGCATGGACAAACAAGTATTTAATTCTTCATTGGGATTAAACACCAAAGCATTTAATTGCATCTGTCATATAGAAGGTGAGAGAACCAGATTATAGTTTGACTTGAATAATCACTTCTCATAATAAAACAACAAGCCTTGAAATTAGAATTTCATGGAATTATGTGAAGTGGCAGCCCCAGAATGGCTCAAATTTTTGCAAATAAATTGATGTACAGTATTTTTAAAAATCTATTCTTGGCCAGGCATGGTGGTTCATGCCTGTAATCCCAGCACTTTGGGAGGCTGAGGCGGGTGGATCACGAGGCCAAGAGGTCGAGACCATGCTGACCAACATGCTGAAACCCCATCTCTACTAAAAATACAAAAATTAGCTGGGCGTGTTAGTGCGCGCCTGTAGTCCCAGCTACTTGGGAGGCTGAGGCAGAACAACCACTTGAACCCAGGAGGCAGAGTTTGCAGTGAGCTGAGATCGTGCCACTGCACTCCAGCCTGGCAACGCAGCTGTATAAAAAAAATATATATATATTCTCGAAGAAATTTTAAACTCTTTTTCACGTTGAATTGTGCAAATCTAAAAATTCTATATATTCCAAAAACCATTGACTTTATGGTAAAATATTTAATTATATTGTAAACCAAAGTAATCACTCTGAAAGTCATGTTATATCATTCATTCAATAAAGTTTTGATAATGCATAATGCCTCAATCACACTATTGTTTATTTCTTAATTAAGCAAAACTCAAAACTTATCCTCTTGTTTGGTGAGAAGCTCTTCAAAGTGGTAATTTGAGGACCTGAACTCATTCTATTTGATATGTCCACCATGTTTAACATTTGCTTGAGTAATCACTATGATCTTCTGCATGAAGCCAATAGAAGGAAAAGAGTACACAAAGATATACATTTTTAAACCACTTCATCACATTCCATTAGAAAGAATTAGTAACGTGTCCCCACATTGATACAAAGAGTACTGGGAAATTCCTGTTATCCCTGTATAGGTAACTCCGTTCTCAGCTAAAATCCTGTATAATAAAATTGTGGCCAACAATGGCTCATTTTTTTAAAAAAGCAACTGTGAAAAGTTTTTATTCTATTCCTATATATTGTATGTTCAACACAGTGAAATAAAAAAGCGGCTTTTGTTCCTTATTTTATCAAGAAAGTGTCCTGACATAACAGGAGATATGAAAGTATTGTTTGACAAGGTTGGAGATATAAATGTTTTATCTGTGAATTTTTAATGAATTCTCTCTTCAGATGATTAAAACCATGGACTCTCCCTTCTTTTCACTATTCCAAGGAATCTCTAGAATGTAGAATAAACACATAGTTATAGGACAACATTTAATTATCAGAAACACACCACATAGCACATAGAGCCAATATTAAGGGATCACACTGCAAAAGAAACTGAATTGCTGAACAACCTGAGTCTGAAACACCTTTTCCACATCTATGGACATTTTATTCCATTTCAAAAAGGGCAATATGAGATTACAAGAAAAGCAATTGATGTGGTGTTCTTTCAAATAATTTTATTCTCTGTACTGAGTATGGGAAATTTATGAGTTGGATAGTGTCCCTCCAGAATGTGACCCAATTTGTAAATAGGGTCTTCGCAGATGTAATTAGTTAATTTAAAATGCCATCACATTCTATTTGGGTGAGCCCTGTATCCAATGACTGGCATCCTTAGTAAGAAGAGGAAAATCCAGACACAGAGACACACACAGAGAAGAAAGCTGTATGTAAAACACATAGAGGGAAGAAGGCCATATGATGATAGAGGGGGAGATTGGCGCGACGCAACTACAAGGCAAGAAATGCCGAGAATTTTCAGTAACCACCAGAAACTAGGAGAGAGGTTGTGGGACAGATTCTTCCTGAGAGACTCCAGAAAGAAGCAACTTGCTTACATTTTGATTTTGGACTCTGGCCTCCAGAACTGTTAGGGAAAAATTTTCTCTTGCATTAAGTAACCCAGTTTGTGGTAATTGTTACAGCAATACTAGTAAACTAACACAGGAAGTATCCCAACATTATGTTTCAGGGTTACCTCAGTTGAATGATCATCACTCGTTCTACGGGCATTAGGTTCCCTTCTGGTGAGTTAGCCTGTAGTATCTTCACTTTTTACCTTCAGAAGGCCATAGACTACAAAGTAACTATCACAGCATAAAAATCATGAACATTCTCCCCTTGGCCCCAAAGAAACATAGATCTAATTACTTTTATCAGCATTTGCCTTTTCCTCTTTAACTTCTCTCTCTCACTTATTTAGGCCAGAGAGTAATTTTACCTCACCATTGGATAACCCCAGTGTCTTTCATTCTATGCAGTCATCCAACCTCACCTGTTTGTGTGTGACACACTTTGGAAAAGAAGTTGTTAGACAATGAATTTTGGAATCCACCACGTGGATTTAAAAACAACGGAAACAAAAATTCCTTCAGAGTATTTTATATTCTGACCTCTGTGTTACTTTTATGATAGTCAACCAAAAATTCTACTCATTAATTTATCAAGCTCATATTGTTCAGTCATGGATAATGGCACCTTCCGGAAAACATAACTTCTACTTTCAACTGCTCTTGATTAGGTCAATGAATAAAAACTCTCTTAGTGCATTGTAATGACTCTCAGGGAACCTCTGGAATGAATAGCATGGATTTACTCGGCAGTTTAACAGAGTAACTGTTTTTAACATTGCCTTTTCAGAACAACACTGGCCTAATGTCTCCAAGGTTAAAAGTCATTTTAGAAGCAGAATGCATGCGAAGCAAAGAATGTTATAGGTAAATGGGATTTTAGAGATCATTTTCATTTAATGCCTTCTTTCTACTACTAATCTTTTGTTCCACTTTTGATCAAATTAGTGAGCCACTCAATGGTACTCCAGGCATAACATAGATATTGAACTTCTAGGTATTAAAAAAAAAAAGAACAGCAGAGACATAGGTTATAGTAATCCACTTAGCTTGTTATCTGAAAATGTATTTGTGGTTCTTCTTGAGGTTCCTTAATCTGTACTTCCTTGACTATAAATAGCTGATGTTCAATGAGTTATGAAAAAAGTGCTAATTATGAAAATGTATTACTACAAAGAATGCTACCCATGAGTCTGATATTACCATCATCACTGTCCCAAATCCTTGAAGCTGTAAAAACACCACCTTAAGGAAAATGCCTCTGCAAGAGCAGAAGTCACCTTCTCATGATGGCTAATCCAGATATCTGTCTTTATCCTTTCGATCTTTTAACGTCTGCCACAAATAGTATTTTGGAAAATCTCCCAATTCGTAACATGAGTCTTGCTGTCTTATGAATTGAGATATTTGGTGATTATCTTTGCCATAATGTGTTGGAGAATCTCTCTTCTATACAATACATTTTATATATCACCAACAACATAAAACACATGCTTTCTTACATAATCACAAGAGCTAAACTCTTTGAAGTGAAATTTCAGTTACTCAGAGTATATTAATAAAAACCTTATTCAGATTTCTATTAATCAGTATTTAATACTATATACTACAGGTGGTATAATAATTTACAGAGAAATCCAAGCTTTATACAATTAACTTAATCTTAATTAATTTTTCAATACCTAAAAGGAATGGAATCATTCAGTTGCCCTCTCAGGAGCTGACAGCACTTCAGATTATCAGAAAAAAAGTGATTTCTGTCTTGCTTACAATAAAGCAAAAGGGGAAAAATCAAGAAAAAGGAAAATCAAGAAACTTGGCAAGAAAATAAGGGCCAAGATTATAAATTGTGTGAATTTCTGTGAATCTCTGTGAACTAAATGGCTATATGTCTCAACTCTAAAAACCATTTTTTAGGCAATGTATACATATATTTCTTATTTCTTTCCTTCCTTCCTTCCTTTCTTTTTCTTTTCTTTTCTTTTCTTTCCTTCCTTCCTTCCTTCCCTCCCTCCCTTCTTTCCTTCCTTCCTTCCTTTCTTTCTTTCTCTTTCCTTCCTTCCTTTCTTTTTCTTTCTTTCTTTTTCTTTCTTTCTTTCTTTCTTTCTTTCTTTCTTTCTTTCTTTCTTTCTTTCTTTCTTTCTTTCTTTCTTTCTTTCCTTCCTTCCTTCCCTCCCTCCCTCCCTCCCTCTTTCTTTCTTTCTTTCTTTCTTTCTTTCTTTCTTTCTTTCAACAGAGCCTCACTCTGTCCCCCATGCTGGAGTTCAGTGGCATGGATCATGACTCACTGCAGTCTCAACCTCCTCAGGCTCAGGTGATCCTCTCACCTCAGCCTCTCGAGTAGCTGGGACTACAGGCACATGCCACGATGCCTGGCTAATTTTTCTATTTTTTTAGAGATGGTATTTCACCATGTTGCCCAGGCTGGTTTTGAACTCCTGGGCTCAAGCAATCAACCCACCTTGCACTTTCAAAGTACTTGGATAACAAGCATGAGCCACTGAGCCCAGCCTTAAAAATTTTTCATAAGGAATACAGTCATGACATTTTGAAATAAATAATGAATCAGTGTCTCATAAAAAGCAAATAAAGGCTTGAGGAATATTAGTTGCCATTAAAGAAATCATGGTATTCAAATTCTACAACTTGTTTTAATCTTAAGAGAAAAATTATTTTTGAGCATTATATCTTATTAGATATTATTTATGTCATAAGTCAAATAGTATAAGGAAAAATAGATGACTTTAAAGGTTAAAACCAGGTGAGAATCTTTGAAATGATCAATAAATAGTTTGCCAATTAAATAAAAATTATATTGGCATGGGTTATTTCTGAAAATTGTTCAATTAGCAAAGTAATTCATCAATTTTAATAATCAAACTACATTTTAATAATCACATTACATTTTAATAAATTTCCAAGATAACACATTTTCATAGTTGCAATGTTTTGAATAACCTCAATGCTTGGAAAATCCATATGGCTTCATGTAGGAAAGCAACTAAGAGGCATGTTTTTCTGGGACATTTTTGTAGAATTCTGATATTGGATTTTGTTTTGTGTTAGTTCTGTATTCTTTAAGAAGTGACAGTTTTTTTCTGAGGTTTGGGTGCTTTATAAAATGAAGTTAATGTTATCTATGTAAAGAGGTAGGGAATCAAATGAGACGATTTATATAAAAAATATTTTATACTGTGCTCTTGCTGGATCTTTTTAAATGTTTAACCCACAGAATTTACTCAATATTTGTAAAAGAAAAAAATGATAAAAGAGAGGAAAAAAAGGAAAGGGATAGAGAAGGAGATTGGAAAGCAATGGGAAAAATATAATATTATGTTAAAAATAAAAAATTACATTAAAAATAAAGGGATGGAAGAAATATGAAGAGTTTCTGTATGTGAGGGGAGGTAGAGATAGTTTTAAAGGAAAGGGCTTGGGGGAAAATAAAGTGTAGACAGTGATTCTATAGAAGGCTTGCTGTTGGGATGCTAAATGCCTGGATTCTTTGACTCTAGTTCTTTCATCAATTAAATGAGCATTTTTTGTAATAATTTTTATGTAACAATATATTTAATAATTTAATAAATATAATAATAATTGTGGTGTGAAACAGAAGGGCAATAAGATGCACACTGAGAAATAACAGATAAAGAGAAGTCAAAATGTATTGCCAAGCAAGATGAGCCACACTTTCTCTAGATTGTTTTATTTCTGCCTATATCCCCAGCACCTAAAACAATGTATGACATATAGTAGAAGTTCAATAAATATATAATGGATCCAATAATGAATAATAAAAATAATTTATTCTATTTATTTGGCAGAGATTAATGATAACCTATTATTGAATTCTAAATGATTTCCCGAACTTCCTCAGGGCTCACTAATACAAGCAAAGAAAAGCAGGTTCTTCTATGAACAACTGATTATGCATTTTATTTGGAATATATATATTTCTTTCAATATCCCCAGCCACTGCATCCTGCAAGGGTTTGTTTGTCCACTTTCCACCAGATATTTATCTATAATGATAACAAATCTTGCCAACAGGAAAATGTTCCATTCAGGCAAATATTAGGTAAAATAAAACTTAAAAGAAACATTGTATGTAACCATACAAATGGACTACTCACAAACAAAGCCAATCTTATAATCCTATAAGGTAAATAAAAGGCAATATCAGTTAGCTCTTTTAAATTTTTCTCTTAGTATTGAACATACATTTCTTCAGGCTGTCCATAAAACAACCATTGCCAAAGTATTAAGATAGGGTCAGATTACTAAAAAAATTTGTGAACTGGGAGACATTTGAATCTATGTAAAAAGACTTCTATTCATACTATGAATAACTATACAAAAATTAGCAGAAATAAATATAATACTGCAGCCATATGATGTGTTAAAGTGAGTCCCACATCATGATACATTTGGTGTCATGATAAGGAAGAATTTCAAATTAAAACACTGGCAGCATGTCATCCAGTAACGTCAAACATATGACACAGGCTTTCCTGGAATTCTGTAATTATTCTGAACTTCCTTCTACATTTTTCATGGTGTTCACAGTTCACATGTTTTATTCAGATCAATTAGTGTCTATTGGATAGCCATACATCACATGACACTAAACTAGGTGTTTTGGGCACAGGACTAGGAATGTGGCAAACCATGTCACAGTGGCGGTCTAAGCTACATGATGTTTTGTATGGCAATAGGGGATGTAAAAGCAAGCATCTGAAGTCTGTCTTTGCCTCTGTCCCAGAGTGTATTACATAAAGTCAGCTGACATCTTCCAGCTCCATGCACTATTTCCGAAATTCTGGGCTTCTTGGCAACATATCTGAGAAAAACAGTTTTTCTAAGGCTTTGATCCATGTGTCCAGGAGGCATGCATGCAAAAAGTTTAGATTTCCTTGCCTTGCACTCTATAAAATATGATAATAATAATCATTAAGATATCGTAAAATGTCATTTTTTATTGTTGTTTTTTGTGGGGGGACAGAGTCTCACCATCTTGGCTCTCTGCAACCTCTGCCTTCTGGATTCAAGTGATTCTCCTGCCTCAGCCTCCAAGTAGCTGGGATTACAGGCATGCACCACCACGCCCAGCTAACTTTTGTATTTTTAGTAGAGACAGGGTTTCGTCATGTTAGCCAGGCTGGTCTAGAACTCCTGACTTCAGGTGATCTGCCTGTCACGGCCTCCCAAAGTGCTGGGGATTATAGCTGTGAGCCACCACACTGGCCATGTCAGTACACTCTTGTTACAGAAACAATCTGTGCAGGTTTTTATTATCTAGAAATATTTATTTCTTATTTTCAAATATTTTTAAGTCACTGTATGTATTTAACTTTTCACTGTATCTGATAAGAATCAAATAATAGAAGATAGTTTATAACTGTGGAATTTGGAGCTTTCTAATTTTATTTGTAAAATTATGACTTTTGACAGTTTGAGAAATCAGTCAGCTAAACAAATTAGCCATGACAACTAGAATAAATTTATTTAAGATCTTTTGTATATGTGACTTAAGTAAGGATTGGTAGGCCCTGTGGGGTTGTTTAATGAACTGCAGAGAAACTCAAGTAAAACCCAAAGGCCCAGCCCAATCCACTGCTACATTACGGTTGAATATATTCATTTATTAATTCTGGGCTCCTGAAAACAAAACCTGTTTTTAAAGCCATTTAATAACTTCCATAATACAACATGTGCACCACTTAAAGTCATACTGAAGAAAAAATATATTTCCATAGGTCATTATTAATATCTAAGTGCTCATTAAACTGTTCTAAAATTACTTATCATTATCATTTTATTTATTTCCTCTATAAAATGCTGTGGTGTTGTAGTTTATTTTAGAATGATCTATTTTAGGGAAGTTTGTCTTCAGTGATATAGTAGAAATTAATTTAAATGAAATACTTAAGAAAACTCTCTTTTAACCAGAGCTTTCATTGCATTTTTTCTTAGGATACAGATAAGAATGGTAGAAAAAGTTAAATTTAAAGATTTAATTTAAATAGGTCTTCTATTCAGATTCTGTTTTATTGTTTAATTTCTACATTTGCATTCCTAGGGTATTTGTGAAAGACATTGCAAAAGCCCTAGAGTCTTACATGCATGAATTCAAGTCCTGGGTTTACTACTTTTCTGGGTGAGCACAGACGAGTTGTTAAATCTCATAGTGCCCATTTCTGCACTTTAACCTTGATTTTAACAAAGTCATGTTTATTTTTTCCTAAGTAAATCTTTGCCCTCTCTTCATACTATTCCTGTCTCTATTCTTGGAAGTAATAACAAAATTTGTCTGACCAATAAGCTTGAGGAAGATAATGTGCACTCTAGGCTCAGCTCTATCCTTCTTTCTCTTGAGAGCAAGCTGCCTTCAAGGAGTATAGCTGCAGCTTCTCCCCCCATGCTAGTCATATGAAGGACTTTTGGCCTTTTTACAACCAGACAGTAAATTTTCCCTAAATCTGGGCTTTGGTTTTAGCAAATCCAATTGCCTAATAGGCTTAAAGCCACATGCTCCAGCCTGGTCTTTGTCGTTCTCCATCTTTATTTTTTATTTCTCCACTTGTGAATCGAAGGATGGAAAAAGAGTGCTTTAAATTGGAAGTTGATTTTTCTTGCTGGTTGATCACCTACTACTCACCAGTCATTATCATCAATGCTTTCCAGAGACTCATTTCAGATAGGCATACTTAGCTTTATTTTAAAAAAGCAAACGTAAGGCTTACCAAAGTTAAACAAATTGTCTAATATAATGAAGTTAGTAAAAGAGAGAAGTATATTTAACTTAAGTTTGTTTTACTTCAAACCACACTCTGTGTTTCATGGTGCACTGCATTTCATATATATGGATGGTCCTATATAATGTTTGATATTAAAGAGTGGTCAACAAGCCTTAGAACTCTGTATTAACTTTCTACTGATGTGTACCAAATTACCATCAAATTAGTGGTATAAAAAGACACTCACTTATTAGTTCACAGTGCTGTAGAACAGAAGTCTGGATAGGCTCTGCCAAGTTCTGTACTCAGAGTACCAGAAGACCAAAACCAATGTGTTAGCTTGGATGAGCTGTTATCCACAGGCTCTGGGAAGGAATCCGCTTCCAAGTTCACATACTTGCAGAATTTGGTTCCTTGTGGCTCTAGGACTGAAGTCCTCATTTCCTTGCTGCTGTCAGCCAGAGCCTGACCTCAGCTTCTAAAGACCATTCACATTCTTTCTTACATAGCTTATTCTAATTCTAAACGAGCAATGGGGAGTTGAGTCCCTGTATTTCCAATCTCTTTGTTTTCCCTTCTACTGAACAGGAAAACTCTCTCTTTTTTAAAGAACTCCAGTGATTATATTAGACACACCCAGACAACCCATTATAATCTCATAAATTTTTAAGGCCAACTGATCTTAATTGGATCTGCAGAATCTCTTTTGCTAAGTACCTTAACATATTCAAGAGTATGATGAGTCATCATATTTAGAGTCTGGAGGATTAGGGAGGTAAATCTTTTGGAGGGAAGTGAGGATTATGCTTAGAATTCCCCTACCACAAATTCTCTACCATAAGAAATGATATATTAGATTTCTATCACTGCCATAACAAATTACCACAAGTTTAGTGTCTTAAAATGTGTAAGTTTATTATTTTACTGTTCTGTAGATTAGAAGTTTGACATTGGTTTCACCAGACTAAAATCAAGGTGGTGGAAGAACTGTGATTCCTCCTTGAGGCTCTCTGGGGTGAAACCATTTTTTGCCTTTTCCAAATCCTAAAGGACACACACATTCCTTGGCTCTGGCTCTTTTTCTCCATCTTCAAAGCCAAAAACTGTTGTATCTCTCTGACCATTCTTTTGTAGTCACATCTTCCTTTTCTTTTGATAAGAGAAAAGGGTTCCATAACTGGAAAATGTTATCTGATTTAGGGATCAATGCAATTAGATTAGACTCACCTATTAATCCAGGATAACCTCTTTATCTCAGGGTTTTTAATTTAATCATATCACAAATACATTTCATATGTAAATCAACATATTAATAGATTTTAGGAATTAGAATGTAGATATCTTTGGGGGACAGAAGGGAGCATTTTTCTGCTCCCAAAAATGATGTTGGTGCAGATAAACTTTAATACAAGATCTTGAGTCACAAATGAGATTTAATTATATTATGTTTATGACAAAAATTTTCCATTTGTTGTTAAGAATACAAAAATATACCTATTTAGAAAGACTTTTAATAATATTAATGACTTTCTGAGTGATATGGATTGGCTGTGTTGTCACCCAAATCTCATCTTGAATTCCCATGTGTTGTAGGAGGGACCCAGTGGAGGGTAATTGAATCATGGGAACAAGATTTTCCCATCTCTTCTCATGATAGTGAATAAGTCTCACAAGATGCGATGGTTCTAAAAATGGGAGTTTCCCTGCACAAGCTCTCTCCTCTTGTTGGCTGCCATGTGAGATGTGCCTTTGACTTTCTGCCATGATTGTGAGGCCTTCCCAGCCACATGGAACTGTATGTTCATTAAACCTCTTTCCTTTGTAAATTGCTCAGTCTCTGGCACATCTTTATCAGCAGTGAGAAAATGGACTAATACACTGACTTAATTATTTTCATTAAAGCATCAATTTTTCGAGTGTCATTGCTTATATGCTCATAAACTCCAAAAGATTGACTCACCTTAACTTTATAATCTGATAGTTTCAAATAATATTCCTCATTGCAGTTTTAAGGCTTACAATAGACAAGACTTGAAATTTGAATTAGTCATTCAAGGTATCCCTCTTTCCTTCTTGACTGCCTTTTACATTATTCACAATAATTCTGAAAATTTCCCTTTCTTTGTCTCAATATCACATTCAAGAATCAAGCAGCAATTTAACGGAGAGCTCGAACAAGAAATTATTTTTAACACTGAAGCCCCACAGACTTCCTCACAAACTCTTACATGAAACTCACATCCAGTATAAAGAGCTCACAGCCAGTCAAAAGTGAAATACAACATTACACTTGTCATGCTTTTCTTGGTTGCAGAAATTTGAACATAGTTGAAAGTTAAGCCCCATCTGGCTTGCACTTCAAGTTGCACTTCTAAGATCACAGGGAACCCTGTCTTTCCTGAATTCCTCCAAATATCCTGCCACTTCCACTTATTCAGTTCTGATTCTTCACTGCCTCACTTTTAGCTACCCTTTACATTGATGTCTTCCCTCTTCTATTACATTGGACACGTCTCTCCTCTTTTATAATGTCCCAAGCAGTAATCTCAGATTGTTTATCCCCCTTAGTGAGTGTTCAATGCTTTTATGACTAATTAATCAAAAGCCCAGGCATGTATAAGCTACTGATAATTCACATGATTTAAACTATTGAAATTCTAATTTGTAGTAATGGCAGTAGATTCTAATGCCAACATTTAATAGATTTAATAGAATCAGTGAGAATTTTTGAATCAGTTCTTTCCAGTTTCGAGTATACCAGACATCTTTAGCCTATAGATGCTGTTAGTCTTAGCACAGGGTTATTTTTGAGGGAAAGCAGCTTAATGTCATTTGTATGTGCTTCTTGTATTAAAGGAGTGATAATCAGGCTTAAAAAATAATGACTTGTTTTTCTCATTAGCTGAATGAATGTGGAAAATGACTCATCAGTTCATAAATTTGTCATAATGCTGTCTTTAGTGTCAGCCAGCAGTAAGATCCGGATTAGCAGAGTAATAGCAGGAGGCTCAAAAGATTATAGAAAATTGCTGTTAAAAAAATGAATTGACAACATTTTAAGTTTGTTATTCTTTAGCAAAACAATGTAGTCAGCCAGTTTCTGAATTCTCAGCACACTGTTTGCCACTTCTTGAATTATATCCCATTTGTAGAAACATGGTGCATTTTTGTTCTACATGGGCAGGACAGAAGGTTTACCAGCTTGAACTGGTTTTTCTGTGAAAAACTGTCTGGCACTCCATGGATGCTAAATGTGTCATTAACCTTCTACCTGGGGTGTAACTTAGAGACAATATTCACAAATGCCCTTATGAACATAATGAGGTCAAGGCAGCAATCAATGTCTGCTGTATTGTCTCTTCTTTCTTGAAAATGCAACTACTTTTTAAATCAAAATCTATCATCTAGGTTAAAAAGAGACAGAAAGCTAAAGAGTTTCATGGTGCCAAAAAATCAGTATTCATCTTTCTTTAAAAAGGGTGCAAAAGTTGGGTGACCATATAATTATGGACACTTTTTTTAGAATGAATGGGGGTTCTACTAAGAGTTACACTGAAACAGCTATGTGTAGACAAGAATGTTCTTGGGCAAACTGGTCTATATGGTTACCCTATATGAAAGGAACAGCGAAGACAGTATTTTCTTCTTTGCAGTTTGACAATCTTCAGAAGTTTCAAATCAGGCTTTCAGTTAAAACTTTGAGTGTAATGTATCTCCTGAAGCATATGCACATTGGTACATACTGCTTTTAAAAATTTCAAAGCCTAAAATCAACCACAACCAAAAACAATCAAAGTAAATAACTTGGGAAGATTAACTTAATCTTACGGGTTTTTTTCCCCAGTCATTACCATCATTTTAAATTTTGTTTTTAGCTTCTTTGCTTGAATTTTCAAGCAGTATCTCAAAGACTAGAAATATTTCCTCATCAAAATGTCATGTAAATCGACTGGGTAAGATACCACATTTTACCACTTGGGGCTCTTCATGATTTCATTTCGAAAGCATAATATCTCATCCACAGGAACTTTTGAGAAGAAATAATTTCCATTTCAGTTTTAAAAGTCTTTGCCCTTGATTTGGGCATTGACCGCATGGAGATTTTATATTTATACACCTTGCCAAAACGTTTCAAACTGTACAATTAAATTTGCACCTTGATGAAATATAATTATACCTTATTTAAAAACTCTTGTTGCCCTGAGAAGACTTATATCATTTAGTCCTTAACAAATACTTTTTGGATCTGTTGTGTGTTTTAATCTCTGTGTCAAATTTTAGTAACTGTGGATACAGTAGGAGACCTGAGAGCCAAAGACCTTGCTTCAAGAAACTTACATTCTAGTGGGATAAAAGAGAACAGAAACAACAGAATAAGTAAACAAGATAATATTATGTAGTTATTGATCTCATGAAGAAAAGCCCTGAAGAGTTGATATTTTAATCAGGAGCTTAATGAAGAGAAATAGAGAGGAGTATTGCAAACAATAGGATAGCAGGGCCCTTGGAAGTTAATATACTTAGTATTTTCAAGGGGCAAAAAGTAGATTGATTGGGACAAAGGGAGTGGAGGAAGATGAGCTTGGAGAGATGGGCAAGGGCCAAATCACACATGACTGGGCATTGGTCTAGAATTAAATGAGTTTAAACTAGGAGTCTATAATTTCATTATATTTTCACTAATATTTATAGATTAACAAAATTTGTATCCCATGATTAAATATATTAAAATATAATTTTTCCCCAAAAGAAATCTATGCAAATAGAAACCTAGTAACCTCTTTCTTTCTCTTTCTTTGTTTGTTTGCTTCTTTCTTTTTTTTTTTTTTTTTTTTTTTTTTTTGACTGTGTCTAGCTCTGTCGCCCAGGCTGGAATGCAGTGGTATGATCTCGGCTCACTGCTACCTCTGCTTCCCAGGTTCAAACTATTCTCCTGCCTCGGCCTCCTGAGTAGCTGGGACTATAGGCACATGCCACCACGCCAAGAAAATTTTTTTTATTTTTAGTAGAGACGAGGTTTCACCATGTTTGCCAGGATGGTCTCGATTTCTGACCTCATGTCCGCCCGCCTCAGCCTCCCAATGTGCTGGGGTTTTATATTTTTCTAACACACAGCTGAAAGGATAAAAAATGTTGGCCAAAAAAAAGGTACTGTGGCTTTGTTGCCTTATTTCCATCTTTTTAACCTCTCATCTGAAGCTAATAGTATTATTGTATGTACCAATCTCTTTCCAAAAGCTCCAGGAATCATGGATTCATGACGTACATATGGACCCATATGTCATATGGTCTTACACCCTGTAAGACCACTTTATTGCCTCAGCCTTTCCATGATCATTCAAAATAGATCCTGAAGAAGAATAAAATGAATTTATCCTCCAAATAAGATGGTAAAACCTTTCTTGCATGCTACTTGTGTTTCCTACATGGTTGAGAGGATAGATATTACATCAAAGTTAACATTTTTCCGTTGACATCAGCATTTTAATAGCCATTTATTTATGTCATTTTCAAAATCTTTTAAAGAACAAAAATTAACACTATAGGAGACTGTATTTTGTTATTTTCCTGTTTTATTGTGTTTTATCAATGTATCATAATCTGTGAGTCTAATTTTCATATGAAGGTTTAAAAACTGAGTACCTATCAGCTCATTTTAGGAAAATGATACTACGTTTCCTTCTTTAAAAATGCCAATGTTTCAATGCTCACGCATATTACAGACGTTCATTTGGAAACGTCAATATGTTATTAACTTGCTAACGGCATCTACATAATGTAATGTGACAATACTTCTTGAATGATTGAATGAATGGATGTGGCAAGGGAAAATGTGTGTATCTGGAAGGGCTTGTAATTTGAGTGGGTTTGTTTACCAGTATTGGTAGGAATGGCTCTCTGCAAGGGAACGCACTGAAAATTGTGCTGTGGGATTATCCTTTTCAACAGTGATGATAAATAATTTTCAATGCAAATGTTTCACAAAGGAGGCTAATGCTGTTCTATTTGCTGTTTATATTTCACCATTTTCGGCTGCCAAAACTACTTGAAGCCTCACAGGATTCTGTTTGTGATAGGCCAATGCAATTTTGATGATCCATCCAAATATACAGAGATGTTGCTTTAATGGTGCCATCATTATTGGAGCTGTCCTTTACACAGAAATTTTAGCCACTAGTAGTAAATGACAGATGTGTTAATTAGGAGACTGAGGCAAAGCCAAGGTTGATGTTCTAATAAACAGGTCATTAACTTTGGTAATGACCAATTTGAGAAGATGATTGTTATTACAAACTATATTCCATGAGTTATGAGAGCGACAGTATTACTTTGAAGTACATCTAATGGTCAGATGATAATGGGAAGTATTCTAAAACAATGGATATTTCTCATATGTCACCTTGCCTATTTATCACTTTACACATTTGCAAAATGTGATTTTATGTAAAGCAAAACTCACTAAATGCTTAATTAGATTCAAAAAATAATTGGCCTTTTCTTTGAGAGTCAAGTGAAAAGCTCTGTCAATGATAGTTTTAAGACTCTACCTAATGTAAACTTGATGCTATATTAGAAACTCTTTCCAGAGTTCACAAATGATGTTTAAATTTGTTGAAGACATGTAAGGGAGATTAGAAGCAGATCACAAATATATTGGAAACAAACTTAAAAGTAAATAGATCCTCTCCTTGAACTAACATAAGAATCCCCTCTGCAATATCTATAGTAGATTATTTAAAAATTTTCCACCTAAAACTCAAACATCAGAATTTTCTTCCATTTTGGAGAATCCATCATATCTGGAACAGCTGTTTCTGCTACAAATTTCTCCCTGATAGACAACTAATGTATACAGAAAATGTGAGTAATCTTTATTTCACAAAACCTAAATTTGAAAGTCTAGAAATAGCTTTATGGCTTTTCTAAATCTTCCTTCTTCTAACTAAACATGCTACGCAGTTGTTCTGAAATTTGTAACTATTTCTCAGGTGACATGGTCTGCAGACCCTTAATTGTGGCAACTACATTTTGTTTTATAGAATAACAGGCCTTTAAAACCGTTTTTCTTTGTCTGCTTCTACTATAAAATCTAGAAAAGCTAAATATCCACTTTCCCACCCAATGTTGCAATTGGAAGTGACAACTGTTAGTCATGCTGGACAATGAGATGTAAACCAAAGTCTACGAAGGGTTCCTGGGTAATATGTGCTTCCTTCTAAAGGCTCCATGGTACTGGTTCTCCCATTCTTTCCTTCTTCAATAAGAACAAGATACCTGTATCTGAAGGTGCTATGCTGCCTATACAAGAACAAAAGCCCATATGTCAAACATGTACATAAGCATGGCATGCTGGAAAGATAGAAAAATCCTAGGTCCTTGAAAATGTTATGAAATGGATAAGCCCATGTGAACAACCTCAAAATTTGATAAGATGTGAGCCAAAAATCCATATATACTGAAGAGGCTGCACAAAGTTTTAGATTCATTTCATGGAGATTAAGGGAATTGAGTAATTTTTCTTCTTGGCATTTTCTTTGGCTTCTCTCAATCTTTATTCACTCACAAAAGGAAAAGTTATCTCCTGTCATAAGCCACAAAGAGCATTCCCATCAAACCATAGGTGGGGTGGCCCCTCTATGTAGGTGTGTCATGTCCTGCAGGCATCTCCCTTTCTCTCTCTTTTAACCTCACTGTGCCTTTCCCAAGCTGAAGCAATAGTCTTAAAATATTCTCCACTTATATGCTAGTGAGAATCACCCACTGGGGTCTTTGCACACTTTTCTAAACTTTCGGACTCACATGACCACCCTAGGCAACATGTGGCATCAGTGGGCCAAGAAAGATATAAAACAGAAACCAACAATTTCGGCCTTGCAGTGCATGGCATTCCCCTCCAAAGGGCATCCTTGCAGCACTCCAGCTGCCAGTTCCAGATGCGTGAGACAATATCCTTATGAATTGGGTGCAGGAGCCACCCTTGCTTAAAAGTTTCCCCTAAAGGATCCTTCTGGAAAGAGTTTAAAATGTTAATAGTTGAGCCTTTTAGTAAAGTTTTCAGAAGCCCATATAGCTCAAACTACTCTTTTCTACATGAGAAAAATAAGGGACAAAGAGATAAAAATGACTTTCCCAAGAACAGGTTACTTAAAGGCAGGCACTAGACTAGAACGCAGGCCTCCTAACTCCCAATCTGGTGTTCTAGACAACCATGTTTCTTAAGATTTAGTTAACAATTCTATTGTTATTTTCACTTTAATTTGGTTGGTCAATTACTTTTTTTTCTTTTTCCTCTGGAGTGAAAGTCAAAAATATAAACACATTAAATTGACCTCTACATTTATAGAAATGTAACCAATAGTTTAACATAAGAACTCTAGTATTTCAGAATACATAAAAAGGGATGTACAGATGTTACTAAATAATTTACTAAAATTAAAGAGAATGAAGTCACTTATCTGCTTATAGCACGTATTAATTTAAAAAAACTATTTTAAACATATTTTGTTTTTTATTTGTAAAAAAGGTATATGATTTATGATTATGGGCAAGAACTGAAGAGAATAATCATGGATATGTATAAGTATCAGTGTAGTATAGTGTAATAAAAAAACCCTGGAATTATGAATAAGTATAATTAAATTTATTATTGCCTATTGAATGTTTACTGTATGCCAAGAGCTATTTGAAAATCTTTATATGTATAAACCAATTTAATCCTCACAAGTAGTTAAAATTGTGTCCCTCACTTTATAGATAAAGAAAGGTACATGAAAAAAGGACTAGCTGATCCAATGTCACACAACTAATAATTGGTAGAGATAAGATTTAAATAGAACGATGCTTTAATTGTCTAAATTTTAACAGTATGAAAAGTATAGTCCTCAAATTCCTACAACATAGTATCACCATTGACTCAGACAAATAAATGTATCTTAATGAAAATTATTGCTAATTAGATTATTTTAGTCCTGCCATTAGAGCTCTGTTTCTGATACATTTCATATCTATTTAAATGACAAACAAGAATAGATGTTAATAACAAATGGGATAGCAGAATGTTGGCAACAAAATTAGAATCATGCTTCCAAGATACTAAAAATACGGTATTTAGTTTATTTTCAAACAGAATTAGATGTAATTCAATAAAAGTGGCCTCTTTTTATGAAGCCTCCATGGCATATATAAAGCAATACAGCAGCAAAAATCCCACATTTAACAGGTTATATTCTTTATTTTCCTTATTTTTTCTATGTCTACGCAATGTCAAATCCATGTTGAGAGTGAAACCATTTCATTAATTAACCAGTTGCTTTTTTGATATGATTCCAAAGCATTAGTGTGTTGAACTATTAAGCTAAATTGTCCATTTTAAATTAAATTGGCTGAATATTTTGTTTTATGGAATTTGTGGGTCTATGTGAAACTTGTCAGTATCACTGGCAAATCCTGGCTAATTAATTCTAAGTATGGAAGATGCTCTTTTGGAAGATATAAAAAATCAATACTGCATAAGAGAAAAAATCTACATAAATGTTTATGGTCATATGAAATATGATAATTTCTGAAAGAATAGTGCTACATGCAAAAGAAATTTAAATGAAGTAGAGATTAATTCTGGTTTGTATTGAAGGTTGGATTTTAAATGCTTTTTGTTAAAAAATATATAACTGAAAATGATTTTGGCTTTCCTTATATAGAAGTCAAGACTTTCATTGGAAGAGAAGGAGGAGAAATGAGCCTACATGAAAACACATAGTAAGTGAGGCAGAGTAGTGAAAGATATAGTTAGAGAAATATATTAGTAAAAAATAAGAAATGCTTATTTGTAAGAGACTGAAATTATTGGAACTGTCTTATTTGTAGAACTATGCCATATTATGTATTCTGGTACTTAGTAGATCAGCTGGAAGATCAGATTATTGTTGCAAATAATCCAAGTAGAAAGTAGCCAGTGATGAGCCATGGTGGTGTCGGAAGAAATAAAAGATTAACATGGTAGGTACGTGTGTGTGTTTGTGTGAGTGGTGATAGAAGTGCAGCAGCTATGACAGCTCCTTAGAAAGGATGAATCAATAGGACTTATTAGATATTATGGGGTGGGGAATGTCAGACACACACATAAAAGTTAACAGTAATATTTGTAGGTCAGCTCTTGGTTTCTGTGGATTATGATGCCATTAATCACAGGCATCAGACATCAGCACGAATCAGCTTGAATACATTGTTTCCTGAGAAATGGTGAGGATTTTTTTAACATATTTGTTGCATCCTGGTAGAGATCTCATATAAGCAATACGAATTATAATTCTAGATGTTTGAAAGGCAGTTAATGCTAAGTAGACACACTTGGAATCATTCTCATAGAAAATAATCTTGAAAAAAAGAAAATAAATTTGAAAAGATGTTAGTGGCTAAAACTATAAAGAACACATATTGAGGGGAAACAAAAGAAAAAAATAGAACTTTACATGACATTTGCATTAGGGAATGAAGACAAAAATAGTGTGCTTTTGATGAAAGGAAAAAAGATTATATATAAACAAAGGAAGGAGCATCAGAAAAAAATGTCTGAGGAAATAGAAGGAGTAAAATACATTATCCAGCCCCACCCAGCTCACTAGAGCTAAGTAGGGTCTCAGATCCTACCTAATCTAAGGAGAACTAATTCTAGAGCGGGGCTCTAATCCCTGTGGGAAACCAAATTGAGCTGAGAAATTATGTTATAGAAGGTTCTTAGAAAAGCAAATACAGAACAGAGTGGCAATAAGATATAGTGAAATGAATTGTTGAGCAACAATGAGGATTGAATACTGTCCTGATATATAACTATCACCATCTACCAAGAATTGGGAGCAAACAGGGATTTTTATTTTGGAGCAAATATGCTATATTAGAAAGTCAAAGAGGCCAGTTGCTGTAGATACTGTCTGGGGATGATCTGGGTTTCGAATCAGGAAAAATCAATAAGGGGAAACTCAACTGCAACACAATATAGATCATGATAGAAGAAGCACTTTCACTAGAAGAGGCAGTGGAAGACATAAAGAACTATGAGGTTACGATTAAGGAGGAAAGATAAAAGCTCTAAAGATATGGAGTGATCCCAAGTAAGAGTGAGATCTGATGGAACTGGCCAAGTTGGTAGGTGGCAGACATGGAGGAAAGACAAGGACCAAAATGTTGAGGACACAGGAAGAAGTCAGACTGGTGAGATTTCAACATGAATAGAGAAATCACTAAGGATGATAGCAGAGAATCTGAGCGGGATAGCAATACTTGACTTCTGGTTTCAAAACTCATTGAGGGGTATAACATGAAGGGTTAAATAAAAGCTTTGTTAAGATTTATTAACAGACTTGTCTGAACATAGCAAACAGGAGAAAGTGCATACACTGGAAAGGCAATTAGCAATCCATGAAAACTTTGTACAAGCACATGTGAGAACATAGTCATATACTCTGACTTGGCACCATCAAGGCACATTATCTTTGTTCAATTCCTTCTTCCTTGCCAAACAAACAAAAAAAAAGCCCCAAACCCAGCAGTTTAGTTATTCCAGATCTGTGTTTTAAAATTTCTACCCCATTAACTTTACCTTCTTTGTCCCTTCTCCATTTCCCAATTCTTATTCTTCAAATATTACTAAGAATAAACACTGTAGGCCAGAGGTTAAAAGATGGAAAGAAGTTATTCTAGAGTTAGAGATAATTATGTTGAGAAATAGGAAAGGGTTTATTCAGGAGACAAGGTGTTGTTTTGTGATGATAGTGAACGAATATATAATCATAAAATAGTTGTAGAATTCAGTAATTTTATCAGTGTACTTCTTGAATGTATGAGTTGAGGCAATTAGGGGAAAGCATGATTCCTTCTGTAGGGCATGAAGGTTTTGCTCCAAAGCTTGAAGAGAAGTTGAAATGATGGAAGAAATGTTCAAGTAAAAGGCCAAGGATGCAGGGAATGATTCACCATAGAAATGGGCATCCAAAGAGCATAATGAAGGGAACTGACAGATGGGCTGACATTTGGAGTTGGGTTTGGAGAAAGATAAAGGCTTGATCAGGCTCAAAGTAGTTGAGATCAGGGAGAAAGTAATACTCACAGTGTTTGGCCCAGAGCAGTGATCACATATAACCTGGAAAGGGGCTAAGAGTCCAGAGTGGGCCTGAATGATGGCAGAACACTATCAAAGGATGGTCAGAAAGAGTAAAATGAAAATCCTAGGAAACACACAAAACCAAACATGACTTTGGAATTATAAGTGAAATAGAAAGATGGAATTTTTTCAAGACCGGGCAAACAATTATGAAACCACTTGTAGTTCATTGATTGCATTTGCTAAGGTGTTTTCTTTAGTCTCATTTTCATTTTTACTACTTAGAAAACAGTGGCATTTATTCCATGACTTAATTATCTATTATATTAAAAAACTTTGAAAGATATCAAGGGTATCATTCATTTGCACAGTACATCTATTATGTAGCCTTTCGTCTGTTCTTTGCAAAGAAGAAAAAAACAGCTTATACAAGTACACATGCACACAAGGCTGGCAAAAATTGAAACACTAAGCATTAGTATATGGAGCATTAGGAACCTTCACACCATACTAGTGAGAATGTAAATTGTTATAACCACTTTGTAAAGATTTGGCATTATTTTTTAAAGTCAAAGATGTGCAAATCTTAAAATCCAATAATTTGATTGATAAGAATATACTCCCAGAGAAATTCTTGCAAAGGTGCAGTACACCAGTAGTATAACAGGCAAATAGGCAAATAAATGTTGGTATATTTCCACGATAAAATAAAATATACTTATCACAACATAAATGAATCTCAAAACCTAATATTATATATATAAAATAATATTTCAGGATAATTCCACATACACAAGTAAAATTTGAGAATACATGAAAAGTCCACATTATTGAGTGAATACACATGTAGAAAGTAAAACTATAAAGAAGAGCAAGAAGATAATTATCACACAATATAGATGAGCATTGTTTCTAGGGAAAGGAGGAAATTGTGATCGGGGAAAGTATAACAGAGGCACCTGAGGTGATAAAAATGTTCTATTTCCTGTCTTTGTGATTTCACTGGTGATTGCTTTAAAATTATTCCTCATTCTCTACATTTTAAAATGTATATTATATAGTTTAAAAAAATAAAAAAGAGAAACAAGAAGAGACAGTCAAGGAGAAAAGGAGAAAGAAGGAGAGGGAAGAGAGGAAAAAGAGGAGAGGAAGGGAAAAGAAAAAAGAAACGAAAGCAGTCACCCCACAGATCTGAATAAAGCAGGTGCCGTCCTGCCTGAAGCATCCTGAAGTTGTGTGACCACAGTGCAGAAGTGGAATCATTGTAAATGTGAGACAAGATAGCAAGCAGGAAGTCAGGGTTCTGTTCTAATGCAAGAAGCAGCATGAGGTCAGAAAAAGCCAAATCGCCTCACGTTAGTTTCCATGAATGTTGAAATCTTAATGAAATACAGTGGAGAAAGAGGTTAAGGAGAGCAAGTTGGAACTTAAACTGTGAATTTATTTGCAGTAGTCCTGTTGTCTGTGGTAGACACACTCCAAGGCCCCCCCGTGGATGCCTGAAACCTCAGATAGTAATGAACCCTATATACACTATGTTCTCTTCTATATGTACATATCTGTGGTAAAGTTTAATTTATAAGTTAGGTACAATAAGAGATTAACAACAATGATTAATAATAGAATATAATAATTATCACAGTCAATCTGACAACCAAGACAGCTACTGAGCGACTAATGGGTGGGTATCATAGGCAGTGTGGATATGCTGGACAAAGGAATAATTAAGACTCAAATTATAGGCCAAATTTCTAAATTAACTTCTTTCTAACTGAAAGTTTCAATAAGTATAATAAGAAGATAATCACTAGTAACAAGAATTAATGGAGAATTTACTCTGTCAGAAATATTGCTAAATATTTGCTCCACATCCTTCTTTCATAAAAGAGTAAAAAAATCTCTATGAGATACTTACTATCATTAGTCCATTTAGACCAGGAGATCCAGAGCAAGATAACTATGAGTGATAACTATAGTTATAGCCACTGTACTAAGTGTTTTACACTGAATATTTTCTAACCTGTGATACGTATGGTTCCCATTTTATAGATGGAGAAACTGAGACTAAGCCAGTTACACGTGCCCAATACATATGACTGCCAGTCAGTTAGCCTGTGTTCTAACCCAGGCCGTATGTCTTCAGCACTCAAGCTTGTAAACATTTAGGTGTACTACTTTGTATTCAAAATGAATAAACCAAAGAATACTCTGAATATTTTTATTTTCTTTATATTATTTTATTATATATTATATTTACTTATTATATTAATATAATAAATTATGTTATTATTTATATTACAATAAAATAAATGTATGTGGTTTACATTGAGTGATTTATGCCACAGTTTAAACTACTCTGGATAAGTCTACTCTAACATCATCTTTTCAGAATTAGCATAAAGAGCTATGCAAAACAAAAGTAATAAATTGGTGGGAGACAGTGAAGTTTCTTGAAATGTCTCTTCTTTCTATACTCGGTCATTCTGTCCTGATGCTCCCCCTACATGTCTCAGGATGTAGTCTCTATCTTATTATTTGCTTTTATTTTCATGTTTGCTTCTTATGAAGATTGAATTCTGTCTTTATCCATCTTCTTTTCTTTCTCTGAACACAACTCTGAGAGGTTTCATGTACATCCCTTGCTTCAACATTGACACTTTTCAATTTATAGCTACAACTCCAATTTATCATTTTTCCAGGCTCCCAACCATGGTTCCAAATGCTTACTAAATATCCACTGGCCCATAGGCCTCTAACAGTTCCATAACTGGAATTGTTCTTTATTCAGCTACAACCTCAACCTGAAAAACCCGTTACTTCACATTTCCCCTATCTTATTTACATGGCATACACTCAGTTGCTCAAGCCAGAAGACGGAAATCCCTGAGACGTCTGCCTCTTTCTCATCCTGACATCTAGTTACTAAATTATTTATTGCTATTTACTTTAAAGTCAAGGTTGCTTTTGGTTCTCTCCCCTCTTCAACACTGCCCTGTGAGGCCCTCTGCTTTTTCTTGCTTAGACTATCAGCTGCTTTCTCCACCTTCAGTCTCTCCATCTCCATCACTCCCTGCCCCACTATTCCCTGTGTTGTTCTCACAGAGATGATTCTAAAACTCAAATCCCATCTCACTTTTCCCTGGTTAGAATCCTTCTGCAGTTCTTAAAGATGAAAGTCCAAAGAGCACCTTCATAATATGACTTTCACCTACCACAAACCACTCCACAATGAATATCCAGTTGCTTGAACAATCCTCTTTACCCTCTGTGTTGATCTATTTTCCCAACAGGAATCCCTACTGGCTTGTAAGTCTATACAATGTCTAAACATCCTGTAGGACCCAATTAAAATATTGTCTCTTTCAAAAGATTTTCTTGAAGAGAGCAGAATTAAGCATTTTCTCGTTTTTCTTCCCACGGTCCTTTGTACAAGTCTCTACTGTAGCAAATGGAATTCATTTTTATCTGTCTCTACCACTGGACTCTAAGCCCTGCTTTATTGTCTTATTCCTGAAATACAAAGGCATTGCCTATGATAGCCTTTAATATTTGTTGGATGTACTGATGAATGAGTATAGAAGTAGAAAATAGAGGAAAAAAGCCATCTAAACTTTTGTCTCCGGACTGAATTGCATCCCATACTGGAAGTACAGCTTAGTGAAAAACAGAATAACCTCTTAAGCCAAATGTATTAGTTATCTATTACTGCACAACAAATTACCACAACCTTATTGGGTTAAAACAATACACATTTGTTATCATACACTTACTGTAGGTCACGAGTGTAATCATGGCTTACTGTGTCTTCTTTTTCAGGAACTCTCACAAGGATGCAGTTAATATGTTGGGCAGGAAAGAGGGCCGAAGGCTTGACTGAGGAAGGACCCATTTGTAAATTCATGTGGTTGTTGGCAGAATTAAGTTCCATGTAGATGCTGGACTAAAGTCCTCAATTCTTTGCTGATTACAGTCCAGAGTCTACCTTTAGTTCTTTCCTGGTTGGACCTCCCAGACATGGCAACTTACTTTATCAAAGTCAGCTAGAACTGAGCCAAGAGGAAGAGAGGTTGGCAAGTATTGAAAAGGTGTCTATTGGATACTATGCTCGCTACCTGGGTGATGGGTTCCATCCTACTTCAAACCTCAGTATCATGCAATATATCCATGTAACAAACCTGTACATGTGCCCCCTGAATCTAAAACAAAAAAATTGAAATGATTAAAAAGTAAAATACAGATAATAAAGAAACAAAAAGTCAGCTAGAGAGAGTCTGCCAGCAAGACGTAAGTCACAATCTTATGTAGTTTAATCAGGGAAGTGGCATTCCACCACATTTGCTAAATTTGGTCAGATGCCAGTTGCTAGGCCAGCTCACCCTCAGGAAACTGAGATTACACAAGGGAATGTGTGATGGACAGAATTCTAAACATGATCCCCACAAGATTCTCATTCTCCAGTTATTCAATCAAACACTAATCTAGGCAATACTGTGAAGAGACTTCAAAGATGGAATTAAAATCACTAATCAGCTGGCATGATTAATAATAGAAAGGTTATCCACCTGGATTATCTGGAGGGGCCCAATCTAATGACATAAACCCTTAAAATCCAAGCATTTTCTCTGACTGTTATCAAAGACCTGAGGTAAAAGAGGAAAGCAGAGGTGAGGCGGAAGAGGAGGCCAAAAACATTTCACCTGCTAGTGCTGGCTTTTAGAACTGAGAAAGGGAGCCACGAACTGGGGAATGTAGACAGCCACTGGAAACTCAAAATGCCCCTAACCTACAGCCAACAGGAGACTCGGACCTCAGTCCTATAGCTACAAAAACTGAATCCAGCCCACAACTGCAAGGAGCATAGAAATGCTTTCTCCCTTGGAGCCTCCAAAAAGAACATAGCCCTGCTGACTACTTAATTTCAAACTTATGAGGCTCTAAGCAGAGCCACATGATACACACTTTTGTCCCCGCAAAATTATAAGACAATTCATTTGTGCTGTTTAAGCTGCTGAACTCATGGTAATTTGTTAAGGCATCAATAGAAAACTAACATGGTCTATATATTGGTAAGATTATTTGGAGCCATCTTAGAGTCTGCTGCTAGACCAGACTACCTGGGTTTTGAGACTTACTGTGTAACCAGAGTAAGCCACTTCTTTGCACTTCAGTTTTCTCATCTGTAAAATGAAGATAATATGATAGTAGTACTTAACTCTTAGGGTTGGTGTGAAGAATAAGTTAGTTTGTATATGAAGAGAAGAGTAACAGGCAGAATGTAAGTGCTATATTTATTGGTTTTTAGTATTATTTCTAGAAAATGATTATTTCTGTTTTTCTTAAAACCTGTAGGTATAGTCATTTTAGAAATAAAAGATTTGGCCGGGCACGGTGGCTCATGCCTGTAATCCCAGCACTTTGGGAGGCCGAGGCGGGTGGATCACGAGGTCAGGAGATCGAAACCATCCTGGCTAACACGGTGAAACCCCGTCTCTACTAAAAATACAAAAAATTAGCCGGGTGTGGTGGTGGGCGCCTGTAGTTCCAGCTAATCGGGAGGCTGAGGCAGGAGAATGGCGTGAACCCGGGAGGCAGAGCTTGCAGTGAGCCGAGATCACGCCACCACTGCACTCCAGCCTGGGCAACAAAGCGAGACTCCGTCTCAAAAAAAAAAAAGAAAGAAAAGAGTTAAAGGTATTATCAAAATACAATTCTTTATTTTTCTTCTTCCAGAATAGTGGGGAGCAACATAAAATCATACAGGAAAACATTCTTTATCTGAACAAATCAGGCAATAAATGTGCAACAAATCAGACACTAGATGTGTGGTTGCTTTATTTATTTATTTATTTAGAGTTGGGGGTGTCGCTTTGTTACCCAGGCTGGAGTGCAGTGGTACAATCATGGCTCCTGCTGCCTCCCTCCAACTCCTGGGCTCAGGCGATCCTTCCACCTTAGCCTCCCTAAATAGCTGTGACCACAGGCACATGCCACCACGCCTGGCTAGATGTGCAACTCTTGATGGTAATCAGCGAGTGACATTCATTAGGGAAAATCAGTAAAAATGCAACCAGATGTTTCATTTACTACTTCTAAAATTGATTCAGTTCAACCAACATGTTCTGTCAGCTGAAAAGCTTAGCATTGAACCAATGGTTTATATTTTGGATTTATATTTAACTTTCAGATGGTTTTGATAATTACTCTATAGGAAAAATGTAATATATCTTGCCATCTCCAATTGCTCTCAGGTTATATTGAGTGTCCTCAGCTTCTCCCCCCTGCATTTGGTCTTTTACGTTAGAGGTTTGAAATGTGTTTTAAACTGTTTTTCATGAATTTGTCTTGTCAGCCTGTCATAAATTACTTTCTTTCCTATTTTTCTTTCTGAATCTAATTCTTTATTGGACATTATAGCTCATTTCTTAAGGGACTTGAAACAAGGATGAGCAATTAATTTGTGTGGAATTTAAATGTTACTCTAGTTGAACTTGTTTTTTATATTGAACTTGAGTTTGAAACTGATGATTCACACTCAGGGATTTACATTTCTCTGTTGGGAGTAAGTTACGTATTATTTTAAGTTGTCTAAACTCTTTCAGATCATTAGATCATTGTTCTGGAGCCATAATTACTATATGGTAACTCTCATCATGGGAGAACTTTTCTCTTCTTGTAATTAATTCTCAGTTATTACCCATCCCTTCTTAACTACTACTTAACAATTGATTTTTAGAAATTATTTTATATAATTTATAGCAAAATGAACTTTCTGTCTTATTTCTTATTTATTAAAAAGTAAAATAAAATAAAGATAAAGAAACAAAACAGTTGCTAGAGAGAATCTGATCTTTGACAAACCTGACAAAAACAAGCAATGGGGAAAGGATTCCCTATTTAATAAATGGTGTTGGGAAAACTGGCTAGCCATATGCAGAAAACTGAAATTGGACCCCTTCCTTATAGCTTATACAAAAATTAACTCAAGATGGATTAACGATTTAAATGTAAGACCTAAAACCATAAAAACCCTAGAAGAAAACTTAGGCAATACCATTCAGGACACAGGCACGGGCAAAGACTTCATGACTAAAACACCAAAAGCAATTGCAACAAAAGCCAGAATTGACAATTGGGATCTAATTAAACTACAGAATGCTTCTACACTGTTGGTGGGAGTATAATTAGTTCAATCATTGTGGAAGACAATGTGGCAATTCCTTAAGGATCTAGAACCAGAAATCCCATTTGACCCAGCAATCCCATTACTGGGTATATGCCCAAAAAATTATAAATCATTCTACTATAAAGACACATGCACACATATGTTTATTGCAACACTATTCCCAAGCAAAGACTTGGAGCCAACCCAAATGACCATATATGTGGCACATATACACCATGGAATACTATGCAGCCATAAAAAAGAATGAGTTCATGTCCTTTGCAGGGACACGGATGAAGCTGGAAACCATCATTCTCATCATAGGAACAGAAAACCAAACACCACATGTTCTCACTCATAAGTGGGAGTTGAACAATGAGAATATATGGGCACAGGGAGGGAAACATCACACACCAGGGCCTGTCGGGGGTTGGGGGAGGGATTGCATTAGGAGAAATACCTAATGTAGATGATGGGTTGATAGGTGCAGCAAACCACCATGGCACACGTATACCTATATAACAGATCTGCACGTTCTGCACATGTATCCCAGAACTTAAAGTATAATAAAAAGTTAAAAAATTCTGCTTTATCATTATGACTATCATCCTAATCATTATTATTATATTACTGCCTCTCTCGGGATGCAAATAGCTATGGTTGATGATTTGCCTGTTTTACTAATTCTTCTTTAATTCTACCATATCTGCTCACCTTAACCTTTTCCCAAAGTTATAACTTTATTATAAATAATACATGAATAAGTAAAACCATAAACCACCTACACAGTTTGAGATGTGAAGGGAATCTCTGAATAAATATATCCTTCTTCTGTTGGTCCTTCCAGTCTTGCCATTTCTTGAGTCTGGGAATTTCCTCTCCTTTCAGATAAGGCAAATCTAAGTGATCGTCCTGCTTCCATTGGGGAAAGAAAGAGATAACGCTGCCAGGTAGTGACTAGGAAAGCTGCAATGGGTTGTGGGTGGTCAAACAACCGTGGCTGGTCCTTTCTTTTTTTAACTCTTGTTTCTTTTTTTTTTTTTTTTTTTGAGACGAAGTCTCGGTCTCTTCCCCAGGCTGGAGTGCAGTGGCACAATCACGGATCACTGCAAGCTCCGCCTCCCGGGTTCACACCATTCTCCCACCTCAGCCTCCCGAGTAGCTGGGACTACAGGCACCCGCCACGACACCCGGATAATTTTTGTTTTTGTATTTTTAGTAGAGACGGGGTTTCACCGTGTTAGCCAGGATGGTCTCGATCTCCTGACCTCGTTATCCGCCCGCCTTGCCTCCCAAAGTGCTGGGCTTACAAGCGTGGTGAGCGACCGCGCCCGGCCTGACTTTTGTTTCTTAAGCCACCTTTGCAGCCAGGAGTCTAGAGAGGCATTGTGAAGGTCTAACTTTCTGAGGAGCATCACTTTATCATTAATTTAGAAGTCATTCCAAGAACCAAGAGAATCTCTCTATGTATTCTATGATTACTTAATGAATACTTGGTTTACCCAATAGCAGTCTGAAGGTAAATTATACACATAACATTAGAGGAGAATTTTAAATTTGAGCCAATTATTCCAATAAGCAAATAAAATTCAACATAGAGACTATGGGCTTCTCTAATGGTGAGGCCATCCATCACTTTAATGTACACCACCCTATTTATTATTTGTATTCATCTGCTTCAGTTGCCACAACAAAGTACCACAGACTGAGTTGCTTAAACAACAGAAATTTATTTCTCATAGTTCTAGAGACTAGAAGTCCAAGATCAAGGTGTCCACAAGGTAGGTTTTACTCTGTGGCTCTTCTCTTGTATTATAAGTGGCTTCTATCTCACTGTGTCCTCACATGACCTCTTTTTTTGTGATAATTTCTCTTCCCCTCTCTCTCTCCTTTTCTCTCTCTCTGTCTATCACCTTATGAAGACACTAATCCCATCATGAGGACTATACCTTCCTGATCTCATCTAACCTGAATTACCTTCCAAAGGTCCATCTCCAAATACCATCACGTTGGGTGTATAAATTTAGGGGGAATATAAGTCAGTTCATAGTATTATTGATTTCTTAAATATAGTTATTCTTACTATCAAACAACTTTGCTGTCATATTGAAATGAAGAACAAAATTTAAAACTAACCTTGAAATTTAGACTGGGTCTTAAAGGGAAAGACTATTTATTCTAGTACATTCTTATTTATACAAATGACTGGAAAATGTAAACACATTAAAGAAAGAAATGAACACAAAACAAGCAGCCAGAACAATCTGAAAGGGTTCAGAGAGACTTTGTAAACAGAGTTATATGATAATAAAGTATGTTTTGACAGATGTGTAATATGCTATTTGGCCTACAGAAGATAGCTGTGGTCATTTCAAAAAAAATTAGAAGGCATAAGGGAGAATTACAGTATTAAAAAATAGAATTGTGGAATGAATCATACACAGCTAAATAACTTTTTCTGACTTTTAGAACATATTATAAAATGTTTTGTTTAATGTGCAACACATATAATTTGGTTCTAAATATTCTTTGTTTTTAATTGTAACAATCAAGAGTAATCTTTAAAACAGTGAACTGGCATACTCCAGGCATCAGCCAATCTGTACACACTGGAAAAGAATCCTACAGGCCCTGCCATGCCAGTGGACCCTGTAGTTTCTGGATTATGTTGATGTCTACTGGGGTTTTGGGGAGGGAGGATGGTGGCAGCTGAAATGGTGAAGGAACCTAGAAGAGAGAAGAAGCAGAGTTTCAGCAACCAATATAGAATTATTTAAATATTATAACTGCACCAGTGTGTACCAGCTATATATCAGTCCTGATGATAATTTATGAGTAATTGAAAGGCTACTTTGAATATAAATGCTTTCTCCCAGTATGATCAAAATATGTCTCTTGACAATAATCACTACATAAAATTTATTTTTTTAATTAATATATTTTAGCACTTTACAGCTGAAAAAGGGAGCTTGGAGTTAATTTCTTCAAAACTGTTACATTTCATTAGTGGGTTAATAAAAAAATTGATGGATGAATTATATGTCTGTGTATGACTACTACATATGTATATACATATTACTATGGCATATGATATACACATATGTACAAATAGAGCTGATATATATGTGTGTATATATATACACACACATACACACAAATGCTTTAAATAAAAGTTGCTATGTATTTGCTTTAAATCAAAATTATATTTTTTGCATTAGTTTCAGCCTACTTAGCTTTTAGAAAAAAATGGTTTGTCACTTCTCATTTCCTATTTTCATTTTTAATAATTTCTTACTTAAAACTAGTCAGAACCTGTTGGGAGAAAAAAACAAATCAGAATACATTTATTAGCATATTTTACACAAAGCTGTACAGTGAATACTATTTTAAAGTTTCTCAAATTTAAAACATGTCAATGGAATTTTACCAGTGATAGTATAATACTATGAAACATAAGAGAAGAAAACAAGGTTTTGTCTAAGCAAGTAAAGGCAAGACATAGAAATGATATTTGCTTAACAGTATTCTTAGTAATTTGAACACCAAAAGAAGTGAAAAATGCATGAGGATGAGAAGTTTCTTACCATAGGTAAACAAAATTATATTTTATATTTTGAAATGCATAATATTATTTTTTTAAACTACAAATAAATAGAAAAAATTCTATGTCATGTTATATGGGAGTAACATAGACCTGGGGTCACATTATATATTTTGTTTCTTTCTTTCAGATCCCCAGATGTGATTAGGAATTCCATCAAAACAACCAAAATGGAATAATTTTAATGCTTGCTAATGTGTGTAATGAAGTGGGATATTTTGGTCACCATTTCTTGTTTTCCTTAATTTTTAATCAGTGCCTATATTTTCTAAGTTACCTAAATATTGCTTATAACTGTCATATTGACCATACAATGTGCACAATGTAATCAAATGCAACTATATTTGTACCTCTCATTCTCTCTTTAAATTTTTTTCAGTGGAGGTGATCTTCTCTTGGCCCAAAATGAAAATTTAATCAGTGTCATGAGTTTTATTCCCACTCTTAGGTAATGGAAAGTTCGAGGCAACTTTAGGTCACAAAGCAGTCTCAATCTAATAATTCTAAAATAAGATATTAATCTATGCTCTAATTTTTATCTGAAGGTAACACTCCTCTTCACTCTGCCCACTTTGTCCTGTGAATGACTGACTGCTGCCTGAATTAGGAGAAGAGATGTGGTCAGCTTTAGCACAGTAACTTCTTTACCCCAGTAACTTCTTTCCCCATTAAGTACATGATATTAAAAATCCCACCACAGTGGAATCAGGGCAAAGGAGTATCAGGGCAAAATATGGATACAACTGTTTTAATTTGGATAGGTGCTTTTGAGATTTCTAGGCTGACTCTCTCATGGAGGACTTTTGTAGATCCTTCAAAGAGTTCCATCACTAAAGCCTTTCATTTGCTTTCTCATGTCACAGGCAAAGTACTGATTTACCAACCTGCCATGCCCACTCCATTACTCTGTCCCTGCTTTACTGGAAGTACCATGTAATAGTTAAGACTGTCAATGTTTTTTATTTATTTGTTTATTCATTTATCTAGTATAAATTTAAGGGGTACAGTGGCAGCTTTTTCACATGACTACATTGCATCATGGTGAAGTCTGGGCTTTTAGTGTAACCATCACCTGAATAATGTACATTATTACCCGTGAAGAAATTTCTCATCCCTCACACCCTTGCCAAACTCTTACCTTTGAGTCTCCAGTATTGATTATTCCACACTCTATGTGCATGTGCAGACATTATTTAGCCGCCACTCATAAGTGAGAACATGCAGGTTTGTAACTTTCTGTTTTCGATTTGTTTCACATAATATTATGGCCGCCAGTTCCAGCCATGTTGCCGCAAAAGATGATCTTATTCGTTTTAATGGCTGAATAGTATTCCTGTGTGTTTTTGTGTGTCTGTGTGTGTGTGTACAGACAACATTTTCTTTATCCAATAAACCATTGATGAACATTTAGGTTGATCCCATATCTTTGCTATTGTAAATAGTGCTATGATAAATATACGGTTGAGTGCAGGTATCTTTTGATATAATGATTTCTTTTAAGACCGTAAGTTTTTATGTTAAATAAACTTGGTTTTAAATCGGCACCTGTTGTTTGTCAATGAAAATCTTAATATAAATTAATTTACTAAGCTTCAAGATGTGTCTCTGTGTGTGTGTGTGTCTGTGTGTCTGTGTGTGTGTGTGTTCGGTATTTTTCCATCAATATTGAACACTAAACTCTTTCTTCAGGGACAAGTAGCCTAGAAAATAAATTCCTCAGACACAGTTGCCATCAGGAGTCAAGTTCACATTCAAATCAATGAGATAACTAGTAAAGAATTTGAAGGAAGAAGAGGAGAGGCTATTATTCTGCTCTAACAGTGGCAGGTTCATGTGGAGACAGAAGGTAACTGTAAGATTTTAGTACCTTCAAGGAGAGCTCCTGAAAATTACCTGTGTTGGTATAGGAGGCAATAGTGATAATTAGCATTTCCCTGTAATTTCAATAATTCCCAATGTCCTCAAATCCAGAGTAGTGGTTCTCTCTGGACCATACTCACCAGTCCTATCAAAGTTTTGTAAGCATGTAATATATCACACTCCTTACTAAAATATCTAAATGACTTCTATACTCTAACTTGATTAATACATGTGTAGGTTGAAAAAAATGTGTATATCTCAGGATTACACTGGGAAACATATGAGATAAAGCTTTTAGCACAGTGTCCTGCCATCATCACTCTTTTTTTGTTGTTGCTTTTTACTGTTGGTTCAATGTTCTTCCTGACCCTAATCTCCCTGATTACTATAGTGTAAATACTATACATCTCATAATTAGCCACTGTGCATAGGAGAAAAAGCTAACTTCCAAACTCAAGATTTCCAACAGTGAATTCAGCATTTGCAACTGAAAACCTTCTTGAAATATTATTTTGAACGCTGGACATGAAACTTCAGAATTATTTTTGACTAATTTATTTAACTTGCTATATTAAATCAATTATGTTCACTCTCTCCCTGCAGCATCGTTCTCATATATTTGTCTCCATTTCTAAGGGAACTACCATAATACAGGGATGATGAAATGTAAATTATATAATCCAGTCAATCATCCAGTACACCCAGTAGAGTGCTGATCCATAGTAGGCTTTCATTCTCATTACCTTCTGTTTCCCATAAGGCTTTCAATACTATTGTAAATATCTCTAATTGCTGTCCTTGTGAGTGTCTACTTGGTAACTTTGCCTCTGGTATCTCCCAGTTCTCATCTGTAGAACATTCTATTGCCAAATTAATCTTCCTAAAAGAGCCTTCTGAGCATGGCTTTGCAATTGTCAGAAAACTTCAATTACCAACAGAATAAATTTGTAAATTTGTGCCTTTCTCCCTAGGAATTCATAGTTTTCCATGTGTAACTGCCTAATGTTATCTGTGTGTAACTGCCTAATGTTAACCTCTCACTGCTTCTCTCTTTATGCCTCATTTTCTAGTAAGACTGAATTAGTTACTCTTCCCAGTTAATCCTATTTTGTGTTTCTGTTTTTACTGTCTGTCCTTCTGCCTAAAATGCCTTTCTTCCCATGTTTATCTACCGTAATTGTACTGATCTTTTAAGGTGCTATTCAAATCTCATGTTGGAAACAGAGCCATGCCAAAGTGAACTTTCCCTCTTTTGTGACTTTGTTATGGCTAAATTGACTATAGTCTGCCTTATATTTGGTATATTTTCATGTATACTAGTTAATTTTCTTGGCTTTTCTACCGTAAGACAGAGATGGAAGCTACCTTTTAATCCTGGTACAAGAAAATGCAGGATAATGAAAACTTGTTAAGACCATTGGCTAAAAATTCAGACCTAAGTAAAACATCACCTCTTCTATTTCCTAGCAGCATGACTATGTAACATAGGTTAATCTAAATCTTCATTGTTATCTTTAAAAAAATGATAAAATCATATTTTACTTTTAAAGTCCTGTGTGCCACTTAATCAATCAATAAATGTTTCATTTTCCTTACCTATTTTTTAAAACATATGATAAAAACATATCTCTTTTATTAGGAGTATAGTTTATAACCTACAAGATGCTTTGACACTGGTGACTATTAATATTTGTTGCATCAATATGCATAAATTGCAGCCTCTATAATATATTTACAATAAGTTTTACAGCAGCTCAACTGCTTGGAGTAGAATGACTTCTTTAGTATTTATAAAAGTAGAAAATTTTCTGTTTCCAAAATATTTTACATTGGCCTCTCGTTATTTTCATTTTTCCAATGAAAATCTTTCTTTCATACCTCATGGGTCAACAGACTACTCATTTCTCCTCTTTTCATACTCCCTGGGTTAGATTATCCTGCTGTTTACTTTCCTATATTCAAAAAGGTAATCTTAACATCCTGATTGACCAAAGGATCACCTTGGTACATGTTTACCAACAGAACATTAACTATGGCTTCAAAATGGAAAGTGCATCATTTCCCTAAAGGGAAGAGATGCTTTCAATCACACATTAGCAGTCTGGATTTTGCTTGGGTAGGGATTTTACATCTAGAGGAACCTGAAAGGGCAAAGTATTTCTCATGCCAAATTTTATAGGATGCAACTGACCAATTAAAAAACAAAAGAGTCAGCATTTGTGCGTGTCCCTTCAGGAGGTATCATGTCAGCAAGTTATTCTTCATTGCAGCGTTTTAACACACCATTAAGCAGCATTCATGGTCAAACTGATGTTGCTGTGGCTTTTCTTTGCTGTTCCTAGTACCTTTGAACTCTATAGAAAAAAAAAGTCAATGATCTTATAATCATAGGAATCAACAAGGTTTATTTGGAGGAGTACTGGATGTGGAATTAGGTTATTCAATTTTTTGACATGGTTGATCAAATAACCATGTATCATGTATGATAGCCATTGGAGAAATTCCAATTCAAGATTGTGAAATAGTGATAACATAGGCAGAAGGAAGAGACAGACATAAAAACAAGTGATTACAACCACATGCAAAAAGTGAGATATGGCAATATACTACAAATTGATCAGATTGTCAAAGGTATTTATGGATCTGTATTGTATCTGATTGGCTGTTGAAGTTTTTCCACTTACTTAACTATTATTACTCTAGAGCTTTTCTGCTAGTTGTCAACCAGATCAAAGTCTTTCTTTTTCTTTGCTCATCTTATCCTGCACAAAACTAAGTTCTTACATCACTTATAAAGCCTTTATCTTAATTTATCTTATAGTACTCATGTAATAAATGCTGTTACAGTAGCACTGAGGGAGCAAATTTTAGCTGACAGAATTGTTATCTGGAGCAATTTTCTAAGCAAGTCATGTGTGTGTATTTTATATATGAAATTAGGACAAAGACAAAGTTTTACCATAGGTTGTAATTGGACTACATTTTGTATCCACTTCAATTCAGACTCAAATAATTAAGTCTGCTCAAGAAATTCCAAAATTAGCACTAAAGGCAAGCAAGCTGTTACTATTCCTAATAATAATCGCTACAGACTAATTGCTGCAAAAAAAAGTTAAAAATGTAACATCCAAATAAAAGTATCAGTAAACGATATTAAAAAGACAATTTTTAAACAAGTATGAGATAATAATGAGCATTTTTTTTTCTACAGAAACAGGGTCTTGTTATTTTGCCCAGGCTGGTCTTCTACTCCTGAGCTCAAATGATGCTCCCACCTTGGCCTCCCAAAGTACTGGGATTACAGGTGTGAACCACTGCACTCAGCCAAATAATAAGCACATTTTTAAAGGTACCATCAGTTTCTACTATTTGTGAGCATACACTGCCTCTAGAAGCATTGGTACATTTCTAGGGAACCTTTATAAAGCAATCTTCATATAGTAAATTTCTGATTTTAGAAATTTATCTAAAAGAAAATTCGGAGATGCAGAAAACATTTTATATATGAATACTCTTTCAAAATAATATTATTTTGAAATAATAATAATAGTGTAATAGTGGCAGCTGCCATTTATTAGATGCCTGTGGTATTCTATGATGTACTTTATAAAATCTAATTCTGATTGTTAAAAAAAAAACCCTGGCAACCGTTATAATAGAATGATTTATATTCCTTTGGGGATATACTCCGTAATGGGATTGCTAGGTCAAATAGTATTTCTGGTTCTAGATCTTTGAGGTCATGTCCTTTGCAGGGACATGGAGGGAGCTGGAAGCCATTATCCTCAGCTAACTAACACAGGAACAGAAAACCAAACACGTGTGTTCTCACTTATAAGTGGGAGCTGAACAATGACAACAAATGGACAGAGGGAGGGGAACATCAGACATTGGGGCCTGTTGGGAATGCGGAGGAAGGGAGAGCATCAAGATAAATAGATAAGTTATCAAGGGCTTAATACCTAGGTGATGGTTTGATAGGTGCAGCAACCATGGTGACACACGTTTACTTATGTAACAAATCTGCATGTCCTGCACATGTACTCCAAAACTTAAAAAAAAAAAAAAAAAAAAACCTGGCCGGGCACGGTGGCTCATGCCTGTAATCCCAGCACTTTGGGAGGCCGAGGCGAGTGGATCATAAGGTCAGGAGTTTGAGACCAGCCTGGCCAACATGGTGAAACCCCCTCTCTAAAAATACAAAAATACAAAATACTAAAAATACAAAAATTAGTCAGGTGTTGTGGCAAGCGCCTGTAATCCCAGCTACTCGGGAGGCTAAGGCAGGAGAATCGCTTGAACCGGGAGGCAGAGGTTGCAGTGAGCCGAGATTGCGCCACTGCACTCCAGCCTAGACAACAAGAGCAAGACTCCATCTCAAAAAAAAAAAAAAGAAAAAAAAAAAAAACCCTGGAAATAAAGTGTAGGTAACCACATGTAAGCAATAAAGGAGTGCATTGTACGTAGAAAACATACAAATAATAAAACGTACTAACATTTATCTTTTTTTTAACCACAGTACCATCAGTTCTAAATTTCATTGACAAAAATACTCCTTGCAAAATTCTTTTGTAAGTTTAAGTTTTAAACAATCTCTGTGATTGAGATTTAATAATATAGATGTAATTTTCAAATTAGAGTTTTAAAATAATGTATTATTTAATATTTATTCTATTATTATAATACATAAAGTTAATTTTGTCAGTTCCCAGTTATATAGCTAGCCCCTAAAATACATGAATTCAGTGATGAGCATTTATTTGGAGAATAACTAACCTAATGATTTCAAATGGTTGAACTCAATTCAGGTTACGATTGGGTCTGCAGCCCTTGTGGTGCTACATATTCCTGTCTTTACACACTAGATTGGAAATAAACAATGATACAGTGATTTTAAAGAGAAAAAAACAGAAGTAGACTTACTTTAATTCTGGCATTTTATATGTCTGTTGGAAATTCTTTCTTTTTTTTTTTTAAGTACACACATTTGAAAGCTGCTAGAATTGATTCTGAAATAACAAAGGTGTGGCCAGTTTTGAATTTCTAGAATTGATTGTGCAAAGGAATTTTTATAATTTCTGCCAAATTTATTCTTATGTTTAAATTTTTTCCTACATATTTGTGTATCCTTTCATATGAGATAAAAATTTTAAATTTATATAAATGAAAGGTGTTATTTGATAAATTATCAATAAAGATAACCTGACCAACTTGGCTATACTGTCCACTGAATATGATGTGTTCTAATGAGAAGACAATTAAGCCTGAAACAAAATAATTAACATATTTGAAAAAGTTAAGGGTTAGAAACTTTAATGCTATGATTCATGTTAATAGTCATCATTTATAATACCAGGCAAATAAGTAGATCTGAGTTTTTTCCCTCTTTTCAAAAGCTATGCAAAATATGCCAAATTAATTATAAAATATTAATATATAACAAAAAATTTCTTTATACAGAAATTTTCATCTTTATACAGAAAATTTTAAAAATTTATTTACTGACAAAATTATGCACACACACGCAAAGTTCAATTAGGAAAAGTTTCACTGTCCGATTTTTTTTCTGAACGTGATTATTTGTTTCATTTCCTGTTTATTTTTGAAAACAATTCTGCCATATAGAAAAGGGGGTATTAAAAATGATCCACTCCAGGTAACACATGTATCAGGTACATGACTGCCTAGTAGGTCAAAGAGTAATTGAGGAATTGAGACGTTACATGCTTGATTATCAATCAAGTTATGTCAAATTTCATGCTTATAAAATGTAACAAGAATATTTATTTCACTGTGCTCATGTTAATGAAAGAAAAAGTTCTATAAACAAATGATTTGAAGTCTTCAAAGCAAATAAAGACAATATAAAATATATTTAACACTTTGATCTGCCATAAGAAAATACCAGAGACCAGGTAGCTTCATTCACAAAAATTTATCTTCCATGGTTCTGGAGTTCAAGATCCATGTGGCAGCAAGGTAGCTTTTATTTTGATGCCTCTTCTCTTGGGCTGTAGGTGGTCACCATCTTGCTGTGTGCTCAGTGTCCTCTGCTTTGTGCAAGTGTGAGCAGAGAGGAAGAGAAGAGAGCAAGCCCCCTAGGATCTCCTCTTACAAGGACACCAATCCCTTAATGAGGGCAGCCACCTCATGATCCCATCTAACCCTAACTACCTTCCAAAGGCCTTGTCTATAAATGCCATCATACTGGGGGCTAGGGTTTTAACATATACATTTGACGGGGTAGGGGAGCACAAACATTCAGTCCATAACATAAAATAATTCAGGAAAAACAGATTTATAATATACTTGTTCTGTAGTCAAAAGTATATTTTCAGCTTCAGTGAGGCAAATTAATATGCTATCCATTGTGATTTCTGCAGAGGTCTTTGCCGATTAAAAAGAACACTCATACCTCTTTCTCAATCTAACAGTTTTCTGTAACCTTGATGTCTGTACCACATTGCTTTTTCACTCTGTTGTCTGAGGATATTGATTATACATGGCATAGCATGCTTAGTCATTATACTGAGGTTGAAAGAAAATTATGTCCAAAAATGACACAGCACATTATGTATTCTTTACATTTGGTCAAGTATATTTGAGAATTAATTCTTCACAGATAATGCCCAAGGGCTTTGACAAAAGGAAATTGAATCATTGATGTTTTCTTCATTGTGGGGTGAATGCAATTCAAGCCGGTGAAGAAAACCACGTTAGTCATGAAAAGCTCCCTAGGGTTGCCTATGCCAAAAGATACGTGACATATATATACATTACTAAAGATGTTTTATACTACCTATTTAGAGCATAAAAATCAAACTACAATTATGGGAATCAGAGTTTTAAGCAAAAGAGTTACTCTGTGACATCATTTTTCTGTCTCTAATTTTGACAGTTCTGAACTTCTGAAAGCAAACACAGCTGATCATGGAAAAAGCCCAAAGGCTTTTGAATCAAATGAAATTAAGCCTCAACACTGCTGGGAAGTAGATGCGTCTTAATGTTTTAGATTAGAAAAGAGTCACATGGAGGCTAAAACATGTTAAATGAATTGCTCAAGGCCACTCATTAAAAGCATCACTGGCCTTTCTGAGGTATTTTATCAGATGAAAGCCAGACTAATTCTGTGATTTTATTGCACCCATTGTGCTTAGCTGGTTAGTAGATACTTTCTTTTATCTGGAAAAACTGTAGATTTATTACCCTTTTGTGTGCAGTCTTGAAGGGATGGAGCATGACAAAGGGGCACGAGGTTTTACCTTACAATATTTGAAATGTCTAGAAACCCCAGATTTTGTCTGGCTTTTCCTGATATTAATAGTATGTCTTCCAAATTAATTTACTTATGTTTATTGAAAATAAAATGATACTACAGAAAAAGTATGCAATGTGTTACTTTGTGGTTGGTTCCCCCCTTCCCTTTATTTTGAAAAGCAGTTAGCTCTTTTCCTATAAGCCAGGAAATATTTTCATTCCTGTAATACAAGAGAGAGGAATCGGGCCTAGCTAAGATTTCATATTGCTCTTTGAGTGTATTTAAGTATGCTAGTAGTCAGCTTTTATTAAAGTAATTTCTATTGGGTGTATTTTACGGCTTAGCAAAGAGGCAGTATTGGGGTTTTATTCATTGTGGCTTATAATAAAAGGAATTTGAGTGACATACCATAGAGAGGCATCCCATGATAAACTGGTACTTAGAAAACTAGATTAAATGTCTTGGAACACATTAGGAAACAATTTCCCATTAAATTTTGAAATCTTTCTCTAAGTTTAGTGTCTGTAAAAATAATCATCAGAGTTCTTCAAGGTTATTCTTTTTTTAAGACTTTGAAAGAGTTCCAAATAGGATGTATGTTTTTTTTAATATTTTTATTTTGTAGCACCTGAATACATTTTTCAGCTTTCCTAGTCCAAAGTTAGTCATCACTGCCTTGCTAAATATAATCATGTCTGCTTGGACAATATTACAAATAGATTTTCAGAAAATTCCAGTGAAATATCAAGTATTTTGACTGACACACAGAACTCTCTGTAACATTATTATGAAATGGACAGAAACGTATCTTTTTGTAGCAGTGTAGTGGCAGTAAATCTCAATTCCTACAAAATTGGCCTTCCATTTCAAGCCTCAGTGTTAGAATTATTCTAATAATTTCTCCCATACAACAATGCAGACTCAAAAGTATGATTAGAAATTTTACCAGGATTTACAAGAATTAATATAATCTAATAATGTGTAACAATTTTGTATATTTCTACTCTGTGACATAATATTCCTAGGGAATATATCAGTCAAGCAGATTTATATATATCCTATTTCCAGTTTCCTAAGTGTCACCTAATTCTATCTGCCCCACCAAATTGGCCTTGGAAGCATTATAGTAACACAATATGTATGCAAAAATGCAATATACCAGCAATTTTACTCTTATAATACATCAGATTTAATATCTCATCAGATTCCATCTTTACTTTTTGTTATTGCAGATGTTGTTCCACTTTTAAGAAATGTTTTATGTAATTAAAAAACACCAACTAGACATCCCCATTTAGCAAATATTTACATTGAAGAAAACAGAAAACTTTATTTGAGCATCTCTTATAGGAAAGATAATAGTCTTTTGGAACTGAAGCAAGTATTTCGAATTAATCTCATACATTGAAAGTAAAAATTCTTGTTAATTGTATTGTCTGTATTTTTGAGTCATATGATATTGAAATATTATGATACCAAATATTAATCAAATCTCAGCCAGGCATGGTGGCTCACTGTAATCCCAGCAGTTTGCGAGGCCGGGGCAGGTGAATTGCTTAAGTCCAGGAGTTCGAGACCAGCCGGGGTAACATGGTGAAACACAATCTCTACCAAAAATACAAAAAAGAGATGAGCCAGGCCTGGTGGCATGTCCCTCTAGTCCCAGCTACTAGAGAGGCTGAAGTGGGAGAATTGCTTGAGCCCAGAAGGTCAAGGCTGCAGTGAGCATGTCAGCCTGGGTGACATTCAATTAACATTCATGTTGCCCATCTGGGAAACTTCTATTCTTTCTTTTGGTATAGATGCTCTTAGAAACCAGCTACTGTCTTGAAAGGGTTCTAAGCAACCCTGGAAAGCCCATATAGAAAGAGATTTAAAGTTCCTGGCCCCGAGCTGAGCTTCCAATCAGAAGCAACTTGCCAGCCATGTAACTTAGCCATCTTGGAAGTTCTTCTTTAGCCTTTGAGTGTTTCTTTTGACTCCGCATATAGTAGAGATGGTCCTTTCCCCCAAATTCTGGTCCAACTAGCAGACTTGGGGTTTAATAAATTATTATTGAGTTTAAGCCCCTGAACTTTGAGGTGGTTTGTCATGTAGCAATGGATGACTAGGACAATGGGACTGGTTTTTGTAAAGGTGACTGACATAGTTGTATTATGGAAGTATGATTGGACAAAGCAAAACTAGAGAGAGGGAAGTCACCTGGAAGTCCACTGAAAGATCCAGAAGAAAAAAGATGATGGCCAAAACTTAGGTAACTGAGTTGGGAACACTTCCAATGGTGAACTGCACACATACCATGGGTAAATTCTATGGTAGGTAATTACACATTAATAAAATGTCTAAAAAATAAAAGTAAAACACAATGTTCAGGTTATGGCTTGAACGATTACATATATATGATTTTAATGTTCATGTGAGAATTCTATAAAGAAATCTATTCCTCCTTGCACTTTTGCTTATTTCCATGACATTGCGAATGGTTATCTTGCCAGTAAAAATCTTGGCTAGGCTCCTTAATTAATTACCAGTGTTACATACAATATTCCCACCCAAAATACCTGCATTTAAGAATAACCATTCCACACAAAATTGAGTTGTCTCATTTTTTACTTTTATAGAAGTATCAGTTTGAGAGAATTATGTTGGTAGGAGGTATTTTATAGCATATGCAAACCATTAACTGCTCTATTTATCCTAGGCTTTATTCTTCAGCCATGCTGCTAATGTGTGCTGAATTGTATCAACCTCTCAATTTCTTTCACTCAGTTGACTAAATTTGTTTTAGTCACAACTTACATTGAATGCCTTAAGCACTTCAACAAAGCATAGCATTTAATTTATTTTAAAGATTTATTGAATATATTATTTAATACATCATTCCAGTATTACCTATTTGCAAAATAAAACTTATATATCAAGAAAAGTTATTTACCTGATAAATCAGTTTGCATTTGTCCCCTCATAACCTAGGAGGTATTGGTCCCCTCATAACCTAGGAGGTATATAACTTTTATCATTGCCATTTTACAGATAAGGCATGAGGAGTTTGTGACTTGATATATACAGGAATTAAGTAGCAAAGCTGGGATTTTAACTGAGATGATCTTGTTCAAGTCTGAGATTTAGCCACTATATGACACTTGTTTCTATGGAAGGGAAGAAGAATGAGGAAGTTCTACATAGTACACTGCCCTCCTCATAATGCATTATCTAGAAGAATTGACAGTTACATTTAGATAATTAAATATCCAACACAGGGCTTTCACACATCCATTGTTTCAAAATTAAATTGTTAGTGCTGCAATACTTGCACTTTCCCAAGAAAATACATTTAATATATGAAATTATTTTAAGAGATATGGCCACATTTTTCTAACCTTTTATTTTTCGTAAGATGCAGTCAGAATCAACATTGTTCCTCCCCCCCATTTCCACCCCCCAAATTAATGTTTTACAAAAACAATCTAATACTTAATGTATATTTGTATAATGTTTACATAACTGTTAGTGACTAAAAATAGAAGAAATACTCCAAACTAAGGTACAGCATTTAATTTTAATATAAAATTTTGACATGTTCGGTATCTCATGATAAGGTCACCATAATAAATGAGAAGGAATTATACATTTTACGTTAGTTCCTTCTTACTTTGCATTTAAATAAATGATTCAAGAATCAATATTCATTCATAATTTCTGAGGTCCTAGTATGTGCCAGGTTCTAAACTAAGAGCAGAATAGTTACACATGTCATACATTTTGAAATAATAAAGAATCTTTCAAAATAGATATTAAGATTCAATTTTTCAGATGAGGCAAAATTATGCAGAAAATTCAAGTTGCTTCTGAAAATCATAGACCAGAATCTGAGTTTCCTGCATCCTAACAAACATTTTATTCTACAGTGCTCCATGAAAATCTAAAAGCTGCATTTCTAAAAATCTTCTTGGTAATTAGAGCCTGATCAAAATTGTCATTATTATAAACTGTCTACCTCTCAAAAGAGCTATATATGTGAAGGCTGACCAACTGTTCACTACTTCACTTAGGACAGGCTGGGTCAAAACTATGATAATTGATAGATACAGGATAAGGCTGCATACCTAATGGAAATGTTAAGCACAAAGCAACTTCTGTCAACATAAATGATTGGTTCTTTAAATGGCAGCACAGTTTAAGGATGACATACTGAATCAATCCCTAACTAATTGAAAAATTAATTAGTGCCTGTCACTTTAACTCTGAGTATTTTTAAGCTTGAGTGTGAATATAGTTAACCAGCTTCCTGCAAGAAGCCAGTCTGAAAATGCAGTGCAACTGTTGCCTAAATTTTTCACAAGATAAGATATCATCCTTTGTGGTCTTACGTAACTTAAGGCTTAAAAATCCATCAACCCACTAATATCTATCAATGACACACGAGTAAAATGTGTCATTGTTATTATATCTCTTTTATTGTATGTCTCGTAAATTTAGCTATTGCTGCTGGCCTCATTAGGGTCTATTAGATTTATTAATCCTAGAAAGATAATAAAATGTGTTTAAATGTGTTTATGTTTACTATTTTCCCTAAAGCTAAATGTTGAGTATTTTAATATATTGAATATGCTAAAGGATCAAAAAAAATAACACAGGTAAGCATAAGCACTGATAATGACTTCTTTAGAAGACATAATTTATACATCTATTACTTATTATTATAGATCCTTTAGTCATCATGGAAGTGAAGTCCAAGAGTCATTCTATCAGAGATAAGGACTCAACATCTACTGAGTACCTACTAGTAGCCATGCTGTATATTGATGTTCTGTGCTTATCCTTCAATACAGCCTTATGAAGTGGATATTATTATCTCCATCCAGCAGATAACAAATAGATAATCTAAGAGGCAAAGCTTTTTATTAAAGGCCCCATAGCCAATGGGGTATTAAGTATATGCAAGTCTGTGTTCTTTCTATAGCACTAGACTCTATCCCATTTGTAGATGAAATATGAGAACAGACAATTCAGAAATATGGAAACATAATTAGTAAATAAACAGAAAATAAAATGCTTATTCGTGAGAATGGAAGAAATGTAAATCTAAATAATCATAATATATCATGTGTATTTGTAAAAGAAATATTGACTTAAAATGTTAATATGCAAAGCTGGTAAAAATATGATAACACATGCCCAATACTACTTTGCTTGAGCAACAGTAACATATTACAGTATTTTAGAAAAGTGTTTGGAATTATGTACCACTAGTCAAAACACGTTTATTCATCTTAATTCTACGATCTATTTCTGAAAATTTAGCCTGAGAAAATAATACAAAATAGGAAATCTGTTTTTATATAAAGATATTAATCATCACATATGGAAATGGTCATGTAAATTATTATACATCCATTGGATAGAATATTATGCAAAATAATATGTTTTGGCTCTGTGTCTCCACCCAAATATCACCCTGAATTGTAATACAAATTGTAAGGCCAATTGTAATTTGCATTTGTAATCTGAATTGTAATTGTTGAGGCATGAACCTGGTGGGAGGTGATTGGATCCTGGGAGTGGTTTTCATCATGCTGTTCTTGTGATAGTGAGTGAATTCTCACAAGATCTGATGGTTTTATAAATGGCAGTTTTTTCTGCTCTCTCTCTCTCTCTCCTGCTGCCATGTAAGATGTGCCTTGCTTTCCCTTCACCTTCTATCTGAATTGTAACTTTCCTGAGCCCCCGCCCCAGACATGTAGAGCTGTGAGTCAATTAAGCCTCTTCCCTTTATAAATCACCCAGTCTCTGGTAATATCTTTATAACAGTGTGAGAATGGACTAATACAGAGAATTGCTACTGGGAGTTGGGGCACTGATGTAAAAATAACCTGAAAATGTGGAAGCAACTTTAAAACTGGGTAATGGGCAGAGGTTGGAACTGTTTGGAGGGCTCAGAAGACAATAGGAAGATGTGGGAAAGTTTGGAACTCCCTAGAGACATGTTGAATGGTTTTGACCAAAATGCTGATAGTGATATAGACAATGAAGTTCAGGCTGAAGTTGTCTCAGATGGAGATAAGAAATTTATTGAGAACCAGAGTAAAGGTCACTCTTGCTATGCTTTAGCAAAAAGGTCAGTGACATTTTGCCCTTTCTCTAGATATCTACGGAAATTTCAACTTGAGAGAGATGGTCTGAAATTGGAACTTATGTTTCAAAGGGAAGCAGGGCATAAAAGTTTGGAAATTTTGCAGCCTGACCATGTGATAGAAAAGAAAAACCCATTTTCTGGGGAGAAATTCAAGCCAGTTGCAGAAATTTCCATAAGCAATGAGGATCCAAATGTTAATCACCAAGACAATTGGGAAAATAGCTCCAAGGCATGTCAGAGACCTTCATGGCAGACCCACCCATCAGAGGCCCAGAGTCCTAGGAGGGAAAATGGTTTTGTGGGCCAGGCCCAGGGACATGTCGCTCTGTGCAGCCTCAGGACTTGGTTCCCTTATCTTAGCTACTCTAGCTCCAGCCCTGGCTAAAAGTGGCTAACATAAAGCTCAGGCCATTGCTTCAGAGGGTGCAAGACACAGACTTTGGTGGCTTGCAGGTGTTGGGCCTATAGCTACACAGAAGAGAAAAGTTGAGCTTTAGGAACCTCCACCTAGATTTCAGAGGATGTATGGAAATGCCTGGATGTCCAGGCAGAAGTTTGCTGCAGGGACGGATCCTTCATGGAGAATCTCTGGTGGGGCAGAGCAGAAGGGAAATATGGGGTTAGAGCCTTCATGCAAAGTCCCCACTGGGGCACTGCCTGGTAGAGCTGTGAGAAGAGGGCCACCATTCTCCAGACCACAAAATTGTAGATGCACTGACAGCTTGCACCATGCATTTGGAAAAACCTCAGGCACTCAATGCCAGTCCATGAAGGCAGCTGTGGGGGTTGTATCATGCAAAGCCACAGGGGTGGAGCTGCCCAAAACCATGAGAGCCCACCCCTTGCATCAGTGTGCCATGGGTGTGAGAGGCAGAGTCAAAAAAATTTTGAAGCTTTAAGATTTACTGACTGCCAGCTGGGTTTGGACTGGGTTTGGACTTCCATGAGGCCTGAAGCACCTTTGTTTTGGCCAATTTCTCCCACTGTGTCCCCATTGTGTCTTGGATGTAACTAACTTGTTTTTTGATTTTATAGACTCATAGGTAGAAGGGATTTGTCTCAGATGAGACTTTGGATTTGGACTTTTGAGTTAATGCTAGAATTAGTTAAGACTTTGGAGAACTGTTGGGAGGGCATGATTGTGTTTTGAAACGTGAGTACATGAGATTTGGGAGGAGTCAGGGGCAGAATGATATGGTTTGATGGTGTCCCCACCCAAACCTCATCTTGAATTGTAATTGGAATTGTAATCTCCAGGTGTCAAGGTAGGGACCTGGTGGGAGGTGATTGGATCATGGGGGTGGTTTTCCTCATGCTGTCTTGTGACAGTGAGTGAATTCTCACAAGATCTGAAGGTTTTATAAATGAGTTTCCCCTCTTGTCTGTCCCTTTCCTGCTGCCATGCAAGGTGTGCCTTGCTTCCCCTTTGCCTTCTGCCATGATTGTAAGTTTCCTGAGGCCTCCACGGCCATGCAAAACTATGAATCAATTAAACCTCTTTCCTGTAAAAATTATCTAGTCTCTGGTAGTATCTTTATAGCAATGTGAGAATGGATCATATACAGGTCTTACAATTATTACAAAAAGTATCTTATTATTATCTTTAAAATATTACTATAAAGTAAAAATATCTAGATAAAATATTATATAAGAATTGTTATCAAAACTGTATAAATATAGATAAAGGAAAAAAGATTGTATGGAAGCACACAAAATTTCTAACAGGGCTGATGTTACCATGAATTGTATGTTTCCCATATATACTATACACTTTATTAAAAAAAAAATGCTAAAAGAAGGAATACCAGAAGTCTCTAACTAAGCCTGCAAATCAAAGTGTAGAATAATAATTGGGTGCAGTCAATACCTAAAAACAATAAGACAGTATCAATTATTTTGGAGAATGTATATATTTGACATCATCAGCAATGGTTTTCTTATGATGATAAAGCTTGACAAGACCAATCTAGAAGGAATATTTCCATCAATTTGTGAGTTTTGTTTACCAGCAATTGTCTACCAAATGAGATCATGTATAGAAAAGGGCTTGATTAGCTCTGGCATGTACATATTATATTATTTTTGCTATTATCAAGAAAAGAATATATGGACTATATATACCTTTTGGCATCCAGATCTACTCAAGCTTGTTATCAGGGTGCTGTTCTACAAACTAGATTTTTTTTTTCTTATTATACTCAGTGAACACATGTCCTTCTGTATGCTTGTGTCATATTTTTTCTCCTCTATACATTATTCTTGAAATAATCACACTGAGGGAGGACATGCAAACTCACTTTTGTATTAGGTTGGTGCAAAAGTAATTGCAGTTTTTGCCATTGTATTAATTTTGTGATTAGTAAGAATCAGCAAGAATCTGTAAAAGATTATAGAGTGAAATAGTAAATATTAATAACATTATAAAATCTAATAGTCACAGGATATTCATACAGAAATAAGTTCAAAATGCAATCATGTCCAGGTGTGGTGGCTCACACCTGTAATCCCAACAATTTGGGACGCCAAGGTGGGCAGATCACTTGAGGTGAGGCGTTCAAGAACAGCCTGGCCAACATGGTGAAAATCCATCTCTACTAAAAATATAAAAAATTGACTGGGCGTGGTTGTGCATGCTTGTAATCCCAACTACTCAGGAGGCTGGGGCAGGAGAATCACTTGAACCCACGAGGTGGAGGTTGCAGTGAGCTGAGATGGCACCGTTGCACTCCAGTCTGGGTGACAAGAGTGAAACTCCTCTAAAAAAAAAAAAAAAATGCAATCAGGTCTTTAAATATTATATTAAAGTACAGTTTTTATATAACAATTATTTTGTCAATTTAAAAAGTGTTTAAATCATTTTCTGCTTCAAAATATTTAATGTAGTTTTAAATTACTACACCAAGTATTTCCCGTATCAATACTGTTCACTGATATATCATCTACATATTTCATAATGGATATCAGGTAAAATATTATGTATCTTTAATCAACTAAATTTAAGACTTCAAATGTTTTTATTGAGATTCATTAAACTGACAAAATTTAATAAACAGAATGCAATAAATAGTACTTTCCAATATAATATAAATGGGAGGAGCTTTTGCATAACATTTACTGTTTATCTCATAATGACTTCCACTTTTCCTGCTTGTTTTTCAATCAGATTTATTCTGCTTTCTCAGGTGAGTTAATTTGCCCCTTCAAATTCACAGACCATGTCTAGTATCTCCAGACTTCCCACCATCTTTCCCCACCTTTGTTGCTTTTGTCTAAAGGGATAATAGGCTTCTTGGAAAAACATTTTGTAGGTGACATGGGTTTTACATGAAATTGCTGGGGAACTAGGGAAAGGTGGCATATGTGGGCATATGTTGGTTTTGAAATCATTTCAAGACTGTAAAGCAGAAGGAAATCTAGCACTTTCAGAAATAGCAAAGGAGAGAGATTTCTGTAGATATCTGTAACTGTTCATATAATTTTGAATTTTCTATTTTTCACACTTTACAGGGATCTCAAATTTGTACATGATTGTCTTTTTGTGGCATTTGTTGCAGCCCAAAGAAGTGCTCATTGTTATCTCAGTACATAACATCCTTGATAAGTCTTTAGAGACGCATCGACTCAGTAGGAATCAGTTACCATTGGACGCTAATAAGCAAATAGCAGTCTGAAACAGAGGAACATTAACACAACAGCTTAGGAAATGTAAGGCAGCCTGACTCATAATATATCTGATTCAAGCTATTGATGCATAATGGGCACAAAAATAAAATCTGTGACCTTTACTATTAAGAACAGAAGCCTGGCAAACCCCTTCCAAATAGCCACTCTACGTAGAATGTACACATGCTGTTGCTTTTTCTCACATGCATATGAAGAGTGAGAAGTTTAAAAGACTAGAGGGAAAAAAAGCAATACCTCAAAATTATGTATGTGACAATATGTCCTTTGGTAAATCTACTTATGAAAGATAAAATAGATGTTTTAGAAAAACAAAGCCAATGCCTGGCTAAACTAAGCAATGATCCTGAAAGATCATTGCCTCATTTCCCTTTGTGTTTACTGTGCTAATGCATGTCAAGCATTTAGAAGAGTTTCTAGCACATAGAAACTTCTTTTTTTTTTTTTTTTTTTGAGAGACAGGGTCTCACTATGTTGCCCAGGCTTGTCTCAAACTCCTGGGTTCAAGTAATCCTCCCTCCTCAGTCTCCCAAAGTGCTGAGATTACAAGTGTGAGCCATCACACCCAGCCCAGAAATATTGAATAAATATTTGCTACTACTTCTGTGGCTGTGGCTACTGCTGCTGATGCTATGGCTAGCACTACTATTGACTACAAAACTGTAATCTCTATTGCAAAGTAACAAAATAATCCACCTTTGAAATCAGGAAATCGAAACAAGACTTCGATCTATATCATTTAATAGTTGTGTGGCCTTGGGAAATTAAAATAACTTTTGGAACTTTCCTTCCAAAAGTTATTTTGGAAGGTCTTCCTCCCTGTCTTGTCCTTAAAGTAAAGGTATTAATAATAACATTTCATGGAATTGTTATTAGAATGTCATGAAATTAAGTGTGATATATAAATACAATCAGTTATTAACATTCTACATATTACGTTGCAGATTTAAAATTAAATGGTTCTTTCTGTCTTTTATTGAGGCTAATTTTGATATGACAATTTCTAAATTTTTACGAGTATAAGTCACAGGACACAATATAGTCTTTCTAGCATCACACTATATGAACTTGAAAATAAATTCCATCTGTTCTCCTCCCGCCCCATCTCCTTCACAAACAGCAATGTACTTACTCATTTGTGCTACCTGGCTGCTTGGTTACCAAAATAAATGTATTAGCAACATCAGATTTGGTTAAAATACTTCCCTTCTCAGGGAATGTATAAATGAATTTGCATAAAAATAGAACTGGCATACAACAGTTTCGCAACAATAGATACTCTTCTATCCACTTATCATAAACTCTGGAGGTCTTTGCCTTGCATTCAGCAATTCCAGCAGTTAATCCCTTAGGCAAAATGCATTTGCTGCACATCTATTATATACTCAAACCTAGTTTTAGCAACAGTATGAATATGAAATTAAAATGTTCCTGCCTGCCCAGGCTTGGTGGCTCACACCTGTAATTCCAGCACTTTGGGAGGCCGAGGCAGGCAGATCAAGAGGTCAGGAGTTCGAGACCAGCCTGGCCAATATAGTGAAACCTGTCTCTACTAAAAACACAAAAAATTAGCCAGGTGAGGTGGTGGGCATCTGTAATCCCAGCTACCCCAGGTGCTGAGGCAGGACAATTGCTTGAATCTGGGAGGCGGAGGTTGCAGTGAGCCAAGATCATGCCATTGCACTCCAGCCTGGGCAACAGAGCGAGACTCTGTCTCAAAAAAAAAAAAAAAAATGTTCCTGCCCTTGAGGACCTTACAGCTCCATTGTTAAAGCAAGGTATATTTTCACAACAACAACAACAACAACAAAAAACTTAAAATGAATTTTGTTAATTTCCTAGAGCACAGAAGGCAAAGCCAATTATATGAATTGATGGAGGAATAAATCATCAATAAATTGATGAAGCAGAATAAATCTGAAGTATTCTGAAAGTTTTGAAAATATTCACAAAGATCTAAGTCTAAATTTAAAGCCTGAATCACTACTTTGAAAAGTCTGTCTTCTTTCTCCTCTTCTCTTTTTCTCTTTGACCACTTTACTTCAAAAACATTACCACCAGGCAACTGCTCAAATTGGATAAATTGCTATAGAGACATTTGATATGTGGCCCCAAAATGCTGTTTCTTACTTCATTTGATGATGCTTAGCATTTGGTTTTCAGTTGAGATTCCTTCTGAGTTCATACCTTCAGCATCAAAACTAATACTTTTATTCCAGCAAGTAGACAGATAAATATGTTCACCTAAGTATAGCTGGCTCTATATAAATAGACCCTTTATATATGACCCTATAACCTAAACACCCTCTTAGTATTAATAGTTATCTTTCTTTGTGATTTCTCCTCTTTGAGGATTTCTTGCTTTGCTTTTTGGTGCCCCAGAAGACTCCCTTGGGATTCGCTGTCAGTAAATAATTATGTTAAAATTCTCTGACTGTGAGATTATTTATTCATTGGAGATTATTTACGCTCTCATGGCCAAACAGCGTATGGCTAGAATGCAAGGGAGGTCTTATTTCCTTACTGTTCTTTCCATGCCATTGTGATTTTTCCTTCTCTCCGTAAGCCTTTATCTTTTGAGGTGCATGCCATCTTAGGCTACCTTTTCCACAATTCTTGACATTATCTACCAATTTTTAGATCATAACTCCACATTTAGCTTCATTTTTCTCAACTAACTCACACCCTTTCTTTCATTACAACTCAGCTAATTTCAAGACCTAAGTGAGTTTTAACAACTACCTATAGGTGAATGATGCTAAATCCATATTCTAGCATCCTTCTTTCTCTTAAACTCAGGAATAATTCCTCCTCTTGGATCTATTCATTCCAAACCATTCTGGAACTCTAAACTGTAGATTTTCTTGCCTTCTTGTTGTATCCGAGTTTAAAAAATATCTGTGTGTGTTTTTCCCCTATAGCATGTAAACATTGTCAATTATCTGACATTTTCCCCAGAAAAGTTTTTAATCAATTTCCCTTCATCATTTGCTGCTTCCTTCTGTTCTCTTTACTAGCAACTTCTTTAAGAAAGAAGTTTATACGTCTACTTCTTCACCACATTGCAATTTGTCTCCTAATAGTAAACTGTACTGAAATTTCTGGAATGAAAGTCAGCAGTGGCTTCTTATTGGTCAAATTCACACCTATCTTATGTTCTTATCTCTGTTTCTACATCTGGTTCATCACTGCCTCCTCTTCCCTTCAATTCTTATGTATCAATTTTACCCAGGAGGAGTCGAACACCATTAGTTACTAAACAATCATTTCCTGTCTCCTTACCCTCACTGTCAAATCCCATTGCCTATAACAAAGGCTGAAAATGAATGTCATTCTCTTTCCTGAAGCTCCCTTAAGATTTTTATGGCATATGGTGAGTTCTTTCCAATGAGGCAAAGAAAAATCTTCTACCAAGTCTTCTCAAAAACACTTACTCCACAAATAGGGAGATGAAAGATTAAAATTCTCATCCATTCTATTGTTCCCTGCTATATGTGGACTGCTTATACAAGTAAATGATGCTTGCAGCTTTGGGAACCATTTTTTGACAACAAGGTCATAGGTTAAAAAAAAAAAAGGTGAAAAGACCGTTAGTCCTTGATGGCAGTGAGAGTGACCAAATCAATCCTGCAATTGCTGACCTGCTGATTTCTTGTTCTAAAAGAATAAATACCTTTTTTGGTAACTCACTTTTAATTTTTTGTTACTAGTCCTCTTCTCAATTCATCTCACCTTTAATCCCATTTAATCTTTTGGCTCCAACTATAATACACTGCATGTGACATAGAAAGCACACAGTGACCTGGCACACAGTTGTCTTATCTTCAAGATATCTTTCTATTTTCTTCTGGATAAAATACAAGCTCTTTAGCATGGCAGAAAGGTTCTGTCTCAAGTTGACCCTGTATTTTGACCACATAAACTTTGTGTGTCTTTGTCTATGCTGATAGCCTTGGGTTGTTCTTCCTGCCCCTTCCTGTTTAGCTTTGTGAAGTCTTGCTACAAGTCAAGTGCCAGCTACTCTGATAACCCTTGCTTTCTGCTGGAGGCACTTAAACACTCACTCCTCTATGTTTGTGGCATCTGTTCATACCTTTATTATAGCATTTATCAACTTATATGGCAATGATTTGTTTACCTGTCTCTCTTTACACTGTGTGTGCCATGAGAAAAAGAACTGTTTCTTATCTAAGTGAGCCCAGATCCCAGCTCACTGTCTGGCACAGAGTGGAAACCCAATTAATTATTCTGTTATGAGTAATGACTCTTGCTCATTAGTTCCTCAGGAGCAAAAGTCAGATAATAGCCTGATTTTTATTTCCTTTTAAATTCCGAAAAGATGACAGTCCTAAAAAGCGTATGTTGTAAGATAACAACAAGAACCTTGGCTGAAATTGTGCCACATATGTATTAGAAAACATTAAACATAGCCAATGTTTCAATACATCATGTTAATTAATTACAACAGCCATATTTTTACAATGTCAGTAAGGGGTATTGCTCATTCTTTACTATCTCGTTGCAAATATGTAAGCAATGCAAACATCTATCAGAAGATAATTTCAATTATATCATTAACTTTCTATGTTAATATGGTTTTTCCTCTGCGAATCTCTCAAACGGAATCCCTAACTTTTCTCTGGCAAAACCAGAGCCACCCCTCTTGCTTGTGGCATTGTTTTGCTTCACAACTCTTGCAATATGTCATTGGAGGAGGACGTGGTCATCATTTCTTTCTTCCCTGGCCAGTCAAAAGGTATACCCATCATATGCCCCCATGTTTTCCTGCAGATGCCTCCTCTGATTTTAGAGGGAAGATGGCAGGGTAGAAAGAGGGATGCTCACTTAGCTCTAGTACCATGTTTTGTGGGTAAACAAGGGTTTGAGTCATGCTTTAAGGTTCAAATGGAAGAGTCTTCTCATGATTATCTTGATCCCTAACAACGCTTAACAATTTTCATGCACTTCCATCACTGAACCCCAGTGTTAGAAGGGAGTTTTTGTACTTTCCCAAAAAGTCAGGTCATTTCTCATGAAGCCAATTAGTCATCTTTCTCAACTTCATTGTGCAAAGTACAAATGATATTGGCTCCCATAATTGTCACTTAACAGCTTTATTCCTTTGAGGAATGTGAAAAGTGATTTCCAAGCTTTGACTAACCTATGCCTGCACTACTCACAAGAGCAGTAAGAGAGGTTTATCTCCTATTTTCTATGTAAGATGAAAACAAATTGAATATCTGATGATAGACCACACTGAAATTTCACTGCAGAGCACAGAGCTAGAACCAGGCACCACAACTATCGGCTCAAGATAGTTTGGACAGAGAAAAACAAGCCAAACCAAACCAACCAAACAAACAAACCAAAAACCACCCTAGGTAAACATAAATACCTCCACAAACAAAATTTTCAGAATGTTGCAACAAAGCCTGAAATATAAACAATGAATAAATGCTTGTTGAATGGATGCACAAACGAATAGGATTTTTTTTTTTTTACTTTTTAGAAATAACCATTCTGATTGGTGTTAGATGGTATCTCATTGTGGTTTTCCACAAAGACCTAAAAACAGAAATACCATTTAACCCAGCAATCCCATTACTAGATATATACCCAAAGGAATATAAATCATTCTATTATAAAGACACATGCATGCATATGTTCATTACAACCCTATTCACAACAGCAAAGACATAGAATCAACCTAAATGCCCATCAGTGATAGACTGGATAAAGAAAATGTGGTATGTCTACACCATGGAATACTATACAGTCATAAAAAAATAATGAGATCATGTCCTTTGCAAGGACATGGATCTGGAGACCATTATCCTTAGAACATTAACACAGGAATAGAAAATCAAACACTGCATGTTCTCACCTCTAAGTGGCAGCTAAATGATAAGAACCCATGGTCACATAGAGGGGAACTATACACACTGGGGCCTTTCAGAGGGTGGGAGGCAGGAGAGGACCAGAAAAAACAACTAATGGGTACTAGGCTTAATACCTGGGTAATGAAATAATCTGTACAATAAACCCTCATGACACAAGTTTACCTATATAACAAATCTGCACTTGTACCCCTAAACTGAAAATGAAAGGTGAAAATGTAAATAAATTAAAAAATTAAATTAAAAATTTAAATAGCCAACAGGTAACAGGAAGATACTTGTCAATCAGTACAAAGTTTCAGTGAGACTGGAGGAATAAGTTCTGGGGTTCTATTACACAGCAAGGTGACTATAGTTAATAATAATGTATTATATATTCCAAAAGAGCTAAAAGAGAAGATTTTATGTGTTCTTACCACAAATAAATGATAAATAAGTGAGGTGATGGATATGCTAATTATCCTGGTTTGATAATTTCATGATGTGTACATGTATTGACACATCACATCATACCCCATAAATCTACACAATTATCATTTGTCAGTTAAAAAATCTGAAAAAATAATGTATTATGGTTTTTATCTCTTGGTAAAATCTTGGTTAAATCCAAAAAGTAAATAGTTTCATTCCAAACCTGCTCAATATTAAGGAATGTTCAATTTGGATTTTCCAAAAAATGGGCATCCAGGATAATATTAACTAACAATCTACGTATGAAGTTAAATACTTGAGAATATTTTTATGAGACTGTTCTTCATTAATAATGTTAGTCTGAGAGAAGTCCAGAAGCACCACATCTTTTATTCCTCATGTAAAATTCTCACTAATTTGTGCCAAATAGCAAATACATAATGAAGATTCCTCCCCAACCCCCAGTGTTTGGCAAACAATTTAGGAGAAAAGTCAAAAACAGGCCTTCCTTTATTTTTTGCATATACATCCAGACTCATAGGCATCTCAAAGAACACTACGTAAATAAATAAAATTTAAAACAATAAACCTGAAAAGATATAAAATATGCTTTTCTTCCTTCAAAGGAATCTAAATTAATTTAGAGGAAACATGAGTCACGCTAGAGAATACTTGGGATGACAAATACTTGGTGACACATGGGAGCATTTCTCAGTTCGCTACCATGATTGTACTAACAAATGAGATACTTAGCAGAGTGGAACAAAATTAATGTAAACTTTATAATATAATGGATAAAGAATATTTTTATTGCTATTATAATATCAAAATGCATTTGCTTATTATTGTAAACTAACAAAGGCAGATTTATATTAGAAATTTGTCCAAGGTATATAGAAACCTAGCCGTGGTAGGGGGACATTCTCTTAATGGAATATGAATTCACTTACACTTTTAAAAAATACATATATGTAGTTTGATGGGAAATGTCTGATGAAAGAGAAATTTCAATATCATAAACATTCGTTTTTCTATCTTCTCATCGTAGCAACTTGACAAAACACCTGCCCTGTTTTCAATCATGATTTTTTTGCTCTGTGAAAGTGAGGTAAGAGAGCTTTAGCAAATCATGTGGAGATCGCTTTTTATCTGCAGGGATTGGGATGAAAGACCACCGTAACAGCTCATTTTTATGAGCATACACAGTCTTTTAAGCAAGCACCCGTTTTCACTTCTTTGCCTTCTAATTTGGATCATTTCACAGCACTCAAAGAGTTACCTGTGTAAGCCTTCCCTTATCTAGAAATGGTTGCCACTAATGTCATGAATAGGCCAATAGTCTCCTATAGCCTACAACAAACACCCCCCTCTAAGGAAATGAATTACCCACAAATTAGTGCAATGTTTTCATTTTTATTCTTTTTATATTTCCACCATCTGAGAAAAACTGGCCTTTAAAATACATTGAACTTGACTGTTTGAAGGAAAATCTGAGCCTGCAATTGGTCTACAAAGTTTTTTCCAAATAAAATTATCTTTCGTCATGGAAATTTATTACTGTGAAACTTCTATCATTATATTACTAGCAAAAGAAAATAATTTGCTACTAACTGGAAGGCAAAACTCATCAAATTATGTCAAGATGGACTCAGGTCTCCTATAAAAAACCACTAAGGGTTTCAGGTTAGGTGCCTGAAACCGTTAGTGGTAGTTTTAGGTAACACTTAGGTAATTTTCACTTTAGAATATTAACATTTATGTATGTATCATGGGACCCATTTTATATTAAAGAGCGTTTGCTGGGTCATCAATATCAACAGCACATATTAAGAACTACAGAGGAGAGAGGATTCTGGGAAGATGGCAGGGGTGGTGGTGTAGTTATTTAATTTCTCCAAATCCCCACATAAAAAGAGCATTTAAATAACAAAACCAATAAATCAGGGTCAGCATTTAAAACAAACTAGATGGATAGTTAACTCATGAACCCCAGAATACACGGGGTGCAGACAAAGGGCCAATAGACTTTAAAATGCATGATATCTCTATATCTGCAGGAGGAAGAGGAAGAAAGCAACAGGGTGGGGTCTTCGGGGACTGAGAGCAGGAGAAAGTTAAAATCATCAGTGGAGCTCACTGGAAAGCAGGGACCGGTAAGGGCAAAGCCGATGAAACTGCGGCGAGTTTGAGAGTGCCACCCTTCCCTGCCAGGAGGACCAAACAATCTGGAACCAAAAACACCTGTTAAATCTCAGAACTCACCCACCAGGCTTCCCCTCCCAAAGAGCAATGCACATTAAAGAAAAATTGCTGGGAGGGAATCAAAATTCAACAAGATAGAGAAAACAAAAAGAAAGGGCGTGGTGTGGGGAAAGCCCAGACCAAATCTCGGAAAGCACCTTCCCCAATTTTTAAACACAATATAAAACAACAGAAGAAGCTCTGTAGGTTCCATAAGCTTTCCTAAACCCCACCTTAGGAAAATCCACTTCACATAAACATGAGCAACAGGAAACAATTAAGGCCATATTTCTCAAGGGGTTATAATAAGAAAAAGGAAAAAGTGAAATAATGTACATGTAGACAATAAAAGCATGCCAAAAAGCATACCCACAAAACAGAACAAAACTGTAACCTACTGTTTCAAAGCTAGCTAAGAAACATTAAAAAAAGTTACAATACATTAAAGAATAACACAAATTAGAAATAGAAAAGCTTAAAAGTGATATCCCAAAATTCTGGAAATAACTAAAAATTAGAGAAAAATTCCAAAAATAAAAAATAAACTAGAAATAACACAATAAAGAATAAACACAACAGATGATGTTTTGGTAAAAGATGAAAAGAGGGTAACTTTAAAAATCAAAAAGTAATGAAGGAAAAGAAAAAAGGATTCAGAAAAAAGCAAAAACTTTGAAGACAGGCAAAAAAGTTTGAGCATATGGATAACAGCAGATGAAAGCCAAAATAAAGAAACAGAACAATTACTAAATCCAGTAATCCCAGAATATTTTCCTGAAGTAAAAGATTTTAAATTGCATATTGACATTGTACATATTAAAGAATCTCAACCCATAACAACTAACACAAATACATATTCCAGTAAAGTTACATGATGTTTCTTATAAAAGAAAGAAAGAAGGAAAAAAATCTTTGGGCACCTAGAAAATAAAGAGCATATGACTTACAAAGAAAAGAAAATTATATTATCATCAGACTTTTCAACTGTAATACTTTGTGCCAGAAGAAAATGCAGTAACATATTAAGATACTCAAGAAAATGCAATTGTGTGCCAAGGATTTTTTTTTTTTATCCAACCAAAGAGATTTTCAAGTTCAAAGGACATAGGCAAACTCTTATTAGTATGCAAGAACTATAGGAATGTTGTTCCCATGAGCCCTTACTAAGGAATCTATGAGAAAACAACCTTTAGACAAGCAAAGTGACTAGAGAGACATTGACATAAGGACTGCAGGTACATAAATATATAGTTACTTGTGGCACTGAGACTAAATAAAGGCCAAGGGGGAGAGAAAATGGTGTGAAATAACTATATCCTCAGGCAATGTAGGTATAGAACAACTCTAAAAAACAGAAAGAATAGAGAGAACAAAAGTACTACAATGCTAACAGTTTCAGAGATCAAATTGGTGGTCGTATCAGCACTGCTACTCTGAGACTATTGAATGTGCAGTATTCGATAAAATAAATGAGCAATGATAAAATTTTCTATCATTGCCCATGCCCACGAGAACCAGTATTTTCAGCAAGAAATAAAGGAGACACAGATGCAATAAAAAAGAGGTTAAGGAAATGCCCTGTAGTTCTGAATTTGAGCAGGAAACATCAATCTGAACTTAAGGTAGATGGTCATCAGTGCAAGAGAGAAAAATATGAGTGAGGAATATGAAATGAAGAGAGGATTACTATTTTAAATAGGAGGGCCTAGGAAGATGACTCTTAAAGAGAGCTGAATGATGTGAGGATGTGAGCCATTTCATATCTGGTGCAAAGCAATCTCAGGTGAAGAGATCCACAGGTAAACCATCCTGAAGCACAATGTTGGTACATTTGTCCTGGGAATTTCTGTTCCCTTTTAGTGTGCCCAAAAGTATAAAAGTTCAGAATTCACATGGAAAAAGTTCATTCTTATAATGTGATTGACAAGATACATAGAAAAATCTCTCCAGAAAGTTATGAAAACTTTTTCTTCCCATTCTTTCTATTGTTCCCTTGTATTCTAGAAGGAAAGTTCTAAGAAGGATCCCAGTCTTTGCTGCCTCCCTTGGTAGACAGTGGATATTAACAGAGATAATATGAAGCAAACACAATGGTGAACTCTGGAACCAGGGTCCCAGTTGTACCACCTATCATTTTTATGATCATTGTCAGGATGCCTGCCTTCACTGTACCTCAATTTCCTCATCTATGCACTACTGGAAATAATAGCATTTGCCTCATAGAGTTCTTATAAGGACCAAATGAAATACCACATGTAAAGAACTTAGAATAGTACTTGGCTTATGTAAGACCTCAATAAATATTATCTATTCTTAGTTTATGAATTATCATTGGATACAGAACCTTCTATCTCAATGTGATGTGGGTTAGAAAATGAAAGATCATATCCCAGTTCTAAAATGTACCAGTCATGTTCCTCAGTCAAGCTCCTTAAATTTGCCGAAATTCTTTCCTTCACTTATAAAGTAGAGATAACAACTATATTCCTAGAACTAATATGAAGGTTCAGTAAATTTTAGTTGAATGTGAATACTTATCTCATCGCTTAATACATATTACCATAAATGCTTCCAAAACAAAATTTATTACACAAATATATACATATACTATATCCATCATAAAAAAAATTAAGTTATCCTTCTTTCTATGTTCCTGAAAAAAACAGTAGATGGTACTTTCCCACCCAAAATTAAAATTCCAACAGTGCCTGACTTGGAAGTACATATTAGAATAAAAATTGGAACAACTTGATGAAGATTAGCATGACCCTACACAAGAATGACATGGAAATACATCAAGTGTTCTCTGTTTTTAAAACTCTTTGAACTGTACACTTACAATGGAGAATTTTTATTGTGGAAATTATTACTCAACAAACATGTTTTCAAAATGTATAACTTACTAGAACCTGAGAAAAACTTTTCTTTTTATTGATTTTCCAAACTGAGGACTTTTCCTTAGGCCTGTTACCTACTCCCTAAAATCTCCACAATTTTTCAAAGATGCTATACATGTAATTATGGGCATGTATTCTTCTCTAAGAATACACTCTGGGTAACGTAAGCAGTGAAGATCTGTGTCTAATTAGATGTTCAGTCTTCCATACACAAGAGCATCAAAGATGCTATCTTGTGTGTTTTTTTTTTTTTTTTTGAGACAGAGTCTCACTCTGTTGCCCAGGGTGGAGTGCAGTGGCACGATCTCAGCTCACTGCAAGCTCTGCCTCCTGAGTTCACGCCATTCTTCTGCCTCAGCCTCCCCAGTAGCTTGGACTACAGGTGCCCGCCACCACGCCAGGCTAATTTTTTGTATTTTTAGTGGAGACAGGGTTTCACCATGTTAGCCAGGATGGTCTCGATTTCCTGACCTCGTGATCCGCCCGCCTCTGCCTCCCAAAGTGCTGGGATTACAGGCGTGAGCCACCGCGCTGGCCTGAAGATGCAATCTTTAGTGGTTGCTTGACTAATAAGGTACAAGGGGAGTTGGAAATCTTTCTTTTCTATTGCCTTCCTGAGCTGCACATAAACAGGTAAGCCAGATTCCACCTACCATGTTTCTTACTAGTGTAAATAAGTTAATAAGTTATACTTTAAGGTTCACCCAACTAAGATTATTTATTATCTTTTAAACCTTACTCCTATTGTGTCCAGAATTGGTGAGTTCTTGGTCTCACTGACTTCAAGAATGAAGCCACAGACCCTCACAGTGAGTGTTACAGTTCTTAAAGATGGTGTGTCCAGAGTTTGTTCCTTCTGATGTTCAGACGTGTTCAGAGTTTCTTCCTTCTGGTAGGTTCGTGGTCTTGCTGGCTTCAGGAGTGAAGCTGCAGATCTTCACAGTGAGTGTTACAGCTCTTAAGGCGGCACATCTGGAGTTGTTCGTTCCTCCTGTCCGGAGTTGTTCATTCCTCCAGGTGGGTTCGTGGTCTCGCTGGCCTCAGGAGTGAAGCTGCAGACCTTCGTGGTGAGCGTTACACCTCATAAAGGCAGTGCGGACCCAAAGAGTGAGCAGCAGCAAGATTTATTGCAAAGAGTGAAAGAACAAAGGGGACCCGAGCAGGTTGCATCTGCTGGCTCAGGCAGCCTGCTTTTATTCCCTTATCTGACCCCACCCACATCCTGCTGATTGGTCCATTTTACAGAGAGCTGATTGGTGCATTTACAAACCTTGAGCTAGACACAGAGTGCTGATTGGTGCATTTACAATCCTCCAGCTAGACATAAAAGTTCTCCAAGTCCTCACCAGATTAGCTAGACACAGAGTGCTGATTGGTGCATCCACAAACCCCGAGCTAGACACAGAGTGCTGATTGGTGCATTTACAATCCTTGAGCTAGACACAGAGTGCTGATTGGTGCATTTTCAATCCTCTAGCTAGACACAAAAGTTCTCCAAGTCCCCACTAGATAAGCTAGACACAGAATACTAATTGGTGTGTTTACAAACCTTGAGCTAGACACAGAGTGCTGATTGGTGTATTTACAATCCCTTAGCTAGACATAAAGGTTCTTCAAGTCCCCACCAGTTTAGCTAGATACAGAGTGCTGATTGGTGGATTTACAAACCTTGAACTAGACACAGAGTGCTGATTGATGTGTATACAATCCTCCAGCTAGACATAAAAGTTCTCCAAGTCGCCACTAGACTCAGGAGCCCAGCTGGCTTCACCTAGTGGATCCTGCACCAAGGCCACAGGCAGAGCTGCCCACCAGTCCCGCGCCGTGCGACCGCACTCCTCAGCTCTTGGGTGGTCGATGGGACCAGGTGCCGTGGAACAGGGGGTGGTGCTCACTGGGGAGGCTTTCGCCGTGCAGGAGCCCATGGCAGGGGGGAGGCTTGGGCATGGCAGGCCACAGGTCCCGAGCCCTGCCCTGCGGGGAGGCAGCTGAGGCCCGGCTAGAATTTGAGCATAGCGCCAGCGGGCCAGCACTGCTGGGGGACCGGGTGCACCCTCCACAGCTGCTGGCCCAGGTACTAAGCCCCTCACTGCCCGGGGCTGGCCGTGCTGGCCAGCTGCTCGAGTGTGGGGCTCGCAGAGCCCACGCCCACTGGGAACTTGCACTGGTCCAGGAGCGCCACAGTGCAGCCCCAGTTCCCGCCCGCGCCTCTCCCTCCACACCTCCCCACAAGCAGAGGGAGCCAGCTCTAGCCTCGGCCAGCCCAGAGAGGGGCTCCCACAGTGCAGCAGTGGGCTGAAGGGCTCCTCAAGCGCAGCCAGAGTGGGCACTCAGGCCGAGGAGGCAGCGAGAGCAAGTGAAGGCTGCCAGCACATTGTCACCTGTCACTGTTATTTAAAAAATGAGCCACTGGGCACATTTTCATGAAGAAATAAATTAAGTACAAAAGCCTGAAACCAATTTGTTCAACTTAGTAAAGGCAGTTCTTATTTTGTACTGTTATTTCAGTTACCGTGGTTTAGTTAAATAACACTAGACTCCCAACAATATGGTTCAAATTTCAGTTACCAGGGTACATTAACTGTGAGTGACTGCAAAGAACAAAGTTTGTTGCTACTTCTTCAATTAACACATCACTATATAAATAGAAAGTGCACATCATGATCAGTGACAAGTCACGTCACTTCTTTTCAAAGTCTATTAGTGTCTGGTCCCTGTACATTTGTTACTCATGCATAGACAACAAAACATGTAGCTGTTATGCCTCCTTATCTCCTGGTGATACAGAGATGCTTTAGGCAGAATAATTTAATTTTTAAAATATTACTACTAGTAGATAATACTCCAGTTGATTCTGCAGGGTACGTGAATGAAAATATAAAACTATGCTTTTTACCACCGAACAATTTCATTAATCCAGCCACTGAACCAATAAGTTATTTCAACTTTTGAAAAGCATATTCTCTTAGATGGATTTTTCGGACAGGCTGTTGATGCTACAACTGAAGAACATGCCATTTCTTTAGCTGAGTTTGGGAAGAAATATAACATAGCATGCAACTGAGAATATCCAAACATCATGGCAAGTAGTAAAATGCATGCATCATGGCAGAAACTTTATGGCACTGTGCAAATAACTGCAGGATTTGAATTGTCTGTAAATAGAGGGATGAACGAAATAGCTGACAATGGAATGTTGACAATGATGCTACCAGAGAGACTCCAGGTACACAGTCAGAGGAACTTACTGAAGGGAAACCTACCAGAATAAGAAGTGACACTGTCAAATAAACTCCATATTAAAGAAACTCTCTAGATATTTCATGACATTGAAAATACAAAGGATGAAGCCTTAAAACCTGATGCAATCTTAGAAAAGCGTATAAAAATTTATCAAGCCATAGGAAAAAAAGCTTCATATCAAAATTCATATGACACAAAGAAGGCAAGCACTGGTAAACTATTCTTGACAAGATTTTTTTTTACAAAGAAACAAAACACTTTAATATTCTATATTTCTAATTTTTAAATTACACTGCCACTGAATCAATATTGGTTTCAATATTCTGTTCATTTTTCTGCATGTTTATAACCAAATGATAGTCCTCAATATTTTTGCAAAAATACTTGTAAAGTTTATGGAACAATCGTATATTTCCACTGATTATTAAGATCACTTTTCATGGTTTTAGCTTGCACAATCATATTTTATGGTCCCTCAGTACTGTGCAAAGTGAGGACTACCTGTGAATTCTTCAAGTACTTGGTATTCAGAAGCAAATATTTATATTCAGGACTGATATCATCTACACAAAACTAAGTTTAAGTGTCATCAAGATGCTAGAGCATTTTCATCAATTTTGGAAGTCTAGAAAAATAATTAATAGAGAAGTATGACCTAACATGGAAAGCCTTATTCTGAATTTCACCAAAGAGGGTTGACTAAATAAGCTTTCCCAGATTTCACTACAGGGCATTTGATATGCGCTTTGTGCTCACTACCACACCGCAAATTTAATTGGAGCCTTTTTTTTTTCTTCTCTACCCAGTGGCTCTAATTTAGCTACCGTAATGTGTTAGTGTGCATTAATACTGTTTCTATTTACTTGCTAGGTTTATTCCTATTTAGTTAACTGAGAACAATCCTCTCCAGGAACATTTCACATTTCTTTGATATTTAAATTCTAAAATGTTCTGATAAAAATGATGAGTAGATGTGGTCCTACTTCACAGGAACAAAAAAGTTGGAGTTAGCAGAGTTTAAATGAAATCAGGAGGCTTTTTAAATAGATTAAAGGAAGAATTTGAAAACAGTAGTATTTTAAACTTTGGAGAAAGTTATGAAATAAATATCTCTGAAAATGTTTAAAGAAAAGTTTCTGAAAACACATTTATTTGTTGATCAATGAGTTTGTAAGCACCGGCTCAGTATCAAGTATCATTTAGAAATTTCTCTTGGTATTAAGCTCTCTCTTCTAAAAACCAATGGGTAGTTCAAATGCAACAATTTTAAGGTAGAACTAGCAATATGATTTTAAATTTTAATTGCCTTTTACATTTCAAGCATTCTGGTTTTATTTCCTCACATTAACTAAAAATAGTTTGCTCATTTCCATGGCTAAATGTGGAGACCACTAGGATTAACAAGAATACATTCCCATATGTTCTAAGGAGAGGAAAAAAATCACTTCTTTAATCTCCTTCAGCCACTTAAACCTGTTTTTTATGCTTGACCAGAGTAGGGCCTGAGTCTCCAGACTCTATAGATGGACAACTGTTACTAATACAAACCAGTTAGAATAATAATCAAAAGTGAAAAATAATTAGTACTGTTACTGGGGTGTGTTCGTGTGTGTGTGTGTGTGTGTGTATGTGGGTGTGTTTGTATGTTTGGGGGGTAGGACTGCAAACAACTGATTACATCACTGAATTCATCAGTATTACGATATAACTGTGTTGATTTTTGTTGCTGCTCTTTTTATGAGGAGGTATCAGATAATTTGTTGAAAATTGTTTTCTTTAGTGATGCTGAAAAAATTGATGAAAAGTAAAAAATCCAGATATATATGTGGCTTTGATTCGTAACAGAATATGAAAATGATGTATGTGTTCTTGAACAAACATGTGACCTGATTTGATTTAATTTATTGGTTCTTTTACTTTTAAACTCAGTGCTTATATAAATATGTTTTAGATTCCAAACTCAAGATGCAGGAAAATTATTTTTATTATGTATCTATCTGCCAACATCCAAAAGGAGCTGAGACAATTATTTTTAAAATTAATATCTGTATCATATCAACTACAATTTGAACCAATGTTCATATGAACTTATCTGAACTACCTTGAATCAAGGATGATCTATAAATATTTGCCATTAGTGACGTAATAAGAAACAGTACAATACCTTTTATTTGTACTTTCATTTAAATTAAATAAGTAAACTGATTCTGTGATTTTATGTACATTAGAATCACTAGTGGCACAACAGATGTACTAAATGAGAATGTCTAGAAGCAGGATCTGGGCATAGATACTTTGACAAAACTCCACAGAGTTGATTCTAATGTGTGGCAAAACTTGGGAACTTCTGTTCAAATGTCTAACATTCCAAAACCATTAGACAGAATAAAACTGAAGTAAATGACATGGGCTCACTCTCAAGAAGTTTAGAATTTTACTGAAGAAAAAGATCTTAAAACATAAAAATTTACCAGGCCATATGAAAACATATAAATACAGTATATTGACTCACTGAGAGATAAATTTTAAAGCCATTAAAAATAACACTCGATGAAATAAATTTCTTCATAATCACTAGTTTTTGATAACTTTTTCTTGATTATTAAGAAATGATCATTAAAATATGTAAACAGACTAAAAAACCAATAAACAAATAAATTACACTAGAAATAAAGAATGTTAATGCGTTGCCCCTTCAGTTCAGCATTTCTAGAAATACATTTGTGGTGGTTTGGTTTGTTTGCGAAATTTGTCTCAACATGATATTATTATATCAAGAAATATGATAGTATTAATTAGTCTTCAAAATCATGGTTTTTAAACACTGCATTTATCCATCATGGGGAAGAAACAATTTATTGAACTGTTTTCATAGTGGTACTCACTTATATTTCTATGCTTTAGTATTGTAAATAACACTATAATAAATTTTTTATGAATATTTGTACATATCTGATTATTTCCTCATAAAACTTTTTGAATGAGTTGAATCAAATAATATATGCTATATGCTGCAAAATTGTCTTCTAAATATTTTGCCAATTTACAATCATATTAGCAGTGTTTACGAATGGCAACATTGGCTATTATATTTTATATATCACTGATAATGTGAAAGAACGGAATGTAATTTAATTGATAATTTAGTTTGCATTTCTTTTCTTGCTGATGATGATTAATCCCTTTTTTATGGATTTCTTGGCTAAAAGTATTCCTATAGTCATTAGAAAAAGTACATTTAAAGAAAAATATTAAAGAAAATCTATCAAGATTATAGAGAGTTTCAAGTTCGGCAAAGCTTAGAACACAGCTGATATGCATAGATTTGTTTCTCTGAATCAAAATCAAAGAAAACATAAAATTTTAAGTCATATGTTTAGTATTTGGCATGTTAAAAGAAACTCATACATTAATTCTCATAAAACATTAAAAGTCTCTTCAATTGGCTAAAGAGACATCTCAGAGTTTCAAATTTTATGTGGCACCTACACAGAATATTTTAATTAGTCAAGGCTAAGTGACACAGAAACATATGGAACTGGCAGTAATCTGGTTGCAGAATGATTGAGCAGTTGTGGGTGAAACAAGTTAAAGAGGATAATCAACATTAATGTTAATTTTTTTAAGCATTAATGGCTCCTTAGTTCAAAGCTTCACAGCTTCCAGGTGTCCACCCAGATGCCACACATTAAAATGATCCTTAGGTGCACACTGAGTCGCTCATGCAGGGCATAAAATGGCAACTGGCATGGAAAATTATTCTGAAAATGAAATCACTGATGGGACATTTTTCAATTTCCACATCTTTAACACTCATAAGGATCAGTCCTTTCTCCAACTTCAGAATTTTTTGAAATGGGAAAACCCATTAAATAAGATTAAATTTTTTTAAGAAAAAACACTTTTGCTCTTGTATTCCACAATCTTCTTTAGACACATAGACTGATCCTATGAGTATTGCAACAATAATATTGCAACTTATTACACACACATTCCACAGTGCAAATGACAACTCCTCATCACTTAAAACTACAAACATAAAGCGCCTGATATTAAGCTGATTAGGTTTTTACAATAAAATCCAAATGCCCTATGACCTAGCAATCTCCCCTACTCACCTGGCTCAGACAGGCTGGCCTTCTGCAGATCAGATGTGGTCTTGCCTTGGAGCCAGGGCCCTGCCTTGTAATTGCTTCCTTTCTAATTAGTACACCCTTCCCTTAGACATTCACATGACTAAATGAATTTTATTCAGTCTTCAGCACCTTAGAAAAGACATCTTTGACTATGCTCTCTAAGGAAGCTTCTTCCCTAGTGTGTACTAATGTCTTTTTGTCTCACTACTCTCTTGCATTTTCCTATAGCATTTAGAACTGTAAAATTATTTATTTCTGTTCCCAGTTGGCCCATATTGGATTTTATTGACATTCCCACTTAGTTAAGAGCAGTGAGACTTTTCAACTGTGTAGGTAACCTGCATATGTTGTATCTGTTACCATTTTTCAGATGATAAAACAAGCTTTCTTTATAACCCCATAGAATGCATGCTAAACAGAACTTAAGGAGAATAGTGTCCATGCAATAGAAATGATTTTCCAAGGTACACTACGTATTTTGGACTAGATAGAGAAAAATATGTTTTTTATCAATAAAAATATGAAAGGGAAATATGCTTTTTATCAATAATCAGTATCCTCTGAATCCTTATTCTAAAGAAGCAAAAAGAAAACTAATATATTGTCATTGGAACATAGTCTACTGGAAACAATGTATAGAAAAAGATTCTCAACACAGAAAGAAGGTCTGGACTTGGAAACTAAGAAAGTTATACTTTTTTAGGGCCAGGAGGGACACCCATTGTTACGGACAAGAAAACATTCAGAATCAGAGACAGGCATGTTGCTACAGAGATGACTTAGGGTGACAGAGAAAGGAGGAACAGAGGAGTTATGGGATAGAAATTGAGTTGAGGGATAGAAATTGAAGAAAGAAGCTAAAGAAAAATAGGTGTTGAAATATATCAACCTCATGATTGTTTCAAATAAAATATCATTCCCAACACTTAGTGAAAAATACGATTGTTCAGCAGAGTAGTGTCCATGTTAAAGGGTTGTTGTTATACTAATTGACCATATTTCTATCCTAAATTATAAAATGAATCAAAATAATTTTGAAGCCAACATTGTTTACTTTCTTTTTGAGTGAGTGTCTTTCCATATTATTTAAAATTATAATAATTTTTAATTTTTAATAATGTGATATAATTACGGCATAAAGAATTCCTTAGATCAGTTACCTATGCCATAATATTTTCATTAAAGAATTATGCAGGACAAACTAAGTATATTCAAATATGAGTACATGCATTTTATCTCAAAGACAGCAGCTATTCGCACCTGGATTAAGTCTCTTCATAGGTGCTTAGTCAAACTTTCAGCCACTAGAACTTCAGTCAGTCACAGAAGAAAATAGCCAGCATCCAATAAGCTCCTTTGTAAATTCACCTTACATAAAGAGATAACCAAAGGCTTGTCTGTTACCACATTTGTCTTCACAGTAATGCATAAGGCTCTGTATCACTATTAAACCTCGAAGGACACTGAACAATAGAAAGTTAAATTACCCTTCTTGGATTACACACCTCCTGGAGTGACTAGTCTCCAGGGATGTTGAACTGAAAGCTGATGTCAAGCCTCTTAAACTGGTGTGTCAACCTCTTAAACTGGTGTTTATGCTTTGTAGGTATATCATCAGCATACTTCATTTATTGCTACGAACACCTTGTTTTCGTTAAAATTTAATTTCATTGTAGGGAAAAAACATATTTAAAGAAAAATTTTGCAAGGTCCTTTTGCTTAAATTTACTTATTTTTATGAGGAAAAAAAATTTTTTAAAACCGAAATGGTAAAAGCATGAAAGTTTAGTGGATTATTGGTTATAATAAATATAATCCTAAATATTTTTCTTCTTTTATATTTGACCATCAAAGCAAAGGAAAATGCTTTAAATTCAAACATTGATTATTTCTTTTTAAACAGTATACAATAGACATAATTGCCATAGAGTAAACTGCATATATCTAAAGTCCACAGTTTGATCAGACTTGTAAATCTATCACCATAATCGAGGTAATGAATATATTCACCACCCTCAACTTTCGTATTATTTTATAGTCCTCCTTCCTGCCATTCCTAGTCCCATCTCCTTTTCCAGTCAAACCCTGCTCTACTTTATGCCATTATAGGTTAGCTTGCATTTTATAGAACCTTAAATGAATGACATAATATAGCATGCACTCTTTTTTGTCTAGCTTTTTTAAATTCTACATTTTGTTTGATTTATCCATATAGTTGCGTGTACCAATAATTTATCTTTTATTAATGCTGAGTAATATTCCACTGCTTGGAAACACCACAACTTATTTAAGCATTCACCTGTTGTGAATGTATATTTGGGTTGTTTCCAGGGTTTTGTCTACTACAAGTAAAGTTCTTGTGAACGTTTGTGTACATGCCTTTGGATGGATATACACCCCCATTTATCTTGAGTAAATATTTAGGAATGCAATGGGTTGATCATATGATAGGTGCATGTTTAACTTTTAGAAAGTGTCATAGTGTTCTCTAGAGTGCCTGTACCAGTCTACATTCCCATCAGCAGTGTATAAGAGGTCCTGTTCCTCCACATCTTTGCCAACATTTGATATCTTTTTAATTTTAGTATACTTGTAAATTTGTGGTGGTATCTCATTGTGATTTTAATTTGCACCTTTTTTGATGACTGCTATTAAGCATCTATTCATGTGCTTTTTACCATCTGTATATGTTCTTTGGTGAAATGCCTATTCAGACCTTTGGCCCATATTTTTATTGGTTTTCTTATTACCCTATTACTAATTTTAAAAGCTCTTTGTATAATCTGGATGTGAGCTTTATTTTTTTTAAGTCAGATATATTCTTTCTAAATATTTCCTCCATGTGTGGTTTGACTTTTCATTCTCCTAACAGTGGCTTTCAAAAACAGAAGTTTTAATTTTGATGAAGTCCAGTTTTTATCATTATGGATTGTTATCTAGTATTTAAGATTAACCTAAGAACACAAATATTTTCTCGTAAGTTTTCTTCTAGAATCTTTTAGTTGTAGATCCTATGTTAAGATATATGATTCAATTTCAGTTAATTTTTGTATATAGTGTGAGGTATACATTAATCTTATTTTTTAGATGTTGATGTCGAAATGTTCCAGCATCATTTGTTGAAAACATTATCACTTATCCATTTAATTACTTGTCCACCTTTATCAAAAATCAGTTGTCCATATATATATATGAAACCATTTCTGGAATCTCTTCTCTGTTCTCTTGGTCTATTTGCCTATCTTTATGCCAATTTCGTACTGTCTTGATTAATGTAGCTTTATAATGAGTCTTGAAATCAGGTAGTGTTACTCCTCCAACTTTGATATCTGTTTCCAAATTTGTTTTGGCATTCTGTATCCCTACATTATTTTATGACGTTACAATCAACTTGTCAATTTATACCCTCCCAAAAATGCCTTCTGGGATTTTGATAGGGATTGTGTTAAATCTAAATATGGAGTTGGAGAGAATTCACATTTTGACAGTGTCGAGTCTTCTGAACTATGAACAATGTATGTCTCTCCTCCTTTTATTTATTTTTCTTTGATTTCTCTCAGCAATATTTTGCAGTGCTCAGTGTAAACATATTTCACATCTTTTGCCAGATTCTTCCTTAATATATTTTATATTTTTGAGGCTATGGTGAATGAAAATATATCTAATTGTTCATTGCTAGTAGATAGAAATGCAATTGATTGTTGTACATTGCTTTTATGTCTTGCAATCTTGCTAAACTTAATTATTAGTTCTAATAGCTTCTTTGTAGATTCCAATAGTATTTTTGTACATATGATCATGACATCTGCAAATAAAAGCTTTTTTTAATTTCTTTCTCTCCAATCTGGATGCTTTTTATTCTTTTTCTTGGATGATTTCACAGACTAGACTTCCAGTGTAACGTTAAATAGAAGTGTTGAGATCAGGATTCCCCACCTTCCTTGGTCTTAAAAGGAAAACATTTAGGTTTTTACCATTAAGAGTAATTTAGCTATAGGTTTTTCATTACTGCCTTTCATTAGCTGTAGAAACACAACTTCTTTTATTAGGTCTTTCCTTCTGCTACTACTTTATTGAGTATTTTTTTTAATCAGGAATAGACTTATCAAATACTTTTCTGCATCTATTGAATTGATCATATGGTCTTACTCTTTAATTTTATTAATCTGATGAGTTACATCGACTGATTTTTTTAAAAATGTTAAACCCACCTTGCATTTCAGGGATAAATCCCATTTGGTCATTAGTTAATACCCTTTCATATACCATTGGATTTAATTTCCTAAAATTTGGTTTAGGATATTTCATCTGTGTTCTGAAATGTATTGGTCTGTAGATATCTTTTTTCTTATAATGTCTTTATCTGGTTTTCATATCAAGGTAATATTAACTCATAGAAGGATTTGGGATGTACTCTGTCCCCTTTGATTTTCAGGGAGAGTATTGGTAGTGTTGGTATTACCACTTCCTTAAATATTTTGTAGAAGTCACACACAAAAAAGCCATTTGGGCCTTGAGTTTTCTTGGGCAGAAAGATTTTAAAGGCAAATGCAATTTATTTAATTGATATAAGACTATTCAGGTTATACATTTCTTCTTGGGTGAGCTTTTATAGTTTACCCATTGTCAAGATGAAATGGTCTACTTCACCTTTGTTGTCAAATGTATATTACATGATTATTCATAACATTCTTAATACATTTTAATATCCTCTTAATATCTGTATAATCAATAGTTAAATCACCTCTCTCATTTCTAATACTTATAATTGTTTTCATTGTTGTCGCTGTTTTTTTCTGATAGTCTAGCCAAAGGTTAATCAATGCATTAATGGTATCAAAGAACCACTTACTGGTTTCTTTGATTTTATCTATTATTTTTCCATTTCTATTACACATATATGAAAACTTCACAATGGTATACTTCCAGTTCTCCTCTCCTCGTCTTTGTGTGACTGTTACACATTTCTTTTGTACATAATTTATTTTTACATAATATTGATAACTGTATTATGTACAAAGATAACAATATACATAACTATATATATAGATAACTATATTGTTATCTTTGTTTAAATAGTCAATTATCTTTTAAAGAGATTGAAGTAATACTTTCAACTTTCATATACTTATTTACATCTTCACCTACTACAAATCCCTTCCTTCTTTATGTAGACATATATTTCCATTTGGTTTCATCTTCCTAGTGCCTGAAGCACTGCCTTCAATATTTCTTACAATGAGTGTCAGATAGTGATAACATTTTCAATTATTGTATTTCTAAGAGTCTATTTTGCCTTTGTTTTTGAAACATATGTTCACAGGATATAGAATTTTAGGTTCATATTTATGCTTTCTCTCTCCTTCATCTCTTTCTTTCCTTCAATAGTTTAGAAATGCTTGCCATACTTTCTTCTATCTCATGCCTTATTTCCAATGAGAAATCTGTTGTGATTTTCATCATTGTTCCTCTGTATTTATGTTTTCCCTCAAATCTTCTCCCTCAGTGCTTTCCGAATGTTCTCTTTGTCACCGGTTTTGAATCATTTAATTATAACATACCTTAATGTAGTTTTCTCACATTTCTTGTGCGTGGGCGTCAACAAACTTCTAAGATCCATGGGCCATAGTTTTCCTCAAACTTCAAAAACTGATCACATGTGTATTAGTCCTGGACATTTTTATCAAAAGATTTTTTTGTTCATAAAACATGTCAGGCACCTACTACTCATCCATTTATTAAACAAATATTTCTTGAATAATTGCTACACATTGGGAACTCTTTGAATCACTAGGAATACAACCGTCAACAAGAGAGCAGAAGTCCCTGCCCTCATGAAGATTACATATCATATGAGTGAGACAGATTACAAAAAATGGGTAAATAATGTGTTAAGTGTCAAAAACTGCTTTAGGGGAAAATTAAGGTATTAATAATGTGACATTTGAATAGACACTTGAAACAAGGATATAAGCCATAAATGGAGCATGGAGAATTATTTTTGATAAATGGAAGAATATACAAATGCAATGAGACAGGAGCAAGCCAATTAATATTTTTCAAGGATTTCAAGAATGCCACAGTACCTGTAGCTGAGTCAGTGGGAGATGAACTCTTTTAGTTAGTGATGGCCCAAATTATGTGTAGGTCATTACACAAACATTAACTTTTACTTTGAGAAAATAGGGAATCCATTGCAGACTTTTTGAGAAGAAAAGTACATGATCTTCCTTAATGTTTTAAAACATTCATTTCACAGCTTTTGGAAGGATATACTATAAAGGAAAAATGATGTATAAAGGCAGATAAGTAGGGAGGTTACTGTAACAATCAAGATGATAGATGATGGAGCTTAGACAAGATTGGTAAAAACGAACGGGTGAGACATAGATTCTGGTTACATGTTTAAAGCAGAGAAAAGAAATTTGCTTGTTGAGCGGATGCAGAGTAAAAGAAAAATACAGAAGTCAAAGATAGGGTCGTTGTTTGTGACATGAGTGGTATAAATAAACTAGCTAACATAGAGTGAGAAAGTGTGCACAAAGGGTACATTGTGGCATCATGACTGGGATTTCTATTCAGTATTAATTTGAGATGTCAAATACATAGTTGGTTATAAGAGTCTAGAGTTTGGACTTAGATTTAATTCAAAGTGTTAATAGATATATGAATTTAGCCAGTAGATGGTTTATAAAACAATGAAACTTGATGATATCTCATCTGGACAAGATCGTAAGGAGTGATACAGACAAAGAAAAGAAGAGGTCTGAAGATCTGTCTCAAATGTGTAGAAAAGTCCAAACACATTGTGAGAGTTTTTCATATGTTATTTTGTGGTCATTGATGGTATTTTAATATGGAGCTTGAGATTGTATTAATAATACATCAAAGTTGATTCAGAAGATACCAAAGAAATAAGTTGACATTTTAGATATCTTTGCTTTCGTCAGGAATTATTTTTGTTCGCAGCTGCACTGCGTATGTGTCATGCACTACATTTAGATTTTGGACACCTGGCAGTGTTGTTGGCTGAATACCAAGAATGAGAGTTTTTGTTAACTTGTGACTCATCAAGATATTTCTGATTAAATGTGGTCTTTTAAGAAAAGATCTTGCCTTTCTTCATGACTGAAGTCATATTATCTGGGTTTTCATTACCCAGATAGGTCACTGAACAAGATAAATAATTCTAGCAGATGAATGAAAATAGAAGTATCATTTAATTTTAATAAATGTTTTCTAAATCACATACACATACAATAACACCTATTGTAGTGAGCAAGCCTCTTTATATCATAATAAGAACATAGAAATAGAGAGCAGATTTTTAAAGTTTCCGGCAGTCTTCAAGTTACACAATCATTTTAAGAGAGGAAACAGACCAACGAACTCCATCACTTTGTTGGTAGGTCTGAAAGATGCCCAACAAAGACCTCTTTTTCTTCCATTCACTTGACCTGAACCCTATATACCTATCAAAGTATCGCACAATTTCAGAAGAGCAATATTTGCATAATTGTCTAAGTAGATGGAGACATTAGGAGAATTACTTACAAGTAGATAAATAAATATTTTAAGGAAAGTACATGGGCATTAATGTTTAAAATGAAAAGTAATAATATTTACTAGTAAGAGATGACTACAGGAATAAGAATAATTAGCCACAATGCTCTTCTTTACTACATTTGACTTATCTTTCTACGTCAGTAGCTCTCAAAGTATTGTCTCTGAACCACACTATTAATATGACCTGGAAACTACTTAGAAATAAGATTTTCAACCTTACGCAAGACCAGCTGAATCAATAACTCTGAGAGTGGGGCCCCACAATCTGTGTTTTGCAAGTCCTTTAAATGTATCTGGTTTACACCGAAGTTTGAGAACCATTGATCTATATCAAACATGTAATAATAATAATATCATCTAGTATTAAATAAAACCTATGTGTACTAGACACTCCATTAGGTACCTCACATATATTTTTAATTTTATAACTTTTCAAGGTAGCTATTTTTCTCCCACTTTAACAATGAGAAAATGAAGGCTCATAGAGGTTAGAATAAACATTTTAAAATTGTTTCACTATTCTGAAAATAGTGATGTTTTTCTTATTTTAAAGTGCTTTAACTTTCAAGGGGAAAATGATAAATGAGCTTCAAATCTCTAAAACATAAGAAAATCAGTAGTATTTGATAATGCTAATATATTCAGAAGGACTTTTCTGGGCTGTTAAATTTTTGTAATCAAGTGTCAATTTAATTCAATGATATGTAGTTTTAAAGGACACTACTAAAATTAAAAGTCAAACTGAAGTAATGTATAAAAATCAGAAGCCAATAGCAATAATATTTGCTTGACATGATTATCTTTGCAGTTAAAGAAAAGAAAACTAAAGGAAGTGAAAATACATTAACAAATCTATCAGGAACAGAAAAAAATCAGACTTTTTAAGCATTTTTTTCTTTATTTTCAGACAAGCATAGCAGATGAAGATTAACTTTTTCTTGGAAAGAGTGCATGAAGAAAAAGTGTAAGACTATGCACTGACAAAAGAACCCTCACTTGGAAGAGAAGGAGAGAAAATGGAGACATGGAACATCCATTGCATCTAAAAATGCCACAAGCATTCCAAAATCTTTTTTGTTCCAAGTTATTAATGTCAGTATTTGACCTGATCCTATAGCACATAATCCCATTCAAAAAGGCAACATTGTTATAAATTTCCTGCCTACGAAATATTTCCTGGTATTCCACAGCTAATTTACCCCTGGAAGGAGCAGATTTTAAAATGTGCTAATGTAACTACAACTTCAGGGCAGCTCTTTGGAGACAAGAATTTATTTGAGTCATAAATATATTTTTCTTTTGTGACTTATTTTCCAAAATAATAAGAAGAAATCATCATTAGGGGTTTCTCCCCTCACCAACTGCTACTAAAAAAATTATAGAGAGACATTCTACATAAATATAGGTCATGACTTGAACTAGAATGCAGAAATGAAAAATCATGTGGACTAATGACAGAGGATTGACATCTAAGAAAAAGAGACATTTTGGCAAAAAAGTTGATTTAATTGTGCCAGAAATATTTGGAAACATTGTTCACAGTTTTTTCACTTGCATATGTTGGCTTGGAGAATAAAACAAATCAAAGATCATTAAATACATAAAAATGCACTGAGGAAACCAACACTTCATTACAGGTTAAACATGTGTTTTTACTCTTATGCCTTGGTTTTTGTGCTCTCAACTTGATACAAGTCCTGAAGCCAAAGAAATAAATGTTCATCAGTTTCTGTCTTTTGAAAAGTAATTGAAAACAAAAGTATGGAGTAAAGAATTTTTATGTAAAATAATTATGTTTTGATAATATCGACATTTTACATATTTTCCATCTCTTTAAAAATGTGTGCATATAAATTCAGTAATCCCCCAAATAACATGTTTAAAGCAAAAAGAAATGCTTGGTACATATCCTATGTCAAGTATCATCCAAGGTACTAATGATGCATCGATGAATTAGACACAGTCACAGCTACGGTGAAGCTAATATATTTGTAGATGTCAAACAGAAAACAGTGGGCAAATGGTGGTTTCAACAGCTTTTAGTTTGCTTATTTTGTTTTGTTTTAAGCGTATCCAAGGCATGTCCCTTGGATGTATTAGTTACATAAGATAGTAGACATTCTTTCTCACAGATTTCTTTCCCTATTTTACCCCTTAAATTCTAGTGTTCTACAGGTTTCCATTCTAAACCTTCTTTGAATGATCTCATTACACTGCATTAAATTTTACTACCTTTCAAATGCTTTCAGAACCATCTTTCCGGGCAACATCTACCTTAGACTGAAGAAAGTATGTTGGGTCTTCCCAACACCTGTATGCCCTTGGCACAGCTTCTTACTGGCAGTATCTGCAACTTTCTGTCTGATTGCTTTCTTTGATGGCAGGAGCATGCTAGGGACCTGCATGTAAATTAGGCCACAAGTGTGCTGACCTTGTTCCCAGGAAGCAGCTTCAATCAATGACAGACCAGAGTTGGTGGATAATCCCTCTAGCCCCCTCACTTTTCAGTGGATCCACTCTGAAGCATGCTCTACAGAGTCTTTTATAGATACAAATGGAAGAAAAAAAAAAAAAAACCCAGTTACCCACACAGGTAACTTGTGAATAGCACTCCCTGTGTTGGCTTACTTCTCCCTTTTTTTTCTCACTTCTCTATTACCCTTCCAGTGCTTCCCAGGATGAACTTTCAAATAAACTATTTGTACTCAAATCCAAGTCTTGGCTTAATCATCCATCTATTGGGTCTTTATATCTGTATGTTTCATAGACAACTGAAGTTTAACATATGTGAAATCAAACTCACCTTTTTCAGATATATAGCTTGGATATTCCTGATGTCAACAAATAGTGCCACCATTCACCTTGGGAAACAAATGCTCAAGCACATTTTTAATTTTATTATTCCCCTTATCCTCTATGACCTGCCACAAAGCCTCTCAATTCTAGCTTTTCAACATTTCCCAAATATGCCAATTTTCTACATTACCATGATCTATACTTTTATGTAGGTTCTAATTGTGTATTATCTGCATTGAAGCAATTGATCTTCACTAAAGTCTTATCTCCCTCAATCTTACATAACCAGCAACAATTAATTTTATGTATCAACTTGACTGGGCCATGAGGTATCCAGACATTCATCAAACACTATTCTTGATATAATTGTTAGGGTGTCTTTGGATGAGTGAGATTTGAAGTGGTGGACTGGGTAAAGCAAAATGTCCTCTCTATGTTGATGGCCCTCACGTAATCGGATGTAAAGCCTTGATATGGTTTGGCTGTGTCCCCACCCAAATCTTGAATTGTAGCTCCCATAATTCCCATGTATTGTAGAAGGGACCTGGTGGGAGGTAATTGACTCATGGGTTGAATCATGCGGACGGGTGTTTCCTGTGCTGTTCTCACGATAGCGAATAAGTGTCACAAGATCTGATGGTTTTACAAAGGGGAGTTCCCCTGCACATGTCCTCTTCCCTGCTGCCATAGAAGACGTGCCTTTGATCCTCCTTTGACCCCTGTCATGACTGTAAGGCCTCCCCAGCTTCGTAAAACTGTGAAACTGTGAGTCCATTAAAACTCTTTTCCTTTATAAATTACCCAGTCTCGGGTATGTCTTTATCAGCAGCATGAAAGTAGACTAATACAACCCTGAATAAAGCAGAAAGTCTGACTCTCTCACAAGTGAGAAGAAATACCTGCCTCATTGCCTTGAGTTGGGTCTTTGCGCTGCAGACTGCAGCCTCCATAATCACATGAGCCAATTCTTTTTTTTTTTTGAGACAGAGTCTCCCTCTGTCACCGAGGCTGGAGTGCAGTGGTGCAATCTCGGCTCACTGCTACCTCTGCCTTCCAGGCTCAAGAGATTCTTCTGCCTCAGCCTCCTGCGTAGCTGGGACTACAGGCACACGCTACCACACCTGGCTAATTTTTGTATTTTTAGTAGACACGGGGTTTCACCATATTGGCCAGGCTGGTCTCGAACTCCTGACCTTGTGATCTGCCCGTCTCAGCCTCCCAGGGTGCTGGGATTACAGGCATGAGCCACCGCTCCCAGCCCACATGAGCCAATTCTTAACAATAAATCTTTATCTGTTTATCTATCTACCGCCTATTGATTCTGCTTCTCTGGAGTACCCTAATACACAGCCATTATATGCATACCCTGCCATCATGTTGGTTATTAAAAAAGAAAGAAAAAAGGAAAAAAGAAAAGAAGGAAGAAAGGGTCAGAGGAAGAAAAGAAGAAAGAGACTCTATATCACCAATCTGCTTAAAATTGAAACAGTGACTATACATAGTTTTCAGGATAATATTCAAATCCCATGAGCATGGCATAAAAATGTCTGCAATCTTTCTTCAATGAATATTTCAATCCTCATCCACTTGACATCACAAGAATATTGAATGCTTTGTAATTCACAGAACACTCCATGCTCTCCTTTACCTTAATGCTCTCAAATAGTTTGTCTTCATTGACTAAAATATGCTCCCATAATCTCCTTCTTTAGGCTAACTCATTAATTAATATTGAATTCTAGTGCAACCTACTCCAGCATATCTTCACTGATCCACTTCAACCCCCAAATCTGTCTTAGTGCACTTTCTATCTGTTCCCATTTTGTACCATGTGCTAAACACTGAACTAAATGTTGGGGGAGATATGAAGTCTAAAATACCATTTCTGCTTCCAAGGAACCTACAGTCTAGCATAGCCTGGCATACAAATTTAAGAAATTTATTTGAAATGAGTAGAAGAAAAAAGTGACAGAAAAGTATAAAATGTCATGATTTCTTCCAACATAAATCCAGAAATTTTAAAATGGAATAAAAGTGATTTGGAATTACAACTTGACATTTATATTCTCTCATTAGTTGTTTATTCATGTAAAATATAAGCCACTAATTAATTAATTAAGTTTCTGTTTTCAGCTTCCTCCTTAAAAGCAAAAAAAAAAAAAACAACTTTCAATATGTTACTGGTATATATTAACATTCTGAAAAATAAACTATTTCAACTTAAAAATCATAGTATAAGTTCTAAATTATTGATTATTGAAGGGTATTAAGAATACAGATAAGAATTGCAAGTTTATCTCTGAATTACTTTAAAGGAGAGGAATTTACTTTCTGGTTCATGGTTAATTAAAATTTTAAAAGAGAGAAAATAAAATAATTGACCATTAAAAATGGCACTATATTAAGTAAATATAAGGCAGGTTGAAAATAAAAACACAATATCTGCAAACTATAGAAGGAAAGGTTGGCAAATGAAATATGTGTGTGGTACTATGGAGGAACGAATTGACATAACAGAAATTGCTATTTCTCATGTTTCTAAGCATCAAATAGGAGTTGACCTTGTGCTCTCAATAGTCTTTGTCCCTGTCTTCCATTCGAGTTAATGAAGATCTGTATAAATTTGCCAACATGAGCTGGAGCTTAAAGCCCTGGTGTAATTAGTTGATGTATTAATTTGCCAGCTAGACGTGAATTGAACATTACTATGGTGGATTATCATGCCAAACCCTTACAGTAAAAGCCCTAGAGGAGGTAAAGAATATAGGTCATTTCCAGTTTCAAACAACTGACTGAAAATTTAACACAGACAACAAATAATTTTCTATGAGGAGAGTAAAGCTTCTTTACCAGCAGAGGATTCAGCATCTAACCGCATAAACAAATATGCTTAAAGAATTACAAGTCAGCATCTTCATTACTACCATAGAAACAAAAGGAAAAAAATGCCAATATTAAAACTCTCTCACAACAATTTAATTCAAACATCCAATGTGTTACTCATGTATTATTAAAATTCTGTTTAGCTAAATATTAAATCTATGAAAAGGGAATACGTGAACTGCATTTATGTTTCATCTTAATGTTTGTATCTTCTTATGATGAAAGTATTATTCTATGCAGATCAGAAATAATAAATATGCCCATTAACATTATAAACCATAATTTACTTAGATACATGTGAGTCACCCATAAACTCACTGTAAATTTGAAACATGAATTAAAAACCATAAACACAACTTGGAAAGTACCTTTAGGAGTGAACTTCATAGAAAAAGGGATGAGAAATGCATCAGTCTATTCCTTTTTGTCTTTCTAATTTGCCACTATATCTTCAGTACCCACTTTAATTTTATTCATGCCTGTATTATCACATAGGCATGAATAGAATAGTGCTTCATAATATAGGCACGAATAGAATAGTGCTTCAGACACAGTAGGCACTCACTACGTATTTTGGAAAGAATATTTAAGTGAAAGAGGTTAGAGTTCCAACACTGTTTATAAGAAGCTAATAAAATGATACAATTGTGTATTAAACACAGACAGGTGATCCTGTAAATGTGTTGTCTAAACTCATTGCCAGAAATAAGTAAATGTTCTATTTCAGGCTATCTAATTAATGCACACACCTGGGAAACATACAGTCAAAACTTGTCATACTGGACTGACAAAACTCAACAGGAAAACATTCTTTCCACCTCACCCCAATCCATCAAGCCAAAGACAAAGAACAAAGTAACTAGAAAAAAATAACAACTGAACATTTTTCTAGTCAAAGTTTACTAATAGTGTGAAAATCTATTAATAAAGACATGTAAGATATCCATAATAAACAGCTTCAACAAGCCTGTTGATTTTTTCAATTTGGATTAAATTGTTTCCCATGGAGACTATCGCCTGGGGACCCTATTTGAGTTCATAATTCTCACAGGATTCTTACCCTCTTATTTAAGAATAAACAAATTTTGCTTGTAAATAGTCATTTAATTTGCAAAGGATTGTGATATCTAGGAAAAGTTGTAACACTTAAGTAATCCAGCACCATGTTAGATAAATGCTGTTCTAACCCGCAATTTGCCAATGAGATTCCACCAAATCATGATTTTGTTCATTCCCTACATCTAAATTTCTTATGGTTTTATTTTTCTCAACTTCTGCACCATAAGCTGTATCTGCCCAGTGCTAACTTAGGTACAAGGCTCAATCTTGGAAACATTTAAGAAATAATCCCCTAACACCAAAAATTACAGAAATTTCATATCTTACTAATGACTTGAGGAAATACGGCAGGATGTGAGATAGGCAATCACATAGTTTTTCATTATTACATTGATTCTGTATCCCTTTCTCTTTTCCTCCGTTTTCCTACTATCATTACTTGTAGCAAATAAGTTCTCGGCCTTACACGTAAATTTTACTGAAGTCAAAGGCAGAAGTCATTTTTGTAGCTATTTTTCTCATATCAAGAAACAGGAGTAAAATAACTCTATGTCATAGTTATTCTCAATTTACCATCTCTTCACCCCAAATCTTTTCCCAAATATTTCTTTTGCTCATTTCTTTCTGTCTTCTTCTGGTATTCCCATTACACATATGTTACACCTTTTACAGTTGTCCCAAAGGTCTTGGATATTCTGTTCCTTTTCATCAGTCCTTTTCTCTGTTTTTCAGTTTTGGAAGTTTCTATTGAAGTACCCTCAAGTTCAGAGATTCTTTCCTCAGCCATAGTCAGTCTAAGAAATAAGCCATTTCTGTTAGCATTTTGATCTCTATCATTTCCTTTTTATTCATTCTTAGAATTTCTATCCCTCTGCTTATTGTATCCATCTGTTCTCACATATTGTCTTCTTTTTTTCTTTAGAATAGTTGTTTTAAATTCCTGGTCCGATATTTCTAATATTCCTTCCATATCTGAGCGTAGTTCTGAGACTTGCTCTGTCCCTTCACAATGTACATCTTTCATTTTAGTGTCCCTTGTAATTTATTATTGAAAACTAGACAAGATGTATGGCAGTGGTCCCCAACCTTTTTGGCACCAGGGACTGGTTTCACAAAAGACAGTTTTTCCAGGGATGCGATCATCAGGCAGCATTAGATTCTCATAAGGAGCACACAACCTACATCTCTCACATGTGCTTGTCGCAATAGGGTTCCCACTCCTATAAGAATCTAATGTCACGGCTTATCTGACAGGAGGTGGAGTTCAGGTGGTACTGCTCGCTCGCCGGTCGCTCAACTCCTGCTGTGCCTCCTGGTTTCTAACAGGTCACAGACAAGTAGTGGTCTGTGGCCCGGGAGTTGGGGGCCACTGATGTATGGGGTAAAAGGAATTGCAGCAAATAGGCTTTCAGTAATGCAGTGGTAAGATGTGGGGCGAGGGCAAGCATCGTATAATATTATGACTAGGACTCAGTCTTAATGAGCCTGTGCCCCGAGACTGTGCACTTCACGTGTTTGTTTTAGCATCCCTGCTTCCTCCATGGGACAGGATGGCTAGAGGGGGCTAGAGTTGGAGGTATTTCCTTTCCTATGTGAAGGCTAGAGAAGGTGAGAGTCGAGTGTTTTCCTTCTCTCAGTTCAGCTAGGTTCTGGTAAAATCGTTTCTTTTGAGGTCAAGCCTTGTTAAGAACAGAATATTCTCACATATTTCAAATGACTATTTCCACTCCCAAACACCCCGCATCCCGACACTTAGAAACCGGAGAGGATTTTTCTCTGATCTTCACTGTGATAACCTGGTCAAGCAAACTAGAATTCACAAAAATGTGGGCATGTCTCCCTGATACTGGTCTCCTCTGCAGTTTCTAACTCTCGGATTTCCCTGTATTAAGCCTTCAACAATTTGTCAGTTACAGTTTAGGTTTTCTTTTTTTTTTTTTTTCCTAGTTAATTTTTTTTATTATACTTTAAGTTTTAGGGTACATGTGCACAATGTGCAGGTTACTTACATATGTATACATGTGCCATGTTCGTGTGCTGCACCCAGTAACTCATCATTTAACATTAGTTATATCTCCAAATGCTATCCCTCCCCCCTCCCCCCACCCCACAACAGGCCCCGGTGTGTGATGTTCCCCTTCCTGTGTCCATGTGTTCTCATTGTTCAATTCCCACCTATGAGTGAGAACATGTAGTGTTTGGTTTTTTGTCCTTGCGATAGTTTGCTGAGAATGATGGTTTCCAGCTTCATCCATGTCCCTACAAAGGACATGAACTCATCTTTTTTTATGGCTGCATAGTATTCCATGGTGTATATGTGCCACATTTTCTTAATCCAGTCTGTCGTTGTTGGACATTTGGGTTGGTTCCAAGTCTTTGCTATTGTGAATAGTGCCGCAGTAAACATACGTGTGCATGTGTCTTTATAGCAGCATGATTTATAGTCCTTTGGGTATATACCCAGTAATGGGATGGCTGGGTCAAATGGTATTTCTAGTTCTAGATCCCTGAGGAATCGCCACACTGACTTCCACAATGGTTGAACTAGTTTACAGTCCCACCAACAGTGTAAAAGTGTTCCTATTTCTCCACATCCTCTCCAGCACCTGTTGTTTCCTGACTTTTTAATGATCGCCATTCTAACTGATGTGAGATGGTATCTCATTGTGGTTTTGATTTGCATTTCTCTGATGGCCGGTGATGGTGAGCATTTTTTCATGTGTTTTTTGGCTGCATAAATGTCCTCTTTTGAGAAGTGTCTGTTCATAACCTTCTCCCACTTTTTGATGAGGTTGTTTGGGGAAAGGATTCCCAATTCAATAAATGGTGCTGGGAAAACTGGCTAGCCATATGTAGAAAGCTGAAACTGGATCCCTTCCTTACACCTTATAGTTTAGGTTTTCTTAGTAAATACCAGCAGTATTTCCCATAGCTGTTTCTGCTTATGGGTTCCTGCTTTGGTAAGTTGTGATTCTCTATGTCCATCTGTCTGTCTCTCCAGTGTTTCAGGCAACAGTTATTCCTGTGATCTCAATTCCCTGATTGATCGAAGAAAAATTGTTGATTTTCAGTTTTTTCAGCATTTTACTTATGGTTAGGATGGGGTGATGAATTCTAAGGTTCTAACATGTTGGACCAGAAACTGGAATTCTCCGAATCCTTTTTCTACTTTTCTCCCTCTTGCTCTGAATCCTGTGTGGCTGATCTCTGCAGTCTATGCCAGCAGCACACTTTGCTGGCTGGTGTCTGCTTACATTTAGTCATGAGAGTTACAGGCAGGAGACCAGAGGAGGAGACAAGAGACAGGAAGGGCTATTTCTTTCCTAGCTCCTTCTTCCTCCACTTCATTGTAATGCCTCTGGAAATAACTCAATATTCCAGGACCACTGTTTCCACTCAGCAGTCCTCCACAGTACCAGCCCTCTGGGCTCCAGTAACACCCTCTTTTGGTTGTCCCATCCACTGTAGGGGTAGCAGTAGTTTCTTATTGTTGCAGATCTCTTTGTGTCTCACCATTAATATGTGTTTCCTTCAAGTAATCGGCTCATTTTAACTCTCTTCAACTGAATCTCTAGGGATAAATTCTGCTTCTAGTTGCAACTATGTAAATAGAAACAGGACACACAAAAATAACCTAACCAAGTGTTGGCTGTTTCTTGACTCTTTGCCATCCCACCCAAGACCTATCAGAGGTATCAGCATGGTATTACTAATAATCTCAAATATTCTAGTAAACGAATTAGGAAAACATTCATGAGTTTAGAGAAATTTAGTCAAAATACCACACGTTGTTTTTATCCAGATTTATGAAATGAAACTTTTGAATATTAAGACTTTTGTTCAGGAATAGAGGATGAGTCAATTAGGATTAGAGCTGTGTTCAAATAAAGGAAAGTCTATTTTTCTTTCTCACAAAAGCAAAACTCTAGCTCCCCATGGCAATTCCACATGCATATCTGAGGTTACTATTTGCTCTTCTTTTTAATAAGGAGATGACTGGAGCTGGCTTGGTAGAATGACAAAGATACATGCACTTGTGGGCTCAGTGGCTCATGCCTATAATCCCAGCACTTTGGGAGGCCGAGGCGGGCAATAACCTGAGGTCAGGAGTTTGAGACCAGCCTGGCCAACATGGTGAAACCCTGTCTCTACTAAAAATACAAAAATTAACTGGGTGTGGTGGCATGCACCTATAATCCCAGCTACTCAGGAGGCTGAGGCAGGAGAATCACTTGAACCCAGGAGGCGGAGGTTGCAGTGATCCAGGATTGCACCACTGCACTCCAGCCTGGGCGACAGAGTGAGACTGTCTCAAAAAAAGAAAAGAAAAGAAAAGAAAAAGATATACGGCACCAAAACAGCTCTTGTCAAAATCATTTTCATGTTGCCAAACTCTCTTCATCTTACTTGCCTTGTCTGCAGCCTTCATCAGAGACAAGCACCACTTCCTTCTTGAAATAATCTGTTCTCATGGCTTTCATGGCACCACTCTCTACAGCAATTTATTTTCCTACACTTCCTTTTGTGATTCAGCCTCATTTGCTAGTTCTTGCTTCTTAACGATGGGAAGCCCTTGATCCTGGACTTTCTTCTCTTTTTCTGTTAGAGTTCTCCTTCGGTGAATGTATTCATTTCCAGTTTCTAAACAAACTTATTCACTGAGATCAGATTTGTAGATTTAATCTCTTTGTTTACCTTTTATATCTCAAACCTAACAGCCCTCCAATAGAGTTTTTTATTCTTCCCTTCTTAAAACCTATCCCTCAATATTCTCACAATTTTGTGATTTCATTTGACAGCTTAAAGTTTAATTCACCCTTGGTTCTTCTTTTCAGGTTTCACTCTCTTTGTGCCACACCCTACACATCAATTTCTATTTATGATTCTGATTCTAAAACACATCTCAATTGCCTGCTCTTCTATCTCCAGTGACACCTCCCTAGTATAGACTACTGATGTCTCTGGCCTGAGTTTCAGCAAATGCTTTAAATGAAATCTATACTTCTGTTCTTATTCTTCTCAAATTTATTTTCCACAGAGTAGAAGGAATGTTCCTAAAACACAAATTGGATAATATTACTTCCCTTTAATGTCTTTGCATTGCACTTAGCATTAAAGCCCAAAGTTTTCTCTATGGTCTGTAGGATAAACCTATCTATTCTAGTCACTATTCTGTCTTCAGTCTTCAACCCCCTAGCATTTCTCTTTGGTTTTTCCACTTCAGCTACATGCTTCTCTCTGTAGCTGAAACATTCCAAGCTCTTTCCAAGCTTAAATTCTTTGAACATGATGCTCTTTCTACCAGAAACGCTTTCCCCTTCTCTTTGCATTACCAGTTCCATTTTATCAGTCAATCTTTGTTGAAATGTCACTGCCAAAGATAGGTCTTTCTTATCCTTGTCTAAAGTCAGTGTCACCTGCTAATAAAGAAGAATAAAACATTCTTTTCATTATCATCCATCACAGTACCACATTTATTTTCTTAATGGCCCTTGACTATAATTTACAATTCATTGAAAAAGTTTTGGTTTCCACATTTTAATTGTGTTTCCTCCACTAGAACGTGACCAAAAAAAGCAAGACAGCATGTCTATTTTGCACACTCTTTAAGCCATGATAGAATGACTAACCTTGGAAGCTCATAATTAAATATTTCAGAATGAATTTTCAATATTTAGAAACCTATTCTTTCCCTTTGTTTTAATGTGTGTATGTATTAATCTGTTATCTTGTATTTTCCATGTTAAATAATTGTTTTTAATCTTCTCCCTCAGAAAAATCTACTCAGTGCTGGCACCAACATAACTATTTTCTACCTTGCTACTCACTCAGTATGATGACTAGTATATTTGGTGAAAAAGTTAGGGCAACTGGCTTTGAGGAGATTTGAATAACTTCCTTTGACCATTGTTTGTTCTTCCAATAAGTGCAGCCCATTGAAGTTATAAAATATGCACAAATCACACTTAAATACAAAGTTTTGTTCTAATCTATATCTGATAAATCATTTTTTCTTAAACAAGCAGCCTTCTTTATCCTCATGTTCAACCAACAATAGATTGAAAATATTTAAAAATATAAAAAAACCAATAAAAATCATATAAATAAAAAATGCGGTGCAACAACTATTTACATAGTATTTACATATATTAGGTATTATAAGTAGTCTAGAAATGATTTAAAGTACACAAGAGGATGTGTGTAAGTTATATGCAAATACTGCATCATTTTATGTAAGGCACTTGGGCATTCACTGATTTTGGTAATCACTAGGCTCCTGGAACCAATCCCCCACAGATAGCAAGGAACAACTGCACTATGTTTTCTAAATAACTCACTTAAAATATTTTAAGAACCTGTAATGATGTAAGAATATGTTCTTTAGTGCATTCTCATTACAGAAGATAACAATAAAATTAACTTGCTTCCTTAAGTATAGGGGGTCTATATCAATGAATTTATACTATAAAGCTACAAGCCTGATGGAGTTCTAACATAATAATATATACCTCATCTAAAGATAGCTGATATTAGCAAGAAAAGATAGACGAGGAAATCATAAGACACCAGAGTATCTTAAAATTAAAATGGTACCAACCGCTAATGAATTTTTTGGTCAGGAATTAGTTACTTATTAAAAGATCTTGTATGCTGCATCAACAGTGGAAAGGGAAGGCTTAGGAATACAGAATTAATCAAAACAGACAGACTTGATCACTTTTGGCAAAAAAATAATTAAAGGAAAAGGAAATCAGTATTTCCTAAGCAATGATAGATTCTTATTTTTGTAACAGATACTTCCTCTAGATAGAGTCCAATGTCATTTGTAAGATCTCCAACAGTGTTAGTCCCCCGAATAATCCATAACCTTACAGCCTACAATAGAAGTCAACTACACATCATCTTCTTCCATTTCAGTTTCTACCTGTAACTCAGATACTCAACAGCCAAAAATTTCAGTAGCTTCAGATAACCCTGACCTAAAGGACCATTAAGATTACCAGGGAAAATACAAGATTACCCATTTATTTTGAATTGTATTATTTGAAAGTAATATTCTGTAAACTTCAAAGCAGCAGCAAACAATTGAAAGAGTTCCTAGTGTTAGTATAATTCACTGATAGTTGTTACAGGTTATGGTATGCATTTCTAGGCACTCCATGGCTCTTAGAAAAATGCTGAACATAATTGATGATAAAAAAATTGCATAATCGATAATTAGAAAATCTCAGGTTTTATCTAAGGCATTTAATACAAAGTAGTTCAACTTTGAATATGCTGTATCATGTAGATTCCTTTAAAAAAAGTCAATCCAAACTTCAACTTAAGTAACCATTATAAGGGTACTAGCTATATTCTGATGGATATGTATCTGATGGATAGTATTGCAACTTTAGCTCTGTAATTTCAGGTGAGGTAAACCAGATGAGTTTCACTCCGAGTAAATTTTACCGCCAAATCTAGAATTCATGATTCTAACATCTAATTGAAGTCATAATGACCAACATGCTTCTCTCCCCAAGGAGTATCTTTATGTTGAATTGTGTCTGACAAAAACCATCTGAGCATTATTTTTATTTGAATTATTAGCATCTTTTGTTTAATGGTTCATTATTTACCTAAAAACATTACTTTAAAAAAGGTAATAGGAGAGGTACCTTTTTAGTACAGAATTAGTTTTCACTAAAATAAAAAGGTAACATTGTACATTACGTGCATCATTCTCACGAGTACATTTCAGTGGTTTAAAGTACATCTTATCCAATAAAATTTATTTTGCAATATTTTATATCATGTAAAGTTCTAATAAAATTAAGCTTTAATCCACATTTCTCAATATAATGTCTAGATGAAAAATGTATGAAACAATCATTGCTTGCATATTAATAATTTCTACAGGCCAGGTGCGGTGGCTCATGCCTGTAATCCCAGCACTTTTGGAGCCCGAGGCGGGCAGATCACGAGATCAAGAGATTGAGAACATCCTGGCCCGCATGGTGAAACCCCATCTCTACTAAAAATACAAAAATTAGCTGGGTGTGGTGGCACATGCCTGTAGTCCCAGCTACTCAGGATGCTGAGACAGGAGAATCGCTTGAACCCGGGAGACAGAGGTTACAGTGAGCTGAAATCGTGCCACTGCACTCCAGCCTGGCAACAGAGTGAGATTTCGTCTCAAAATAAATAAATAAATAATAATAATGACAACTTCTACAAGGTGAGGAACAAAAACAGGAACTTAAAAAGCAGAAGAAACAACTATGTTTCTTCAGAACAGAAGAAGAAACTACTAGTATCAGAAACAACTATGATCATTTGCTAAAATATACAATTGTCCCAATTATGAATCATTGTAGTTAAGTCAAGATTTTACTTGATTAGAACCATCACTTTACAATAAATGAGAGATGATAAATTTAGAGCTACTGAGGGTTAGGACTTCAACATCTATTTGGGCAACACAATTCAACCCATAACATCTCCTTAACATCAAAAGGATCTTGGGAATCCTGAAGTCCTATACTCTGCCTCCAGCGGGAGTTTCATGGTAATGCTCCAAAGTGCGGCCCCCTCTAAAAAGCATTTGCCCTGGAACAGTGGTTCCCACACATAGTGGATCATCAAAATTGTTGGACAGTATTTACAAAATACACATACCAGTATCCTCTAATCTTAATTAGAGAATCTTAATGATTATGTATGAGGAAGAAAACTGGCAAAATCATTTTTTAAAAATTCTCCCAGGCTCTTCTAATAGTCAATTTGATATGGGAATCACCTGATTCCAAATTATACTCCTCTGAATATGTAAATACACTCTACCGGAGTGGAAGAAAAAATTTCAGAATTTCTATTTCTATTCATTCTACTGTAGATTTTTAAATGTCTGTTTATATGTATTTTTCACAAAGTAATTTATATTACAACAGTAATCACATATTACATATATGAAGGAAGGTATATAATTTATAAATTAAGGTAAATTTAGGATGCATACATTCAAAGCCTTTTACCGGTAGACTGCAAGCCTAGGCTTTTGGGTTCCATTGTCCTGAAGGGTACTGAGATAGACAATTATCTTGTCTTCTCTACCATGCAGGTATTCACGAAAACAAACACAATGATGAGGATGGCAGTGATGAGCAAGATCCCCATTGGACTTATAATAAAAACATGTTTATGGGACCTTATAATACATAACTTTGTACTTATTATGGGGCTTTTAATTTGTACCAATAAATCATTCTATATACCATCCTCATTATATAATGTGGACATTCATTGCTAAACAATGGATGAACTGTATGCATAAATCTGCATATAGATAAATCAGTGCTCCTTTGTGTATTTTAAAGTGAGAGAAATACATTAAAATGGGGATTTTTTATTTCAGAAAAGAAGTAGAAATATAAACCCCAAAAATAAAACAATATATAGCTTGAAGAAGGAAAAAAAAAAGAAAGGAGAAGAAAAAAGAAAAGGGACAAAGGAAGATTCTTTTAACTAGAAGGAGCATAAAAAGATTTCAGGTATTAAATTAGAAGGAAAATACCTTCCCTATAAACAATATAAGTCCTGCCAATTGTGCTGAGAGAGAATGAGGTGGAATTGATTGTGCCAGAATTAGATAAAGCACTAGCTAAACAAAGAGCTTATGGTATCCTGAGGAAGGAGCCAGAAAGTACAAAAAAAGATCAGTTCAGTGGCAGTCAGCCATTAGATACCAATGAAGCTAATCCACACCGCTAACTTGTGAACGAAGTAGATTTTCCTCCTTGTCTGTTCTCACAAACAATCATTAATTTTAAGTGCAGCTTAGGCAGGTGCTCAGAGAGTCCCTACTGTTTTGACATTATGTTGGAGGATTTCCAAGCAGCAAGCTGGTATAGTCCTTGAGTCCCTTCCACTTCACTGCTTCTGAAATTCACTTACACCTACAGACAGCCAGTCTCCTACCTGTAACGTTCAGGGGTAGACTAGCTGGCCTGGCATCTAGGGAGGTTCATTTTCAAAAATTTAAAGCCAAGACGTCTATCAACATATTCAGCAAATGGCAGTAGGAGCATCTAATCATTGATATAAACTGTCTAGGATAAGTCTGCTAGGGTAATATGATTGCTGATCATACTACCTTGATTAATACGATTGTTGATTGTGTTATATGTTGATCATATAACAGTAGCCTGTTAGATCAGCTTCTGTGGAACGAATTTCTGACATCTTTATGTCCAAGGAGATGTACTATGTAATGTGACTCACTGCGCTTACGACCAATGCAAATGATCTATAAATTTATACTGGACTTAATATACAGAAAGCATTGAAAAGGAAAATAATTCAACCTTTTCCTGATCTAAACTTTTAGCATTTTAGTTCCCATTCTACATTCTATAGTGCACGAGACTGGATGTCCACTTACTTTTCTCACCCACTTTGCCTTTTTTAGGGAATGCAAATAAAAAATAAAAAAGGAAAAGGTTAGAAGCTGTTTCATCTACCTCTTTTCTAGCCATCTGAAAGTCTTGAATAAACAGAAATTATTCCTATCAAGAGCAATAATCCATTTATTAATGCTTATAGTTAAATAAATGCAGATGTCACAAAGGAATGATAAAACCTAGGTGAAATGTGTTCCCATTGTGAATACTGCACTCATGCAACCCCTAAGGTTTATAGACTAGTACCTGTCTTGGTGACAGATCCTCCATGGCCACTGCAAGCTTTCTAGGTGGTGAGCAGAGAGTGCAGCCACATGAGGAACCATCTGTGACATAAAGACATCTGCCAACTCTCTCCTCAAGATTTGGTGAGGACCAACGACAATGTATAGAGCAATTCAAGTTCCTTGGAAAGAAAGACCTGTGAAGTAAGAGTACATTTATTGTCCCTTGGTGTTAGCAGGTAACTGCCTCCTACCTACCCTATGTGGATATACCTACTGATGCATAGATAGAATAGATGGATTGCCTACTAACATGGAAGATTAAATGACAAGGTTAGAAACAAAAACCAAACACTATTGTCTCCTAATGCAGGTAATGGGTGTTCAGTTCACCAAAGGAAAGAGATGGATGTATCAAGGTATAGAAACCTTTAATTCCTTCTCTAAATTTCACATGCTGAGAAATCTTAACAGTTATAAAATCTACCAGATAAAAATCATCTGGTAAATGGATAATATATTTAAAAAGGAAAAAAAACGTGACAAATTAGAAGTCACTGAAGAGAACAATTACATTTCACTTTTAAGACATCTATTAGAAAATAAAATATAAGCCAAAAATTGATAAAGAAAAATTACTTCAATTTCAGCTTGAACCCAGACTACATTCTTTTATAAGCTTTGAGACTATCACATTTAAAGATAAAGTTATATTCTTTGAAATGGAAACTTGAGGAATTGTGAATGCAATTGGCCTTCTGAGTTTAAGACATTCATGTCTTGAATTTTAATTCCAATTTTACAGCTTGCAAGCTAATGCCATAATGGACATGTTTTCCTCTCTATTTAGAAGGGAGGAGGAAAGGGAAAACTACACATGGCATCACTGGAAACAAGCCAAGTGGCAGGGTGCTGGGGAAGGAATTGGCAGCCACACCATCTGAGAGATCAAACTGGCGACAACTTTTGATGCATTTCAAAAATAAGATGTGGCATAGTATGACAAGTACAAACTTTTTAACAAAAGCAGTGAAAATCATTTCACTCCCTCCCTTTTTTTTGCAATTATCATTCTAGCTTTCTAAATGTTCCCATTTGATTTCAGCTACATTGCTATTTTGGTATAAATGTCAAGAAAGTCTTAAAGACTATATTTTTCTAATCTTGGAAGATGCATCAACTTTTTTTGAGAAAACAAGCTTCTAAAAAACAAAGAGAATTTGGAGGTGACTTCTGCATGATTAAAAATGGAAAATATCAGAAGGAATCATTGCTAAAGAAAACCAAACTGGCTATTTAAATTGTTAGCATTCTACAAGGCCCATAATCTAGTCCATGATGCTTGAACATAATGGCCCCTTTTATGTGAGGTCCTTGGAGCATCCCCAAGGCAGTCATCTCTTTAATCTCCAAACTATTGCTGCAATATAGAAAAGAAGGGCTGTCTATCAAAGCCCCATTTTCTAGATCGTAAACTCTCAAGTGCAAGAAATGTAAGTCTTATTTGATCTATTAAAAAAAGAAATGGGTGTTGGATCTGAACTGTGTGAGCTCAGATTGTTACATATGGCCTTATCCTCTAACTCTTCACATTTCCATACATGGATGGATGGGGAAAACTTATACTGCCCTCTCCAGGAAGGAAATGTGTTGGAGGAAATGTATCTAGTTACTTTCTCCACTCCCATCCTTTCATTCACTCTTTCCCTAGAGAGGAGGAATAGCTCATTTTAGGAGAAAGGCCCTGAACAGGTGTAGATCAACCCCTCTGGGTGCACTCTCTGATCTAGCCTACCTCTCAATACAAACACTCTTCTCTGTTCCAAGTTATATTTCCATCAGGACAGGCTCTGCCTAGAAAGGACAGAACCCTGGAGTTTAAAGTTGAAAAATTGATTCAGTTGGGGAAAGAATAGGAATTCTGATTTTGGTTGCAAATTTAAGCAGAATCTCCTAACCTAGCTTTATTAGTAATGAAGCTGTTGTTCTGGTCCTTTACTAAGGTCCTTTACTAAGAAGAATTATAGGTAGCACTTTATACACCTCCATCAATGTGTCCTATCATTTGGTTTAAATGAATCCATAAAAAGATGCCCAGTCCACAAGACTTAACCTGTGAAAAAGATGCTAGTAATGACAATAGTGATAATAAGTACCATACTTTGACACTTACCACATGCCTACTCTGTTACCCATATTTGATTTACATGTAATAACTAACTAAATTCTCATACAAATCTATGAGATGTAAACCATTATCATAATACAGATAATAAACTGAAGCAATCCAGGCATAATTATACCTTCAAAGTCACACCACAAAATCTGTTCCCTCCATCATCTTTATTGTCACTAATAACATCAGACATTATCTAACTCTCATCTTCAAATTATTAAGTCATTTTATAATAAGTATTATTTATTATTTTTAAAAATCTGTTCATTTTGACTACTTAGCATGTTGTATTTATGTATCTTTTTTTAATGGTTGTTTTTTATCTTTTGTTGTTTTTATCTTTAAACATGATAGTCTCAAAGCTTATAAAAGAATGTAATCTGGGTTCAAGCTGAAATTGAAGTAATTTTTCTTTATCAATTTTTGGCTTATTATTTTATTTTCTAATAGATGTCTTAAAAGTGAAATGTAATTGTTCTCTTCAGTGACTTCTAATTTGTCACGTTTTTTTCCTTTTTAAATATATTATCCATTTACCAGATGATTTTTATCTGGTAGATTTTATAACTGTTAAGATTTCTCAGTATGCGAAATTTAGAGAAGGAATTCAAGCTTTCTGTACCTTGATACATCCATCTCTTTCCTCTGGTGAACTGAGCACCCATTACCTGCCTTAGGAGACAATAGTGCAATAGTGTTTGGTTTTTGTTTCTAACCTTGTCATTTAATCTTCCATGTTAGTAGGCAATCCACCTACTCTATCTATGTGTCAATAGATATATCCACATAGGGTAGGTAGGAGGCAGTTACCTGCTAACACCAAGGGACAATAAATGTACTCTTACTTCACAGGTCTTTCTTTCCAAGGAACTTGAATTGCTCTATACATTGTCGTTGGTCCTCACCAAATCTTGAGGAGAGAGTTGGCAGATGTCTTTATGTCACAGATGGTTCCTCATGTGGCTGCACTCTCTGCTCACCACCTAGAAAGCTTGCAGTGGCCATGGAGGATCTGTCACCAAGACAGGTGCTAGTTGTTTTTTATGGTGATTGTATTAGTCCATTCTCAAATTGCTATAAAGAACTACCCGAGTTAACGGGTGCAGCACACCAACATGGCACATGTATACATATGTAACAAACCTGCACGTTGTCCATATGTACTCTAGAACTTAAAGTATAATTTAAAAAATATAAAAAAATGAATAAAAATAAATAAATAAAATGTTTTTAAAAAGTGAAAAAAAGAAAAAGAACTATCCGAGACTGGATAGTTTATAAAGAAAAGAGGCTTTTAAGTGGCTTCCAGTTCCACAGGCTGTATAGGAAGCATGGCTGGGGAGGCCTCAGGAAATTTACAATCATGGCGGAAGGCAAAGGGAAGCAAGCACGTCTTACATGGCCAGAGAAAGAGTAAGAGAGCAAAATGGGAGGTGCTACACACATTTAAACCACCAGATCTGGTGACAACTCAGTCACTGTTATGAGAACAGCAAGGGGGCTGTCCAAACCCTTGATTCAATCACCTCCTACCAGGCCCCGTCTCCAACACTGAAGATTACAATTCGACATGAAATTTGGGTGGGAAAACAAATCCAAACCATATCAGTGATTTTCAAATAAAAAAAGAAAAGGTAAATAACAACGATAAAGAGAATACCTGAAATTTTTGTCCAGGAGCCATATTAAGCACTTACGTCATCTGATATAATCTTCAAAGCAATCGAATGAAGTAGTGGTATTATATCCCTATTTAACAGATGAAGTTTCAATCTGTTTTCAACCTGAAAATATTTGTTATCAAAATATCCTTAAGTAGGCCTTTAATCCCAGCACTTTGGGAGGCCAAGGCAGGAATATCACTTAAGGCCAGGAGTTTGAGACCAGCCTGGGTAACATAGCAAGATCTTGTCTCTACAAAAAAATTTAAAAACAGTTGGTCATGTTGGTGCATACCTGTAGTCCTAGCTACTCAAAAGGTTAAGACATGGAGATTGCTTGAGCCCAGGAGTTCTGGGCTGCAGGAAGCTGACTATGCCACTGTACTCCAACCTGGGTGACAGATCAAGACTCTGTCTCTTAAACATGAATAAATAAAACCAAAATTAATTTTATGTATTGGTCAGTCTGTAATGCTTCAGAAAATTAACCCATACAAAATTTTAAGAAAACATATCTTTATATTAAACCACTTAATATAATAAATGCATTAATTATTTATCTTTATGTCTTGAATCATAATGTATTTTTGCTTTTTGCATATTTAAATCATGAGTCTGATCATAACTTTCTAGTTTTGATGGAATTGGGGGAAATTTGAAAGACAAGGTAACTAATGTGTTTTACTTATATTTCACAATAAAAAAATCCCAAAGCCAAGCTTATGTCACCTATTTGCAAGCTCTAAACTCAACCTCAAAACCTTCCTGCATGTTTTTGTTTAAGAAAAATGTAGCTGACAAGCTAAGCATGGTGGCTCATGCCTGTAATACCAGCACTTTGGGAGGACGAGGCGAGCAGATCACTTGAGGTCAGGAGTTGGGGAGCAGCCTGGCCAACATGGTGAAAACCTGTCTCTACTAAAAACACAAAAATTAGCTGGGGGTTTTGGTGCATGCCTGTAATCCCAGCTACTTGGGAGGCTGAGGCAGGAGAATTGCTTGAACCTGGCAGGTGAAGGATGCAGTGAGCCGAGATTGTGCTACTGTATTCCAGCCTGGGCAATAGAGCAAGACTCTGTCTCAAAAAAAAAAAAAAAAAAAAAAAAAGAAAAGAAAAATGTAGTTGACTTCTTCAGCATAATAGTTTGGATAATTCTGTCATTGAAATACCCTTCTGCTTTTTCCAGAATACAGAATCATCACAATTAATTTTTCTTTTCTACCATTTTTATACATTGTCTTCTAAATGAACCATTCTGTCTGAAACGTTCATTAGCAACATCTAAAAGCTCTGCTGATCATTAAATGGCAAGGTAGAATTACCAACAAGGAGGCCCTGGAATAGAGCTAGCCAACCTGCATTGAAACTTGAGAAAATACAGCCACCTTTCTATGTCTTGCACATAATTGAAGCCCAATAAATATGGGCTGATTTGTTGATCTGCTGAGTTGGATCAGTGGGGAGCATGGATGTGCACAGGATATTCAAGCAGTTTATGGATGATGAGTGAAGTAGGGTACCTACAAATGGGGAGATTAGAAACAAAATGTTTTTAAAGATATTCTGAAGCAAAACTTCAAACACTCTGTCATGGCTATGGACCACTGAGAAACCCACACAGCAGATGGCTCAATCTAATGTCCGGCTAAAATGAAATGGCTGCTTTCACAAAAGTACCAGCTTCCCTCCAATGGGAAGAAAAAGCTTCAAATGTAGGGCAGTCTGCATTTGTATAGGGTAGGGAAAGAGCTGCAACACACAAAAGAAACATTTTCAACTCAAATGTCATTCAAATAAGCAGTTTCTCTAAATTTCTCTCACCTCTTTTACTAAACTTATTTCTATAAATACCTTACTTTATCACTCAAGTCATCAGTAATATCATAGTACACAAATACATTATAGCATAATAAGAAGGACAAATATTGAAAAACCTATTCCATAATTCTATCTGGTAAAATGTCAAATAGATAGTCTCATCACTTTTTCCAGCCTACTTATTTTTTTTAAATCCATATATCTGCTTCATTTACATTTTTACATTAATCCAATTATTTCAAAATTGTTGACTATCTGTTATCTACAATAATTGAAATCTAGAGTTAAGCATATTTACATTTCCTGTATCACTCATACTTCCTAATTTTTTCCATGGCATTCTCATCTAAATATTTGGATTTCAAATAAAAATAAATTAATATCATAAAAATTGGCACTAAGGCAGAATTATTAGGTAGGAACTCTTAGCAGAATCTCTCTCATTTTATCTTTCAGGTTTTTTCCCCCATTTTTCCTGTCAATGCCTTTTTTATGTCAGAAATTCTTTCCACCCCCATTGCCCTCATGTTCTCACCACCCTCTTTTTACCAAAACTTTTCTTGCTATGAAACCAACTGAATGATGACATGGGAGGGTCATGGTAGCTCCTCCCTCCCCATGAGTGCCAGCCTGAGAGAAAAGTCAGGAGAGCTGAACACAGCAGGAGAGAAGGAAGTCCAAGGAGCTAGAGCAGGAGCATTATTTTAGAACCAGACTGGAAGTGATGCCTGATTCCTGGTGCACACTACTGCAGAGGCCACAGTGCACTTGCTGGGCATCCTCAGGGACCCTATTGGAAAGAAACTAGTAAAGTACATTATACTAATGTGTGATTGAGTTATAATAACTATATCTTTTACACCTCTAAAGGTTAGATAGACTTCAAAGGGGACAAAGCAGTTGGGTTGAAGTTCGAGAAATTCAAAGAACACCTTTTGGTTTTCCTGAGGAGAAAGTGTTATATTTCAACACTCCTGGCTCCTTGCCTCCACTCTACTCCTCTCCATAGGAACAGAATATGGTACCTGGTGAGTTGGTCATGGGCATTATTCCAGTCTTTTCAACTGGGTAGAATAAGTTCTAGAGATCTTCTGTAAAATATAGTACCTGTAGTTAACAGGATGGTATAGTGCACTTAAACATTTGTTAAAAGGGTAGATCTCATGTTAAGTGTTCTTATCACAAACACATACACAGGCATACACACACACACACACACACACACACACACAGGGACTTTTGGAGGCGATGGATATGTTTAATACCTTAATTGTAGTGATGGTATCATGGTTTTATGCATATGTTCCAACTTATTAATGGTATACATTAAACATGTATTTTTTCATATATCAATTATACCTCAATAAAGCCATTAAAAAAGAATAATGAAATAATCATGTGAAAAGTAAAGAAAAAAAATACCTATTAAAGACTGAAAATTAACAAATTAAGAAGCATGTCCCAAGAGCTAATTCCTTGAACACATCAATAAAACAGACAGATGGTGTTCATCAGTAAGAGAGAGAGAAAAAGAGGTAGAGAATGAGGGTATGAGATTGGCTTTGGAATTAAAAAATTGGAAAAGATATTACAGCATTCATCATAAAATAGAGACTCTCAGGAAATTAATATAAAATTTTTAAGTAAAAATAATGTAAGAAGCTTTATCATATGATACATCAAATTTAAATAATAAATAAAGCAAATGTATAAAATAATTTATTATATTAGTGAGAAAACTGAGTTTAAGTATTAATGATACTGAGAATATCAAAAAGTAGAATGGTAGGTTCTCGTATGACATTTTATTCCTCAATAAATTTAAAATGGGTTAAATACTTAAATAAAGAACCATAAATGTATCAGAATGAGAAATGACTTTTAAATACTTATTTCGAGGTAAAAAATACAGAACGTTTGATATTTTAGACTACATAAAAATAGAAAATATTTGTAAAGCAAAAACTATCAGAAACCAGGCCAGGTGCAGTGGCTCACACCTGTAATCCCAGAACTCTGGGAGGCCGAGGTGGGCAGTTCACTTGAGGTCAGGAGTTCGAGACCAGCCTGGCCAATATGGTGAAACCCTGTCTCTACTAAAAATACAAAAATTACCTGGGTGTGATGATGCATGCCTATAGTCCCAGCTACTTGGGAAGCTGAGCCAGGAGAATCGCTTGAACCCGGGAGCCGGAGGTTGCAGTGAGCTGAGATCATGCCACTGCACTCCAACCTGGGCAACAAAGCAATATAAAAAATTGAGGGCAATAAGTGTCAAAATAGGTGATGGACCAGACACTTGATCTATTACTTTAGGAAGTAAAATATATTTTCTCCATACAAGTAAATGTGTATCCAAGACACACTTTCTTGTCAGCTCCTATATTACCAGACGAGGGAAACAAAAGGTATCTTGAATGTTAGGAAGTTGGATCTTGCTTCTCCCCTAAAGCCAAAGAAGAAAGGTCTGAGAGAATCAATTGAAGAAATTAATTGATTAGATACAGGTGCATGTTAATCCTTAGTTGAAGGTCTTCTTATGAAGCAAAACTGAATGATCTGCACACCAGAGTATTTCAGCAGGAAAGGAAATGAGAAGTTGAGAGAGAAAGTTGGATGGAAGAAGGGACAGAGCATTGGTAAATTTGTTGTGGAGAAAGTAGACATTATAGAAAGTAGCAAGGCTTGAAATACTGTGTTTGTCTCAAATCGTGAAAGCAGGTTACCATGCGAGGGGAATCCCAAAACATAAGGCTATATTGACGATCAGAAGGAGAAACTGAAGTGTGTTTGAAAAAGTTAGCAGGAAGGAGGTCTCCTGTATTAGTCCATTCTACACTGCTATAAAGAAATTCCCTCACACTGGGTAACTTATAAAGTAAAGAGGTTTAATTGACTTACAGTTCCACATGGCTGGGGAGGCCTCAGGAAACTTAAAATCATAGTGGAGGGGGAAACGGGCACATACTTCTCATAGCAGCAGGAGAGAGAGAAGTGCAAGCAAGGGAAATGCCAGACGCTTATAAAACCATCAGATCTATTGAGAACTCACTATCATGAGAACATCATGGGGCAAACCGCCCCCACAATCCAATTGCCTCACACAAGGTCCGTCCCTAGACATGTGGGGATTATGGGTATTACAATTTGAGATGAGATTTGGGTGGGGACACAGAGCCAAACCATATAATCTCCCATGTCAAGGAACTGAACACCTAGGAGATCTCCTATTGGGATCACATGAGCACCCCAAGAGAGGCAATGTATGGAAGCCTGCCACACAAGAGAAGGAATAGCTAGCCAATGTTAGCCAAGAGATAACCTAACCAGAACACCTTTCTCTCTCTATCTCTTTCTGGCTTCCATTCTATAAGATAAAAAAGAGGGGCATGAGAGAAAATACATTTGGAATAGATATATTAGGAGCAGACTTGGTTTTATCCCTTCTTCAAGTTCCCTAAGAGAAGAAGTAGCTAGTACTAAGATAAGAGGAAATGTGCAATAAATTGGATATGCAATTGTACTTTTAAAAACTGGACTTGAATTGACTGGACTTAAAAAAAATAACTGAAAATAATGAGGAAGTTGAGGAACTAGTCAAGATGTCCCTAAGGAATGGAAAAGGGAACTCTGAGAGAGCATAGAAAAAGATAGTTTGATCCCACAAACTTCAGATTGTTCAATAAGCCTGTTATATGTACCATGGTTCCTAAAATAGTCCATTCCTCTTCACATAGAAATTTCACTTTTGTAATTTATCTGTGGTGACACAAAGAATCATATTATCAAATCTGACTCTAGAAATCATAGATTTTATCCAATACGAAACTTCACCAATGGTGAATCATTGGTTCTTTAAACCAATGATTTAGAGAACACAGGTGAAGAATTCTTTCCTTGATGTGATCTAAAACCCTAAGATGCAGCTTCCAATAAAAAAGGACTTTTTTCCTACCACAATAAGACATCATTTGGCTCCAGGTTAATAGATGAAGCAGTGCAGCAATGTACATATTGCTCACACAGAAGCCATTTGGGCTACCTCACATAGTTACCTGATGTCCATGACCTTCATCAGCTAACCAGCCACCATAAATCTATAAATACCAGTTGCATTTAAAATAAGCAACTTCAACACAATATTTTTCCCCATGAAAAATCTTCATAGATAAGAAATTACCATTATCCTTCTGCTAGTAAAAAAATAATTATTGGGTTTACTGGTAATTCGTATGTTTACCAAGAGGTAGTTTGCATGTTTGACAGTAGAATTAATACAGTCATTCTTTTTTCCTGGACATCCCTGAGAGAGAGAATAGGGTACAGAACTACTGCAAACCCTTTTCTTCCTAAACCATAGTAAAATAATTGGGTAAAATTGCACCTACTTAGGTATAAGAATGTTTTATTCAAGTAATTATAAATAACCCAAATAAGTAACAAATGAAATTTCTTCAAATAAATTGTTCATACATTCATATTATAGAATATTCTATAGTCACTATGAATGATAACATATAGAGATGTATTTCTGGACATAAAATTATGGCTATGAATGAGAGTTTAGTTACAATACAATATACACAGCATAATACAGGATGATATGAGTTTATTAGCCCTCAAACACGCATATAGAAAAAAGACTACAATGCTTCAGAAAATATATTAACAAAGTTTATGTATAACATTCATCCAGTCAAATAGATTTGATTCTAAACTTTAGCTCCTTATAGTTTTATAGATACATAAAGACACATCAAACCCAAAATAGTCTACCCCCCTTATGTATATATGACCTAAAGAAATTTTCTTAACCTTACAACTTTTTGCAAAAATATCTGAAAATCATTATAACCCTCCTGCCTTGCCCAGGCTTTGTTATATATGGCTCCTCTCTTTTCCAACATTTCCCTGTTCATACATATATAATAGCACATATCATATGTATGTTTATTATTTTGCTTGTCTCTTCTACTAAGCTGGAAATTCTCTTAGGCAGGAGCTACCTCTATCATCTTGATGATCTATCACAACACATGACGTACACAATCTACTATAAATAAAATTTTTTTTCCAGTCTGGAAAGGAAGAAGAAAGAAGATAAAGAGAGAGAGAGAACTACAGGACATTATACTGTGTATTATGGGATGCAGTACTTATCTGCAGTCTTAAAAATTTAGGTTGGAAAAATAAGACACGGCTATAATTTGATTCCCAAATTATGGGACAGGGTTCCTACAGGGACAGAGTAACTGTTAACCAGACTCTTCTTTTTCTTCCCCCTTCTTATCTTGCTCCTGACCCAGTCACTCCAGGGGAGGAGGACTACACCCATTACATGTATGTTCTCCAAGGACAGAAACCCAACTAAGAGTAGTTTAAACCAACAGAGATTTATTATTCACACATTACAGGAAGTCTGAAGGTTAACAGCGACTGGCATTTGTTCCTTTTTTCAACATGAACAAGAAACCAAAATCTTTCTATTTTTATGCTGTTCTGACCTCAGCCCATTGGTTTGGGGCCTTACAGTTGCATGATAACTGCTGAACTTTGAACACTATATCTACAATTCAGGGAGGAAGAGGTAAAAGGAACAGAGGTAAAGGGGCATTCCAGGTGAATGGATTACATTTTGTCAAGATTTTAAAAGCATTCTGGGAACTTCTACCCAACTGACAGACATTAATAATTCACTGGACAGAAAAAGGGTCATAAAACCATAGCTGGGTGGAAAGAAGCTAGAAAGAAGAGCATTGTATTGGCCAGAAAACATGGCAGCTGCAGTTTTTTAAGTTGGTTAGTTATTGCCTGGAACATTTCATGGACTATAAATATTGGTGGGCAGTGGTATCACGCTTTAAAAGTTACAAACACATATTAAGCTTCTTCTCTTGAAATCAGTGATTCTTACTTCCATGTAATAAGCAGACTTGGCCAGGACAGGCTTCCTCTATTTGTGCCCAACCATGCCTCTCTCTTCTCTACCTCCTTTATTTCATGTAGTTCTGTGAGTAAGCTAGTTCAAGACCTGCCCCTTGACAAGCCATACAAGTTGCCCTATCTTTACATTGTTTCTTACATGTAGCTAGCCAAAGAAAACCAATTTTTAAGATTCCATTAAAGAGGATGACGAATGCTAGGAGATCCACTTAAACTTGAGCACAATTCTCTTTGTTCTTCCAACCTTTAGCAACATTTTCATTGGAGATAAGAGACACCATATCACTCATAAAGAAAGTGGTATTTCCATTTTCTTTTTTATGATTTTCAGGAATCCTGTGAGCAGCAAGAAAAAACTGGCAAGTTTCGACAATTTTAATATGTTCTCTTTATAATATCAGCAATTTCCCTCACACCCCAATTTCTAACAGACCCATGATAAGCACGCAGCAATTAGACCCATGAATGCACAGGCATGTTTGAATATCCTCAACTAACAGATAGTAAATATACAACTATTTACAACACAAGCTATTTAAAGTATGTTGATGCTATAAATGGGTTCTTGTATGCAAAAAAAAAAAAAAAAAGTTTATAACATTGCCCTAAAATGGAGCAAAGCAGATTTTTTTAAAAATCAAAGAAATAAGTATGTTCTCTTGGCCAGATTTTCTAAAATGTTAGAGAGAATTAGGGGTTACATAAGAACAAAGAACCAACCATGAAAACCAAATTATACTGGTGGGGTAAAAAGAAAATACACATCTGAGGAAACAGATGTAGCAATATATAGAAACATTCAAACTTAGATTCTTGAGAGTAATATATAAAATATGTAAGATACATGCATATAAATGATATGTTACATCAGAAAGAAAGACAAAACCTACAAAAGTTGAGGCTTTTGAAATTGTTATAACAATATGTTTATATTATGACAAATCAAATAATTTTTATTTTATATTCTACTACAAAAGAGAAGGTGTTTTCTGTTGATGTTGGTGAATGGCTTACTGTTTATAAATGTCAGGAAGGAAATTAGTGTCATCTCCTATTTTGTTGTCTTTTTTATCTTCAAGGAAAACATTTGTTGGAATGGGAAGTATAAGGAGAACAATGATCAGAGGAAATTAAAACTGGGATATGTGGCACTATCAGAAGAGGACACTTTAGGCTTTTATTAGTGGCTCCCAAATGCTAGCCTGCAGACTGACTACAGAAGAAGGCTGAAAATAGGTAGAGATGCTCAAAGAGGAAGAAACATTGTTTAAAACTCCAGAGGAAAGATTCTAGTTTGCCTAGGTCAAAGGACAGCAAGAAGGCCACTGGAACTAGAAAGGTATAAGCCGGTGTGAGAGAAACAAAAAATGCAGGTGGAAAGGTGGACAGGGAGCAGCTCATGCAGGAGCAAACGTGGTTTATAATAAGGACACTTTTTTTATTCTCAATGCATTGAGAAGCCAATGAAGAATTATGAGAAAAACATGTGTTTTAATATGAACAAAGTTTAAAAAACTTTTATTGTAGGGGAAAAGAAGATGAACAAAATTTATTGTCTAATCCAATGAATTAATGTCAGCTTAACATTAATTTGCTAAGATGGCAGCAGTGAAGATAGTGAGAACTTGACAGTCTAGATATATTTTATAAGTGTAACCAAAAGAATTTAGGATAAATAGGATATGGAGGGTGATGAAAAGAAAGAACTCAAGGAATATTCCTAGACATCTGGCATAGCACTTAGGTAACTGGTGGTGCCGTTTTCTGAAATGAGAAAATCTGAGAAATGAGTATGTTTGGCGGGGGAGGGTGGGGAAAGTGAGAAGACAGAATCTATTTTGGATGTATTTTCGAAGACAGAATTCTATTTAGGACATATTAAATTTGATATGTCTGTTAGACAACAAAGCAGAGATGTCAAGTAGACAGTGAGGCATACATGTCCAAAGTGCAGGGAGAGTTTCAGGCTGGAGCTGAAAATTGGGAAGGTCATCACAAAGGATATACTTTAGAGCCATGGGACTGGAGGAGATAATCTCAGGGATGGGTTCAGGTGAGAACTTCAAGAAGGTTGGGGAACGAACCTTGGGCACTCCAACGTGTATAGATTAGGTGAGCAAAGGAAAAGAACAGGAACTGCCAGAAAAATGGGAGCACTGGAAATCATACAAGGTAGGTATTCCAAGAGCAGGAGGGAGTAATCAATTGTATTAAGTACTTTGAACTCATGAAATAAAATGAGAAATGAGAATTAATCATTGGACTTAAAAGATAAATGACCTTGTCAAGGGTATTTTAGTGGAGCATAGAGGTGAAAGCTGATTCAAATGAAGGGACAAATAGAAAATGAAGAATGGAAAACTGTTTTGAAAAAAATCACAGTAAAAGAAAGTAGAAAAAAAGGTAATACAGGCAAGGGCATAGGGCCAAAAAGAAGTAAGTATTTTTTTCTTTATTAATGAGTGCTTCTGTAGTATTTTGGATGCAAATAAAAATGCTTCAGTAGCAAGAAAAATATTCATTAACCTATACTGCAGATTTTAGTTTCCAAAAGTGACTGTAATAATATTTCCTATCCCATGTGTTTTTCTACAATGGGACCTTGACACTTTTCTCATCAAGAAGGGTGGTTGATGTTCTTTCCCCTCAAATCTGTGCAGTTTTTGACTAGCTTATAATCAGCAGAATGGATGCTCTGTGAAGCATCTTTCTATTCTGTGGCTAGGACAGAAAAGGAAATGAAACTTACTCCTGGATCACTGGAACGCTCCCACTGAACACTTAAATTGCTTCGTAAGCATTCTGACTGCCCTGAAACTACTGTGCTGTGAGGAAGCCCCAAGCAACCCATGCAGAGATACTACAGAGAGAAGTTTTGAGATTCTGTTTAGTGAGATAAACACTCACCATTCCCCAGCTGCTCCTGACTTGCTTCTCCATTGGTTCTAGCTCCAGCCACGATCTGAATACATCACATGAGGGATCCTGGGCCAGAGAACACCTGATCCAATGACCCATACTAGATAAGAAAATGCTTGTTTTAAGATACAAGTTTTAGGATGATTTGTTAAGCAGCAATAATACTTAAAGAAAGGGGAAAATTGCAGAATAATTCACTGAGTAAATCAGAAGGACTGAAATTCAAAGCGTAAAGGTAGAGTTTATCCGTGGTAAAAAGTAGATAAGTAACAAATATGTGTCCAGATGTGTAGAGCCGGCAGATTTCATGGTGAAATGATGAGGTATTTGTCTTCTGACTGCTTCTATATTCCCAAAGCTGTAAGAAAAAAGTCATTAACGCAGAGTATAAAGATGAAAGAGATGTGAAAATAGGAAAGAGGAGAAGATGTGAAATAATGTTTTGAAAGAGTAAGAGGGTGACCTGATTAAGGAAATGGAGTAGGATAGCCAGGCAGTCTTGAGGAAACACAGGAGGTTTATGATTATGATTCTTAAATGAACCAGTCGGTACCTTTGTGTGTTTCCCTCTTGCTGTGTTTGGCTGCGAAGTTGCAGGTATGGCTAAAAGAAGGACTTACCTAGTGTTGGTATTTTACTTTATCAGGCAATATGGAGAACAAGAGAGGCAAGGGAACTGAAATGAATCCAAGGAACTGTCACGGCAAAACAAAGCAACGTAATCTGGATAAGAAGAGAAGATTTTCAGGGTTATCCTGCAGGGTTAAAAAGGTGGCAGAGAGTTTAAAAAATGTGTAAGGTATTATGAAATAGGCAAGCTAGAAGTATTTGATGGTCAGAGAGTGGAATTCCTGAAATCGAGGTTTTGTGGAAATTGGTAATGATGAAGTTCAGGGAAAGATATAGGGATGCATGGTTGAGGATAAAAGGAGGGCATAATAATTGGGGTTAAAGGCAGTCAAGCAATTGAGGGTCCACGATTTTAGACAAGGGGTCTCAATGACTGTTTACGATACTAAGAAAAATAACATGCATAGTGAAATCAATTGCTAAATCTCCAGGGAATGAGAAGATATAACTGGGAGTTTGCAATATGAATGTGCAAGAAGCATAGAGGGAGCTGTTGTCATGTTCCTCAAATAATCTGAGGGTTTCGACAAAAAGGACAGATGGCGTGGTTGGGCAAAACAATGAGAAACACGGAGGACATCTAGTCCACCTCTGATACCCATGGTACATGAAATATAGAAGAAAAACCTGTCACAATTCAAAGAGCTGTATCTAAAAGGGTACCTGAGCTCATTTTAGAGCAAAAGGTGATTATGTATTAAGAGAAAAAGATACAGGAGATTTTGAAGACAGTACAGTGAATGGTGTGGGCAAATGGGGAAGGGAGAAAATTGATTCTGATCAGGGAACACACAGCCATGTGGAGCTATAACCATGGTGGATGTCCCAGGAGGCTTGAACCTGAGTTTGTGATCAAGGTAAGACATAATGAAATCAATCCTGACGGTTTCTTGCAGAATGTAGAGAGTCAACTTGATTTATAGTCTCTTTCTTATGATTTGTCTCTGAAACATTGTATAATGCTAAGAAGAGAAGAGGTGGGGCAGGTGATGAGGATAGTGAGTGACAGTCTTACCAAGTGCGTATGGATTTGCGGGGGTTTCCTAAAATCTTACTCTGGTCATTGTCAATGATGTGAAGACACGATCTTACCAGAAGCACAAAGATTTCCTCGGGATTGCATTAAATCGTATTGCAAGTTCTAATGTGACAATATGAGGAACAATCTGACCATGGCCAAATGGAGCCTTGGGCCTAAAAGGAGTTACAGATAAGAGAGTCAAGACCATGGGTAGAAAATATTAGCCTTGTATAGAAAAGTTATTTCTGTTTCTGAAGAATGACAAAATAAGTAAGGAATGAACAGTTAAAGATGTCTAGAAATTTTAATGTTAAGATGTGAAAATTGTGAGAGTCAGACAACCTTAGAAAAGTACTGATTAATAATGCCTATCACAATGTAGGAAATGAATTCAAATTTGATGGATTAAATAATTGTTTGGAATTGCTGTGCTGTATGCAATAGAAAGATAAAGGAAAGGCGTGTATGTATTGCTAAGTAGCCTGAAGAGTTAGGCATGAAAGGGTAGATGGCAGGGATTATGGCTTCTCTGATCCTCCTGATGTACCCACCCAAGGCCATAGCATAAAAGTACCTAAAATTTTATATTAGAAAAGGAAAATGTAGTAATTAACATTCTCTCTTTATACCTTTAATGGGACTATAAATGTGATATTGCTTTCCAGCTCCTGGCTTCATCCAAGTTGGAACACATTTACTATATATTTTTACTCAAGATATGTCATTTGATAGTCTAGAATATGTGCTCCCTGAGGTCAGGAAAGATATCTTATTCACCTTTGTATCCCCAGCTAGTATTGCAGCATCTGATATCTAATATACACACAGAAATATTGACTAGAAACGCAACTACACATACGTATTTGTGACACCTTCTAGGAGAATAATGCATGTTTATACTTTAATAAAACTAGACTATTAAAAACTTTGCCATTTTTATATTGTCAAGATTCTAGTACTTTTCTACTTGTTATATATATGTATATACTCTCTCTATATATATATATGTATTTTTTTTTAATGAAAAAACATCTCATTTAGCTGCCACCCTAAGACCAGTGCTAGTAATTACAGCTTGCATGCTCACCCACTGTAATGGCAAAAAACTTATGTGAAGGAAAAATGGTATTGCTGGTGTTCTTAAAAAATAAAAACCTATTGTATTGCAAGATTTTAATGCCCAGGGGTTACCTAATGTGCTGTAAATATGTATAGTAGACAATTTCAGAACAAGTTATTTCATTTCCATGGTAACATCAGGGCCACAATGGCGGGTGCTGGTCAAAAATGGATTCTTTTCATTAAAAACACACAACAGGAGGGGACAATTAACAGACCGAAGGGAAGGCCTAATGAATTTAGCAAAAATACAATAAAACTGTCTCTGTATTTTTACTGTAAACATTTAGGAAGCAAGACTACAAATAAAATGCTTGATAGATTCCAGCCTATTTCAAGAGACAATTCTAGAATTATTTGATTTCAAATGTTATATTAAATATTTCATGATTTCCCGACCAGACTGAGTAGGAAAAGAAAGAACAGACAAACTAAAAAGGTTTGTTTTGATTGTTGAGATCACTTAAACTCCATCTAGTATACAAAATTGTGAACCTTAATCACTGTTCAGTAGAAGAAAACTAGGAAAGTCAAAAAGGCTAATTAAAATTTACATAAGTACAATATAAGATTAATAAGTAAAACCACAAAACATATATTTTCTCCACTCAACTGAGGCTGCTACTGGTCAAGATTGAAAGAATTCTTTTTAAAGTCATGCATTTATTTGCCTGATACTCTGCCACTGTCTGGCACCAAAGAATATAATTCAAAGTGAAAATTGTGTCAGTCATTCAAAGGTTTTGACTACACAAGGCTAAACATCTGCATATTTGGATGAACGCCTGGCTTTCTAATTCACTGAGAGGAGATGCCCCATTAGTTGTTATCCTAAGCATCAAGAAGGTTAATTCATTATGCATATCAGATATCAGTGTACTTGTTTGGGATATATTTATCTTATCATCTAAGATTATGTTGATTTTATTTAGATCATATCCAAATAAAGGATAATTAAACTGCTATGTGACAGGAAATAATCCACTGTTAAAGAATTCTGCAAATATAAAATTAACTGCCAGGATGACCCTCAGGGTGCAGGGGAAAAGAGTACAGGAGCAAGAACATGAGGCCTGTATCAATCCTTTCTTAGTAAATAGCACTGTGAGTTCTGTCAAGTCATTTAAAACAGGGGTCCTCAAACCCTGGGCCATGGACTGCTGCTGATCAGTGGACTGTTAGAAACCGGGCCCCAAAGCAGGAAGGTGAGCTGCAGACAAGCAATTGACTCTTCATCTGTTTTTACAACCACTCCCCATCACTCACATTTACCACCTGATCTCCACCTCCTATCAAAATGGGGGGTAGGGAATTAGATTCTCATAGGAGTGCAAACTCTATTATGAGCTCTGAATGTGAAGGATTTAGGTTGCATGCTCCTTATGAGAGTCTAATACCTGCTGATCTGTCACTGTCTCTCATCACCCCTAGATGGGACTGTCTAGTTGCAGGAAATCAAGCTCAGGGCTCCCACTGATTCTACATTATGTTGAGTTGTATAATTATTTCATTATATATTATAATATAATAATAATAGAAATAAAGCACACAATAAATGTAATGTGCTTGAATAATCGCAACCTGCCATCCGTGGAAAAACTGTCTTCCATGAAACCGGTCCCTGTGCCAAAAATGTTGAGGACTGCTGTTTTAAAGCATCTGTTTCCTCATCCACAAAATAGAATTAAAAATTCTTGATTTACATATTTCCACATATAGTTAAAAGATTCATGATTAATTAGTGTTTAAGAGTTAAAGCTCTGAAATTAAGTATGCCTGATTTGAATCCTAATTATCACTAACATTGTAAATTTAGGCATGCTTCAGTTTCTTCACCTGCAAATTGTTACAAAGTCTCTAAGTATTAAGTGAATATACACCCTGAATGCTTAGCACAGTGCCTGGCACTCTGTAAGCAACCAAGAAATATGTGTTTTGGAAAATCAAAGAAACATGTTCCAAGTAACTTGGAAAATGTAGAGAGCCATAGATTGTATCCCTTCTTACATTTGAGATGCCAGAATGTATAAGTCATACCCTGTTTTCTAAGCTCTTGGAGTTAAAATGAACAAAAACTCATTAACACTGGCATAAACAAAAGGTATAGGTATATTCTTTTTTTTCTTTATCTGTATGTTCCTTTCTTTTCTTTAATTATTTTAATACTTGTCCAGAGATAACCTAGAAATCCCCAGAAATCAACCCAGACTTCTACACCAAACGGATCAAACTGGAGGCCAAATTTAACCTGGAAATATGCTTCCTGTATTTCAAAGTGCTTAAAAAATATTATCCCAAAATAGAAAATTTGGAGTTTTCAAATAAAATTGTTTCCTGGCTTCACTTTAAAAAATTAGATAATCTGGGAGTCTTCAGTGCACATACTCACATGCACGAAGCTGCTGAAATATAAGAGCGAATTCCCTTAATAGAGATTCACAAACTCTTCAGTTCTCATAGTCCTCACCTCTTATGATTTCTCTGATACCATGACTCAGTACCAGTCACTGTTTATCATCATATGTACCCAATTATTTTCCTTATAGCAAAGAAACAGTTCCCTGTACTCATGTCTCTATCTAAAGCTGGAGTAAGAAAGATCTTTAGGTTACAAGTTTCTAAAAAAAACAAAAGGGATGACAAATATTTTTGTGAATCTTAAGACTGTTGAGACCCATTTCTTAATCTTTTCATTGAAGTATAACATACATACAGAGGAGGACATAAATCATAAGTTCAATGAATATTATTTATTAACATAAACTAAACCTATGTATGTGTAACCAGCACCCAGATCAAGAAACAGAACATTATCAGCATCCCAGAAGCCTGCTTTTTTGCCTCCTTCCATTCACTATTCCCCTATTCCCACAAGGGAACTGCTATCTTAATTTCTAATGCCATAGGTTTGTTTTGTCTGTTTGAACTTTACAAAAATAGAATCACACAAAAGGTACTCTTGCATGTCTGACTCCTTTTGCTTAACATCTTGTTCATGAGATTCATTCATGTGGTTATACGTAGTTATAATTTTCTTGATGCATTTATAAGGTACAAACAAAGCTTGTCTATGACCCCTTTAACTTATGTGACCTGCTGGTCCCTATTAGCCATGGACACCCTAATCTAGGTGTACATTTTTCTTTAAGAAGTATCCCCCCCTGCAATTCTCCTGATACCTCAAAATCCCTTGGCCTTTCTACAATTTAACTCCCTGCCCCATGATTTAAATTTTCAAAGGGTCCTCCTTGCTCAAGCAGAGATAAAGTTATGCAGTCACCTACTGACTTGATCCTCTTTTCCAACACTAAACTCTTTCCCCTAAAAGTTCCCCCTTCTTTTCAAATAAGCCTCAAATATCTTTAATTGCCAAAAAGGGAAGTGATTTTTTTGTTCCTGCTTTCTGTGTTGCTATTTTGTCTGTTCTTGAAGAAGAGGAAGTGGTGTTCAAATATCACAGCTTCTTTGTACAACAGCCTAGAATCAATGCTTTGTAAGTAAAAGTAACTTTTTTGTGTGTATTTTGAATGATAAAATATGTTGCACCTAACATGTAGCCATCATCAGTTACTGATACCATATCACTAATTACCCAAGATTTTTCAGAAGAAGAATAAGGCTAGTGATTCCCAACCACAAAATTATAATCTCTCCAGACATTTAATAGCTAATAACAAATCTTTTGCTTAAGACACCCACACATGGTATATGAGTTATTTTTTGATGCTCCTTTGGAAAAATTAAGATATCATGATTCAAAATGTTATTTGGGCAACAAAGAAAAAATGATTGCATTTGCCAACAACCAAGAATAATTTCACTGGGAATTCTCTACTTCATATTTTCTCTTGAGATTTTTAATAGGGTTTTAAAGCAGATTCTGAGCTGGGAACTAATCCAAGAAATAAAGAAAGCCAAGGGGAAAAAGTAATAATAATAGACAGTTGTACTTGATTGTTTCCACGGTCAGGGCATCCTCCTGAGTGACAGATAATTCATCTTCTGTCAGTTTCCATTGCCTAGAGATCATTCTGAGTATTGTTATCAGCAAAACCTCCACAAAATGAAGGATTTTCAAACAGGAAACCAGATGTGATGGGGTCAGGCTCTGCATATGATGGGGATATTTGGGTTAATGATGATTGATGCCATATCACATTTCATAAAGTACACACTTGCCAAATCAGGTATTTTTCCCGTCACATAGGAGCAGTTGCTAAGTTCCTTTATGGTAAAGCACCAAGGTCAAAGAGGAAGGAGTGAACACAAAAGAAAGGTGGCATAATAAAACAAAGATAATCACGTTGCATATTGTATAAGATTTGCATGATAATCTGTCCTAAATGTCTGTTATTTATCTGGGAAATCTAAAACATTTCAATTTTTTCTATACCTACAACATACACAATGTTTTTGTTTCATGTTAGTTTGTTTGGGGTCTACTTTTAACTTTGTTTCTCTAAATTAATATATTAATTACATTAACTGTGTTCTTACTGTAATTACTTTATCAAAATCAATGACTGAAGTGGTGAACTCTTAACTTTTTCATCGCATATGTCATGATTTGGGGAAAAAAAGTCGCTCAAAATACAAATGTATTATCGAACAACACTGCCTTCTATTTGATGGTACACATAAAGGTAGTGATTTAATTACCAATCTTGCTTTAGTAACAAGTAGGCTTTCTTTAATTTGTGTGATATTTTAATATGGGCATATATTTAGATTCTCTAAGAGGACAATTTTCAAACTTGCTCAAGGGAAAAAGAGCCCTCACTATTTAATCTTAGAAATAAATCTTTGCAAAACCATTATGCTGTTGTTTTAGAGCTTGATGTTTTCAAAGGAAGGATAATAAATGTTACAACTATCCCAAAATAGCTCTAGAAAGCTTAATAGTTATTATTATGTTGATATATTTACAAGGACCTTAAAGCATTGATGGTTTTCTACAGCTATTGGTATATTATCAATTTTTTCAAACTAGGAATAATATTTCACAGAGGCTTATAGTCAGAGCTGGTGTAGAAGCTTATATGGTTGACTTTACAATTCCTTTCCTATAATTAAGACATATCTGGTGGAAAGTAATTGGAAGCAAATAGTTCTGAAAGTCTAGGTGCTAAATAAAAAGCAGAACTACATTGTCAATGGTAGACTGGGAATTATTGATCTAATAAAATATAAAGGTGTAATGGCTAATTTCATGCATCAACTTGACTGAGCCATGAGAGGCCCAGATATTTGGCTAAATATTAGTTCTGGGTGTCTCTATGAGGGTGATTCTAGATGAGATTAGCATTTTAATCAGTAGACTGAGTAAAGCAGATTGCTCTCTTCAATGTGGGTGGGCATAATCTAATCTTTTGAGGGCCTGAGTAAAACAAAGATAGCCAAAGGGAGAATTTGCTCTCTGCCTGACTGTTGAACTGGGATACTGGTCTTTTTCCCTTGGACTGGGATGTGCACCATTGGCTCTCATTCTCAGGACTTTAGGCTCAGCTGGAACTACACCATTAGTTCTCATGGTTTGGGCTCGGATTGGAAATATACCACCAGCTCTCCTGGGTCTCCAACTTGCCAAATGAAGCGCATGGGACTTCTCAGCCTCATAATCATGTGAGTCAATTTCTTATAATCTCTCTCTCTTTCTTCCTCTCTCTCTCATTTTTCTCTCTTCAATATTTTTTGCTTGTGTTTTTCTGGAGAAGCCTAACTAATCAGATTTTGGTACTAAGAAGTGAGACGTTGTTGTAACAAATACCAAAACATGTGACAAAGGCTTTGGAAGTGGGTAATGGATAGAGGCTAAAAGCGTTTTGAGGTGCATGCTAGAAATACGAGCATTGAGGGCAACTCTGTTGAGGGTTCAGATGGAAATGAGGAACATGTTACTGGAGACTGCAGGAAAGGAGATCCATGTTATAAAGTGGCAGAATACTTGGCTGAATTTTATTCTAGTGTTCTGTGGAAGGTAGAACTCATAAGAGATGAAACAGAATATTTAGCTGAGGAGATTTCTAAGCAAAGTGTTGAAAAAGTGGCATTGTTCCTCCTGACTGATTTTGGTAAAATGCAAGACAACAAGAATTAATTAAAGAAGGTTAACTAAAGAGGAACCAGAGCTTAAAGATTTGACAAATTCTCAGCCTGTCCCTACTGCAAAAGTTGAGAAACCAGGTTAGCAGGAGAATACCAAGGGTGTTGCTGACCAACCATTTGATAGGGAGATTAGCATGGGTGTGAACTACGTACCCAATCAACCATCTCAATAACACAAGCCGGAAACAGAGATGAGATTATACCATCAGAAACACTGCCAGCTGGAATTGAAAAAAATAAAGAAATAAGGAGACTAAGTTCTAGTGTTCTGTAGCACTCTGGAGTGACTATAATTAACAATGATTTATTGCATATTTTCAAATAGCTAGAAGAGCAGATTTTGAATATTCCCAACACAAATAATTGATCAATATTTTAAGTGATGGATATGCCAATTACCCTGATTTGATCATTACACATTGTATACATGTACAGAAATATCACACTATACCCCATACATATGTACAATTATTAAGGGTCAATTAAAAATAATAAAAGAAAATAGAGAAAATAAGACAGATCAAAGGCAGACCGTGAACATGTGTTAAAGGAAAGAAGGAGCCCGAAAGTGATTTAGAGATTATCAGGACTACTATTGCTACCACAGGTCCAGAGTGCCTGGGCTCAGGGGAAAAGCTGCTTTCATGTTGTTTCAAAGGGTGGAACTGCCACCCAGCAGAGCCACCTGAGGGTGAGGGGGACTGTCTCAGAGAGTCAGACAGACAGCCTTCCACTGAGCTAAAGGGTACTAATGACACTGGGGGTAATACTGCCAACCCAGTGAATCTGGAGGGCAGAGCGTGGAAACAAAGAGGATTATTCTTGAGCCTTAAAATGTAATGAACTGAGTAATGGATAGAAGCTGAAAAGGTTTTGAGGTGCATGCTAAAAATATGAGCATTAAGGGCAATTCTGGTGTGGGTTCAGATGGAAATTAGGAACACATTATTGGAGACTACAGGAAAGGAGATCCAGGTTATAAAGTGGCAAAATACTTGGCTGAATTGTATTCTAGTGTTCTATGGAAGGTAGAACTCACGAGAGATTAAACAGAATATTTAACTGGATTCTGAACTTCCTTGGGATCTCTCATCTCTTTCTTCTGATTTATTGCTTTTGGAATGGGAATATCAGTTCTGTGCTTATCCCGCGATTGTTTCAGAAACACATAATTTGTCTGTTCTCACAGGTTCACAGCTGGAGAGAAATTTTACCTCAGGGTGAATTGTATCTCAAGTCTCACTTATATCGGATTTAGATGACATTTAAATAAGGCTTTGGACTTTAGACTTTAGAATGAATACTAGAATGAGTTAAGAATGTTGGAGCCGTTGGGATGATTTGATTAATGTATTTTACATGCAAGAAGGCATGAAATTTGGGGGTCCGGGGCAGAATGTTATGGACTGAATGTTTTTGTCCTTTCCTAAAATTCATATGTGAAAATGCTAACTCCCAAGGTGATGATATCTGAGGTGGGGTCTTTGGGAAGTAGACTTAAATGAGGTTATGAGGGTAAGGACCCCTAATAGGATTAGTATCCTTATAAGGAGAGGAAAAGAGATCCATAAGCTGGTCTCCCAGACTTTCTCTTTCTCTCTTTCCCCCTGCTATATGAAGACATGAGGGACAAGGTAGTTGTCTGCAAGCCAGGAAAGAAACCTTCACCAAAACTGAATCTGTCAGCAGCTTGATCTTGGACTTCCCAGCCTCCAACTATAAAAAATAAATGTCTGTTCTTAAGCTATCCAGTCTATGGCATTTTGTTATATAGCAAACCAATCTCACTAAGACAAAAAGAAAATCCCACACCAAACCTTGTTAACAAGTAGGAGTTATTAGCCATCTCCCTATATAATTAGAGCACATGAGGGGAACTGACTTCGGAAGAGATTCACGAGATCACAAAGATTAAATCACAAAATTTACAAAGCTCTTTGAGGCATCAGCCTTAGGTCTTTTCTTACACTCTTTAAAAGAATAAACATTAAATATTTAACGTATTCAAATCCTTCAAGTGAAGGATTCCAGGTAAATTCCTGAGAGGGATTGCCATGAAGGCAAATAAAATAGATGAAACCACAGAAGATAACTGTTTGAATTCACTTGTGAGTACTGTGTTTAAGGCTCTGCACATCTCTCTTTTGGAGTTCTTATTTTGGGAACAGATTTATTAATAAAAGCAGACATATCTATTTCTGTCTTCATTAAGGGAAGTGCCTAACCAACTAACCTGTTTAATAAAATATAAACAGAACTCATTCCCTGTTTAGGGTAATGATAATCAAATTATATCTTAATTATATACTACACAAAGATATTTCGATGACATTTAAAAAATATATCTGCACAGCTAGTACCAGAACTAGAAGTACAGAAAACAAAGTCTTTCAAATCTTTTCTCACAAATCTCTGATAGACAGGAATCCAAAGTACAAAAGCAGCAGAGTACTCATAGTCTTCCGCCAGAGGCGTGGGGGGAAAAATGAAATTTTACTTTCTCTTGGCTCAAGGTGAAACTGCTCAAACCTGAAGGTAACATGAAAAATGCTTGAGGGAAGGGTTAGCAAAGAAGAGTAACCTGAGCATCATTTTCTCCTGAAGCCTTCTCTTTTTCACAATGACATCTCGTCCAGAACAAAACCGGCAAGCCTAGTAGCCACTGACACAAGCCACATTTGCTGAACAAATAATTTTTTAAATTCTTTCCAATGTATTCTAAGACATCAGCCATTTTAAACAAAGAAGAATTCTGCATATCTCTTTAAAATGTAATAGTCTGGTATGTATAGTCTAAATCTAAGTCTAAAACATATATTGCACCATTATACTTGTTTAACATTTCCTAGGAAGAGCACATGATATGCTCGGTGAAAGGAAATCTTTTACTGTTTTCAATAATAAATCCATACACACATAAAAGGAAGCTACAGATGATGAGCTTCACAATTCAGAGGAACAAGGAACAAGAAGAGGAAGGTATTCTATTTGCATATCTTTTATACTATTCACACAAGCATATCCAAACCTCACAACAATATTCCAGAGAAAAAACTACATATATATATATACATATATATGGAAAGTAAGAACGAGAAAAATCAAATAGCTTGTACATGTTATGCAAATATACAAGCTCCATATCGGAATTGCAAATTGAGATACCTAAGACAACTCACATCAAAAGCAGCCCCTTAATAAAATCTCACAACAGCTGTTTACTTTGGGTTTTGTTTTTATTATTTATTTATTTACTTTTTGAGACAGAGTCTCACTCTGTCACCCAGGCTGGAGTGCAGTGGCTCCATCATGACTCACTGCAGCCTTAACCTCCCGGGCTCAAGAAATCCTTCTACCTCAGCTTTCCTGGGTAGCGGGGACTACAGGTGTGTGCCTCTCAGCTAATTTTTGTATGATTTTTAGATAAAGGGTTTCCCTATTGTATTAGTCTGTTCTCACATTGCTATGAGGAAATACCTGAGACTGGGTAATTTATAAAGAAAAGAGGTTTAATTGACTCAGTTCCACACGCCTGGAGAGGCTTTGGGAAACTCACAATTATGGCAGAAGGCACCTCTGCACAGGTCAACAGAAGAGAGAAACCTGTGTCAGTGAAGGGGGAAGCCCCTTATGAAACCATCAGATCTCCTGAGAACTAAATCACTATCACAAGAACAGGATGGGGGAAACCACCCCTGTGATTCAATTACCTCCACCTGGTCCCTCCCACGACATGTGTGGATGATGGGAACTACAATTCAAATGGACAGTTTGGTGGGGACACAGCCAAACCGTATCATTCCACCCCTGGTCCCTCCCAAATCTCATCTCCTTACAATTCAAAACACAATCATGACCTTTCCAACAGTCCCCCAAAATCTTAACTCATTACAGCATTAACTCAAAATTCTAAGTCCAAAATCTCATCTGAAGCAAGACAAGTCACTTCCAGCCATGAGCCTGTAAAATCAAAAGCAAGTTAGTTATTTCCTAGATACAATGGGGATACACTCATTGGGTAAATACACTTGTTCCAAGTGGGAGAAATAGGCCAAACAAAGGACCTACAGGCCCCATGCAAGCCTGAAATTTAATACAGCAATCATTAAATCTTAAAGTTCCAAAATGATCTCTTTTGACTCCATGTCTCACATCCAGGTCACGCTGATGTAAGAGGTGGGCTCCCACAGCCTTGGGTAGCTCTGCCTCTGTGGCTTTGCCTAGTACAGCCCAGTTCCCAGCTGCTTTCGGGGCTGGTGTTGAGTGTCTGCAGCTTTTCCAGGCACACGTGGCAAGCTGTTGGTGGATCTACCATTCTGGGGTCTGGAGGACAGCAGCCCTCTTCTCACGGCTCCACTAGGCAGTGTCCCAGTGGGAACTCTGTGTGGGGGCTCTGACCCCACATTTCCCTTCTGCACTGCCCTAGCAGAGATACTTCATGAGGGTTCTGCTCCTGCAACAAACTTCTGCCTGTACATCTAGGCGTTCTCATACCTCCTCTGAAATCTAGGTGGAAACTTTAATTCTTGACTTCTGTGCAACTGCAGGCCCAATAACATGTGTAAGCTGCCAAGGCTTGGGGCTTGTATCCTCTGAAGCAATGACCTGAGCTATATGCTGGCCCTTTTTAGCCACAGCTGGAGCTGAAGCAGCTGGGATGCAGAGCACCAAGTCCCAGGGCTGTATAGAGCTGGGGGCCCTGGGCCTGGCCCAGGAAACCACTTTTCCCTCCTAGGCCTCTGAGTCTGTGATGGGAGGGGCTGCAGTGAATGTCTTTGACATGCCCTAGAGACATTTTCTCTATTGTCTTGGTTGTTAATATTGGGCTCCTTGTTACTTATGCAAATTTCTGCAGCCAGCTTGAATTTCTCACCAGAAAATGGGGTTTTCTTTTTTATGGCATAATCAGTTTCCAAATTTTCCAAACTTTTATGCTCCACTTCCTCTTGAACTATTTGCCGCTTAGAAATTTCTTCCAACAGATACCCTAAATCATCTCTCTCAACTTCAGAGTTCCACAGATCTTTAGGGCAGGGCAAAATGCCGACAGTCTCTTTGCAGAGCAAAACTTACCTTTATTCCAGTTTCCAACAAGTTCCTCATCTCCATCTGAGACCTCCTCAGCCTGGACTTTATTGTCCATATCACTATCAGCATTTTGGTCAAAGCCATCCAACAAGTCTCTAGGAAGTTCCAAACTTTTCCACATTTTCCTATCTTCTTCTGAGCCCTCCAAACTGTTCCAACCTTTGCCTATTACCCAGCTCCAAAGTGGCTTCCACATTTTCGGGTATCTTTACAGCAGTGCCACACTCACAGTACCAATTTACACTATTAGTCTGTTCTCACGCTGCTATGAAGAAATACCAAGACTGGATAACTTACTAAGAAAAGTTTAATTGACTCACAGTTTTGCATGGCTGAGGAGTCTTCAGGAAACGTACAATCACAGAGGAAGGCACCTCTTCACAGAGTGGCAGGAGAGAGAAATTAGTGCCCAGTGAAGAGGGAGGCCCCTTATAAAACTCACTATCACAAAAATAGGATGGGGGAAACTGCCCCTGTGATTCAATTATCTACACCTGGTCCCTCCCGTGACATGTAGGGATTATGGGAACCACAATTCAAGATGAGATTTGGGTGGGGACACAGCCATACCATATAAGCCATGTTGCCCAGGCTGGTCTCGAACTCCTGGCCTCAAGTGATCTGCTCACCTCGGCCCCACAAAGTACTGGTATTACAGACATGAACCACCATGCCCAGCCTGGTTTTATTTTTAAAGCTAAAATTTATTTTTATTAAATTAATGCACATACATTGTTAAAAATTAAATCATCCAAAAAGACCCATGATTAAAATGATTAGTTCTTTTCTTCTCTTCCTCACTCTAAGTTTAGCTTTGCTGCTAAGAATGTACATTTTTATTGTCATTGGTTTAAGTTTTTCCTGTGATTCATGAATTTGACCTTATTCATTACCTTTCTACTGAGCTATATGAGGAGGTAACTTTACAACAATGTCCATTACCTCTCACCCTCCACTTTTCCCAAAATGTTAATATTATTAATTCCTCTATTTATAGTTTATAACCTAAATAGTCTAACTTTATTACTTATCTTAAATAATATAAATAATTGTTCCTATACCCCAAGGATATTTGTTCCTCTACCTTTCCCTTGACTTAACTTTTCCTATCTTCTAGATTTTAATTTTGGTCATCTTTACTTTTCATATTTTATATTTATATTTTGACCTCAAGTATTCTCTGTCTAATTCTAGAGTCACAAACTGTCAGCTGCAAACTGTCTAGGGCTCAAAAAAGTAGTGTGAGCTAGAGAAATAAATTCAAAATATATAAGATGTTTAAATCTATTGAAATAAATATACGTTACCTAGAAGGAGTGTGTATAGCAAAAAGGCAGAAGAAGAGAACTTTGAGCTTCATGAATAGTTAGGGTTTGGGTAGAGGAGGAACCCAATAAGGGAGAATGAAAAAGAGATTGAAGACAAAGAATGAAAACCGGAAGAGTGTGATGAAAATTAAGAGGAGATAGCATTCTTGATAAAGAGGAAATAGCATATTACATCACTTCTGCAGAGAAGTTGGATAAGAAAAGGATAAAAATTCAGTGTCACAATGTTGATGACTATGACAAGTGGTGTGATGGGCGAGGAAGCAAAATTACAACGGCTTAATGAATAATTTGGCAATGAGGGAGCAATGATATCTTCTGTAGAAAATGCCTTCCAAAAAAATTGGACGTGAATGGGAGCAGAGAAATGCAGCAGTAGCTGGAGGAGTGTGGAGTCAAGAAAGTAATTTTTAAGCCAGCGTACCAAGGTGTCAGTAGAGAAAATCCAGTGGTGCCCCGCAAGCTGAACAGATTCTATCAGACAGTGTTGGCCAAGTAAATACTGAACAAACATACTGTGGCCAGAGTGGGGCAATAAGATAAATCCATGGGCTGAGGACATCATTTTGGGCTCAGGTTTCCAGGCTTAGAAAATGATTCTCTGATCCTTATATAACTTTGAGTCATATACTTGGGTGCTGTTAAGTATTACGTGAGTCATTATGGGCTTTGAGAGACTCGAGAACTATAGGTAGGGCCTTTATTTACTCTAATATTTCTGCTACTGATATTTATTGGTGTACGATTTTTAACTATTATTATTAAACTTTTTGCCTGATATTTTTATTTGTAGAATCTCACCATGTTACTGAAACTGTGCTGAGGACTTTATAAATATTAACTCATTTAATTCTCATTACAACACTATTAAGTGAGTACTATTATGTATATTTTATGAACTGAAGCACAGAAAATTCTGTTACCAAAGCAGTCTATTTTAAGAGTTCATGATGTCAAACCCTGCATTCAATTATTCCTCTTTTATGAAAGTGCTTATTTGCAAATGAGAGTTGATATGTGGTCAGGTGGAAAACATTTCACCCAACCTCTGGATGGGTGATTGAAGCCAAGTGAAGAAGATTACTTTTGTTAGTTAACTTGGGCCTTCTGTTCTGGTATCTCTGACATAGTCTATGAACTAGCAGCATTGGCAATGTGCCTGCCATATCAGTTTTCTTTAAACCTACACTAGATGAAGTGATCTAGTATAAAAGCTCATACCTATTATCATTAATAGGTATGATGAACAAAGAACTAATTACTGGTTTTGCTTTTTTTCATTTGAGGGGGACAGAGTTTCTATCTGAAACTCTGAATTCTTTGCACAGACTTCCTCTGAAATCTGAAAAGGAGCATCTGGAAGAATTGCTGCAGTAACATGACTGGAGCTGCCATCTCTAAAACCATCAACTCAACATTCCCACTGTGGCTGGTTGTCTCTTGTCCTCACTCCTACTGCACATGTTCTTTGACTTTAAAATATCTTAAGGTCCTTGACCTTTTAAAAATCTTATTCATTGGCTGGGCACAGTGGCTCATGCCTGTAATCCCAGCATTTTGGGAGGCCACGGCAGGCGGATCACTTGAGGTCATGAGTTCGAGACCAGCCTCGCCAACATGGTGAAACCCCATATCTACTAAAAATACAAAAATCAGCCAGGCATGGTGGCATGCACCTGTAGTCCCAGCTACTCAGGAGGCTAAGTTGGGAGAATCGCTTGAACCTGGGAGGAGAAGGTTGCAGTGAGCCAAGATCATGCCATTGCACTCCAGCCTGGGCAACAGAGTGAGACTCCATTTGAAAACAAACAAACAAAACAAAAAACCTTGTTTATTATCTTATTTCCAACTTTATCTCCTTACCTGTCCATCCTAAATCTATACCTATTTAATGACCCTCTTGCAGCACCCTCAATTTTTTTATGTTTATGTTTCTAGTTCAAATTCCCAAAACATGATCACTTAAATAAATCCAAATGTTGAATTCTCTCCCTCTCCACTCAGACATCTGAAGACCCAGCTGTGTAAAATATGACAATTATATGGATTGATGGTACTGCAAGCCTTGGACATCACACATGAATCCTTTTAGATAGCTCAGACCAGTTCCCTTTCTCCTTATCTCCTCTCATTAAGACATAAGCTAGACTGTGCCTGACTCAATTTCAGCCTCATAATACAAAGGGGAGTGAGGTACTTCATCTGTAAGTCTGTCTGCTTCCTATTGCCTCACCTTGATCCCCAGGTCAGGAAAAGGGGGACTGCTCCTCTTTGCAAGGTACTTCTTTCATACATGCCTTACATGCTTCTTTCCCTGCTTCCTCCAGGCTCTTGCTCCAACCGTTATTCAATTTTTCTGTATTGGCAAAATTTCCCATTCCATTAGCTCCTTCCCATAAGTGTAGCCAAAATATGCCAGATAAGAGACACAAAGAAAATAAATGGAAACTCTTCTATATATCTGTGTTTTTTCTCCTGTTACCTTTATTCTACACAGCATATCAACTTTTCCCAAAATATTAATACTTGCTAAAACTTTAGAATATACACTGCATGTCATAACTTTACATATGTTAACTCACTTAATTCCTATACCAACCCTATGAGATAGGCATTTGTATTATCTTCATTTTAGACATGAAAAACTGAGTCACAGCAAGTTTAAGTAAATTGTTCAACATCACTTAGCATCACTTCTTCCCATCCCATTGTCTCTTTGACCTGTTAATTAATTTTTTAGGAATCATCCTGGCTGATTACCTGCTTACTTGTATTGCTGCTGGATTTTAAAATTTTAAACTGACCGCTTCTTTCAGGATGTTTTAAAATATCTTTTTAAATTTCTACTTTAAAAATTTTTTGAACTCTATTTTTATATTTTCTATTTCCATCACAATCCCAACTTGTATTCATTCTCAGTGATTTAAATGACTAAAAAAAGCAAACTGTAATTGAATTCAAAGTATATTAAATCTGAATGTATTTTCATTCAGAGTGTATTGAAGTATAAAAATACATATATTTTATCTTTGTTACCAAAAAATTATTTTTAAATATTCAAAATTAACTATTAAAAACAATTAGGAATAAAAGAATACTTACTGTAAAATTTTTAATTTAAAAAATTGTTAAATCTTATTAAACATTTTTATAAAAATATAATTCACCTCAATTTTGCACTTAATATCTATTTACCAAAGTAAAGCATCACTATCATGCTTCATGAAGCTTACATTGAAACCTAAGTAAATACAAATTTAAGAAAAACATGAACCATTTAATGTTGTAAAACAGATCAAACTCTGCCACATATTGAGAATGCCTGTTTTTTGTGAGTACCTTAGAAATGCAAATTGGAACATAAAAAGTAACAAAAAATAGATGCTCCACACTACCAGGTAATGGTACTATATTTTGCAGGAATCTTTTGTATTTGTGCCATTTGAGAAGAAGCATTTGGCAGATCAACTCATCTATCTTTTCTCTTACCAATCCCTTTCTGTGCTATGATCCTCCTCTCACTCTGATGCACTGCTTTTATCTCCAGTGTCACAGTGGCATATCCCACAACCTTCACAGCATTTGGACACGGTTGCCTTTTGTAAGAGACGAAGAAAAATATTACCCTGGGTGAGTATATGATTAGTCAGGAGAATAGATGTTTAAGATTACAGGAGTGCAAGTGTTGAGTGCTATATTCTATCTTATAGGAAAACCTATATGTCTTTAAAACTGGTACATAAGTGTGTCTAAGATATTCAAGATCTTTTAAAGTACAAGGCTCATATTCAAATTCTTCTAAAGTAGCAAGGGCCACTCTTGTCAGGATCCAAGGGAGTTTTGCTCAAGATAGAAACTAAGTTTAATTGTGGAAACATGAAAAAAAATAAATTATTGAATTTCATAGTTTGAAAATATATATCCAGTATACACTACAGTAAATTACACCTACTTTACAAACCTTTATTGATAGTCTGTTTTTTTTCCAAATTAGAAGTTTACTAAAAAAACTGGAATTAGGTCTCAATTAATTACTGTGGTCCCAATGAAGAGCCTATCTTCGGGCACATATCAGCAAATATTGCTGTAGATGATCCATTCTTCCTAAGGAGAATAGGCTGGGATCAAGTACATGCAGGTAATGAGCATGCTGAAGGCAAAAATATGTAAAAGGGATTTAAATGAGAGTGTCTTGAATGGTAAGTAGAAACAAATACCAAATTTAAAGATTATTACGAATGTAATATACATATTTTCCTCCTCTTTTCTCATTTTTCTTCTTTGAATGAACAATTCCCAATAGTGAATAAAGAAAACCAAGAGCTCTTTAACCACTATATTTTCCAATAGCTATTAGTTGTATAGAGTTTCCTTGACATACAAGGAAAAATGTTGCTATTAAACTAAATTTTAAGTAAAAGCACATTATGGTAGAAATAAGGCCCTCCAGAGAATAATTTTATGAGACTATTATTGCACGGTAGCTTGGGCAGTTGAACTCACATGAAACAAATGGCTCTATAAAACAAGTCCCAACGTGGCCTATTGCTTAATTAAATTCATATACAAAACGTCCCTCTGCCTTGACATGTGTACATACATATATTAAATATATTTTAAAATTCAGTCTGAAAAAATATGACCTCATAAAGATGCAAAAGTCTAGACACCACTTCAAAGCCAAAGAACTTCTTGAAGCAATATTTTATGTAGAATTGTGACTTTTAAATAATTGCTTTTTCCCCTTAGTGAAACCAGTCAGTTTGATGTATATAATATGTTAAAGCTTTCTGCCTAGAAGGATATGTCATAGTCTCTATGAAATGTTTGCGAGGAATGCAAGTACTGCTAATTCTTTCTTCTCTTATTTCATCAAAATGGAAGCATTTCTAGAGAATCCTGGGCATGCATAGGAAGAAACACATTTGCAAGCTCTATAGCCCAATCCTTCAAATGAAACGTGTCTACTTAGAAGAATGTTAATTTAATGAATGCAAATAAATTAAGACATGTTTTTTCCCTTGAATATAAAATTGTTTTACCACAATGTATGACTCTACTCTTCTGTTTCATGAACCACCTACATGTGGGTAACAGCCCTCCAGGAACAGAATGCAGTCCAGTCTGTTCAATAACCTAAAAACATCTTAGAGCCATCTGCTATTAAACATGTTCAGGGAAGATGGAAGCAAAGGGATAAAAAGAAAACACAATATTCAAAATGTTACTAATTGATTATAAGATTTTATTTCTGCAAATGTTCAGTTTCAAAATTTCACACTAAAGAATCTAAAATTAATAATTTTATCCTGTCTATTTTCACCTATTCTTTCAGGAAACTCTTTAATAGTGCTTATTCAACTAACATCCCAAAGAGAAATGGGAAACAATGTGTAAAATCTAGACACATACAGATGATTCTCAAATACAGAAAGTAAATGAGGCCAGTTCTAAATATGTAGGTTACATATTTTGGGGACTTATAAAGAGAAAAATGAGAAAGGTCATATGGTGGTCTGAATAATTTTTGCAACTAGACACTGAACATGTCCTACATAAACATGTACGGGAGAAAAAGTAATATATTTTTCTCACCCATTGAAAGGATCATAGCTGATATCCCTATAACAAAAGACAAATTAACAAGAGAAAAGCAATAATAAGTATATTTAACTGTATTTTTATGTGACATGGGATCCCTCAGAAATGAAGACCCAAAGATGCATAAAGTACTGTGTATTTTCATGCAGACATTTGATGAAGAATGAACAATCATGTAGAACTGTAACTGGACAAAAAAGAGATACGATTGGTAATAACTTAAGGGGAACTTAGCAGGGCCTGTTTCTTCAGATTCTTCCTGGCTTCCAGATATAGGGTGGGACTCCTCTAGAATGAGGACCTTATGACTTACTTTCAGAATTGCTTGATGACCATGTTCAGTGAAGAAAGGTGGGAGAAGGTCAGTGACTTTGCTTCTGCTGTTTACTCAATTGCCTCAGTTCCATATTTTGGGGTAACATGTTCTGAGCTCCGGCTAACTATTATTTATTATATACTCACTGAGTACCAGGCACTATATCAAGCATTTTACGCTCATTATCTCATTTAACTCTCATGACACCTCTATGGATGCATTCTTAGTTTAAAAATGAACTGAGACACTGAGACATTATGCAAATTATTTCAAATGACACAATTATTTAGTAAATGGCAGCATGAAATTCAGCTCATTTTTCTGTGACATAAAAGCCTATTTTTTGGCCCCTACATCCTTGCTGCCAACTTTGACAACAAGTCATGTCTTTTGACCTGGGGAGAATCTTGGTAGTACATGTCTTAGAACCTCACAGAGATAACTCTAAACTTAGGCCACTGACAAGAACAACAACAGGTTAGAGTCACAGTCTGAACATTCACCTCACCAAAGGCAAACTGCACAATCTGACCAGTGTCTAACTCTGCATTTTTAAAAAAAAAAAAATGTTAAAAAAAGACGTTTACACTTGGCAACACAGTGTCTGCCTCAGTCATTTATATTCACAGAGAAGATCAGCAGGAAAACTTTTCTCTAAGGGTGCATGACAACTGAGAGGCCACAGAACATGCACTCTGTGGTATACAGCAAATAAGCCTGAGACAGCAAAGGCAAGAAGTCTGGGCAAGCTCCCTGTCTGAATGAATATCATGTGTGAGCTGTGATGGCCTTCTCACTTCCACCTCACTACTCCCTTTGTCAGAGGCCTTCAAACTAGAGCAGTGTTCAAACCAGAGTGACTCCATCTTGAGTGAGGATAGGAAAATGAGGCTGGGACTTGCTGGGATGCATCCCCAGAAAGGCATTCCTAGCCTCTAGATGTTTACAGTTAAGGGAAAAGTTGATAATGTTTACTAAACAGACCCAGACTTGGGAGTGTTCTGATATCCTGATATCTTGAGAACAAAGACATTCCTAATTTTGCTTTAAAGATAATAAGATTGATTCTTGCAAAACATAGTAATTAAGAAAATTAATCCTTTAGCACAAACCCTTGTAACAGAGCACATCTCCTCATTGTAAGAGTTAAAGAAAGAGGAAAGAAACACGAAAAGCAGCTCAACAGTCAAAGACAGGTTTATTTTGGAGAATAAACATGAGAGGGGCTTCTGGCTGATTTCGGTTAGGAGCACTGTCTCTTACAGACTAAGAGTATTTATTGGTGAGAGAGTGTGGAATGTTTTTATGTGGGGGAGAAGTTTATGGCGGGTTTGGAATGCCTCTGGTCACAGGGGAGGTTATCTTGGGGCTGACATCTTTCCAGCCAGAGAGGAGGTTATCTCGGGGCTGGCATGTCTCTGATCGGGGAGGGGTTTGGAATGTTTCTGGTTGGAGATGTCATTTGTGGTTTATGGTCATATCAACCTTAGCCATTAAGCTGATGCCCTTTAGATTTCAGCAGTTTTTTATCAAGGTGAACTTTAGAATGATGGTGCTTGTCCAAGATGGCAATGCTCCCACTCTGTCACCCTTGATGTTTTTTCATCCTACATATATACAAGCATTGTACCTAGGGTGGATGCATTACTCCTCTTACTTTTGGGAACGCCCTACTCTGTCTATGGAGTAGCTGTTATCTCACCATTTTACATTTTTAATAAACTTGCTTTTGCTTTGCACTACGGACTTCCCCTGAGTTCTTTCTTGCATGAGATCCAAGAACCCTCTCTTGGGATCTGGATCAGGACCTCTTTCCTGTAACACCTTCCTTGATGCCATAGCTGAGGAGTAAGGGGCAGAACTTAAGGGTGAGAGCAGGTATTACTATTGCCTTTCAAAAGAAATAAAGGCATCCATATTCAAAAGAATACCATAGGGAGTACTTGAAAATGCTTACCAAACATGCATAGGACTTTATAGGCACTTTCCAAGGGAATGTTTGCTTTGTCTAGATAAATTATCATAATAAGACCAGAGAGTCTTTTCACTGTGCCCACCAATACAAATTGCACTCTAACAATTACAGAGACATAACATGTTTTTTTTTTCTGGTTGCCATGAGAAGAAATAATGACATTTTTAAAAATTTTAATGCACATTTCTTAAAAAAGAGTCCAGGAATCTTCCAGCCAATTTCATGGAGGAGTCAGGGGAAGGGCAGGGGTGAGGATCAATCTCTCTTTACAACTGGAAAATGTTATCAAAAATATTTATAACAAGAATACCTAAGAGAGGATACCTAACTTCTTACTCCTCTATGTCTTCATTGTTATGCCCCCGGTATTATTTTGTCACTTTGGGTAGGAAAAAAAACTATGACATAGTAATATAATTTATGTATTTTAGAAATGTAATTTTTCAGTAATGTTTGAATGTTTTAAGAATTCAATTGAGGGGGGAGGACCCAAGATGGCCGAATAGGAACAGCTCCGGTCTACAGCTCCCAGCGCGAGCGACGCAGAAGACAGGTGATTTCTGCATTTCCATCTGAGGTACCGTGTTCATCTCACTAGGGAGTGCCAGACAGTGGGCGCAGGTCAGTGGATGAGTGCACCGTGCACCAGCAGAAGCAGGGGCGAGGCATTGCCTCACTCGGGAAGCGCAAGGGGTCAGGGAGTTCCCTTTACAGGGGTGACAGACAGCACCTGGAAAATCGGGCCACTCCCACCCGAATACTCTGCTTTTCCGACGGGCTTAGGAAACGGTGCCCCAGGAGAGTACAGCCCGCACCTGGCTCAGAGGGTCCTACGCCCACGGAGTCTCGCTGATTGCTAGCACAGCAGTCTGAGATCAAACAGCAAGTCGGCAGCGAGGCTGAGGGAGGGGCGCCCGCCATTGCCCAGGCTCCCTTAGGTAAACAAAGCAGCCTGGAAGCTTGAACTGGGTGGAGCCCACCACAGTTCAAGGAGGCCTGCCTGCCTCTGTAGGCTCCACCTCTGGGGGCAGGGCACAGACAAACAAAAAGACAGCAGTAACCTCTGCAGACTTAAATGTCCCTGTCTGACAGCTTTGAGGAGAGCAGTGGTTCTCCCATCACGCAACTGGAGATCTGAGAACGGGCTGACTGCCTCCTCAAGTGGGTCCCTGACCCCTGACCCCCGTGCAGCCTAACTGGGAGGCACCCCCCAGCAGGGGCAGACTGATACCTCACACGGCCGGCCAGGTACTCCAACAGACCTGCAGCTGAGGGTCCTGTCTGTTAGAAGGAAAACTAACAGAAAGGACATCCACACCAAAAACTCATCTGTACATCACCATCATCAAAGACCAAAAGTAGATAAAACCACAAGGATGGGGAAAAAACAGAGCAGAAAAACTGGAAACTCTAAAAACCAGAGTACCTCTCCTCCTCCAAAGGAACGCAGTTCCTCACCAGCAACGGAACAAAGCTGGATGGAGAATGACTTTGACGAGCTGAGAGAAGAAGGCTTCAGACGATCAAATTACTCCGAGCTACGGGAGGATATTCAAACCAAAGGCAAAGAAGTTGAAAACTTTGAAAAAAATTTAGAAGAATGTATAACTAGAATAACCAATACAGAGAAGTGCTTAAAGGAGCTGATGGAGCTGAAAACCAAGGCTCGAGAACTACGTGAAGAATGCAGAAGCCTCAGGAGCCGATGCGATCAAATGGAAGAAAGGGTATCAGCCCTGGAAGATGAAATGAATGAAATGAAGCGAGAAGGGAACTTTAGAGAAAAAAGAATAAAAAGAAATGAGCAAAGCCTCCAAGAAATGTGGGACTATGTGAAAAGACCAAATCTACGTCTGATTGGTGTACCTGAAAGTGACGGGGAGAATGGAAACAAGTTGGAAAACACTCTGCAGGATATTATCCAGGAGAACTTCCCCAATCTAGCAAGGCAGGCCAACATTCAGATTCAGGAAATACAGAGAACGCCACAAAGATACTCCTCGAGAAGAGCAACTCCAAGACACATAATTGTCAGATTCACCAAAGTTGAAATGAAGGAAAAAATGTTAAGGGCAGCAAGAGAGAAAGGTCGGGTTACCATCAAAGGGAAGCCCATCAGACTAACAGCAGATGTCTCGGCAGAAACCCTACAAGCCAGAAGAGAGTGGGGGCCAATATTCAACATTCTTAAAGAAAAGAATTTTCAACCCAGAATTTCATATCCTGCCAAACTAAGCTTCATAAGTGAAGGAGAAATAAAATCCTTTACAGACAAGCAAATGCTGAGAGATTTTGTCAGCACCAGGCCTGCCCTAAAAGAGCTCCTGAAGGAAGCGCTAAACATGGAAAGGCACAACCGGTACCAGCCACTGCAAAATCATACCGAATGTAAAGACCATCGAGACTACGAAGAGACTGCATCAACTAACGAGCAAAATAACCAGCTAACATCATAATGACAGGATCAGATTCACACATAACAATATTAACTTTAAATGTAAATGGACTAAATGCTCCAATTAAAAGACACAGACTGGCAAATTGGATAAAGACTCAAGACCCATCAGTGTGCTGTATTCAGGAAACCCATCTCACGTGCAGAGACACACATAGGCTCAAAATAAAAGGATGGAGGAAGATCTACCAAGCAAATGGAAAACAAAAAAAGGCAGGGGTTGCAATCCTAGTCTCTGATAAAACAGACTTTAAACCAACAAAGATCAAAAGAGACAAAGAAGGCCATTACATAATGGTAAAGAGATTAATTCAACAAGAAGAGCTAACTATCCTAAATATATATGCACCCAATACAGGAGCACCCAGATTCATAAAGCAAGTCCTGAGTGACCTACAAAGAGACTTAGACTCCCACACATTAATAATGGGAGACTTTAACACCCCACTGTCAACATTAGACAGATCAACGAAACAGAAAATCAACAAGGATACCCAGGAATTGAACTCAGCTCTGCACCAAGCAGACCTAATAGACATCTACAGAACTCTCCACCCCAAATCAACAGAATATACATTTTTTTCAGCACCACACCACACCTATTCCAAAATTGACCATATACTTGGAAGTAAAGCTCTCCTTAATAAATGTAAAAGAACAGAAATTATAACAAACTATCTCTCAGATCACAGTGCAATCAAGCTAGAACTCAGGATTAAGAATCTCACTCAAAACCGCTCAACTACGTGGAAACTGAACAACCTGCTCCTGAATGACTACTGGGTACATAACAAAATGAAGGCAGAAATAAAGATGTTCTTTGAAACCAACGAGAACCAAGACACAACATACCAGAATCTCTGGGATGCATTCAAAGCAGTGTGTAGAGGGAAATTTATAGCACTAAATGCCCACAAGAGAAAGCAGGAAAGATCCAAAATTGACACCCTAACATCACAATTAAAAGAACTAGAAAAGCAAGAGCAAACACATTCAAAAGCTAGCAGAAGGCGAGAAATAACTAAAATCAGAGCAGAACTGAAGGAAATAGAGACACAAAAAACCCTTCAAAAAATCAATGAATCCAGGAGCTGGTTTTTTGAAAGGATCAACAAAATTGATAGACTGCTAGCAAGATTAATAAAGAAAAAAAGAGAGAAGAATCAAATAGATGCAATAAAAAATGATAAAGGGGATATCACCACTGATCCCACAGAAATACAAACTACCATCAGAGAATATTACAAACACCTCTACGCAAATAAACTAGAAAATCTAGAAGAAATGGATAAATTCCTCAACACATACACCCTCCCAAGACTAAACCAGGAAGAAGTTGAATCTCTGAATAGACCAATAACAGGAGCTGAAATTGTGGCAATAATCAATAGCTTACCAACCAAAAAAAGTCCAGGACCAGATGGGTTCACAGCCGAATTCTACCAGAGGTACAAGGAGGAGCTGGTACCATTCCTTCTGAAACTATTCCAATCAATAGAAAAAGAGGGAATCCTCCCTAACTCATTTTATGAGGCCAGCATCATCCTGATACCAAAGCCTGGCAGAGACACAACAAAAAAAGAGAATTTTAGACCAATATCCTTGATGAACATTGATGCAAAAATCCTCAATAAAATACTGGCAAACAGAATCCAGCAGCACATCAAAAAGCTTATCCACCATGATCAAGTGGGCTTCATCCCTGGGATGCAAGCCTGGTTCAATATACACAAATCAATAAATGTAATCCAGCATATAAACAGAACCAAAGTCAAAAACCACATGATTATCTCAATAGATGCAGAAAAGGCCTTTGACAAAATTCAACAACCTTCATGCTAAAAACTCTCAATAAATTAGGTATTGATGGGTCGTATCTCAAAATAATAAGAGCTATTTATGACAAACCCACAGCAAATATCATACTGAATGGGCAAAAACTGAAAGCATTCCCTTTGAAAACTGGCACAAGACAGGGATGCCCTCTCTCACCACTTCTATTCAACATAGTGTTGGAAGTTCTGGCCAGGGCAATTAGGCAAGAGAAGGAAATCAAGGGTATTCAATTAGGAAAAGAGGAAGTCAAATTGTCCCTGTTTGCAGATGACATGATAGTATATCTAGAAAACCCCATTGTCTCAGCCCAAAATCTCCTTAAGCTGATAAGCAACTTCAGCAAAGTCTCAGGATACAAAATCAATGTACAAAAATCACAAGCATTCTTATACATCAATAACAGACAAACAGAGAGCCAAATCATGAGTGAACTCCCATTCACAACTGCTTCAAAGAGAATAAAATACCTAGGAATCCAACTTACAAGGGATGTGAAGGACCTCTTCAGGGAGAACTACAAACCACTTCTCAAGGAAATAAAAGAGGATACAAACAAATGGAAGAACACTCCATGCTCATGGGTAGGAAGAATCAATATCATGAAAATGGTTATCCTTCCCAAGGTAATTTACAGATTCAATGCCATCCCCATCAAGTTACCAATGACTTTCTTCACAGAATTGGAAAAAACTACTTTAAAGTTCATATGGAAACAAAAAAGAGCCCACATCGCCAAGTCAATCCTAAACCAAAAGAACAAAGCTGGAGGCATCACGCTGACTTCAAACTATACTACAAGGCTACAGTAACCAAAACAGCATGGTACTGGTACCAAAACAGAGATATAGATCAATGGAACAGAACAGAGCCGTCAGAAATAACGCCACATATCTACAACTATCTGATCTTTGACAAACCTGACAAAAACTAGAAATGGGGAAAGGATTCCCTATTTAATAAATGGTGCTGGGAAAACTGGCTAGCCATATGTAGAAAGCTGAAACTGGATCCCTTCCTTACACCTTACACAAAAATCAATTCAGGATGGATTAAAGACTTAAATGTTAGACCTAAAACCATAAAAACCCTAGAAGAAAACCTAGGCATTACCATTCAGGACATAGGCATGGGCAAGGACTTCATGTCTAAAACACCAAAAGCAATGGCAACAAAAGCCAAAATTGACAAATGGGATCTAATTAAACTAAAGAGCTTCTGCACAGCAAAGGAAACTACCATCAGAGTGAACAGGCAGCCTACAAAATGGGAGAAAATTTTCGCAACCTACTCATCTGACAAAGGGCTAATATCCAGAATCTACAATGAACTCCAACAAATTTACAAGAAAAAAACAAACAACCCCATCAAAAAGTGGGCAAAGGACATGAACAGACACTTCTCAAAAGAAGACATTTATGCAGCCAAAAAACACATGAAAAAATGCTCACCATCACTGGCCATCAGTGCAAATCAAAACCACAATGAGATACCATCTCCCACCAGTTAGAATGGCAATCATTAAAAAGTCAGGAAACAACAGGTGCTGGAGAGGATGTGGAGAAATAGGAACACTTTTACACTGTTGGTGGGACTGTAAACTAGTTCAACCCTTGTGGAAGTCAGTGTGGCGATTCCTCAGGGATCTAGAACTAGAAATTCCATTTGACCCAGCCATCCCATTACTGGGTATATACCCAAAGGACTATAAATCATGCTGCTATAAAGACACATGCACACGTATGTTTATTGCAGCATTATTCACAATAGCAAAGACTTGGAACCAACCCAAATGTCCAACAATGATAGACTGGATTAAGAAAATGTGGCACATATACACCATGGAATACTATGCAGCCATAAAAAATGATGAGTTCATGTCCTTTGTAGGGACATGGATGAAATTGGAAATCATCATTCTTGGTAAACTATCGCAAGAACAAAAAACCAAACACCGCATATTCTCACTCATAGGTGGGAATTGAACAATGAGAACACATGGACACAGGAAGGGGAACATCACACTTCGGGGACTGTTGTGGGGTGGGGGGAGAGGGGAGGGATAGCATTGGGAGATATACCTAATGCTAGATGACGAGTTGGTGGGTGCAGTGCACCAGCATGGCACATGTATACATATGTAACTTTCCTGCACGTTGCGCACATGTACCATAGAGCCTAAAGTATAATAATAATAATAATAATAATAATAATAAAAAGAAAAAAAAAGAATTCAATTGAAAGGAATGTGGCAATGATGCTTTAAAGGAATTTGTTCTACCACCATTCTGTAATATTGAGATTTAGAGTGTTTTCACTATTTTTAAATTAACACCTCTTCTGCCATGTAGCACTGTTGAATTCTATCTCTTTATTTTCTTTCAAAGAAACTTACTTTAAGGTCCACATATATTCAACAAATACTTATCAAAAACCTACAAAATACAAAGCATTATGTACAAATGCAGATATTCTTGAATTCAAAGAGAACTTACTGTCAAGCAAAAAAAGTAAAACAAATAGCCAAAGCTATAATGCTAAACAGCCCAAGGGAAGTGCTATTTGAATGATAGAAACTAAATACCTACGAGAATTTCAGAGTTTTAATTTGGCTTCGGAATGATCAAGTGATCTTATAAACACTAGAGTGCAGCCAAGGTCAAGGCTCTTTAGATGAGGAAAGCTCTTTGTTTCGAAGGTCCTAGAATGGAAATTTCTTGGTATTGCAGAACTACTAGGATTTGTTTACTCTTAAATTGCTTTGACTCAGTTACATTGCAAAGTTACCATTGTCCTTTGCCAAAAGACCAAATACTCACTCAACGTTAAGAGAACATCTCTTTCTTAACGTGAGGGTTTTCTGAATTAAATGCTATGAAGAATATTTAAGAGAATCTAGAAAGAAAAAGTTAACTTTACAGATGAGATGCTGAAGCCCAGATAAGTGAAGTGAGTTATGGGCAGAGAGGACGTTGGCACCTTGTTTTCTAATTTCTTAATCTAAGTGTTAGTTCCAACACACTATCTTAATTATTAAGTGGTTCAAATTTATTTAGTCAGTGAAATGCTGTCTATAGGTGTTTTTGCTTTGATCACATTTGGTGATTTGTTAACTTGTTTTACAAGTTATATGTCTATTTCTGGGATAAAAACATAAATACAGTGTCCTGAAAATAAGCAAAGGGATAAAGAAGCTTGGCATAAAACACAAAATAACTGCTTTTGTCTCATATTTTATGAAACACGCAAATCTGTCTTTCATTCAAGAGTTGATGTCCTATTATTTTTAGGTTTTGACAACTGAATCCCACCGTATAGTTGGGACTTAATCTAACTGTATTGTTAATTCTGATTTGGAGATCTTTGTTTGCACACCTTGCCCATGAAACACTCCTGAAGTTCACATGTCATTTGCACATGAAAATCATCTCAAGTCCACTAGATCAGGTGTAAGTATTCTTCAAACCTGCTCTTCATAAAAAAACAGCCTATGTTAATCTCTCTTATGGCACCCTATGTCATACAATTATTCACGACACTTAATGCGTGACAATATCATAATTTGAAATTATATATACATATGTGTATATGCATATGTATATTTGTTCATTAGTTTAACATCTGTCATATGATACACTGTGAGCTCTGTGGAGAAAAAGAATTAGTCAGCTTTGTTTTCATTCTGGCACCTAGTGGTTATTCAGTAAATATCTTTTAAATGAACAAATGATTACTGATTGGGTGCTCTTCTGAAAATGGAAATTGATGAATATTCTTACATTTTGGCTAGGTACAATTAATAAAAAAAAGGAGTACCATTGCAATACACACCATGAAGATTTTTTAAGTCTATTATTATTCATTTGGTTTAGGTCCAAGTGATAAAACACAACAGTTTTAGGTTCAAGTGATAAAACACAACTCAAACTCATTCAAACAAATGTCTTACAGGGAAGTCTGAATTTACACATAAAATAATACAGAATATAGTTAAATGCCAAAACACTTGTTACATATAATAAGAGAGATGCAATCCTAAGGAGGAGAGAAAAATGTCTATCCAAAATGTTAGTGGAGCATGTAGAGTAAGAAAACCCAAAACGGGTTTTGAAGATTAAACAGAAATAAGAATAAAAATGTGGAGAGGATCTTCTTATTAGAGATTACGGTAAGAGCATGGCCATTGTGGGAAGTGTAAAGAGATAAGACTATTTTGAATAGAATGAGAACTTAATTATGACAAGAATCTTGAGATCAAAAATCAAGAAGGAGGAATGAGAAAAAGAAGGGTCATCAAGGTATTAACATTTCAAAAAGTTGTCTACAAATGTCTGAGAAGATTAATTTTATGAGATTCCATTATAAAGTAAAAACATACTTAACTTCATACTAAGGTTAGAAACTATGGTTTCCTGTTTTCTTAATCTTTTAAAAATTCTACTAAAACACGATTCTCTGAAAAATGTTAATTTTAACAACATTTTAAACTTCAGTAGTACATGTTGCTCTGTGTGGATCCAATATGATGATCATAGAAATTTTTTTAAAAAAGCAACCTTTGACTACTGAGGCAGGATTAGAAGAAACGTTGTAGAAAGGTCTAAAAGACTTAAGGGAATCAATGCAATTAAGAAGAAAGGTTGATATTAAGCTTACAAAGCATATGAATCATTCTTTTGCTTCCTAAGGTGACTCCCCAAGTTATCTGATATTTTATCCTCATTTTCTCTTTACCTTCAGGGAGAAAAATAAAGCTGGAGTTTGAGCTTCCCACTCACCACCAAAAACATTGTCAGCATTTTCCATTAACTCTGTGCCATGAATCCCTCCCTCTCTGCTAGACTTTTCCCCCGAGAATTTTAAGGTATTCAATTCTCTAATTTTATTTATAAAACAAAACAAAGTTAAATCTTCTCTAAGTCATCCTCTGCCTGCTGTCTAGTTCCTCTCCTTTCCTCCTCAGGCAAGTGAATTTAAAAAGCAGTGCTCACTTCCCATTTAGTCCTGAATTTGCTATACTCTGACTTTGCTTCCAGCCTCCACATAAATTTTTCTTGGCAAATGATCTCAGCATCTCCTGTGATCACTCCTTCACCTCATTCAGACCTCTACTCGCATATGACCTCTCCACAGAGGCCTAGCCCCTGTCCCTCTATGTTCACTTGTCCTGCTTTACTGTTCCTCAAAGTATCCATCCTTCCCTAAAATCATATGATTTGGTCATTTGGTTAAGTCTGGCTCCCCACCAGAATCTGCACCCACAAAAGCAAGGACAAGGACTTTGCCTTGCTCCTCTCTGTACCCCAAGATGTAGACATCAACAGACACTAAACAAACATGTGTTGAATTATGTTTACTAAACCCAATTAAAACATTTCGATTTTGACTTCCTTTGCTACAAAATGATAACCTTCCTCTTTTTAAACATGCTTTTGTCAAAAGTTCAGTGATGATTATTCTTTAATGCCTTCCTTCCTTTATTTTTGTTTCATCCTTCCCATCCTAATGCAAAGAGATATCTTTTTTAACATCCCTCAAGAATGGTTTGGTCCTTGGTCCTCTTTGTTAGTCACCCTGTTCAGCCCCTTCCTGTGGTCTTATTTGCTTTAATGGCTTCAGTTATTATGTACATGTTCTATGACAACTTTATTTTTATTTATCTATAAAAAATTGTGTTGTTTACATCTCTACCACAGAAATCTCTCTTTAATCCCACAAGAATGTCTTAGATGGCCTACTGATGCCTCCCCATGGAGAAATGTGAAACTAAATGATATATCTCCTCTCCTCTTTTTTCCTGGGTATGCCCTAAACCTTTAATTTATATGTATTAATTCATGGAGCTACCCACTCCTTTAATCCTGCCTGACCTTCAAGCATTATGTGTTTTCAATTCTACCTCCTCAATAGCTGACACGTGCCATCATTTTTCTTTATCTTTGCTGAAATAGTGTTACCTCAAGCTCTCATTGTTTTCCCTGGATTCGTGCCACAGACTTCTACTCGGTCTCCTTGCCTATCATCATGCCTGAATCCCTAATCGACTTGCTATTTTCGTTATTAGAATGACAACTTAGAAATTCAAGATAGCATGATATAAAATGTCCATCATGGTATGTTCCTTAGCTTCCCTCACACTGCTGTTGGGCAAATGCCCAGTGCTTTTTTCCATCACTGTGCCTTGAGGGGAAAAAGCACTGTGCACATGTTGCTTCTACTTTCTGGAATGCTTTCCCCCATCCTTTCCTATTGGCCTGCCTAACTCTCACTTTTCTTTTACACCCTGGTTGAAATGTCACTTCCTTCAAGTTTCCTCTTCTGACGGTTACCCCCACCTCCACATCTAAACTTGCATTTGGTGGCACTCCAATATGTTCCCATAGCTTCCTCCCTACTTGTCATAGGTACATTTGTACTCAAATTAATATGACTTTAAAATTATGATTTACTTGCCTGACAGCCTATATCAGTAAGGTAATACTAGCTGCAGAGACAAACCAGCCCCAAATTTCAATATTTCAATGCAATAAAGGATTATTTATCACTCGTATAACAATCTTGTCAAAGACAAAACTAAGTTTTGGCTAAAACTAACAAAGCCTGTTTATTCATAAACTTGAGCAAAAGAACCCATTTACTATCACTCTCACTTCAGCTGGGGTTCAAAGATGTCAGAAAGGAAAGTAAGCTTTAAACAGTATAAAGAAAGAACTTAGAGACAGTTCCTGATTGGCAAGTATTTTATTAAAGTGTTTTGGAAATAGAGAAGGCTTGCTGGTTTCCAAATACATTTGGTAGCCCTTGAATGGTTGCAGGAGATGAGACAAACAAGCAGTTTGTGGATATTTTAAAAAGGGATTTTTCATTGTTAGTTTAGGAGGGTTTTTTTGTTTGGTTGGTTTTTTTGTTTGTTTTGTGTGTGTGTGTGTGTGTGTGTGTGTATGTCTGGCCACTTATTATAACAAATGGAAGTGCATGGGTTGTTTTTTTGTGGTTAAATTGTCATCAGGGTCCTTAAGTTGTAGTTGCCATGACAGGGAGTTTCTCTGTCCAAGAACAGTTTCCCTAGTGGTTGAATTGCTTTCTTTCCTGTGATGATGCTGGCATGTAAGCTCCTTCTTTGTATGACCCTACCATATGCTTCTAGCATATAAGGAAAGAAATGGCATCTTACTACTTACAAACACCAAACAGGGACTAATAAGCATTACCTTTATTCACATTCTATAAGTGAAATCTAAACCTTTGGATATAACTGGATACAAAGGTTGCCAGGAAACATAGCACTAGCTGGGTAACAACCTCCTGGTGACTCATTTTCACTAAGCCAGGGGGAACATCAGTTTTGGGTGAATAGTTTGTAGACACCATCTCTGCCACACATTCCCATCAGATTTTTAGGTTTATAAAAGGAAATAATGTATATTTGCATTGACTGGCAAAGGGACAATGCCATATGTTAGTTGTTGAAAAAATAATGCTTGGATGATTAAATCAATAAATGTTCAAATGGCTCTATCATCTGAAAACTCAGAATCACTAAAATTGCCTCTTTCTATTCTTAAAGGTTTACTCAAGCAAATTATGTTTAATGGTGAAATAAAAACATACAATTTATAGATATAAGGCATCATTTTGAGAGCTAATACTGAATATCCTTCTATTTGAAAAAACAAAAATGAATCTAAGAATAAGCACTATGGATAGTAAATATCAAATAAACTAATAGCATATTTTGAAAAACAAAAATCAATATTATACAACAAATTAGAAGAAAAGTTCCTCTAATAAGTGTATTTTCATTACATACTTGCCAAAGGAATCTTCCTAACATTTTGAAAAGTCTATTCATAAGAGTCAAGATTTGATCTTAATAACCAACTAGAGATAGATTTTTCTTGAACTTTGAGCTAATTTTTCAGGGAGGAAGATCATTTTTAATCATTTCTATTTGTCACTTGAAGATATTTCTAAAATAAAATTGTCAAAACTAAAGCATGAAATAAATATCAGCACATCACCTAGTGAAAAATATAATAAACAACTTTCCAATTAGTTTTAGAGGTATTCAGGAATGAATTATCCTCTGCTTTCAGGTTTCATGAATAATTCAAATTCCAGTGTCAGTCGACCTAATTAGTAATTATCCAAACTATTTCTGAATTATCTGGTTTGAAGCTACCTGTGTTACAGTTAGGTTTATTTCTGATATAATTATTAACCCCATCCGTGTAGGTCTTGTCTCTTTTTCTGTTTCTGGTAATGGAACAGGCATCTCCAGAATGCAGAAAAACCTGCAGATTCAGTTTATTAATGTACCATTACCAATTAGTCCCTCTAGTGCCAAGAACTGACAGCATATACCTAATACAAGGAAATATTTTAAGCACTTAGAAAGGTCTGTCTTACATTCTACTGATTTAACTCTACAACCACAGAAAGAGAAAGCTAGCCTTAAAGGGAAAGATGAAACACTGGAGTAGATATGACAGAAGGATAGTGAAGCAAAAGGACTTACTTAAGGACGGATTGAAACATATTTGGGTGATTGTAGAGGCCCCACATGCTTGGACACTCTTCTCCATGTGATCCATGAAAACAATTGAACATATTCAGAGCCAATATGGTACAAAGGACATCCATTAAGCTCAAATTTAATGCTGGATTATAATACCTAGAGTTATGTTTTCTTTGTATTTTAAATTGCAGTATATCTCAAATTGTATATTTCTTAACAACACTATTTGAACTTACAAATACCTTCTCCCTCAAGAAAACAGGTTTACAAAATAGACTGTAACATCCCTACCCCCAACAAAACCTAAAACCTCAAAATTCTTAACAAGTCCTGAGATAAAACAAAACAAAATAAAATTATAATTGTGCTGCAAAACCTACTTCATTGTTGGTTTCAACTGCATCATAAATTCTGGGGTGAAAATTGCAATTAATCATGCACCTATTCTCTGATTTCATTCTACTTGTTCCTAAAAGGGGGAATTAGCTGAAATTGGCATTACCTTTCTCTTCTTAAGTGTTATTTTTTCTACTGGAAGCTTTTAGAGATTACAACACTCTACGCCATTCTTTCAAAACTGTCAGAAGCATTTACTTTTAACATGCAAGACCACATCATAAAATTTTATTTCACATTTGCTATTTTCCTGCAATAATGGCTTTGCCTATTATCATCATTAATAGTGTCCTCCAATCCCATACACATTCAACAACAATAACAAAAGAACTCTACTTTTTCTATTTGTTCTTTTTCCAGATTTTACTGACAACTGAGAAGAATAAAAGATGTGATAGGCTTGTGGTCATTCCTTGAGTCAGCCTGCTCACCATTTTCACTTTACAGTGTTTTCCTCCCTGTTTTGTTCTTTCTCTTGGATATATTTATAGAAACTTTTCTTATTTCTGTTGAGTCCCTTAGCAACATTATTTCATTTTGCTTTCTTGCCTCTCTTATTGTGTGCCTGCATTCCTTGATGGGTAGCTTATATCTATTGCTTTCAATCTCCCCTCTTTTCCATTTCCTATACAATTCTATTTTGTATTTCAGCGCTTACAGAGACCCACCCTCAACCACAGATATTTTTTAATCTTCTCTATATTTTTAACCTGTATTGGAATAGATGTTGAGCTTCCCATGCTGAGCTCATCTCAAAACTCATTTCTTCCCCTTTCTACCTGCCCCTAGCAAGTCGGCCACAGACTTCATTTTAACTGGTTATTTTGCTCAATACATTAATAAAAAACTCTTCAAGTTTAGTCACTACTCATTGCATCAAGGACGTGGAACAGGTATTTAACAATTAGTAGGGACTTATTGGTCTAAAAATAAAGCAGGAATTTTATACACAACCCTATAGTGTCTAACAAATAAGTGAATGGGTGATGATACAGTATCATTGCATACTAAGTCCTACTGAGTCGTTGGGGTAGGACTGACTTCCCTGAGCTAGGAAAACAGAAAGTCCAGATAATCTCATCATAGATAATTATTGTTGGTCAGCTGATTCATCTAATTGACAAAACTGTGACAGTTGGCACCATTGCTAAGGCCAACCCCAGGTTCACTTAACTTGGAACTATCCTGTATCTAACTGCTCCTGGGACTAAAAAGCCCTTAGTACATTTGTTAAAGTAATCTTGATAAAGTATGGCTCTGAATCCTCAAACTGTAGATAGTATAAATATAGCCATAGAATCATAGAAGATGATGTAATAAAAACAGCTTAGCCTAAAAAATCAAAGTTTCATGTAAAAATCTTTTAGTTAAACCTATAGACACATTTTCAGGTAAAAATTTAACAAATGTCTGACTCGTTTTGAAAAACTAAAAATGATCTGGAAGCCTAGAGGGTTTTGTTAACCAAAATTTACCTGAATACCTCAGACCTGTTCCAGCCCAGATATTTAATGATGTCTTCCCAATAAGCCATTGTGTGCTCTTAAATGAAAGAGCTAAACCCACAGAAATTAAACTAACAGCCTTGCCCCTCCCAAACCCAAAGAAATATAGAAAATATATAAAAGACACTCTAGCTATAGATTGCTCTGAATCACTGGGTGTCATGCGGAGGAGCAAGGGCAAATATTATTCAAGTTATCTCATTTCATTTCACTGGCACCACTTGAAAAAGAAAGATAAGTTAAATATTCGCTTCAGGGTGGCTATTTACAAACCTTATATCTATTTGAATCAGCTGACAATTTATATCTGTCTTTCAGTTAATATGAGCTCCTCTACATCTGAACATTTTAAACACAGCTGAAGTTTCGTTAGTAACTGATGGTTTTATCCAATTATTCTGAATTTTTTTTTGACATTGTGGAACCTATCATATAAAGATTAAAATGAACTTAGGCCCTTCCTTCAAGATACTTCCAAATCAATTACAATCTGGATAAAAATATCTGTTTTATCACTTGCCTTCACACACACACCATTCTAAATTATATGTGTGTACACACACACACACACATAGCAAGTAGACTTTTAATATTCTTTTACACAGATGGCCACAAGCATTTGGATAGCTAAAAAGCAAATAATCAAACATAAATTCAAGCAAGATTTTATAGGAGGTAGAGGAAGAAAAATCAACTTTCAGAACCTAGAAAGAAGACTGCCTGCTAAAGGATTGCCCACCTCAACCCCCACCCGGTGGAAAGCAGGGCATGCTTCATACACGTTTCTAAATAAATGACATATAAATTTGGTCATGAATAAGAGAAAAAGGACAACTTTTTTGTAACATGAAGAAAGGGTAAAAGTAAAATACCGTCAACATTAAGTGGATTTTTCCCTTTTTTATGTATTTTACATTTTAAGCTGATATGTCATGACATTTTAATGTAGCAGTACTGAAATGGAAAAAAAGAACATTGATTTTGTGCCCCAGAGAAAAATAAACAATAACACTTTCCAAAAAGGCTTTGGCCTGAGCTTCCCTTGAGTGATATAAAGGACATTAATCCTCAAACTGAATGATGTTGGTAATGACTGCACTTTCTTGACCACTCTTACCATTGAAATATTCTGATTTAATCCTATAAATGAGGTCATCATGATGTCCAGGATGTAATATGAAGTGCTGATGAAATATTACCATGAATTCAGATTTATTCAATTTCAGAATACCAAAAATTAAGAATAAACTGCATAAATATAAGATTAGTAAAAATGACTGAATATCCGTCATGTATTTAGCTATAAAGTTGGCAATTTTTAAGAGAAATTTTTACTGAGACTTAAAAATTTAAAGTGTATATCCAACTAGCATATGTTTTAAATATTTTTCGTACTTAAAATTATTTTCCATTCTGTTTTTAGTTTTGATATAGACAAACTGTGTGCTGATTTTTAGTAGTCCTAAAATGAAATGAAAGAAAATACTTTCATTAGGATTAAACTAAATGTTAAAAAGGTTTTTAAAAATGCATATTCTACCTTTGATGCAGGTAAAACCTATTAAATGATGATATGAGTTACATTTAGCAACAGAGGAATTCTTTAACTTCTAGTTTTAAATACTGTCATCTGAAGATTCTTGTTGACATGTGTTGTCTGAAGTCTATTGGGAAAATAAACTATTTTCCTATTATTTTTTCTATTTTCCCAGTAGACTTCAGATATCTACTTTCAAAGAAAATAAAATAATATATGTATACTTTCTTGGATATAAAAATCTTCTAACTCTACCAAAAGGTATATATTGGAATCCCACTAAAATACCCTAATTAGGATCTATGACACAAGACTATTGTTTAGATGAAACCATATTATACTGACATTCTTCTGAAAATTCTTACTGTAAATCTTCAGCAGCTTCCATTGTAGGAGGCCAGATTTACAGATTAGAGTAAAATATAGGCCTACAGCATGTATAAATAAATTGATTTATGTAGGAAAATTAACTCAACCATCACTTTGATGATGGGAAACTGCCATTTACCATTTTAAAAAATTATAAATTAATAAATTCTTCTTTTCGCATTTCTATATTGTTCTCTGCAATCATACTAAAAACTCTATGGGTAGACAGCTTTAAAGAATCTCAAGATAGCATAGCCTTTTCACTTCCTCTGCATGGCCAGTTCCCATCTGATAGATGAAGAGCCAAATTGAGGGAAGAGAATTCCCTTCAAAGATATGGGGAAGGTGTTTTCATTCCTCCACATCCATGCTTTCAATTATTTTGCAACTGGGAGTTCCAGTAGTATTTGTGTGCAGTGTTTTAAAAGACGGAAGCAAGTTTGGTGGGCCTGCCTACAATTTCCAATGTCATCATCTGCTCTGGACTCTACCCATTTTTACTTAGCATGTACTCTATACTAGCAGTCATTTCCTACTGAGTTCCTATTATCTGTAATCTGGTGCCACAGAGGCCTCCAAAAACACTATGTATCTTTATTTCCATTTTCAATAAGATGACGTAGGGAAGCTCGAGTGTTGATTTGGAATATCTTATTATAGGATGCTTCATAGTTTAAGATCTAAGACAATGACAACTTAATTTAGCTGGCATTATAGCTATCCAAAATTATTTTTAAACCATAGACTTTTTGGAAACAAGTGAGTTGGCTTAAATTTATTTGTCTCACGCCCCTATTGAGGCTCATTTTATATCTCACATTCAAGAATCTGAGCGTCTCATAAATGTCGGTATAAATCTTGCATCCTGTCTAGTCAAATTCATGTTAAGTAGAGTCAAGCCTTCTCAAAAGACAAAGTAATTTAGTATAAATACTTTACCTTTCAAATTGAGAAAAACTAAACTTTGGCATATTTTAGTAAAATATTTGTTTACATTATTAAAATAGCTTGATACTGTTTTTTTCATGACTCAGACAGTCAAAATGTAAAAACCAGCTGCAAATTAATTTTATTTGTCAACACTTTGTCTGTAGTAAATGTTCCATTGGTACTGAACTTATGAAGTTTTCCAGATAAAAACTGAAGGAGAATTGTGGTAAATATTGTACTTTTAAGTACATGCGTTACTCTCTGCTCCCTACTACAAGCCCACTAAAATGACAGTAAAGAAAGAAAAGAAAGAGAAGGAACAATGCAGGAGGATGAAGGAACAGAAGCAGGTATACGATAGCCAAAAGAAGTCAAGTTTTTGGAAGAGGAAAACCAGGTGGGTGACAGCTTCTAATTATTAAAACAGCAGAAAACTAAAACCCAGAAATGGAAAAACTGAAACCTCCACAGGTGAGGCTGTCAAAAGAAGCACCTTAATTGATGCAGTAATATCAGAGAAAGACTCAAGAATCAAGTCTTTTGAGACTAGATATTTCAGAATGTGGGGATCATGGTAAGACTGAAAAATAGGAGGATTTTGAAAGTTAACTTAAAGATTAAACCTCACAATTTTTTTCCCAACCCTAACCATCCACAGGATTACTCTTTTTCCACTTTGGTTTAATGTTTTTGGAAGAACTGAACAACTTAGACTCTTAAAACAAGGATATAGATGTCAGGAATAGCTGAGAATAGGACCAATTTAGTGGTAATATCAAAGGACCTTTTACACATTAGAACTTATGATTTCTACGGCACAGTTGAGCCAGGTTATACTGCCTAGGCCTGTCACTGGAGAATGCTTCTTGGAGAAACAGTCCAGCTCAAAACAAAATATATACAGATGGTAACATTTGGACATCCACAACAAAACAGCTAAGCCCTGCCTAATTACCCTGCAAGGAAGCCTAACAGTCAACAAATTCTGCCCAAACACAAGGGTCCCCAGTTCTTAGTGCTTCGATCTAATCATAAATCCAATCATAAATGTCAATAGACAGTCAAGAATTACTAAACATTTGAGGAAAGCCTTCAACATAAATGTTAGAAAATGAAAAAACAAAACAGCAATTAATGTAAAGAAATAGATGCAACACAGGAAAGGAGTCAGCTTCAAAATGTGTTTATATAATTAATATTCTCAGAGAGATAGAGGAAGACATTGATCTGTGAAAAAGTACAGATTACCATAAAAAGGACAATTACAGAAAAAGAGGCTTTCTGAATAGAAATATGATAGTTAAACATTCTGTTGAAGTTTCAGAAAAGTTGAGAAATCTTTTAAACAAGTAGTATGAAAGAAAAAGCTTAAAGAAAAACAATTAGGCAGTTAGTTTATGAAGTTCAACTCCTGACCAACAGATGTTCCAGAAAAAGATACAAAGAAAATGTAGAGGAAAAATGTATTTAAATAAAATAAAATGAAATTTCTCGAAAGATGAAATGTCTCTGAAAGACATATATTCCCAGATTAGTTATCACCATAACCAATAAAAAATAAGCCCCACCAAGGCATATTTCCATGAAGTTTCAGAGCTTGGGAGTTAAAGATACTACCCTAAGCTCCAGGGATGGTGCTGATGTTGATAAATAAGTTTTCAAACAATTATAAAGGAATAAAGAGGAACAGTTCAGGTCTGCAGGTCTCAGCAAGACCAATGCAGAAGGTGGGTAACTTCTGCATTTCCAACTGAGGTACCCAGTTCATCTCATTGGGACTGGTTAGACAGTGGGTGCAATCCACGGATGGCAAGTAGAAACAGGGTGAGGCATCACCGCACCCGGGAAATGCAAGGGGTCGGGGAACACCTTTCCCTAGCCAAAGGAAGCCATGAGGGACCTTGCCTTGAGAGACAGTGCTATCTGGCCCAGATACTACACTTTTCCCATGGTCTTTGCAACCCACAGACGAGGAGATTCCCTCGGGTGCCTACACCACAAGGGCCCTGGGTTTCAAGCACAAAACTGGGAGGCTGTTTGAGTAGACAGTGAGCTAGCTGCAGAAATATTTTTTTGTACCCTAGTGGCGCCTGGAATGCCAGCGAGACAGAACTTTTCACTCCCCTGGAAAGGGGGCTGAAGCCATGGAGCCTAGTGGTCTCACTCAGCAGATCCCACTCCAATGGAGCCCAGCAAGCTAAGATCCACTGGCTTGAAATTCTCGCTGCCAGCACAGCAGTCTGAAGTCAAACTGGGACACTGAAGCTTGGTGGGGGCAGCGGCATCAGCCATTACTGAGGCTTGAGTAGGTGGTTTTCCCTCAGTGTAAAAAAAGCCACCAGGAAGTTTGAACTAGTTGGAGCTGACCTCAGTTTGGCAAAGCCTCTATAGCCAGACTCCCCCTCTAGATTCCTCCTCTCTGGGCAGGGCATCTCTGAAAGAAAGGCAGCAGCCCCAGTTGGGACTTATAGATAAAAATCCCATTTCCATAGGACAGAGCACCTGGGGGAAGGGGCAGCTGTGGGCACAGCTTCAGCAGACTTAAATGTTCCTGCCTGCAGGCTCTGAAGAGAGCAGCGGATCTCCCAGCACAGTGCTCGAGCTCTTCTAAGGGACAGACTGCCTCCTTAAGTGGGTCCCTGACCCCCATGCCTCCTGACTGGGAGACACCTCATACAGGAGAGTACTGGCTGGCATCTGGTGGGTCCCCCTCTGGGACAAAGCTTCCAGAGGAAGGAGCAGGTAGCAATCACTGCTGTTCTGCAGCCTCTGCTTATGATACCCAGGCAAACAGGGTCTGGAGTGGACCCCCAGCAAACTCCAGCAGACCTGCAACAGAGGGGCCTGACTGTTAGAAGCAAAACGAACAAACAGAAAGGAACAGCATCAACATCAAAAAAACAAAAAACAAAACAAACAAACAAACAAAAAGACCACACAAAAACTCCATCCAAAGTTCACCAACAGCAAAGACCAAAGGTATAAATACATGAAGATGAGGAAAAACCAGTGCAAAAATGCTGAAAATTCCAAAAACCAGAATGCCTCTTCTCCTCCAAAGGATCACAACTCCTTGCCAGCAAGGGAACAAAATTGAATAGACAACGAGTTTGACAAGTTAACAGAAGTAGGCTTCAGAAGGTGGGTAATAACAAACTCCTCCAAGCTACAGGAACATGTTCTAACCCAATGCAAGGAAGCTAAGAAACTTAAGAAAAGGTTACAGGAGCTGCTAACTAGAATAGCCAGTTTAGAGAAGAACATAAATGACCTGATGGAGCTGAAAAACACAGCATGACAACTTCGTGAAGTATACACAAGTATCAATAGCCAAATTGATCAAGCAAAAGAAAGGATATCAGAGGCTGAAGATCAACTTAATGAAATAAAGCATGAAGACAAGATGAGAGATAAAAGAATGAAAGGGAACAAAGTCTCCAAGAAATAAGGGACTATGTGAAAAGACCAAACCTACGTTTGATTGCTATACCTGAAAGTGATAGGGAGAATGGAAACAAGTTGGCAAACACACTTCATGATATTATCCAAAAGAACTTCCCCAACCTAGCAAGACAAACATTTAAATTCAGGAAATACAGATAACACCACAAAGATATTCCTTGAGAAGAGCAACTCCAAGACACATGAACATCAAATTCACCAAGGTTGAAATGAAGGAAAAAATGTTAAGGGCAGCCAGAGAGAAAGTTCAGGTTATCCACAAAGGGAAGCCCATCAGACTAACAGTGGATCTCTCTGCAGAAACCCTACAAGCCAGAAGAGAGTCAGGGCCAATATTCAACATTCTTAAAGAAAATAATTTTCAACCCAGAATTTCATATCTAGCCAAACTAAGCTTCACAAGTGAAGGAGAAACAAAATCCTTAACAGACAAGCAAATGCTGAAGGATTTTGTCAGCACCAGGCCTGCCTTACGAGAGCTCCTGAAGGGAGCACTAAATATGGAAAGGAAAAACCGGTACCAGCCACTGCAAAAACAAACCAAAATATAAAGACCATTGACACTGTGAAGAAACTTCATAAACTAATGGGCAAAATAACCAGCTAGCATCATAATGACAGGATCAAATTCACACATAACAATATTAACCTTAAATGTAAACAGGCAAAACACAGAATGGAAAATTGGATAAGGAGTCAAGACCCACCAGTGTGCTGTATTCAGGAGACCCATTTCATGTGCAAAGACACACATAGGCTCAAAATAAAGGAATGGAGGAAGATTTACAAAGCAAATGAAAAGAAAAAAAGGAGGAGTTGCAATCCTAGTCTCTGATAAAACAGACTTTAAATCAACCAATATCAAAAAAGACAAGGGCATTACGTAATGGTAAAGGGATCAATGCAACAAGCAGAGCTAACTATCCTAAATATGTATGCACCCAATATAGGAGCACCCAGTTTCATAAAGCAAGCTCTTAAAGACCTACAAAGAGACTTAGACTCCCACACAATAACAGTGGAAAAGTTTAACACCCCACTCTCAATATTAGACAGATCAATGAGACAGAAAATTAACAACGATATTCAGGACTTGAACTCAGCTCTGGACCAAGCAGACCTAATAGACATCTACAGAACTCTCCACCTCAAATCAACAGAATAAACATTCTTCTCAACAGCACATCACACTGATATGGTTGTAGATGTGCAGTTTTATTTCTGAGTTCCCTATTCTGTTCCATTGGTCTATGTGCCTGTTTTTACACCAGTACTATGCTGTTTTAATTACTATGGCCTTGTAGCATAGTTTGAAGTCAGGTAGGGTGATGCCTCCAGCTTTGTTCTTTTTGCTTAGGATTGTCTTGGCTATGTCAGCTCTATTTTGGTTCCATATGAGGTTTTAAATAGTTTTTTTTTAATTCTGTGAAAAATGTCAATGATACTTAAGTGGGAATAGCATTGAATCTATAAATTGCTTTGGCAGTACGGCCATTTTCACGATGTTGATTCTTTTTATCCATGAACATGGAATGTTTTTCCATCTGCTTGTGTCCTCTTTGACTTCCTTGATCAATGGTTTGTAGTTCTCCTTGAAGAGGTCCTTCATTTCCCTTGTTAGTTGTGTTCCTAGGTATTTTACTTTCTGTGGCAATTGTGAATGGGAGTTCATTCATGATTTGGGTCTCTGCCTGTATGTTGTTGGTATACAGGAATGCTTGTGATTTCTGCACATTGATTTTTTATCCTGAGACTTTAATAAAGTTGCTTATCAGGTTAAGAAGCTTTTGAGCTGAAATAATGGAATCTTCTAGATAGAGGATCATGTCATCTGCAAACAAAGACAATATGACTTCCTCTCTTCCTATCTCAATACTATTTCTTTCTTTCTCTTGCCTAATTGCCCTGGCCAGAATTTCCAACGCAATGTTGGAGAGTTCTAACCACTAAGATTGATGAAAGAGGGCATCCTTGTTTTGTGCCATTTTTCAAGGGGAATGCTTTCAGCTTTTGCCAATTCAGTATGATATTTGTTGTGGCTTTTATTATTTCAAGGTGCATTCCTTCAATACCTAGTTTATTGAGAGTTTTTAATATGAAGAGATGTTGAATTTTATCAAAGGGCTTTTCTGCATCTATTGAGAAAATCATGTGTTTTTTGTCTTTAGTTCTGTTTATGTGATGAATTGCATTTATTGATTTGTGTATGTTGAACCAGCCTTGCATCCCAGGGATAAAGCCAACTTGATCATGGTGGGTAAGTTTATTGTTGTGGTGCTGCTTTTGATTTGCCAGTATTTTATTGAGGATTTTTGTATCGATATTCATAAGAAATATTTGCCTGAAATTTTCTTTCTTTGTTGTATCTCTGCCATGTTTTGGTATCAGGATGATGCTGGCCTCATAAAATGAGTTAGAGAAGAGTCCCTCGTTTTCAATTGTTTGGAATAGTTTCAGAAGAAATGGTACCAGCCCCCTTTGTACCTCTGGTAGAATTCAGCTGTAAATCCACCTGGACCTGGGCTTTTTTTTTTTTTTTCTGGTTGGTAGGCTATTTATTACTGCCTTAATTTCAGAACTTGTTATTGTTCTATTCAGGCATTCAGCTTCTTCCTGGTTCAGTCTTGGGAGGGTGTGTGTGTCCAGGAATTTATCCATTTCTTCTAGATTTCTTAGTTTATTTGCATAGAGGTGCTTATAGTATTCTCTGATGGTGGTTTGCATTTCTGTGGTGTCAGTGGTTCTATCCCCTTTATCATTTCTGATTGTGTTTATTTGAATCTTTCTTCTTTTTTTCTTTATTACAGGTTGATTATATTGATTTTTTTTTTTCAAAAAACAGCTCCTGGATTTGTTGATTTTTTGAAGTGTTTTTTGTGTCCCTATCTCCTTCAGTTTCATTCTGAGCTTGGTCATTTCTATTATTTTGCTAGCTCTGGGATTTATTTGCTCTTGATTCTCTAGTTCTTTTAGTTGTGATGTTAGTGTGTCAATTTGAGATCTTTCTAGCTATTTGATGTGGTATTTAGTGCTATAAATGTCTTTCTTAACACTGCTTTAGCTGCATCCCAGAGATTCTGATACATTGTCTCTTTGTTCTCATTGGTTTCAAAAAACTTCTTTATTTCTGCCTTAATTTTATTATTTACCCAGGAGTCATTCAGGAGGAGATTGTTCAATTTCCACATAGTTGTGTGGTTTTGAGTGGGCTTTTTAATCTTGAGGTCTTTTTTTTTTTGGAGGCAGAGTCTTGCCCTGTTGTCCAGGATGAACTGCAGTGGCATGCTCTCAGCTCACTGCAACCTCTGCCTCCCAAGTTCAAGTGATTCTCCTGCCTCAGCTTCCTGAGTAGCTGGGACTAAAGGCATGAGCCACCACACCTGGCTAATTTTTATATTTTTAGTAGAGATGGGGTTTCACCATGTTGGCCAGGCTGGTCTTGAACTCCTGACCTTAAGTGAGCCACCTGCCTCAGCCTCCCGATAATCTTGAGTTCTAATTTGATTGCATTGTAGTCTGAGAGACTGTTATGATTTCAGTTCTTTTGCATTTGCTGAAGATTGCTTTACTTTCAATTGTGTGATCAATTTTAGAGTAAGTGCTATGTGGCGCCAAAAATAAAGTATGTTCTATTTTTTTTGGATAGAGAGTTCTACAGATATCTATCAGGTCTACTTGGTCTAGAGCTGAGTTTAAGTCCTGAATATCTTTGTTAATCTTCTTTCTCGATGACCTGTCTAATAATGACAGTGGCATATTAAAGTTTCCCACTATTACTATGTGGGGGGTCTAAGTCTCTTTGTAGGTCTCTGAGAACTTGTTTTATAAATCTGGGTGCTCCTGTATTGGTAAATACATATTTAGGATAGTTAGCTCTTCTTGTTGAATTGAACCCTTTAACATTATGTAATGCCCTTCTTTGTCTTTTTTGATCTTTATTGGTTTAAAGTCTATTTTGTCAGAAACTAGGATTGCAAACTATGCTTTTTTCTGCTTTCCATTTACTTAGTAAATTTTCCTCCATCTCTTTACTTTGAGCCTATGTGTGTTTTTGCACATGAGATGTGTCTCTTGAATACAGCACACCAGTGGGATTTGTCTTTGTATCCAGTTTGCCATCCTGTGTCTTTTAATTGGGACGTTTACCCCATTTACATTTAAGGATAATATTTTTATGTGTGAATTTGATCCTGTCATCATGGTGCTGGCTGGTTAATTTTTGAGACTTGTTAATGTAGTTGCTTCATAGTGTCATTGGTCTGTGTTTTTCAATGTGTTTTTGTAGTGGCTGGTAATGGTTTCTCCTTTCCACATTTAGTGCTTCTTTCAGGATCTCTTGCAAGGCAGGCCTGGTGGTGACAAAATCCCTCAGCATTTGCTTGTCTGAAAAATATTTTATTTCTCTTTCCCTTATAAAGCTGAGTTTGGCCAGATATAAAATTCTGGGTTGGAATTTCTTTTCTTTAAGAATGTTGAATATTAGCCCCTATCTCTTCTGGCTTACAGGGTTTCCACTGAGAGGTCCACTGTTATTCTGATGAGCTTTCCTTTGTAGGTGACCTGGGCTTTTTCTCTGGCTGCCCTTAACATTTTGTCCTTCATTTCAACCCTGGAGAATCTGATGATTATATGTCTTGGGTAGATGTTTTTATGGAGTATGTTATTGGGGTTCTCTGGATTTCCTGAATTTGAATATTGGCCCATCTTGCTAGGTTGGGGAAGGTCTCCTGGATGATATATGCAGTGTGCTTTCCACCTGGTTCGATTCTCCCCATCTCTTTCAGGTACTCCAATTAGTCATAGTTTCAGTATTTTTACACAGTCCCATAGTTCCTGGAGGTTTTGTTTGTTCCTTTTTATTCTTTTTTCTCTAATCTTGTCTGCTTGCCTTATTTCAGCAAGATAGTCTTTAAGCTCTGATATTCTTTCTTCCGCTTGGTCGATTCAGCTATTGATACTTGTATTTGCATGATGAAGTTCTTGTGCTGTGTTTTTCAGCTCCATCAGGTAATTTATGTCCCTCTCTAAACTGGTTATTCTAGTTAACAGCTCCTATACTCTTTTATCATGGTTCTTAGCTTCTCTGCATTGGGTTAGAACATAGTCCTTTAGCTCAACAAAATTCATTATACTCACTTTCTAAAGCCTACTTCTGTCAGTTCATTCATCTCAGCTTTAGCCCCATTCTGTGCCCTTGCTGGAGAAGTGTTGTGATCATTTGGAGGAGAAGAGGCATTCCGGCTTTTGGAATTTTCAGAATTTTTGCGTTCGTTTTTCCTCATCTTCATGAATTTATCTACCTTTGATCTTTGAGGCTGATGACCTTTGGATGGGTTTTTTTTTGTGGGGGGGGGGTGTCTTTTTTGTTGCTGTTATTGTTTTTGTTGCTTTCTGTTTGTTAGTTTTTCTTCCAACAGTCAGGACCCTCTTCTACAGGTCTGCTTCAGTTTGCTGGGGGCCCACTCCAGATTTTGTTTGCTGGGTATCATCAGTGGAGGCTGCAGAATAGCAAAGAGTACTGCCTGCTTCTTCCTCCAAAAGCTTCATCCCAGAGGGGCACCTGCCTGATGCCAGCCAGAGCTCTTTTGTATGAGGTGTCTGTCGACCCTTGTTGGGAGATCTTACCCAATCAGGAGGCATGGGGTCAGAGACCCACTTGAGGAGGCAGTTTGTCCCTTAGCAGAGCTGGTACGCTGTGCTGGGAAAATCCCCCTTGTCAGGATCAACCTCTATCTTCATAGGCGGCAGGCAAGAAAAATTAAGTCCGCTGAACCTGAGACCACAGCCACCCCTTGCCCCAGGTGCTCTGTCTCAGGGATATGAGAGCTCTGTCTGGAAGCCCCTGGCTGGAACCAGTTGATTTCCTTCAGAGATGCCCTGCCTGGTGAGGAGTGATCTAGGGAAGCAGTCTGGCCACAGCCACTTTGCTGTGCTGTGGTGAATTCTGTCCAGTCCAAACCTCCCAGTCTCCTTAGCACTGTTAGGGGAAAAGCATGTACTAAAGCCACTGTAATGGTGGTCCCCTCTCCCCTAACCCCAAACTCAGTTGTTCCAGGCAGACTCCAGACTGCTGTGCAGGCAGTGGGAATTTCAAGCCAGTGATTCTTAGCTTGCTGGGCTCCATGGGAGTGGCAACATTGAGCAAGACCACTTGGCTCCCTGGCTTTAGCCCTCTTTCCACAGTAGTGTGGATGGTTCTCCTTCTCATTGGAGCTCCAGGTGCCGCTGGAGTATGTAAAACTCCTGAAGCTCAGTGCCTGCCCAAACAGCTGCCCAGATTTGTCCCTGAAAAGGCTCATGAGGGAATCTCCTGATCTGCAGATTGCAAAAATCCATGGGAAAAGCCTAGTACCCTTGGCGGGTAGCACAGTCCCTCACCATTTCCCCTGACTGGGGAAGAAAGGTTCCTCCACTTTGTGCACTTCTCAGGTGAAACGACACCCCACCCTGCTTCTACTGGCTCTCCGTGGTTCATGCCCACCACCTAGCCAGTCCCAATTACTGCCTTCTATATTGGTCTCACTGGGAGCTGAAGACCAGAGCTGTTTCTATTTGCCATCTTGGCTCAAGACCTATCCAAAATACTGAAAATCCTGTCCAGAAAATAATTAGTAATCAATAAATTGTTATTATTTGTATTTTTATTCATCTATATTGGTATTATTTAATTCACTACTCCCACTGTCTTCTTAAATCCACAGAATTAGCATAAATCTTAAATGCAGAGAACAAAGGTACAGTAGGGTACTTAGACTATCCATTATTTGGGCCACAGAAAGATTAAAGAGCAGGTGAGACCCAGATCCTCCAATTGTTTCCTTTATCCGCTCTAATCCATACAGAAAGTCACTTGTCCAAAGACAGCAGATTCAGAAACACAAATACATGGCACCTTAAACCTTAAATGAGAGTAAACATTGATAAAATCAGAAGTTAGTAAAGAACTAGACTCCTTTAAAAACGTTTTTTAAAAATAAGAATAACAAGATTTATTTGTCATAATTCAGCTTAGCCAAGCCCAAAGACTTTCTCTTTCCTGTGGCCTACCAATGTTCTGCTTTCTCTACAGCCTGATTATTTAACATTTTACTTTAACTATGGGGAAGGAAAACATATTTTTAGGAAGTGATCATTTTTAGTACTTGACCTGGGACCTTCCCTGTATAGGAAACAGATAACTCGACAAACGTTTCTTTCCAGACAGCTGAAGTCAGTTAATATATCAAGTAAATCATGAGCATTAACAGTATCTCCAACTGGTTAGATATCAAACTTGTCTTCTAGGAAATCATGATAAAACAAATGTCTTCTCTTAAGAATCAAAGCTTTTGTCTCATTAAACAGCCTTGTGCATTGTAATGTTGACATTGAAGCATGATGGATAATGGTTAAGACTCACTTTTGAGTTAAGCTCCATTTCTGACCTTGAGATGTTGAGTACCCCAATGTACTTCAGCTGCATGTTGCACAGATATAATAAGATTTTTTGTTTGTTTGTTTTTGAGACAGTCTCGCTCTGTCACCCAGGCTGGAGTACAGTGGTGCAATATCAGCTCACTGCAACCTGGGCCTGCTGGGTTCAAGCAATTCTTCTGTCTCAGCCTCCCAAGTAGCTGGGACTACAGGCGTGTGCCACCATGCCCGGCTATTTTTTTTTTTTCTATTTTTGGTAGAGACGAGGTTTCACCATGCTGGCCAGGCTGGTCTCAAACTCCTGACCTCATGATCTACCTGCCAAAGTGCTGGGATTACAGGCATCAGCCACCACGCCTGGCCATAACATGATTAAAACAAACAAACAAACAACTTAACATAGGACCTGCCATAAAGTAAACGTTCGATAGATTATTGCTTTTATCATTATCATCATCTGAAGTTTGTATGATGTCATATACCTACAATAAAGTAATTTGTACTTATCTTCCCCATTCTAAAGGTAAAGTATTAAGGCTATTTTGCCCAAAGGCACATAGTTAATAAAAAATACATTAATGAATTCTTACATTACATTTTACATTTGTTTGTCTAAGCCTCAAACTGTTGTTTTTCCAATTGACAAAATTTAAGTGGCAGAATTTTATTTGATTCCAACAATTCCAACTCTTCTCATTCTGTAAAACTTCAAAGTCATAAATTGCTGAAGGATTATTTACTAAGACATAAACTTCTCCCTTCCTTCCTTATTTCTTTCCTTCATTCCCCAGTTCCCTTTGTCTTGGTTGTCAATAAATAGCACTTAAAGTGAAAGGAGGAAAAAGAATAATGTTTATTCAGTTCCACAAATGTTCAAACATCCAGCACAGACCCACATGAAAAGATTCTTTTTCTCAGTGACTAAAAAGAAAACCACAATAGGAACCTATGACTGGCTCTAGGGCAACAATATTTTACAATCTGCCAATTGATTGAAGCCCAACAGTTGCCTCAAATTTAAATAGTGAAAAGAGAAATAAGAGAGAATTTCATGACAGGTCAAGAGAAACAGGTTCATGTAGTGGCCTGAAGCTAGGCCAAGGGCATATCTCACAACAGAGTAAAAAAGTATTCTAACAATCTCAAAAATGTTGGAATTTATATGGTTTCAGTTATTTTACACTATACACAATATATGTTACAAAAGGCAAGGAGTCTTTTTATAAGAATCCATGTAAGTGTTTCTTTTTTTTTTTTCTTTTTTTTTTTTTTTTTTGAGACGGAGTCTTGCTCTGTCGCCCAGGCTAGAGTGCAGTGGCACAATCGCGGCTCACTGCAAGCTCCACCTCCAGGTTCATGCCATTCTCCTGCCTCAGCCTCCTGAGTAGCTGGGACTACAGGCGCCCGCCACCATGCCGGGCTAATTTTTTGTATTTTTAGTAGAAATGGGGTTTCACCATCTTAGCCAGGATGGCCTTGATCTCCTGACCTCATGATCCACCTGCCTCAGCCTCCCAAAGTGCTGGGATTACAGGCTTGAGCCACCATGCCTGGCCTAAGTGTTTCTTAACATACTAGTTTTTAGAATAGAGCCTGCTGGCTTATTAAATTATAACCTACACAAAATTAATAAGCTTTCAGAACTCGAAGATATCCATAGTTTTCTAAATTGATTGTTTCAGAGGATTATTTCTTGATGAATTTCTCCTGAAGGAGAGATTCCATGACTGACCAAATATGCTTAGGATTCATTTGGTTAAATAAACTTCAGCAACCCATTTTTTCTTTTCTTCTCCTAATTTTTTTAACTCCAGTACTTTTAGTAGCCTTTAAAGTATGTTGTGAATTTCCAAGAGGAAGATACAGACTCCCTTATTTTTCAAGCTGTTGTGGAAAGAGAATTTTTTTTCTACTAGTGCACTTATCAAGTGGTTCTGATAAATAATGATTAGAAAAAATACTAATGTAATTTAGGAGATTATAGCGTCCTAAAGACCAAAGAATGAACTTATTTTCTCAAGATCAACCAACTAATTAGTAATAGAACTAGGGGACTTCTATGTTATCTCAGATTATCCAATGAAGAGATCTACTGGTCTTCAAAAAAAATGTGAAAAAGTTATCAATGGTAATATACAACTTAATCCACAGCAAAAATATATATATATTTTAAAACACAAAAGATAATTAATCAAAGAATTGTTAGAATGTACAGAATTTAGGACATAACATCATTGTTTTTAAACATTGGGCTACTCTAGCAGAATGTATAAATGTAAGATAGCATAGAATATATATAGTATATATTTAAACACTGGGATATTCTAGCAGAATGTGTGAGTATGATAGTATATACATACGTGTGTTTATGTGTATATATGATACTATAAGATAGATAAATAGTATATATATAAACATATATACACTAAGATAGATACTATGCTATATTCATACATTCTGCTAGAATAGCCCAATGTTTAAATATATAATATATGTATGATATATATAGTACCTTCTATTCATTCTGCTAGAATAGCCCAATGTATAAATATATAATATATACTATCTTATATTTATATATTTATAAATATATAATATATACTATCTTATATTTATATATTTATAAATATATAATATATACTATCTTATATATTTATAAATATATATTTATATACACAAATATATACGTATGTGTATATACACATATATAAATGTATTTATGTACATATATACATATACATAATGTAAATCTATAATATATATTATGGATTTACAGGTGAAATTCTCTGATAGAATAACGTGACTTCCAGTCTTAGCCCAAGTTTTGATGTATTTACCATAGAAATGTAAAAGGGGATATTGTAGAAATGAGCAACTGGAAAAACATTCATAGATTATTCATTCTATCATTTCTTAGAAGGATAATCTTTCCATCAATTCATTTGTTTATTTAACAAAAAGCAGTCAGGTACTTGGATGTGCCAGAAATTATTTTACCTCTAGGGTATCACTGGTAAACAAAACAAGAAAGGCTCTTGTTTTCATGAAGTTTACATTCAAATGAGTAAATGAACAATAAACAAGCAAAAAATAGATCATTGCAACCAAGCACTTTGAAGATAATAAAATGATAACGACATAAAGAAGGGAAGGAAGGGAGACTTTTCCCAGATGAGGAGAAAAACACTTAGGAAGAATGAGCAGAGAAGACCTACCTGAGGAAACAACATGTGCGCTGACACCCAAATGACAGAGAAAGAACTAGATAGCTGTATGAGTTCATTTTCACGCTACTATAAAGAAATACCTGAGATGGGGTAATTTACAAAGAAAAGAGGTTTATTTGACTCAGAGTTTCACCTGGCTGGGGAGGCCTCAGGAAACTTACAATCATGGTGAAAGGGGAAGCAGGGACCTTCTTCACATGGAGGCAGGAGAGAGAAGAGCGTGTGAAGGAGGAACTGTCAAACACTTCTAAAATCATGAGAACTCACTCATTATCATAAAAACAGCATGGGGAAAATTGCCCCTGTGATCCAATCACCTCCCTCCCTCAAAAGTTGGGAATTACAATTTGAGATGAGACTTGTTTGGGGACACAGATCCAAATCATATCAATAGCCATGTGAAAATCTGGAGGAAAGAACTATTGTTGAGTGGGAGGCATCGTGTCCTAAAGGAATCATAAGAACAATATTTAAAACTCCAAAGGGGAGAATTAAGAACATTGCTGTGGTTTAAATATGTCCCCTACAATTTCATGTGTTGGTAACTTGACCCCCAATATTGTTGAGAGGTGAGACCTCTGGAAGATGATTGGGTCGTGAAGGCTCTACCCTAATGAATTGATTAATAGATTGATAGACTAATGGGCTATTGAGGAAGTGGGTTAGTTATCAGGAGAGTGGTTCTGTTATAAAAGTCATTTTGGTCATGTCTCATGAGCCCCCTCTCATCCTGTGATGCCTTCTGCCACGTTACGACATAGCATGAGGCCCTCACCAGAAGCTGAACAGATTCAGCCCCTAGACTTTGAACTTCCCAGCCTTCAGAACTCTAAGAAATAAATTTCTTTTCTTTAAAAATTATCTAGTCTCCGGTATTCTATTATAGCAATAGAAAACAGATAAAAACAAATGGTCTCAAACTAACCAAAAAAGATGCAGGAATATAAAAGTATGATGATCAAAGAGGTTCTAATACTAACAGTGCAGCAAAATGGTAAGCTTGTCCAAAATGACAGCAATGGTGAAAATTTGTGCTTTTACAGAAACAAGGTGTTTCCCCAAAAGAAGGACCCCTGAGATCTTTCTTTAAAGTACAGTTAACAGAAGATAACTAACATATTGAAAAGGAGGTTAAAAAAAGAGCAGCACGCAAAACATGGAATACCAGTCAGTTAGTTCAGCCTAGCTGCTAGAGTGTTGCAGGAAAACAAAGCCCAGGAAGAACAAACACAATCTTCCAAATTTAAAGAACAGCAGCTGTAGGTGGATAAAAATATCTTCCACTTAGCATTGTGATGCAATGATAAAAAGATTGAAATGGATGAAAGAAGATATTTGTCTTAGTCTGCTCAGTCTATCATAACAAAATACCATAGAGTGCATGGCTTAAATAACAAATTTATTTTCACACAGTTCTGGAAACAGAAAGTCTGAGATCAATATGCCAGCATGGCCATTTTCTAGCGAGGGTTCCCTTCCTGATTTGCAGACAGCAGCCTTCTCTCTGTGTTCTCATCTGGCAAAGAGAGAGAGTTCTAGTGTCTCTTCTTATAAGGGCACTAATCCCGTCATTAGGGCCCCACCAGTATAACCTCACCTGAACCTAATTATCTTCCATAGGCTCCATTTCCAAATACTATCACACTGGGGTTAGGGCTTCAACATATGAATGATGGAGGAGGGGACACAAGTCAGTCCACAGCAACATTAAAGTTCTATTAGTTAATTTTAGAAATTATTGGAAATATTTTCTAAACTGGATTTCGGATTATGACAAAAGAGTCTGAGGCATTTAAGAAATCAGAATGCTGCTAGAGACATTTGATCAAAGTATTACCTAAAGAAAGAAATATAAGAATCCAAAGAGATGACAATCCAAAAGGCAGGATCCAGGCAAAGACTGAAGTTTTGTCTCTTACCTCTAGTGAAGAACCAGTTCAACTCATGTCTTATATAAGAATGGTGTCCTAAATGAAACTCATATTTAATATGTGCATTTTAGTGAATTATGTATCTTTTTATTCATCTTTTGCCCACCTTTGATCTCGAGCTTATATTTAGCACAGTAACCTAAGTTTGATATAAGATAGGTGTCAAATAAATATTGGCATATTTTTACAGTAGTGTGAAGTGCAAGGTCTTCCGAATCTTGCGGATCTGGTACCTCAATCTTTTAAGCCTATAATAAAGGGATGCTGGTTTCTCTAGAGAAAAAATTTAAAATAAAATGTATTTCCTACTTTTCACTCACTCATCCCTTTACTTCTTCCCAAGCATACATCAAAATGCAGGAAGAAAGATTGCTATCAATTTATCAAGTTTAAGGACACTGTTCATGACAAATTTACCAGGGGTAGACATTTGTAGAGGAGTGTATTAGTTGGCTTGGTCTGCCATAGCAAAATACCATAGACTGACTGGCTTGAACAACAGAATTCATTTTCTTACAGTTCTAGAGGGTAGAAGTGCAAAACCAGATGCAGTCAGGGCTGGTTTCTGGTAAAGCCACTCTTCCTGGCATATAGATGGCTGCTTCCTCTCTATATTGTCACATGGTATCTTCTCTCTGTTCATAGAAAGAGGGAATTCTGTGGTGTCTCTCCCTCTTAAAAAGACACTACTCCTATCAGATTAGGATCCTACCCTTATGACCTCATTTAACTCCCTAAAGGCCTTATCTCCAAATACAATCACATTGGAGATTAGGGTTTTAACAAATGATTTTTTGGGGGGACACAATTCAGTCCATAACAAAAAGTTTAAAAGGAGGAATGGGGTGCTAGGTAAATAGTTTCTCTATAACTTGTATTTTCATTTGCTTCTTAAGAGTATATGTATACATTAGTTACTGCCACAAAATTGCTCTATTGCAAACCTTCTCTAAATAGAGTGGCTAAAATTTATTCTCACAAATCTATAAGTAGGCTGATGCTGTTGCTGGTTGGGCTCAGAAGTCCTGCTAAATTCACCTGGGTTAGCTCTCACACCTGGGGGTGTCCTCGATGATGCTCTAGACTGGGCCATGATGGGTCAGCTCTGTTCCATGGAATCCACTTCCTGGGACCAGCAGGTAAGGCCTGTCTTGTTCTTCTCACAGCAAGAAATTCAAGAGAGTATGTCTAATCATATTCAGGGCCTATGCTTGTGTCAAATCTGCCAACACCCCATTGGCCAAACAAGTTATTTGGCTATACTCAGAATCAAGGTAGGTGAATTACACTATACCCATGGAAGTGGGGAGAGAAAGTGAATAATGTTTTAAATTAATTTAATCTATTATTGTATATACAATTTTTTACCACATTTAAATGTTGAGACCCAAGACTCTGGTAGACTTTGAGGTAGAAATAGACAGAACCGAAGGTTAAGTATACCAATAATTTGGTTCTAGAGCTTAGAATGGGATCTCAATAAATTAGGGCTTAACTAATTAAAATTCTACCTGGAGATCTGGAGGTCCCAGGAAGTGCTAACTTGTCTTGCTTAATTAACTGTGCATATGTTCCTTCCTAACCTCCCCCAAATCTGTTTTAACCTTTCTTTAAGATGGTCTTAAGAAATGGAGAGTTGGCATTCAAAGGGTATAAAGTTTCAGTTATGCAAAATGTATACATTCTAGAGATCTGCTGTATAACATTTTGCCTATATTAACAGTACTGGACTATACACTAAAAATGTGTTGAAGGTAGATCTCAAATTAAGTGTTTCTACCACAATAAAATAAAACAAAATGATTATTTCTGAGGAAAAAAATAGAATGTAGTAAAGTATGTAATGGCATCAAGCACAATGCCTGGCACAGAGTAGGTTCTTATGAAAGTTTTCTTCTGCCCATTATACAAATTTAATTCAAAGTGGCTCATGCACAGAATTGTTTCTTCTTCTTCAGGCCTTAATTTCTGACATTTCAAGTTGGAAACCTCCTTTCATATTTCTTTAAAGAGCTACATAAATACAGTTGAACTGAGCTAACAATCTGATCTTCGTTTTTAGTATTTGGGAAGAAAAATAATTCTCACTGAGTTTGCTACACCAGTGGTTTCCCAGAACCTTTTTATAAAACTAGTGCCCTTTGAGATCATCCCCAATATGGGGAGCCCAAATCATAGCCTGTTTAATCTAACATATGCCACAGACTTACAAAATTCACAAGGGATATGTAAAAAGACCTTTGCAAATTCCCATATGTGTAAATGTCACTGTATCGTGTAAGTTTTCACATAAGTCTGTTGAATGTAATGATGCATTTAAATAACCCCCTCAGACCTCTAATGAGGGTTTCTGCATACCTGATGACAAGCTTAAAAAAAAAAAACAGAACCAAAGTGATATTGAGACACAGACTGATTGAAGAGGCTCACTCAAAGCCTCACATGTTTTTTCCCCCACACTGGCCTCAAGGACACATGATTCAAACATAAGACTCAACACACAAGTGCTGCAATTTGTGAACTTTTTAGGTTTCCTATGAATTGTCAAAATCACAAATGTTAACTTTTTGAATGGCAAGGCTCCACTTAACCATGAGATGGAATTCAGAGGAATAGCAGGAGGTGAAAGATCCGCACTGGAATAGAAAATGAATTAAGCACGCAGATCTCTTGCAGCAGCATAAATGAGAGATCGCATATGTTCAACTCAGTCTTTATATGATCAGGTGAGATATGCAACAATTTAGTATAAACAGGAGCTAATAACCTGAGTAACAAGCTCTGCTAAGAAATAAATATCCCCATGCTCCCATTACACAATGAACATTCATTAGCATATAACCTTCCACTTACAAGTACACATGGGAAACCTGCCAATAGGACACTATATGCCAAAGACGATTAAATCAGCATTACAGAGAGAAGATCACAAAAATAGACTTTCTAAACAATTTAACTAGAAGTACTACATTGTTGGAAGACAGAGTTTAAAATCTCTTGCTGCCAGTAATTTGTAAAATGAAATTTCAGACTAGTATGAGAAAGACAATACCAGATGCTCTTTATTGCTAACCAACATTGTTGTTCTATTACAAATGCCTTCCCACTTTAATGTTAGGGCATTCATGTAAGTACTAAATTTCATTAGGTAGCATGGATGATGATGATGACCATGATGACAATGATGATGATAGTGGGTTATGTCTATTGCATGCTTTCTACCTACTAAGCTCTGTTCTATGTGCTGAAATGACCTTTAACTATCACAACAATCCTGTAAGATAAAACTTATTGTATTCCCATTTTATAGCAAGACAAAAAGATGTACAGAGTGAGAAGGGATAACAGTAGAGACTGAAATCAAAAGGACATGGTTTGGTTCTAGAGTCTGAGCCCTTTAACAATTTGCTGCAGTGCTAAAGAATAGTTAAGATAATTCAAATATCTCTGCCTCACTTTGCTATGAAACTGAGCAACTGACATAACCACTCTAAATGTAAATTTTTTCATCTGTAAAATGTAGATGAATAAATATACCTAACTTCTATTTAAACTTATTGTAAGACTTAAGTGAGACTGAGAATGGAACTCATATTACACAATATGTGGAAGAAAAATTTCAAAAATATTATCTCTTAAGAGCTGTATTAGCTCTTATTTTATTAAAAGGAAATTACTTGTCATGTGACACTCTTGCCTTAAAAAATTATCCATTGATTTTGAAAGTTAGCTTTATTAAAATACATCATAAACTGTATCCTTATATAAAAATATAAATTATATATTTATAAAATATTCTTATTAGAAAGTATCATTATTCTTTGTAACAGAAAAACTTGAAATGTCAAAGCAGATGTTATATTTAGGACAATAACAGTTATATAGAATATTACTAGCCTTTCTATACCCAAACCTAATCCACATTTCAACATTCGTTTTTCTTAGGACTTATGTAAAAAAATGAAATTCTAGGTGAACTCACCTACATCCTTATAAAATAACAAGGACTTTGGAGAAAAACCTTCACTAAACTTAAAAATTGTCTTTAAGAAAACACAAAAGTATCTTGAGAATTATGACATTATTGCATCAATTATCTATTGATAAAAAAAAAGCAAGGAAACAATCTCAGTGGCATGCCAAAATATTCAATGATTTTCTTAGATGTACAGGTCGATCAGCCAAGGTGGCCCTGCTTCAGGCTTTGACAACTGAGGAAGCTCTTCTTCCTCATACAGGTCTGAAGTTGGCTGGGCGATTCTGTGCCATATATATTCCCTCGGGGGTTCGGTGTAAATGAGCAATACTACCCAGAGGAAGCTCTTCTCATAATCATGGCAAAGGCAAAGGAAGCAGAACACGCAAACTAAAATCTAGACTTGTTACCAATAACATGTTACTTCCGCCTTGTTCGAAAAAGACAAGCTGTCTGACTTCATTTGTGTTACTATAAAGGAATACCTGAGGCTGGGTAATTTGTAAGGAAAAAAGGTTTGTTTGTTTCACAATTCTGACATCTAAAAATGTTCAAGACTGGGCATCTGGTGAAAGCTTCAGGCTGCTTCCACTCATGGCAGAAGGCGAAGGGAAGCCGGTATGTGCAGAGATTACGTGGTGAGAGAGAAAGCAAGAGAGAGACGGAGGAGGTATCAGGCTCCTAACAACCAGCTCTCACGGGAACTAACAGAGCAAGAAGTCACTCAGCTTCACACTCAGTGAAAACATTAATCTAGGCCGGGCGCAGTGGCTCACGCCTGTAATCCCAGCACTCCGGGAGGCCGAGACGGGAGGATCACGAGGTCAGGAGATCGAGACCACCCTGGCTAACACGGTGAAACCCCGTCTCTACTAAAAATACAAAAAATTAGCCAGCTGTGGTGGCGAGCGCCTGTAGTCCCAGCTACTCAGGAGGCTGAGGCGGGAGAATGGCGTGAACCCAGGAGGCGGAGCTTGCAGTGAGCGGAGATCGCGCCACTGCACTCCAGCCTGGGCGACAGAGTGAGACTCCGTCTCAAAAAAAAAAAAAAAAGAAAAAAGAAAAGAAAACATTATTTATGAGGGATTCACTCCCATGACCCCAACAAACACCTTGCATTAGGCCTAACCTCCAACACTATGGATCATCAACATGAGATTTAGAAGGGACAAACATCCAAACTACAGCATTTCACTCCTGGAATCCCAGATCTCATGTTTTTCTCACATTGCAAAATAAAATCCCTTCCTAAAAGTCCCCAAAAGTCTTAACTTGTTTTAGCATCACCTCAAAAATTCAAAGTTTAAAGTTTCATCTGAGACTTAAAGCAAGTTTCTGCCCGCTATGAGCCTGTAAAATCAATAACAAGCGATTTACTTCCAAGATACAATGGTTGTACTATTCCAGAGTAAACATTCCCATTCCAAAAGGGAGAAATCAGTCATAAAAGGGATAACAGACCCAATGCAAGTCTGAAACCCAGCAAAACAGACATTAAATGTCTTATTTGTTTTTATTATTATTTATTAACTTTTTATTCCCATAGGTTTTTGGGGAACAGGTGGTATTTGGTTACATAAGTTCTTTAGTGGTGATTTGTGAGATTTTGGTGACCCCATTTCCCGAGCAGTATATACTGAACTTAATGTGTGGTCTTTTATCCCTCACCCCCGTCCCAACCTTTTCCCCTGAGTCCCCAAAGCCCATTGTGTCATTCTTATGCCTTTTCATCCTCATAGCTCAGCTCCCACTTATGAGTGAGAACATACGATGTTTGGTTTTCCATTCCTGAATTACTTCACTTAGAATAACAGTCTCCAATCCCATCCAGGTTGCTGCAAATGCCATTAATTCATTTTTTTTATGCCTTAGTATTTCATTGTATATATACCACAGTTTCTTTATCCACTCATTGATTTATGGTGATTTATGGGCATTTGGGCTGATTCCACATTTTTGCAATTGCGAACTGGCTGCCATAAACATGAGTGTGCAAGTATCTTTTTTGTATAATGACTTCTTTGCCTCTGGATAGATACACAGTAGTGGGATTCCTCAATCAAATGGGAGTTCTACTTTTAGTTCTTTAAGGAATTTCCATACTGTTTTCCATAGTGGTTGTACTTGTTTGCATTCCCATCTGCAGTGTAGAAGTATTCCCTTTTCACTACATCCACACCAACATCTATTATTTTTTGATTTTTTGATTATGGCCATTCTTGCAGGAGTCAGGGGGCATCGCATTGTGGTTATGATTTGCATTTCCCTGATCATTAGTGATGGTGAGTATTTTTTGGCCATTTGTATGTCTTCTTTTGAGAATTGTCTATTCATGTTCTTAGCCCACTTTTTGATAGGATTTTTTTTTTTTTTTTTTGCTAATTTGTTTGGGTTTGTTAGAGATTCTGGATATTAGTCCTTTGTCAGATGTATAGATTGTGAAGATTTTCTCCCACTCTGTGGGTTGTCTGTTTACTCTGCTGACTGTTCCTTTTGCCATGTGAAAGCTCTTAGTTTAATAAAGTCCTAACTACTTATCTTTGTTTTTATGGCATTTTGTTGGGTTCTTGGACATGAAATCCTTGCCTAAGCCAAAGACTAGAAGGTTTTTTCCAATGTTATCTTCTAGAATTTTTATAGTTTCGGGTTATAGATTTAAGTCTTTGATCTGTCTTGAGTTGATCTTTGCATAAGATGAGAGATGAGGATCCAGTTTTATTCTCCTTCATGTGGCTTCCCAATTATCTCAGCAGCATTTGTTGAAATAGGGTGTCCTTTCCTCACTTTATGTTTTTGACTCTTTGTTGAAGATCAGTGGCTGTAAGTATTTGGGTTTATTTCTGGGTTCTCTCTTCTGTTCCATTGATCTGTGTGCCTAGTTTTATACCAGTACCATGCTGATTTAGTGCTATGGCCTTATAGTGTAGTTTGAAGTCAGGTAATGTGATGCCTCCAGGTTTGTTCCTTTAGCTTAGTCTTGCTGTGGCTATATAGGCTCTTTTTTGGTTCCATATGAATTCAAGGATTTTTTTTTTCTAGTTCTATGAAGAATGATGGTGGTATTTTGATGGGAAGAGCAGTGAATTTTTAGATTACTTTTGGCAGTATGGTCATTTTCACAATATTGATTCTACCCATCCATGAGCATGGGGATGTGTTTCTATTTGTTCGTGTCACCTATGATTTCTTTCAGCAGTGTTTTGTAGTTTTCCTTGTAGAGGTCTTTTACCTCCTTGGTTATGTATGTTCCTAAGTTTTTTGTTTGTTTGTTTGTTTGTTTTGTTTTTGTTTTTGTTTTTTGCTGTTGTAAAAGGAGTTGAGTTCTTGATTTGATTCTCAGCTTGGTCGCTGTTGGTATATAGAGAGCTACTGATTTGTGTACATTAATTTTGTATCCTGAAACTTTGCTGAATTCTTTGATCAGTTCTAGGAGCTTTTCTGAGGAGTCTTTAGGGTTTTGTAGGTATACATCATACCATCAGCAAACAGTGACAGTTTGACTTCCTCTTTACCAATTTAGATGCCTTTTATTTCTTTATCTTGTCTGATTGCTCTGGCTAGGACTTCCAGTACTATGTTGAATAGAAGTGATGAGAGTGGGCATCCTTGTCTTGTTCTGGTTCTCAGAGGAGATGCTTTCAACTTTTCCCCATTCAGTTTCACGTTGCCTGTGGGTTTGCATTGATAGCTTTTATTCAATTGAGGTATTTCCCTTGTACACCAATTTTGTTGAGAGTTTTAATCATAAAGGGATGCTGGATTTTGTTGATTGCTTTTTCTGCATCTATTGAGAAAATCATGTGATTTTTGTTTTTAATTCTGTTTATGAGGCATATCACATTTATTGACTTGCATATGCTAAACCATCCCTGCATTCCTTGTATGAAACCCACTTGATCATGGTGGATTATCTTTTTGATATGTGGTTGGATTTGGTTAGCTAGTATTTTGTTAAGGATTTTTGCATCTATGTTAATCAAGGATATTGGTCTGTAGTGTTCTTTTCGGTTATGGCCTTTCCTGGTTTTGGTATTATGGTGATACTGGCTTCATAGAATGATTTAGAAAGGATTACCTCTTTATCTTGTGGAATAGTGTCAACAGGATTGGTACCAATTTTTCTTTGAATGTCTGGTAGAATTCAGCTGTGAATCTCTCTGGTCCTGGACTTTTTTTGTTGGTAACTGTTTTTTTTTTATTACCATTTCAATCTTGCTGCTTGTTATTGGTCTGTTCAGGGTATCTAATTCTTCCTGATTTAAGATAGGAAGGTTATATCTTTCCAGGAATTTATCCATCTCCTCTAGGTTTTCTACTTTATGCACGTAAAGGTGCTCATAGTAGCCTTGAATGGTCTCTTGAATTTCTGTGGTGTCAGTAGTAATATCTCCTATTTTGTTTCTAATTGAGCTTATTTGGATTCTTGTACTTTCTTCTTGGTTAATCTTGCTAATGGTCTATCCATTTTATTTATCTTTTCAAAGAACCAGCTTTTGCTTCATTTATCTTTTGTATTTTTTGTTTTTTTCTTTATTTCAGCTTCATTTAATGCAGACATTAAATCTTAAGTTCCAAAATAATTCCCTGTTCACTCCATGTTTAACATCCTGGGCACACTGATGTGAGGGGTGGGCTCTCAAAGCACTGGGCAGCCTTGCCCCCATGGCTTTGCTAGATGCAGCCCACATATCTGCTCTTACTCGTTGGATTCTGGTGCCTGTAGCTATTTCAGGTTTTTCCAGGTTGAGTTGGTATACTTCTGTTGGATCTATAACTCTGGGGCTCCTATAGCAGCTCTATTCCCACAGCCCCACTAGGCACTAACCTAATATTTGCTCTCTGTGGTAGCTCTCATCAGTGGCAGATATTTGCTTGGAACCCAGGCCTTCTGATACATCCTCTAAAATCTAGGTGGAAGCCGCCAAGCCTCTGCCACTCATACATTCTGGGCACCTGCAGACTTAACAACACATGGACGCTTCCAAGGCTTATAGCTTGCACCCTTTGGAGTAGCAGCTTGAGCAGTACCTGGGACCCTTTGAGTTAAGCCTGGAGCCAGAAAATCTGGGTTGTGGGAAGCATCCCAAGGCAGTGCAGGTGCAGGGTAGTGGTGTCCCAGGCCTGTCCTCCAAGGTCTCTGGGGCTGTGATGAGAGAGGCAGCCTCGAAGATTTTTGGAATGCCTTGGGGCCTTTTTCCAATTGTTTTTACTATCAGCACCTGGCTCCCTTTCATTCACACTAATCTTTCTAGCAAGTGGTTGCTCTGCAGCATCCTTGGATTTCTCTCTTGAAAATGCTCTTCCCTTTTCTACCACATGGCCATGCTGCAAAGTTTCCAAAGATTTATGCTCTATTTCTTTTTAAATTATAAATTCCACTTTTATATCATTCCTTTCCTGCCATATCTGAACATAAGCTGATAAGTGTAATCATGCCACTTCTTGAATGCTTTACTTCTTAGAAATTTTATTCCACTGGATACTCTAGGTCATCACTCTTAAGTTCATCCTTCCAAAGAGCCTCAAGGCATGGACATAATGCAGCCAAGTTCTTTGCTATGGCATAACAAGAGTAACTTTTGCTCCATTTCAATTCAAATTTCAACATGAGATTTGGAGGGGACAAACTTTCAAATTATAGTTCAAGCTGATAAGTGGTGACTTTCTGAGCAACACAGTCTTTCTAACAACCTTGTCCTTGGCTCCTTGATTATTACCTCACCTCTAGACATCTTTGTTTCCATATTACCTCAGCCATCAACTTCTATCTTCACATCTTTTCTTTCGGGCAACTTTCTTTCAAACTATGACTTCCTAACCTTCTAACTCACCTCCTCAGGAAAAATTATTTTATTAATAAAATGTTACCAAATACTTGACATTATTAATAAAAAATTAATTACTTATGTATTGAGTAGTCACTATGTGTCAGACACTGAATTCAGTGCTGTATATACATATTAATTTATATAACACTTTTAAGACAATAAAACAGGAACTATCTTTATCCTGTTAACTATTTTATTCCATTATTTCATATCACAGAAGTGTTAAATTAACTTTGCTAGCACATGCACATAAGTAGCAGTCTCAATTCAAACCAAGACAATCTGATTCCAGAACCTGTTCTCAACCACTACAGATACTGTCTTTCCGTTTCTACATTTGTTTGACAAATTTAGACAACCCCCCCACAAATATAGATTCTACTTCTTTTTCAAAGCAATTATCCACCCATGTCCTCTTTATTTCCTAATCCTGCTGATATTATGTAGGTCATCATCATAATCATTCCTCTGAAAATCCCCTTAACTAGTGCTCCCCTTCGTTTCTCCACAGTATTAATCTTGCTTTGCCCCAATCCAAAGGAAGTCCAGCTAACCTCCTAATTTCTGCACTTTACTTGAATATCTTCATGTTTCCAGAGAAAGAAATACATCATCATTAGGTTATCTCACTTTAAATTTAGGACTTCAAATCACAACTGACTCACTACACTCCCTGACAGTCCAAAAATATTATTCTAGTACTTTTACTTTCCCATTATCCAAAAAAATTATTTAAGGTGAAATACTGTCATATTTTGTCAATTTTAGGGCTTAAACTTTTAAAAAATACCTGAAACTTTGCAATTGCAATCAGCCAAATGGTAAATTATGTCATTCTGTTTGTATACCTGAACCAAAAAAGCATTGCTATCAAAACTTGCAAAATGGACTTCAGTATCTTGGAATAAAATACTATAATCAATAGTAAATCTTTTTTTAACTTCTATAAATCAAACAGTTATGGGACAGGGTGAGACAAGTGATGAATCAGAGGTTATTAACAACTTTCCCAAAATACTAGACAAAAGTAGGCTAACTCTTACAAAACACTGAGGTCAATTTAAGAGTGCAGGTTTTAGTTATGTTACTGTTTTCTTTTGTTGTTTGTTTAATTTGTTTTACTTCTGTTCGTTTTTTTCAATGCTACATCACCAACACTGTAGACTGCACAGATGACAATATTGTGAGGGAAAAACCCACAAATATCAACAATAATGGGTTAGAAGTCATTTAGAAGAGAGAGATTCTGAATGCAAAGTTTTAAGAATACCTTAACATATTTATCCTTGAATGCAAAGTTTTAAGAATACCTTAACATATTTATCTCATTTAATTCTAAAAAACTTTACTAGAGCAATATATGATTAAAATATATGTCTAAATCTAAAATAAACTTTTGATACATATACAATAAAATTAGTTGCAGAAAGTTGTATCACAATTTAATTAGCAGTGTTTTTCTGTTCTGTGGTACTATAAATGATGATATAGCCTGCATGTGAACTTTAGAGAGGCAAAAGCTTCAGTACTGAATAAATTCTCATATCTTTCAATAAATTGTGATTGCACAAGTGTGTGGTAGAAAAAATAATGGCCTCTGATTATGTCTGTATCCTAATTTCTTGAATCTGTGAATATGTTACCTTACACAGCAAAAGAAACTTTGCAGATATGGTTAAGTTAGGGAATTTGAGATGGGAAGAAATTTATTTTGGATTATTTGGGTGTTCCCAGATGTTAAACTGCTGACTTTGAAGATAGAGGAAGAGTCCAGGAATGACGGAATGCAGGAAGCCTCTAGAAGCTAGAAAAAGACAAGGAAATACATTGTTCCCTACAACCACCAGAATGAATGCAGCCCTGCCCAAACCTTAATTTTAGGACTTCTGATCTCTCAAACTGTAAGAAGGCAGACTTGTACTGTCTTAATTCACTAACTTGGTGGCAGTTTGTTATAGTAGCAATAGGAAACTCATATAAAGTGTATACAATCTAAGATAATTGCCAAACTAGTTTAGATGTAGAGGTTTATTTCACAGTGTCTCATGATATAGTATTCTGAAGAATGACCTCTGGAAAATGCTGTTTTTGCATGTCCCAAATGCAGAAAGGCTAGTGGTTAAGAGCCTAGACTTCCGGTCCAGATCAGCTGGCTTCAAATTCTGGTCCTACCACTTCCTAGCCAATTTCTCACTTATGCACTTAACCTCTCCGGGATACTTTGGATTCTTGTCTGTAAAATAAAAATGATGATAGTACCTACCTCAAAGAATTGTTATGGGATTGAAATATGTATTAAGAGCCTAGAATAGTGGTTGCCACATTGTAAAGACTATGTAAGTGTTTGTTTATGAAAAAATAGTGACACCAAGAGAAGTTAAGAAATTAGGTGAAAAGTAAATTACATCTAGCTATACTCTTAATATTAGATTAGTATATAAGTCAAAGATGCTTTTTGAGAGAATAATAGACTCAGATGGTGGGAGAGTTTTCCATGTAAGCAGTTACATAGTAGATAAAGGAAACAAAAAATGATTTTTAAGACCTTAATCTGAACAAAATTATATGCCGACTTTATCAAATTTCCATTGTCCACAGCCCCTAAAAGCAAACCCTCATTTTAAGAATCTGCTCTTCCTTTGCCTACTCACATTATCAGTTTAAATGTAAGCCTAATATAACCACCTTTTCCCCTGATCATTTCAATTAATTAGAAATTGCTCTCTGCCAATCAAAATATCATCACTTTATCTGCTCTGTTATGTTTTGATAATAGGTCATTTTCATATAATGGCAACTTATTCATTCAACTTCAACACATATTTAATGGATATCAAGCATACAGCTACATTCTTGAGATAAAAAATGAATATGTTTGGTCGTTGGCCTCTTTTAGAAATTAAACTAGATTGCAAAGTCTTTAGTAAAAAAAACTAGGAAACATTTGTCTTAAATTAACAAATTACTCTAAAAATTAAAAATGCTCTTATTTATTAAATATTGGGGGCTTAAATAGAGGAAAACTACTCTAAAATAATGATACACTGACTTTAATATATATAGGCTAATTCCTCTTTCTTAAATATAAATATGTGTCTATATCTTAAATATATATGTATATCATGAATATGTCTTAAATATATACACACACATTTATATACACAACACATACATAAATAGCTCTACAACTAACTTGATAACTCATTTTCAACAAAAAGTATGGCTTTAAAAAATAGTATCTACTAGATAGTAGAATCTGAATGCTTTAATATTTCTATTGGAATTGAGATATCTATTTCTAAACCTAGAAATAAACTCTACTTGTTTTATTTGAGAATTGCTGGTTACAAAAGAGCAGAGAAAACTCAATAGTTCTTTAGAAAGAGGTAAAACACACACATACACAAACACAAACACAATTCTGCTGTAAAAACTATATTTGATGGCAAAAATCAGATTCTTCCTAAGTTCTAAAACTAAAACATATACCTGCCAGAAGGCCAAGTATTATATCAACCTGATCCATGGAGGTTATAGTTATGAAGGCAACCATAAAATAAGTGCACACTGTTTCCACTTTTTCCTTTAAAAGAAGTTATGTCTACTCACAGAGTATGTTCAGCTATAATGGAACACATGTGGAGTCCAATGTTAGTTCACTGGGCAATGGGCATTTACTATCTTCTAGCTATATTTATCCATTCGTTACATATTTTACTTCTCAATTGCTATATGACAAACACTTTGATAGGCATTAGGAGAGTAAATATGAATAAAATGTGCTCCTACTATGAAGGAGCCTACATGCCAACAAGTCAGATAAAGCAATGATAAAGTGTTACAGGCAGAAATTTGTGCTGAAATTGTAGAAACCCAAGGAATAAGTAACCGGTGGCAAATAGATATACCAGGGGTCAGAAAAGCACCATGTTAGACAGGTCTTTAAGGACACAACAGTTTTATAAATTTACTAAAGTTACCCCTTATTTTCCCCCAGCTTAATGGATGAGACTATGCCTTCCTGGTCATGGGCAATTGAATGAAAAAGAATGTCTGATTCAAGATAGGAAAATTATCTTCTCTCTGCTATTTCTCAATAAGATAAACTGAGAGATATAAAAGCAATGTTAGCAGCTGAATCAACTGAATAGTGAAGGATGGGAATAAATTTTGAGGAAACCTTCTCCCTGAAATCCACTAATCGTTGCCCTTTTCAAAGTCTTCCTTGTCAACCATGTCAGATTTTTCCTGTATTCCATGAGATCTAAACTCAGAAAGTTAACTTTCTTTATTAGAGGGTTTTGATTCTTGCAATGAGATGGAAGGGAAATGGTAATTCAAGCAGCAAGAATTACATAAGCGGGGAGGAGCCAAGATGGCCGAATAGGAACAGCTCCGGTCTACAGCTCCCAGCGCGAGCAACGCAGAAGACGGGTGATTTCTGCATTTCCATCTGAGGTACCGTGTTCGTCTCACTAGGGAGTGCCAGACAGTGGGCGCAGGTCAGTGGGTGAGCGCACCGTGCGCCAGCCGAAGCAGGGGCGAGGCATTGCCTCACTCGGGAAGCGCAAGGGGTCAGGGAGTTCCCCTTCCAGGGGTGACAGACGGCACCTGGAAAATCGGGCCACTCCCACCCGAATACTGTGCTTTTCCAACAGGCTTAGGAAACGGTGCCCCAGGAGAGTATAGCCCGCACCTGGCTCAGAGGGTCCTATGCCCACGGAGTCTCGCTGATTGCTAGCACAGCAGGCTGAGATCAAACAGCAAGTCGGCAGCGAGGCTGGGGGAGGGGCGCCCGCCATTGCCCAGGCTCGCTTAGGTCAACAAAGCAGCCTGGAAGCTTGAACTGGGTGGAGCCCACCACAGCTCAAGGAGGCCTGCCTGCCTCTGTAGGCTCCACCTCTGGGGGCAGGGCACAGACAAACAAAAAGACAGCAGTAACCTCTGCAGACTTAAATGTCCCTGTCTGACAGCTGTGAGGAGAGCAGTGGTTCTCCCAGCACGCAGCTGGAGATCTGAGAACGGGCTGACTGCCTCCTCAAGTGGGTCCCTGTCCCCTGACCCCCGAGCAGCCTAACTGGGAGGCACCCCCCAGCAGGGGCAGACTGACACCTCACACGGCCGGCCAGGTACTCCAACAGACCTGCAGCTAAGGGTCCTGTCTGTTAGAAGGAAAACTAACAGAAAGGACATCCACACCAAAAACCCATCTGTACATCACCATCATCAAAGACCAAAAGTAGATAAAACCACAAAGATGGGGAAAAAACAGAGCAGAAAAACTGGAAACTCTAAAAACCAGAGTACCTCTCCTCCTCCAAAGGAACGCAGTTCCTCACCAGCAACGGAACAAAGCTGGACGGAGAATGACTTTGACGAGCTGAGAGAAGAAGGCTTCAGACGATCAAATTACTCCGAGCTACGGGAGGATATTCAATCCAAAGGCAAAGAAGTTGAAAACTTTGAAAAAAATGTAGAAGAATGTATAACTAGAATAACCAATACAGAGAAGTGCTTAAAGGAGCTGATGGAGCTGAAAACCAAGGCTCGAGAACTACGTGAAGAATGCAGAAGCCTCAGGAGCCGATGCGATCAAATGGAAGAAAGGGTATCAGCCCTGGAAGATGAAATGAATGAAATGAAGCGAGAAGGGAAGTTTAGAGAAAAAAGAATAAAAAGAAACGAGCAAAGCCTCCAAGAAATGTGGGACTATGTGAAAAGACCAAATCTACGTCTGATTGGTGTACCTGAAAGTGATGGGGAGAATGGAAACAAGTTGGAAAACACTCTGCAGGATATTATCCAGGAGAACTTCCCCAATCTAGCAAGGCAGGCCAACATTCAGATTCAGGAAATACAGAGAACGCCACAAAGATACTCTTCGAGAAGAGCAACTCCAAGACACATAATTGTCAGATTCACCAAAGTTGAAATGAAGGAAAAAATGTTAAGGGCAGCCAGAGAGAAAGGACGGGTTACCATCAAAGGGAAGCCCATCAGACTAACAGCTGATCTCTCGGCAGAAACCCTACAAGCCAGAAGAGAGTGGGGGCCAATATTCAACATTCTTAAAGAAAAGAATTTTCAACCCAGAATTTCATATCCTGCCAAACTAAGCTTCATAAGTGAAGGAGAAATAAAATACTTTACAGACAAGCAAATGCTGAGAGATTTTGTCACCACCAGGCCTGCCCTAAAAGAGCTCTTGAAGGAAGCGCTAAACATGGAAAGGCACAACCGGTACCAGCCACTGCAAAATCATACCGAAATGTAAAGACCATTGAGACTAGGAAGAGACTGCATCAACTAACGAGCAAAACATCGAGCTAACATCATAATGACAGGATCAAATTCACACATAACAATATTAACTTTAAATGTAAATGGACTAAATGCTCCAATTAAAAGACACAGACTGGCAAATTGGATAAAGAGTCAAGACCCATCAGTGTGCTGTATTCAGGAAACCCATCTCACGTGCAGAGACACACATAGGCTCAAAATAAAAGGATGGAGGAAGATCTACCAAGCAAATGGAAAACAAAAAAAGGCAGGGGTTGCAATCCTAGTCTCTGATAAAACAGACTTTAAACCAACAAAGATCAAAAGAGACAAAGAAGGCCATTACATAATGGTAAAGGGATTAATTCAACAAGAAGAGCTAACTATCCTAAATATATATGCACCCAATACAGGAGCACCCAGATTCATAAAGCAAGTCCTGAGTGACCTACAAAGAGACTTAGACTCCCACACATTAATAATGGGAGACTTTAACACCCCACTGTCAACATTAGACAGATCAACGAGACAGAAAGTCAACAAGGATACCCAGGAATTGAACTCAGCTCTGCACCAAGCAGACCTAATAGACATCTACAGAACTCTCCACCCCAAATCAACAGAATATACATTTTTTTCAGCACCACACCACACCTATTCCAAAATTGACCATATCCTTGGAAGTAAAGCTCTCCTCAATAAATGTAAAAGAACAGAAATTGTAACAAACTGTCTCTCAGATCACAGTGCAATCAAGCTAGAACTCAGGATTAAGAATCTCACTCAAAACCGCTCAACTACGTGGAAACTGAACAACCTGCTCCTGAATGACTACTGGGTACATAACGAAATGAAGGCAGAAATAAAGATGTTCTTTGAAACCAACGAGAACCAAGACACAACATACCAGAATCTCTGGGATGCATTCAAAGCAGTGTGTAGAGGGAAATTTATAGCACTAAATGCCCACAAGAGAAAGCAGGAAAGATCCAAAATTGACACCCTAACATCACAATTAAAAGAACTAGAAAAGCAAGAGCAAACACATTCAAAAGCTAGCAGAAGGCAAGAAATAACTAAAATCAGAGCAGAACTGAAGGAAATAGAGACACAAAAAACCCTTCAAAAAATAAATGAATCCAGGAGCTGGTTTTTTGAAAGGATCAACAAAATTGATAGACCGCTAGCAAGATTAATAAAGAAAAAAAGAGAGAAGAATCAAATAGATGCAATAAAAAATGATAAAGGGGATATCACCACCGATCCCACAGAAATACAAACCACCATCAGAGAATATTACAAACACCTCTACGCAAATAAACTAGAAAATCTAGAAGAAATGGATAAATTCCTCAACACATACACCCTCCCAAGACTAAACCAAGAAGAAGTTCAATCTCTGAATAGACCAATAACAGGAGCTGAAATTATGGCAATAATCAATAGCTTACCAACCAAAAAAAGTCCAGGACCAGATGGATTCACAGCCGAATTCTACCAGAGGTACAAGGAGGAGCTGGTACCATTCCTTCTGAAACTATTCCAATCAATAGAAAAAGAGGGAATCCTCCCTAACTCATTTTATGAGGCCAGCATCATCCTGATACCAAAGCCTGGCAGAGACACAACAAAAAAAGAGAATTTTAGACCAATATCCTTGATGAACATTGATGCAAAAATCCTCAATAAAATACTGGCAAACAGAATCCAGCAGCACATCAAAAAGCTTATCCACCATGATCAAGTGGGCTTCATCCCTGGGATGCAAGGCTGGTTCAATATACGCAAATCAATAAATGTAATCCAGCATATAAACAGAACCAAAGACAAAAACCACATGATTATCTCAATAGATGCAGAAAAGGCCTTTGACAAAATTCAACAACCCTTCATGCTAAAAACTCTCAATAAATTAGGAATTGATGGGACGTATCTCAAAATAATAAGAGCTATTTATGACAAACCCACAGCCAATATCATACTGAATGGGCAAAAACTGGAAGCATTCCCTTTGAAAACTGGCACAAGACAGGGATGCCCTCTCTCGCCACTTCTATTCAACATAGTGTTGGAAGTTCTGGCCAGGGCAATTAGGCAGGAGAAGGAAATCAAGGGTATTCAATTAGGAAAAGAGGAAGTCAAATTGTCCCTGTTTGCAGATGACATGATAGTATATCTAGAAAACCCCATTGTCTCAGCCCAAAATCTCCTTAAGCTGATAAGCAACTTCAGCAAAGTCTCAGGATACAAAATCAATGTGCAAAAATCACAAGCATTCTTATACATCAATAACAGACAAACAGAGAGCCAAATCATGAGTGAACTCCCATTCACAATTGCTTCAAAGAGAATAAAATACCTAGGAATCCAACTTACAAGGGATGTGAAAGACCTCTTCAAGGAGAACTACAAACCACTGCTCAAGGAAATAAAAGAGGATACAAACAAATGGAAGAACATTCCATGCTCATGGGTAGGAAGAATCAATATCATGAAAATGGCCATCCTTCCCAAGGTAATTTACAGATTCAATGCCATCCCCATCAAGCTACCAATGACTTTCTTCACAGAATTGGAAAAAACTACTTTAAAGTTCATATGGAACCAAAAAAGAGCCCGCATCGCCAAGTCAATCCTAAGCCAAAAGAACAAAGCTGGAGGCATCACGCTACCTGACTTCAAACTATACTACAAGGCTACAGTAACCAAAACAGCATGGTACTGGTACCAAAACAGAGATATAGATCAATGGAACAGAACAGAGCCGTCAGAAATAATGCCACATATCTACAACCATCTGATCTTTGACAAACCTGAGAAAAACAAGAAATGGGGAAAGGATTCCCTATTTAATAAATGGTGCTGGGAAAACTGGCTAGCCATATGTAGAAAGCTGAAACTGGATCCCTTCCTTACACCTTATACAAAAATCAATTCAAGATGGATTAAAGACTTAAATGTTAGACCTAAAACCATAAAAACCCTAGAAGAAAACCTAGGCAATACCATTCAGGACATAGGCATGGGCAAGGACTTCATGTCTAAAACACCAAAAGCAATGGTAACAAAAGCCAAAATTGACAAATGGGATCTAATTAAACTAAAGAGCTTCTGCACAGCAAAGGAAACTACCATCAGAGTGAACAGGCAACCTACAAAATGGGAGAAAATTTTCGCAACCTACTCATCTGACAAAGGGCTAATATCCAGAATCTACAATGAACTCCAACAAATTTACAAGAAAAAAACAAACAACCCCATCAAAAAGTGGGTGAAGGACATGAACAGACACTTCTCAAAAGAAGACATTTATGCAGCCAAAAGACACATGAAAAAATGCTCACCATCACTGGCCATCAGAGAAATGCAAATCAAAACCACAATGAGATACCATCTCACACCAGTTAGAATGGCGATCATTAAAAAGTCAGGAAACAACAGGTGCTGGAGAGGATGTGGAGAAATAGGAACACTTTTACACTGTTGGTGGGACTGTAAACTAGTTCAACCCTTGTGGAAGTCAGTGTGGCGATTCCTCAGGGATCTAGAACTAGAAATTCCATTCGACCCAGCCATCCCATTACTGGGTATATACCCAAAGGACTATAAATCATGCTGCTATAAAGACACATGCACACGTATGTTTATTGCCGCATTATTCACAATAGCAAAGACTTGGAACCAAGCCAAATGTCCAACAATGATAGACTGGATTAAGAAAATGTGGCACATATACACCATGGAATACTATGCAGCCATAAGAAATGATGAGTTCATGTCCTTTGTAGGGACATGGATGAAATTGGAAATCATCATTCTCAGTAAACTATCGCAAGAACAAAAAACCAAACACCGCATATTCTCACTCATAGGTGGGAATTGAACAATGAGAACACATGGACACAGGAAGGGGAACATCACACTTCGGGGACTGTTGTGGGTTGGGGGGAGGGGGGAGGGGTAACATTGGGAGATATACCTAATGCTAGATGACGAGTTGGTGGGTGCAGTGCACCAGCATGGCACATGTATACATATGTAACTTACCTGCACATTGGGCACATGTACCATAAAACCTAAAGTATAATAATAATAATAATAATAATAATAATAATAATAATAATAAAAAAAGAAAAAAAAAAAAAAAAAGAACAAAATGAAGTGGAGACAAGAAAGAATATCATAGTAGTACCCTTCACCACTACAAATTGTAGCACACTCATAGAAATAAATATTGGTACAGCAAAAAAATTAAAAAAAAAAAAAAAAAAAAAAAAAGAATTACATATGCTAAAATATAGAAGAGATAAATGAGAAACAAAAATTAAAGTAAAATTCAAATATTTTAAAATGCAAAATAAGATGTTTTCAGGTACACAGTTGGATCTAAGACACTTCCCTCTTCCAGACACAAGAAAATTCAGGATCTTGAATTTATTTCCCATTTCCTAGCCTTAAGGGTTCCATAAAATGTGACTACAAAACATGAAAAAATATGAATACATATTTCTTATGAGAGAAGTATATTTCTCCATGATCCTAGCTGCAAAATTTTGATTTTTAATTTGGGTGGCAATAGAATGATATTACCAAATTCTTGATTCATAATGTTACGTATACTTTAAAAGGTGTTTGACATATTTTTCAAAATGTTACTTATAAAATTAATCTTTAATAACCAAGTCCAGTGTATGAAACTTCAGACAGAAAATAGAATAAAAGGTGAAAGGCAAAAATGATAATACAACAGTACCTCGAGGTAGAGAATTACATGAATAAGGCATGCCACAAGGCATTATTCTAGATTCAGTCACTATTTACAATCACCATTAATAAATTGAAAGTGGCCTTATTAAGCTAAAAGAGAAACAGGAAGTAATCCAGGGTATAGCCATGAGTATAGCTGTAAAGAAAAAGGGTGGGTGGAGAAGGGGAAAATAATGCTAATTTTGTGATTATTAAAAATCTGTCTTTATAAGCCATAATAATAGAAGTAAAAAAAAAATAAATTTTTTTATTCAAAAAATCTGTTGAGCACTCACAATTATGAAAATTAGTAGGAGGGATATAATAATAAATTATAATGTGGCAATATTTTTAAAAATTATACTTTAAGTTCTAGGGTACATGTGCACAACGTGCAGGTTACATAGGTCTACATGTGCCATGTTGGTGTGCTGCACCCATCAACTTGTCATTCCCATTAGGTATTTCTCCTAATGCTATCCCTCCCCCAGTCCTCCACCCCCTGACAGGCCCCAGTGTGTGATGTTACCCACCCTGTATCCATGTGTTCTCGTTGTTTCAACTCCCACCTATGAGTGAGAACATGCAGTATTTGGTTTTCTGTCCTTGCGGTAGTTTGCTCAGAATGATGGTTTCCAGCTTCATCCATGTCCCTGCAAAGGACATGAACTCATCATTTTTTATGGCTGCATAGTATTCCATGGTGTATATGTGAATGTGGCAATCTTTAAAAATGTACTATTTAGTAGGGGGAAATATCAGGCATGCTGAGTCTTTTATTAGCTAATTTTAATACAAAGTTAAAAATTATAAGAGCCATACTAGCTTAAAGACAGATATACAGGCCAATGAAACAGAATACAGAGGCTGATAATAAACCCAGGCATATCTAGTCAAATGATCTATGACAAGGGTGTCAAGATTATACAATGGAGAAGGTGCAAAAACTCCACAATGGGAAAGGACAGTCTCTTCAATAAATGATTTTGGGAAAGCTGGATATCTACATGCAAAATAATGAAATTGGACCAGTATTTTGCACACACACACAATGAGCAACTCAAAATGGATTAGAATCAAATGCAAGACCTGAAATTATAAAACTCCTGGAAAACAAACGTGAAACAAGCTTTATAATGTTGACCTTGGCAATAATTTCTTAGATGTGACACTAAAAGCAAGGGAAACAAAAGCAAAAATAGACAAGTGGGACTGCATCAAATTAAAAAGGTTCTACACAGCATGGGAAATAATCAATATAGTAAAAAGGCAACCTATAGAATGGAAAAAAAACTACAAGCTATATGTCTATTAAAAAATTAATATCCAAAATATAGGGAACTCCCACAACTCAGTAGCCAAAAAAAAAAAGACCTGATTTTTAAAAACGAGGAAAGGACTTGAATAGACATTTACCCAAAGAAGACATAGACATGCTTAACAGCCATATGAAAAGATGATCAACATTACTAATCATCAGAGAAAAGTAAATCAAAACCACAATGAAATACTTCATCACACCTGTCAGGGTGGTCATTATCCAAAAAACAGAAAATAACAAGTGTTGACAAGGATGTGAAGAAAAGGAAACCCTTGTATACCATTGGTGGGAATAGAAAATGCATCAGCCACTATGGAAGAGAGTATAAAATTTCCTCAGCAAACTAAAGATAAAACTACTATTTGATCCAGCAATCCCATATCTGAGTATTTATCCTGAGAAATTAAAATCAGGATCTGGAAGAGATACTTGTACTCCTATGTTCACTGAAGCAATTTTCACAATAGCTAAAGGTAGAAACAATATAAATGTCCATTGACAGATGAATGAGTAAACGAAATATGGGATATACATTCAATGGAATATTACTTAGCCTTAAAAATAAAGGAAATTCTGTCATATGCTACAACGTGGATGAACCTCGAGGACATCATACTAAGTGAAATAACAGCCACAGAAGGACAAATACTGTATAATTCCACTTATGTAAGATAAGTAGTCAAACTCAAAGAAGCAGAAAGTAGGATGATGGCTGCCAGAGTTTGAAAGGGGAGGGAAATGGGGAGTTGCTGTTCCAATGAATATAGAGTTCCAGTCATGAAAGGTAAAAAAGTTATAGAGATGTGCTTTAAAACAACGTGAATACACTTAACAATATTGTACTTCACACTTAAAATTTTGTTGAGGATAAAATTTTGTCCTCAACAAAATTTCATGTGGTTTCATGTTGTATTTTTTACCACTATACACATACACATGTGCATATGTGTATATATAAACACACATACACTATAATATGTACCATATACACAATGTATGTATACTGCATATATAGTATATGTATAAGATATATAGATACACACACATAAAGTGAAATGACAGATAAGTGATATCAGAATTCAGAAAAAGGAAAGATTACTATGAGTCAAGGTTATCAGAGAAAGCTTCAAGGAAGAGACTGAATAAGTCACAGGCCTTAAAAGATACATAAGATATGAACATTTGGAGATTATTTGCAGGACTGTTTCAGGCTAAAGAAATAGCATGAGCAATAGCATAGAGGAAGGAATCTTGGAGCACTCAGGAAATAGTAGTTCATATGAACCTGAGTGAGGTATGTAAAAGGAGAAATAGAAAGTAGGATTCGAATGACCAGGCTACAATTAAAGAATGTTGGCCAGGCGTGGTGGCTCACACTTGTAATCTCAGCACTTTGGGAGGCCGAGGTGGGCTGATCAATGGAGGTCAGGAGTTCGAGACCAGCCTGGCCAATATGGTAAAACCCCCTCTCTACTAAAAATACAAAAATTAGCCAGGCGTGGTGGCATGTGCATGTAATCCCAGCTACCCAGGAGGCTGGGGCAGGAGAATCGCTGGGACCCGAGAGGCAGAGGCTGCAGTGAGTCAAGATCATGCTACTGCACTACAGCCTGGGTGACAGAGGAAGACTTCATCTCAAAAAAAAAAAAAAAAAAGTTAAAAAAAAAGAATGCCTTGGAAGGTAAACTAAGCAGTACAGATTTTATGTTTCTATATAATATGAAGAACTGAACTTTTGAGGCCTTCAATGAATATAAAATGACAAGAATAAAATTTAAAACTCACAGGATAGTATATTTGAAGTTCATAGGAATATTGGCAATAGCTGGCCTATATAAATCAAAAAAACTACGTCTATTCACATTCTTAATTTTTCTTGCTTTTATAGATTCATTAAAAATAATAATTACACAGTACTTATAGGTGTGATAGATGTTAGAAAAATATGAAGGAATATAAAATATTGCTTTTGCCTAAAAAAACTCTTTAGTTAAAAACACAAATCTAAATTATGCAAAGCAATTAGAATATAACCAAGTAATTAATGTACTGGTCAAATTAACATGTAGCTTCAATGAAGGGAAAAATTGGGGAGGGCTGGCTAAATCAAGAAAGGTTAGTCAGGATCAGTGTAGATTAGTGCTTAAGAAAACAGGCTCTGGAATTAGAATGAATTATGTTTAAATCCCTGCTGTGTAATTAGCTGTGTGATCTTGGGTAACTTAACTGTTTGGGATGTTTCTTACTCTATATAATTGGGAGGATTCTATGAAAATTTATGTAGACGTAAAATTATACTGCACAGCAGAAACTTACATGGAGTATTTTCTCTTCTCTCTTACTGTGCCTAAGGATGAATCAGAAAAATCAAAGAAAATATCAGAAAATATACTGTATATTTCTGGCTAAAAATAATACATGTACTTTTATGAATTTTTGAAAAGAAGACAAAAAAGAAGATAATGGAAAAGATCACCTGTAACTTTATTCCATGAAATAAATATACTTAAGATTTTGTTTATTCTTTTCTCAGAGGAAGAGAGACAGAACACTCCTACCTTATCCCTTGATAATATGAGTCCTCTTTTTCATGATATCAAACGTTTTAGGATTGCATTATCTTTAATGACTGACCAGTTGTTCATAATAAAGATTCAACATGCATTTATTTATCCAGTATTTATTGCACATTTCCTGTATGTTCATTACTGTTCTAGTACCGAAAACAGAGCAGTTGACAAAGACAAAATCCTTGACTGATGGTTTTTAACCATTTGAAATCATGATTTCTTCTAATGTTTCACTATCACAAATCGCATATCAACAAATGTCTTTGTATATAGTTTTGCAAATATCTCTGTTTATTTCCTGTTTTCTCAGAAATAGTTCTTGTAAGGTCCTCTGAGCTGGCTGCACCATGGTCAAGCCATCATGACATTCTCCGGCCCTTGTGATAATATACTTTGTGATATTCCCCATGCTTGTGAATGTACTTTGTAACATTCCTCCCCACCCTTGTGACAATACACCCTCCCTGCCCTTGTTAATGTACTTTGTAACATTCCTCTCTGCCCCTGTGACAATACACCCCCCCCACCCTTGAGAATGTACTTTGTAACATTCCTCTCCTCTCTTGTGACAATACATGCCCCCCCAACTCTTGTGAATGTACTTTGTAACATCCATCCCCTGCACGCAAAAAACTGCTCCTAATTCCACCGCCTATCCCAAACCTATAAGAACCAATGATAATCCCACCACTGTTTGCTGACTCCTTTCTCGGACTCAGCCCACTTGCACCCAAGTGAATAGACAGCCTTGTTGCTCACACTAAGCCTGCTCAGGTGGTCTCTCATACGGATGTGCTTAACAGTTCTGAAAATAGAAATAAAGATATAAATTTAGGAAAGACTCCTAAAACATATAACAAATATGAGTTCTAGATGAGCTGAGCCAATTTTACTTTTGTGGACAATACAGGCATACCTCAGAGACATCGCGGGTTTGATTTCAGATCACCAAATAAAGTGAATATCTCAGTAAAGCAAACCACACAGGTTTTTTTTTTTTTTTTTTGCTTTCCTAATGTGTATATAAAAGTTACATTTACACTATACTGTAGTATATTAAGTGTGCAATAGAATGATGTTAAAAAATGTAGTCTATTAAGTGTGCAATAGGATGATGTCTGAATTTAAAAATACTTTGTTGCTTTAAAATGCTAATGGCTATCTGAGCCTTCAGTGAGTCAGTCTTTTTGCTGGTGGAGGGTCTTGCCTTGATATTGATGGCTGCTGACTGATGAGCATTGTTGTGGCTGACTGTCAGCTGTGGCAATTTCTTAAAAACAGACAACAATAAAGTGTACTGGATCAATTGATTGTCTTTTCATGAATGATTTCTCTATAGCATGCAATGTTGATGACATTTTCCTGGCAGTAGAACTTCTTTCCAAATTGGAGTCAATTCTCTCAAGGCCTGCTGCTATTTTATCAAATAAGTTTATATAATATTATAAATCCTTTGTTGTCATTTCAACAGTGTTCATAGCATCTTCACCAAAAGTAGACTCAATCTCAAGAAACCACTGTCTTTGTTAGCCATAAAAAGCAACACTTCATTCTTTCAAGATTTTTTATGCAATAGCTGAAAATTAGTTGCATATTCAGGTCCCACTTTTAATTCCAGTTATCTTTCTATTTCTACCACATCTGCAGTTATTTCATCCACTGAAGTTTCAAACCCCTCAAAGTCATTCATTAAGGTTGGAATCAACTTCTTCTAAACTCCTGTTAATATTGATATTTTGACCTGCCCTGAATCATGAATGTTCTTAATGGCATCTAAACTGTTCAATCTTTTCAGAAGATTTTCAATTTACTCTGCCCCAATTAATCAGAGGAATCACCCATCTATAGCAGCTAAAGACTTACAAAATATATCTCTTAATAAAACTTGAAAATTTTCATTACTCTTTGATCCATGGGCTGCACAATGGGTATTGTGTTAGCAGACATAAAAACATTAATCTCCTTGTACATCTTCATCAGCGCTCTTGGATGACCTGGTGCATTGCCCTTAAGCAGTAATATTTTGAGCAGTAGGTCTCAATTGCAGGCTTAAAATATTCAGTAAACCATGCTGTAAACAGATGTGTTGTCATTCAGGCTTTAATGTTTTATTTCAATCTATAGAAAGAGTAGGTAATTCTTAAGGGCCCTAGGATTTTCAGAATGGTAAATGAGCATTGGCTTCAACTTAAAGTCACCAGCCACATAGGCCCCAGCAAAAGTCAGCCTGTCTTTTGAAGCTCTGAAGCCAAGCGTTGATTATTCCTTTCTAGTTATGAAAGTCATACATGGTTTCTTCTTCCAATATAATGCTGTTTTGTCTACATTGAAAATCTGTTGATTAGTGTAGCCATTTTCATCAACCATATTAACTAGATCTTCTCAATAGCTTACTGCCACTCCACATCAGCACTTGCTGCTTCACCTTGCACTGGTGACAGCTTCTTTCCTTAAACCTCATGAATAAACCTATGCTGGCATCAAACTATTCTTTTGCAGCTTCCTCATATCTCTCAGCCTTCATGAAACTGAAGAAAGTTAAAGCCTAACTTTGAATTATACTTTGGCTTCAGGGAATGTTGAGGCTGGTTTAATCTATCCAGACGGCTAGAACTTTCTCCATGCCAGCAATAAGGCTGTTTCACTTTTTTATCATTTGTGTGTTCACTGGAGTAGTGCTTTTAATTTCCTTCAAGAACTTTTCCTTTGCATTCACAACTTGGCCAACCATTTGACACAAAAGGCCTAGATTTCAGCCTATTTCTGCTTTTGACATGCCTTTCTCACTTAGCTTAATCATTTCTAGGTTATGATTTAAATTGAGAGACATTCAACTTTTCCTTTTACTTGAAGACTTAGAGGCCACTATGGGGTTATTAATTGGCCTGATTTTAATATTGTTGTGTCTCAGGGTAAAGAGAGGCCTGAGGAGAGGGAGAGAAATGAGAAAAGGCTGGTTTACAGAGCAGTTGGAACACATATAACATTTATCGATTAAGTTCCCTGTCTTATATAAGTGAAGTTTATGGTGTGCCTAAACAATTATAATAGTAGCATCAAAGATCACTGATAGCAGGTCACCATAACAGATATAATAATAATGAAAAAGTTTGAAATGTTGTAAGAATTACCAAAATGTGACACAGAGATAGGTAGTGAACACATACTGTTGGAAAAACAGCACCAACAGACTTGCTTAAAGCAGGGTTGTCACAAACTTTCAATCTGTAAAAAATGTGTCTACAAAGCACAATAAAATGAGGTATGCCTGTATGTAAGAATACCCAATTAATCACACTTCTGCTAAAGTATTTTTCATCAGTTTAGTAATATATAGCTGTATAGATTCCATCATCATCATCATTATTCAACAACAAATTCTAGGCTTATAAAATTATACTAAATGTGTCAATCATGTTGTCAGCCAGTCAAGCCCTGATATTTGAGGCCATTTTCAACCACCACGTGACTCAACATTATATCCCAGAAGATATGACCTGGCATGGACATCTTATGGACAAGCTGAGCAGATCAGTGAGGTGATCTAGCATAAAAGAATTTAGTCCAAAGCTTGGTCAATTATTTAGAATCTGAAATTGAAAATATAGAGATAACTAATATTTCTATGATTGAAATTAAAGAAATATGTAGAAAAGAGACTAGGAGGCGATGAAAAGGTCATATAGAAAACAAACCTATTTAGGAGATAAAATCTTTTAGCTAGCAGAAGCTATTAAGTAGAAAAATAGGTACAAAGGGTATCTGTACAAAGCAAGAATTGTATATGAGAAGGAAATTAAATAGAGTTGCTAAGTAAACTAGTGAAAGAATAAAAATGTCAAATGAGAGCATCCAAGAGCATAAGACAGTTATACTGATGGCAGAGCTATGTAGTGAATTCTCCTCTCTCCAGTCACTGGCCCTAGTTACCAGGTAGCGATAACTAGAGTCCCAGTCGCAAACGTAATAGAATCCACAAAAGAAGCAGGAGGATGTGATGGTGCTAGAAACACTGTGAAATGCAGAGATAAAGGTAATGTAGACACAGACTGACAAAAAAAGGCTTAGCTTAGCCCTGGAGCAGAACTGCAGTTATGCTCTTTCCATAAAACCATTCTTTGAAGTTACCTGCACAGCTCTACTCCTTGTAACCAAAGTGAACTAAAATAATAATTCTTTGCCATTTTAAAAATATTTTATTCTACAATGTCTCATCTGAATTCCCAGAGTCCATATAAATGTTCAGAGCAATCATTACTCTTGCTTTTATCTTTATTTTGCTTTACAGATGGGCCTTGGAGAGATGAAATAATTCATTCCATCAGGTCTTTTGATGCTAAATCATCTCCATTGAGAAAAAATGTATTAAGAAATTATAAAGAAGCAGAAATCATACTAGTCAATGAAATGACATACATATGTACATACAAAATACAAAGATACAATTCCTTCCATAAACAAGCTTACAATATAATAGGAGAGGCAAAAAAGGGAATCACGAGTTATGACACAGTTAATTGCAAAGATACATGTGTGCACAAGATGTTAATTGTAGAGGACAGAACTTGAGCCCAAATTTCAGTGAATAGCAGTGAATATCCAGGGCTATTCAGTGGATAGCCCAAAGCAATGAGAAGGAAAGCCAAGGGAAGACAGAGTAATTAGAAAGGGAAGGCTTTATGAAGGAGAGTGAGAGAACAGTATATGGCACATTGAAGGTGGTCAATCAATTTTAACTGAATAAAGGAATAAGCTAATTATGATCTTACAATTTACTATTGAAGCATGATTGGGTGTTTGAGTAGATGAAGAGGCAGAAGATTATTTTTAAAGAGATTCAGAGATTATATAATCATTGGGGAAGTTTGAGTTATTTGACATGGTTGGAGGTGTGAGAGTGTGTATTAGAATTTGAATATTAAGAGGTAGTCAGGTGCCAAATCACACAGGGCTTTCTATGTCATTTTAAGACATTTGATACTTATCTTGAGGTCCCCGAGGAATAAGGAGAGTGCTTGTATTTTCACATTTGCATTTTAGAAATATGAGTCTGATAGCCATGTGAAGAGTGGATTAGGGAAAGATAAAAATAGAGCAGGTAGATAAGAAAGAAGGGTTTTGTAGAGGCTGAGGAATAAGGCTTTTGGGGTTAATATAAGTCAGGGAGAGTCAAACTGAATAGGAGGGAACAAATCACAAAGGAATTCAACAATTTATTAGCACAGGATTTAATCACCAATTAGATGTATAGAATGATAGATAAAAAGAGAGATAAATTGACTTTCAGGTCATTTTTGTCACTTTCAGGTGGCATTAACCAAATATTAAATACAAAAATTGAGCGAATTAAGAAGAAGCAGAAGAATAAAAGGAAAGCCAAGAGATAGTAGTGTCAGGGCCTGAGATAATTTAAAGAAGAAAGGAATGACCACAATGTCAAATGGCAAAGTAATGTCAAATAAAGTAAAAACCAACTTATGTGTGAGAGTTGGCAATTAGAGTGTTGGTGGCCTGTACAACAGCTGTTTCAGAGAATAGTGGAGACAGATGGCAGAGAGCAGCTGGGGGAAAGAGTGAGAATGGGAATCAAGGACAGGAAACCAAAAGCCCAGAGACTTCTTCCTTATACCTTGTTAGTGGTATCTTACAAAATTTAAGCATATTGGGAAAATATTAGGGAATTCAAGATTCAGCTAACCATGTAAGTGTCATTTCGTTAGAATTAGAGTGAAATATGCGGCACATACTTAGAATCCTTCACTAGATGAAGTGCATCACATTTTCAATAAGAATCATCCCTGCTAGACGATAAATTCCAAAAATCAGGAATTGTTCCTGTCTTCTTTCCCATTGTACTAACACCTGGAAGCCATTAAATATGCAGTAGATAATAACTTCCTTATCTCTATTTTTCTTTTTCTCATGCCAGTAGAAATTCCATTCATTCTTTCAGGTTCAGAGGAGGAAATACCACTCCCTCCACAAAACCTTTTTCAATATCCCCTGGGTCTCTCTCTCCCGCTCTCTCTCTCTCCCTCCTTCTCTCTCTCTCATGTTATTTCAGTATGATAGAATATGTTATATCCATATTCATACCATCTTATCTTTCTGACTTGAATATTTCTGTATCTTTCTGACTTGAATATTTATTAGTTTTGTTTGATCAGAGTAGCAGAACCTGCATGGGTAATATTAGGGCTTATTTAGAGGTTTATTTACTTCAAGTCCATCTGTTATCCCTGTCTGGCCCTGAAACAAACTGGACCAGCAGTCAGGAAGGGAAGATAAATATAAATAAGGGGAAGCCAAGAACAACCTGGAGTCCATGAGGACAGGCTTAAGTCTACAAGGATAAACAAACCCTCATCTGTCTTTCACCAGAACCTTCCCTGATCTCATATCTCCTCCAAGCCTCTGGCCTCCAACCTCAGTGCTGCAGTTTTCCGCAGATCCATTGTGCTTCAGTATGGTGCTGTGAACAAATGTTTCCCAGGGTTTGAAGAAGGTTAAAAAAAAAAAAAAAAGATCCAGCAAAACTTGGAGGTGAACCTGCAGATCTACAACAATGTACAAATAGTAAAACAGTGCCTGATGCTACACCAACCTGCTGAGTGTGAACATGGCTGCTGCTTCTCTTTGACCTCCCAAATCCCACACAAATTTCTCTTATAATCAACCCCAACCCAGGGTAGAGCATTCTGGAAAAGTAGCCCCAGATTAGCTAAGTGAACATACTATAAAATTACCACAGTCCATCCTTTATTAATTTAGCATCATATATAGCCCTTTAGTCATACTTAATTTCCATACAAAACAGTATCAAAATCATGTACTCAGTATTTTGTATAACCAAAAATATGCTAATCCTCTCCCCAAAAAGGATGCAGTCATACTTTTTGAATGATATTATTTACCATCCAGGCCAGTCATGTCCCTCCTTGACATCCTGTAAGTTAAATACTAATATTTGATGTTAGCTATTATTATTACTTGTTATGTTAGATCATAGGAGAGTGGTAGAAGGAAAAAATTATTAAAATAGACACAAATATTTTCATATAAAAATAATAAGGAAAAAACGTGATTATTACAGTACTCATTTCTGAAAACTGGATGCATAACAGCTAAATATTCATCATGTCTTTCTTTCACTGCCAATTTCATGTATACTTTGCCCACACCAAGCACTTTAGTGTGTAAAGTGACCCAAAGTTTCATTTCTCAAGGGTCAGGCCATTAGTCATTTTGTGTGTATGGAATTGTTGTAGTTTATTCATTGACTTTAATTGCAGAAATTGAAACTACTATGAAGTTTCCCAGAAGATTTCCTGCATTCCCATACAGACTCCTCTTTAACCTACTGTGCAGTAGAAAATCAATTTCCTCATGTTAGTTAGGGTTAATCACCATTAGCCAGTAAGGTAACCTTCTTATTTGCCTGTTTATCCACACATTTAAGAACCTGCCAAAGGTTGAGGGGATCTCAACTTCCAGTTTAATAGAACTATTCCTGTGCCCCTGGTGGAATAATTTACCTCTTGGTAATGAGGACCTCTCAACCAGCAGAACCCAAAGTTAGGGAGAAAGGAGCAAAAATTTCACTATCAGATCACTAAAAGTAACAGTGAGAGAACTCAGTTTCATTTCTACACCTTAATTCCTATACTTGTGAATCCTGACTATGGGAAAAACACCACCATATGTTGAAGGCTAATTTAGAGCATATACCATATTCTGATGGCCCTTACCCCAGCTTCCAAGGCGTTGCCCAAACTGGCACCAAAACTGAGTCTTCAAAATGTCACATCCCATATTTATCAAAACCAGATACCTCAAGTTGATGGAAAACATGGTAAAACCAGTGAATTCCATAATCATAAGCCTACTGTCACACGTTATCTGCTCTAAAATGGGTCACTTGGTCAGAAAATGTTTGGGATTGCCATTACAGTGACTAAGTCATTGGTTAGTCCATGTTTGGTGGTTTTGAAAGAACAATTGAAGAAAGGGAGGTAAATCCATATCCAGAGTCAATGAGAAAAAATTCCAGCTCTTTCCATGAGGGAAGCAATCCAATGTAACAGTCTGTCACAGTTGGCTGCTGGCCACCACAATGAATGGTGTCATATTGGGGCCCACATGTTGGTCTCTGCTTTTGACAGATCAGGCATTCAGCAGTACCTGTAGCTAGTCACTGTTGATGACTGGAAGTCCATTTGCTGAATCCATGCATAACCTGCATTCCCACTACCATGGACAATTTGTGAGCCCATTGGGCAAGAGAAAGAATGGCTGAAGTTAGAATATGTCATTTTGTCCACATTATTATGAAGCTCCTTGATATGGTTAGGTTTTGTGTCCCCACCCAAATCTCATCTTGAATTGTAATCCCTATTATCCCCATTATCCCCACATGTTGAGGAAGAGACATGGTAGGAGATGATTGGAACATGGGGGCAGTGTTCTTATAATAGTGAGTGAGTTGTCATGAAATCTGATGGTTTTGTAAGTGTCTGACAGTTCCTTCAAACACACTCTCTTCTCTCTTGCCTGCCACCACATAAGATGTAGCTTTGCTTCTCCTTCACCTTCCACCATGATTCTAAGTTTCCTGAGGCCTCCCCAGCCATGCAAAATTGTGAGTCAATTAAACCTCTTTCCTGACTATCCAATCTAAGCAAGAGTCACTGACTAACCAATCTAACCAAGAGTCACTGACTATGAAACACTATAGAGCTATACCTCTGGCTTTTTCTCCTTTCAGATTTGAAGTTCTGGTCACTGACGGGTATTGTTTGGAGTCGTCCATATACCAGATACAATTTTTTTCAAAAATGTTTAAGGCAGGTACCCCATCATTAAACACAGCATCCTGTATGTGGAAGTTACTCAAATAACTGTTTACATGAACTTAAAATACTTCATTTTAACTAGCAATTTTGATTTCCTTTTGGGAGGAGAAACAGACCAACTAGGGGAGACTAGTGGAACAGAAATTTCTTCCCTTTTGTGCATTTAAATTTAGAATCATTTAAATATATTGCTTATTTTCAATTACTTTAAATTTGGAATAATAAACTCAGCAACTGCAGTTTTTTAAAAAAGAATTCTATTCTTCACAGTTAAAAAATTTACATGTATTTATTTGTATTTCCACTGTCTTGTACTCGAAATCTTAAATTCAGTGTTGATAGAATAGAGGCTGACTTTCTGTTTTATTTCTTGGAGAAAATTTGCACAGCTTTAAAGTAAGCCATGCTTACAAAATACATGCATTAACCTTTTGTAAAAATGTCATTATGCATGCATGTTCACACAGTGCCAGTGAATATCGGATGTTACTCAAATCCACTCTACCATTCCTAATCAAGTCAAACAAACTTCTTCCGACTTCTTTCACTCAAAAATTAATTGTTTTAAAGAAACTTTCAATAAGGCTGTGGAGTAGAGCTACATTGTAAGAGTTTGAAATAGTAGTTGCCTTTATTTTTACTGAAGAAAATTTCAGAAAATGTGCTGGTCAGTTCTCCCACATATTGTAGGGGTGGGCATTACCTCTACTTAGGTGACTTTTTGCCTCATATTTATCTGATGGTGTAGGAACATGCATGAACATGTGTGTATTCTGAGATTAATTAGGAGATTCCCATTTATTTCCTGTGTTGTACTTTTGGGGTTTTTTTCTCCCATATTATATTCAGAGTTCCCATACCAGTGCTTCTCAAGTTTCTCAAGTGTACTCCTGGAATCAATGAACGGTGAGGTTTCGTTTTAAAATTATGATCAAGTCTGTGTTCTCATAATGACTTGTTAATAGCACATGAAATATTTGATCATTTCCTTCTTCAAACACTTCTTTATCTTGGCTCTTTTGGTGCTCTATCTACATGACTGCTTACTTCCTCCCAGGCTCTTCTGTTGGATTTTCTTAATCTCCATAACCTTTAAATGTTGTAGTCACCAAGGCTTGCTTTTTTCTTCCTTATCTACTCTTATATCTAAATGATCTCCTGCCTCATGGTTTGAAAGACCATGCTATGCTAATTGCCAAATTTATACCATCTCAGAACTCTACGCTAAATTTCAGACTCATATTTAATTACTAACTCCATATTTTCATTTGGATATCTGATAGATATCTTAAACCACATGTTGAAACTCAACTCCTGATTCCCCATACTCCCCCAAAACTCATTGATTCCCACTGCCCTTCAGCTTTGAAAGTGACTACTCTATCCATCTGCTTGATCTGACCAAAATCTTTGTCACCATTCATCTTTTTTCACATTCACAGCACTTATTCTTTAGCAAATCCTATCAACAACTTTTCTCCCACTTTTCCCACAACAATTCTAATTTAAATCAACACACATCTTACCTGGATTCTTATAAGAGCTGGTCTTTTGTCTTATATGTTAGCCTATTCACAGCTCCCAGCATGATCCTTTATAACCATATCACATCCTGTTACTCAGTCCTCAAAACTGACCAATGAGATTAATTTTATTGTTGTCTATATTATTATTAATATGACAAGATTCTTGGCCTTCAGGAATTTATAATGCAGCATAAAGTGGGAAATGAGAGAGAGTAAATAAGTTAAAAATTACTGTGGTGGTTAAAGAAGGAAAAGAATGATTCTAGGCAGGAGGAAGAGGCAGGGAAGACGTTATAGAAGGATGATACTTAATCTAGATCTTGACAATGGATAACAGAAGCCTCTTGAAGCATATCTAAAAGGGAAATAGTGTGTGCAATGGAAGAGCATAAGAGGAAAGATAGCTTATTTGAAAAACAGAGATGTTTATTAGGTTTGGATCTCTGGGCTCATAATAGAGAAGCAGCAAAGAGAAGACTGAATAAATAAGTGGATATCATAAAATCATATGCTTTGTGTGTCACAAAGGAGGTTGGATTGTAGCCTGCAAGTTATATAAAGCCACTGAAATATTTTAAACATGGTCATATTAGCAATCAAAAAATAATTCTGGGTAGATGGATTAGAAAATGGGAGTTAGAAAGCTACTGAAATAATGTATGTAAATTTATAAGAGATTTGCCCAAGAAAATAAATGAAAAGGGGCAATGCAGAGGTAAGAGATGGGAAATAGTTTAAACCAACGTAATATTAAGGTCATTTTGAAACAAGGGAAAACAGGTAATTTAGGATGATTCCCAGATTTCCAGGTCAAGAAAGTAGAAATATTTTGATAACTTATAAACTAGAAAAGGAATAAGTTGAAAATGAAATTGAATGCAAAATTTCCATTCTGAACATATTGTGTTTAGGATAAATATGCAGCACATAAGACTTAAGCCATTTAAGAAGGCTGTGGAACATCCCAGTGGAACATTCAGTAAGAAGAGACCGTTTGGAAGAGATCTGAGCTGCAGGTGGAAATTTGGAGATCATAAGTATATGTGTGTCCATTAAAACCATACATGTGGCCGAGCGTGGTGGCTCACGCCTATAATCCCAGCACTTCGGGAGGCCAAGGCGGGCGGATCACGAGGTCAGGAGATCAAGACCATCCTGGCTGACACGGTGAAACTCCGTCTCTATTAAAAAATATGAAAAATTAGCCAGGTGTGGTGGTGGGCCCCTGTAGTTCCAGCTACTCGTGAGGCTGAGGCAGGAGAACGGCGTGAACCCGGGAGGTGGAGGTTGCAGTGAGCCGAGATCGGGCCACTGCACTCCAGCCTGGGTGACAGAGCCAGACTCCGTCTCACAAAAAAAAAAAAAAAAATACATGTAAATGGCTTTATAGAACTTGGAGATCTTAAATACGTGAGTCCATAAAATTATATTGCCCAAGGAGAGTACATAGCACAAGAAATGAGTAGCACTGAGATCTAAGCTCTGCAAAACACCCACTTTTAAGGGTCACACGGAGGAAGAGCAACCTGAGAAAAAGACTTGAAAACATACATAGGGAATCAGTAGGAGAATTCTGAAGTCCTAAAGGGTAAGAAAGGAGAGTTAAAAAGTAACTGGTCAACAATGTCACTCCTTGTGGAAAAACAGTAAGGTTGAAAGATAACACATGACAGCTGATAATTTGGTGGCTATCACAGAACTGCTTTATGCAGCCTATTTGTTAGGAATTGATCTTCATTATATACCAATAGGAAACTAATTTTCTTTTCATTTATTCAGTATACATTTCCATGTCTCTGTAGTTTGTGGCCAATACGGCCTCTTAAAATAAAATAGATGCTCCAAAACAAAGCCCTTTTCTTTCATCATTGAAAGTCCTTGTTCCCTAAAGCGTAGGATCAGCTGAATTTGGGCCATTTCCCTTTATCAAGATAGTCATCCTGTAACTCTATAAACATGTAAAATTCTCAAACATTCATTTTAATAATTCTTAATTTGACATACCTTTATTTTCCTTAAAACATTATTTTATCTCTTCCATAAAAATGGTAGCACCTTTGTGTTTTACTTTGCAACCCTCATCAAAAGACTTGGACTTTATAGAAGTCTCCATTCGCCACTGTCTGATATGTGGCCTTTACCCCTCCTTGCTTGCAGCTTACTCATTTTATAAGCCAAAAAAAAAAAAAAAAAAGGCGTAAGATGAAAGTGAGCAAGATAAAAGAGGATAATAAAAGAAGTGAGGCTGAAAAAAGGTAGCTTCCAGAACTCCTTGAACAATAACAGGTCTCCTCATTCATAATAAGGAGGCACTTTGCTGGAAGCCTTCTTTCAAGAATGTAGTACAGTGCATAACCTTGGAAAGATAAGGTGAAGTCAAACTGTTATAGGGAATAGTTATTCTCCTCCAACCCCAGTATATAAGACTTAAACTTTTCTTACATTCTTCCAATACTCACTGGGGAAGTGACAACATCTGTTCTGAACCAATGCAAAGTTTGCATCAAAGAAATAGGAAGGGATGCAATTTGAATAAAAAAGAAGTAAACCAAGCAAGAGCCATGATCATGAACAAGGTTTATATTAGCAGCCTACTCAACTCCTTTCAAAAAGGTAAGAATAACACAACAGCTTTCAGTTACACCTAAACCACATTGTCCTCACACAGAACATCTGGTAATGTTCAGCTGCAAATTCCCAAAGGATTTTACACTTATTAAATTCTTATTAAAATTAATAGCAGGCCTTCAAGGCATGGCAATATTATAACAGCCCTTTATCAAGAAAATATTATCATCCGAAATAATAAAACTGTCTTCAACTGTAAGAAAATTAAGTCCAAATATTATATACAGGAAACTAGTTAAATTTATTCCTGAAGAATGTTATTCCTTTCCATACCATATTGACACACTGATTATTTATTCATAATACAATGTCATGAACATTAGAGATGAATACTTCTGTATGATGACAATAGATATTCCCACAAGCTCAAAATTCTAATTATTCCCATTCTTATATTCCTTTATGCTATAATTAAATGGTTTTAGTGACTGGAATATCATTTTGCATATTGTGTCATTGCTGCAGTCTGATAAATGCCACTGTTTAAAAAGTTACCCTTTATATGACCTAAATCTCTTCTTGAGACATATCAACACTGCCTAATTAAGAAATTTATGTATAAATTGAAGTTGTTGTTTACCTTGATATTATTACTTTTCTATATAGTCTTTTGCACCCTGACTTCAACTTTGATGCACATGCATTCTCTGCCTCTCTTTCTGTTTCTCTGTATATCTGTCTATGAGTGTGTCTCTCTCTGATTCTGTTTGTATCTCTCTGTACACATTTGTGTGTATAAATTTTATTTTTCTTCTGTGTGTGCTGTGTGTAGCTGTTGTACTTATATCTTTCCATGGGGTGTGTGGTGTGGGTGTCTCTCTTTTTTTATTGGGATAAAATTGATGTAACATAAATTTCACTATATTAATCAGTTTAAACTGTACAATTTAGTGTTTTTTAGTATATTCATAAGGATGTGCAACCATCACTACTAAGTCCAGAATATTTTGATCACCCTAAATAGAAAGATGGTACCCATTAAGCAGTCATTCCCCATTTCTTCCTCTCATCAGCCCCTAGCAACCACTAATCTTTCTGTCTCTATAGATTTGCCTATTCTAGACATTTTGTATAAATGGAACCATACAATAAGTGACCTTTTGTGTCTAGCTTCTTTCATTTAGTATAATATTTTCAAGGTTCATCCATACTATAGCATGAATCAGTGCTTCATTCCTTTTTACTTTTAAATAAGTGCTAGTCTAGGTTCCTTGTATCTTCAAGTGTGTCTGAGCATGTGTGTGTCTCTCTGTAGATGTCTTTGTATGCATATTTCTTACTCCCTCTCTCAATTTCTGGTAACTGTATTTTTATTAGAAAAATACTGGCTAGGCTCTTCATCTCTGACTGTATTTGTGTACCTGTGTATACAGACAGACATAGATAAACACTACAAGAGACTTAGACAATAAATGTTGTGAGCTTGTTTACAGAAAGATTATATTTCATGATTATTGGTTCTTTTTCTTAGAATCTTGATTGTCTATCAAAGGTAACTGGAGATCCTCCATAGAGGGCAGTTTTGAAATAAGAGGAATCGCACCTGACATACAGACTCTTTCTAGTACCAGCCGTCCCACATAACTAGACATAAAGGGCCTGTTCAATAACAAGTGCATAGTCACTTGGGCAAAGAACTGAAAAACTAAAATAAGAGCTCCATGTTAGAAAAGGTGGCATTAAAAAGGCGCATCTGCAAATGTCCAAATCAAATTATTTTCTATATATTATATTAAGGCTCCTTTTCAAACCATGTTCCACACTCTCCAAAATCACAATTGTTACAATCACAAGTCATAAATGACAGGACACATTATGCTGTTGCCTTCATAATTTCAGTTTGTTCCCAATTGACTACAAAAAAATAATTACAAACTCTTCATTATGGCTTCCCAGCAGATCCACAACTTATCCACAGTTCATAGCTTTAAGATCATCGACTGCTTTCTTCCGCTTCACCCCAACAGCTCGTTACCTTGAACACACCGTGCTTCTTCCTAGTGCTAGTTCCTCACCTTGAGGTATCTGGGTATCTTTCCTTTTCTGGTCTACATGACCTCTTTCCAGTATCAGATCAAATGTATTTACAATTCTCTGGTTTCTCCCTATCTTCTCACTACCCAATGAAATTAATCTTGCTCACTTATACACTCACATTTTAAAAACAATGCTATCATGGGACCGATTCTAATTTTATTACAGCTATGCATGTACTTTTCTAAATTCCTTCTAATTTATCAGATTCTGGAGTATTTTACTCAGTTGTTCATACCCAGTACTTAACAAAATGCCTGGCACACACTAGATTCTGAATAAATTTTGGTGGAATTTGATAATTTTAAATTTTCATTTAGGTAGTGTGAAATTCACACAGCTTTTTGAAGGCTGAAACTGAGAAGAAGAAAAGGATAGGGAAGTGAGCAGAATCTAAATAAGAACATGATTCCTAAGCCCAACCTTTGAGGAAGAGTGCCTGAACACTGGCTCCATCGTCTTTGTGGCTGGCGAGCCAAGCAAAGAGTTCCTGTGTGCAGTCGGTGAACAATGTCACATTAGTGATGACAGTTGCCAGGCACTTGGGGAAACTTGCTGAGTACCATGGCCCACTGAAGCAGCAATTTTTCTCAAATCAATTTCAGTTTCTCAAATGCTGAGTATGTAGTGATATTTCAAAGTAATCTCCAGAGATGCACTCAAGCACCAGCAGGAGTTCCAAGCTATTGTTCCATTACATCAGGTGTTATTTTTATGCTTTTTTTAAAAAAAGAGAAAAAGACACAGAAACTTCAGAGAGGACATAATTCAATCCTTTTTGGTCAAGTACAATCCCCACTAGTTCCTTTCTAGCACCTTACAGGTTATCACCCCAATATTCAAATCTAAGTCCCCAACCAACTTAACCTATTGAATGTGCCTAATTATGAGACATTTTAGAGTTATTATCCTCATTCTTTCTGTGCATATAGATTAAGTATCTCTAGGGTTTTTTTAAATGAGCAAAAATAAGTATCTCTAGGTTTTTTTTTAAATGAGCAAAAATATCTCTTTTCCCCAAGCTGAGATGAAAGAATGTTAGAAAATAATTGTGTATTTTGAGTTATATTTTTATTCTTTTCTAATGTCAGAGAACTCAGATATTTATCTAAGTTGGAGAAAGAGAAACTATGTTTCATGCTGTGAATCAAAACTAAAGATATGCAAGCTTCATAAGTAGGCAAAGAGAAGAGAGACTAAAGTAGAAAAGGAGAATTAAGAGGAGTTTGAGGAGGAGAGAAGTTGAGCCCAGTGAGGAAAACTAACTTACCTGAGAGCTAGACAAAGGGAACCCACACTGAAGATACTGTGTCTGATACAGTAGCCACCTTGTGAGCACTTGAAATGTAGCTAGTCCAAACTAAGATATTCTATAAATATAAAATTGTACACTGGAATTCAAAATGTAGTATGAGAAAAAGGAATATAAAATAGTTCATTAATAATTTTCATATTGACATGTTCAAATAATATTTTGAATATAGTGGGTTAAAAAAATTAAAATTACTTTCACCTGTTTTTATACGACTTTTTCATGTGACTACTAGAAAATTTTTAATTGCATATTTAGCTCACATTACATTTCTATTGGACATGTCAAATGTTTTTAAATTCAGATTTGAATAAGTAAACAATTATTTGAAGTATTATTGTAATCAGAGGAAAGGGACTACTGCAATATAGAGAATGCTCTAACCACAAGATCTGCAAAAACCTCAAAGATTAGGCAGAAAGGAATATATATGTATATTTATCAGAGGGGTAAACAAGACTAGAAAGAAATTAATGTGGGGAAGTGGGTGGCATGTCTGGACAATTGTTCAAGGAATGTATTTCCTTGCAGTCAGCTGATTCACAAGACATACAGTTAACAGAACAAGAAACAAGGGTTTGTTTGCTGTATCGGGCTAGGAAGTATTAAAGTTCAGGGACTTGGGGAAGGAGAGAAGTTTAACTAAGTTAGTCAACTTAATTAATAGCACTTTGTTTTAATTGATCAATAGGGCAAACACATCAGCTAATATTTTATGGGGCAAAGAAATGGGAATGTGGAGGGTCTGTGTCTGGCCTTAGCATAAGCAAGGGGGGTGTCCATGAGCCTTATCTGAGTCATATGGGGAAAGGTGGTTCTTCATGATAAGCTCTTTTCCTGGGACACAAAGGGTGGGGAATTTCTTAACTGTCCTTGTTTTCCAGGATCATAGGTTCCAGTAAAATTCAGCACTGTCAGACAGTGTATTTCTAGAATCTAAGTTTAGCACTATTTCCAGAGTGGTGGTTAAAATAAGATGCAGAGTAAGAAAAACTAACTTCAGATCTCAGGCCTGCCATTACCAGCTCTGTGAACTTGGACAATTTACATAAGTTCTGTTTGCCTCAGTTTTTTCATTTCTCAAAAGTATTTACTTCACAGGGCTCTTATGTTTGTGGAAATAAGCAAAGAGCACCAAAATGAAAACAATAAGGCTATTTGTTCAGAGCTTGCTGTAGCAAGGGAGACAGCCACCATCCCTTGCATTTGGCAGAGACTCAGTGGTACACAGGGGAGTAAAAAATGTTTATAGTGGTAAAAAGAGAAGATGTTAGATATGTTCTGATTGTAGATTGTTAGCATAGTGAAGCTGGAAACAGGCTAACTAGAAGAAGAACATCTATCTCATCATTGGTTTGCAGAACATATTTGGCTTTCTTTGGTTGGTCTTGAGTTGGAAGCAAGGGTGGGGGCAGTGGAATAATAAAGCTGCCTGTTATTGACCAAGTCATGGCTTTCTGGGTTGATTACTGCAGAGGTTGACGTTTAGCTTCCCTGGTTGCTGCAGAGGATATGGGCCAGAGTTCTACTGGTTATTTAAGTTCTGGTCACATCAGTTTGTACATGTAGTCTCTCATGATGATAAAGTAAGATAGTACATGTAAAGTGCTTAATAAGTGATTTGACCCACAGTGAGAATCAGCTTTAATTTTATGCCATCTTCTTTTCTTAGTAGGTAATATGTAGCTCCTTACTCTTACTTGGGCCAGTTTTGTTAAGTATAATAGGAAATAATCTATCGTATGTCAAAAGCTGGCTCTCCAAACGTTAACGCAATTTGATTATAAGACAAAGCTGAGTTATCACTTATTAAAGACAAGGGAAAATATCATCTTTCAAAGCTTTTACAGTATTTCAGAGGGGAAAAGTGAGATTGGAAGTTATTAAAAATTGGAAATTGGTTTAAGGTGAGGTTTTCAATGCAGGGACTTCATTAGGGTAGGAATCATAATAAAACCATTCCAGGTTTTGTGGAAATAGTAAGATGATGATTTTGAAGGATTCCAAGAATCTTAGGGCATGAACTCTCTGTTGATACTGTCTGTTAAAGAGTTGACGAGTCTTTTTAGAAGTTCCTGTAGTCAAAAATAACACCACTTGCTGGAGGAAGATGGCCCTGGGTGAATAAAGACATGTTAATGAATATAAAAGTAATATTAATATAGACAGTAAGGTATGATTTCAGTTGTCAGTGCCTAAACTGAATGGGGGAAGAAGATTTTGGTTCTTACATAGATTACACCTATTTATGTCTATAAATTTTAATTAGGTATTCAGTTACAAAGAGCTTGATCTAATTTAGAAAATTTGTATCTGTCATGGTGGTTCTTTTTCTCAATATTTCAAAAAGTATTCTCCAAAGAGGCCCTCTTCCTCAAGATACAAAAGGGAATTGCTGAAAAAATGTGCTATGGTTGAATAAGATTGACAAGTTTTTGTAGGTCTTCCTCTTGTTGATATATAGTATACTAGAATATAATAAAATGTCTGAGAAGTAGAGCATTCCAGAGTCCTCTTTCACTTGCTTAACTCAAAGGCTTTGAGTGTAAGTGGTTTATATGGGAGGTTAGGAATTGATTCTAGGAAGCACCATTAGAATGATGGGAAATGAAAAAAAGGAAGGAAAGCAACCTAATATGGGATGTATTAATGAGCAGACTGCCAGTGCACACACCAGGGGCTCGGTGCTGCTGGGAACACGGGGAGACAGTGTGAAAGGAACTTCAGAGTTATTCCACCTAAGTTGGTTGTAATTTACAGATTATTTATGCTCAAACTCTCATCATTGGTTGAGTGTTGTTCTTATGGGTATTAACTTCTCCAGCACTTCTGGCTTGCCTTGGGCAAAGGCTAAGAGAAAGCTCTCAGGCAGAGAGCCACAAGATTTTAAAGGCCAATAATATGTACCCATACTACAACAGTGAATGCTATTACGACAATCAACGTTGAAAGGGATAAGCTTTCGGCTCCAGTGGCATCTGCTACAGTCTGCCACTTGCAATTCTCAAATGCACTCATCTCCCAAGGTAAGTTCAATTTGCCCTATCACTGCTTCTTCAAGTTGATGGTCCATAACAATTTCTAAAAACAAATAAGACTTACAACAAGAAGAATAATGGGAATTTATAACAGAAAATGGGGTAAGCTACAGTCCTCACTATTGCAGTTGATGTTGAGGCTGAAATTGACAATGTACATCTGCTATCACTCACTCTATTTCCTTTAAGTACCTTAAGAAGTACTTCAGCTTGTCTCTGAGAGGTATAAGCCCTGCCTATTGTATCTTTGTGTTGGCTTTAATAGCCCACTGGTAGTTACCATTACACATTAAAGCATCAAGAACTCCAGGAACATAGGGTGAATATGGTAAGCAATAATGTATTTTTTCAAACAGCTAGAAGAGAGACTTTTGCATGTTACTAACACAAAAAAATGATGTTCTGAGGTGATGGATATGCTAATTACCCTGATTTGATCATTACGCATTGTATACACTTATCAAAATATCATGTACCACACAAATATGTACAATTATGTGTCAATTAATATGAGTAAATAAAATAAATTTTAAAAGAGAATTCCAGAAAACTTGTGGATTTCAAATATACTCTTTCCTATCTTTATTACATAGCAGCAACTTCATCTTCTTGTTATAATGCTGGTTAATTGCTTATCAGTATGGTAACTTCTTTCTTGGTTAATCTAACAGCACAAAGAATTTCAAATGACATGGAAATGGATATTAGTGGGAACACTACTATATTAGGGTTCTCTAAAGGGACAGAATTAATAGGATAAATGAGTATGTTAGGGTGAGTTTATTAGAAGAATTGACTCACATTATCACAAGGTGAAGTCCCACAATAGGCCATCTGCCAGCTGAGGAGCCAGGAAGCCAATCAAAGTCTCCAAACCTCAAAAGTAGGAAAGCCATCTGGGCGCGGTGGCTCATGCCTGTAATCCCAGCACTTTGGGAGGCCGAGGCAGGCAGATCACGAGGTAAAGAGATCAAGACCATCCTGGCCAACATGGTGAAACCTCATCTCTACTAAAAATACAAAAATTAGCCAGGCATGATGGCATGCGCCTGTAGTCCCAGCTACTAGGGAGGCTGAGGCAGAATTGCTTGAACTCGGGAGGTGGAGGTTGCAGTGAGCCAAGATTGTGCCACTGCATTCCAGCCTAGCAACAGAGCAAGACTCGAACTCAAAAAAAAATAAATAAATAAAATGTAGGGAAGCTGATAGTGCAGCCTTCAGTCTGTGGCCAAAGACTTGAGAGCCCCTGGCAAACCACTGGTGTAAATCCAAGAGTCCACAAACTGAAGAACTTGGAATCTGATGTTTGAGGACAGGAAGTATCCAGCACAGGAGAAAGATGGAAGCCAGAAGACTTAGCCACTCTGGTCCTTCCACATTTCTCTGCCTGCTTTTATTCTAGCTGCACTGGCTGCTGATTAGATGCTGCCCACCAGAATGAGGGTGGGTCTGCCTCTCCCAGTCCACTGACTCAAATATTAATCTCTTTTGCTTTGACAACATCCTCACAGACACACTCAGGAACAATACTTTGCATCCGTCAATCCAATCAAGTTGACACTCTGTATTTACCACAACTACTGTCTCCCCTGATAGAAATGCTCAATCTCCCTCCCAGGAAACGAAAACTTTAATCCAGAACAGGGCATAGAAAGCAAAGTTTCTCCAGGTATGGCATTGGGAATAGTGAAAGGGGCTTCTCTGAATTCCACCCCGTACCTGGACCTGTGTATTCTGAGTATCACACAGGATCATATATTGACCATCGGTTCAAAGTTATATCATATCTTGAAGAACAGTACCCCAACTCTGCAGGGCTATACCTAGCAATACTTCTCAAATGCTACCCCGCTTGAAATTAAGCCAACCATTTCAAGGCTAACAGATGGTAGGGTGAGTGAATCTCATGATTATGTGCCTCCTTTGCAAAAAAAAAAAAAAAAGTCGTTCCTATGTTCTAAGGCAGGAGGTGAGATGCATATCTATGAGTTCTCAGACAATGATGCCAATTAAGAGAATGTGGGAAGTGGAAGAAAACCCACACTCAGAAACATATAAATACCAGTGATGATAAACCACTGTTCCCTCCAGAGTTCAGTGCCACCTCCTGTGTTGTTTCTTTCAAATTTGACCTTGACATCTCTCTCTGGAGAGTGGCCATAAACTCTAGCCCATCCCTGATAGGGCTCCAGGAGATTTGATCATAGATGCTTACAGTGTGTCTTTCACAGGAAACTTCTTTATCCTGGCAATCAGCCTAAGTGTCTGACTCATGACCAGTTGTCCCTCTCCCAGGAAATTTGTTTATACTGGCAGACACCCTAGTGGCTCTTGTCTGATCTGTGACTAGTTTACTTCTGCAAAGATAGCTACTCTCTAGAGAGAACTTGACCCAGAGAAAGGTTAGGTTTTGGTGTGTCAGCTGGGTGGGACCCAGAGAACCCACACAACAAAAACATATGACATAAAAGAAGTTTATTACTCATAGGTCCATGAAAGAGAGGGATATTGATGAGGGAAAACAAGAGGGTCACAAAAGCAATGCCCTCAACCAGCAGATATGGAGCCAGAGAAAGATAAACCTATAGGCCACAGCCTTATTGGGGTTCAAGATGTTACTCAAGCAGGCTTCCTGAGGTAAGTTCTAATTGGTGGGTTTAGGGCAGGCACATGTTCCATACAGTCACACTGTGACTGAGAGCTAGTCACTGCAGCATATTTGTGCGGTCCATGTGGGTTGTGTGGGGGTCAGTGGGACAAGTCAAGTACATTTTATCTATCTGTCTTAGAGAGAGGTGGCCATCAGGAAGTGATTGTATAAGACAAATATCTGAGCCAGGCATGCTGGCTCGTGCCTGTAACCTCAACAATTTAAGAGGCCAAGGCAGGAGAATTGCCTTGAGACCAAGAGCTCAAGACCTGCCTCGGCAATATGGTGAGACCCTGTCTCTACAGAAAATACAAAAATTATCTGGGCATGGTGGCATGCACCTGTGGTCCCAGCTCCTCGAGGGGCTGAGGCAGGAGGATCCCTTGAGTTCAGGAGGTCAGGGCTGTGGTTAACCATGGTCGCACTACTGCACTCCAGCCTGGGCAACAGACTGAGACCCTATCTCAAAAAAATACAAATATCTGGTTTTGCCACACAGAGGAATTGGAAGGAGACAAAGAACTGGAAATTGTCAAAAGCAACTAAAACCTGCTTCTGGTGTGAAAAAGTTAAAACCTATATTAAAAATGGATGCCAAAACAACATAACATTATAGAAATTTGCTACAGCCTGGATTTTACGTTACCTGTTTATTTAGGTGACCCTAAGAAGACTGGAAAGGAAGAGGTGATATAACACAGGAAACCAAGAGAGTAGTGGTTCTCCCAGCACGCAGCTTGAGATCTGAGAACGGGCAGACTGCCTCCTCAAGTGAGTCCCTGACCCCTGAGTTGCCTAACTGGGAGGCATCCTCCAGTAGGGGTGGACTGACACTTCACACAGCCAGGTACTCCTCTGAGACAAAACTTCCAAAGGAACGATCAGGCAGCAGCATTTGCGGTTCACCAATATCCGCTGTTCTGCAGCCACTGCTGCTGATACCCAGGCAAACAGGGTCTGGAGTGGACCTCTAGCAAACTCCAACAGACCTGCAGCTGATGGTCTTGTCTGTTAGAAGGAAAACTAACAAACAGGAAGGACATCCACACCAAAACCCATCTGTACGTTACCATCATCAAAGACCAAAGGTAGATAAAACCACAAAGATGGGGAAAAAACAGAGCAGAAAAACTGGAAACTCTAAAAATCAGAGCACCTCTCCTCCTCCAAAGGAACACAGCTCCTCACCAGCAACAGAACAAAGCTGGATGGAGAATGACTTTGATGAGTTGAGAGAAGAAGTCTTCAGAAGATCAAACTACTCCGAGCTGTAGGAGGAGGTTTGAACCAATGGCAAACAAGTTAAAAACTTTGAAAAAAAGATTAGATGAATGTATAACTAGAATAACCAATCAGAGAAGTCCTTAAAGGACCGGATGGAGCTGAAAACCATGGCACAAGAACTACGTGACGAATGCAGAAGCCTCAGTAGCAGATGCGATCAACTGGAAGAAAGGGTATAAGTGACGGAAGACGAAATGAATGAAATGAAGCGAGAAGAGAAGTTTAGAGAAGAAAGAATAAAAAGAAACAAACAAAGCCTCCAAGAAATATGGGACTATGTGAAAAGACCAAATCTACGTCTGATTGGTGTACCTGAAAGTGATGGGGAGAATGGAACCAAGTTGGAAAACACTCTGCAGTATATTATCCAGGAGATCTTCCCCAATCCAGCAAGGCAGGCCAACATTCAAATTCAGGAAATACAGAGAACGCCACAAAGATACTCCTTGAGAAGAGCAACTCCAACACACATAATTGTCAGATTCACCAAAGTTGAAATGAAGGAAAAAATGTTAAGGGCAGCCAGAGAGAAAGGTCAGGTTACCCACAAAGGGAAGCCCATCAGACTAACAGCTGATCTCTCGGCAGAAACTCTACAAGCCAGAAGAGAGTGGGGGCCAATATTCAACATTCTTAAAGAAAAGAATTTTCAACCCAGAATTTCATATCTGCCAAACTAAGCTTCATAAGTGAAGGAGAAATAAAATACTTTACAGACAAGCAAATGCTGAGAGATTTTGTCACCACCAGGCCTGCCCTAAAAGAGCTCCTGAAGGAAGCACTAAACATGGAAAGGAACAACCGGTACCAGCCACTGCAAAATCATGCCAAATTGTAAAGATGATCAAGGCTAGGAAGAAACTGCATCAACTAACGAGCAAAATAGCCAGCTGAAATCATAATGACAGGATCAAATTCACACATAACGATATTAACTTTGAATATAAATGGGCTAAATGCTCCAATTAAAAGACACAGACTGGCAAATTGGATAGAGTTAAGACCCAGCATTGTGCTGTATTGAGGAAACCCACCTCACGTGCAGAGACACACATAGGCTCAAAATAAAGGGATGGAGAAGATCTACCAAGCAAATAGAAAACAGAAAAAGGCAGGGGTTGCAATCCTAGTCTCTGATAAAACAGACTTTAAACCAACAAAGATCAAAAGAGACAAAGAAGGCCATTACATAATGGTAAAGGGATCAATTCAACAAGAAGAGCTAACTATCCTAAATATATATGCACCCAATACAGGAGCACCCAGATTCATAAAGCAAGTCCTTAGTGACCTACAAAGAGACTTAGACTCCCACACAACAACACCCCACTGTCAACATTAGACAGATCAACGAGACAGAAAGTTAACAAGGATACCCAGGAATTGAACTCAGCTCTGCACCAAGTGGACCTAATAGACATCTACAGAACTCTCCACCCCAAATCAACAGAATATACATTCTTTTCAGCACCACACCACACCTATTCCAAAATTGACCACATAGTTGGAAGTAAAACACTCCTCAGCAAATGTAAAAGAACAGAAATTATAACAAACTGTCTCTCAGACCACAGTGCGATCAAACTAGAACTCAGGATTAAGAAACTCACTCAAAACCGCTCAACTACATGGAAACTGAACAACCTGCTCCTGAATGACTACTGGGTACATAATGAAATGAAGCAGAAATAAAGATGTTCTTTGAAACCAATGAGAACAAAGACAAAACATACCAGAATCTCTGGGACTCATTCAAAGCAGTGTGTGGAGGGAAATGTATAGCACCAAATGCCCACAAGAGAAAGCAGGAAAGATCTAAAATTGACACTCTAACATCATAAGTAAAAGAACTAGAAAAGCAAGAGCAAACACATTGAAAAGCTAGCGGAAGGCAAGAAATAACTAAGATCAGAGCAGAACTGAAGGAAATAGAGACACAAAAAACCCTTCAAAAAATCAATGAATCCAGGAGCTGGTTTTTTGAAAGGATCAACAAAATTGATAGACCGCTAGCAAGATTAATAAAGAAAAAAAGAGAGAAGAATCAAATAGATGCAATAAAAAATGATAAAGGGGATATCACCACTGATCCCACAGAAATACAAACTACCATCAGAGAATATTAAAAACACCTCTACGCAAATAAACTAGAAAATCTAGAAGAAATGGATAAATTCCTCGACACATACACCCTCCCAAGACTAAACCAGGAAGAAGTTGAATCTCTGAATAGACCAATAACAGGCTCTGAAATTGAGGCAATAATCAATAGCTTACCAACCAAAAAAAGTCCAGGACCAGATGGATTCACAGCTGAATTCTACCAGAGGTACAAGGAGGAACTTGTACCATTCCTTCTGAAACTATTCCAATCAATAGAAAAAGAGGGAATCCTCCCTAACTCATTTTATGAGGCCAGCCTCATCCTGATACCAAAGCCTGGCAGAGACACGACCAAAAAAGAGAATTTTAGACCAATATCCTTGATGAACATTGATGCAAAAATCCTCAATAAAATACTAGCAAACCGAATCCAGCAGTACATCAAAAAGCTTATCCACCATGATCAAGTGGGCTTCATCCTGGGATGCAAGGCTGGTTCAACATACGCAAATCAATAAATGTAATCCAGCATATAAACAGAACCAAAGACAAAAACCACATGATTATCTCAATAGATGCAGAAAAGGCCTTTGACAAAATTTAACAACTTCATGCTAAAAACTCTCAATAAATTAGGTATTGATGGGACGTATCTCAAAATAATAAGAGCTATCTATGACAAACCCACAGCAAATATCATACTGAATGGGCAAAAACTGGAAGCATTCCCTTTGAAAACTGGCACAAGACAGGGATGCCCTCTCTCAACACTCCTATTCAACATAGTGTTGGAAGTTCTGGCCAGGGCAATCAGGCAGGAGAAGGAAATAAAGGGTATTCAATTAGGAAAAGAGGAAGTCAAATTGTCCCTGTTTGCAGATGACATGTTTTTATGTCTAGAAAACCCCATCGTCTCAGCCCAAATTCTCCTTAAGCTGATAAGCAACTTCAGCAAAGTCTCAGGATACAAAATCAGTGTGCAAAAATCACAAGCATTCTTATACACCAATAAGAGACAAACAGAGAGCCAAATCATGAGTGAACTTCCATTCACAATTGCTTCAAAGAGAATAAAATACCTAGGAATCCAACTGACAAGGGATGTGAAGGACCTCTTCAAGGAGAACTACAAACCACTTCTCAAGGAAATAAAAGAGGATACAAACAAATGGAAGAATATTCCATGCTCATGGGTAGGAAGAATCAATATCATGAAAAGGGCCATACTGCCGAAGGTAATTTATAGATTCAATGCCATCTCCATCAAGCTACCAAGGACTTTCTTTACAGAATTGGAAAAAACTACTTAAAAGTTCATATGGAACCAAAAAAGAGCCCGCATCACCAAGTCAATCCTAAGCCAAAAGAACAAAGCTGGAGGCATCATGCTACCTGACTTTAAACTATACTACAAGGCTACAATAACCAAAACAGCATGGTACAGGTACCAAAACAGAGATATAGACCAATGGAACAGAACAGAGCCCTCAGAAATAATGCCGTATATCTACAACTATCTGATCTTTGACAAACCTGACAAAAACAAGAAATGGGGAAAGGATTCCCTATTTAATAAATGGTGCTGGGAAAACTGGCTAGCCATATGTAGAAAGCTGAAACTGGATCCCTTCCTTACACCTTACACAAAAATTAATTCAAGATGTATTAAAGACTTACATGTTAGACCTAAAACCATAAAAACCCTAGAAGAAAACCTAGGCAATACCATTCAGGACATAGGCATGGGCAAGGACTTCATGTCTAAAACACCAAAAGCAATGGCAACAAAAGCCAAAATTGACAAATGGGATCTAATTAAACTCAAGAGCTTCTGCACAGAAAAGGAAACTACCATCAGAGTGAACAGGCAACCTACAGAATGGGAGAAAATTTTTGCAACCTACTCATCTGACAAAGGGCTAATATCCAGAATCTACAATGAACTCCAACAAATTTACAAGAAAAAAACAAACAACCCCATCAAAAAGTGGGCAAAGGACATGAACAGACACTTCTCAAAAGAAGACATTTATGCAGCCAAAAAACATACTAAAAAATGCACATCATCACTGCCCATCAGAGAAATGCAAACCAAAACCTCAATGAGATACCATCTCACACCAGTTAGAATGGCGATCATTAAAAAGTCAGGTAACAACACGTGCTGGAGAGGATGTGGAGAAATAGGAACACTTTTACACTGTTTGTGGGACTGTAAACTAGTTCAACCATTGTCGAAGTCAGTGTGGCGCTTCCTCAGGGATCTAGAACTAGAAATACCATTTGACCAAGCCATCCCATTACTGGGTATATACCCAAAGGATTAAAAATCATGCTGCTATAAAGACACATGCACATGTATGTTTATAGCGGCACTATTCACAATAGCAGACTTGGAACCAACCCAAATGTCCAACAACAATAGAGTGGATTAAGAAAATGTGGCACATATACACCAAGGAATACTATGCAGCCATAAAAAAATGATGAGTTCATGTCCTTTGTAGGGACATGGATGAAACTGGAAACCATCATTCTCAGCAAACTATTGCAAGGACAAAAAACCAAACACCGCATGTTCTCACTCACAGGCGGGAATTGAACAATGAGAACACATGGACACAGGAAGGGGAACATCACACACCAGGGACTGTTGTGGGGTGGGGGGAGCGGGGAGGGATAGCATTAAGAGATATACCTAACGCTAAATGAGGAGTTAATGGGTGCAGCAAACCAACATGGCACATGTATACATATGTAACAAACCTGCACGTTGTGCACATGTACCCTAAAACTTAAAGTATAATAATAATAAAATTTAAAAAAAAAGAGTGTGTTAAGGAGCAAGATATCACCGTGGACAACAGGAGCTCAATCCTGCTAATGATCTCAGAGACAGTGTAGAACATGTCTGAGAGTCACCCATCCAAAGGACAAAAACACTGGAGTATTCACACTCCAGCTTCCATTCACTATTAACTGGGAGTTTTTCCTGGTGGCATTAATTCTCCTGGTCTGCCTTATGCAAAGTCTGAGAGTAAGCACTTAAGCAGACAGCCCATAGGACACCTGTTCATTTAATGAAATATTGAGTGCTAGGGGAGGGGACATAGGCAGGGCAACTGCAAGGTCTCTTACACTCAGCATTTGAGAAGATCATCCTAGAGCAGAATTAATATTCAGCTGGTTTACTCTGCCTAGCTGTTTCTGTTATTTACAGCTGGTGTCTGTTCTGATTGTTCAATAGCCATGCTCTGTTGGTTAAAGATTAAAAAATCACCCTCCTTAAGGGTATGGGATTGCTCCCTAATTATTAGTAGGGGAAAGACTTAAAGTATGGAATGAGTTATAGTTCAAAACCCAGAGGTATGAAGAAGAGCTTTAGACACTTGACAACAAAGACAGAGAGTTTTCAACCATCTGAACACTTTGCAAACACCCTCCTATTATATGGTAACCTGGTCTTGATGAGAAAAGCTCATTTTTTAATGATAATGTCAAGCAGAAAGCTTGAGTTTTTACAAATAGGAGGAGACCTAATTTGGATCTATGCCCTTGAAACAGAGATATTTCTTACACTCTCTGTAATGAGACATCCCTTACAATCAATCTAAACTTGTTTGAAGTTCCACTAAGTAAAGTGAGCTTGTTAGCAATCACTATCTCGGGGTTATATGTTTTATCAATATTGTGTAGAGGAGAGCTCTAGAATGAGCAACTACAAAAAGACCAAGTTAGTTCTATGTTCCAGTGAGTAAAATTCTTAAAATGTAAGTAGCATGCCAAATTGTACAAGAAACATATAAATAAAACCCATCTCTTTGATTTTAGTCCAGAGTTCTACCCAATAGACCACATTGCCTCTTAAAACTTCTCAATAGTAAGGAATTATTATTAAATCATGTTCAAAAGGGCAAAACTAGCATCAAACTCAAGCCAATACCATATGGAACAGAGAATAAAATGAATTAGCATATTATTAATTGCATACCATTAATTTTCAAGGACAACTGCAAATTAGAACAACTCATTCATTTCTAAAATGTAGCTTATGTATAGGGAATATCTTCATGTCTCAGACAGGTTATTCATTTATTAAGTTTAAAATATTTTCTTTCAATCTTAGTTCCCTGAAGGGTGCCATAAAAAGGGGACAGATGTTAAATGGGAAGAGTGAGAGTTTGTGAGCCATAAGCCTATCACTATAAATCAAGGAGAAAAATAGCAAGCAATAGTCAGAGAAGACTGAGGAAGCTGTTTCTGCTATAGTCCAAGCACTCAGTCCAGACATATGCAGAAAAGGAAAAATAATTTTAACAGTATCATTCAAGAAAAACTATGAACATTATAACAAGAATCTATTTTAGTCCCTTTTCAATTGCCTTCATTATTCAGCTGATATCAGTAAGGCAAGATTCTCGCAAATTTTACTCCTGAATTGCTTGCAATGCACTGACATTGTGTTCAGCTCTGTATTGACTTAGAAGATGACTTGGTCTTTGCCTGGGGGTCTTACAATCTGGTTGAAGTAGTCAAAGCAATTTAAACATAAAAATGCCAACTGAGAAGGGGATTAAATCCCAAGAGGTATAAAGGTGCATGTAACATTATTAGCCATAACGCCACATATATGGTAATTAAGCAAAAAGCACTTCTATTTTGCTACCTTCAGTAGCCCATATCAAAAGGCTGCTATTTAAATCAAGTCAACTTGTGACCTTGATGTGACTTATGATTTGCAAAACCTGTAACACTGTAATCAATATTTCAAATAAATTTAAATAATCAGAGTTGTGTGCTGCAGATTTACATGCTCTCTTAACATTTTAGAACCGAAATACATTGTGATTTTTAGACTGTGACACCATCTATGAAATTATCCCAACACTGTAAGAAGTTATACAGCAGTATAGAAACTACATTGGGTTTTGATAGACTCATCTTACATGTCCATTGGCTAAGCTGCACTCCTGTCAGTGAATTTATGAAGGCTGGTTGAGTAAGTCAACAATATATTCATGATATGCAACTGTGGCATCAGTGAAGTTAGTTCCACTCTACTCAAGTGTAACAGAATCAGTGGTAATTATTATTTAACTGAATTGTATTCCACATCATATAGCATTATGATTAAACAATGTCCTCAAATAGGCTCTGTTATCTCCACTATGATAATAGATAGGTAGATGATAGATAGATATGTAGGTAGGTAGGTAGGTATATAGATTAGATAGATATATAGATACATAGATAGATGATAGATATTTTATAATGCTAAAGTCCCATTTTATTGTTATGAAGTTGGTATATCTGAAGTTGATGTGAAACTGATTCTTTTTTTTCCCCAAAATTTTCATTCTCCTCAGCCCTTCCTCCACTTGCTATAATGTAAATGAAAATTAAGGTATGAATTTTCAGGGTGTTCTAAGAAACATTTGATAACTGAGTGTTTCTTGAACAAAAGGACTATTTACAGAGTTGTAAGTAGATTTAAGGATATCTTAAGCTAATAATGGCAAAACACACACAGAAAAACAACAAGAACCCATTATAATCCCTTGGAACCAAAGGAATCAGGGGAAAGTAAGGTAGAGATGAAGCTCAGAGAGGTCTTAGGGCCACGAAGGAGGAGCCACGTGATACAAGCTATAATTGTAGGACCAACTGCTGACAGAATTGTAGCAGGCAAAGAGAGTGGTAAAGGAAGGTAAATACTCAGATTTCTAATTTCTTCTGCCCTCTGATTTCCTGTTTGTGCTTCCCATTGGCTGAAACCAATCCAAAGACAAGAAAACCAAGATGATGCAAACTATAGTTGTCAGTCTCCTGGGGCATAAGCAGGGTAGAAGACAGTAAAGAATGCACAACACAGATAGGTATGGTTAGATATTCTATTTTGCATATTACTAGTAAATGTTTGTATATTAAACATACAGTCTGTGCCTGCATGTAATAAAACTATGAAGTAGTTTTGAATGGTTTGTGTCCCCCAGAAAATCATGCTGAAATTTGGTTTCCAACATGGCATTATTGGGAGGTGGGGCTTAGAGTTAGGTGTTTGGATCATGAGGCCACCAGCTTCATGATTAGAATAATACCATCTTTGGGGACTGGGTGAGCTCTCACTCTCCTGGGAATGGGTGAGGATGGGTTGTAATAAAGTTAGTACAGCCTCTTATGTGTCTCTTTGCACATGCCCACTCACTTTCCTGCTTCTCCACCATGTTGTAATGCAGCATATGATCCTTACCAGAAGCTAAGCAGATGCTGGTGCCATGCTTCTTGGACTTACCAGCCTCCAGAGTCATGAGCCAAATAATTTTCTCTATAAATAATGCAGTCTTAAGTATTCTGTTATAGCAACACAAAATGGACTAAGGCATCCACTAAATATTGTTTATATAACATTTCTGTTTACTCAGTTCTATGAATCCACATGTCATTTACAATCCAAGAACCTCTACTCAAGATGACATGGTTGAAACGAATAGTTTCATTCTTACAAGTTAATACCTCCATTACATAACGTTGAACGTATGATCCAATTGTGCTTTTTTCCAGAAAATATATTCTCAAATGAAAAATTATCATAATTTAAAATGGAGTGTCAGCAATGCCAGAAAATATATAATGATATCTTTGCCTAAACAAAATAATCCAAGCAGGATAATGAGTATGGAGAGAGTGAGTGAGCCCAGTCTGAAGTATATAGATTAATAAGAGGGAAGATAGATAAAGAAATTGTAGACAGAGAAGAAGGGGCAAATTCTGTATCTTAGAGGTGGGGCTGCCTTATAATGACTAGGTTCATACTGGTGCTGTGTGGAGGTGGACTACAAATGGAGGTTAGTGACTCATTTGTAGAAATGAGAAAGGGAAGAACTATTCAATTAAGAGATTTAATGAACCATCAACAAGAATAAAAGTGGGAGTGAGTTAGAGAGGTAAAGCATAATACATGCTTGTAACCTCCTCTGCTATTTTTTTTTCTGAACCAATTAATGTTGAAGTTTTGACTTCACATATTTATTAGGATCCATTTTTTTCCCTGTTTTCAATGTATGCCTCTCGAATGTCTGTAGGTATGTTAATTAGTCCCCTCATGTAACTCCACCAAACAGTAGTTGGATGTAAATGTTTCTACTTGACCAACTGATCCATCCCAAACATGTAAAAAATTATATTCCTTAAAATTATAAAAAATTTAAGTCTACTTAAGAAAGCACAATAAGTAATTCTCACTCTGCATTTCAACATTTTAAAAATAAAATTGGACTCTAACATCTATTCTATTTCTATTATACCATGGTATCTTTCTTTATGAAGGTTAGTCCTATTTCCCAAACTAAATTACCAAATGCTAGACTTGTAATTCCTGGCAGCATATAGTCTACAGTGCAGAGAGAATTGTTGAAACTCAAGAAATTTTTGTTGAATTAAATTTGATTCATTTTCTATTAATCAATTTTCACAACTTTTCTCTAACTTTATAACCTAAAGAAGAGTGCCTTCTAAATTCATGCTGCCTATTTACTTTTTCATACAATTTCTAGAAGTCAGTCATTCAAATCTAAGGTGATTTAATCCACCTATAAGCATCTATACAAAGTATAAAGATAAACAGAAATTTTTATATAACCATGAAAATAAAATCTAACAAAGGACATCCATACTGTTGTGAATTATTTTAGTCACCATTCTTTGGGTTTTTAAAGTTTTTAAGCTTTTAACTACTTTTAAGAGTCATAATTTTGGCCAGGCATGGTGGCTCATGCCTGTAATCCCAGCACTTTGGGAGGCCAAGGCGGGTGGATCACAAGTCAGGAGATCGAGACCATATGGCTAACACGGTGAAACCCCATCTCTACTAAAAATACAAAAAATTAGCCAGGCGTGGTGGTGGACGCCTGTAGTCCCAGCTATTCAGGAGGCTGAGGGAAGAAAATGGCGTGAACCTGGGAGGCGGAGGTTGCAGTGAGCCAAGATCACGCCACTGCACTCCAGCCTGGGCGACAGAGCGAGACTCCATCTCAAAAAAAAAAAAGTTATAATTTTATTTTGTGCAATTTAGAACATAATAAAGATTTATCGTCATTTTTGTTTCTTCACATAAAACATCAGTATGATTTTAATCATGCCACAGCTATTCATCATATGCACATAAGATCTATAATAAAACATTATCTTATAACATAAGAAACTAAAGATGATAACCTTCTTTACCATAGTTCTAAAAGCTTTTCCCAAACTTAAAATACAAATTTCCTTGATAAGGGCTATATTCTTCAAAATATAGCACAAACTCAAAGAATCAAATTTTGGGATCAGGCAGCACACTAAAAGACCCTCAAAAATTTATCCATTTCTGCTATGCCACCCTCCTGTTCATTTCTGCTATGCTACATAAAATCCTCATCTCTTAGATGACAGAATTTTAAAATTCTATATTTCAAATTTATATTTAAAATGCTATGCTATGTAGCATAGCATAGATGTTAGAGTCCAATTTTATTTTTAAAATGTTGAAATGAAGAGTAAGAATGTGATCCTCATCACTTAGACGATGAATTTTTAAAATTCTGTCAACTCAGATAAGAGATGAGGATTTTATGTACACAGGCTCCTCGACTTACAATGGGGTTATGTCCTCATAAACCCATCATAATTTGAAAATATCATAAGTTGAAAGTGCCTTTAATATACCTAACCTACCAGAACATCATAGCTTAGCCTATCCTACCTTAAATGTGCTCAAACATCTACGTTAACTTATATTTGGGCAAAATCATCTACCACAAAGAATATTTTATAATAAAGTGTTAAGTATCTTATGTAATTTATTGAATAGTCCACTGAAAGTGAAAAACAGAATGGTTGTATGGGCATTCAAAATACGGTTTCTACTGAATGCTTCTATACCATCCCAAAGTTGAAGAATTGTTAACTCCAACCATCTTAAGTTAGGGACTGTCTGTATTTTAAGTTCTCCAGAGAAATAGATTCTACAACCTTATAACATACCGTTAGCACCGTTGCTATTATATCTTTATTTATTCAAATTCCATCCTACATCTTCTATATATCTTGTATCTTCTATATTTCAGCCCCTTTTCTTTTGTTCTGAATTCTCTAAACATGTAATTCAGACTCTAGAGAAGAGGCTTTCATGTAGTGTTAGACTCTAATTCCAATTCTCTAAACTTGGACTAGTAAGAAGTTGTCAACTCATCTAGATAAACTCCCTCCCAAAGTTGAATCTCTTCCAAAACACCCTTGATGTGTTTGCCCTTCCTTTGCTTGAACAGCCCCAGTGACAGGAAGCTTAGTACCATGTGAAGATACTTCTGCAGAGATCTCTTTTCTGCACTGGGTTAATACCTGCTTCCTTCTATTATTTCAGTATCAGCTTTTCAAATAGTTGAAGACATTTGAGCTTTTCTTGGGATATTCTTTTCTAAGATAAACATTTAGTTTTCCTGTCACCACAATTGGTTCCGATCATCTCCCTCCTCCACTATTCATTCTAAATTTTCTTTACCATTAGCTATCACTGCTAATGATCACAGTGGCTTACGTGGGGGTATGACCTAAACTCTTTTCTGAGAGATATGAGCACCACTAACTATACCTTTCTTATTTAAGGCTTGCTGAACTATTTATAACCACAATTAAACAAGGAAGTAACAATATGTACCCAAGTAGGTACAGAGTTCCACTTATATTATATCTTGCCCCCATAATGCAATATCCCTGTATCCTCTTAGTGATCAGGTAAATTATCCCTGCCAATGTCATGTCTCCTCTTTTTGACTACTGGCTCCTGGAAATAAGTAGTACAATGTGCTCAGGTGGCAACTATAGCTTATAGTTCAAAAAGACACTTATTGCATCTCCTGACAAGAGCAGGATCCCTTTGAGGACCAACACCTTTAACTTGCAAAGCCCAGAGTTATAGGAACAGCAAAAACAATACCCCCCTGCCCCCGCCTTAGTGATTAGGTCACTGGGAATGATGGTAAGTCGAGGCATACTTGCTTCTGCCCCTTGGTTTCTAGACCAATTAATTCTTTCTGTTGAGTTCAGAGCACTATATTGATTCAGTGGGTATACTGCATTCTGGAGTATAGCCCCTCATCCTCACAGGTATTATCTCCAGCCTCTCCTGCAGCTGTAGCTTCAGTAGACTATTCTAGCACTCTATTAGGCTGGCTCCTGCTACATGGTGCAGTATATAATTCAACGAGTGGATCTCATGGTCTGAGCCCATCTCTTCACCTTCCTCACTGTTAAGTGGATCCCTCTGTCAGGTGCTATGTTGTAGAGATTCAATGACTGAGGATCAAGCACTGCATAAGCTCCTGGATAGTGGTATTGATTAAGGAGCTCTAAGAAGGAAAGATACTAGCCAGAATAAGTGTCTGTTCCTATGAGAAAGAATTGCTGATGTTTCCAAGACAGAAGGGGCCCAATATTTAACTTGCTACCAAGTAGCTGGTTGATCTTCTGAAAGAATAGTGTCATTCCAAGTATTCATGGTTGAGCTCTATTGTTGTCAGATTTATTTCCCATCATTTGGAAGGCTTATGTCTTATCAAGGCCTGCAGCATTGTTGTCACCTTTTGCTCATCCTACTTGATCAGCATGGTATCATTTATATCATATATTAATGTGATGTTTTATATGACATGATGTTTGTGTCATGTTGAGTCGGTACAGATCTTTTTGAACAGTAATTTGACAGAGAGTAGAAGAGTTTGTATACCCCTGAAACAAAATTGTAAATGCATATTATTCTGTTCTACATGAATGCAAACTAAGATATTCTTTTTCTATTGGAATAAAAAATAACGCATACACCAAGTCAATGAATAAATATCTTGTGTCTTAGGCCATACCAATCTGCTTTAGTAATAATACCATGTATGGCATAGAAGTTACAATTGGGACTATCACTGGTTGAGATCGAAGTATTGGATAATCATTCTACAGGATCCATCTGGTTTCTGCAGGGGCCAGATTGGCAAATTAAAAAGATATATGTAGGAATCCCTTAAGTTCTTAAGGTGGACCTAATCTCCACCCTGCCCCCACAGCAAGGGGCAGTTTCAGTGCCTTCAGCTTGGCCTTCTTCATGGCAGACCAAGGACTTAATATGAGAGTTTCTCCAACTATCAAGCATGCCATTCCCAATTGTACATTCAGAGACCAGTGAAATAAGGACTGTTTGAACTCAAAGACCCAGTGGACCCACTCTCTGCTAGACTTTGGTCAAGTCTACATGTGTTACCTGGTCCCTGTATATTGTCACTTAAATGAGGGTGGAGCAATGGTTATGCTTCAGCCCTCTGGGTGTCAGTGACAACTGAGGCCTTATGTCCGAGACTCAAAATGTGTCAGGTATATTTTCCAAATATACCTGAGTAAATGGCCATTAAGTCCAACTGGGGAAGGACTAGAAAAATCATTATACAACATTCTTTCTGCACTGTTTTACATTTCTTTTTCCCGGTAGAGATTTATATGTTGGACGTGATATGGGAGGAAGGATTCTAATTGGTTCCAGGTCTGAAAACTGACTGAGGTCTGCAAACTGGGAAAAGGATGTGACCTTTTATGAAAGCTATGTCCTTCAGTTTCCTGTTCATTATTTTTGCCTTCTTTTAATTATGTACAAAGCAGTGTCCTTGTTTGCTGCCCATCTATTTTGTCCCTAGAGATGCTGCTTTCTATTAAGTATCTCCACAATTCACTGCACATAAAGTTCCCTGAGCTGCCACTCTGACCTTAATAGTTTTTACAATAATTGTGACTGCCCCCCTTACCCCCATCCCCTTTATCTCTAGTTTCTGAAATTTAAGTGCCACTGCCTGGCCTCTACTGCTTCAGTGCTACATCATCCCCACTGCTATAAAAAGCAAACTTCTATTACAACCTCCTCCCATAATCTTGACTTGACTTTCAAAGGAGAACCTCCACTAAACATTTTGGTGATGCTAGAACCCCCCTCATCAGTGCATTCCTGATGGACTTGGTGAATGGTATATCCTGCTTTACTGACAGTCTTTTGATGGGTCTTCTGGGCTCACTTAATATATCCAATTTAGCATGATCATTTCCAAGCTTTCTTATTCCTTCTTCTGCCATCTTCCATGGCAATTCAGGCATTTCAACTTGTTCAACAAGAGTTAGTGTTTTCTCCAGACTTCTAGTAGTCACCCTTGCAAGAGTTTGTCCCATCACCTGGGGTCTTTGCTAGAGGCTTAAGGCAGCATTTTGAGCAGGTGTTCCAAGGCAATATACTCTCCGTTTTTAAAATTTATATTCAGCCTCCTTTGATTTAATTCTGACACCCCCAAAATATAGTCCTAAATGTATCCCTGCAGGTCCTGTTTGTTCATGGCAGCTAATTCTTAGAGATTCTTTGATTTAAGGCCTTTTTCTCACATATCATGCCCAGCATATCCCCAGCTTGATTATGCTTCAATTTCACTCTAGTTACTGGCCTGAAAGCCAAGAGAGGACACAGGGGCTAATCCTGAGAAGAATCTCTATTGTCTTACAAGGAAGATACCCCGGCAGTACCTTTCTACATGGTATTAGCTCTTAAAAAGGAAACATGGGCCACCTCTGGAGGATGGGAAGGACCAAATGAATTGTGAGGCCAAAAGCTTTAAGAATATCCACCCAGATTTATCAAGGTACAGGTTTTTCCAAGAGTCATAAAATTCCAGAGATGTTTGAATGCTCAGCCAAGACACGGTGCTGACTTGGCATGAAAATCCTGCCTTGGCTGAGCATTCAAACATCTCTGAAGTTTGGTGACCCTAATCTGAGTTTGGTCATCAGCATTTTATGTTCTGCCACCCTGTCTCCTTTCTTGGAAAATTCTCCAGAGTCACTACCAATGAAAGTTTTAGCAATTGAGCCACCACCCTGTGCCAGAAATAGAGTCCTTGGGCCAGGGATGCCACCTGGAATACCATCCTCATTGCCAACAGATGGTAAGCAACCAAGGTCCCAAATTCCTTCTGAACGGCTGTTTTAGTGGACCACTTACAGTACCACCACGTCAACTGAGTTCTCCAGGAAGCAGATCCTGAGACAAAGTTAAGAGTACAAAATGTTCACAAGTAGTGTTTGTGAAAGAAAAAGAGGAAAAAAAATAGAACTGGTCAGAATTGACAGTCTCTGCCAGCCAACTGATAGCTCTGGTGCAAAAATTACCTGTTAGAGCAGTCCTATGTTGGGTGGACATAGCTTGTGCTTTATATCACAGTATTGATTATTTATTGGTTAAGGCCACACTGAGAAGAACATGATCTTGACACAAATGCTGAGGTTGAAATGAAAGAGTTAACAGTCAGAGGCTGTCTATTCACCATACTCCCTGAAGGTGCGTACCACTGCCTGTCATAGCTATATTTTATATTTTTGGGTTTTTTGCCCAAACATCCTCAAAAAGCAGAATTTTGAATTTTGGACCCCCCAAGACATTGACCAGATGCTTTGGAGTCAGGACATTACTAAAATAACTGCTTTTGAAGGTCAAATCCTTAACTAAAATAAAAATGTAATTCATGTCCATCCTGGTCCTCTATACAAGTAAGTGTGACAGGTATTTTTCTTTAGTAAAGTGTGCTGATTGTTTCTCAGGAACTTGATTTTATGAAAGTGTTTGCAAATTGATTTTCTCATAGTTGTTCTTGACGCTTCTTTTGCAGCAAGTCTTATCTGAGTTAATCTATTACCTTATATAGTACTATGACCATAACTCAGATAAAGTATAACACATTTTCATTTTGTCGCTCCATTATTTTTGCAGTAAGTCAATATAATCTGAGATGAAGCATGCCTTGCTCAGCATTTATTGATCTGCCGGTTTGCTCATTGTTTACATCAAAATACCACTTGTCAGTTCTGGCCCTATTATAATTATCTTCTCATATGGGAAATGACAGCTTCAAAGCCCAAGTATGAGTCAATTTCTAAGATGAGTTACTCTCAAGATGCTGGTACGAAATGTGGACCCCACTTTCTCTAGGCATGAATGATGGATAACTTTCATTTTCTAGCTAAAGAAGAGAAAAGCATACATCTATCCTAACAAGACACCACTTTCTCCAATATGAGAAAAAATGTATTTTAACTTGTATCAAGTGCATGAGCATGCAGTAAATGTTCAATACATAGTAACTATTATTAATATTGGTTCAAACAGTTGTGAACATATTATCATAATTAACAGGAATCAATTTTGGTGAGGAATGGGAAATGTTAAAATAATGCAGATTAAAACAACTTTTCCAGCTCTCACAGAAGTAAAATCTAATTGGTCTTTCAAACTTCTCACTATCCAAACCTTTTACTCAATGCTGAGCTTGAATTCTCAGGTGTCTAAGCTTCTTTTTGCTTATTTTTAAAGTATCCTGCAACAACATTAATTCTCAAAAGCCATGGAAATATTACTATTCTACTAACATTTTAACTAACTTATTTGCTATCGTTTCAAACTTTTATTTTACTATCTACTCACTTCTAGAAAGCAATTTAATCTCTAATTCAGTCAGACCCTATTGACCCAAGTTTACATTAACCACATTGCTAACTTTAGAGAACTTTGATTCTGACATCCCTTTCAATAAAAATGTCCTTCACTTTTTTCCTTGCTTATAAAAATTATATTGAACCATTCCCTTGGCCCAGTTTAAAATTTACTTTCTTCATGGGCTTTCATATAAAAGGACTATCTACATACAGTAGGTCTTCTCTCACTGTCATTGAGAGGTTCTTGGAAACCGTGACTTTAAGCAAAATATGACACATACTGAAACCAGTTTTTCTTTTTCTTATCAACTTTACAACAAAACAATGCCGAACAAAACAACGTTATTCAAGGACCTGCTGTATGTCATTTTAGCTTTCCTTCTTAGCCTAGTATTGTGTTATATGTAATTTGAACTATTCTCTCAGTACCTACCAAAGTAGTTAACTTAGTACATATACGAGTATAATAAATTCATGCTGAATAAATGAATGCATGAGTTAATTAAAGTAAGTTTTTGCTGACTTAGAAAGTATAATATGGATAGAGAGATTTAGTTATAACTTCTGCTTATTGTTTACAATTTGAAAGCCTTTGTCACTATTCTACTTAGGTTTAAAAGTAAATCATTAATTTTTAAAAATTTTTTCCAGAAGAGTTTTTCTACACAACATTGTTTCTACAGGATCACTGTTAGATATACATACAAAAACTTGAACGACAGTTTTGTTTGATAGGCAATACTTTTTTAAATAACTTGATCATTTGTGTTTTTGTGTCTGGTATTCTTTACTGGTCAAATTGTTGTAAATGCAACTTCTATTAACTGTTCAAAATCATTATAAAAGCTAAAGTAGCTCAAAGTATGCATGCATGTATGCATATCAATTATTGAACATGGATGAAAAGGACAAAAGCAATAGCCTAAATCTATCCAAATTTCTAAATAGTGTCAAAAATTCCCATGCTTTTAACATTTATATATGAAGATAAAAGCAAATTTAGGCTAAAGAAAAGAAACACTTTAAGTTTGACTAAAATCTAGCAGCATATGATGATTGCTCTTATTCTGTGAATGTAGAAATGAGCTGTTTCTATTACTTCTCTGTGATGAAACTGACAGCAGTTTGTTAATCACATGTACTCACAGCCCGACAGGGAGGTGGAGGGGAAGGAGGTTGTCACATGCCACACAGCACTCAGGAGTAGAGTGACCCAACAGGAGCTGTTGGAGGCAGGATTTGTAGTAACAAAAGGGTTAAGTTTTCCCTGGTTCCTGAGGTAGGTTGTGATTGGCTTGTTTGAATAATTTTGTGGAGTAGCAAAGTGAAACCTATTAAGTTAAGGACCAGGTAGAATGCAGCTGTTTAGCTGATAGGGGAACTTGCCAGGTGGGGAGACTTTCCTGCTGGGTGAAAAGCTTATTTGAGAACAGGGAACTCACAGATAGGCCTTTTGAGCCATGGGAGGCTCAAAGATGTCAAGGCAGCACTTGAAATTTTAGGCTTTACAATACACTTGGTCAATATGAGACCAATATCAGTTTATATGAAAGGAGAGGAGATCGTTAGACATTTATAATTTTTTAAGTGTTTACCATGAATTAGTCTTCTGTACAGCACTTTATGTATGTACTTAGCCACTCATATAGACATGCAACAAGAGATAATATCCAAATGGGTATGAGTGACACCTGACATTGACTGAAGGTGCAGAATCAAAATGTGTATAATACAGTAGACATCTTTAAGTAATTTTATTAATTTATATGGCAATCTAGCCTGTAAGATTATTTACACTGAATATTTAATTCAGCTAATGTGTTAGTTGGAAACAAGGAGGAGAAGGAGAAAAGAGGAAAAGGAAAAAGATTGTGAAGAATAGGAAGAGGAGAGATGAGCTTATAATGATTATGTTTTTAGGGAGTTAAGTTAAAATGAGATAGTGATAAAATGAGGGAAGCAGAAATTGGAAAACATGTTATCAAGTATAGTAATATATTGAGTACAGCAGTGGTCTTCAATCCCAGTTTGGGTCATTATGCAACATTCTCTGCATCTGCGTTTTAAGCATAAAGAAGTTTCTCAGCCAAATGCAGTATTGCCCATATATTTAGAAAAATGTTTCCAGGTGGATATGTACAAAAATATGTCAGAGATTATGAGCAACACACACTAATATGGCTTTCAACATAGTGTTCTAGTTTTAGGGTTCCTGTATGTTTTTGACATTTTTTCAATAAACTCTGAATTCTTTTTTTAAAACCAGAATGTCTAGAAAACCCCATCGTCTCAGCCCAAAATCTCCTTAAGCTGATAAGCAACTTCAGCAAAGTCTCAGGATACAAAATCAATGTACAAAAATCACAAGCATTCTTATACATCAATAAGAGACAAACAGAGAGCCAAATCATGAGTGAACTCCCATTCACAATTGCTTCAAAGAGAATAAAATACCTAGGAATCCAACTTACAAGGGATGTGAAGGACCTCTTCAAGGAGAACTACAAACCACTGCTCAAGGAAATAAAAGAGGATACAAACAAATGGAAGAACATTCCATGCTCATGGGTAGGAAGAATCAATATCGTGAAAATGGCCATCCTTCCCAAGGTAATTTACAGATTTAATGCCATCCCCATCAAGTTACCAATGACTTTCTTCACAGAATTGGAAAAAACTACTTTAAAGTTCATATGGAACCAAAAAAGAGCCTGCATCGCCAAGTCAATCCTAAGCCAAAAGAACAAAGCTGGAGGCATCACACTACCTGACTTCAAACTATACTACAAGGCTACAGTAACCAAAACAGCATGGTACTGGTACCAAAACAGAGATATAGATCAATGGAACAGAACAGAGCCCTCAGAAATAATGCCACATATCTACAACTATCTGATCTTTGACAAACCTGAGAAAAACAAGAAATGGGGAAAGGATTCCCTATTTAATAAATGGTGCTGGGAAAACTGGCTAGCCATATGTAGAAAGCTGAAACTGGATCCCTTCCTTACACCTTATACAAAAATCAATTCAAGATGGATTAAAGACTTAAATGTTAGACCTAAAACCATAAAAACCCTAGAAGAAAACCTAGGCATTACCATTCAGGACATAGGCATGGGCAAGGACTTCATGTCTAAAACACCAAAAGCAATGGCAACAAAAGCCAAAATTGACAAATGGGATCTAATTAAACTCAAGAGCTTCTGCACAGCAAAAGAAACTACCATCAGAGTGAACAGGCAACCTACAAAATGGGAGAAAATTTTCACAACCTACTCATCTGACAAAGGGCTAATATCCAGAATCTACAATGAACTCCAACAAATTTACAAGAAAAAAACAAACAACCCCATCAAAAAGTGGGCGAAGGACATGAACAGACACTTCTCAAAAGAAGACATTTATGCAGCCAAAAAACACATGAAAAAATGCTCACCATCACTGGCCATCAGAGAAATGCAAATCAAAACCACAGTGAGATCCCGTCTCACACCAGTTAGAATGGCAATCATTAAAAAGTCAGGAAACAACAGGTGCTGGAGAGGATGTGGAGAAATAGGAACACTTTGACACTGTTGATGGGACTGTAAACTAATTCAACGCTTGTGGAAGTCAGTGTGGCGATTCCTCAGGGATCTAGAACTAGAAATTCCATTTGACCCAGCCATCCCATTACTGGGTATATACCCAAAGGACTATAAATCATGCTGCTATAAAGACACATGCACACGTATGTTTATTGCCGCATTATTCACAATAGCAAAGACTTGGAACCAACCCAAATGTCCAACAATGATAGACTGGATTAAGAAAATGTGGCACATATACACCATGGAATACTATGCAGCCATAAAAAATGATGAGTTCATGTCCTTTGTAGGGACATGGATGAAATTGGAAATCATCATTCTCAGTAAACTATCGCAAGAACAAAAAACCAAACACCGCATATTCTCACTCATAGGTGGGAATTGAACAATGAGAACACATGGACACAGGAAGGGGATCATCACACTTCGGGGACTGTTGTGGGGTGGGGGGAGGGGGGAGGGATAGCATTGGGAGATATACCTAATGCTAGATGACCAGTTAGTGGGTGCAGCGCACCAGCATGGCACATGTATACATATGTAACTTACCTGCACATTGCGCACATGTACCATAAAACCTAAAGTATAATAATAATAATAATAATAATAATAATAATAAAAGAAAAAAAACCCCAGAATATAGTAGTAATAAAGCTATACAGCTTTGTTGTTGATGCAACACTTTAAATACATATTTTTAAGTTGTTCTAGTTTTAAAGTACCCTGAACTTAACATAAAGCAACATAAAGCATTTTAATCAGTGAATAAATACTCACAGCTAAAATATCCATAAGAAATAAGAATATAAATCTCTTCTGTCATCATATTAAGATAAGAGCTTGGAAAGGTCACTTTTCTTCCCTGCCACCATCTCCTGAAATGTAAATATAGGGACCTCCTGCCAGAGTCTTTCAATACAGGAATGATTAAAAATACATTCCTTATAAAAGCAATTGAAATTAACAAAAACTCGGGAAATTACAATTAATATTATATAAACAGAATTATTAAGAACCCACAAGGTGTAGCTTGAATATATCCACCAAGCTGTCAAAGCTATACAATAAGCTTTTATCCTAACTTCCAGCTGTAAGTACTTCAGAGGCTATGAACATCAAGCTTTCCCCCAGGAATTACATTTGCCATTTAATAAACTCTGAGGAAAGTGTTTCAAACAGATGCCAACTGTGTCCCTATCAACATTAGACTGGGCCAGGGACAAATCCTCACAACTACACTACACTTGTAAAACATCCCCATACTCTTTGAGGAAATAAATCATTTTATGCTCATCCGTTTTTATCATGATGTGTGTACTACTACTTATTCTCTAGAAAATAAATTGTAGCCACACTTTCCCCAAAATGCTTGTGATGTCTCCTCCACTAGTCCCCAAAGCAAAGAGGGCTGTTGAGCTGCTAAGGAGATTCTGGAAATGCTTTTGGATAGGAAGATCAGAGACTGTGATGCTTTTTGGCATAGAGCAGGGCAGGGCATGAATAAATGAAAATAATCAGTATAGCTTTGCTTAAAAGATCAACCACTTTGATGCACAAAGATGAGAAATTTTTAGTACCTCCTATTTTTGACCCAGGTATTTTAAAGGAAAATTTATAAATTTAAGTGAAATTACCCTCTAAATCTGAATGAAGTAGATGAAAACTTAATAGAATTCTTTTTAACAAAATTTAGTTTTTTGAGCTGAGGATTTACATAAGTAACTGTATCAAATCCTACATCGTGAAATGGAGCTTTAAAATTGAGTTGAAGATTGGTTCCTAAAATGTGAATTTTTTTTTTTTTAAACAGCTTTATTAAGGTATAATTGATTTACAAAAAACCCTGAACATTTAGTGTATACAATTTGATGGGTTTGGACATAGGCACACACCTGTCTATAACCACAATCAAGGAAATAAACATATCCATCACTTACAAAGCTTTTTTGTATGTTCCTTTGTGTGTGTATGTTACTTTTTTTTTTTTTTATACTTTTATTTCTTTTTTTTTTTCTTTTATTGTAATTATTATTATTATTATTATTATTATACTTTAGGTTAAAATGTGAATATTTTTAAAAGACATTTACCTTTGCTTAGAATTGCAAATTCTGCCAGCACTGGATGGTTGCCCCTGCTGTGTGTCCTTCCTCCCTATTGAAGCACAGGTCCTATCAGATTCCAGTTATACACTCACTTGTTCTCTCCTTTCCCCTTCTTAGAGACTAGACAACTCCAGTCATCCCTTCTGCCTCCCGCATCTTTAACCCTCTCTTTCTACCAAATCATCCTTTTCAATATTCTAGTGTGCTTTAATTCCATCTGTTAAAAGTATTAAGATAAATATTTTCTTCCTCATACCCTCATCTTCATCTTCTAAACTCTTACTCATCTGAGCTAGTGTGCTTTAATTCCATCTGTTAAAAGTATTCTAGTGTGCTTTAATTCCATCTGTTAAAAGTATTCTAGTGTGCTTTAATTCCATCTGTTAAAAGTATTCTAGTGTGCTTTAATTCCATCTGTTAAAAGTATTAAGATAAATATTTTCTTCCTCATACCCTCATCTTCATCTTCTAAACTCTTACTCATCTGAGCTAGAGGTCATTTCATAAGAGACCTTCCTTGGAAACCTAGGCTAATAGTATTTTAACTCTTTCATAGCACAATAATCTTTTTTGCATCACGTTTTAAAAATTGGGTATTACATCAATTTTCTAGGGCTGCTGTAACAAAGTACCACAAACTGCATGGCTTAAAACAACAGAAACTTATTCTCTCACAGATCTGGAGGTTAGGAGTCTAAAATCAAGGTGTCAGCTGGGCCATGGTTTCACTGAAGGCTCTAGGGGAGGGTTCTTTCTTTTTTTTTTTTCTTTTTTTATTATACTTTCAGTTTTAGGGCACATGTGCACAATGTGCAGGTTAGTTACATATGTATACATGTGCCATGTTGCTGTGCTGCACCCATTAAGTCGTCATTTAACATTAGGTATATCTCCTAATGCTATCCCTCCCCCCTCTGCTCCCCCGACCCCACAACAGGCCCCAGTGTGTGATGTTCCCCTTCCTGTGTCCTTATTTCTTCCTTGCTTCTGGTGGTTGCTGGCAATCTTTCCCAGTCCCTACCTTGTATATAAATCACCAAGTCTCTGCCTTTGTCTTCACATGACTATCTTCCTTGTGTCTCACATTGTCTTGCCTCTGTGCATGTCTCTCTGTCCAAATTTCCTTCTTGTGAGGACACAGTTATCAAATTAGAGCCCACCCTAATCCAGTATTACCTCATCTTAACTGAATTATACCTGCAAAGACCCCATTTCCCAATAAGGTTATGTGTACATGTACATGTTTTAGGAGGATATAAATTTAGGTAAGACATTCAATCCAGTATGGATATGTATAGGCTTATTTGGCTTGTTTCATATACACAAGGTCTATGAATATTTTGTGGCACATTGTATTTGTTCAAAAAGTATTTGCTGAATGAATCTGAGAATGTCTGGATTCATAGAAAAAACTAGAGGGGAATGGGCAAAAGCTGGAAGCATTCCTCTAGAAAACCGGCAGAAGACGAGGATTCTCTTCCTCACCACTCCTATTAAACATAGTATTGGAAGTCCTGGCCAGAGCAATCAGGCAAGAGAAAGAGATAAAGGGCATCCAGATAGGAAGAGAACAAGTCAAACTATCCCTGTTTGCAGATGACATAATTCTAAATCTAAAAAACCCCATAGTCTCAGCCCAAAGCCTCCTTCAGCTGATAAACAACTTCAGCAAAGTATCAGGATACAAAAATCAAAGTACAAAAATCACTAGCATTCACTGGTGTTGGGAGTGTAAATTAGTTTAACCATTGTGAAAAGCAGTATAGTGATACCTCAAAGAGCTGAAAATAGAACTACCATTCCATCTAGCAACCCCATTACTAGGTATATACCCAGAGGAATATAAATCATTCTGCCATAAAGACACATGAAACTGAATTTTCACTACAGCACTATGCACAAGAGAAAAGACCTGGAATCAACCTAAATGTCCGTCAATGACAGATTGGATAAAGAAAATGTGGTACATATAAACCATGGAATACTATTCAGCCATAAAAAAGAATGAGATTATGTCTTTTGTGGAAACATGGTTGTAGCTGGAGGCTATTATCCTTTGTAAAATAATGCAGAAACAGAAAACAAATAACACGTGTCCTCACTTATAAGTGGGAGAGCTAAATGATAAGAAATCATGAATGCAAAGAAGGGAACAACAGACACTGGGGCTGCTTGAGCATGGAGGGTGGGAAGAGAGAGAGAAACAGAAGAAATAATTATTGGATAGGAGGATTAACACCTGGGTGATGAAATAATCTGTGCAACAAACCCATGTGACATGAGTTTACCTATAAAACAAACCTTTACATGTATCGCAAACCAAAAACAAAAGTTAAAAAAAAAAAACTAGAGGGGCATTTTGAAGATATAGGGTAATATTATTAGAAAAAGGGAGTAATTTATCTTTTATTGGGGGTAGATTTACCTTAGATGAGAGGATCTCCAGGCTTCTTTTTGTTTTTTTGTTTTTCCATCAATATCATTGAGGTATAAATGCAAATTAGTGTACCCATTTGATTATTACTTATATTTCAATGAGTGGTAGCAAATATAACCACCACCACAATTAAGATAATAATGTTTCCTTACTCCAAACTATTCCCATGTGCCCCTTGCAGTTAAGCCCTTCCCTAATCCTGCCCCTGTTACAGCCACAGGCAACCACTAATCTCTCTGTCAAAGTCAATTAACTTTGCCTGTTGTAGAACTTCATATACATGGACTTATATAGTATGTTTTTGTGTCTTGCTTCATTCCACTCAGCATAATATTTTTGGGATGCATTCATATTATTGCTTATATCAATACCTCGTTTCCTTTTATTGCTGATTAGTTTTCATTGTATAGATATAACCACAATTTGCTTATTCATTCACTTGTTAATGGACATTGAGGTTGTTTCTGGTGTTTTGGGGTACCGAAAAGAAAGCTGCTATGAACATTCCTCTACAGGTCTCTTTTGTGGGTATATTTCTAAAATTGTTCTTGAGTAAATACCCATGACTAGAATTTTTGGATCATGTAGAACTTATATATATAACACTATAAGATAATGTTGAACAGTTCTCCAAAGTGGTTGGAACATTTTATACTCTCCTCAGCAATGTATGAGAGTTCCAGTTGCTCCACATCTCCACCAACACTTTGATTTTTTCAGTCTTTCTAATTTTAGGTATTCAAGTGGGTATTTCATTGTGGTTTTAATTTATATCCCCCTGACTATTAATGCTGTTGAGCATGTTACATGTGATTATCAACCATTTCTATATCTCCCATGTGAACCATTTGTTTAAATCTTTAGCACATTTTATATTGAAATATTAAGTTGTAGTAATTTGTTATATATTCCACATGCAAATCCATTTACAGATACATGTAATACAAATATTTTCTCACAATCTGTAGATTGCTTTTTTATTTTTGTAACAATATTCTGAAGAACAGACTTCTTCATTTTTGATGAAATTCAATATATTAATTTTTTTCCTTGATGGTTTATGAATTCATGTCCTAAGAACAAGTTAAGATGATTTTATCCATTTTTCCTTCTAGAATAATTACTAGCTTTGCTTTTTCTTACATCTGTAGTTCACTTCAAGTTCATTTTTGTGTGAAGTGTGAAGTAAGATAAATGGTTAGCTTTTTCTATACAAATAGCTAGATTTTCCAATATCATTTGCCTCAATGACTATCTTTTCCCTATTGAGTTTCCTTGTCATTCTTGTTAAATATCTTTTGACCAAATATGAGTCTCTATATGTTTATGAATTCTCTATTCTTGTCATTGATCTATATATCTATTCTTATACTGACACCATACTGCCCTGATTTCTAGGGTTTATAGTAAGTCTTGAAATCAAGTAGTATACATTCTCCAAATTTGTTCTTCTTTTTCAATATTTCTTTAACTGTTTAGGATTTTGTATTTCTTCTAGTTTTTAAAAACTTCGTGTTAATTTATACCAAAAAAATGTCCACTGAAATTCTGACTGGGTTTGGGGTCTTTGTATGTGTGTGATTGTTCCCACATTGATGTATATACAGATGGATATATAAACTTTGCAGCATTTTTATAATTAGGGTTTGCACAATAAAACCCTAAAATAAAAATAAAGGTTTTACTTTTGAATTATCTGTGCCTTTACATATGAATTGCATTTTTTTTGTAAAACCACATAGTTGGTTCCTGCTTCCTTTGTAATCCAGTCTGATAATCTCTAACTTTTAATTGAAATGTTTGGACTATTTATGTATAATGTAATTATCAATATAGTTGCAGTTGCAATTATCAAGATGGTCCACCATCTTGCTCTGTGTTTTCTATTTGTAACATGTGTTCTTTGCTCCCTTTTTGTCTTTGTCTGCCTTCATTGTATTGAAGGTTTTTTTGAAAAAAATATATTTTATTCATATTTATCTCCACTGTTGTAGTTATTTATACGTTTTGTTTTAATATTTTCAGTGGTTCCCACTGACTTTATATTTGTACCTTTAACTTATCACAGTATACTTTCAAATAATATGATGCCATTTTTAATAATGTAAGAACTCCATAACGGTATGCCTCCATTGCCTCGTCTCCTTGTCCTTTGTGCCATTGAGCTTTTTTAATTTTTCTTCTGACTTTCTGACATCTTCCTCATTTTGTACTTAAACCTTCTTTATCAAGGGTCATTCATCTTTATCAATGTCCTTTATAAGTCATAATTACCCAATAATATCCCCTAAGAAGAAAAATTGCCTCAGTTTAGAAATAAGCATTCTAATGCTTGCCATATGCACTTTTGGGGGAGTTGTCAGGATAAAATAAAAGCATGTAATCAAAAACACCTTATAATCTTTAAAACTTATTACACATGAGGTCTTTATGCTTCCACAAGTATTTTCACAAATAATATATGCAATCCTCAACAAAAACATAGCAAGACATTTATATAAGTTCAGTGATTTGAATGAGTGATATATAAATGAGCATGAATGCAAATCAGACTGTTGAGCTAGAATTTACTTTTCTGCTTTCTGTAAAATAAAATTTGATAAGCAAATAATACTCTAAACGTGGCACACACTTAGCATAGGTAACTATGAGGGGCAACAAACTATTTTTGAAGTGCCAGAGAATAAGTACTTTACATTAAAAAAATTAACATGGGTGAAATTGTTTGAAAAGCACAAATGGATGTTTTAAAATAAGTGTTCTGCTCCATCCTCTTCTTTCTCAGTCAGCAGTTACTCATTACAGCCCAAAGTAATAAAGCTATATTTCTTTTGAAATATACCATAAGTCAGATTTTACATCAAGGCATAGTGACCTTCCTTTCAGTTAGTATGAGTTAGTGAGGTTTAAACTATTTTTTGCCATGTAAGTACTGTAAATAGCAGTTGCCTTGGACCCACAGCCATTCCTCCAGCTAGGAAATTGGGTACTAGAGGGGTTGAGAGAGAGAAGAATTAGTTTCATTGTATCATCTTTGAACTGCTTGCATTTTTTACCATGAATATAAATTACTTTTTCAATTAAAAAAAACCCTGGTTAATAAAATAATTAAGTAATATAATTTCATAACTATATTGTGCATGGCTCATTGTGAATTATAAACTGCCATAAGTACACACACCTAGCTTTTATTAGCATTGTACCCAAAATGATATTTGTTGTGCACAACTGACTACTGCTTATTACACTTTAATGAAAGCAAAGCATTCACATATTAAATATAAATAATTGGTGATGAATAAAAACATTTGACAGTGTTAAATAGCTAATAAAATATCAAAAGTTCATTGATTCTCAATAAAAATAAAATTCAATCAATACGCTGACACTTAAGGCCACCACACAATTGCTTCAAAAGGTCTTTAGAAATCAAATAATGATGCAGTGAATCCTTCTTTCAAATACTACATGTCCCGTACATTTTCTGCAAACTGTTAAAAATGATAAACAGCAATGTAATGAAGTGGAACATCCTATTATTTCGGCATGGTTCATCATTATATCACTGAAACAAGGACACTGCCTTGTAAAATCTACTAGCTCCCTCCAATTTACATTTAGAATTACAGAAAATTAAATAAGAGATGTAATTAGTTTGTTCTTGTGGGAAAAGTCAAGAAGCACCATCTTGCCAGTGCCTTTCTTCACAGCACTAACGCTTTATCCTTCAGATGTGTTGTCCCTGTTCAACACTGGTTTGGGAGCTGGAGGAATCTGACAAACTGGCACTAAGGTAGACATTTCAGAAATGAGATCAGTTCTAGGAACCCGGCAAACTACACATAAAATTCCATTTTCTTCTCACCTATTTATTCCAGTGTAGTTTTGCAGGCTATTCTACACTACCAATCCTTATAGAACATCTAAGGAGGAAATTATTCATATCCTGTATAGGTCTTCATGCCTAAATAACAGCTCTTTCTTTAGTAAGGATTTCTGTAATTGGAAGATAATTATGTATGTGTTCATTATTGACTGTTCAGTTTAAAAAAATTTCTATCAAAATCCTAGCAGGACTTTTTTGTAGGTATACACAAGATTATTCAGAAACGTATATGGGAAGGCAAAGAAACAAATAACTAGAGCAATTTGGGAAAAGAAGAATAAAGTGGAAGGAATTGGTCTATCCAATTTCAAGACTTATTATGTAGCTACAGTAATCAAAACTGCGTGGTATTGATGGAGGGTTAGACACTCAGATCACTTTAAAAATAAAGAGGTGAGTTATGAGCAGGATCAACAGTCCAAAGAAGCACACAGAAGAGGCCCCCGGCTCATGCTGGAGTCTGGCACAGGACACAGCACAGGGAGTGGAGGATGCGGATGCCGCTGCCAGCCTGAGGAGGAGTGTGGACAGCTGGATGCTCTACTTCCCTATGGATCCTTGACAACCACTCTTGGCTCACACAAAGGCTTTTTTCTCTGGACTTTAGAAAATATTCCTTAAATACTGTCATTCACAACTTCCACTTTGCAAAGGTGGGTACTGAGACTTGGAGGATTTTTCTGGGGCCACAGCCACAAAGAGAAAAAAAGCTAAGCCAAAATGGAGACTCAAGTGTGACTACAAATGGTGGTACCCTCAGCCATGCACAGCTTCCATTTTCAGGGTAGGAAAAGGCTGCTTGTCTTTGGACTTGTGTGTGCATGTGTAAGTGTACTGGGTGGTGGTGGAGTGAGTTACTTGAATGATGGTTATGCTTTCTATGAACATTATTCATAAACAGAAAAAAACTGTTATGTGTTCTCTAGATTTTGCTTTTGAACACCTAAATCTTAGTTTTCCAAAACATGTTGGCCCTTAATAAGTGAAACTCGATTAAAAGTTCCAAACAAGTGTCCAAAAGCTATACAATTCATAAAATATTTCTCCATATACTTTATCTTACACCTTAAGTGATAGAAAAAGTTTTAGTTTTCCAAAATAATCAGCTCTTGTCTGCCCTTTCAAAAGATTATACTGTGTTTAGTACAACTGCCTTAGCTTTAGCAGTGTCATAGACTTCCATGGGTGCAATGTTGTCCAAGTAACTTCATCTGTATATTTCTTATAACCCACTTTTATGCTCTGCTTCTCAGACAGCTCAGGTGGCTATATGTTGGCTCTAAAATTCAAACAAAACTCCTAACCTCAAGTTTAAAGACTTAGTACAATTGATGTCATTGCCAATCCTCATTTTATGTACAGGTCCCTATTTCCATTCTGCAAACCACATCCCTTCTCTTCAGCCTTTGGGATAAAATTCATCTGTCCACTCCAGGTTGCACACAACCTCTAGCTTATTCTGTTATTTCTAAATATTATCACTTATAACCTTTTAAAGCTTCCCATTAGTCTTGAAGTAAGGAACACAATCCTTGAACATGGTCTCTAAGACCATAAAGGATCTGGCTTCCACTTTCCTCTGAGGTCTTGTTCCTCACTAACTTTTCCTTTCTCCATTCGCACCTCCCAGACAGTTTCTTTTTGTTTTTAGAGCACACCATGGTCTCTATTGTCTCTAGGCTTCCCCATATGCCCTTTAGCGCTATCTGAAAAGCTCTCCCTCCCTCCTTTTGTCACTTAAACATCACTTCCACAGAAAAGCCTTTCCTGATGCCATTATTCTAGGATGGCCATATTGGGAAATAATACAAATAGCAATAGTAACAACAACAATAGCAGCAACAACCACAATAATAATTCCTAATATTTATTGGATATTACTTTTGTGCCAGCCTCTGTTCTAAACATTTTATATGTATTTATTAATTTATCTTTACAACAACCCAAAAGAAATATGTACTGTTACTGTCTCTTTTTACTGGTAAGGAAATGGATCAATGAGAAACTCGCCCCAGGTGTCGCTGGTAGGATTTGAGGAGCCGAGCTTCATCCACAGGCAGCCTGCCCCTGGGGCCTATGCTTTTAAGTGGACACACCATGATGCTTCATCTCTCTTGGGCAGAAAATACAGCAATTCTTTTTATTTCAATGAGATAGATATTTCAAGACACCAAGAGATAAAGATTCATCAGAGGTTTCACATGCCTTCTACCCTACTATATACAATACCAAATCCAAATACTGTTTGCACTGCTTCCAGTCTTCTATCTGAAAGTAAGACTCTCCAATTGCCCAGTTTCATATGTTCCTAGGGTTGGTGTGATTCCTTTGTTCTTAAGGTCATCAAAGAGCAGTCCGGAAGGTCCTGGAAGTTAACAGATAACTCTGTAGCAAAGAGGAAGGAAGATTGTGACCACATTATTACTTTTTCTGTGGCAGAATTGTGGGCCAAAGTGGAAATCTACTTGGAAAAGTTTTTGACCCTATTCAGGGTACAGTGAATAAATTTATTTCACATTACTACATATCAAAAAAGGCAGGCAAGCAGAATTTTATACAAATTATTCAAATTGTCTTTAAGAAGAGTAGAGAATAATACAGATGCTACTTTTCCTCCTTTAGTGTAGATGCCCATAGGTTTTAGCAGTGTTCACATATCTTATTTTAAACCATAGTAATTATATATTGGTCAGATTTAGTGTGCTAAAAAGGAAGAATACTTCCACAGCTATGCCTGTCATTTCACACCCATTTGGGAAATTAGCCTGAGAATGCAGGATTGTGCCTTACATTTCCTTGAGGCCCTGTCCCTCAATCTCTCTTGCTTCATCCTGTACTCTCTTCTTTTCAATACTCTGCACTCCTTTCTTTCTTTACTTCCTTCTGCATTAGCCCATGAAGGCAGAGACCATTTCATTCTAATTCACACTGAATTCTCTATATCTTGGCCCCAAAAAGTTGTTGCCTGATTGTCTACACTGCATATATGTTGATTCATTTATTCTTTCAACCAATATTCTCCAATATGTAGGAGGATATAAAAATGTTAACAAGACACAGATCTTGTCAAGACTTGTCTGATAAGGGAAATTAATGGGTTCACAGGCTGTTTCAGTAGCCTTCTGCTGCAATAGGTATAAGCATGGGTTGCTATGAAAGCACATAGGAGGGACACTCACAGTCTTGAGGGGTGGCGAGAGTGCCCAGGGAAAAAGACGCTAGATTTGATAACTAAAGGAGGACTTGTGGTGAAGGAAAGAGAAAACACTCCCATGAAAAGGCCCAGAGCCCAGAATAGGATGGTTCATAGACCTGTGAATGGTGGGACCATACAGTGAGGAAGATGAATCTCTAGGTTAGGCAGAGGCCAAACAATGGAGAAGCTACCCTGGGATGCTAAAAATTTAGACTTTATTCTGAGGGCAATGGAAACCCAGGTAAGGGTTCTCAGCAAAAAAAAAAAAAAAAAAAAAAAAAAAAAAAAAAAAGCGGCAATGTGCCAAAAAAGTTGAAGAAAAGGTTGCTAGCTGGCAGGAGTTGGATCATTACAGTCACCCAGGTGATGGATGTTGGTGTTTCAACCTCAAGCAACCTTGATACAACTAGGGAGAACTAGAAATGAACTTAAGCACTGAAGGAATAGAATCAACAGAACTTTGGGACTGACTAGATGTGGCAAATGAGACACTCTGGGGTTTCTGGGAGAGAGTTCTGTTGGTTACCACCTGTGTAACCATACATACAGGATTTAGATGGCATATGAACACATACATACAAGCATTCCTCATGTCTATTTCTAATTTCCTTTGACTTTTAAAAAATATACTTTAAAATGTCCCAAGTCATAAAAAATGTGTGTGTCCCTTTTAGAATTCCAAAATTAAGGTCTCTACCCAAGGATTAATTTAATATGCAGTGTACCTGCCTTCCTTCTTCAAGATTGTATAAGTTCCTATCAGAGTAATGGGCCTCCTGAATGAGTTCTGACCCTCAGGAAACCTTCCATAGGGATAGGTTCAATTTGATACTTTTTCATGATCCAGCATATTAGTTACAAAGCTGAGATTTGGCTCTTCTCTCATGCTTGCCTCCTGTGCCTTTTAGTGACTTCCAATACCTCACCTTCATCTTTATGAGGCTGGAATGAATTGCAACATCACTGGTCCATATTATCTGAAAATGCAGGTCAAACATAAAGCGAAGTCCTCTGAAACTGACTTCAGAAAATATTAGCCTTCCCTTTACTATCAACATTTAATATTGCTTCCAGCAAAGGATTCTACTTGTTTCTCTATTATTTTGGTATTCCACTATTTTTGAAAAAATAGCCAGATGTTCCAAATACTGTATGGCCACAGGGGGAATTTAGCTGGAGTTCAGGCTTTCACGCATGAGCACCAAAGGAAGTGTGAGGGGATTCAGCAGAGGGAAGGCCTGTCCTTTCTATGCTTAGGGGCATAAATCAAGATTAGGTAAAGTATGTTTCCACTTGTCCCAGGAATAGTACTGCCGTGACCTATGAGATTCAGAATAGAGTCCTAAATTATTACTGATGAAATAGTTTTAAAGAAGAACTGCCTAGTGGGATCTATATTTTTGTTCTTGTCTCTCCATGTTCTGCATAACTTGCTTTACAAGAGCTCTCAAGAGCAAGCATGAAAGCCAAATCTGATGAGGAAACAGCTTCTTCTGATTCCCCACAACACCGTTTCCCCTGATTTCTCTGATAAGCATTTGATTTCCACAGAGAGCTTTTTCAAGACATTCTTTTTACAGAATACTGAATCTCACATTGTGTTTTTAATATGATCGTTTAGTGGAAACCAATGTTCCAGTCACTATTTTTCTAGCCATATTCTAGTTTCAGCCATGCTGATTGGTATTAGGGCCACTTAATCAGTAGAGTTTCTAATTGCAGCAGAGAGTGCTCTTCTACAAGTCACAGTGATTCATGATCTAGCATTGCAGTATCTCCTTTACAGTCCATAATGAAAGGGCTTTCTGCCTTAGCTGGACTGTGCCATGTTTTAAGGCATATGGTAAAGATATTTATTTAACAAATGATTTTGCTACACTGTATGCCTACATAACTAAATCATGTCTAAATACATTCAGTCTTGTGTTAGAAAACCTCTTTATCTTAAGTAGGGCCGGTAGAATCTGCCAAAATATGATATTTAAAAATGTTGGGTATAGCTTAGTAGTGCAAGGAAAAATACTATAAAATTAATCTTAGTTTTTAAGAATTTGTGCTTATTTTTAGAATTATTCTTCTCTTAAATATTTTATTGTACAATTTTGTTGTTGTGGCTAGATATATTTAAGATATCTTATTATATAGAATATAAATTGGAGAAAAGTTCAAGTACAGCCTATACAATATTGAATACAAAATGGTTAACTAGGCATATTGTGAATATCTTAAGTCACAAGAATACATTGAACTGCTGCAGCCAAGAAAGTGAAGTAAATGGTTTAATTGGGAAATGTTATAAATTCTAAACTCTGGTGGGGGATGGGATACTAAAAGGGTAACGAATTATTTAATGAAATTCTCAATTAGGAAGTTACTCCCTCTAAAAGTTATTCTAAGCACCCTTTCTTTTGTTGTACTCCAGCAGAGAACAAAGGAACTGAACAAATATGCCACCAGTCCAGGAGATTACTTTAAAAAACAGAGCTGGAGCTTCAGTAAATAAATAAATAAATAAATAAAATAAACAAATAAACCCCAAACAAAATAAAATAGTAAAACAGCAGACACTTTGTAGAATGCAATCCTCCTTATTAATACAATTGGTAAATACCTTACTACAGGGAAACATTAACATATGTAAAAGTAAATAGTGGATTGTAATAATGGCTCTAATCTAAATAGTTTAAGAAATAAGCACAGGCTAATTTTATATAAGAACCACTAAAAAGAATCAGTACAACTTGAACAATTTAAGAATAATTTAAAATATCAATAACTGTAGAAATAAAAATTATCATTTATTATTTCTATTTTCCACACACTCTGCTAATGCTAAACAATTTATATTCATTGCATTATTTAATCCTCACAATAAATCTATTGCAGTGGGTACTTATTTTAATGCTTGTTGTATGAATGAAGAAATTGTTGCTTAGAGTGGCCAAGAAATTTGCCCAAGGATAAATGCTGGTAAAAACAAGATTCTGACCCAGTCAGAATTACTCCTTTATCATACTCTCTTCCCTGACACTCTAGAAGTATTGTCAACAAATTATTCTCCTGATGGCTTTCACCAGCTCCTTAATAAGGATGAATTAAATAAATGAATTAATAGGAATGAATGACTCTAATTTACATTCGAATCTCAGCAAATACCATTTGTAATTTTTGTATAACTTCATGTTCAACTTTCTAAAAAATGTATGTACTTCTAATTATAGAGTGAGGATTTAGTCATTCTCAAAAATTCTTTTAAAACTTTCTTAGAGTTTCAAATTAAAAATCTTAATTTCCAGTAACTCTGTGGAACAAAACTAGATAAACATCATAATTTAGAGAATATTTTTACATGGAGTAATCCAGTCTGAAAGTGCTCCATGTTACAGTAGTACTGACCACAGCTACAATTGATGTCATTTTTACTGGTGGCCAACTTGCCTGAGGTTTCTAAGGCAATTTTTACAAATAATTTATATATCTTCTTTCTAGGTATTTGTGCTTTCCTTATGTATTATAACAATTTTCCTCACCTACACTTTTATACAAAAGATGTACACATATGCATAAATGCATACACTCACACTTACATGCTTCACATATATGTAAACAAGCACTCATAGCTATAGATTTTTTTTTAATTTCAAGGCTATTGTAATTGAGAGGCTACTTTGATAGTTAGCAGTTATATTCATACGGTGTCAGCAACTGCCCAGCTTATGATGATATAAGGGCACTAATGATATTATATTCACCGAGCTGCCATAATACGTTTCCAGAGAAAGACAACTTAATTGGCAGCCTATTATCTGAGGAGGTATATGGGTGCTCTGGAGTTTGGAATGTGCTCACTGAAGCCAAGGTAATTGAGGCATCAGGTGATTCGAGTAATGGTGATTAGAATCATCTGTGTGCAATGTGCAGTGAGTAAGAACATGTGTAGGAAAGAATCCTTTTTATGAGACATTTAATTGTTGAGACCCCTGAATAACCTTGCTATTCTTTTACCCTCCTCACTTCTAAATCTACTATTAATTCAAGCTGGAAATAATTTACACAAATATTCCTGGGATTTATTTTTGTAAAAATTATGAGATCTTCGGGTAAAAACCCAAACTTATTTTTATGGTAAAATACTTGTTACTTGATACATATTCTCCTAAGTGTGTATTCATTCAACAGTCTGCACCACAGCTAAAGGAATCACAAATGGTTTTGATATGTTTCAAAATATAGCATGATGACAGTATCTGAAGAAACTTGAACAGATTTCTAGATTTTGTTAATGTTGGAGAAAAATATGTCTGTGTGAAAGTCTCTATAAGTATGTGGAAAATTCATGATAAACTGAATGAATAAATAATAATTTCCTCCTTTTAATACCAACAATACCAACTATAAATATTAAAGAACACATCAATTTATTCTAAGTTAGATTGTATAAATTCTAAGTTTTGTTCTAAATCCCATTAGGTCTGAGAGTCCTATTGTTGGGGGAGAAAAAAACATAATACACAAGGATAGCATTAAACCCTAGGCTTCCATACATAAACTACTAGTAAAAAATATTTTAAACAGAAAAAGACAGAGATCAAATGTCTATTTGACATGTTTTATCCTGTGACAGTTGCTTACAGATATTTGTTGAATTAATAAATGTATATTTGGGAAGCAGAGTTCTGTAATCTGATTATAGGGTTATAGTAATTTTGTTTAAAATTATTTTCCAATAGCAACTTAACTTTTACAGCCAAATAGCAGTGAATTTTAAACACGCGACAAGTCACAAAAAAACTTTAAAATATGTTACTTCAAATATTGGAGGGTAAATGTTAGTAAATGAAAGTCAGTATGATTATGACTATGTTATCTTTGAGTGATTGTGCAGTAAGCCATTCCCAAAAATGTTGGGAAACTTACTGAAAATTAGCATTAGATATGAATGTAATATTAATGAAGGCTTTGAAATAGCAATTACTACTATGTGGAAGCATCAGAACCAACCCTGTGGAAGATCAATTGATCCTGGAAACACTATCTCTTTCTGGGTTATTGGTGGCAAAGTTGCATGAGCCTTCTAAGGCAAGTTTTACTAATCATTTATATATTTTCTTTGTTCTTTTCTTGTGTTTTTATTTGTGCTTTTCTTATGTATTATGATAATTTCCCACCTATATTCTTATACCAAAGACTTTTTTGCACATGTATGCAAAAATGTATACACTCACATGCTTCACATGTATGTGAACAAGCACACAGAGCTACAATTTTTGGGTTTGTTTTTTGTAACTTCAAGGCTATTGCAGTTGAACGGTTACTATAATAGGTGGAATAAACCTGAGTCATAGCCCTTCTTATGGCTTTTCTATATCATTTTTCTCCTTTAAAAATATTGTGTGAGTAATCTTTAATCCTTTAACAAAACAGGCTTGGTCAAAAGGTAGCATTATCTACTTACTAATGAGACTTAAACTTAGAGATAACCTTTTTCATTTAAGTCAAGTCTCTAGTTTTCCAATGTCAGGGTTTATCATAACCACTTTATATTTAACAAAAAACTTTCATGCTGCTAGAGTCTAATTAGGTAGTGACATTACGAGTGAACTCTGAAGAACAGATGTTTGGAAAAGTAGAGCAAGAGGTCATGTCTGCTGAGCACATCACGGTACAATAAAACTCCTAATGTGTCTTAATAACTTACATCAGAATAACCTGCCTAATAGGTTAGTTAATACTGCCAATTATGAAAGAAAACAAAATTGTTACCTAAAATGACTTCTTTCAACTAATATTTTCTTTAGCAGGTCTGATTAAAAAAAGGGGATGGAAGGTACAAGCAGCCACCAATTTCAAAGAAATACCTTCCTTGTCGATCAATCATATACCTCACTGAAGAAAGGAATCATTAACAAGCTACAAAGTTTTCATTAAATTTTAATGAAGAAGTGTAGTTGATAGAATTTATCAATCTCACAGTTAGCATAAGGTCCTTTATAATTTTCTCAATGTTCACATTTATTTTTAATCATATTTCCTGAAAAATCAACTCATTTTCCTGGTTCCCCTGTTTCTGTCAATACTACTATCATCATTCTAGTCACCTAGGAAGAAAAATCTAGATATAATATCCAGATCCTTTTAAGCATCAAGTCATGTCGTTTCCCTTGCGATATTTCTCAGATCCAACATCTTCCTTTGAATTTCTATTGCGATCAACATGGCTTGAATCAGGAACTTATTATTATTATTATTATTATTATTATTATTATTATTATTATTATACTTTAAGTTCTGGGTTACATGTGGAGAGTGAGCAGTTTTGTTATATAGGTATACACGTGCCATGGTGGTTGGCTGCACCCATCAACCCGTCACCTACATTAGATATTTCTTCTGATGTTATCCCTCCCCTAGCCCCCAACCCGCCACAGGCCCTGGAGTGTGATATTCCCCTTTCTATGTCCATGTGTTCTCATTGTTCAACTCCCACTTATGAGTGAGAACATCCGGTGTTTGGTTTTCTGAATTTGTGATAGTTTGCTGAGAATGATGTGAACAAGGAATTTCTGAAAGCCAGAGACTAGACACATAGGGGTGAATAAGATAAAAGACGTTAAAATCTGTTGATCGTGCCACTGCACGCCAGACTGGCAACAAAGGGAGACTCCATCTCAAAAAAAAAAAAAAGCTGTTGTATTTTGACTACTCAATATCCATTTGTCTTCCACAATAAAGATAGCCTTGAGGAACTCTGACAGTGTTGTGAAAATTTACTGGATTTGATCTTGTTAAGGAAGTCAGAAGACGCTTCCCTAAGCAATTGAGTCTGAAACTGAATTATAACATATAAGTAGGAATAAACCAAGCAATGAAGGGAAGGAAGGGTAATCCAGGCTGCAGGAATATTATGTAAAAAGATGCTATGATGGTGAAAAAAGAAATGAGAAGAAGGCCTGTGCTGTTCCAACAAAGAGCAACAAGGAGCATCATCACATGAATGAGCCTGGAGAGACAAGACCATGGAGTCTTGAGAGCCATGGTAAAAAAATTCCATTTTTATCCAAGATCACTGGACCTTTCATGAGATCTCAAATGCAACGTGTTGAAAAACAAGAATCTTTCTTCACCCTGGACTCTGATTTCTCCCATTTTAGTTCCTAATGTTTAGTGAGTGGTTTCCTTTACCCAGGCTCTAAAACAAACCTTCAGTCAGTCACCACGGTCAGCCTATTCTACCTCATATACCTCACATTTATATCACTTGTGTCACTGCTGTTTAATTTAGATGTCATTTTTTTCTTGATTTACATAATTAGAATTCTCCCTGTTCTCCAGCTTAGCCTCCCTTTAATTCATCCACTTCACTGCTCCCTAAATGACCTTTCAAAATTATTGATATAATCCCATTAATTCTCTGTCCCTTCATAGTAAACCTAAAAATTCAGTTCAGGTTAGTTTACCACACAAACCACTACCTAAATCTTTATTCTCAGTCTTGCAACTTCTTCAAATGCTTTCTTTATTTCAGTACTGAGCTTCCTACAACATGAATGAGACATTATTTCATGCTGTGCTTATTATTTCATGTGTGTTAGTTTGATTTGGGTCCTTTATCCAACCTTGTCAAACGATTAGTTTGGTGCAAAATTAATTGCCATTACTTTTAATGGCCAAAACTGCAATTACTTTTGTACAAACCCAATAACATCTTGACTTCAAGACTCAACCAAAGCAGCATCTCCTCAAGGAAGATTTTAACTCACTTATCCCTCCTCTGGCTCTGTCAACTTTAAAAAAAAAATTTTATAAATGTTCAGTAATGGTTTGTTTTAAGATTTGTCACCTTAACCAGATCATCTATACCTATGTCACTTGAATCATGGAAGAACTTAACAACTCTTTGTCAAACTATAGATTTTACATGACAATGTATTTAATTGCTATAATAATTCTGTTCAGTAAACAATCTTAAGGCTATTAAAGTTGAAAGTGTGACTCAGAGGGTAAATATCTTGCTCAAGAAATAGTTCTTCAATTAATAAGGAACTCTGTGCTCTCTGTGTAATAGAAAACCAATATTTATGTTAAAGATGGCTCTTTTGTTTTTGAGTTTCACTGTTTACTATCTACTGTTGATAGAGTTTCACTGTCTACTATCTACTATTGGACCATTATTAGCATTAACTATAACTTAGTCAAGAGGCCCCATTTGAGGGTTTCCTTGTAAAAAGCCTATATATAAAGTATATTATATTACAATTATAATATTCCAATACTAAAAATGATGACAATAGCAATCCAAGATTCCCACAGTTGCATGGAAAAGGCCAACATCATCTCTGTATAATATGGACACAATCCTTCTAACATCATCAAATGATATTATGAAGTTAAAACTCTGAGCAGTGATTAATGATGAAAATTAGAAATGGAACTTCACTAAACTCTATTAATATAGAGTTACAGGGAAGAGGGAGTTTGCAATTATATATTAGTAGTTCAGAAAAGGCCTCACTGAAAGAGTAATATTGAGCAAACTCCTGAAAAAGAGAAGCCCATTTAGTTTCCTGGAAAAAAAAGAAAAATTATAGCAGTAGAATTTGTCATACCAAGAGAAATTGAGATCCCCCCATGGGGTCAAAGAAGTAGAGAGTTTAAAGAAGGAGGGAGGATGAACCACCAGATGCTACAGAGTAGACATATAACATCAAGGCAAGAAGCACCTACTAGTTTTTATAACTTTGTTTTGTTTTGTTTTGTTTTGTTTTTGAAACAGGGTCTCGCTCTGTTGTCCAGGCCAAGTGCAGTAGCACAATCATGGCTCACTGCAGATTTGACCTCCTAGACTCAAGCAATCCTTCTGCCTCAGCCTCCTGAGTATCTGCGACTACAGGGCATGCCACCGTACCCTTCTAATTTTTTATTTTTTGTAGAGACAGGGTCTTGTTATGTTGCCCAGGCTGATCTCAAGCTCCCAGATGCAAACAATCCTCTCACCTCAGTTTCCCAAGATGCTGGGATTACAAGTGTTATCTACTGTGCCTGGCCATTATTTTCTTTAAAGGATTTTCAGTCGGGGTGTAGGAGCAAACAGAAACAAAACAACCAAAAACCCAGAGTGCAGCAAATTGAAGAAATGATTAAGAGGTGAAAACAAAATCCAGCATATGTGAACAATTGTTTTGAATAAAATGACACTTGCATCCCTCCACATTAAATTCATCAAGAAGTTGTGTCACCTCTACCTTGAAAATGTATTGATATCTCACTCCTATTTATCCCCTCCAATGCCATTCTAATCTAAGCCACTACCGTCCCTTTTCTGGATAGTTAATAAAGTCTTCTAATTAGCCATTCCACTTACTCTGTTCCCTTCTATAGCATATTTGCCACAGCAGCAAGTACTTTCTAGTTAAAATATTACTTCTCTAATCAAAACTCACAGTATAACTTTCCTTTCACTCAAAATCTTTGCAATAATCACAAAACCCTATGTAATATACCCCCTACTACCATCTTATTGAGTTCAAATTCTACAACTGCCCACTTTCCTCATTCAGTTCCCAACCACTCTGCCCCCCTTATATTCCTCAAATATGCCAAATATAGTATTACCTCAGGACCTTTGTGCATGTTGTTCCTGCTGCTTGAATTGCTACTTCCATCTGATATCTCTGTAATTTTTTTCTTCATTTCCTTCAGGTCTTTGCCCAAATAGCACTCTTACACTGAGGTCTTCCTTGAGCAATATAAAATTCCAAACTCCTCTTTCATCCCTTAATCTCTCTCTACACCCATTCCCTGCTTTTCTCTTTTTCCATAGCACTTATCATCAGGTAATATTCTACCTGTTTTATTCATTTTTAATTTATCATTTATCTCTATACACTATAACAGTAGCTGCTATATCAGAGCGGGGATTTTTATCTGCTTCATTTACTGTTTTATCTACAACACCTAGAACATGCCAGTCATATAATAGGTGCTGAGTGAGTATTTGTTGCATAAATAAAATGAATGACTATTTTTTTAAAAAATGAAAAAATTGGATTAAGGAAGCAGAATTTCATGGAAGAAATTTATAAGTATGAACAATAGCAGAACATATGTATATACTGATGAAAAACAAGCAGAGAAGGTAGAATTGTAAAAATACAGGAAAACAAGGCAATTATTGATAGAACAAAATCCCTGCAGCAGCAAGAAAGCATAGGTTTTAGCAGAAATATACATTTAAAAATGCATATTACCACCTCAAACCCATTGGCATGGCTCCTATCAGCACACACACACACACACACACACACACACATAACAATTGTTGATGGGGATGAGGAAAAATTAGAACCCTTGTTCACTGTTGGTGGAAATGTAAGATGGTACAGCCACTGTGAAAAACATTATGGAGATTCCTCAAAAACTTAAAAATAAAATTTCCATATGATCCACCAATTCAACTTCTGGGCATATACCCAAAAGAATTAAAAGCAAGATCTTAAAGAGATATTTGTACACCCATGTTTATAACAGCACTATTCACACTAGCTAGAATGAGGAAGCAACAAATGTTCATAAGTGGATGGATGAATTAATAAGCAAAATGTGGTATATATATACAATGGAATATTATTCAGCCTTAAATTAGAAGGAAATTCTAACGTATGCCACAACATTAGCTGAACCTTGAAGATACTATGCTACGTGAAATATGTCAGTCACAAAAACAAAAATACTCTGTTGTTTCCCTTGCATGAGGGACTTAGGATGGTCAAAGTCACAAGGACAAAAAGGAGAATACAGGTTGCCAGGGATTGGGGATAGGAGAGAAGCAAAAAGTATTGTTTAATGGGTATAGAGTTCTAGTTTTACAAATGAAGAGTTCTGGAGATGGATGACCATAATGGTTGCACAATATTATAAATGTATTTAATATTACCCAACTGTGTACTTAAAATTAATTAAGATGGTAAAATTTATGTTATGTGAATTTTACCACAATTTTAAAAATTGGGAAAAAAAGTACAGAGTGGTACCCAATCTATGTTTACTGGATTTTCATGTACACTGCTCTTAATAGTTCTCAGAAATGGACTTAGACGCAAAAATTAAAGTTAAAACAATTTGCAGTATGTCAAAAATAAGTAAAGATGGTATTTTCATGAAAATAAACTTTGTCATACAAATTGACATTATTATACATAGTCTTAAGAATTATGCTAATCGTTAGTTGCTATCTCTGTAACTTAATTAAATGTGCAGTATGATTTCTATGAAAATGCTATTTTTCTTCATGATTTAATGAGACCTACCATCAAGCCATATCCAAATCATTCAAACCATTAAGAAAGCCCAACTGATAGAAATGATCAACACATTTTTAAAGATATTTGGAGGTTAATGGGAGATTAAAGGGAACCCATTGTTATTCCATCTGGATCCAAGCATTGCACAAATTAACATACAAGCTAAATAAAAATGATTTCCCTTTTTTATTATCCAGGAAAGAAAATCAAAGAAGAGCTGGAACATCACATCAAACAAAGTGTTCTCAAACCAAATTTACATGCCTGGTGTGCTTGATTGGTTTTGACAGCGTGTTAAGAAGGGATGACGCGTGGAGGGGTTCAAACACTTGGCATCAGATTTGGCTCTTCTGTATACCTTGTCTATTTCCATTTACCAATCATATTTCAAGAACTTCAAATTCCCCCTTTGAAAGTCTATTTATCCTTTTCAATACCACTTCCACTGCTCTAAATCAAGCTCTCATCACGTCTCTCAGAGAGCGGCCTCCTTGTCAAACTCCTCAGTTTTCCATACTTAGAACTAAGTGATTGCATACATATGGCTGTGATTGCACTACAGATCTCACAGGGAGACCTTCAGAATCTTCAATGAAAGTTCTGTTGACAGCAGAGCTCCAAGTTGGTCAAAATTCACAAGTGTCATGCAGAATCACAAATTTACTTTAAGTTGGCTGGAGATGGAATGCCCCATAGAGAAACTCTTAAATTAAAATAAATTTTACAAATCATGAGCAACAGTCATTTGATCATATATTTTCTATGGAAAAAAGTAACACTATGTCAGAAGGTAAGTATCATTGTTTCTTGATATATAGACAAATACATACGTATATACATACATGCATACATATTTGTGACATCTTATCCCCAGAACTATTTTTCTTCAGTATTCCCAAGAAGTATCACCACATACCTGATTGATTAATAAGGAATCTGAGTGTCATTATATCACTTAGATGCTATTGGCTGCAACTAATAGACATCCTGACTAAAACTGGTTTAGACTATAGCGATTCTTCTTACATAACACCTCTCTTTAGCACTAGCTCCTCTTCTCTGTGCTTTTCTTGGAATCGTCTTTGCCTATTGGCTTTATCTCCCGACTAAGAGGAAGGTGGTGGCAGCAAGTTCAGGCATCATATTCAGATGTCACAATATCCAAAGGAGAAAAAAGAACTACATTTTCTCAAATCTCCTACTTAGGAACAAGAAAACTTTCCAGAACACCCCTAAAATGGGTTGCATTGTATCTCCAAAGAAGATATATTTGAGTCCTAAACTCTGATACCTGTGAATGTGACCTTCTTTGAACATTGGGTCTTTGAAGACATCATTTCTTAGGACAAGGTTATTTTCCATTAGAGTAAACCCTCAATCTAATGATGGGCATCATTATAAGAAAACAATGTGAATACACAGAAAGACAGAGGAGACACACAGGGAGATCAGTGAAGAGGCAGAGGCAGAGATTGGGGATTGTAGTCGCAAGCCAGAGAATAAGGATTGCCTCCAACTACCAGAAGCCCGGAGGGAGGCAAGGAACAGATACTTCCTCAGAGTCTCCAGAAGGAACCAAACCTACAGACACCTTGATTGCAGACTTCTGGCCTCCAGAACTATGAGAGAATAAATTTCTATTGTTTTAAGCAACCCAGTTTGTCATGATTTATTACAGCAGCAACTAATACAACTTCCAGGCCTTCCCTGCACATCTTGTTAGCCAAGATCGGGTTACATGACTCTTCCTAAACAGATCACTGCCAACGAGAATGGATTATGACCATTGGCTTGGACTAGTCATTAGTGGTGGAACAGATGGTGGGCACTCAGCCACAAGGACCACTGCAGTCACTTTTCATTCCTCCCTCTTCCTCACCAACTCATACATTCGGTCACGAAATTCCATAGATTGTGCCTTGTATCACTTTTGACTGTATGCCTTTCTTTTTATTTTATATTTTACCTTTATCTAAGCATTCACATAGTTCAAAAATCATAATGATATTTTCAAAAAACACTTAGAAGTCTCCTTCCCACTTGCTATAATGTGAGTGTTTGTGTCTCCCTACAATTCATGTTGAAATGCCCAACATGTGAAGCTATTAGGAGGTGATATTAAGAGGTGAGGCTTTTGAAAGGTGATTATTTCATAGTGCTCTCCCTTCATGGCTAGGATTAATGTCCTTGTGAAAGAAACACTAGGCTGGACATGGTGGCTCACGCCTGTAATCCCAGCACTTTGGGAGGCCGAGGTGAGTCAATTACCTGAGGTCAGGAGTTCGAGACCAGCCTGACCAACATGGAGAAACTGCATCTCTACTAAAAAAACACAAAATTAGCTGAGCCTTGTGGCGCATGCCTGTAATCCCAGCTACTTGGGAGGCTGAGGCAGGAGAATGGCTTGAACCCAGGGGGCAGAGGTTGCAGTGAGCCAAGATCACACCACTGCACTCCAGCTGGGCAACAAGAGCGAAATCCCCCCTCAAAAAAAAAAAAAGTGAAAAAGACACTTAAGAGCTAGTTAGTCCCTCTGCCATGTGAGGACACAGCAAGAACTTGGTAGTCGGCAACCCAGAAGAGGGCCCTTGGCAGAACTTGACCGTGTTGGCACTCTAATGTAGACTTTCAGCCTCCAGAACTGTGAGAAATGAATTTCTATTGTTTCTATTTTCAAGTATCAAATGCATGCCTAAAATCCATGATGAACAAAATATAAACATTATAATTAAAGACAAGAGCCTTACTGTCTATAACTAAAGACAGTATACTGATTTTTCCTTTTGCCTCAGTCTACAATAGCTCTCTGCACTGGTGACCGGCATTGTGCTAAGCCCTCTTCACACTTCAACTAAATTAATTTTTAAAGCAGTTCTGTTACAAAAAGATAATCATTATCCTCCTTTTATAAATGAAATGTCCTTAGGCTTAAAGAGGTTAAGCAACTATGCTTAGTCCAATGGCTAAGGGTGGTACGGAGATTCACACTCTAGTCAGCCTGCCTCCACAGTCACTGCTCTTAATCACTGCTAAATTGTCTCCTGGTAGGTGAATACATGTGATTGGAAATTTTGCCATATACTTTCTATTTTAAATACATGTTTAGACACGTTATAAATTACTTGACCCCAAAACACTTCTTGTGGTGAGTGGAGAAATAACATGAGAGAAAAACATTTATAAAAATAAAAACATTAAAACATTTGTTTACTCAAGTTAAAATGTTTCAAAAACTAGCAAATTTAGTCATTTGCTAACTTTCAAATTTCAACTCCCCCTTCCTTCATTCCTACAGCAGCATACTTTTAAAAATCTTCCTTCAAGTTACTCACTTAGTCAATAAAGACATGTTTGTAATAGAAAAATATATCCATTCCAGTTAACATATGAGTCAAGTCATATCCATATGGTAATTTGCCCTTGAGGGCTAAAAAAGTGTCAAATAGGCTTTTTCCCTATACTGGATGGGTGACCATCCTTCTGTTAGAATCAGTCAAATGGTTTAATGAAAAGAGATAATACAAATGAGATTTTGCTACATTAAAGAAAAAAATCCTAGTTTTTACAGGTTTTTTTTTTTCCATCTCAATCTTTAGGCATAGTGATTGTCAGGTGTGTTTTTTTATTTCTTCATGTTTGCTGTTTTTTAATGTTGCAAAATAAGTAAAAGAATAACAATAATTTGACTAATGGCATACACTCTCCAAAGTGTTTGAAAAATGGCTTTTTTTCATGATTGCCTCATTGTTTTCGAAGATCATTAAACAATAGAGAGAGGTCAAGTGTTCTCATTTACATTTTGTACTTGAGGAAATAAAAACACAAACAGGCTCAGTGACTTGGACCAGATAACTTGGATATCAACATGATATTTGGATATTATGGCCAGATTTCCATATTGTGGTCTAATACTGTAATTGAAGAAGAGGAAAGTGTTTATGATTCAGAGAAAATAGCATAGGTGGCAATCTGGGGGTGAAAGGTGGTGAAGTAAACCTGGTAACTTAGAGAAATGTAAACTCTCTGAACAAAACTATTTGCATAGTGATTTTATATACAATGGGATAATAATATGTATTTTTTCTATTATGCCTTGAGATATGCAACATTATTATGCTCATTTACATAGAAATTGACTGAAAATCAATGTCAGACAATTAGTAAATGATGGAACTAGAATTCATTTCCATGTCCTTGACTCCAAGATTCTTTTCTTGTTACTATACCATAAAACTGAAGAAAGAATTACAGTTGACACTTGAACAAATCAGAGGTTAGGGGCACCAACCCTCCCATGCAGTCGAAAAGCCATATATAATTTTTGACGCCCCAAAAACTTTACTAATAGTCTACTGTTGACCAGAAGCCTTACTGGTAATATAAACATGTGACTAACACATATTTTGCATATGTATTACATACTGTATTCTTACAATAAAGTAAGCTAGAGATAAGAAAATGTTATTAAGAAAATTGTAGAGAAAATATATTTACTATTCATTATGCATAAGTGGGTTTCATAAAAGTCTTCATCTTCATCATGTTCATGTTGAATAGGCTAAGGAGGAGGAAGAAGAGAAGGGGCTGGTCTTGCTTGTCTGTCTTAGGGATGGCAGAGGTAGAAGATCTGCATGTAAAGTGGACCGTTATAGTTCAAACTCATGTCGTTCAAGGGTCAACTGTACTTGCAATGATTCTTAGTAATCAATAAAATCTCCAGGTGTTGCAAATTTATTTATCTAAATTCACTTTATATTATTTAGATGTCAATATTAAAAAGAATAAAAATTTTAAAATTTAATGGAAATACATCTATTAAAACTGAGCTTTAAATATTCAGGGAATTTTTCTATATAAGTTAAGTGAAATATAAATGACTAAGCAAATGAGTTTAGTCAATTTTTTGTTACGTTTTTGACATTAGAATGCTTACTAGATGATAACGTACCCCAGGAGACATTATTCTGATGAAAACAGACACCGAACACTAAAAGCTCTTACCATGATTTAGTTAAAAGCTCTCTAGGAAACAGAAGTCAAAGCACGGACTAAGTACCAGAGCTCAATTTGCGTGTGCAATTCCAGGGCAATGAGAGTGAGGGAGAATGGATTTAGGCATCAAGAATCGCAAGCAATTCAAGGTGATGTGTTACTACACTAGCCACTGTTTTAAGAGGAGTCATGAAGAGATACCCCTAGTCATTCAGCAGGTGCATCTGTACAGCCACGCAGAATATCTCTGGAGAGCTATAAGGAAAAAAAAGTGGGCCACAGAACAGCCCAGTGGAAGAAGAAAGAATGTAGTAATCTTCACAGGTCTTGACCATCTCCTGTATTCTGCTGTTCAAAGTTGTCCCTCTAGAACATAGCTCCCCACGGTTCTGGGTTGCATACTATCTTTGGCAACCTCTTGAGAAGCATAATCCTATGTCCCACACTATGGCTAGTAGGTCCAAAGCAGTTTAACCACGCAAGTATGCATGGAGTAAGTCATCCATGACAGTGGCAGAAAGGGAACAAGAGGCTGAGGGTCCTGGGGACAGGTGAGTCCAAAAGAATATGAGGAAACACTTAAGATGTGTCTGATAAAGTCGGTGATTCCACTATTCAACTGTTGCATGGACTTATATAAGCCAGCAGATTAAATTCCCTTAATTCATTATTTCTAATAATTGTTAGCAACAATTTCCCTAAACTCAATTTGGAGATTTCTAAACTATATTTCATTCCAATATCTTTGCCAACCCCCACATGCAATTGGTTGAAAATTCTCACTGATTCTTTTACAGTAACTTCTCATAGTCAGTAATTCCTTTCCATTAATATTTTAATCATCCTGGCTCAATCTGTCAAGAGTCCCTACTATAAAACTCTTCTTACTGTTCACCCTGATATTATTTCTCTTTACCTTCAAACTAGTCTATATACCATGGCTTCTTAAACAAGCTCTATTTAAGGAAAAAAACAGAAGGTTGTATAAATATTTCCAAAGGTCTACAAATTCACTGCCATATTTTTGTTATGTTCCTTTAGAAGATAATCTCTGGATTATCTAAAAGAGCCCCAGGATTGAGTACTGCTACCCAACTTCTGACCTCTAATCAAAGTGTATGTTGGCTCCAGAATTACTAGGATTCTCTCTAGCTAAGAAGCATTCCTTCTAAGACAAACACATTGTATAAACAAAAATTTGTCAATAGCTTAAATAAAAGAAATATGATGGAGAGAATGGAGTGATCACTCTGCATAGCAGAATATGCGCAGGCTGAGTAAAAGAAAATTTGCCGTGTAGTAGTCAGTACCATGTTCACTTTGAGAACAGCCAGGTAATCTAGCACATAAAATTTAATATTGCTATTATGAATTATCTTCATTTTCCTGTCTCGTATTTAATTTCATATTTATTTTCATTTTATAATCATTATAAGATTTATCATCATAAGAATTTTTACTGAATTTACAGTTTTACATTTTTATATAGTATTAACAATAATTCACATCCATGCTAGAAATCCAAGAGAATTATGGCAGTTTCTTTAAAAGTATGCTGTACATTGTTTGAGCTTGGAGATGTGCTGAAATATATCATTGCTGGGTTAATTTTCCTAAAGCATATCTCTAATTATGTCATTGTCTGATACAAAATCTTTAGAAGTTTCTTACTATATATAAAATTAAAATTCATGAATCTAGCCATTCCTACATGTATATTCTCCTTCAATGTACTTGTTTTGTTTTCCAGACTACCTCAGCAAATGGACACATACAAACAATATGCTCACTTATCATTTTGCTATAGTCCAAATGTTTGTTTACCCCCAAAATTCATACGTTGAAACTTAACCTCCAAGGTGATGGCATTAGTAGCTGAGGCTTTTGGAGGTAATTAGGTTATGAGGGTGGATCCTTCATGAATGGGATTTGTGCCTTTGTAAAAGAGACCTCAGAGAACTAGTAGTTCCTTCTACTACATATGAACACAGCAAAAAGGTACCATCTAGGAGCCAGAAAGTAAGGCCTCAGCAGATACAGAATCTGCCTTGATTTTAGACTTCCCAGACTCCAGAAATAAATTTCTATTATTTATAAGCCACTCTTTTTATGATATTGTTACAGCAGCCCAAACTAAGACATCTGTTTTTATTTGAATTTTTTTTGCCACAATCTCCTCATGACCAGTCTTACCCATGGATTAAAATCCATGACATCTTCTTGATCCTTCAAGTACTTGGGACCTGACTCTTCATTAGAATCCTGTGAAGTTTGGGGCATATCATTCTTATGGCACTCAGCATATCTGCTTTGTATTATGGATACTTGTACAAATTCCTTAGCAAAGTCATCTTATCTTCATCTAAGAATCCTCTAATTGGCCCAGTTTGGTATTTTGTGTAGGTTATCTGTTCAATAAATACTCGTTAAGCTAATCTAAGACACAAAACACAATTAGCTGCTCACACATTTGAAAATATCTATATACTGGGAAAGTAATCACCATGGAATTATTGATGGCTAAATATGAGACAAATAAAGGAATCGCCAAAGGAGTGAATTTATGTGTAATTTGTTGAACACCTAGCAAATAATGACATTCTAAATGAAGCACTTTTAGAAGGTAATGGCAAGCATTGGAATCTAAGGTTTTGTATTGGTATTGACTAAGATCACTAATGAAAACAAAAAAAGTAGCAAATAAGGGCCAAAATAGTTCTTCGTAGGATACCAATTAACTGCTAATCTGTTTGCTCTAATAGGCCACTATTAGAGGAAATGATAAAATTAGCTATGCACATAAGAAACATTTATTGCCTACATATTACTTTTGCCCTGAAACCAATGCAATTCAGCAAACTTGTACAATAAAATCGGCCCCAAAAGAGTTTAACAAACACAAGTTTTTACCTCTACTTGCTTGAAATAAGGGTTTTATTTAAAAAAACTAAAATCCTAAACAGTCAAAGAAGTGAGAAAAATCTGTTTCTTTAAATGAATTTTGAATACTCCTTTTTTAAACTTCTGAATTGCTTTCTGCATCTAGAATGCTATCTAAATCCCTGCTGATTTATCCTTATACTTTCAGCAGGATTTCATTGCTCCTGGGCACCAGACAGTCTTGTTAATAATGGCAAATCCTTTCAGTCCCTCTTTGGTGCAAGGTGGGCTTTGATTGACAAGGTAATAAAAGTGTCAATGAGACAGAGTGGCACAGTCAGAGATCAATAGTTGCCAATAAGAAAAACAATACTGATACTCAGTTTGTAAAATTCCCTCAAACCAGATAAAAATATTTTGCATCAAAATAGAGACTTTTCATTTTATAATTGATGATTTTCTTTTTTGTCTGCAGCAAAGCTGTCATAGGCATTGTACAAAACTATAACCATGCCTAGGATGGATACTATCCACAAAATCATGATGGAATTTCCTAGTTTGCTGTTTGCTTACCTGGTGGTCTTTAGAGAAGGTATTGTTACAAAAGACTGCAGTCAGAACTAGAATGGACTTTTCAGCCCCTTTATTGAGCAGCTAGGTTGCCCACAGCAAGTTTGTAAACTTGTCTGAGACTCAGATTTAAATCTGTTGAAGGACTTTAGCAACACCTCCCTTGCAAAGCACTCATGAAGGATAAATGATATGAAATTGGTAACGAAGTAAACAGTGTCTGGGGCAGAGGAGACATTTCAGAAACAGAAGCTATTATCTTTAAATATGTATGGCAATTTCTTCTCAGTTACGCCTGGGTTACAGCTTAAAGAAAAGTTTGTTGTTGGTTTTTTTTCTTTTCTTCATCTTGGGCATCCATGATATATTGAATTAGAAAAAACACTGGTGAATTCAGGAGGTATAAATGGATATCTACAATTGCTTTTGAATGCTTTGTTTTTATTTGATCTGATTCTGTTTTGATTTGTTTTTCTCTTCCTTTGTATCAATTAGCATTTGTTGCATAACAAACCATATCCAAAATTACTGACTCAAATAATAAACATATATTATTTCTCACAATTTTTGGGTTAGCTGGGTGTACTTCTGGTCTAGGCCAGACTAGCTAGAACAAGATAATGTAGGATGATCTCTTTCATGTCGAGTGGTTGGTTTGTCAGTGGAGGCCACAGAGATGAACTGGCTTCATGCATCTCATTATCTAGCAAGCTATCACTAGTGTGTATTCATGCCATAGTCACAGGGGTCCCAAGAACAGCAAGAGAGGCAAGGCCCAATAAGCATGCACTTTTCAAGTCTGTTTTTGTCACGTCTGCTATTACCTTATTGATCAAAGCAAGTCATGTTGTCAAGCCCAGAGTAAGAGCATGCATATAGGGAGGTAAATTATTGAGACCATTTCTGTAACAAACTGCCACACCCTCACACTCTGTTTATTCAGATGTCCTCAAGAAATACATACATTTTCCTATAGAACAATAATTTTTTTCAGATACAACTTAGAGTTAAATATAAAAAGCACTTTTAATATGCTTTTATATTTTGTATTCCCATTGTCTGATTAGCTTTTAATTAGACAGAGTGCTGAGAAGTACATTTGAAACAAATAGACCATTTATACTACATATGTATGATGGTTTTGTTAGAAGCTCTTTGACCTGTAGAAAAATGTTAGTTTTATCTTTCCAGTTTAGAAAGTATGGCTTTTCCTTTGCTTTGATTCTTTTTTACTTAAAGAAATTACTCTTGGGTTAATAATACCTTTTAGTTTTAGAAGGGAACCAATGTATCTCAGAACCTGAGTTGTTCCTATTTCTTTGCTGGGTACCTTGGTTTTATTTGTCAGTTTTATGCTATATAATATGACTCCAAACCAGAATCTCTTCCATCTAAAAAATGGTGACAAGGACAAGGAAATTATATTATTCTGCATGGATTTCCCTAACAAAATACCCTAGGCTAGGTGGCTTAAACAACAGAAATTTATTATCTCACAATTCTGGAGCTGAGGAAGTCGAAGACCCAGCTGTCGGTCAATTCCATTCTTGGGAAGGCCTCTTTCTGGCTTGTAGATGGCAGATTTCTCACTGTGTCTTCACATGGTGGGGAGGAAGAAAGAGAGAGAGAGAAAGAGAGAGGGAGAGAGCTCTCTGGTGTCTCTTCCCATACAAACACTAATTATTTCATATCAGGGCCCCATCTCTATGATCTCATTTAATCTTAGTTACCTCCTTACAGGCCCTGTCTTCAAGTACAGTCACATTGAGCGTTAGCACTACAACATACGAATTTATGGGGAGAGACACAATCAGTCCATAGCAGGAATACTGAAAAAGTGAAAGCTAAAAGCTTAAATCTTTACACACTTCACCAATTTAATTGAGATAGACTTGATCTATATAGTGTGTGGTGATTATGCAAACTTCTATGTCTCTCTGTACAGCATTGGCTAATCACAATACAGATGAATGAAGCAAACAAACCTAAAATTGATCAAGAAATAGTCTCCTAAGGATATGTAACTGAAGCTAAAATTTGACAGGTGTGGCCTAATGCAGCACCTACGAAATCTGTTGAAAATAGTTTGAAGAATCATGAAGAATGTAAACTGCTTCTTCTTCCTTTTAATTAACAAAAATAAATACCTTCATAATGCTGTTTCCTATAAGACTTTTTGAAATGCATTCTTGATGTGTCTCTGGTTTCAGCATGAATAGGTTTGCAAAAAACTTAGATAATGTGACTGGAATGTAAATGTAAATTTCCATTCCTAAAATACATTTTTCCCAGAGTAGTAATTGTTTGAAAATCTTAAAAGCATAAATTTTATTTTATAAGTGCTTTATGACTTTTTCGGAGGAACATAGAATAGATAAACTTAAAAATATTTAAAGCATTTTATAAATGCCTTTACACATTCATGGTGAAATGCTTAGTAAAATTTCAGGTACAAAATTCCCTAGGGTATTACATTGTTGAGTGTCATTAAGAACTATAAAATTTCCTATCCCCATTATTTCTCCTGTTTAATTTCCTGTCACCACAGATGAGTCTGGGCTTTGTTTGTTTTGCCAACTACAGAGTTGAAAACTCTGACTTGTGGGATATTGCTAAATTATAAAAGGAGGCATTTTTTTCTTCTCGTTAATGTTCTTTGTGAAAAGAACATAGAAAAACTTAGTATTAATACTGCCCAGTATTATGTCAAAACTACAGACTAAAAGTCATTCACTTCTGTATTGAACACGGCATAATGAAACAAATTTAAGTTACTTGGAAATATATATTTGACAATATATTCTCACAGTTTGTAGTTTTTTGGTTTTTTTTTCAACAAATCCAGGGGATTAAGACTGGTATCTAGGAAGGTGTGTTAGTCAGCTTTGGGCTGACATAAAATATCACAGACTGAGTGGCTTAAAAAACAGAATTTTATGTTCTCACATTTCTGGAGCCTGGAAATTCAAGACCCGGGTGTCAGCTGATTCAGTTCTTGGTGAGAGTTTGCTTGCTGGATTGAAGACAACTGACTTCTCTATGTCACCTTGCTTGATGGGAAAGTAGAAAGAGAGAGAAAGAGAGAGAGAGAGAGGAAGAGAGAAAGTCTGGTGTCTCTTAATATAAGGTCATTAATCCTAACATGAAGAGCTTCAATGTTATGATCTCATTTAAACTTTATCACCTCCTCATGGGCCCCATCTCCGAATGCAGTCACAACGGGGGTTAAGGCTGAATCATACCAATTTGAGGGGTAGGGGTGGATACAATGCAATCCATAGCATGAGGCAACTGCTGCATCCACAAGTCAGGCTGCAAGGCTAATCTTTCCTGTTGAAATTTCCTCTTAGGCCCCACAAACTAATGGGTCTTGTATCATTAATTAGGTCATAGTTTTCCAAACTGTCAGTTATCATGTGCCTGTTGATTTTGATGCTGCCTAGTGTAGATCCTGCTTCAAGGATCATCCCTGAGAAGAGAAATGAAAGAATTCTCTGCTAGTGTGGAAACACCAAGGGACCTGCAGTTCAACCATCTCATCCAGTGGAAAGGGAGGAGGCTCATCTCCCTCTCCCTCCTTCCCATTTCTTCCTACTACCCTCATCTCCAAAGCATTTTCCAGAATATGAAGAGAAAATACAGAAATCAAATTTTATATTTGCTTTTTACTTATTGGTTATTTTACTTAATAAAATGTTGCCAGATGTTGTGCTATAAATTAGGGGTAGAAATAGCACTCATTTATTCCTTCAGTGAATATTTATCAAGTGCCTACTACATGCCAGGCACTATTCCAGAATCTGCGAATAAAATAGGAAAAGATTCCTTTCCTCCTTGAGTTTATATTCTAAGGGAGAAAAACAAATAATAAACAATCAGTTTTAAAAGTTAAATGATATGGCAGGTTAGAAGTTGATAAGTGCCAATAATTACCAGAGCAAAGAAAGAAGGTAGAAAGTGAAGAGAAGTGAGCAAGTTGCAGGAATAAATAAGGTGGTCTAGGTGGGCCTCACTGAGAATGTAAAATTTCAGTAGGGAACCAAAGATGAGAGAGTTAGCTAAGTAGATACCTGGGGTTAGGATATTCCAAGCAGAGGGAAAAACTAGAGCAAACGCTTAGGCTGGCCTGTGTCTGATGAACTCCAGAAACAGCAAAGAGGTTAATGTGGTTGAGCAGCGTGAGCAAGAAATTCAAAGTTGAAGAATTAAATTACATAAGGCTTTGTAAGACAAAGGACTGCCATTAACTCCTTGTGGCTTCAGGAGGCATCTCGGGGTTACAAAAAAATGCTCTGATATATTTTTAAAGTATTATTTTTTACAGTTAAGTTCTATAAGACAAATATAATTGTATGTTGCTTTTTAATTCAATTTGATCCTCTGTCTTTAAGTAAATGATTTACTCTATTCACCTTGATTAGAAATTTGGACTCATTTCCACCATCTTTGTATTACTTATTTGTCCTCCCCCTCTTTCCTAGTGTGCTTATTTTTTCTCTTTTTTTCTTCTTTTGAATTGACGTGGTCTCACCAATCCCCATTTGATGTTTTTCCTCTACTCATTTTTAAGTACCTTGTCTAACTTTTTTCATTTCATTGTTTTTCCAGAAATTTTAGCATGCTTATTTAACCTCATCAGTTCTAAGCTGAATATCTTTATTTTCCCTCTGAAAAATACAATGACCTTACAATGGTTAATTCCAATAATCACACTCCTTCCTCACTTATATATTATTGGGTAAGATTTTTATAAACCAAAAAGTGTCTGAGACACATCTCAGTGGAATAGAGGTTTATTTTGCCAAAGTTAAGGATGTGTCTAAGAAACAGAATCACAAGTTATAATAGAATCCATGGCCTATGCTTCTTTCCAAAGACAGTTTTGAGGACATCAATATTTGAAGGGGACCAAGCAAGCAGGAGGGAGAGGAGGAAAGAAAAATAAAAGAGGAGGTTAGGCAACGAGGCAAGTGGTTACACTCTTGTGAGGCTTTGATTAGTGCTGAGTCCACATTTTACATGCAAAAAGGGAGGGTCAATTATGCATTCCTCTAGCGCTCAGTAAATCTACATTTTACATAAGATAAAGCGAGCTGTGAAATTACAGCTATCTGTTTGGAAACAAAAGGAAGTAAGTTTTTGGTTTGTTTTCTTGTGTTTTGGTTTGGTTTGGTTTGGGTTGAGTTGGGTTTTTGGGGGTGTGTGTGCGTGCATGTGTGTGTATCAGTTACCAAGCTTAACTTTTCCCTTTGGCATAGTGAGTTTGGGGTCTTGAGATTTTATTTTCTTTTCACTTTTTTTTTCTTTTTTGAGACAGAATCTCACTCTGTCACCCAGGCTGGAGTGTAGTGGTGCGACCTGGGCTCACTACAACCTCCGTCTCATGGGTTCAAGTGATTCTCCTGCCTCATCCTCTTGAGTAGCTGGGATTACAGGCATGTGCCGCCAAGCTGGCTAATTCTTTATTTTCAGTAGAGGCGGGGTTTCTCCATGTTGGTCAGTCTGGTCTCGAACTCCTGACCTCAGGCGATCAGCCCACCTCGGCCTCCTAAAGTGCTGGGATTACAGGCGTCCTTTCACATTTTATTTCTATCTGAAGTTTTTTTTTTTCCTTTCCCAATTAGACAAGATAGTTACTGTTTTACAGTCAGTGATGGTTTAGATTTTTCCCACAGGCTTGCCATTGTTTTGCTTACCGTAAGTTCTTCGTATGGTACTTCTGACCTTTCCACTATGATCCTTTTCTCTCTTAAAGGAGAAGTTTTAGACATTCCTCTAGTTAAATTCTATTGTCAGTAAAATCTCAGTTCTTGTTTACCCCAAAAAAGCATTTCCTTCTTTTTCTGAAAAATAAAATTTTGCTCAGTATAGAATTATAGGTTAATAGATATTTTCTTTCATATTTTGGCTATATCATTCTACTATCACCTGACTTCCACTGCAGTTATTAAAAGTCACCTGTCATTTAAGTTGTCATTCTTTGTTTATCATGAAATTGTTTTCCCGCTGGAGGTTTTTATGTAATTATGATTGTAATTAATTACATTAAAACTTTTCCGAATGAAATCTTTGCATTGCTGGAATAACTCTGCATGCAATGATTCTAATAATATACCTTTGGATGCTATTTACTAATACATAACTAGAATATTTACTTCATATCAGGATTTGCATTTCCTTTACCCTTTACATAAAAGGATCTGCAATCCTTGTGTCTGGTTTCTTCTTGTCAATCAGGTGTCAGCATGAGTGTACCTTTTTCCACCGGGCCTTTCCTTTTCAAGCAATCTAAAAATATCCTCCCTTCAGTCCTCATAACATCACCCTTTTTACATTTGTTTCAGAATTCTCACAACTACCATCATCCTACCAATATGCTTGCTAATATGTCTGCTTCTGTACCTTTCCGTTCTCCTTTCCAAACCTATGTGAATGCGGAATGTTCCCACAGGGCCCTCTTTGTTCCTTATGGAAAAGGGCACAAAGTTTCTTTGTCCTGGAAGCTTATACAAAATCAGAGGATGCATAATTAGAGGATTACTGATTTTTATCATTTCTTTTAACTTGGCGTTTGGGGAGGATGCACATCAGTATATGTTTCCAAACCGCCTGGGTCACAATTTCTTACTTTAAGCTTATTTTTAAAATGTTATTAAATATGTATATTTTTAATTTAAAACAGAAATAAATGGTATGATCTCATTTTTCATAAAATAAAAATATTTTTATGTTCAGATAAATATTTTATTTATATTCATATAAGAGTCTGAAGATAGTACTGTAAAGTGGAGAGTGATTGTTTCAGTCTGTTATAGCTTTTCCCCCAAAGCTTTACGCATATGGGTAAGTTTTGCTTCCTTTTTCATGTTTTACTAAATTTATAAAATAATAAAAATTACAAACTCACCAAGGATCCCATCAACCAAATACATACTTACATAGAAAATTAATTGCCCCCCAAATCTCCGCTTTCTTTCTTACTTAACTCTTAGAAATATAGACTTAGCTTTCTGTCAATTATATGAAACTGAGCTTCCAGCTTTTATTAAACCTTTCCCCAATTCTATTCAGGCCTCTAAAACACAACCTCCTATCTGCCAATTGTTCTTTATATAATTTTTTGCCACGTCATGAATTGGCAAGTACCAGAATCAAAGGTACCCCTTAATCACGCATGCAGCTGAGGAAATTGACATAACTTTTTGCCTTAGGAATCTTCAAACCTTCATGCCCAGATATCTCAGAAAGCACTGTTCCAGTCTTCCATCGGCTTGTATATCAAAACAATGAATGTATAGCACAAGAGAGCTTAACCCTGCACATTTTCTCTGAACAGGGCCATAAAGAAAGAGTACCCATAAAAGGAGGTTTGTATAACTGAATTTCATGGGGAAACAGGAATATATTCTTTTTTATGAGAAATTCTTATGCCTTGGAGCCTGATTGTAAGGCACTGAATTTCATTTCAATTCTTGTTACTGGAAAAAAATAAAAGATGGATTACTCTCTGAACTAATGAAACTCAAATGGCTAGCAGATTGAGCTCTGATACCTTTGCTCCAGTTTTTGAAGTATTTGCAATGCAAATAACTGTTCAAGATTCCTTTGGCTACACTAACATTTATGTGTGTTGTGCCAAATAAAATAGCTATTTATGTGTTTAAGGCAGAGTATTTCTTGTTCTGTATGTGCACACCTGGGCTCACTTCCCTTGAGAAGATGCCTCAACAGCGCTAGTATAACAAGACAATAACAGCGAAATAATAGAGATTTATAGTGATTGTCCAGAAGTCAACAGGGGATGGCTCACACAGTGAGTGTAACCATAACAAGTGTCAGTTTTTTCAAGCAGAAAACAAAAGCAAAGCTGTTTGACGCAGTCTAAGTTTGAGCCAGAAAGCCACGCTGAATCTGCAGGCTAGATTCATGGCATGCTCTTGCTCCTGGGATTAAAAAAAGAGGAAAAAGAATCATAAAATATTAAACTGTAAACCCTACAACCCAAATTGCATGTAAAACTCTTATTTTTAATGAAAATATCATGATTTTTCATTGACGATGATGCTTCCTAAAGGTCTAAACCAGTCCACAGATTTTTTTTTTTCGTCTCTGTCGCCCAGGCTGGAGTGCAGTAGTGCGATCTCGGCTCACTGAGACCTCGCCTCCAGGATTCAAGGGATTCTCCTGCCTCAGCCTCCCAAGTAGCTGGGATTACAGGCACCCCGCACCAAGCCCAGCTAATTTCTTTTTTTATTCTTATTTTTAGTAGAGAAGCAGATGTGTTTTGTTTGACCCACACAGTAATAATGAAATCAGAATGTCTCCACATTTAAAAGTCTAGATTTTCAGCTTCTTTGAATTGAGAGGATTTAGCAAATTCAAAATCATGCATGCATGGTAACCATCAGATGGGGCTGAGTAACAGCTGTCCATATTTTAGCTATTTCTTTTCTAGTTGAGCACATTCTCCACTACTCCCTATTGTCTTTCATCTCCTACTCCTTTACTAATTTACATACAGTCTTCACTTGTCTGGCCCCTCTTTGCACTCAAGTCTGCATTCTCAATACAAAGAAGTCCTCTACTATTACTACAGAGTCGGTTTTATCATCAAGGACTTTACATCTCAGGAAAAGCTCTGAGATAGATATTATGGTGTGAAATAATTTGCAATGCAAATTACCTTAGGCTTAGAGGTTTTGAAATGACTTATCCATGTATATTAAGACATGCCTTTGAAGGGAAACTAGAATAAAGTTAAATTAGATTCCCTCTTCATATGAGGTAAATTTTCCAGTCTTAGAATTTGGAAGAGAATGATATCATGACATAATGAAATTGTCCAGAGCCCCGTACTAACTCTGGGTCAGCTTTAGGCAGATTATTTTACTTATCTGGGTCTCAGATTCCTCATCCTTAAAGTAACTGTGTCTGATGTAATGAGGGCCCCTTCCCACTCTTGATTTCTGTATGAATCCCGACGAAGGGGAAAGAAGTATCTCTTTCTTAACCCTTCCTGGCTCCAGAGAGCAAATGTAAAAGGAAACAACATATTTATGTCCACCTTCTAGTTGTTCAGTCGCCTTTCTAAAGGAAAAAATATATTTAATCAGTATTTTCCAGTAAAATAATTACTCCTGTCTTTAAATCATCTTGAATCCTCATCATCTAGCACTAGAAACCATGCTATAAGACATATCGAAGATCTGAAAGACTGCCCCAGTGTCCAGATTCCAGGGATATCTCCAATAAATTATAGATATGCCAACCATGACTTTCTAACAACTATCATGATGATTATTGTTTATTGACATTTTACTAGGGTTTCTGCCAAGCATATCACATGCATCTTCCTATTTAATTCCAGATACCATTTCATAAACACAGGAGCCATTCATGTCTATGCATCTCTATGTTTCCTCTTAAATGTCATTGTCAATACCACATTATGGAACTATATCACTGATGCTTAGAAATGGAAAAACATAAATCCAGGATGGGACAAAAAGCTTACCTACTGTATAGAACAACCATGAAATCTTAGTGACTGGTTATGAATTTTAAGAGTTTATAACTGCCCATTCCATCTCCATTTTATTTGTACACTCCAGTCACTTGTCTTTCTACCAATATATACTTCTTGTGTACACACACAAAAAAAAAACCTTGTAAATACTGACTTAAATTTGTTTAAAAAACACTTTTTATCCTGTTTCAAATTTGTTTCTCTAAATGCATATATTAATATTTAGTGCAGAATTCACTACACAATTACTTGGGATATAAAAGAAACTAATAACAAAGAAATTATTACTTTGATTATCCTCAGGTCTCTTGAAGAAATCACTTAAAAATGCGAAGCCTTACTTTCATCAGATAGAGCAGAATCAGTAAATGATTTCTGTAAAGGGCCAGATAGTACAACAAATATTTTGGGCTTTCCATAGCACAGTGTTTCCACTGTAACTACTCAATTCTGTCATTATAGCATTGAAGTAGCCATGGATAATATGGAAATGAATGAATATAGCTATGTGCCAATAAGACTTTATTTACAGAAATTTCAATTTTATATGATTTCACATGTCATTAAATATTATTCTTCTTTTGATTTTTCCCAACCATTTAAAAATTTGAAAACCATTTTAAACTCACTGGGTGTAAAATATGTTCCATACAAGGGCTATATTGACCTACAAGCCATAGTTTGCCAAACCTGAAATACAGAATGAAGGTAAAACAGCTTAGCTTATAGAGTTGTTGTGAATATATGCATATTAACCTATGTAAACTGCTTTATGGAGTATATATAATACAACAGGCCCTCAATACATAGCTTTTATTTGTAATTCTTAATATATATAAGATTTTTTTCTTTAGTTTAAGCTATACTCTTTTATAATTAAAAAAACAATGGTAGATAGCAAGTATTACATTAAGGTAATTCTAATAGAATAAGAAAAATAAAATTTAAGATGTCTTATTACTGCTTATTTAATAAAGATTGTGTTAGAAAATGGTGTTTTATAGTTCTAGGTTAGACAATCTGTTATCATAATTTTTATATTAGGTCTGTATGATTTGTTTTCTAAATATTGTGAATATTCATAAAACAACTTAATCATCACTGTGACAACCTTAAGTCATTATGGGTCGTCACAGTGAGGAGAGAGCCTCAGGGTCTCACAAATAGTTAAAATCTCAAGAGCTGTGTCATAATTTATGGTTATCCAAGTACCTGTTTAAAAGGAGGGTTACAGTAAGCCATGTGCCTTTACAATCTATCAATAACATCTATTACTCTACTCAGCAATTCTATTGAAGAATGTCTGTGAGGGTTGTGTCCACCAGGGGGAGCAGAGATTCAGTGTTAATGTTCTCAATCTTTCACTAAGCATAATCAGCAATAGTTGGTAGAAGCTTCTCTATGAAGAACCATTTCCATCAAAGGTAATTTTATAATCATTAAAATGAAGAAAATCCATTGTTCTTAGACTCAAAAGAATACACCCAGCTCTTGTTGTTGTCAAATTTGTAGATGACACAAAGCTGGTGATGAAAATATATTAGATGGCACAATCAAGATGACAAAATATACAGGCTGTCATTTTGAATTTGTATCAAGATTCTCCAGAGAAACAGAACAAACAGGATGTCTGTGTGTGTATGTGTATTACATATATATTATGTATGTGTGTATATATATATATAATACACACACACACACATCCTATTGTGTGTGTGTGTGTGTGTATTATACATATCCACATTTCTTTTAAGGAATTGACTCACACAATTATAGAGGCTTGGTAAATCCAAAATCTGCAGGGTAGTCCGGCAGGCTGGAGACAGGAAAAAGTTGATGTTGCAGTTCAACTCTGAAGAACATCTGCCTGCAGAAATACTTCTTACTCAGGAGAAATCCGTCTGTTCTATTAAGGCCTTCAACTGATTAGATGAAGCCTATCCACTAATAGAGGGTAATCTATTTTACTCAAAGTCTAATGTTAAGTCTAAATGTTAATCTCATCTAAAAACATCTTCATTGAATGTCCACAGTGTTTAACCACATATCTGGGCACTGTGGCCCAGTGAAGTTGACACATAAAATTAACCATCAAAGGCCTGAATACAGCAAGAAAAAAAAATTTAAGAGATGCAACTTGTAAGGGAAGAAAAAGTTTCCCTGCTCTAAACCTGGTCAAACCTTTCCTGGTGTCGTGTTCAAATCTCGACAAGATGTTCTAAGAAGTGCCTAGAGACAGTTGGATCATAATTACGTCAGCACAGAGCAAAGCAATTTTGATAATGAAGGGACTTAAAACCATAACATGGGTAAGATGGCTAAGGGGAAGAAGAATGTTTAATTTTTTTAAAAAATTAGAGTTTTGGAAGGAATAGAATAACTATCTTCAAACAGTTGGGGAACTTCCACGTGGAGTTTTTCTGCTTAATCTAAACATCCAAAGACAAATGCTGAATCCAGTCCAGAGACTACATGCTACAAAGAGATTGATTTCTTACCAACATGAACAAAAAGTATTTAACATACAGTCATTAAAAGATAGAATACAAATACAGCAGAGATAAATGGCAGGTAGAGTCTGCCTTGCTGCACATGTACAAACTTGGAATGGAAGACCACTTGGAGAAAACGTTCTAAAGGAGATTTGATTACCACATTGATGATTTGACCAAAATACTTTAAAAGAATCATTCTAACTTTGACTTTCATGTTTTTGTTTCTAACAAAATCTTGAGCTGGCTCATTGCCCATGCTGATGGTTTGTGAATAATTTGTATTCCGCAGAAAATATTCTAACCTAGGAATAATATATTTCTAGGATCTAGGAAAGTTAATTGTAAGACTTGATGAGCCTGAAAAAATGAGATACAGATGACAGAATTCTTCCTATATCAACATTTTCAATGAAAAAAGCACAATGAAATATAGCACAAAATTTTAATCTAGAATCTTCCTTTTCAAAATGTATCTTCCAAGTATTCTAATTAAAATGCTTTTCTTGGCTGGGTGTGGTGGCTCACTCCTGTAATCCTAGCACTTTGGGAGGCCAAGGCGGGTGGATCACCTGAGGTCAGGAGTTTGATACCAGCCTGACCAACATGGCAAAACCCCATCTCTACTAAAAACACAAAAATTAGCCAGGCATGGTGGCAGGTGCCTGTAATCCCAACTACTTGGGAGGCTGAGCAGGAGAATCGCTTGAACCGGGGGAGCAGAGAGCACAGTGAGCTGAAATCATGCCACTTCACTTCAGCCTGGGTGAAAATGTGAGACTCTGTCTCAAATAAATGAATAAATAAATAAATAAAATGATTTTCTTCTATGATACCACCTGCCTCAAATTACTTTTAAATGACCTTTTTTTTTTTCCCCCTGAAAAGTATAGTATGCACTTGGCTAGTGGCAGCTGTTCTCAATAATGAGGAGAGGCTCTACAGACTCTTTGCCAGGTTAACAGTTTCCTGATTAATGTGATTTTTGCTTCTGTGACTTGTCTTTTCAAGGCATCTGTAAATACGCAGGGAAAGAGACGCAAGATTCTAGAGGAAGACAATTGAGTAACATGTAGCCTATTTACAGTTCAGCCAACAGGAGGACTTTCAAGCAGTCAACCCTTGTTGAAGTGCATAATATGGAGAATAAATGCTGAACTAGGGCTTCAGCACAGGGAAAAGCAAATTGTGACTGGCTGGAACAACATGCTGACATGCTGGAAACTTTTAAAGTTATGATGAAAAAGTTAAAATTACTATTTAATTACTATTATTAAAAGTTATAGTTATTAAAATTTAATTACTATTACTAAAATTTAAAAATTACTAATTTAAATTACTATTCATCCATTTAGTAATTAAAGGGAAATGTTTGTATTCAGTGCCTTGTAGAAAAAAGTTACGGCAAAATGCTGAATTTTAAACTGTGAGAAAAGGGTGGAAGAGGTAGATAATCCCTTTCTGCTGTCTATGACTTAAAAATTTGGCTAAATGGGGATGCCATTAAGTATAAAATCTCCGCCATAGCAAGTCTAGGATCTTTACTTTCTTTCCCATCTTTTTGAAACAGTATTCTAGCAATTTTCAAATGACAAAAATTGTCACTTAAGTGGCCTGATATCTGCAGCTTCTACCCTACTAGACTGTGATATCACAACTCTCAATTCTTACCTAGAACATTGCAATATTTAATGTCTCAGTACATATATCTGTCTTCCCTCACTAAACAGTAAATTCCTTCCAAGAAATAATGAGGTCCTATTGATCTTAGACTTGGCCTAACAAATCACTATGCATAGTAAGTGCCCAAACTTAAGATTTAGAATGAATAAATAAATGCATAAACTTATAAATATGAAAATATATAATCTTGGATGACAGAGACCATCTTATCTTTTCACACATTATATCAACATACAGTGTCTTGAACTGTTGGGATTTTTCCTGCACTACTAATTTTAAGAAAAACCTCCTGTACTGTGCCTAAAGAGAAAATAGCTCTACTGAATTCTTTCCTTTCCCAAATAAGAAATAAAATTATGTTGAACCTCTGGCAACAACAACACACAAAAAAAGAAAAATATTTACATCTGGATTGTACAGAGAACTTTTTAGAAGAATGAAGGGAAGATTATTAAATTAGGAAAAGGACTTTTTTTCTTATGATGCCTGGAATCCACACTCCAGCAGACAATATTTGCACCCTAGTTGAAACTCAGTGTTAAGCACATGGTGTCTGAACACTTGCTAAGCATCCCTGATTATGCTAAAGCCACAGAACAGTCGAATCCCTAAGGCTCCAGGTATAGATTTCATTCCACATTGGACTAATGGTAAATACTTTCACTACTTTGCTTCCTAAAAAAAAAAATGTGATTAACTTTGATGGAAACAATGAATGTTCAACCCTGGAGAAATGTCCGCTTTCCATTCTTTCTATGAGAATTGTTGGAATGAAGGAAAAGAAATAGTCCAGGAGCCTTTTAAGCATCCTTATTTTTCTCTGTCACAACATTAAAGGTTCAATGAATCTCCAATTAAGTCTCCCTGGCTGCTGTCACCAATTTGATTGATAGATGTCCTTGGCTCACCCTCCACAGGACATGCCAGTACGCCAGGCCCCCACCTGCCACCATCAATTATCACTCTTTTGTCATCAGTGCCCTCACTTGTCAATTTATTTGCCACAAATCCAGTGAAGCCTTCTAATCACGAAGAAAAAAAAGAAAAGCCATTCTTCTTTACTTTTAATGGTGGAATAGGAAAAAAAACTTAACAAACTACGTACTGTTTAATCTTAGAAGAATGTTTGCTTTAGCCTTTTTCAATTTCTTTCCCCACACCATTCACCAAACTGGCATAGAAACTGGGTGTCATAGGGACTGACTTGTGCATACATATAGCTAATCAAAGCCAAGAGAAAAATGGGAGATTTTAAAAAAATATATGCTTATAGAAATACAGACTTTTGACTCTATGAATCCACCAAGCATTTGCCAGGGGGAAAAAATTATTGAATGTCTTTCAAAATAGATATAAAGAAGCACAGATTAGAAGTGATTAAAAAGAATAAAGCAGTTCTTTGGTTGTTGGTGAAACTAGTAAACATGATAAATTTTGCTTGTCTCCTGCCCCACCTGTTTAATGTTTAAACGTGAGCTGATTGTGGTCCTTGATAACTGATTACCTGTCGAGGACACTGCAATCTTCTGTCTATCGACAGGAAAATATAGTTTCCCCTGGAGTGCCAATATCCATTCCTGCTTTTGACCATGAACCACTCTGAAAACACCCCGGGAAGACTCAGGTGCATCTGACAGGATCTTTGAGGGAGAGATTGATTCTATTTGTATGCCTGTTAGATAATGACCTTCGGCCTCTGTACTCAAAGTGACAACAAAAAATGCCATCTCATATTCATCTCATGTCCCAGTAAATACTATTTGGTTTCCTGTAAACAGTTTACAAGCTTTGGGTTTTCCAGTTTTTGGTTTGGTGGTTTTGTGTTGTTTTGCTTTCGTTTTTGCTTTTTTTTTTTTTTTCATTTTTTTCTTTGTTTTTGTTTTTCTCATTGGACAGAAAGAAAAAATACAAGAGAGGAAAAAGAGAGATTCTTTCATGAGATAAGAAAAGGTCTCATCTCATCACAGGTGAGATCATAGGAAGTCATTTTCTGGGTCTAAAGCATCTCCCAGGGATGACTGATGCTCTCCCTAGTCCATCTATTTTGCCATTTTGGTAGTACATTACTTATTACATCATTAAACATTTATTCTGAAAAGACTAATTTTGTTCATTCAAGAAGGTGTGAAATCAGCAGAGAGAGGTGGGAGATATATCTGTTTCTTCTCTCTTCTATATTTAAAGTTGTCCTTCCTGCTGTGATCAAATCACAGAATGTGAACAAGCATCTATAGTGTCAAAATAATTGTAGTGCAGTGCTAAATGCCTATATGACTAAGAAGATATTGAACCAGTATTTGTAGGACTATAGTTCACCACTATTTGATGAATAGTTACTTTGTAAGATCATTATATAGGTTCTTCCAAGGTCTATCCTTCCCCCAAATGAGTGACGATAGTCAGGTAAATGGATTCTAAGTGTTTGCTTTTGTTTTTAATTTATATTTTATCTATTAATGACCAGGCTAGGGATTTCTCACTGTTTTAAAAGATTTCTCATCTTAACAGCTTCTGTTAAAGTAGTACACCCTTAAGAAAAGGGATTCACTAAAGATAAAATTACCCATGAATGAAGTCAAATTATAAATATTATAAATATCCTTGTTAAGTCTTAAAATTGATTCAAAATAGATGACCATGAAGTTATTTGGGCTTAGTGATTATGAGCCTGCCTTACAAAACTCATATGTCATTCTTCATATAGGCATTTCTGGCACAACAATTGCACAATGATGTGATGTTTTCATCAAAGTCTAATCCAGGTTATATTGCCGCACAGTCACTAATTATAGCCTTGCCCAGTTCGTGCAACCTGAGATGTTTAGAAATTGAATACAATTTCCATACTAGAACACATTTAGTACGCCCCCAGTTATACAAAGCAACTGATTTTTCCAGTTCATCTTTGAATAATTTGAAGTCTCCCTTTCCTTGGGGGACTCTTTGACACTTGATTTCTTCTCAGATCTGAATGTTAATGGTGATATTTGTCTTTGGTGATACAAATATTCTAGATCATATTGCTCCTTCTCACTATATATTATATATTAAAACAATATTGATTTACCATCTGTCTCCAAAAGTCCTCTCTTTATTGTACTGACAAAAAATGTTATAAAAATATTTTAGCTCTCATTTATTGATATAAATGCAATGCTTCCATTATACATTTACTCTATCCCCTTTACCAAGTTTCTAAGCATACAAATGCTTTTATCATTTATGATTCTTTTATATTTAATATACATTATCTTTTGTATAGTGCACAGCAGAAAAAAAGTTATTTTTAAAAATTAATAATTAATCATTCAAGTGACTATCCCCAGGAGTCTATGGAACCATTGCCAATTCTGCTCAGATACTTTTCTGGTTTGGACAGCAATTGCTGCAGTCCTTAAGTATCAACCATTTTAATATTCAAGGGCTCCTTGTTAGCTTGTTGCAAGGACCACTCATTTCTCTTAACTGTAGTTTTAAATTTTTTAACCACGAGAGAAATCCACAAGTCCTATGTAAACAAACAGTTCTGAGCCTATATTTAAGCAATACTTTCTAGGAACAAGCAGTTTCTTAGAGCACTGCTTCTTCGGCTTAATGTGCATGTAAATCACCTAGGCATCTTGTTAAAATGTAGATTCTAACTCAGCAAATTAAGAGTGGGACCTGAGATTCTGCATTTCTAACAAGCTCCTAGGTGATATCCATGCTATTGGACAGACCACACTTTGAGATTCAACCTCTTATAACACAAATAGTATACATTCAATTTTGTAAGACGACCATACCCACTACCCCATGGAATTGGTTTGATGAATTTTCTAGACTAGCCTAATCTAAACATTGAACATGTAGACCTCAGACTTCCTTTTTAATTCTAAACAACAAATAGTAAATATATTTTAATGGAGCATGAAACCAAGTTGTAAATATCCTTAAATATTTATGGCTGAATTTTGCACAGTAGCTAATATTCCAATTCTAAGTGTTAAATCATGAAATTAGGTCAATAACAGAAGATCACGAAGTTGTTTGGCCTTATTAATTATGTGCCACTAAACTAAACTAAAAATCCTAACATGCAAGTGGCATAGTAGTTGCTAAATCTAAATTAAACCCGAAGATACAGTGCAAGTAGCATATAGTTGTTAAATCTCTATCTGTTGACAACTTAAGATGTTTTATCTCCTCTTTTATTTTATTCTCCATAAGACTGCTTCTGAAATATCAGTATGCACAAGAGTCTTCTGAGGAGTTTGTTAAAGGGGCAAATTACAAAGCCCAAATCCCCAACACTGATTCAGTAAGATGGGATAGAGCCTGAGAACCTGGATTTTCCAGCCCTCAAATGGACCTTGCACAGGCAATGAGCAAACCACTCTTTGAGATATACCACCATATGGTGATGAAACAATTTTGGACCATCTGAAAGGCATTTTAGTTTTGAATGAAAATAAGTTATATCATTATTAACTTTATCTTTTAAGATTTGGAACTGAAATATTGTCTGTCCTGTGATTTGTATGCACATTAAGCCTAATCACTTGCGGTGAATCCTTTTGTTAACATGGATTTAAAAAATACCATTTAAGTGCATTTTATTGTTGTGCATTGGAAAATATAATGTTGTTTCTTAAAGACAGCAAGGCTGCTTGAGGGTAGGACAAATACTTCATTTGGCCTCTTAACTAAATATTAAAATTGTTAGTTACTCAACCTCAGATTTTTTTTTTTTTCTGACATGGAGTTTTGCTCTTGTTGCCCAGGCTGGAATGCAATGGCACAATATCAGCTTACTGCAACCTCCGCCTCCCAGGTTCAAGCGATTCTCTTGCCTCAGCCTCCTGAGTAGCTAGGATTACAGGCATGTGCCACCACACCCTGCTAATTTTGCATTTTTAGTAGAGACGGGGTTTCTCCATGTTGTTCAGGCTAGTCTTGAACTCCCAACCTCAGGTGATCCACCCATCTTGGCCTCCCAAAGTGCTGGGATTACAGGCATAAGCCACTGCTCCTGGACTCAGATTTTCTTAAGATATTATAAAGGAAGCTTGAAAGAGCCAAGGCGTTGAAGATTCGAAAAGCCTTGTTTTAATTAGTAATTTGCAGTCAAATTTTGTGCTGAAGGATAAATAGCATTTCCAGAAGGAATATTTTCAACTTGCAATTTCTTTTCATATAATTTTGGAGGGAAAAAGATATACATAAATAAGAAACCACATAAAGATCATCTCAAACAATGAGAGGCAAAATATAGGACATTCCTCAGTTTGTTGGATGAGCCTGGGAATGAAAAGAAATAAAGCCAATGACTACCTACTATTGATGATAATCTAATAAAAGGGCAAAAGGAAACATATTTGGGAACTTAGGCCCTGGAAAAAAAAACACAAAAATAAAGCCAGGAAAGTATTGTGAAAATAATTTATATTAATAATTCACATATTTATGGGACATTGAACCTAATGATTATATTTCAAATATAATCAGAATCCAGAGGGAGTAAAAAGAGGCCTCTGAATTCAAAATACATGAAAAAGTCCATTTGGTATAGTTTTCACATTCTATTTGAGCGTGAGGGTCTTACATCCTCACTCAAAGCTTATTTAAGCATTTTATGAACAATGTTAACAAGCTTTCTATCAAGTTTTTTCTAACTTGGAGGTTAGAATTTTCCATTGAATATGGTAATGTATAATAAATTGAACAGCCTACTTTACTTCATTTACTTATTGTAACAGACCAAGAACAGAAAAAATGATTAATTAATATAGAGATATACATAGATTAATAGATATATGCATACATGGTTATATATACACACAGTGCTGAACCTGAGATTTTATATCACTTGCATGTTCTGAAAGGGTATCAGTGAGAATTAAATAACCTAATATTTTAAAGAGTTTGCAATACTGTCTGGTTTGTATTATTCTTGTTTTCATTACTGTTCTTATTACCTGGTAATAAAGAGTTCAACTTCGGTCATTGTGTGGCTGGGCTTACTTTCAGGTTCCATGATTTACTAAATGTCTGACCTTGGGCAAGTTGCTTAACACCTTAATTCCCAGTTCCCTCCTCTGTAAAATTATAGTATTCACTTCATTGTTTGACAAAGTTTAAGAGTCATAATGAAAAGTTCTTAGCCCTGTGCCTGTGCCTGTGCCTAGAATTTAAGCAGTATCCAATAAAAGTTGCTGTTCTTGTTGGATCTGTGGTTCTGACGAAGGTATTATAATCCCATTTTACAAATGAGAAGACCAAGGTGAAAGATGTTAGATAACTTGCCCAAATTCATACAGGTATTAACTAAATGAATTTGGTCAAATGCAGGTCTGTCAGAGGACAGGATTCATGCTTTTTTCACTGTATCAGGCTGCCTTTCATTCATCTTGACTGAATTTTGAAGATGTGAATTCAGCAATCTCCACAGTTCTTAAAGTGTAGAATGCAATCAGTAAATATTTATGGATTGGTCTTAATAGTAGAGCAATACTTAAAAGTCAGCAAGGTATGATTTCCAAAACCGCAAGAAATATCTTTTTCCATAGATGGAATCAAAATTCACCCTTCACAAGTACATTAGTGACTGCCACTCTACAACTGATTATTTCCTTTGTTTCTGTAAAGACATGAGTACCATATAATGGATAATTTGTACTTCAGTGTGTAATGACATTATCTTTCTTGGTTTTTGTTTTGCTTGTCACTGTTGTTATTATTATTGTTTTCCAAAAGCAGATTTTGAGTAGGACACGTAGGACCAAATAATGAGCACATAATGGAAAGGAGTAATGGATTGCACCTAAAGCCTTTAATATATTAAAAGCTACATAACCTAGCTCCTAATTATTTCCAAAAACCTTCTCATAGCACTCCCCTCCTCTCATTCTTACCTGGTAGAATATATTATTGTTCCTAGTTAGTCTCTGCTCTCCCTTTAAGAGAACTATAACATATCTACCCATTGCTATATGACTTGTAGTGCCCCCTAGGAGAGCAGGATATTTCCCTGCTCTACCCATGATGACCACGGCCACATGCTTGATTAACCGATGGAATATAAGCCAAAGAGCTTCAGCTATTGTGTGTGGTTCAGCTGCTTCTATCTCTTTCTTCTATCACAAGAATGGCATGTTTCATTTAGGAACTGCTCTTCCTGGCTTAGTCCTGAAATGGAGACTTGTGGAGCAGCAGCACAGCCCAATAGCACATCATCTGCAACAAGAGTGAGATGTGAGCCTTTATTGTAATAATCTACTGACATGGTGGGCTGTTACTGAACCACAACAGTGAAAGCTGACTAATTCAACATTCCATTCACACTAAGCTATTTTTAATTCCCCAATTGTGTCACACTCCTCCTCACTTCTAAGCATTTATACTCCCATTTCCTTTAGCTTAGATCATACTCATTCTCCAGTTTTGATTATGTAACTCTTATTCAGCCCTTATGTCTCAGCTTGTAAACCATCCTGATCCCCCCATACTGTGTTAAGTGCCCTCCTATATATATGCTCCCATAGCAACCAGACCTTTCCTATCATAACACATACCATGTTGAATTGCAAATACCTGTTTGTTGGTCCGCATCCTTCCTGAGGCTGCTAGCTTCATAAGAGAAGGGACAGTATCTGTTTTGCCTCTATTGTTCCATCACTGCCAAGTCTAGTGCCTGGTTTATAATGAACTCACAGCACAATTTACTGAATAAGTAAATGGATGAACAAACATGTGAAAGAATGAGGGGCTGTATGGTAAAAAGTTTAAATATATTGTCTTTAAACTCCCTGGACAGAAATCCTGGCTATTTTGCCTCCTAGCAGGACTAGCTACATATTTGTGGAGCTCAAAACAAAATGAAAATGTGAAACTCTTGTTCAAAAATAATTAATAGTTTCAACATAAGGACAGCAAGATCATTAAACCAAGTATGGCACTCTTCTAAACATGGGATCCTGTGTAGCTGCTTAGGTCAAAATGCCCATGAAGCCAACCCTGATTCCTAGCTGTATAAATTTGAACAAGTGAGCTAACCTTTTTGTGGTTCTGTTTTCCTATGTGTAAAATGTGACTAAAATAGAATTGAAGTTAATGTATATTCAGTAGTCTCTCCTTATCCAAATGGGATATGTTCCAAGACCCCCAGTGGATGTCTGAAACTGAGGATAGTACTGAACTTTACAGATACTATATATACATCCTTTTGTTTTTTTCCTCACAATTTCATGGAGAAAAGATTCATTCTTACCATAGAACTTAGTAATCTCAATATATGATTGTTTTTCTTCCCTTATTAAGTCAAGAACTTTCAATTTTTCACTTAAAGGAAGCACTTTAGAGCTTCTCTTTGGCATATCTGAATTGTAAGCATCACTAACATTGAGCTTTGGGGCCATTATTAAGTAAAATCAGGGTTACTTGGCACCAGTACTGCAATACCATTACAGTTGATCTGATAACAAACACAATGATTAAGTGATGAACAAACGGGGAGCCTAGACAGTGTGGATATCCTGGACAAGGAACAATTCACATCCCAGGAGAGATGAAGCAGGACACTTGAGAATTCATCACACTACTCATGATGACAGGCAATTTAAATCTTATGAATTTTTATTTCTAGAATTTTCCATTTATTATTTTCAGACTTTGGTTGACCACCGGTAACTGAAAATGCAGGATGTAAAGCCATGAATAATGCAGGACAAGTGTAAAGGCTTCATAATAATGAATCCTACATATGTACTGTTATTATAGATAGGAGAAACTATGGATGTCAAGAGCAAATTTTTATTTTTCCAAATTTTGCTTCAGGTTTCCTAAAGGCTACAAGACTGTCCAGGCCCACCAATCTAGATCAATGTTTCTGAACTGGGGGTGATTTTGCCTCCCAAGGGACATCTGACAGTGTCTGGAGATATCTTTGGTAGTCACAACTGGGGGCATTACTGGTATCTAGTGGATGCTGCTAATATTCTACAGTGCACAGGACAACCCCCACAGCAAAGAATTACCGGTTCAAAAATATCAGTGGCACCAAGGCTGAGAAACCCTTATCTAGACTGATTTCTGGGCTTCCAAGGACAAATCACTGAGTTTTTTAGACTCTCAGTTTCTCTATCTATAAAATATGGCCAATAACAACTGTGCCTACTCACTTTGCAAAGATGTTGTAGAGATAAATTTAGAGGGAAAAAGCCTAGCTCTCAGAGGGGAAAGGGTACTATTACAGCCTGAGGTGTTATTATCAAGCTGTGCCGACACTTTCACTCTCAGGAAGCCAAATGTTCTACTTGGAAATGATAATTTCCCTCCACTAAATGAGCATTTTACTTCCCAGAGGGAGTAATTTCATTCACCTTTTGCCATCATTGGATTGGGCCCATTACAGCTGTTGTTCTTCCCTTATTTGAAATTTCATAACACACAAAACAACAGAGCCCCTCCCGGAGGAATGGGCAGCCATGCAGTAACAAGCCACACACATGTGCCCACATGTAAACAATCTGCTAACCCAACCAGCCTGGGTATTTACTATGTAAGCATCATCCTCATATCCAAATCTGTTTCAATGAGACTATTCAGTACAGAAGAAAAAATAATGTTCTTATGAGCCATTGTTCACATCAGCCACTCTTCCAAATTCCAATGTGAGTTACCAGATAAATAGTAAAGCACCATTTTGACTTTCTGTTTGTAAAGTGAATGCTTTAGAGACTGATTGGCATGGCAAGAGGTAAGGGGGAGGCGAAGGAACAAGGAAAAGTTCAGACAGGGAAAATAAAGGAGAAATCCTAAGAAACCACAAAAGCACTCAGCGGATATTCTCAAATGCCTCAAATGTGCAATTAATCAATGGTTTGTGCATGAAGACTGCACCGCTTGCATGAAATCAGAATGGAACCACATTATAGCAATTAGAAGGAGCTAATGTCGGTGCACGAGCCCCCAGATGTTCAGATCAATTGCTTTCTAACGAAATCTGTGTTCACAAAATAATCCCAGGACAGAAAGTACTAGCTGGGGAAAGATTTACCTAACATGAGTATTGCATCACAGTCTTGCTTTGTTCTCCCCTTTTGTCTGACAGCTGAGGAGCAGAGCTGCCACAGGCTTGCTGTGCAGGGCGTTGAAGGTGAAAGCTGAGAGGGAGACGAGCTGCTTGCTGTGAAGAGAACTACAGAGCATGAATCAACTTATCAAGTTCTATCAGTGCCTGCATGGGGGAACTCATGAGTATGAAAACATCTTTTTATGGCTTTCTCTGTGACCAGTAGAGGAGTAGTGGGCAGGCAATAGTAGTAGGGATGACAGCAAGCACTATGGAAGGTACTGGGCACCTTGGGGTCAGAATGAAGGCCTGAGCCTTCCACCCTCCAGGGTTGGCACTGCCTCTGTTTGTATGTTACCAGGACAGAGCCCTGTGGTGCAACAGAAGTAGAAGGTCTGTAAGGACCAACACCTCAGCTCTAATTTTCATCACTTTTAGCTATTTTAGTCACTGTACATCTGACTTTCAATTTCCTCTTCTGTAAAATGAGGATAATTATCCTTATATGACAGCAGCAGTCCCCAGTCTTTTTGGCATCAGGGACCAGTTTTGTGGAAGATAATTTTTCCATGGGCCAGTTGTGGGAAGGCAGTTTTGGGATGAAATTGTTCCACCTCAGGTCATCAGGCATTAGTTAGATTCTCATAAGTAGCACACAACCTAGATCCCTCGCATGCGTAGCTCACAGTACAATTTGGGCTCCTACGAGAATCTAATGCTGCCACTGATCTGACAGGAGGCAGAGCTCAGGCCATAATCTCTGCTCACTCACCTGCTCGCTGCCTGCTGTGCAGCCCAGTTCCCCACAGGCCACAGACTAGTTCTAGTTCATGGCTTGGGGGTTGGGAACTTTTGTATAACAGAAGAATAAAAAAGAAAAGAAAAGTTCGTGAATAAAAAAACTTATAACACAACATATAGTTGTCACTCCATGCTTATTTATTCGCTTTAGGAAAACATTTTTCCCTACTTAGGATTGCCAATCTTCCTATGAAACCTCATCTAAAATTTACATCTTCCCCAAAATTGTCCTCGACTGGTTGTGCCACATCCACAGATCTCTTTTATGTCACATTCCTTGACCTTATAGGCACTCAGTTTTAGCTACTGCCCTTCACTCTTGGTCAACTATCTGTCTGTGAGCGCCCTGCAGTTCCATCATCTCTGTCTGTTCCATCTACACCAAAGCAATGCTGACTGTCCTTGCTTGTGACTGGCCTTTACACACCTTAAAATTGTAAACAGGGGGACATGAGTGAATACTGTCAATTGTGTAAACTTTTGCATGACTGAATTACTTGGCTTGGTTCTGGAAAAAAAAAAAAAAAGACTCAAGTGGTTCCTTCTAATCACAGGCCTCTGTAATGTGATCTGGTAGAAATCTAGAGCCTGAGGTCATGTTGGAGTAAGGTCAGAGTGAGAAGAAAGTGAAAAAATTGGAGGGATTCACCCAATTTAGCCTCCCCTCCTCATCTATGTGCAGACATGTTTATGTTTCTAATCCTTTTCTCTTCTTGTTGTAAATTAATGTCTTAAAACTCCATAGTGACTTTTAGGTACATTACACTGACCACTGATTCAATTACAGTAGAGTCACTAATTAATGGTACTTTATTTAGCATAAGCTTAATTTTTGTGCACTTGATATGCAAAATCACATAAATAAATATACAATCCAAACTAATGGGAACATTTGTTATTTTGCCAAACAAGTAAGACTCTACTGCTCCTGTCAAAGTAAGCTAACTACCACATGGCATTCAACATCTACATGGCTGAACACATGATATTGAGTCCCTGATTTGTTAGTGTGGCCTTTTTTAACACTAATAAGGACCAGTAAAGAGGGTTTTTCTCAGTCTTGCTTTTCATATCTTTTATTTCATATCTTCAGTAATTAGAGTCACTTTTCTTATTTGCTGTAGGAATAATACTTAAACATTCCACCCAACAGTGACCATACCAACAACTCTCAGATGCTGACAACAGAATGTCATTGCTTTTGATAACCGATTATATTCTGTTATTGAACCATAATTTTAAAAAAATGTAAAATGAAAGCAAAAGAAAACAAATTCTTAATTTTACGTGCAGGTTATGATCAGCTCTTTTGTTGGAGTCTCACTTTGGAACCTCCCTACATCTTCCTTCTTCTGTGTTCAGATGCAGAAGTGGATAGAAATGCACCAACAAGCAGCTGCATAATTAGCAGCAATTAACCCGCAGTGAGATTCAACAAAGGCAGCAGAATACTCAATTTTGCCCTCTATTCCCAATTATTCAGTCACAATTCTAACTCTATAATTCCAACAGAGGCTGAAACAGGAACTACCATCAGAACTGACATAAGAGAACAATAATGGAGCAAACATAGATTTGATTTTTGGCTTAGGCCAGTTGTTATTTTGAAAATGCTTTATCCACTGCTACTTAAAGTGATGCTTCAGTGACTTTCCTTGATCAGTTATCTAATGACAGGATCAAAAGTCAAATATTGCAGGGTTATAAGGAAGAGTTTGCTTGTTTGTTGTTTGTTTTAATTTGTCAACCCCATCATATTGATCATAAATGACCATGTCTTCTGTTACCAATGCTAAGAAATAGACAACCAGTGCCAGGCAGGTCCTGTTGCTATCAGGCAGCACTTAGGGTTCACCCAGCTCCCTAAGAGATAACAGCAGTCTTATGTTGTCCAGCTGCCCCTCCCAGCTTCTTACTCTCACACTCACCATCACAAGAGGGTACTAGAAAAGCCTCCAGTCCAATCAGCACAGTCCAAGCCAGTTAGCCAGATGGTGAGTTTTGCTGCAGGGATAGCTAATGGACTCATGTGATAGTGAGATCATCCTCCAGCCTTTCAGGAGAGGAGATGGTGCTATTGAATTAGCTTTGCAAACGATCCTCTTTCAGCTTAATCAACATTTGCAGAAGGAGGAATTAGATTGTACAGTCTGTAAATGCAGCTAGCCACCTTCCATGGTGAGACGTTGCTGCTTCTGATCACCATGGAGAATGGACTTTATTTGCACAGCCAGGTCAGGTCTGAGTGCATATTTACTAGTAATGATCATGGTTGATTTTAAACTCTTAGCATGTTTGTTTTGAGAAAGAAAAACAGGTCAGAACCCTAAAATTTAAAACATAAAATCACTTCTGAAGTGCAGGCTCAGATTAAACAGCCTCAAGAAAAATATTGTAGTTTCCTGGTTAATCTTGAAATTCTTTGTTTTTTAAATCTGTGGGATATTAAAATTTGTTAAATCTGTTGAGTTTGCTCCTCTTCTAAGCAAAGAATATATTCTTTTCAAAGTCTGAGATTGTTTAGCTCAGCTGGTTGGAACACAATATTTAAAAAGACTTTATGGAGAAACTGTGCTTGTTCTATTCCATGGCCATGAGTTTCATACATGTAGTCTGGGAAATGTACATCCTGGTCATAAGGGGTCTGAATGAAACAGCTCAAACCTGAAGTTTCCTCTGGGAGAGAAAACAAAAAAAAAGAGACAATGGCAAGTAACTGCTCTGCCACAGGCATCCACTTTGTGTGTTGTATCGAATGCTGCATTTTACCACACTAAATGGATAAGACCATATCAATTTGAGGACTCCAAAAGTTAGATTTTAAATTTTATGAAGTAAATTATGATTTTCAAGTATAAATACCTGCAAAAGTAAGCATTTAATAAAGGTATGTTGAGTAAATGAGTGAAAGAATTTATCAGCTCTGTCCAAAATCCTGAGTGAAATATAGAGGAGCATGCTTTATTTAAATGTGTCTATCATATAAATATAGAAAAATTGAAGCATATGGAATTAAATCGAGATATCTAAAACTATTTTAAAGGTACTTAGTCTCAAAGAGAAGTATAATGTCTTCTCTACACCTGGATTTCTCTCCAAATAAAACAGGGTAATCAACTTTTGTTATCAGACATTTTAAATCTGAAGAAAAATCACATTCTTATTCCCTTTTTTCCACTAGCTCAGCTCCTGGGAAGTAGGAAAGGCAGCATCCTCAGATTATCTGTGGCCCCAGCAAGCACCATTCAGAGCATCATCTCCAGCGCTGTCTTTCCTTCAGCTCTGGCCTACTCTGTTCTCCTACACCTTGGTTAAATGAATGGAGGCAAAGGAACACTAATCTTTGGGCATCAGTTGAAAAACTTACAGAAGTCACTGAAATGAGGATTTGAAGACTTCTAAATCCCAGCAAGCATGAATTGTATTAAATAACAATCAAAAGCCATTTTAGCAAAATGGGAGAGACTTCATTCCTGTAAAATTTGGAGTACTTGAGTCCATCCCAATCTCTGCAGTATATGATTATAAACATTAGTACAATATGGGAAAGCCAACTATGTAAATAGGAAACTAACAAGGAATTCAAAACTAAGAGTAAAACATAGCTGCTCACATCTAAAATAGATAAAAAGTTATCAAAAAATTATAATTAAATTATTAAAATCAAGTAAGAATTATTTTTCTCATGTTAGCATTTTTCTTAAATCAAAAGAAAAAATTCTCAGAAATATATTGCCTTCTACAACATCTAAATTAGTAAAAATTACAAAATAGTGATTAGTTTAAATTATATGGTTAGGGCCAAATTGTTCACTTCAGGCTTTTATTTCAGATAAAATATATGTACTATACCATTTGACTCATTGTATTAAATAGAAATATTTCTGATACTTTATATATATTCACTACTTAGTCATATTTACTCATTACCTTTAATTATAACTGAAGGTAAATGGAAGAGAGACGTGTAGTCTCTCACCATCTTACTATAAATTAAGAATTCTTACTGTAACTGACCAAAGTCATAGAGCTTTCTAGTATAATTGGAATTTATCTCAAATCTACCTTACTCCAAAGTTCATACTTTTGCTAATAAATAAAACATATAACATACTTTGGAATGCAAAATTCATCTTTGTAAAGTCACTTATTTGGAGAAAAATATATTAGTTTTATAAAATAGTAATACAATAAAACTATTCAATGAGAATATACAGACAGTTCCCAGCTTATGATGGTTTAATTTAGTGGTTTTTCAGCTTTACAATGATGTGAAAGTGATACATGTTCAGTAGAAACCATACTTTGAGTATTCATACAGCCATTAGGTTTTTCACTTTCACTGCAGTAGTCAATAAATTACATGTGATACACAACACCTTATTGTAAAATAGACTTGTGTTAGGATTTCTCCATAAAAGTTAATAATATCAGGATAGTTTTTGCAAGTGATCCCTGTACTTAAAGATATATAAAATAACATATTTGGATCTCCTAGGGGTCAGTGGTAGACCTGCTAAGTTACTGCTTTTCTTGGCTAGCCCAACTCTGGATTTGCCACATAAGGGAAGGAAAGAAAAAAGGAAAAGAAAAGGAAAGGAAAGCAAAGCAAAGCAAAGAAAAGAAAGAGAGAGAGAGAGAAAGGAAGAAAAGAAAGAGAAAGAAAAGAGAGGAAGAGAGGGAGGGAGGGAGGAAGGAAGGGAGAAGGAGAGAAAGAGAGAAAGACAAGAAAGAAAGAAAGAAAGAAAGAAAGAAAGAAAGAAAGAAAGAAAGAAAGAACAGAGAGAGAGAGAGAAAGAAAAAGAAAGACAGAAAGAGAGAAATAGAGAAATAAAGAAAGAAAAGAAAAGAAAACAAAAGAAAGGAAAAGAAAAGAAAAAGTATGAAGATCTTAGAAACCAAAGATCCTGGGACGATAAAAGATTGTTGTGACATGCTGTGGAGAGGAAAGTAAAGTCTAGGGCAGATGGGGGCTGGATGCCACAGATGAGAGATACAATGGAAGAACAACAAACTGAACAATCTAAACTGAGACCAAAGTAAATGTAAGTGTAACACAAATATGAACAATGTAAAATAAGAATAAACATAATTACAAGCTTTATGGAAGAATAAGGTTAAAATTTACATTCAAAATTAAATGAATGTAAATGTATATCCAGTTTGTAGCATAATCACACTGAGAAGAACCCTTTCTAATGACTCTAAGACAAAGAAATTTGATTATACATCTTTGGGCAACATATCACAAGGACAAAAAACCTGAAAATAAATTAATTAAATAAACTATTTTTCGTAATCATACTATAAGTGGTAATATTGTTATTCAATATATGACTATTACAAAAGTATTTTAGAATAAAGAAGATCAGAAATTGTATGAGTCTAGAGATACTGGCATTTGGAGCAAAGGAAAGGAGAAATTGATATCAATGTATTTCCTTTAAATTTATGTTAAAATCTGTAGTCCTGAATTTGAGTTGGAAACATGAATATGAATTCATAAAATATTTGATCCTGAAATAGAATGTATCTTCTAGTTATTATTAATACCAAACCAGTAGCAAGACACTCCCCTAGTGACCATCTTGTGGTCTCTAAATACCAGTTTTCACTAAAAGAAACTGCAGCCTCTTAAAGGAATGTGTAATTTGAGGTCTAGACTATGAAATGTATAAAAAGAACCTGAAAAATTCTGTCTTATTAATCACCAAACAAGAAAGTTACCAAAAACTTCTGAGAGTGAATCAAAAGCACTTAGGAGTAAACTAAAGAGGCTCCTACTGGCCAAAGATGGAGCAAAATGAACATCAAGAAGAATAATGATTACAATGGACTTAAAGATATCAAACTTATATAAATCCATTTGTATACAATGATACTTAGAACAAAGAACAGCAAAATTAAAACAACCTCATTGGTCACCTTTGGAGGATGCCAGGTGTTGAAATTATTACTTAGGAAACTAGTAAACAAATGGAAAGAATCAAGCAACTATCTTTCCTTTCCTATATGAATTAACTTTAGATTAAGCAAAGAGTTGGTGAAAGTTTATCTTTATAAACTGTGTGGTTTCCTAAGGTTTCTGTAAAAAAATATGACAAACTGGGGGGTACCTTAAAACAACAGAAACTTATTTTCTCGAAGTTCTGAAAGCCAGAGCCCAAAATCAAAGTGTTAGTCATACCCCCTCCAGAGCCTGCAGAGGAGGATTCTTGTCTCTTCCAGCTTCTAATGGCTGCAGCAGTTCCTTGGCATGTAGCAGTAGAACTTCAGGCTCTCCCTCCCTCTGTCTTCACATGGCCATCTTTCTCTTGTTTCTGTTTGTGTCCAAATTTCTTCTCTCTTATAAGAATAATAGTCATATCAGATAAACTCCCCCTTCCCATGAATTTATCCTAACTTGATTACATCTGGAAATGCAGATGGAAATAGCAGAAAGGCTGTTTCCAAACAAGGTCACATTCAGAAGTATGTGGGGTAGAACTTCAACATATCTTTTGGAAGACACATAACATAGAGAATTCCAGCTATTAATGAGAATGAATAGAATAAAATATCATTTTTCAACTCCTTGTAAAATAATGAACCTATGCAAGGATGATCAATGACTAATAACATCAAAAAAGCAGCTATTTTGGACCCTCTGAGAAAAGTATACAATAACCATCTATTGAGAAGTTTTATCAAAAATTCTACCATAGGTCTGTTCAAGCCTCTAGCAATTAACTACTAATTTACAGCAAATACAGCCATCATAGGAACAATTGTAAAGAATACCACAGGGATGCAATCAACAACAAAATTCAGACTGCAGGAAACTATAAAAAACAAATAACTTATTTCTCCACTAAATACATTAAAAGGGAGACAGAGAGAGAGAAAATGAAAGAGAGGGAGATCTACAGATTTAAATAGATCTAAAAGAAAACTCAAGAAATTACAATATACGTTCCATGTTTTATTTCAAAACTGATTTCATCAAATAAACTGTAAAAAATCATTTTAAAGATGATAAGATGTAAATACTAGTTTTAAGTACTGATTGAATAGTACATAATGTTAAGGAATTAGCACTAATTTTCAGAAAACACTGGTATTATTATTATGCTTAGAAATAAAAAGAATTTAGCCTCTAGAGACACTTGCTGAAATACTTATAGATGAAGTGTTACAAGGTTTCACTTTGCTTCAAAATAATTTAAAGGAGAGGAGAAAACAAGGTTGAAAGTAAAACAAAACTGGCCATGAATTGTTAAATGTTTAAACCAGTAATGGATACATGACACTTCATTTTGTTATTCTTTTACATTTTTATGTTTAAAATTTCTGCAGAATAAAATGTTTTTTTATATATATATAAAACAAATAAACTATAAATTTAATAATGAAGTAAAAACCTAAATGTTCACATCAGAGAACAAATTAATGGCTGGAATATGAGATAGAGGATTCTCCAGAAGACACTGGGAAGAAATGAAGAGATAAATAGGCCGGGCACAGGGGCTCATGCCTGTAATCCCAGCACTTTGGAAGACCAAGGCGGTGGATCAGTTGAGGTCAGGAGTTCGAAACTAACCCTGCCAACGTGGCAAAACTCCATGTTGTGGTGGTGCATGCCTGTAATCCTAGCTACTCAGGAGGCTGGGGCATGAGAATCACTAGAGCCCAGGAGGTGAAGGTTGCAGTGAGCCAAAACTGCACCACTGCACTCCAGCCTGGGCAACAGAGGAAAACTCTGTCTAAAAAGAAAAAAAAAAAAAAAGAAAGAAATGAAGAGATAAATATATTGAAGATATATATGAAAAGAGTTTCAACATTTATGTCATATGAGTCCCAGGAAAAAAGAAAAAAAATTCCTGAAAGGAAGAATGTATTTGGATATATAATAACCAAGAATTAGAGAAAGACATGAAACATTAAAAGGAGTCATAGAATTTTCTTTTAGGAGAGATTTTTTTTAAAATGTAACCAACCACAACAAAAACATCCACACCTGGACACATTATATAGAATGTAACAGTATCAAAATGAAAGAAAAACTTTAAAAGCTTTTGGAGAGAAAAAGATCACCCCTAAAAGGTAATTATTGGATCATTATATTCTTCATCAGTAACATTAGATATAAGACAAGAGTTTGGTAACATTTTAAAGTTTTGAAAGAAAATGAATTTCTATATAACATTTTATATTCCAGTTAAACTATTATTTAAATGTTTGTCTTTATAAGTGTGGGTTTTCTAGACAACAGAATCATATGATATGAAGTTTTTTGTGGCTGACTTTTTTCACTTAGCACATTTTCAAACTCCATCCATGGTTTGGTGAAATTTCAGTACTTTATCCCTTGTAATGGCCAAATACTATGCCACTATATGAACATACCACATTTTGTTTGTACATTCATTGGCTGATGAACATTTGAGTTGTCTGCACATTTTTGTCACCATGAATAATGCTGTTATGGACATTAATTTTCAAGTTTTTGTGTGAACATGTTTTCATTTTGTTTGGATATATACCACAGAGTACAACTGCTGGGTGAAATAGCAACTCTGTTTAACTTTTGGGAAATTAAGAAATGGTTTTTCAAAGTAGCTACACCATTTTACATTCCCACCAGAGAGTTTGAAAGTTCCAATTCTTCCATATCCCAACACTTGTTATTATTCTAGCCTTTTGATTAGAGGCATCCTAGTGGGTTTAAATGGTATTTCACTATTTTTTTTATTCATTTCCCTGATGGCTAATTATATTGAGCATCTTTTTATGTAATTATCGACCATCTGTATATCTTCTTTGGAGAAATTTCTATTCAGAAGTTTTCTCCACTTTTTGTGCCATTTGTCTTTTTGTTATTGAGTTTTATAAGACTTATTTCATATTCTAGAGTTTGCAAATATTTTCTCCCATTCTGTAGGTTGTATTTTTACTTTCTTGATAATGTCCTTTAATGCACATAAATTTTTAATTTTAAAGAAGTCGTTTTTTGTTGCTTGTACTTTTGGTGTCATATCTAGGATTCATTGCCAAATCCAAATAATTGTGCCATTTTTCTTCTAATAATTGTATAGTTTTAGTTCTACTATTTAACTCTTTAATCCATGTTAACGTAGTTTTTGTATATGGTGTGAGGTAGGCCCAACTTTCTTCTTTTGTATGAGGATAGCCAGTTATCCCAGCACCATTTGTTGCAAAGCCAATCCCTACCAGCCCCTGCTTGAATTGATTAAATATTCTTGTTGAAAATCGGTTGACCTTAAATGTGAAGTCTTGATTCCCAGGCAAGATAGCCAAATAGGAATAGTTCTGGTCTGCAGCTCCCAGCGAGACCAACACAGAAGGCCAGGTGACTTCTGCATTTCCAACTGAGGTACACAGTTCATCTCACTGGGACTGGTTAGGCAGTGGGTACAACCCATGGAGGGTGAACAGAGGCAGGGTGGGGCATCACCTCACCCAGAAGTGCAAGGGGTCTGGGAACTCCCTCTCCTAGCCAAGGGAAGTTGTGAGGAACTGTGCCTTGAGGGACAGTGCTATCTGGCCCAGATACTATGCTTTTCCCATGGTCTTCACAACCCATAGACCAGGAGATTCCCTCGGGTGCCCACACCACCAGGGCCATGGGTTTCAAGCACAAAACTAGGTGGCCATTTGGGCAGACACCAAGGTAGCTGCAGGAGTTTTTTTCATACACTAGTGGCACCTAGAACGCCAGTGAGACAGAACCATTCATCCCCTGGAAAAGGGGCTGAAGCCAAGGAGCCAAGTGGTCTTGCTTAGAGGATCCCACCCTCATGGAGCCCAACAAGCTAAGATCCACTGGTTTGAAATTCGCACTGCGAGCACAGCAGTCTGAAGTTGACCTGGGATGCTCAAGCTTGATTGGGAGAGGGGTCTCTGCCATTACTGAGGTTTGAGTAGGCAGTTTTCCCCTCACAGTGTAAACAAAGCCACCGGGAAGTTCGAACTGGGCAGAACACACCTCAGCACCACAAAGCTGCTGTAGCCAGACTGCCTCTCTAGTTTCCTCCTCTCTGGGCAGGGCATCTGTGAAAGAAAGGCAGCAGCCATTGTCAGGGGCTTATAGATAAAACTCCCATCTCCCTGGGACAGAGCACCTGGGGAAAGGGGCAACTGCGGACGCAGCTTCAGCAGACTTAAACATTGCTGCCTGCTGGCTCTGAAGAGAGCAGCAGATCTCTTAGCACAGCGCTTGAGCTCTGCTAAGGGACATACTGCCTCCTCAAGTGGGTTCCTGACTCTCATGCCTCCTGACTGGGAGATACCTCCTAGCAGGGGTTGACAGACACCTCATACAGGAGAGCTCTGGCTGGCATCTGGCAGGTGCCCCTCTGGGACGAAGCTTCCAGAAGAAGGAGCAGGCAGCAATCATTGCTGTTCTGCAGCCTCCACTGGTGATACCCAGGCAAACAGGGTCTGGAGTGGACCTCCAGCAAACTCCAGCAAACCTGTAGCAGAGGGGCCTGATTGTTAGAAGGAAAACTAACACAGAGAAAGGAATAGCCTTAACATCAACAAAAAGGGCAACCATGCAAAAACCCCATCCAAAGGTCAACAACATCAAAGACCAAAGGTAGACAAATCCATGAAGATGAGAAAAAAACAGCCCAAAACAGCTGAAAATTCCAAAAACCAGAATGCCTCTCGTCCTCCAAAATATCACAACTCCTCAACAGCAAGGGAACAAAACTGGATGGGGAATGAGTTTGAGGAATTGAAAGAAGTAGGCTTCAGAAGGTTGGTAATAACAAATTCCTCCAAGCTAAAGGAGCATGTTTTAACCCAATGCAAGGAAGATAACTACCTTAAAAAAATAAAAAAGGTTAGATGAATTGCTAACCAGAATAACCAGTTTAGAGAAGAGCATAAATAACCTGATGCAGCTGAAAAACACACCATGAGAACTTCGTGAAGCATATACAAGTATCAATAGCCGAATCAATCAAGCAGAAGAAAGGATATCAGAGATTGAAGATCAACTTAATGAAATACAGTATGAAGACGAGATTAGAGAAAAAAGAATGAAAACAAATGAAAAAAATCCTCCAAGAAATATGGGACTATGTGAAAAGACCAAACCTTTTGTACCTGAAAATGATGGGGAGAATGGAACCAAGTTGGAAAACACACTTCAGGATACTATCCAGGAGAACTTCCTCAACCTAGAAATACAGGCCAACATTCAAATTCAGGAAATACAAAAACACCACAAAGATAATCCTCAAGAAGAGCAACCCCAAGACACATAATTGTCAGATTCACCAAGGTTGAAATGAAGGAAAAATGTTAAGGGCAGCCAGAAAGAAAGGGTGGGTTACCCACAAAGGGAGGCCCATCAGATTAACAGCAGATCTCTCTGCAGAAACCCTACAAGCCAGAAGAGAGTGGGAGCTAATATTCAACATTCTTCAAGAAAAGAATTTTCAACCCAGAATTTCATATCCAGCCAAACTAAACTTCCAAGCAAATGCTAAGGGATTTTGTCAGCAACAGGCCTGCCTTACAAGAGCTCCTGAAGGAAGTACTAAATATAAGAAGGAAAAACCAGTACCAGCCACTACAAAAACATACCAAAATGTAAAAACCATTGAGACCATGAAGAAACTGCATCAACTAATGGGCAAAATAACCAGCTACCATCATAATGACAGGATCAAATTCATGCATAACAATATTAATCTTAAATTTAAATGGGCTAAATGACCCAATTAAAAGAAACAAACTGCAAATTGGATAAAAAGTCAGGACCCATGAGTGTGCTGTATTCAGGAGACCCATCTCATGTGCAAAGACAAACATAGGCTCAAAATAAAGGGATGGAGGACTATTTACCAAGCAAATGGAAAGCAAAAAAAAAAAAAAAAAAAAAAAATAGCAGGGGTTGTAATCCTAGTCTCTGATAAAACAGACTTTAAACCAACAAAGATCGAAAAGACAAAGAACATTACATAATGGCAAAGGGATCAATGCAACAAGAAGAGCTGACTATCCTAAATATATGTGCACCCAATACAGGAGGACCCAGATTCATAAAGCAAGTACTTAGAAACCTACAAAGAGTCTTAGACTCCCACACAATAATAGTGGAAGACTTTAACACCCCACTGTCAATATGTGACAAATCAACAAGACAGAAAATTAACATGGATATTCAGGACTTGAACTCAGCTCTGGACCAAGTGGACCTAATAGATAACTACAGAACTCTTCACCCTAAAATAGCAGCATATACGTTCTCAGCACCACACTGTACTTATTCTAAAACTGACCACCTAATTGAAAATAAAACACTCCTCAGCAAATGCAAAAGAACAGAAATCATAACAAACAGTCTCTCAGACCACAGTGCAATCAAATTAGAAATCAGGATTGAGAATCTCACTCAAAACTGCACAACTACATGGAAACTGAATAACCTGCTCCTGAATGACTACCGGGTAAATAATGACATTAAGACAAAAATAAATAAGTTCTTTAAAACCAATGAGAAAAAAGAGACAATGTAACAGAATCTCTGGGACACTGCTACAGCAGTGTTGAGAAGAAAATTTATAGCAATAATGCCCACATAAGAAAGTGGGAAAGATCTAAAATCGAAACCCTAACATCACAATTAAAAGAACTAGAGAAGCAAGAGCAAACAAATTCAACAGCTAGCAGAAGACAAGAAGTAACTAAGATCAGAGCAGAATTGAAGGAGAGACACACAAAAAAAACCCTTCAAAAAAAGGAATGAATCCAGGAGGTGGTTTTTTTGAAAAGATTAACAAAATACACAGAACGCCAGCCTGACTATTAAAGAAAAGAGAGAATAATCAAATAGACACAATAAAAAATGATAAAGGGGATATCACCACCGATCCTGCAGAAATACAAACTACTATCAGAGAATACTATAAACACCTCTATGCAAATAAAATAGAAAATTTAGAAAAAAATTGATAAATTCCTGGACACATACACCCTCCCAAGACTAAACCAGGAAGAAGTTGAATCCCTGAATAGACCAATAACAAGTTCTGAAATTGAGGCAGTAATTAATGGCCTACCAACCAAAAAAAAGCCCAGGACCAGTTGGATTCACAGACGAATTCTACCAGAGGTACAAAGAATAGTTGGTACCATTCCTTCTAAAACTATTCCAAACAATAGAAAAAGAGGGAATCCTCCCTCACTCATTTTATGAGGCTAGCATCATCCTGATACCAAAGGCTGGTAAAGACACAACAAAAAGCAGAGAATTTTAGGACAATATCCCTGATGAACATCGATGCAAAAATCCTCAATAAAATACTGGCAAACCGAATCCAGCAGCATATCAAAAAGCTTATCCACCATGATCAAGTCAGCATCATCCGTGGGATGCAAGGCTGGTTCAACATACCCAAATCAATAAACATAATCCATAACATAAACAGAACCAACGACAAAAACCACATGATTATCTCAACAGATGCCGAAATGGCCTTCGATAAAATTCAACAGCCGTTCATGCTAAAAACTCTCAATAAACTAGGTATTGATGGAACGTATCTCAAAATAATAAGAGCTATTTATGACAAACCCACAGACAATATCATACTGAATAGGCAAAAATTGAAAGAATTCCCTTTGAAAACCAGCACAAGACAAGGATGCCCTCTCTTACTACTCCTATTCAACATTATGTTGGAAGTCCTGGGTAGGGCAATCATGTAAGAGAAAGAAATAAAGGGTATTCAATTAGGAAGAGAGGAAGTCAAATTGTCTCTCTTTGCAGATGCTGTGATTGTATATTTAGAAAACCCCATCATCTCAACCCAAAATCTCCTTAAGCTGATAAGCCATTTCAGCAGTTTCAGGATACAAAATCAATGTGCAAAAATCACAAGCATTCCTATACACCAAAAATAGACATACAGAGAGCAAAATCATGAGTGAACTCCCATTCACAATTACTACAAAGAGAATAAAATACCTAGGAATCCAACTTACAAGGGACGTGAAGGACCTCTTCAAGGAGATCTACAAACCACTGCTTAATGAAATAAAAGAGGACACAAACAAATGGAAGAGTTCTTTATTCCATGCTCATGGATAGGAAGAATCAATATTGTGAAAATGGCCATACTGCCGAAGGTAATTTATAGATTCAATGCTATCCCCATCAAGCTACCACTGACTTTCTTCACAGAACTGGAAAAAAACTACTTTAAAATTCATATGGAACCAAAAAAGAGCCATGTTATCAAGACAATCCTAAGCAAAAAGAACAAAGCTGGAGGCATCATGCTACCTGACTTCAAACTATACTACAAGGCTACAGTAACTAAAACAGCATGGTACTGGTACCAAAATGGAGGTATTGACCAATGCAACAGAACAGAGGCCTCAGAAGTAACACCACACATCTACAACCATCTGATCTTTGACAAACCTGACAAAAACAAGCAATGGGGAAAGGATTTCCTATTTAATAAATGGTGTTGGGAAAACTGCCTAGCCATATACAGACAAATGAAACTGGACCCCTTCCTTATACCTTATACAAAAATTAACTCAAGAAGGATTAAAGATTTAAACATAAGATCTAAAACCATAAAAACTCTAGAAGAAAACCTAGAAAATACCATTCAGGACATAGGCATGGGCAAAGACTTCATGACTAAAACACAAAAAGCAATGGCAACAAAAGTCAAAATTGACAAATGGGATCTAATTAAACTAAAGAGCTTCTGCACAGGCAGTGAACAGGCAACCTACAGAATGGAAGAAATATTCTGCAATCTACCCATCTGACAAAGGGCTAATATCCAGAATCTACAAAGAAGTTAAACAAATTTAAAAGAAAAAAACAAATAACCGCATCAAAAAGTGGGCTAAGGATATGAACAGACACTTCTCAAAAGAAGACACTTATGCGGCCAACAAACATGAAAAAAAGCTCATCATCACTGGTCATTAGAGAAATGCAAATCAAAACCACAATGAGATACCGTCTCACACCAGTTAGAATGGCGATCATTAAAAAGTCAGGAAACAACAGATGCTAGAGAGGATGTGGAAGAATAGGAAGCCTTTTATACTGTTGGTGGGAGTGTAAATTAGTTCAACCATTGTGGAAGACAGTGTGGTGATTCCTCAAGGATCTAGAACTAGAAATACCATTTGACTCAGCAATCCCATTACTGGGTATATACCCAAAGGATTTTAAATCATTCTACTATAAAGACACATACATGCACACGTATGTTTACTGCAGCACTATTCACAATAACAAAGACTTGGAATCAATCCAAATACCCATCAATGATAGACTGGATAAAGAAAATGTGGCACATATACACCATGGAATACTATTCAGCCACAAAAAGGAATGAGTTTATGTCCTTTGCAGGGACATGAATGAAGCTGGAAACCATCATTCTCAGCAAACTAACACAGGAACAGATAACCAAACACCAGACATTCTCACTCATAAGTGGGAGTTGAACAATGAGAACATATGGGCACAGGGAGGGGAACATCACACTCAAGGGCCTGTCAGGGGGTGGGGGGAAGAGGGAGGGATAGCATTAGGATAAATACCTAATGTAGACAACCGGTTGATGGGTGCAGCAAACCGCCATGGCACGTGTATACCTGTGTAACAAACCTGCACGTTCTGTACATGTATCCCAGAATTTAAAGTATAATTTTAAAAAAGTTAAAAAAAAAAGGTGAGGTCTTGTTTCTGTGTTCTAAATTCTGTTTCACTATTTGTCTATCCTTATGCTACTACCAACACTGTGTTGATTACTGCTACTCTGTAGTAAGTTTTGAAACTGAGAAATGTGAGTACTTCAACTTCGTTCATATTTTTCAAGATCATTTTGTCTATCTGAGACTCTTGAGTTTTCAAATGAATTTTAAGGTCAGCTTATTGATTTCTACAAAAAGAAGGTTGTCCAATCTGTTCCTCCTTCTTGGCAACTGTATCATATATCAGATTTTCATATACACATGAAATGTTAAGTTATAGCTCACTTGTAAATTTAAGAGAAGATGGAAATATTTGCAAGGTATTAATAATTTGCTCAGGTTTGATAATTTTACCTTAAGGTTCCCATTTCTATAAAAACTTTACGACAATGTTTAAGTATGAATGTGATTTGGAGTACACAAAAAATTCAGGGTAAAATGAAGGACAATGATACCTGAAATTCCTGAGATAATATTGTCAAAAGAGTATTTCCAATTCATTTATTTCTTTATTCCAAAGTTTTTGTTAAGAAAAACTATGTATAAAATCCCTCAAGGTGTGATATCTTTAAAAAGTTCTTGAACTAGATAAAAGAGATATCTCATATTGGAAGATCTAAGCCCTAACTCTACCACAGCAGGAGAAGATCTATTCTTGCATTTAGTAAGCATTTGAGTATATTCTGTGTGTCGTGATGGGGACACAAAGTGCTTCTCCCTGAGTTCAGAGTCTATTGTGGAGACAATTATGATTCAGAATGGTAAGTGCCATGATAGCAGCAGGCATAGAGATCTTTAGAAACACCAAGGAGAGTCTGTCATTTAGAAACACCTAATGAAGCCTGTCATTAATGGTTAAACTGCAGAAGGAAGAATAGTTAAAATTGTGAAGAAGTAAGAAAGGTGTTTCAGCTAGAAGAATTTTTTTTTAACTTTAAAGTTCAGGGATACAATAGTTTCTTACATAGGTAAACTGGTGTCATGGGGGGTTTGATGTACACATTTTATCACCTGGGTATTAAATCTAGTACTCTTTAGTTATTTTTCCTGATCCTCTCCCTCTTCCCACCCTCTACCCTTCAAAAGGCCTCAGTGTGTGTTGTTCCCTTCTATGCATCCATGTGTTCTCATCATTTAGCTCATAGGTGAAAACATGTGGTATCTGGTTTTCTGTTCCTGTGTTAGTTTGCTAAGGATAATGGCCTCCAGCTCCATCCATATCCCTGCAAAGGACTGGATCTCATTTTTCTTTATGGCTGCATAGTATTCTATCATGTATACATACCACAATTTCTCTATCTAGTCTATCATTGATGGGCATTTAGGTTGATTCCAGTCTTTGCTATTGTGAATCAAAAGAAGATATACATGTGGCCAAAAATCATGTGAAAAAAAGTTCACCATCACTGATCATTAGAGAAATGCAAATCAAAATCACAATGAGGTACCATCTAACACCAGTCAGAATGGCTATTATGAAAAAGTCAAAAGATAATAGATGCTGCTGAGGTTGTGGAGAAAAAGGAATGGTTATACACTGTCGGTGGGAATGTAATTGAGTTCGACCATTGTGGAAGACAATGTGGTGATTCCTCAAAGACCTGAAGACAGAAATACCATTTGACCTAGCAATTCTACTACTGGGTATATACCCAAAGGAATATAAATCATTGTATTATAAAATCAGAAGAAAGTTCAAGTGCAAAGTTATGGAAATGAGAGACAGCATGGAATATTTAGAGAAGAGAAAGTAGCTAGACCTAGAAGTGAGTGTGATATGTTCAACTTTATTATTATACAAACATCTATTTTCCATTTAGAAGTTAGCATGATTGAAAACAATTATTTTCACTGGAGATAATGCAACTGTGAGCTGTTTAACTTCTAATGTGTACCTCAGACCCCTAACTACCAAAGAAATAAAGACATAGCAAAGTGGGACCTGAGGCTGATAGGACACACACTAAGCACATCTGCCCTCCGCTCCAAACTTTTCATACATCACTAAATCGTTCCTTGGAGTAATTTGAGAACCAGGAGTTAAATAACAAAGCCCTAATTTGAGGGGATTTAGCTCTAAATCATACTGGAATTGTAGTAGCAAGATGGTAGAAAAAAGGAAGGAAACTATAAATGAACAGGGCCAACATAAAACGATAGACATGCATATAAGAATGGATTTCAGAGGAGGTCAAATTTAGATCCTCTGAATTGGATGGTAAACTTGAGTTCAACAGTAGCAGAAATCTATAATACAGATTTTCAAGAAATGGCAATATTCAGGCAGGTAATTCTTATGGGTATCTGGTTTAAGAATCTGAAGATAGTGATAATAAGACCCAGCCTCCATGGAAAAGGAAGAAATAGTGTCAAGGAATATCTACACAGTGTCAGACCCCTAACCTAGAGGAATGTAGTTTCATCAGAAAAACTGAAAAGAAAATAAAGAAATCAATCCAGAAACGTAGTCATATCAATTGGGAAGATACAATGGGGTTTTTTAAAGCCTGAATCTCAGGGATCACAGGCATCTGGAATAAACTCCTAAGATTATGATTGCCAGGCTTAGGACAACATAATGAATAAGAGTCCCTGCTTGTAGCTGGCCGTGGGGTTCTGAAAGTACTGACTGCCATCAGTGGTGGAGAGCTGACTCCAGAATTGGTATCAGTAAGTCTGCAGGACAACAATATCAGAGACTTCAAGGGCTAGGGAAGGCCAGGCTGGATAGCAAGGTAAAAACGTATCAATCAGATTCCAGAGAAATAATTGGCTATTCAGATATTTATTCTACCTGAATAACTACATAATATAAAGTTAAAATGTGCATAGTTAAGCCCCATTTGTTTCTAAATATTTATGGCAAAAGTTAACCAACAGCAAGATGGTACACTGAATTTTGACTGTTGATCTAGACATTTTGGCACCATAGTAACGTAACCACTGAGCACATGCTGCAGAACTGTAACTCTGCCATACACATGTGTCACTGCCATATATTTTGCAAATGCCTCCCCTAAAGATGAAATACAACCTATTTAGGAAGGAGTAAATAGACTTATCCTCTACAAATGGAAATTCACTTTCAATTATTTTAAAATGCCTTTGTTCTATAACATTTTAAAATGATAAAAACCACCCATCAGAAAAGTTCTTTTTGAATACTTCCACAGGCTGCTGCTTATTGAGTGAGAAAAGGGAAGCATAGGAGTACAACTATGTTGACTTCTAGAAGAGAGAATTCTGAGGGCTTTGAGTATTTACTAAGTTAGTTACTTCATTGAAAATCAGGGAAACTATCTCTATCTTATCTTTGCAATAAAGAGGCTTATTAATATTATTAAAATAGGAATCATGGAAAACATTTGGGGGATGAGATAGGAAGACTACTATCTGCTTTCTTTTAAAAGGGGTTTTGATGAGAACATAAATACAGATTTAGAGAACTATTAAAACTCCAGCTACAAAGGAAATGAAAAACTTGAATTGTCTGTATTCTTGTCATCTCCACAGCTATCCATCTCATAATAGCCTTATTGCAACTAGACATGGGGTGATGAATGCAGAAATGTCAGACAAAAAGAAATGTGTAAAGATAAAAGGCTATAGGGTGGGGAAAAAAACCCATACAACAAAGAAGTGACTGCATGTTGCTTTTGTTACCATTTTGTTTCCAAAAGCTGCCCAGGTGGCAGCTAAAAGCCAGAATTCCATAAAGATAGACGCAATCCACAAAAGGCCCCTGATGTTTCTGAAAAAAAATTATAATATATAAAAAGATGGACAAACCTACCACTAAAGGTTTCTCTCTCTCTTTCTCTGCCTATCTGTCTCTCTCTTTCTCTCTCTCACTGTCTCTCATCTTTCTCTAAAGTTAAGGCTTAAACTCATATGAACATGTTTTATTTAAGGACCTCAAAGCATTTTACCCACAATTAATTATTCGACCATTTCCTATTATCAGTCGAAGACCGGAAGCCTTGAGAGTCAGGTTCAGCAGGAGCCTTCAAGTCCTATTATGCAGAAATAGAGGGTAAGTTACTGACTTGAGTGCCACAAGCATCAATAAGAGAGCCATTGTTGCTTCCCTCTGTTTTAACCACTCTCACTTCCCAAAAATTGCTTATTGTAATCTGCCAGAGATAAGAAAACCACATCACACAGTGTCTTTTCTTTATTGAGTCATTAATTGTACACTTCAGAGATGCATCATCTCTTTCTCTAAAGAATACATTTCAATTAAACCAAATTACATATAGAATTCCCTCACTGTTAAAAAAAAAAAAAAACCTCCTAAATACCATTATCAAGTTTTTTTTAAGTACTCTGACTCTTCCAAATTCCCATTCAGTCATGGTACAAATATTTAGGTGGACTTTATTCTCTAACTTTACTCCTCTTTATTACACATAAAAATTACCTTATATAATAAAAATGAGAATATTCCATTATTTTCCCAAGTGGCACCATGGATACTCTAAGAGAGAAAACTTTCTTAGGAAAAATGTATTCACCTGTGATAACGTTAGAAAGTCTTTCCCAAGAACCCAAGTAACATTAGCTGAACTGACATTCACCAGTAGGAGGATGCATCTCTGCACAACAGAAAAAGAAGTCTGGCAGCACCTAGAGAACATACAGAACTGAAAGAGTGACAAATGGAAAGGTAAAGAGAAGGAGGAAAAAACAGGCCAGTGATAACGGTGTGTGAATTATTAACTGTTACTCACTCCTATAAGCCTAACCCACAAAATAACTTCACCAAAGTCAATTAAGTTGTCTGCTCCAGGACACAAATTAAGACACTTGACTCAGGTCCCCTCACCTGAACAAAACCCTCAACATACCAGAACCAGAAAGTATGTAGGGGGTGGTGTAGGGGAATGAGATAGAATAAAAATGAAAGTAAGGTGAGATTGTTGTCTTATATTGATAGCAAAAGTCAGTACAACTAGGGGTCTTAAACAGTTAATGACAACAAGCAGATGAATAAAAATAAAATACATTCTTTCCAACCAAAGGGCCAAAAAAAAATAAAATTTGAACAAAGAAAATTTTATCTCCAATCAAAAGTGAGAAAGAAAGAAAGAAGCATGGTATTTGTACAAAATAAAGTGTTAGTAATAAGTCTTGATTTACATTAATTACAACAAAAGAATTAAACTCAATGTTTATGAGATATAAACTCTTAAAATGAATTTTTCCCAAATAAACCCAACAATGTGTTGCACTAGAGGCACCAAAAAAGATAAATGCACAGAAAAACTACAGAAAACAAAGGGATTAAAAATATATATTAAGCAATATGTACCAGACATAATATAATTTAAGATGAAAAATCCCCTAAAGGATAAAGATGAAAATTTTACACTGGGCAAAAAATTCAACATACTAATAAAATATAATAATCATTAATATATACTCCCAATAATAAAATCTCATAATATATAAAGCAAAAACTACAATAATTACTAGAAAAAAATAACATTTAGTTTCAGTACAGATTGTAATGTATCCATCTAAAACTGGTAAATAAAACAATGAAAAAAGAGCATAGAAGACAGGAATAATATTCTCAATACATTTGAAATAATGGACATTTTGAAAAATGTATATCCAGGAAACAGAGAATATACGTTATTTTTGACACAAGAATATATTTAACAACCTGTCATAAATTAGGTTAAAAGGGCATTCTTGAATAAATTTCAAAGAATTATTTATTTTTGAACACACATCATATTCTCTGATAACAATATAAGAAAATAAAAATGAAGAGTAGTAATATCCCATATAACTGAAAATCAATAACCTTATGTCCAAAAATCAGTGGGTTGAATAGCAAATAGCTCAAATTATGAAATACAGTTACAAGATTATGAAAGCACTGCACATCATAATTTGAGAAACAAAGTGATGATATTCGTAAAGTCTAATTTACAAATAGAAAAAAATTAACAGGAAATAAGGATTACTAAAAAAATTAAGCATTCAACTCAAAAAATAAAAAATAAGCAAGAGAATATTTTTTAAACTAAGAAAGAAGGAGTAATAAAACCTAGAAATCAATAAAATAGAAAAAAAGGAAGAGAAAGGATTGACAAAACTACGCTATTTTAAAAGACATAACGGCAATTCATGGGAAACATTCATCAGGCAAAAATAAAAAAATGAATAAATTAGAAAAATTCTGAATGAAAAAGAAACATATCACTGTTTACAGAGCAGATTTTTAAAAATTATAAATGAATCTTTTTAGTGACGACATGGGCCAGTAAGAAATAGAAAACTGGAATAGATCAATAACCATTAAAAATAATAAGATTATAGAAGAAAACTCCTCTTCAAAAGAAGTAATCACCCAGATAAATTTTTCAGGCAGAGTTTACCAACCATTCAAAGAACACGTAATAACCTACAGCTTCTATGGTGCCCACTGGACTTATGCAATGTGACAATTATAATTGGAAAATTTTAAAATAAATATGGAAGAAAAAATCCTAAAAATAACTACAATAATCCTGGAAGAGAAAATAATGAAGACTAATTCTATCAGCTATTAAGCTATTTTATAAGGCTACAGTAATTAAGATAGTACTGTAATAATAGAAAATGAAGCCAGATCAATGTATATCCACCCTATACCAATGTTTCTTACAACTATAATAATTTAGACAATAAGAAATATTGGAAAGGGTTATAGGTTTATGTATTAGTGAAGTGATTTTAGGGTACAAACTGATAGAACCTGGTAAAACTGAGTATATGCATAGCCCATGCTCTGTTCCACTTTTGGTTTTAAACTCTCAGAGAAACTTTCATACCTGAATACAAAGAGGAAAGTGTAAACGTGCTCATTCTAGTCTTGTTTGTAATAGCAAAAACTTGGAAGCATCTATAAATATCCATCTAGGTAAAAAGATAAATGAAATGCTATATGAGGTATTATTTAAGGCTAAAATTATATATATATCAAATGAGATAGGTCTTAGAAAAAGTTTTGTGAAGCAAAAGTCAAAAATAGAATGAGAGGCACATCAAAATATAACAGTATACATGCTTTAAGTAAATATAAAACATATATATAGTGTATACATCACAACTACGAAATATATAATATACATTATTTTACATTTTATAATGTGTATTTATATAAAAAGAAAGACATAGAAAGTGCATACATACAGAATGAATGCTTGTTTGAGTGATGTTTTGGCACTGAAAATCAATTAAAGAGCTAGATTCATATTGAAATGATACACTGCAGAACATAGAAAAAAAATAAGAGGAAGAAACTAACAAGCAGAGAGCGCCAGCATATCTCAGTCTTTCATCAACCTCCCTGTACAAGAAATAAACAAAAATATTGATGGAAGCTTTGGATTTCCATAGATCATGAGATTAGAGAATTCAAGTCACCACTATCATCTAGATAATACAAGGCTGTAGCAGGTCCCAACTGACATCTCACTTAGATTTATAACAGTGAAACTTTTATTGAGGACAAAACCATGTCTTAATTTAGTTAAGCTCAACAACTCACAATATGTTTCTTATGCATAAGATATTGTGCTAGAAGCTGCTTTGGCTTACGAGATGATTGGAAGGGCAGAAAAGATGTCTTTTAATCACATTTATAGAATATCCAAAATAGTGTCACACATTCAAAGTACTCATCAGGCTCAGAGAAGCTAAATGACATACCCAATATCATGTAGTTAATAAATGGACTAAAAATGAGAAGCTGAGATACTGAAAGTTATGAGCAATTTAGATAAATGCTAAAAATAAATCAGAAGAATAAATTCACAGCAATATTTTATTTAAACAACAAAAAAGAATAACCAATATTAAATATAGGAGTAGACATACTTGAATGATATGAAAATATGGGAATATCATATTGTGTGGGAACCAAGGGTAGAAGTAGTCCACTGTAGAAGTAAAAAGAGAATATAAATTATGATAATAACATGTTATCTACACTACATTTCTTGTTTTTTATTGTTACCTTCCCTCTAATGTAAATGGTTTGACCTCAATGCGATGCCTCTCTCATACTGAACCTATTGTCACTAGGTGGTCTTCCAGCACAAACCCTGAACTGGCAGTCTTATCTAAATCAGACACCACCACAGTTCTCTTGTATCATGATCCGCAGCTTTTGAGGTCACTGTGATGACTTCATTTAGGCAGTAATTGTTACATTGTCAGTGACAGCAATATAATAGTCCCATCCTTATCCACAGGCAATACATTCTAAGACCACCGGTGGATGCCTGAAACCACAGATACTATCAAACCCTCTATATACTATATTTTTTCTCATATATACATAACCTCTAATAAAGTTTAATTTATAAATTAGGCACAGTACAACATTAACAACTGAAGATAAAATATAACCATTATAACAATATGCCAGCATCACTGCTCCTGAGATTGAAAACATTATTAAATAAAATAAGGATTGTTTTAACAGAAGCACTGTAATACCACAACAGTTGACTGATAACCAAGAGGGCTACTAAGTGATGAATGAGCAGATAGTGTGTACAGTGTGAATGCACTTGACAAAGGACATAATTCACGTCCCAGGTAGGACAAAGCAGGATAGCACAAGATTTCATCACACCTCTCACAGTGGCCCACAATCTAACATTTATGAATTGTTTGTCTCTGGAATTTTTCATGTAATACTTTTAGACATGGTTGAGTGAGGATAACTGAAGCCACAAAAAGCAAAACAAGGGATAAAGGAGGACTGCTGTAATTGCTCAATCAATCATCTAATTGTTAAATGATACAAAATCGGGATGATTTCACTAATATGTAACACCATTTTTTAACTTTCCACTAGGAATTTGAAAACTGGATTTATATGCAAGTAGGTGAACACGATTTGATAATAGATAGTAAATTCATATTTTAGCCTGGGCAGCCTCTGGGGGAGCATTTCCATTCTTTAGATAGAAAATAGAAAATTTTATTCTTATTGCCAGGCTGGCCCAGGGCCAGAGAAGAAATGTGAAGGGTATTGTTCTCCTAAAAAAAGACATGAATATAACCACCGGCCAACAACATCATTAGCCACCCATTCAATACTCCAATGATGATTGATGTGAATAGGGAAGCGTTAGTCTCTTGGGATTGTCCAGAGTGGCTCATGACAGTAACAGAATTATTGCAGTCAGCCATCAGTCACCGATGTTGCTGCACTTCCCTTAAAAAAAACTCTATCCCCATGGCCTTAAGGGTTTGCACAGCTAATTTGCCTTATATATTTAACTTTGGTTTTCTCATTCAATCTCTGAAAGGAGTTGGATTAGAATAGAAATTTAAAATTTTATTTTAACTTCCTTATCCATAAAAACAGGTGATACAAATTGATGTTCTTAAAATGTTTTATTGTTCTAAGTCAGGACTTTTCATATTTACCTTAAAGGGATTCTTATTTGCTTCCTTTCTTATATTTAACTTCTTATCTTAGTGCTCTATTGCCCAAATTAAAATGGAAGGTTGGCTTCCGAGGAATATATTCAGAACATATAGAGACTGAATTAGAATAGAATGACCATAGGGTACTTTCCTCAGTTGAAACAACTTTTTTTAAGTGCAAAACAAAAAAAAAACCAAATAAATCCTCTATAAATTCAGAGGTGAGAAGTGTGATAATTTGTGAGAAGTAAACATTTTTATTTGTCCTAAGATGACACAAAGGTGATGGAAAAACTGATGGCCTGGTGGATAGTAATTTTGAGATTTTTTTGGTCTGAGGGTCAAGAAAAAAACAAAATGGATAGTGGGGCCACCGAATTTGTTACTTAACTAAATAAAAAGGATCTTGTAATAAAGAGGGACAGCCAGTTCAAGATGAAGGAAAGAACCAATGTGTTTGTTTTCTCTACCTCCCAAAATCCCATTAAAATGACAGAAAAGATACAATAAAAATTAATTCTATGGTTTTTAGAAAACAAAAGGATTACCCAAACAGAAGACATAAGGACTTTTTGGAATAGAGAGAGAAAGTACATCGGGCATCAGATAGATGGAGAAACAACAGCACAGAAAACTATAGGCCAAAATACAAAAAAGATCTAAAGAGACTAAGAGCCACACATTCCAAGAGAATTATGGAGAAACTTCACACAGCATCAAAAAGTACAGAAGATAGAAGCAAACTGTGGGCAATTAATAATTGTACTAATGGAAATTAGGAACTAGTAAGCCCACTTCTCCTGTATGGGGAGATGGATGGAAATATGAACTGCAGTTTAGCCTTATAAAAATGCACAAGACAAAGTCTGTAAATAAAGTCGACAAATGAGCAGCTACTTCCGTGTATAAATGTGTATTAATACACACACATATACATACAAACTTAACATATAAACTCATACCCTGATAAAAGAGGAACTTATAACTCTGTTTCATAAAATGGGATCATATCATAAAATTATCTGAAGCACTGAATATAAAGTGATTTAAAACTCATAAGATTATCTCTCATGTGCCAAATCTCAGAATACATGATAGACTATACAGAATATAAGAACAGGAGAAATTGCTGTGATTAAGTTGTATGAATTGTAGGATTATTATTCTAACCATAACATCTAACAAAACTTATTTGACTCGATCTAACAAGACTTATTGGTTGATTTTGAAGGGAAGCTGTTTAATGAATTGCAATATAGAATTTAATTAAGAAAATAATTAAAACTACAAATTTAACCTAACAGGAAACTTTGAGATTACTATATAATGTTACCAGGGAACATTATACAGATAATTTTATGTGCCACAAAGATCAAGATTGCAATCATGAGTCAAGAAGAGAACTGGATCACCAAAATAGCACAACTGCCAATGGTTCTCACTTTCATTGTGATGGTTCAAGAAGAATTTTGTTTGAAGTGGTACAGCTAAATCCATGATGTATCATTTAGTTTTCATTTAGCTGCAAGTAAGAGAAAAACAGCTAACAGTTGGCACTTAACTATCTCAAATAATGAGAAGTCTTGAAGTAAGCAGTTTAAGGGCTACTGGAAAAGCTCAATGACTTTAAGTGACAATTTTTGATATAAACTTATGTTATAATTCAAATGTATGAGGACACTATGACATAGAAGTAACTAAGGTGACCATCAAGTAAATAAATAAATACCTTCAACACATAGCTAAGGTCTGCATCAACTTAGTTATATATCATAACTTATTCCTCTGCCTCCTGTTTGGCAATTTATATAACTTTGTTATTTTGAATAAAATATTCATGCTAATTTCTGGAATTTTAAAATATGAAAGAATTTGACCTTATACATAAAAAATAAATGTATGATTATAGTACATTATAGCTTAACTCAAAATAACAACATTATCAGATATTCAAGGACCCAGAAAGTTCAGCATGTACTCACTCCTTCTAAAAAGAGCTTACTCCTGGACATACTTTAGTAAAACAAAAAATCTAAGAGACAAACATGGGATCCAAGAAACAGTGAAATCACCTAATGTATTCGTCTACTGGATGCTATAACAAAATACCATAGACTGGGTGGCTTAACAGAAGTTTATTTTCTGAAAGTCTGGAAAATGGAAATCCAAGATTAGGATACCAGTACATTCGGTTCCTGAGGAGGGCTCTCTTAATGGTGTGCAAACAGCCACCATCTCATTGTAGGCTCACATGATCTCTTCTCTGTCTATGCTTGGAGAGACAGCACTCTCCTTATAAGTTATCTTCTTATAAGGATACTGATCCTTTCAGATCGGGGGCCCACTTTTATGACATTATTTAATCTTAATTACCTCCTAAAGACCCTGTTTCCAAATATAGACACATTTCAAGTTCAAGCTTCAACACAAGAATTTTGGGGAGACACAGTTCAGTCCATATCACCTAAGGTATTCAATTAATAAAAAGAACTTTGTGTAAAAGCTGTGCCATCAGTTAACCAAAAAAAAAAAAAAAATTACTGGTTAAAATTAGAACAGAAAATCTGAGAATTTTGTGAAAAAGTCTTCAAATTAGAGTGAATATTGTGATGTAGGTCATATGAATAAGAATATATAAATTAAATTATAAGGTGCTTTTAATGAAAAGGCATTCTTCTTAACAGAAAAAAAGTAAAAGTAGAAACAAACACAAATAAAAAGTTATGGTCCAAACCAAGTAATCATACATAGTATGATTTTGAGTAATTGATTAGATCATAAGAAATAACAGTTCTTGAAACAACAAAGTCAAAATATTTAGTCATATAATTCAGATATATAAATAAGACTAGTGCTCTGAATTGAAACTTCCTTGTTTCATAGATCTGCCTTTTCATACTTAGAGAGTAATCCTAAAGGTAGACTATGATTTTAAACTTGTTTTTATATTAATGAAAGGCAATCTGATTTTACGAGTGGTACATTAAGTTTTACTATCTGGAAACTTTACTCTTTGAGAAATATGAAGCCCTAATGTCACAATAACAACCCCCATAACAATAATAAAATGTTAAAGAAAATCTTTTCATTTTTGCCTTGATCTTTTAATTTTGGAAGAATATTTTAGCAACTATTCATATGTTTTTAAAGTTAAAGTCTAACATTCTCATTTTAGTATATTTTTCCTTCTGTCAAAGTCAAGTAAAGTTAAGCTTAATGTGTTTTAAGATGTCAACCATCATCCTTTGGATGACAGGAATATGAACAATTTCCACTTTATTCTTGATCCTTTTTGATATTTTCCAAGTTTCCCACCATAAACACATTATTCTTAAAATCAGAACAGATTGATGATGTTATTTTTAATTAAAAGAATAATTAAATTTCAAATAAAGAAATATTGATATTAAGGATGAAATAGCTGTGGGGAACCTGGTCGTGATTCTACATTATCTCTAAAAGTATAGACAAGAAAGACAGGATTCAAAGAAATGAAAAAGAGAGAGACATCACTAGACAAAATGTTTTCCACTACTGGAAACAGCTGAATAGACCACAATCCAACCTCAAAAATTTGTGAATGTTAGTCATTTGGAAATGAAAACATATTTGCCCTAGATGCTGTAAATATTTGAAAAGATATCTGAACCCCTTCCTTTAATTATCTTTACCTTTTTCAGTTTTTCTTGATATTTACTGGAAACAATTTGGATTATAAATAGCAAAAAGCATGGATAAAGAGGTTTATTCTGATTTTGTAATAATAATAAACAACAATTGGCATTTGTTGAGCCTAGACTGTATGATAGGAACAAGTCTAAGAACTTTACATTAAATTTGCTCATTTGATCCTCCCAACACTGCCTTGAGGTAAGTATGGCTATCCTCACCTTACAGATGAGAAAACCAAGACATAAAGAGTTTAAATCACTTGCACCAGGTCACTCAGAGCAAGTATAAGCTCAGTAATAATCCAGACAGTTTGATTCCTGAGGCAAGCTCTAAACTGTGACACTAAGTTGTTCTTAACAGGACAAAAAAGATGATTGATCCTTTTTCCAAGATGAATTAAGAACCATACGAGGTAAAAGTGGGAATCAGTTTTCAATTTCCAACTTGGTTTATAAAAAAAAGATTTGGGCTTTCTCTTTGTGACTAAACTTGCTACCAAAAGAAATGAAATCAGTTAATCTTTGAAAAGCAACCTATAATTTACAAACCATGATTACATGTTAGAGCTAATTTAATGGGCCAAAATCTGGAAGGATCAGTGGTATTATTATTTAGTAGCTGCAGAATATGAACATGAGAGAACAGAGATGACTCACCTATTCACAAGACAGTCAGAATGAAACCATGCTCTTTAGCCTGGATGCTATTCTCTTTCCATCACTGTTTTCACAATGAATGCCAATACTCATATCATTTGCAGTAATGTGGATAGAGCTGGAGGAAATTATGTTAAGTGAAATAAGCCAGGAACAGAAAGTTCTCACTTATATGTGGAAGATAAAAAAGTTGATCTCAAGGGAGTAAAAAGTAGAAAACAGAATAACAGAGACTGGGAAACCTGAAGGCAGGGAGAGACAGGAAGAAATATTTTAAAGAATACAAAATTACAGTTAGATAGGAAGAATAAGTTTCAGTGTTCTATGCCACTGTAGGATGACTATAGTTAGCAATAATAATATAGTTTCAAATATCCAGAACTAAGATATTGAATGTTCCCAGCACAAAGAAATGATAAATGTTTGAGATGATGGATATGCTAATTACCCTGATCTGATCACTATACATTATATGTATCAAAACATCACTATGTGCCCCAAGAATATGTACAATCATCATTTTTCAATTTAAAAAATAATTTTAAAAAATTTTAAAGCAGCAACTCTAGCTAGACACAGTGGCAAACACCTATAGTCCCAGCTACTCAAGAGGCTGAGGAAGGAGGATCACTTGAGCCCAGGAGTTTGAGACCAGCCTTGGCAACATAGTGAAGACTTATCTCTAACATAATAATAATAGTAATAATTAATAATAACCTGGGTAGCTGCAGGCATCATGCTACCCAACTTCCAGCTATATGATATGATTTGGCTATGTCCCCACCCAAATCTCATCTTGAATTGTAGTTCTCATATTCCCCACATGCAGTGGGAGGGACCCAGTTGGAGGTAATTGAATCATGGGGGCAGTTACCTATATGCTGTTCTGATAGTGAGTTCTCACAAGAACTCACTATAAGGGTTTTATAAGGGGTTTTTCCCCCTTTTGTTTGGTACTTCTCCTTGCTGCTGCCATGTAAAGAAGGATGTGTTTGCTTCCACTTCTGCCATGATTGTAAGTTTCCTGAGGCCTCCCCAGCCCTGCAGAATTGTGAACCAATTAAACCTCTTTCCTTTATAAATTACCCAGTCTCCAGTATGTCTTTATTAGCAGCATGAGAACGGACTAATACACTATACTATAGGTCTACAGTAACCCAAACACAAAACAGCATGGCACTGGTACAAAAACAGACACATAAACCAGTGGAACAAAATAGAGAGCCCAGAAATAAGGCCATACACCAACAACCATCTGATCTTTGAAAATCCTGACGACAACAAGCAAAGGCGAAAGTACTCCCTGTTCAAAAAATGGTGCTGCGATAACTGGCTAGCCATATGCAAAAGATTGAAACTGGACCCCTTTCTTACACCATATACAAAAATCAACTTGAGATAGATCAAAGACTTAAATGTAAAACCCAAAACTATAAAAGCCCTGGAAGACAACCTAGGCAATACCATTCTGGACAAGGAAATGGGCAAAAAATTCATGATGAAGAAGCCAAAAGCAATCACAACAAAAGCAAAAATTGACAAATGGAATCTAGTTAAACTCAAGAGCAAAAGACACTATTAACATATTAAATAGATAACCTCCAGAATGGGAGAAGATATTTACAAACTATGCATCTGATAAAGGTCTAATATCCAGCATGAATGAGAAACTTAAACAAATCCACAAGAAAAAAACAAATTACCCCATTAAAAAGTGGGCAAAAACAACAACAGCCACTTTTCAAAAGAAAAACATGTGGCCAACAAGCATATGAAAAAAGGCTTGACATCATTGATCATTAGAGAAATACAAATCAAAACTACAATGAGATACTGTTTCACACCAGTCAGAATGTCTATTATTAAAATGTCATAAAATAACTGGTGCTGACAAGGTTGTGGAAAAAAATGCTTAAACACTGTTGGTGGGAGTGTAAAATAGTTCAGCTACTGTGGCAAACAGTGTAGTGACTCCTCAAAGATCTAAACACAGAACTACCACCTGACTCAGCAATTCCATTACTGGGTATATACCCAAAGAAATATAAATCATTCTATTATAAAGACACAGCATTCACATTTATGTTCATTGCAGCAGTATTCTCAATAGCAAAGACATGGAATCAACCTAAATACCCATCAATGGTAGACTTGATAAAGAAAATGTGGTGGCCGGGCACCGTGGCTCATGCCTGTAATCCCAGGACTTTGGGAGGCTGAGGCAGGCAGATCACGAGGTCAAGAGATCGAGACCATCCTGGCCAACATGGTGAAACCCTGTCTTACTAAAAATACAAAAATTAGCCAGGTCTGGTGGTGCGTGCCTGCAGTCCCAGCTACTCAGGAGGCTGAGGCAGGAGAATAGCTTGAACCCAGGTGGCCGAGGTTGCAGTGAGCCGGGATCATGCCACTGCACTCCAGCTTGGCAACAGAGCAAAACTCTGTCTCAAAAAAAAAAAAAGGAAAGAAAGAAAGGAAGGAAGAAAGGAAGAAAGGAAGAAAGAAAAAGAAAGAAAGAGAAAATGTGGTACATATATGTCATGGAATATTATGCAGCCTTAAAAAAGAACAAGATTATGATCTTTGCAGGAACATAGATGGAGCTGGAGGCCGTTATCCTTAGCAAAATAACACAGGAACAGAAAACCAAATACTGCATGTTCTCACTTATAAGTGGGAGCTAAATAATGAGAACACATGGACACATAGAGAGGAACAACAGACACTAGGGCCTATCAGAGGGTGGAGATTGGGAGGAGGGAGAGGGTCAGGAAAAACAACTGATGTGTACTAGGCTTAATACCTGGGTGGCAAAATAATTGGTACAACAAACCCCATGACAAAAGTTTAACTCCATAACAAACCTGCCTATGGAATCCCTGGATGTAAAATAAAAGTTAAGAAAAAAAGCAGCAACTCTTTAAAGTCTGTCTTTGTTTGAGAAATGTCAGGAAGAAATATAGAATTATTTTTATTTGTTGCCATGATCTGTTTTCCCTTCATTCTTGTACTTCACTCCAGTTCCCACCACCCCGACCCTCACCCTTGATCCCAGCCCCAGGCATCTGCTCTACTGTGTTTAATATCTGTCCTTAAATTACCATGTATCCTTATAAATGCATTTTATGTCATGCATTAATTTACGAAAATGGCATTGTGATGTGACTTTTATTCTGCTCCTCGTCTTTGCTTTGTCAATTATGATTGAGACTTGTATGTACATCTAGTTTACTGTTCCTAAGTGTGTGTGATTTTCCTTGCTACGCAGCCACCCCAGTTTCCTTATTCACTTGTCTAGTGGTAGAAACTGACTCTTCCTTTTTCCCTCTACTACAACAAATAACATCCTGACATAAGCCCTAAACTTGTTTCCTTAGTGACCTGAGAAAAAATTTCCTGGCAGATATCCATCGGATGCAGTATCATAAGGCATGCATTTTCTTGTTTTCACTACGGACTGGCAGTCAGCTTCCCATAAAAAATATATCATTTATTCTCACTAGCAGAGCATAAAATTACAGCGTCTCACATCCCCTCCAACCTTCATAGCATATTCTAATCACTACCAATCTGACATTTGTAAAATTTTATCTCAGTGCCAAGTTTAGTTCCATTTCTTGGATTATTACATACCTTATACACTCACTGGCAAATCAGGTTTCTCCTTCTCTAAATTACCAATTCATATCCTTTGCCTATTTTTCCATTTGATTTTTATCTTTTTCTTGTTTTTATAAAAATTTACTTTATATTCTAGAAATGGATCACTTCTTCACTTTACAAAATGCAAATATTGTCTCTCAAGTAGTTGTCTAAAACCTTACTTTGTCTGTGGCATCCTTTATTGAGCAAAAGTATTTTTATTTTTATAGATTTAGGAGTACAAGTGCAGTTGTGTTCCATGGATATATTGTGTAGTGGTAAAGTCTGGGCTTTTAGCGTACTCATCACCTGAGGAGCATACACTGTACCCAATAGTTAATATTTCATCTCTCACCACTCTCTCATCATCCCACTTTTTGGAGTCTCCAATGCCTACTACTCCACTCTGTATGTCCATATGTGCCCATTGTTTAGCTCTTACTTATAAGTGAGAACATGTGGTATTTGATTTTCCATTTCTAAGTTATTTCCCTTAGGATAATGGCCTCCAGCTCCATCTGTGTTGCTGCAAAGGACATGATTTTTTTCTTTCTTTGTTTTTTTTTTTTTTTTTTTTTTGACTCATAGTACTCTATGTTGCATATGTACTACATTTTCTTTATCTAATCAATTGTTGATGGATGTTTAGGCTGATTCCATGACTTTGCTGTTATAAATGGTAATGTGGTAAACATGGGACTGCAGGGGTCTTTTTCATATGGTGATTTACTTTCCTTTGGGTAGAGCCCTAGTAGTGGGATTGCTGGATGGAATGGTCATTCTATTTTTAGTTCTTTGAGAAATCTTCGTATGGTTTTCTACAGAAGTTGTACTAATTCATTTCTATCGACAGTGCATAAGCATTTCCTTTCTCCACATCCTCACCAATATCTGTTGTTTTTGGACTTTTTAATAATAGTCATTCTGACTGCTGTAAGATGGTATCATACTGTAGTTTTAACCTGCATGTCTGAGTAGTAATGTGGAGCCTTTTTAATATGTTTGTTGGCTATTTGTATGTCTTCGTTACAGAAGAATGCAAACATCTGTTCATGCTCTTTGCCCATTTTTCAATGGGATTATTTGTCTTTTTCTTGTTAAGTTGTTTGAATTCTTTGCAGATTCTGGATATTAGCCCTTTTTCAGATGCATAGTTTGCAAATATTTTCTCCATTCTGTACGTTGTCTCTTTACATCATTGATTATTTCTTTTCCTGCACAGAAGGTTTTTAATTTAAGTCCCCAAATCGGAGAGCCACATGCAGAAGAATGAAACTCAACCTCCATCTCTCACCATATACAAAAATTAACTCAAGGTGGATTACATACCTGAAACTATAAAAATCCTAGAAAGAAAACTAGAAAAAATTCTTGGGGACATTGCCCTAGGCAAAGAATTTATGACTAAATTCTCAAAAAGAAATTCAACAAACACAAAAACATTTATTTCAATGTAACCTGACCTAGCCATTTATCGTCTTAAAATGTATACTCCTGGAATTTCACCTAAAAATTCTTCTCTTCCCCTAAGTTACAAAATATTCACTATGTTTTCTTCTATCAATGCTATTTAACCTTTCACAATAAGGATTTTAATGTGTCAAATCTCCTGTAGATTAGTAAAACAAAGATTGGTGTTATTTTTCTTCATATAGGAAGCCAAATTTTTCCAATATCGTAAACTAAGCTGTTGCATTCCTTTGTTTTGTGGTCAATTTTTAATATACATTATATTCCTAGAACACAAACAGGTTTCACAGAAAGGCCTCACGATGATAAAGATTTTAACCAAGACACTAGCTGTGGTCCTTAAATCATATTTAAAGAAGATGAATAGCCCATGATCCCCATTGTTTGGGACTGAAACTTAAGGTATAAGAACGGCATTATATCATGTGATATTTAATTAGTACCTATCTGCTCCATTCTTCAAATTCAGTCACCTTCTTAAACCTCTAAACTTTTTCTTCATTGTAAGAGCTTCACTTCAGAAAACAGTAACCTGCCCAGAATCCACTTCAGGGATTTCTAAAACCCACACATTTCTGGCAGAGCTGGTAGCTAACTTGCTATACCTATGCAAAACATTGGTCTTCCCAAGCTAAATTGTGAGACTCTTTTTCCAAGAAGAGCTGCATAAAAAGACAATAAAAAATATTACGCAGCATGCATAATCATAAATGAATAATCAAATCTCATGCTTCAAGAAATAAAGTAATTACTGCCGGATTTAGGAACCAGAGCCTACCTCCTCCATAAATAGCATTGTCCAAATCACTGGAGGCTTTGTGTATAAATGTGTGTGTGTGTTTAAGTATGTGTGTTTATGTGTATTTGTGTGCAAGGGAGACAAATCAGGTATATTAATAAAAATCTTGGAGCAAGACACAATATGCTTCTTCCTCCTAAACTTCTGGTATTAGTCAGTAGAAAAAAATCAGAGTCTAAGATGCATAGAGTTATAGTCTACTTGGGAATAATAAATCCCAGATTTTCACTGTCTATCCTGCTTCCTTGCTCACTAGAGAATAATCTCTCCTGAGACTGTGCCCAGGTCAAAAGTGCCAAATAGCATTCATTAAAGAGATTGCTTCTAGAATTCCTCTTGCAAAACACTTATTTCTCCCTTTTGTGGTTTTGGTACATTTGACAGGTTGGAAGCAAATCTAACATTTTTCACTGTATCACCACTTCATAAAATACTACTTTTAAAAATACATATTTTCCATTATTTTTCCCATGATGCAAACCTATTTCACTTAACACTAATTCAGCTACATACAAAATCACTTAAATGCCAAAAGCCTTTTTTGATGGAGTTATTATCCTAAGCTCTAATCCTAACACTGTCAATGCCTTTCACCTTTTCAGCTTGGGCTAGTAATAACCCATTCAGCGATAGACATAAAAATCCTTGACCTAATTTCAAAAGTTCAATGAAAATCATAGATTTGTGTAATAAAAGGTTATAGGACAGCTTAAAACTTCAATGTGATCTCTTTGCTTAATATTATATCATATGAAATCAGCGCAAATTGATGTATACCTTTCTCACTAGACTGTAAACTCCTTGAAGGCCAAGATTGTGCTTTATTCACCTTTACATCCTCAGTGCCTGGCATGCTATAGACAATCAATAAATTATACTGTTTTGACTTCAACGATTAATATTGATCAGAAGCTCTGAATTGGCAGTTTTATATTATATTGATATAAAAATATGGGGACTATAAATTAATGATTACTTAATAAAGACAGTTTGAGAAGGAGAGTACATGAAATAGGGGATTTTTTTTTAAGTTGGGAATCATGCAATTACACTATCATTTTGCATATTATTTGATATTATTACACTTTCTAACTTTGGATTTCTCCAGTGTAAGAGATAAATGTTAAATGTCTAACCCAAAATAATATAAAAGAGATTTAAGAATAAAACTATAACAAACATGGTTTCTTAAATAGGCAGTCTTGTATTCTTGGTAATTTGTCTTTAGGGTAGTTTCAAGTATTTGTGTGGAAGTGATTATTCAATAAGAATATAATATGCAATCCTAGGCAGAACTAATTCCACCAAAAATACTTCACCAGGAATTAAATATGTTTTCTACTATTATCAATGTATTGCTAGATTTTTTAAATTGCTTTGATTGCTATTGAAGTGCCAGACATATTCAGGAAAATGTGAATAACATTGCAGTCCAGGTGAGATGAAAGCAACAGATAATATTCTAAGATCAATTTAACAAACATATTAAACAGGAAGGAATGTAATATAATGCACAGTTGAAAAATCATGCCTTACCTCACTAAAGACAATCTCATAGGTAGGAATCAGTCTTGTCCAACATCTAGCATGCTCTTTCTTACTCTCTTCTCTCAATAGATAGATAAATAAATATATACAGATAGACGTACATATATATCTTCTTGAAAATTTTTTCTTGTTGCCAGAACCTAACATTCCAGCTTAGTCAAGTTTAGGAGAATGGACTCTACATGGAAAAAATAAAAAACCATATTAATTTGCCAATCTCAGTTGCCAGGCATTATAAAACGTCAAAAGCAGCAATAAAAAAGCTAGAACATCCCAATTGTTTTAGAAGCAGTCATCACAAATTCTCCAAAAAAGAACACAATAATTGGCATATGGAAGCAGTTCAACAAAAGTTTATTAAAGGCATAAGATCAAAGTTGACAAAGTATTTATCTGTTAGCTGTGTATCTTCCCTTTACCTGAGTCCTAAAATATAACAGGCTGTTTACCAAATAGAGAAGAAAGTCCAGGGTTAGGGGCACACATGAGTAAGATGATGGAGGTCCCTATCCCCCAAACAATGACTACACTCTACCATCTCCTACATTCTCTGAGAAAATTTCATCTAGAAAGGGTTTCTCCAGGCTCGGGCATTTTGATATTTAGGCTTCATCAGATAAACAATTCTCTTTCTGTAGATGTCAGATTTTTAACCTCTGATCAAATCAGAAGCAATAAATATAATTATTACTAGACATTACATATAAAATTTTGTGGGTAAATGCTAAATATGAGTCTTTAAAGTAGCTCTAACTTTATCGAAATATACTGTAAATTTAATGGCATCTACTCTCCTTCAAAATTTTCTGGTTGATAATTTTAGAAATTTTTTTTTTTTTTTGAGATGGAGTCTCGCTGTGTCGCCCAGGCAGGAGTGCAGTGGCATGATCTGGGCTCACTGCAAGCTCCACCTCCTGGGTTCATGCCATTCTCCTGCCTCAGCCTCCCTAGTAGCTGGGACTACAGGTGCCCACAACCACGCCTGGCTATTTTTTTTTTTTTTGTATTTTTAGTAGAGATGGGGTTTCACCGTGTTAGCCAGGATGGTCTCGATCTCCTGACCTCGTGATCTGCCCGCCTCAGCTTCCCAAAGTGCTGGGATTACAGGCGTGAGCCACAGTGCCTGGCCTAGAAAAAAATTTATCTTTGAGGTGACTATGTTAACACATGAACTACTCAGCTCACATCTTAATCTTTTTTTTTTTCCTAAGAACTTGGAACTGACTCTGTGGCCAAGAAGTAAAAGGGAGCCTGCCTAAAGTGGACATTTGATAAATACTTAAACAGAGTTAACTATTGGAAGGAAGAAAAATTGGATCATTACCAACACATAGCATTTTCTTATGTTGGTAAAAACATACTTACTGACTAAAGTAAAGCATTCTTAACCTACAAATAAGTGGATTTATTTAAGTTTTCAAACATGCCTTACATGGCTCACAGACCATATTTTCCTTATAAATGGATCACAATGCACCGGACTCAGGAATTTTGTACAGCTTTCTGATGGGATAGGCAATATAGCAAATGTTATTTGGATGCTTAGGACATTTATTTCAGTGATTTGCAAAACTGCAGGGAGAAATTGGGACAGCTTCTGAAAGCCTGGGATATATGGTCTCTATAATTATGGAAAATTTGAAAGTTAGAGACCAGTACAAGGAGAAGCAAAAGAAAAAAGGAAATGCAGGGGTCAGCCATGCTGCCTAGGAAAACAATATTATTTTAAACGGAAAACTTTGTGACATCAAGATTAAGAGTTAGACGTAGAAAGTCTCCTAATGTACCAAAAATACATTGCCTCGTGAAAGCCACAATTAACCAAGTCAGTTATTAAAATAATATCTCTGTGCTGCATAAGGGCAGGAAGAGGTTTTTATCTAGGAACACCAAATTATTCTTTATGGATGAAGCACTGGTCTAGCTAATACACTAAAGCAAGGCTGTTTTACCTAGAGAAGAAAAGAATATTGCTAATGACAGAAAATATAAACTAGCTAATACAAGGCTTAAAAATGGAATTTGCACATTCCCAAACCAAAGAAACACACCGTTTCTCTCTGCTCTTCCTCTCTTCAAAAACTAAAATAAAATAAGTAATTTCTTTAACGAAGATACCCATATAGGCTTACTTATGTGTGAGCAGCCTGAGAGCTACTGGCTGTCAATGTCATTTCAGTCATTCTGCCAATATATGCTCTCTCTACCTCACACTGATTGGAAGGGTTTTCTAATTTCAGTCACCAGTTAGTCTGCTCACTCAAGCATCCTGCAGCCATACGTGAATTCTTCCTTATTACAAGGTCACTTTCACCTTACATCTCTGCCTTCTAGTTGGATGTAAAATATCCAGGTGTTCTGGATTATTAAAACATACATACAGCTTACCCTGCTTGAAAAATATTATATTCGTTTTTCATGGGGTTTTACATCTCATAATAAGCTAGTTGTGTGATGATCCATTTTCATTTTTAATTAGGATGTCCTCTGGATTCCCTTTTTGCTCCTGCAGACAAGAAAAAATTTAATCAAGAGATATCTTTGTAAGCTTTGAAACAATTAAAATGCAATTCTTGTAGGAGTGTTATCAGATCAAGAGAATCTGGAATTAGTTGTTTGGTGTTATCATTATCAAAGGCAAACTCTCACTCTAAATGTAAAACATGTCTCATAAGCCTTATTACATAAAGTTAAAATAGTGTTTTTAAGAAGGAAAATGGATTCCTGAATCTGGTTATGGATATCTAATGTCAACTTAACAGGGTGTCTATTATCAACGAGTGATTATAAGTGCTGTCTTGGAAGGGAGCAAATCCTGAGAAATAATTGGATTTGCTAAATCCAGACTCGCTTTGGCTTTGGTTCTGGCACCTGCCACAAAAAAGGACAGCTGTTCTGGACACCCACCAAGTAAATACTATTAAGCTCATTAACACAAACATTTTGGCTATGATCAAGTGAAGTATCAGTTTAATCCATTCTGTGTCTCCTGTCAAGGGACTTACTCGGTCTTGCCCTGCTACTTAGAGAGGTTGTGGGGTGGAACTTGGCAGACCAACGCAATCTCTTCCATCTTTAACAGCTATGAGTTTTATTTATGATCCAAGTGAAATGGCATAACGATGATAATGATAATAATAGCTCAGGTGGATAAACACCTTAACCCTAAGGAGCTCAGAGGGCTCTGCTGATATTTATCTAATTAATCCTCACCACATGCTTGGTGAGAAGGCATGTGGCATTATCCCTAGTTTACAAACGAGGAAAACAGGGCAAAAATGACTAGCCTGGAATCACCAAGTAAGCTACTTTGGAGAAAATACTATAGTCAAGACTTCTGATCTCTCAATGCAAATACTGTGATTAAAATTAGCAATGGTCACAATTTTAAATTTCTGGTAAAAACTGCATATGTAACCATGAATCTTACTATTTGGTAATCACATTGCATTGCCCAAGGAGCAATAATCAAACAAAATAAAGAGGTACGTGGATACATTATATCCTCAAATGAGCTATAAATCCCTTTTTATCCACATATGTTGACCATTCTGTTTGAACAAGTTATAATTGAATTAAAAGGGAGAAATGGGGCAGTTATTTAGGAAGCTTTTTAGGCACTACTCCAAAAGAATTTAGAGATCACAAACAAACCTATATATTCTATAACTTATATCATGCTTCCTGTTTAAACCTCAGGATTTTACCACATTAAAACTGCTTGTAGTAAAACAATGATTTTTGTTCATATTACTCAAATATTATCATAAATAAAACAACCTGGCAGATGGTATCTGATCCTTTAATTTTTAAAAAATCCCAGCTTAAAGAAAAGTGACTACACAGATTTAGCTTAGAAAATCAGATACAGAAAGCAATGGGCCTCCATGCTATGAATCAATCTGTCCTAGTACTTATAGGGCCAATTGAATATTTACTAACAGCCATTGGCGCTAATCCACTAAACATTTACCATGACAATGACAGCCTTTAAAATAACTGAAATTTGACCAACTGCAAACTCTAAAAAATGTATGCATGTTTTTCTGGAACTGTATGTTTTTTCTTTCTGTATGCTATTTCTTTCAGCAATAAGAATATTTTGTCTTTTTCAAGGACACCTTCTCTCACTGCTCCTATTCAACATAGTGTTGGAAGTTCTGGCCAGGGAAATGAGGCAAGGGAAAGAAATAAAGTGTATTCAGTTAGGAAAAGAGGAAGTCAAATTGTTCCTGTTTCTAGAGGACATGATTGTATATTTAGAAAACCCCATCATCTCAGCCCAAAATCTCCTTGAGCTGATAAGCAACTTCAGCAAAGTCTCAGGATATAAAATCAATGTGCAAAAATCACAAGCATTTCTACACACCAATAACAGACAAACAGAGAGTCAAATCATGAGTAAAGTCCCATTCACAATTACAACAAAGAGAATAAAATACCTAGGAATCCAACTTACAAGGGATGTGAAGGACCTCTTCAAGGAGAACTACAAACCATTGCTCAACAAAATAAAAGAGGACACAAACAAATAGAAGAACATTCCATGCTCATGGATAGGAAGAATCAATACCATGAAAATGGTCATACTGCCCAAGGTAATTTATAGATTCAATGTCATCCCCATCAAGCTATCAATGACTTTCTTCACAGAATTGGAAAAAACTACTTTAAAGTTCATATGGAACCAAAAAAGAGCCCGCATCGCCAAGACAATCTTAAGCCAAAAGAACAAAGCTGGAGGCATAATGCTACCTGACTTCAAACTATACTACAAACTACAGTAACTAAAACAGCATGGTCCTGGTACCAAAGCAGATATATAGACCAATGGAACAGAACAGAGCCCTCAGAAATAATGCCGCATATATACAACTATCTGATCTTTGAAAAACCTGACAAAAACAAGCAATGGGGAAAGGATACCCTATTTAATAAATGGTGCTGGGAAAACTGGCTAGCCATATGTAGAAAGCTGAAACTGGAATCCTTCCTTACACCTTATGCAAAAATTAATTCAAGATGGATTAAAGACTTAAATGTTAGACCTAAAACCATAAAATCCCTAGAAGAAAACCCAGGCAATACCATTCAGGACATAGGCATGGGCAAGGACTTCATGACTAAAATACCAAAAGCAATGGCAACAAAAGCCAAAATTGACATATGGGATCTAATTAAACTCAAGAGCTTCTGCACAGCAAAAGAAACTACCATCAGAGTGAACAGGCAACCTACAAAATGGGAGAAAATTTTTGCAATCTACTCATCTGACAAAGGGATAATATCCAGAATCTACAAAAAACTCAAACAAATTTACAAGAAAAACACAAACAACCCCATCAAAAAGTGAGCAAAGGATATGAAGAGACACTTCTCAAAAGAAGACATTTATGCAGCCAACAGACACATGAAAAAATGCTCATCATCACTGGCCATCAGAGAAATGCAAATCAAAACCACAATGAGATACCATCTCACACCAGTTAGAATGGCGATCATTAAAAAGTCAGGAAACAACAGGTGCTGGAGAGGATGTGGAGAAATAGGAACACTTTTACATTGTTGGCGGGACTGTAAACTAGTTCAACCACTGTGGAAGTCAGTGTGGCAATTCCTCAGGGATCTAGAACTAGAAATACCATTTGATCCAGCCATCCCATTACTGGGTATATACCCAAAGGATTATAAATCATGCTACTATAAAGACACATGCACACATATGTTTATTGCGGCACTATTCACAATAGCAAAGACTTGGAACCAACCCAAATGTCCATCAATGATAGACTGAATTAAGAAAATGTGGCACATATACACCATGGAATACTATGCAGCCATAAAAAAGGATGAGTTCATGTCCTTTGCAGGGACATGGATGAAGCTGGAAACCACCATTCTGAGCAAACTATCAGAAGGACAGAAAACCAAACACTGCTTGTTCTCACCTATAGGTGGGAATGGAACAATGACAACACTGGGACACAGGGCGGGGAACATCATACACTGGGGCCTGCTAGGGGGTGGGGGGCTTGGGGAGGGATAGCATTAGGAGAAATATCCAATGTAAATGACGAGTTGACGGGTGCAGCAAACCAACATGACACATGTATACCTATGTATCAAACCTTCACGTTGTGCTTACGTACCCTAGAACTTAAAGTATAACAACAAAAAAAGAGAATATTTTGTCTTTTTCTTTTTGCAGCAATGAGGATAGTTTTACTTTTTTGCAGTCAGAATATATCTATAGCAATACCATAAAATAATCAGGAAGTAGGTTGAAGTTCAGAAAAAATTTTGCTCCTAGTCCAAAAGCCAGATGGACCACAATTTAACTTTGTTCAGAGCCTCTGCTCCAGTAAAAGAGAGAGTAAAGGAAAGATGGAATGAACAGAAAATAGACATATTTTCCTACCAGAAAATGTATCCAGCAAAGGGACAATAGCTGATTAATTTTTGAAGAATATTTTTCCTTTCAGCACTCACAACTTTTGAGTTCCCTTAACTGTCCACTCTAAGTACATTTTAGTCACAGCATAAGACCCTTAGTAAGATGATTATTAGTTGAATGTTTGATATTTTTGTATGGTAGCACTATGCAAATATGTATCACTTTTCATACGTGAGGCATTATGTTAGGCACTTTCATATTACTGTTATTTAATCTTCACAACAAACTTGTTCTTCTCATAGGTAAGCATCCAGCAAATACTGGTTGAATAAATGAATAATAGAGAAATATGTTATCTTTATTTTACAGACAAGTAAACAGGTTCATACTGATAAAGTAATTTGCCTGATGCCATGTTGCCACTAAATGTCCAGGTCACAGTTCAGATCCTGAAAATCTTACAATGAGTCCATAATTTCTATTATACTATTGTCTCCCAAAATAGGTAACTAGTTTTTAAAAATGGCTTTATTTAAGGTAACTCTTTGAGACTAATGAGTGTCATTTCTGAGCACCTAATTAGTATAACTGGGAGACAAGAGATAAGCAATCTCATAAAGACCTATCTAAATCCCAGAAAGTTAATGACTTAATTCCTGTCTACCTTCTTCTTTCTAAAGTAGAGATGCTGTTCAAATGAGTGTGGTCTTAGGAGAACAAAGATTATAACATCCTTAACCCTTGCCTCCATGGCCATTAGAATATCACTGAAGCTCCTCATGCCTCCCTCCTACTGTCCCTAGTAAATATCTGGGAAATATAACTGCTTTTGACATCTGACCTCAGGAGGAGGAAAATTGGAGAACTATTTAAAAAGTCACTACAGTAAATGTATACAAAAGAACCACAAATGTAGGAAGGAAAAAGAAGATCTGAGAAAGTGAATGAGGAACATTTACATTTTGTTTTAAATTACTATCAATAAACAACTCTTTCAGAAATGGTCTTTGTAAACCAAAGGCAAATATGTTAGACAATGGGAGTTATATATCTGAACTGAACACAAAATGTTTAAGCTTTGGTGTGCACGCTTATTTTAACAACATGCCATATGCATGCACTTTCAAATGCAAACTTCAAAACATTTTGTATTCTACTCGTGAAATACTTGAAAATTATGAATTTCACAATCATGATGGAATTTAAAAGATCAGTTAAATGTTGATTTTAATTAGAAACATGACGATCTCCCTTCACAAAGTTATAGAAGCAGTGTATAGAACCACCAAATATTGTCAGTATAATTCACACAGAAATATTAACAATTGAACAAACCCTATATTTAATCATTCATTATTTACACATCAAGTATTTGTTCTTATATTACTGTGCTATCTTGGCTCTTTTTGGTAAAATCCAAAACTAACATGATAGGGTTTCATACACTGTTAAAAATCTCCATGGACTAATTTTGCAACCCCCTGGATCATAGTCAGCTCTTCACTGTAGGGTCTTTATGTCCACAAGTGGACCCTTCAGGTATGAGAGGCTTCAGTTTTAATGGACTCCTAAGAGCTAACAATGAACCAAACAGAAATACAGAATAGTTAAAAGGGCAACATTGATATGGATTATGATCCTGTGCATTTTTAAACATTATCTAAACAAGATCCTTGCCAAGAATATACATAGATTATAAATGTGTGTGTGTGTGTGTGTATATATATATATGTGTGTGTGTGTGTATATATATATATACACACATACATACATACACCTGAGACTGGATAAGTTATAAAGGAAAGAGGTTTAATTGACTTACAGTTCTGCATTGCTGGGGAGGCCTCAGGAATAACTATATATATAGTTATTCAACTTAGTTTAGCTAGTTCCTTTATGAAAGGTTTTCATTCCAAAGAGATTCACTTCACTCCACCTAAAAGGAATGCTCAAGCAAGTCACTGCAGATTAGGCTCTTTATGCACTGTCTTTCACCTAGCCCACACCAACTTCTTCATTATTTGCACTCTTTCATCTTGTTTCTTTGGATGCAAAATCTAGCTAAACATGATGAAAAGCCTCAACTCTGCTGTCTATGAATGTCTTCCCTCCTCTCCTACTCTCTACTTTTATCTATTGCCTTCTAAGTAGTACCTTGTGGAGACTAGACCTCTCTAGTTCCAGATCTGCCTCAATCCCTTTTCCCTTGCTTCTTTCACTCCCAAATCTTATTTTAGCATTTTTTACTTTGGGTCTTTCATTCACTGAATAAATGTTTATTGAGATCCCATCATGTGGTCAGCATTGTTTTAGATACATAAAAGACAGCAAAGAACAGGAGTCCTGGTTGTCACAACACATCCACTGTAGTGTGGGCACAGAGAGTAAAAGTAAACAACAAAATACATAACATCTTCAGGAAGTTGGTGCCAAGAATAAAACACAGCAGCATATAAGCCTAGAGAATAAATGTGGGGCAGGGAAGTCTCCTTTAAATACGTGGTCAGAAAAGATCTGTAAAGGAAGGAGAACAGAGACTGTTTTAATCAGGCTGCCATAACAACACACCATAGACTGGGGTGACTTAAACAACAGAAATTTTTTTTCTCACAGTTCTGGAGGCTAGAAGTCCAACTTCAGGATGCCAGGATAGTCTGTTTCTGGTAAGGAATGCCTGCCTTGCCTGGGGACAGCTGCTGTTTCCTCACGTGACAAGGAGAGAGACAGAAAAAACTCTCTTGTTTCTCTTCATATAAGGGCACTAATCCCATCATGAGAGTCCCACCCTAAAGACCTCATTTTA